>NC_142364.1:18563833-20963833 GCF_059441175.1 Urocampus carinirostris | reverse complement strand
CATTTTCCTGATCACTAAAAACACATTCAAATCATAATCTAGAATAAAAATACAGTAATAGGATAAATAAGATGATAAAAAACTGACTTTAAATCCTCAGTCTGTCTGGAAATTCTCGTGACTTGGATTTCTTCTAGCATGTCGGGCATCATCTCATGTCAAATTTCTTGCAGCTTATATTAAGAGTAGTGTATTGTTTATCGAGCAAAAAAAAACTCTCTTTCCCAATGTCAGCCAAGTCAAGTCATGTTTATTTGTATAGTCCTTAATCAAAAGGACAATAAAGGTATATTCTATTCTATTCTAAAGGGCTGTGCAGACCACAGACTATTGCAAACTACAAACTATTATTACACCAGCCCCTGATCTAAAACCTACATGAGGGCATGAAAAAACTCAAAAACCCAAGGAAAATGAAGAAATCATCTAGGATAATCAATACACACATATTGTCAACATGAAATATAGGTCATTCATAAGCTATAGAATATAAGTGTGTTTTAAGCCAACATTTAAACAGTTCCACTGAGGTTGCAGACAATATATGCTCAGTTTTGGTTCACAATATCAAGATCACATTCATATCGTGACCATCTAGGGAATTTTGAACAACAATTACTACAAAAATACAATAAGACGACAATAAAATTGACTAAATGTCACTCAAGTCCCGAGCGCAAGAGTACACACATACGTAAATAGCCACATGAAACTGCAGGCTAACGCCAATTCAACAAAATGAGATCTCCATTGAAGCAGAAATAAAATACAAACAACCACAAAAGTACTTTTACCTGCAACACAGTGTGACCAACATGCAATCCGTACAATCCGCGCAACAGATGCACGATCCGTGCACATGTCATGTTTAAGCCTCATATCGTCTGTCTCTCTAGTGTCAGTGATTAAAATAATGATGATAGAAACAATTTGTTTATCTGCAAATTATGTATATGTAAATATACTTTTAAATTGAGTTGTAATCCTGCAAAGTAGTCTGTATTTCAACTCAATATACCTGTAATTTGATTACGTCTTTTTTTCCCTAAAAGTAATGGAATACATTTGCGTTTCTTTCTATCCTTATTACGTAATGCCTTTACATGTATTCCGTAATTTCCTGAGCCTGTCGAAGAGGGAGCAAGAACTAAAACGGAGAAGCGGATGAAGTGTAGAATTGAGGTGGCAAGTGTGTTTTGTTCGCTTGCTGCGGCTTAATGAGATTGGCCTGGCAGGGGGAAAAAATGCCACGCTAGGGAATTCAGGTCAGAAGAAAATAGGCTAGCTAGACGTCTGACTGGCCCAGTGTGTGTGTGTGTGTGTCAAGTGGATGAGATTAAGAGGTCTACTTGAAACCCAGACAGGATTTAAATATCTTAACTCCTCATTTCTTCGCGCTCCTCGGTTTTTGTGCTTGTTTTTACCAAATTTGAATACCCCAGACAGTGTAGGAAAATAGAAACGCATACAAATGCCAGCTGTGTGTTGGTGTGCCTCCCTCGCCTCCCCGCAATGTTGAGTTACGAACCAATCCTGCTGCTGTTTAATGCCTCCCCACACCCAGGATAACAGACCGTATCTTCACTCGGCCCTATTTTACAGTCGTTTGCACAAAAATGACAAGAGGCATGGTGCTATTCCCCCTGCAGAGCGCAAATGTCTGCCTGCGCCAGACATCTGACAAGGTCGATCACTGCAGCTTAACCAGACATCAAACTCGTGTTGGTTTGCCTTTTTTTCCACAGCAGGTAATAGAGCTTCCTGGTTCCAGGCACTAAGAAGTAGCAGGCCTGTAACTCCTCGTTCAAGTAGGTGCCGGAATTGAACCACTAGCTTAGCGATTCCCTGGATACTGTTGCAAGGCAGACAAAGCGGGTGGGCCTATCAGGTAGCACAGCTGACAAAGATAAGGCACAGTTGACAGAACTGAAAAGCAGATATGTATCAGTCTCCGATACTTTACTTTTTTATCTGTACTTTGTTTCAAAGTTAGCAAAAAAGTAGGAAACAGCAACAACCATTTATCGTAATTTCTAGACCATAAGCCGAGGTAAGAGTGAGACAGGTGGTGTCAAGGAAGATGCAAGTCACGACCGCCAATAAACATATCAAAAGAAGTAGTTTAATGTACAGTAACGTGCTTTTTTTTTTACAGTTCACAGATCCTTTAACCGCCTAGGTCATCGAAGCACCACTAAGGACGCAACTCTGGACAGCTTTCTCCACTGCTGATCGTTCTTGGACTAGTTTTTGGTCATTAGGGCACTTGAATGTTTTAAAAACGATATTTGTATATTATTTTGTTGATCTAAAATTAAAATGAGGATCATTCAATAAAATATGATTTTTTTTTTCAGCATGAAGACTTCTGTACATCCACACATCCATCTATCATCGGCACCACTTATGCTCAGTAAAGTCAACGGGGTGATGGAGCCCATACCAGCTATCTCCAGGCAGTAGGCGGGGGACACCCTGAACTGGTTGCCAGCCAGTTGCAGGGCACACATAGACAACACACTCGCTCATTCACTCCTACGGACAATTTGGACCTGCCAATTAACCTGACATGGACGTTTTTGGAATGTGGGAGGAAACCGGAATGCCTGGAGGAAACCCACGCAAGCACAGGGAGAACGTGCAGACTACGCACAGGAAGGATGGTGGCTAGATTTGAACCCACGACCTCAGAACTGTGTTGCCGACGTGCTTACCACTCAGCTGCCGTGCTGCCCAACTTCGAATATAGATTTCAAAATATTTTTTTACAATGTAGCCTTTGAGCAAGGTCACAAACCTTTCCCTTATGTGCACATTTGTATTTATACCATCAGCATTTCCACTTCTCAGTCTTTCTTTCAACAATTAAGCCCACTTGTTTTCATCTGAAACATGTAGCGTTATTCACAATTGACATTCTAGTATAAATGTCAGCTAGTTTGCACAATTTAGCAACAAAAAAATTACATTTGACTGTTGTTTAACCTTGGCGTGTGCTACTTTGTTGGCCATCTTTGTTAAAATCCAAAACTTGAGCCCGGTGGCTTGGTAGTAGAGTACCAGCCAAGAAACTGGGAGGTCAGGGTTGAATCCCCCGCCATACCTACCAACTAAAAGGTCACCATATTTGTTGAATGATTATCGATTCAAAAGAAACTTGTGTTTAAAAACAGCCTCATTTTAAATTCACATAACATTTTAATAAAATAATTTATAAGTATATTTACAATAAAGAGAGCATTGTTTTAAATATACATGTCAATTAATAAAATATGTCAGAAAACATGCAAAAAAAAAATTTTTTTCAAACATAAAAGAACATAACTAAAGCTTCAAGCGCAAGCCTATAAAATGGTGATTTATTTTTCAAAATTAATTAGTTGTCAATGCATCAATTTGTTGTTGCATCCTCATGCTTTTAATTGCATTTCAATATTTTAACTAAAGACAGCAGAACCCAAAATATGTATTATTAATTTGATCTATTTTTACGGTTTTGTTTTGAAGACAGACATTGATTAAAATATTCTGAACTATTGTGCCCCAGTAACATAAAACATTGAAAGCAAACAGCGCGCAAATAGTGATGTAGTCTATTTTGAATTGATTGCGGATTACGAGTGACTTAATAAAAACTTTATATGCAAGATAAAATGAATTGCCAAGAGTTATGCCCAACTTTGATATTAAATCATTTCATGTTTTGATGGCTACTCAGAAGAAGAATTGAGAGGGACCCAAACCAATCCAAGTCTATGCTGAGATTCTCAAAACGGAAAAGAAAACACACGTCACCAGAGGGAATGCAAATTTACCGATTCCCAGCTCAAATTACCAAATGGAATGAAAAAAGCAGACTGACTATTGCATTGGTCAAATGAACAATGGGAAGATGCTTATTGTGAGCAGTAGAAGGCAAACAACAAGTGTAATTAAAAAAATCAAAAAGATAAAATCCGGAAAATGTATCAGAAAACACACACATATACCCTGTGGACACACATAAGCATAGAGGTCAGTCTGACTTAGCAGACCCATCAGCAGTCTGTGTGTCTGTCATGTCTTTGGGGACTTTTTTAAATAGGTCATGGTCTGACCCGCATTTTTTCTGATACGGTTCCGTCAAAACGGCGCTGATTGTTTCAAGCCAAATTCTCACACATAAAGATTATGCCTGGGGTTTGTTTGGATAAACGTAAAAACGCAATAATTTTCTCGTCGGAAAAAATGGAATGTGAATATGTTGTTTTATAAAACTGTCAACATCAGGGCGATATGGCTGAAGAGGTGCAAGAAAAGCCTGGAGGCGTAGGCATCCCAGGCTTGTAAAGTACTCGCGAGAACAGTCATTTACTTATCGCTTTCTATTTCAGGGTAAATTTAAAGAAAATGATGCTAATATTGGTTTTAGTTTACTGTTGACTTTGTGTTGGGTTCTAGAAACCTAAATAAGCAACTGCAGCTGACAACCCATATTGGCTTCACGTAAAATAGATCTTAAATTATTTTCAGTCTAATGCTTCTGTAGTCATCATTCCCGGGAAGGCACTGAAAACTGCACCGATTCCCACAAAAACATTCTTCTAGTTCTTAGACAAGCTGCTAAAGTGCAACAAGTTCTCAAGCTTTATATCACATTTTGAAATGCCAAAGGGGCTTATGGTCTTTTTTTTGAAAAAGAAAAAAGTCTAACTATTTCAGAAAACAAAGGTCCATGTTGAAAAAATAACCTTACTTACAGGTCTGCATCTGAAGGTTAATACGCACGCATCAAATACATTTTTTAATAATTAATTCTAAAAGGGAGCTTTGAATAACTTTTTTTTACACTTTATTTTACACCCCAAACACACTATAGCTGAAGTTCTGTTAATCTGGCTTCTAAATAATTAAAAAATGGAATCCTGTATACAAATACCAGGTATTGGTACGCATCCATCCCTTAGTGCTGGGGTCGGGAACGTATGGCTTGCGAGCCAGGTATGGCTCATTTCATCTGGTTCAGAGATAAACTAAAGATCATGCTAACTTTCTCTGTATCGTTTCAAATTTTAGTAAATGCAAAACAATTGGTTTGGTCTAGAATATATCAGGTAGAGGCCCAATTACAGTTTACAGTCACGGTGTTAGACCAACAGACACCATTTTGGCTGTACGTCTCTTTCCTGTATACGGAATCTCATTAAACAATGTATTTTCAATGTTAAGACACTTTATGATGAAAACCACCATGAATTTTTTTTTTTTTTTTTAGAAGTAATATCTGAAAACATCAGCCGGTCCAAGAATTTTTGCTGACAGTAAATAGGAGCTATTATTGCATGGTTAGCGAGAAAACAAGTCTTGGTAAAGCCATGTAAAAAAACAGAGGTAATTTGTATGTTACCTGATGTGTCCTTGCCCTGGACTATTACCCTCAATTCATCGAGTACCTCTACAGAGCATACGTACGAGGCTATTAAAAAAATACAAAAATAAAAGAAGAAAAAAAAAATCACTGTTTGTGACTCAACTGCCGCTGCATAAACACTGACAGGGTGGTCCTGTAATCTCCCGGCTCAGCGCGTGTTGCTTGGTATGGGTGACTGTGGGTGTCTTTTCCCAGAAAGGCAGTAATAACAACAGTAAACGGACAAACAGAAGCACCATTAGTATGACCACTGGCTGGGAGAGTAAACATCGACATACAAAACTGTGCACGCAATTACATCTTTTAACGTACGCAGCACGTCACCGCTGATAATTCAGCCATTTCTCAAAGAGAAAGAGAAAAAGGAGAGCGCAAACGAGCGCAGGAGAGCGACGACTAAACCGGGGAGCCTTTGGCTGTCCCTGGAGGGTGGGGGTTGGAGGTGATTCAAGGGGGCCCCATTGCTCGTCACTCTTGCCTGGCTGATGCTAACCAGACACAGCAGCGTAAACAACACGTTCAGGGATGAGGATATTGGTTGGAGAAAAAGAGGGTGGGGTTGGTCGTGTTGTGGCAAAGACAACATCAAGAGCAATAAAAATGGAGGGGAAAGACTGACGAGAGAGGAAAAACAACAGATCTTTGATCAGATCTGCAAATTTATTCTACTGTCTCACAACCTCTCTGGTAAAGGAACCTATTACATGTCCAGGCAATCCCACATTAAACAAACATCAGTTCTCTCTACAGGGCCAGGCTCCGCCAAATGACATTGTTTCCAGATGCCCTGTCTCCATTGGCCCTCGCCACCTCCTCAGCAAATATATTTTTTTCTATAGGGATGCGTTTCAACTATGCTTGCAGCATGTAATTCTTTGTATATTCACTTCCAGAAATGAGGATGCGGACTGCAAATCAGTAAAGGAACAATATAGACTATGGAGTACTGACGCAGCAGGGAAAATTGCAAAGACTGAATGATAACCAGGGGTACATATAAGCGGTGCAAAGGTGATTACAGAAAAGTCAAGTGAGTGCAGGATTCAATTTTTTTCCATTTATTTTCACATTGCTGTTCAATAATGCATTGCAGTTACATTTCACTGACTCCAAGCAAAGAAGCCCATGAAAAAGTTGCCACTTGAGGCATGAAATAAAAAACATATTGGCCCAGTTGACTTAGTTTGAGCTCACCAACATGGCTACTAGCTAAAACGGCTTCTCCTATCAGCCTTATTTTAATTTAGGGGGTTCTGTTGCTTTTATTGTGACTTGTTTTTTTGCTTATAAAAAGATGACCATTTCCGGAATTATCTTAGTTATCAATCAGGGCACGTAGTTTCCAATCTGATTGTTCAACTACAGTGTGTTTGAAATAGGTGTTTGATGAGGTTTGTTAAATTTGTCTATTTCACCACCTGTCCCCCACAATACAATTCATTAGTTTGGCATTTGTAGAGTATTTAACCAATAAAGGTTAAATATTTTTGCAAATCAATGGGCTCTTTTTATTCAGTTTATGTTTACGATAATACAATGTCCCAAATGCATCGTAATTAAATTATGACCTTTCAATATAAAATACAACTTAATCAGGCCATGCTAAATGCGTTGGGCGCCAAATAATCTAATGATCTGTCTGCCTGAAGTTGTATTCTTTTGTGATTTGTGACAAAGGCGAGATAAAGGCGAGGCGTGTAATCGTGTGTGTGTGTCTGTGTGATTGTGAGCAAACAATACATCATGGGCCTTTTTCATGGTCAAACATCAAAAGAAGTAAATTGTGAAAACTGACTGACATGGGAACTGATGTCACATCATGTTGGTGTAGTCTAAAGTCAAGCACAACAGCGCTATCACAGATGCTGACCAGTTCTCTGACCCAGACTGAATGTCACGCACCATTTAAGAGGGGGGAATACCAAGTTAGACCAGAGAGGAAAATGTCCCCTTGGGATAAGGACAAAATGTCTTTGGTTAATAAGCTGTGGTCTGGCTGAGCTTTCATGGCGTACCGATGGGTTATTGGTTATTGATACTGCTGGTTGTGTCAGAATGGGAATGTCATGTTTGCTTAACTGTTCCCATTGTGTAATCAAAGAGGCTGAGATATTTGCCGAAGTAATTTGTTTAGGTAAAAAAAAAAAAAATTATATATATATATATATATATATATATATATATATATATACATACACACCGATCACTGTAATGTACAGGATTGTCAGGAAAATAATTGCCTTCAATCGCCTCTAAGTCACCTCCAACCCAAAAGCAGCTATTTTTCAGCACTTGTGACTGAAGTGAAGAAATATGTCAGGTAAAAAATAGATTAGTTTGAATATCTGTTTAACTTACAAGAGATTGCTTTATAGTAAGACAGAAAGCTTTGTCAACTGGCTACAATCCTTTCACGTTGCAAGAGTCAACTCAATCTGAAGATCTGCGTTTTCCACATACACTTAAAGATGTTTTGAGAGAAATATCGAACCCTTCAATTAGATAGATAGATAGATAGATAGATATATACTTTATTCATCCCCGTAGGGAAATTCACACTTCCAGCAGTCTACCCCGTTGTTTATTAACAGATTAACATGATGCCCGAGGGTGCTTGTAGCGGAGTGGATGACGTCACGCCAGTCCAAAAGTTCGACATTCCTGCGGCAGATGGAAATCTTTTCTTTGTGAAAATCCAGGGATACACCACCTCGTGTTAGCAAGTCCGCCTCCTCTCCGATTCCCCCCGGCTTTCATGTCTCTGTTTAGCGACGTTGAAGCCGGATTTCTCCAGGTGGCTCCGGGTGGCTACACGTTAGCGTCCGGAATGCTAAACGTGAGCCACGTTTCCGCAAAACACAGCAACTGCGCTCCCTGTGCGCTTCGATGTTTTCAAAAAGCACTCGATGATCCTATTTGGTCGTGAGTTCGCATTTACCATGATTACGGATGGTACCGAAGACTTATAACGCCGCTAGCCGCTTCGCTAGCTTCGGCTTTTCTTCCACCATGGGCCCCTTCATCATGCCGGCACGAGAATTCCTCAGGGCAAGGAGTTGAAATACACGCATTTCTTGTGCGTTAAAACCCATGTCCATAGGATAGAAGTAATCCATAGTGTAGTTGTCAAAACGGGAAGAAAAAACACCGAAGATAGGAGCAGACAATAAAACAGTTGGGCAGCTGCTGGAAAAGGCAGCCGCTCGTGGCAGCGCCGCTTTGATCTTTATTTATTTATTTATTTAATTTATTATTCAAAATTATCAGTCTTGACTTGTTTGTAACCCCATTAGAAGGAATATTTTGATTGCTCAATTTATATATGATGCACTGGGGGATACAGTAAATTGCTTTGACATGTTCACAATATTGTCATACTTGGTATAAGTTAGGTATTAGACAAAACCTACAGGACAGGGGTTGGGAATCTATGGCTCGCGAGCCAGATATGGCACTTTTCATGAGTACATATGGCTCAGAGATAAAATTTAAGTCAAGCAAATCTTCTCTATATCATTCCAATTATGGTATGTGCAAAGCCAACTTTTATACAAGCAAAGCCCCAAGCAACACTAATATCGCTTGTGGTTCTGTCCAGTATATAAAACTTCCGCAAAGCACCCAGAGCAATTTTATTGGGTGGGCGGTAGGGGTGGTCGGTAGGGATGGGCGTACCTATGCTCATACTCCCTTCTCTTTCACCAAATGCCGTGTTTTGAAACCAATATTTATGACAAAAATGATGGTCAAAAAGAGCCTCAACACACTCAAGTAACTGCAGGAGGGAGAAAAATTTATATTGATGCGGGACACAGGCTCTAGCATTATTATTACAAATTTTATCAAAACGTTAAACGTCACAATACAAAGTAAAATGTGCTAAAGACCCATCTTTTATCTGGAGAGCAGGTTTGGTGGTTCGCTTAATTTTGTCCTAAAATTCATTGTGTGGCTCTCTCAAAGAAAAAAATATAAGTATTTTGCTTTAATGGCTCTTCGGATCAAAAAGATTCCCGACCCCTGCTTTAGGATCTGAGGTGGTCACTCTACCACTGATCCAAGTGTCCACTAAACGAAGAAACTCCCTGAATAATCAACAAAGAATTGCTAGGAAAGAAAGAAGGAAAAGACAGCAAGAAAAGTAAGGTGGGAAGTGAAGGATGAAGGAAAATGAGGAAAGAATGGAATAGGAGGGAAAGAAGAAAAAGGAAATGAGGGAGAGGGAAGGAAAAAAAAGGAGGGAGAGGAAGAAAGAAATTAGGGAAAGTAGTAGTGAGTGGAAGGATGATAAGGCAGGAAGGAAAGAAGGAAAGAAGGACAGCCCGAGCGTATATAGTCTGTTTGATAAAACACAGCACTTCAAGCAAAATAAGCAAGCCTAAAAACATATCAGAATAATTGCATTTCACATAGAACCTTTAAGCGCGCATTGATGTGCCTGCAAAAAGTGTCTCTTCAGACAGCAGTTGCATGCTTGAAGGAGCACTCATGTTTTCCAATACACTTGGGGGCATCCTCATATATGTCGCGCCTTCTCATACATACGCACTTAAGCAAAGAAATATGCAAATTTAATGTGACAGCTAGACTTAAACGGCCAAACCTGAAGGAAGACGTGAATGAGAGCTGAGACGGTCATAGAAAGTATACCTGTTTGTCTGCAAACCGAGCATGGTGTGCTGAGTACAATATCAGGAGCATTGAGCATAAACTAAATATTCTTTAACTATTCACAACAAACAATTGCGTCTCCGTGTATAATACTCACATAGTCAGGCAGGACCGTGTTTTCACCTGATCTGCCTCTCAGACTTTGTGTTGCCTGTTCCAACACTTTGTTGTGCTTCTTGGACAGCAAGGCAAATAGACTATAGGAGACACAAACAAATGAGCTTAGAAAAAGCAGAAGTGAGTTCAATGCTGAAAGATGGCATTGACAATACCAACAACTTATTTACCCCTTTTTTTCTTTTCTATAGAAATTGTCTCGTCTTTGTTATCCCTCCACATGACGGAGCTGCAAGCAGCTCTTGCCCTTAACCCTATGGGAATGCATGATTGCATGTGATGGCTTCACATAAATATAAGTCAGGAGTTATGGAATGTGCTCGAGCGACCTTGGGCACGAGCGCATCCACACAATCAATAGTGTTCAAGTCTCAGTAAACTGACACACTTTAACATATGCGGGGTGACAGGCAGACAGCACAATTGGAAATAAACATTCTTTGGGTTTGCAGGCTGAAATGGTCACAGGACCAAACTCAGTCTACCCATATAGCAAAATAAATTCACCATTCACTTAATTGAAATGTCATCTTTTCATGATAAAACCTCATTTTAATTGATCCATCATTTTTAGGCAACTTAATCTTAGTAGTATTAAATCTGCATTGGCACATCGATTTAGGACAGGAAGTAGGATGCACTTTAGTCTTGTTGAAGGAATTTTTCTTCAAGGGGCCAATTTACTTAAAAACTACAAATGGTTTTTTTTGTTTTGTGGTTTTTGTTTTAACCCTAATAGCATTCTTTTGAGTTTCAAAATTCACAAAAGTTATAAATTTATCCCCTAAAAGTTCCTTAAAATTTTTACTAAGTTATTTTCATCTTTGGATATTTGAGAAAAACGTAGTGTATAAAATATATTATAGGACTAAATATTTACTAATTTTTAATGTGTTCACTGGGAAGCAGCAAAATAGTTGGAAGACCTGTAAATTGCCACTAGGCTGTAATATGGTACACCTGGCCTGGATTATACGACATTATTATATGTATGATTACATTTGGTAATGTTTAGTTAAAAACGCTGTCATATGAAAGAAAAATATCAACCTGGTTGGGTAAGGTGTAATTCACAACTTGGCTAAAATCCCAATCCAAGACATACCCAAAGTAAAATGCTGGTTTTGTACCATTTGGAGAATATGGACGGATTGAGCCTCTTTTGAAAGGTAGACTCTTAAGTATTGTCCCAAATCTAAATGATTAACACAAATGCTACTAACATTGAGTAATCAGAGTTAGAACACAGAATATATCTGATTACAATCTGAAAAACTAAGCCTTGTATTTTGCACCTTTTTTAAGGGTAGGTCTAGGCGTTTCCAAAAGTGTCCATTTGAAGACGAGCAGTTTACAACACTAAAACTTTTGCAAATGTGTACCATACTTTGGCCAATACTTTAGACATTGTGAAAAGGTTGTAAATGTTTGACTCCTCTTTCCAGAAGTCAAATCAATGATTGTGCACAATTCAAGGTAATAATTGGTGCCTAATAATGATTCACGGATTGCTTGCACATGTTATTTTTGGCTCTGATCGTAATACAACCCTGGTAAATGGCCCAAAAATATTTTGGATTTTCATTTTTTAACCCATGTGTCAATCATCGTCTGATTTGGTTACTAGTGGCTGAAGATATTTGGATCTACGGGAGGCAATCTTCCTCTAAACAAAAAAGCCTGTATAGACTAATGCAAGATGTGGACCATGAAAAGAAGCGTGCTATTGGCTGAGAGTGGTGTCAATAAAAAGGTCAGAGGCTATCAGAAATACCTAAAGTCATCTGACAAGTCTGTTTATTTTTGGAACCAAACGAACGAAATACAAAAAAAAAAAAACACCAGAAAGCAGATATAGGCAGATATTTATTTATCTGCCAGCATTATTTTAAGTTTTAAAGTAAATATTTTACATGCTTGGTATCTCTGAATTGTCCTGGATGTAACAAAACCCTTTTTGCATACATTCAAGACAACAGAATTTAATGACGGCCAAGGGAAGTTATTGGTGAGTTACAAGGGCTTTATAGTTTTCGGGTATCTTGTTTCAGACTGATTGTGATGTTTACATGATGAGTAGATTTTAAAATGGTTGATATGAGGCATGGCGTATTTCAGTGACTGGTGACATCTAACAGACATGTATTTGAATATCAAAAGTCTGATGGCCCATCAACGGGCCGTTAAGGGGTTAAAACAACATTTTGTACTTTTGAATGGTGTCTACATTAAAAAGAACTAGCCTAATAGGCATGGTACTTAAGTGTTTTTAAAGTATTCACTGCCAATGATAACTAAAAACACATTTCATTTTAGGTTATTCACTACCATTGGCGTCTATATAAGACAATTATTGTGAAAAGTCTTTAGATCAGGGGTCTCCAACCTTCTCAGAGCAGAGAGCTACTTTTTGGCACTGATTAACGCAAAGGGCACCCAGTTTGATATGCATTTCTAAAATAACTAATTTTATTACCATGTTGTTACTATGTTATTAACAGGTTAATTATTACATGTAGGGATAAACAGATTCAGTCAGACACTACATAAATAATTTTACTAGAAATCCCAATGACCCAGCAATGGTGAGCTATTTTCAGAACAGGTCCGCGGGCATCTTAGCTGTCCTTATGGGGCACCACGTTGAAGATGGGACAAAGATAAGGTCCGGGATTTTTCCTGTAAGCCCTATTTTTACATGTTTTTCTCCGTGGTTATATAAATTGGTTGATCTTGAAAATATTGTACTTGAATGAACAGAGGGGAAAAAGATAAAAAGTCAATCATTCATGACTGAGTTTTTAAATAAACCAACATCCATTGGGGAGCAATTAAAGAGAAGAACACACTGGAATGCGTTTAACAAAAAGTGAGGGCCATAAAAGACAAGGGATTTTTCCAGCCACACCTGTTCATCTGTCAGCATTGGGACTATTATGGCTTTGCTTTAATTAAATAAAACACGCATTGAGCAATTTTGCGCGAATGTCTGTTAAGCCAGTCGGCCATGTTGTCTTGTGATTTTTGAGCACCAGCTGGGACCCGGCCGCACAATAAGGTTCAGTGTTGTGAGCGACCGCCATTGAAATAAGCACAACGGGCGGACTCCCACGTTGTCGATCAGTCAAAAAGGTGAAAGTAACGATATTTAACGGCACAGGTATTCACTGTTCTGTCTATCAACATAAACACAGACCCCCTCTGTTGTGTTTATGCACATACTGCGAAGACTGCATACTGAACAGTCAATCTTTTGTACATATGTATGGTTGATTTCTATTCCTATATTCTACATTGGGATTGTGACATTTACGGCTCAATGGTGAAGAAAATTGGTATATTTGCATGAAAAAGTACAGCGGAAATAGGTTATCTATAAGCTAATGTTACTTCTGCAAAATGTATGAGTTTGTCATACATTGGTACTATAGCTTTTTAAGGATTCTTACCGTTTTGTGTGGTTGCCTATGTGCTTACAAAAACAAAACCTAAAATCACATTTTATTATTAAAAAGTTATGTTGAGCGTTTTTTTTTAATGTATTTCAGTGTTACTGTTTGCAATGTTAGGATGTACAGAATAATGTAAGATAATTAATAGACATTGTTCATTTATTAGAAAATATTTGTATACAGCACTCAAATATGTAATATGCTGTATATATTTTCAAACGAGAACAAATGTTAAAACAAAACAAAATGAAATCTTCAAGGTCGTAATCGCCTTTTGTTGCACGTGCTAGTATTTGAAAATCTCAGATGTACTCGGATAACCTCTTCCTTTTTCATCTTTTTTAGAGGGGTTGGATATAGCCACTTGGACTGTATTTGAAACAGTTACACCATCCCACAGATCTAGAAAACCACTCAGTCCCCTCCACCAAACTGCCCCATCTCCTTCCCTTCAGCATAATGCACTTTGTGGCCTGAACACCAATGATAAAAGTCAGATAAAAGCAGATAGGCACGGTGAAAAAGGTACATAAAGGCTCTTTGAACTCAGTTGGGCATTGTTAACACATACTTAATGGAGAAAATATTTAATTCTAAACTTTTTAAGGACACCTTCACCTTCAATGCACTCCTCCCTTAAGAAACACATTTAAAGTAAAAATAATGCAATAAAAATGGAAGGCAGTGACCACAACTTTCTGGCAAATGAACCTGGACCTGCCGATCTTGATTTCTGTCAATCCCGATTTCTTTAATAGCATAAAAACCTTTAACTATCCAATTTTGTTTTATCAATAATCATTGACAAATAACTGGAATGCCAGTAAATGGTTGTTAAATTGGCATATGGAATAGTTTTCCCAGATAAAACTTAAATGTCTATTACCAGTTCTTATCACAGTTGAAGAGGGCAGAAGAGATCAGTGGAAAAATTACTTTATTTTCAAATTGTCTTACTTCGGTTTTAGAGACAAAATTAGCAAGGATCACTGTCACTTAATTTTTGTCCGTAGCAAACGGTGAAAAAAACATTGCAAAATGTGTACTTTTTGAGATATAACTTTTCTTTATTCAGAGTGTGAAACTATGATACGTTTACATGCTCCGAATTTACATGCCGCCAATTTAGGTGAAAACATTCAGAGTCATCTTCATCCCTTCAATTTTGTCTGCAAACCGAAAAAAAAGCTCAAACATTCCAGTCTGCACACTTGAAACTGCAGTCTCGGGATTGCAAAATATCCCTAAACACGAGGTTAGTCATTACACGTCGTACAAAGGCCGAATAAATTCTAGGTTATCACCGTGAATATTCAAATTTGACTATAAAAAGGGTTGACCACTTTAAAAATGGCAGGAAAACATTGGCACAACTAGAAACAATTACAAGTTATTTTCTTCCACACCGTTTTACAGAATTTAATCAAAACTGCGTTGAAAAAAAGGCAGTAAAAAACAGTGTCATGTGCACTGGACTGACAGACTCAGACATTCTGGATGCGGGAGGTTGAGCAGGTCCATATTTGGACTTCTTGGCCTCAGTGAGGGTCAAAGCATGACCGTGTCGCACTTAACTTTTCCTTCAACTCAAAGACATACACAGAATTTAAACTGCCGTGTGCTTGTGTTTCCGTTGGGATGGATCAATTTCCTCATGAATGCCAATCAGATTGTTCTGATACTTGATGGAAATATGTTGTTTGGCGCACCAACGTCCCACAATTTGTGAGTATACAAGAAATAACAGCGAGACAGAAAAGAGAGACAGCGGAAGTGATTTAATGCAGCCAGGGACCGCGCAGCGGGAGAACGCGTTATTGTGGCGAAAGAGAATGAACGGTAAATAAAAGGAAATGGCGGCATCGGGTGTGCTGTCAGCAGGAAATTCAAGCGGCGGCGTGTAAATAAACAACCGCCGCTGTGCTTGTCTGGGACTCCATTAAAAGGAGGCCGGGTCAACGGTCTGACTCTCTGTTGTCTGGACTTTTGGAAATTCCGGCCCAGGAAATCCCCTTTTATCTGTTCAGACAGTCCATTTAGTTCATCGCGGTTATCACTGTGGCGCTAGCTGGACCCCGCGGCGTGACTGGCAATGTTCACAGACGGGTTTCTTCTTCAGCAAAAGAGATATGAAGCTATGCAGCAGGACAGATAAGAGGATGTTTGTGCTTGCATGATGATGGGTGCGTGTTTGTGTCTGCAAGGGGAGGAAACGCTCTTTCCTGTGCGGTCGGAACTCGACAATGAAAAGTGAATGCCTCGATGTGTATTCTCACATCTCTACTTTTGACGTTACATAATCCTCCAAACACAGTCGCAGCACAAACTCAATATTTCATATTTTGTTCCTTTTCTGAAAGCACGCACACTCACGCTGACACTTCATAATCGCAGTGGGTGCGCATTGTGCTGATTCAGCATCAACTAATAAAATGGCATTGTTCTATTGGATATTTGTGTTTTTCATATTGGCAGTCATCTTTTATTCAAATATTGTTTTTCAAAAGGAAATGTCGCAGTGCAGTAGGAAAAATGGCTATGAATTCTACCAAATTCTAAAAGTTGATATCATAGAAAATAATATCGACCGGTAAAATGTTTGTTATCACAACGCTCACATTTTTTATACATTTAATTGTATCCAACCGGTATTCATACACAAACATCATATCCCTTTAACAGTTTCCATTATAAAAGTATTTTCTTAATACACTTTAAAATCATCATCTTACGGTAAATTGTCAATATCCAATATATTGACTGTATAAATCCTTGAGACAAAAAAAGTCAAATTGTCTTTAGTTTCAATAATCATATCCAACTTGGATATACAGTCCATTAGTCTAATTTTACCTTGCAGATTGATGTCAATACAAATATTTTCGAACTTTTGAAAGTAATATTTTCTAGACTATGATTCACTCCAAAGTGAAAGTAGGGGAAAAATATTAATTACATCATAAAAAATATTAACATGTTTAATCATAATATAATCAAAAGAATGCCACCTCTAAGCATCCATTCATCCATCCATTATCTGCACCGCTTATCCTCAGTAGGGTCGCGGGGGTGCTGGAGCCCATCCCAGCTATCTTTGGGCAGTGCGCAGGGGACACCCTGAACTGGTTGCCAGCCAGTCGCAGGGACAACAGGGACAGACAATTCGCTCGCTCATTCACACCTAGGGACTATTTGGACCAGCCAATTAACCTGAAATACATGTTTTTGGAATGTGGGAGGAAACCAGAGTGCCCGGAGGAAACCCACGCTAGCACGGGGAGAACATGCAAGCTCCACAAAGAAGGTTCGATCTCATGACCTCAGAACTGTGCCGCACACGTGGTAACCACTGCGCCACAGTGCTGCCCCACCTTTAAGCATAAACGACCACAAGTTATATATTAAAAAAAGACGCTTTTGTGATCAAATAAGGCCGTTTTTGTCCAAGTAACAATATAATAACATTGATAAATAGATCAGTTGTTTTATAAATGCATATTAAATAGGTCGCTCTTTGTAGGAAAAAATAGCTCCCTGCTTCAACAAGGTTGGTAAGCCCTGGTATAGTATCCGTCTTAAGTGTCCTATCTTTCCATTCATGCATCTAATAAAAAATCTAGGTAAAGAGGAAAATCGCTACCTGATGATACGCTGGGCAGCATACTGGTGAAGACATCGAAACTGGGCGGACATGTTTGCGAGTGCAGCAAGACAGTTGGTGTGGAGATATTTATCCTACCAACGGAACCAGTACAAATTTTAGAAAAACTATATAATTCATTTTAGGACACTTTTCCAGTGATCTATTCCTTTACCCTTGTGCGAGTCATGTTGAACTGGATGGTGCGGATCACCACCAGGATGAGCAAGCTGCCGAGGGAAATCTCTGTCAACGACCTCTCTGAGTACCACGTGACGTTCTTCAAGATCTGTGTTAAAAAAACCAAAAACATTTTAAAACCTGTACATAAAGTTTGCATGTAGTTGTGTATCAAACATACGACTTCGTGAACAGAGCGGTTGAAGGCATCATCTTCCGTAAGGATAAGGAGGATGATAAGTGCCATGTAGACATGGTGTGAGTTTCTTTCCTCCACATGGTAAAGGATCTCTAAAATGGGCAAAACCTAAAAGACGTCGAAAGCTTAGTTTTCATTTGCTGTAATTCTGCTGCAGACCAAAACATCAGCACCTACTGAAGCACAGATTCAACTAGTCTGCCCTGGTTTACCAGTCACATGAACAAGGCTGGTCATGTAGAGTGGTTGTCAGTACTATGTGGTTTTAAACTAACGGCTACCCAGACACTGTTTGCCAAAATACTTGGATGCAGAACTACCCACCAGATTGTCCATGTCTGTTCTGGAGAGCATGTAGGTCCTCATGTTGGCATTCTGGTGGAGCAGCGTGTAGAGCAGCAGGGTAGCCTGGTCAGAGCACTGCTGCTCGCAGAGCGCTGTGTAGAGGCTGTTGAAATTGATCTGGAACGTGTGGGTTTGATCGATAGGAATGGAAGATGTGTCTGCATGGGACACAAACCTCATTTATTATAGTGTAGAGCTACAACTAAGGACTATTCTAATAGTCACAGACTAATGAAATGATAACAGATGCTCCCCTACTTACGACCATTAGACTTAAATCGGTAGATACTAACATTTTTTTCGGGACGTCGAAAAATTTTCGGACATTGCTGCAAGATTTTGTATTGTGTGCACCTTTTTCCGCGTACACGACATTACTGTAGTGCTTCCACCCCGAAGAAGAAATTTGGCTTCTACCTAGAATATAGCACTGAAGCAACTTGCGAACAAATTCAACTTACGAACGATCGTCTCGTTCATAAAAAGCACAGCGTCTGTAGTCAAGAAATGGGTAAAATGGAAAATACATCTTTTATTGAACATACATTTTGACATCAAACAGTTAACAACTGCAATTTGTCGTTTTTAAAGTTTTAACATCTGACATTGTTCCTTGGGACTGCATGTATTTTCTTTTAAACACGTTTGTCAGGCACAGTCTGGCATAACACTCAAACTCTATTTTGTAGCGAAATATATGAGAATAAAATGTACAATGTATGTCATGAAAACCGTATTGGCTTGAACATTACTTGAATCGTACAGAGGTGAGTCTGACTCACTTTCGTTCAACTATCTGGAATGCTCTTTGAATGTTCGTTCGCCACCAAGCTACTGCCATGATACGCAAGGTCTGTTTTGCAAACAATGTAAGTAGTCTTTTTATCTGTCGTATCCAGGCTGAAATGCTCCCAAACTTGAGAAGTTTTGGTATGCGTACTTGATGTTGACGCCGCCATTTCTTTATGTTCATTTAATCACTCGAGAAGAGATGCTATTGCGCATGAGCGACTCCCAGCAGAGATTATATTCAAGTGAAAATAACTCTAAATCTGTTGGAAGACGTGTCTGCCGAGTTTACAAACGAATTAATTGACGATTTCAATCAGCAATTTTTGTCGAAATTGTTGATTCGAGGTAAGATTGTGCCTAAAACCGTCTAGCCCAAATCATTCCGACCCACGAGTATAAAAGCCAGAACCAGCCTGAGACCGACCAATTAAGTTGATTTAAGCCTGAGGCAAACCCGAATCTTCATATTTCATTTGTGAGGACTCTGAGGAGGAGGAAGGGTGATTTTGGCTGCCAAAAATTTAGACCACTCTGCTCAATACCTTGTGTGTTTCTGAAGTTTGTAATAGCCTGGCGGTAGGGGTTGGGCCAGTCGGGCCCATCCGTCAGGTTGGCCAGAACCAGCAGTAACAGAAGACTCTGATTGGACAGTGGTAATGGATGGTGGTCCAGGTCCACCCCCACTTTACTGCCAGCTCCACCCAAAGTGAAGACACTCCATAAACCACCTGGAGACACACAATATAATATGATTGATATTGTTACTGTAGTTCACAAAAGGAGGGAAGCATTCGCTTAATTTTCTTGACGTTTTATTTCACGTGTGATACTTCTCGGTTTATTTCCTTACGGTGTAAGACTGTCAAAGCAAAACAGTCATCTGTTACACTACAAAAACAAAAACTTTCTGAAAATGAAAGTGCACACCTAAACCCATAACGTTGTCAGCACCATGCTAAATTACATCATACTTTAAATGCTATTCAAAATCCTGTTTTTTTATGATCGTCATTTGTAGCATGGTAATAATTGATGTAACGATAAGTAAAACAACCAAAAAATGGCACATCAAATTGTCGTAGGCATGTCACAATAATACAGGATGACGTCCATCTTTGAATTTCAGGCTCGCTCTGGTGGCAACTTTACTCATGAAGTTTGATTTGAATTAGGAATGTTTTGGCCACTTTAGCAGTTATACCTGCATAAATCTTTCATATCAGGAAACGTATTTTCTATAATTCAATTTAAATAAATCACCCTCCGCCCTTTTCAGCGGGTAAATCACAAGACAAAGCAAGGCCAGGCTTATTTTCATTGTCACCGGATCAATTTACAAAATTACAATACAGGTGTATGTGAGAATTTTCTAGTTGATGATCTCGCTGCAATATTATAATTCGGGTCATACTGCATTTTTAATCAAATTGGGACATTTGTATAACTAACTGACTTGTAGTGTTTCAGTATGTGACTAAAAAATGGTTACATTTAACATTTAATACAAACTATCACCTGTCTCTAATAAGTCAAAATTAGACAAAAGTTCTCAAACCTCAAACATTGCTAACATTGCTAGAATAAAGTTTTAAAAGGTGTAAATCCAGCAAAAATTGGACTTTGATGAGGTATGCTTTGGTATCGTATGCCTTCTTGCTTTCGATATTCAAGTAACGGTTGTCAAAACGATGTAAATTGTGGCACCATTGAGCAATAAATCAAAATGTACGCCTAATTTTCTGCAGTATCACTCTAATCTACTTATCAAAAATACCAACCTGTATAAAAAAGTCAGGCTGATTTATGCTTGAAGAGAGAGGGAATGCAAAAGGAAACGAGCCGCCAGACTTGATGTAATCAAGAGCACAACGACACAATGGAATTAGGGGTGACCCTTTGCAGCGCCTGCAATGTGAAAAAACATAGACGGCGCCATGGAACAAAAACCTACTGAAGCTAATACAGTCAATTTTTTTAGCTGGTGGTGAGGGGATGTGTTGAGTTTCTCAATTGAAGTGCAGGCGCGTTCAGGCGTCATGAGAAGCATGAGCATCGAGGCACACGGATGACCGCCCTCTGGCTCCCGGACGTCTAGCCACAGGGTAGCTGTGATGATGCAAGCGTGAAGCCGGGTGGGGGTTCTGATAGGCAGCCTGCTGTTGGCCCAGCCTGAGAGCTGGAGCCAAGCAGATATTTTGCCATCTAGTGGTGAATGTTAAAAGGGGAGTGTATTATTTTATTGACTACACAGTAATCACTTGCCGTTTCACGGTTTTGCGACTTTGTGGATTTCATTGTGCATTGTGTTCTGCATTCTGATTGGCTAAAAAGTCACCCTGCTCCTTTTCTGCTTGTGTTTGTCTTCGCAAATCTTTCTTAATTTGACGTTTTGCTAAAAGCAATCATGTCAAAATCACTCTGAACTGACAAAAGCACCCACGGCTGGGGCCAAAAGATGGAGGAAGAGTCTTTCTATCGCCAACAGAGTTGGACTTCTCTCCACACGCTAAACTTGCTCTGGAGCTGCATGTGGCTCTTTGGTACTCCCTAGTGGCTCTCTGGCGCATTTTCAAAAGTATTTGACACTAGAAAAATATATGGTTTGTTTAGGAATGAAAAAACAACATATTGTTAACGTTTTCCAATGACTATAAATATACACAGTACTGTATGTGTTTCCTTCCTTATAAGGTGCACGAAAGTTGTATTATTATTTTGCGTCTCCAGACATTTTTTTGGGGTCTAATATGGCTCTTTCAACATATTGGGTTGTTGACCCTTGCCCAATGGAAAGTAAATGCAGATTTCCATAATGGCTACATGATGGCAAAAAAGAATCATGTGAAGTGAAAACGTAGTGTCCTGAATTCAAAAGATATTTTTTTTTATTTCAAATGACAGTTTACAAATGATTTGTTAAAACGTATTTATAAAATTAGAGTACTTTGTTTTGATGAACAATTGTTTGACCCTGGAAATTGTATTTGTTCTTTGGCTTCAATGTATATTAGTATTTAATACACAAATATATATTAAATAAATGACTTAAGGTTTCTATTTTGCGGGTTTCGACAATCACGAGACCTTTTTGAAACGCAACCCCTGCGGAAAATGGCGGATTACTGTATAATGTATTGTATCATAATTTTCAACTAATCAGAGCCCTAAAAGAAGATTCCAGATTAGCATTGACTTTAATGTCCTGTGATTTGAATCTATGAAGAGTGTCTTTTATTTGATAGTTATATTCAGGAATGGTGTATTTTTACAGGCCCTTTTACATTGCTTGTTAAATTCTCAGCTGTGTATAAAAAAGCACTAACATGGAGTGGTGGGTGACATGAAGCGGTTTTGGCAGTTTTACACATCTTACTAGGTTCGATATGAACCATAACAAAACTAGAACCAGGCCTGTGTGTAATGGTACACCATGTTCCTGTTTTTGGTGTCAAAAGCAACAACATTAAATGCCTCATTGGGGGGGTAGATTGATCAGTTGTTTTCAGCTCTTGTTCCAACTTTTTTTGTGAGATCTCTACGAAAGACTTGTTGACCTATCAAAGTGGGTGTTTTGGGCGATAAAGTGGACCATTACAGGAAATCTTGGTAAAAGTGCCTTTAGCAAGAGTCATTCATTTGCAGTCTGGACACAGAGGTTGAACGTCTGCTCTGAACGGGTTCGGTCCCTCCAAGAACAGGGCTTCGCTCCATTTTACGTTGTCATGCTGACAAAAGCTGCCCACTTCATTTGTATGATATTTAACAATATCAATTTTCTTTAAATGAGGCATCTCAACCCATGTCATTTATAAAAATAAAGATCTAGACCAAGTGTCAGCAAACTTTTTGAGTCGCAGGTCGTATTGGTTTGAAAAAAATTCCACACGGGCCGGAGAAACA
The DNA here is from genome assembly GCF_059441175.1 of Urocampus carinirostris. Classification (NCBI taxonomy): domain Eukaryota; kingdom Metazoa; phylum Chordata; class Actinopteri; order Syngnathiformes; family Syngnathidae; genus Urocampus; species Urocampus carinirostris. The sequence goes on along the minus strand of NC_142364.1, from coordinate 20,941,127 downwards.
AAAAATAGCTAATTGATGTGTGTATATTTTTTTGTATAAATCCGATACTTTACATGAGGAAAATAGATAACATAAGCCAGGCATGTACAAAGTCTGGCCCGGGGACCAGTTATCAAATTCTTACTGGCCAGCGGTCTCTGTTATAAAATTGATACCGTGTAATGTGGCCCGACAATATTGTTGACCGCAGTATTCAATAAATTGGTACCAAAAAAATTGTTTCCATCTCACCAGATGGCAGTAGCCTTTTGGCCACCTTGCCCTTAAGTGAGATTTCACCCCGAACTTCTCTGACATGTCGACCGTATAGTGGAAATCTGAGTTTGAAACTGCCGCCGAATTTTCCAAAAGACTTTGGCTGTTTTCCAAGTATTCAACATTAAGAGGCAGTCCAGAAAGAAATATTCTGACTACAAAAAGCTAAATGCAAACGAACGCTTTGAAACTAGAAGCTGTTTCAACGGCACAGCAGCGCTTTTTCACGAAAGCCTGCGATTCAAGCAAAAATACTCCAAAGGCGAGCTACGAGGTTGTGACGCTGAACGCCAAACGCAACATCCCTTTCATGGAGGGTGAATTTAGTAAAGACTGTTCAAAAGAATGCCAGGCTGAATAGTCGCTGTGCACACATTTTCAGCTAACAAAATGTGGCCCGCTTTTTGAAAAGTTTGGACACACCTGACATAAGCCAATATATTTATTCTCGTTTGCATTTACCTGCACAAGTTGTGTATCTGTTTGAAAAGGGACCATTTCGTCCAAATAGTTTTAAAACACACAAAATACACAAATATATTAATTTATGAATACAAATTTTGAGTAATAGCAAAGTAATATATTACTTTCTGAGCACTAAATTTGATCATTTGCATTAAAAATTCGAAGCAATGGAGCTACTTCTGAAGTTTTATTGCATGACATTAAACAACTTGAATTGATTTAAAAAAAAAAAAAAAAAAAAAACATACATGAAAAATGGAGCCAGCTATTCAAATGTTGCCCCTGAGCGCAATGAAAACGTTTTTATGGAGGCACATAAAGAGACACAGGCTAAGAAATCCAGGTGAGTGCAATAGTATCACCTTTAACAAAGACTTTTATTGAATTAAAAAAAAAACATTGGGATAGACGTTTCCACAAAAATTCTCTGTTTGATAAATGATGGCATATTTTGTAACATCAAGTGGAAATATTCAAAACTGACGAGAAGCGGCTCGTTTTTTTTTTCTTATGCTTTTCGCAGCATCATCTCGCGGTTCAGATTAGTAGTAGTATTTTTTAAGTATTTTTAAAAATGCATTTTGATGTACATTAAGGACTTTTTTTTCACCACTGGGAGGCACCATATAATAAGCACTGGGGCTTTAACGTACCTCAAAATTGAAACGTTTACAATCTAAGCCATGAAATGGACCCAAAAAATGCAATTTCTCATCAATAATATTTTCTATCTTAATTTGTAAACAGCACATGAATCGATCATCATATGCATTCAATTTCAGATGAGCTTCACTCAAATTCTGGATATGTGGTCTTGGGCTTCGTCACTAAACGTGCGTGTGTAACTCTTCTGTGGGAAAAAAATGACGTATCTGCAGCGCCCCATTCTCAAATGTGCTTAGGCAAAGTCTTTCTGAGAAAAAAACAAGAACCCAAGAGACGGCGCCAGTAAGTGACGCGGCCATATTCAAAGATTCGCTGGCACCACAGCGACTGGCCGACTATGTCACTGAAGCCAGTCAGGCTGCTGCACTTCCTGCACTCACTGAGCTTTAATCTACCTTCGCTGAGGGTTTTTTCCAGTCCCTAAATAACTGCTGTGACTGCTTCAGCTACAGTCGCCCATTCGAGAGAGCTGAAAAGGAGGAAAGGGAAGCGAGAAGCAAAAATGGGAAGGGTTACACAGTGACATAGAGGCTGATAAAACACCTAGGGAGCTGTTCTTAAAGAGGATTTAAGATTAGGGCAATTAATAGGTGGAAAACTTTTCTGCGTCAATCAAGCACAGGAGGTATATGCAATCTTCTGTTATTTGTAAAGTCCTTCATAAAAGATTCTCACAGTCAATGGGCTTTACACACATACTTATATTTGACATTTTGTGTTAGATTCAAAACATTGCCATCAGAACAAAATGTCAAGGAGAACTTATGGTATTAAGATGGGCTCCAGCATCCCTTTGACCCTTGTGGGGACAAAGGGTTGGGAAAGAAAAAGAATTACGATAACAATTATCCATCCTTTACTCTATATGTGCTGTCCAGAATTTGAAAGACGTTCTACTCGCGGATGCCATCTTCTGGCTTAAGTCATCTTTGCAGTGCCTCTTTTCAAGCTCATTTGTGGCACATGCAAGTACAGTGGGACCTCGCTACTTCGCGCTTCGACGTTCGCGGATTCAGAGCTTCGCGGGCCTAAAAAAATAATAATAATAAAATACAAATTAAAAAAAAAATATATATATATATTTTTTTTTTTGTATTTATTTTTTAAGCATTTTTGAAGGGGGGGTCGCTACTTCGTGGTTCCACGTTCTTGGATTCAGAGCTTCGCGGGCCTAAAAAATAATAATAATAATAAAATACAAATTAAAAAATATATATATATTTTTTTTTGTATTTATTTTTTAAAGCATTTTTTAAGGTGCGCCGCTACTTCGCGGATTTTCACTTATCGCGGGTGGTTTTGGTCCCCATTAACCGCGATAACAGAGGGCCCACTGTACGTACAATTTTTGGACGCACTCTGATAATTTTTCCTTTTTCCTCTTTTTGCGTTGGCGTTTGGACTGTCTTTGAAACAGGCGTAATCTTACTTTCGCCATTTTAATACTACACTAATGAAAAACCGTGGGGACGAGCATGACCATCCTCTCCACCTTCCTTCCCCGCATGTTGCCCCATTTGTGATCCCTAATGTGTTGCGTGTCCTGAACGGCATTGATAAATGTAAGATAAAGGCAGGTAGGTCCAGTGGGAAAAAAATATAAAGGATCTTTGAACTTAGTTGGGAATTGTTAACACATACTTAAAGCCCCAGTCTGTAATATTTTACCACTAGAAGGCACTGCATTGTCTAATGCACAGGAAAACCAGTGCTACAGAGCACAGTGTAGCAGCAAGTAGCCACACAAACATTGCAGCAACCTTAGGTATAGATTCTACTATGTAAAAGAATTACACATCCCTTGTCCTATTATTTTTTTATAAAAATTAATATTGGTATGATAGGTTGTGTATTTTTGCTTAATATTCAAATCAAGGTGTTATTCTTTTATAACTGAGTTATCATTTTTTGTACCACTAAGAGGAACTAAATATTACACACCGTCCCTTTAATACAGAAAATATGTAACTCTCAACTTTTTAAGGACACCTAAAATGACGCACCCCACCTTTAATATTAGGTTTTCTCTCTAAAAAAAGATCAATATCAGCCAAGATTGGGGGATGTATTGTGAAAGTAGTTCAATCGGGTCTACAGCACAAATTAATTCACATTGCAGTTAAAACAAATCTACAGTATATTAATAGAGAGATAATTTTCAGGCAGCTATTGTATTGGGTCAGGTTACAAATTATAATTTATAAACAAAGATGAAAGCAAGGAGGTCAAAGATTTGGGATGTTTCTGTTGCTTTTTAGACAAGATGCCAAAACGCAGATCAAATTATCTCATACATATGAGAAAATGGTGCGTGTTCAAAGGAATATATTTTCCTATAATGCATACGTAGCAGTGCAGCAAAGAAAAAAGCTATACCACCCAAAAAATAGAAAATCTCCCTCGGCAGCTTTAGGGAAAAAAGACTTAAAAACAACTTGAAAATGTTCCTTCAGAAGTTTTTCCTGCTGTTTTTGGTTGGAAACAATATTTTCCACATGGAAATGGAATGTGCGCACTTCTCTCGACAGGAAAAAAAATTGCAGCTCTCTCCTAGTGGTGACAATAAGGGTTGCCCTGTCTTTGTTGATGTGCGTGTGTATACAAGGGAGGCGGCTGCAGACAGACGGGCTCTGAGGGATTACGGAAGAGGACAGGGCACCATAACTCATTATTGGGCTCGTCTGTGCCTGGTCCCCTTCCACATACATGCACACAAACGCACAGACAGAAAATCCTGTAAATGCCGATGCCTCTTTGGACATCATCTAGCATCAGCATCCCACAATGAACGCTTTTCTGCAAGGCAGAACCCCGTGGGCGTACATCTATAATCACAACCGTTTACAAAAGACAGACAAGTATTTAGTGCAGGTTTTTTCCTGCATTCGAAACTGCGAGACCGCCAACTCCAGCTTTTTGTGTGACGCCGACAGCAAGCAAGATTTATTGACATGGTTCAACAAGGTGTTTATTGGAGGCAGTTCGGAATTTCAAATGCAACTGAAGTACAATGAGGGCGCTGTTTTAATAGTGGTGGAGGAAAAAGACAAGAAACTGTCGGAGAAGAAAAGAGACATAGGTAGAACATTTTAGTGGTGTCTAATGTCGATGATAAAATATTGATAAAATATCGGAAGAGTATATTTGCCTAAACTTCCTTTGCTCTAAGTATCTGTTTTTGACAATTCAGTGATTTTCAACCACTGTGCCGCGGGCACACTAGTGTGCCGTGAAAAATTATCCATTGTCACTTTTTAAAATTTTATAAAACAATTATCATCTTCTGCAAATATGTCATTGTCAAGTGTCTATGCTGTAAAGACTCCGGGTATTATAAATTATATTGTAATTAAACATACTGTTCAGTGTCATTTTATAACATTTTTGGTTAGTGGTGTGCCGCAAAATTTTATCAATGTAAAAAACGTGCCCTGGCTCAAAAACGGTTGAAAAACACTGCAGTAATTAATTAAATAAGCATGGTTTAATGTTAATGCAAAATGAAAGGGTCAAATACTGGGATGTCGAAGTCAGACAGACGGTGGACCAAACAAAAAATGGCTACAAGCTGAGGGCCGGACGGACAAATGTTGAAATTTTTTATAATTATGTGTATAGTTTAGTAAACCGAATATAATCAATTAAAAAAAAAATCTTATGGCTCCATCAATATAGCTAAATTAAATGAATCTTCCAACTGGCAAAAATGTAAATATATCTTGTATACAAATCTCCATAGCATGAATATTAAATAAAAAAAACAAATTATTTAAGAACCATTAGTACTTTTTGGTTTACATTTTAGAAGAAAAAGAGCTAAAAAAAAAAAACCGCCATTTTCTATCATTTATTCAAATTAAATGTGTTTTTAAATATAACTAGGATCTGGTACGTCAGATGCTGCTGCCAGTCACTGACGGGGTCCGGCTCATCTCTCAAGAACGGGATAGCACTTTAAACCAAAAAACTGTGACCAAATGATGAAGGTGCTGTATCCAAGTCAGATCAGGAGGATTCTCCTGCTACTGGTGACCATGGAAACCAGTACTATCTGTTTCATGTGGGAGAGCAAAACCTTTCCCAGAAAACGGGTCTGGAAAGGGATGGGCACTTCCAAGCTGTACTTGCCCAAAACACACTAGAGAAGGTGGCGCCCCTACAACCAAGCGGTTAAGGCATTAATTAATTAACCAAGAACCATGAGTAGTTGGATTGAAATATAATGAAGTGAACACATTCACACCTACTGCAAGGGGAAGTAATGGAAAATAAAATAATAAAAAACACAATTGTGTATAATCCAATAGTGGATCAAGATAATCTCAAGGGGCCGTAGAATACTTTCTCGCGGCTCACATCCAGCCTGCAGGCCATGACTTTAAAAAATGTGCTACAGAATATTGAAAATAAACAAACCCAAAATATTAAATTTTTTAAAGCCCCAGATATTCGCAAAATAATATCCAATAGATCTCCCGCAAAAGGGTAGCCACGGATATGAGTATTAACCCGGTATTGACACAGATAGGTAGCATTTCAAACATCACTTTCATCTTATATGTAATGACCAATGGAAAAAAATAAAAATGTCAACCAATCAATCTATACTACTTCACATTTCTACAGGGCAATCCACACAGGCATTAATCGATGGCTTGGGCATCAATGAAATACAGTGCGCAAATGCAATTAAAAAATAGTGAATGACTAGAAAAAATAAAAGACCTGTTAGTTAACCGACCAAAAAAGTGGTAAATGTTTATAGGTGACTAATTAGTTTAACTCGTTGAATGATTACAGTTTGCCATTAGTGACTTCTCTTTTCTCATGGCGAACCTTCTGACATGCATAGTGGTGCATAGTGTTGCTGATGGTTCATTTGTTGGAGTTCAGGCTGTGAGAGAATTTCAGTGCTTTTGAGTGCATTCTTACTTGCTACGCCAGATGCGAGGCCGTATAGCAGACCGCCCTCCTCTTTGGGCTCAAAGATGTGCGTTGTCGGGGGTGGACATTTTTCTTGCCGGATGAAGTTATAAAGCAATGTCTTCACCAGACGACTTGTCAGTGGCAAGCTGGGGGGGTAAGAATGTATATTCTTTGCAAGCGTATCCAAATGTGTACAAAAAGGAAATTATTCAGTATTTCGCAAGTTTTTTCTTATAACGTGGGAGCAAGATTGTTTAAAACATGTAAACTAAAAATAGAAATCTGGGTCGGAAACTAATGGAATGGCTGTCATCCCTGAAAATTCCAAAATCACGTCCATCTCCCAGACAGTGAGGGAAAGGTCATAAATGAGACAGCGGGGTGATGGCTGCCTAACCATTTCCCTGTAGCGGAATGACAAATGAAGACATTGCTTGTCATGTGCGTGATGAAACTGTCTGGCTGCACGGAAGCAGACAGTGGTTTGCGACAGTCCCACGGCAAGCTGGAGAAGATCTAAAACGCTTTATGTCAACAACAGAATGTGCATGGCCCTTCAGGGACAAAGTGAGAACGTTGGTCCAACTTTACGGTTAGCATTTGCAGCTTTAGGTTTAGAAAATGTCTTTATTGTGACCACAAAACCAAAAACTAAACTATCGGGATGTAAGCAGACATTAAACAAGCTGCAATGGTTGAATAACTTAATTCGGTTTTTTTTTTCATCACTACATTTTATCAATAACATATTCCTTGGAAAGCATTCCGAAAAACGTTAAATCGTGTGCGAGCTCACCATCGTCCCTTCATGAAGTGTTGGTATATCAAACCATCTCTGAGGATCTCCTTGCAGAAAAGTTGGTAGGAAAAGAACACCAGGAGGGTTGTGACGGCTTCAAATAAGATGCTGTAGGTGATGTCACTGTAAGGAATACAAGGTGACAATGTGGAAATTAAAGTCCAAATATGCAGCATCAGTAAACAGTTTCTGTTGTAATTCTGGCTAAACTGGGTCATTCATTCTGTGTTTTCTTAATAACGTTTTGTCAGGAAAAAATAAAGTTTGAATTAACCCCTACTTCTATTTCTCAGCCTACCAAACAATCCTTTGAGACTAAAAACAGAACCGTAGCATTTGTTCCTAAAAATATAGCAAATACACCTCTCCAGAGGTGCTAAGACTACGTGAATGTCATTACATAATACATGAAATACACATTTTTAAGGTCATATGGCATCGCACCTTCAGCAATTTTGACAGTCTTACAGTTTTACATTCAGTTTTGCATTCAGCACTAACTTTTGATTACATCTTATAACCACAATATCAGTTAAAGACCGAAGTAGGCTACCTAAAAGTATTTTGCATTTTATGGAGTGTAGTTTTTTTCTCAACAGGCCCAATTTATTCAATTTAATGTATACTGTATTTGTCTTACAAGGTCCATGTTTAAATATTTTGAGCCAGATAAAGCTACAATACAAAAAAACAACAACAGTCTAACTTTTACAGCTATTAAATTGTTACTGTAACATTACAGATTTAACATTTGATAACTAGATAAATTGCTAAATCTTGAAACAAAGGGTGGGAATTAAATTGTTTGACTTGAGTAATTCAATGCTGGTGCAGAAAAGCTGGATACAGTGAGTTACAAATGTATCTATGATTCATCATGGTTCACGGATCCCTTAACCGCTAGGGATGTAGGGGCACGACTTCTCTGAGTGTGTCCTGGGCAAAAACAGCCAGTCCCTCTCCAGGCTCTCTTTTTGGGTAGGGGTTTGCTCTCTCAAATGAAACAGATGGTTATAAGAACGTCTTAATGGTAATTACACAGACGCTATGAATAACTTGTTACCGTAAACTGATGTAAAATCACTATTGTCTGTACTTTTTGCACAGGATGCTTTTGAAATCCACGTTGGTTAGGTTATGTAGTTCTGTTTATAATTGATTAGATACTGAAATGTCCCCAGTTGATGAATAGACCTTGAAATTTTGATTTTTGGCCATATTGCCCAGCCCTAACTAACAATCATGCATAATGTTACTTTATTGGATTTACAGGTCGAGTCATGTTTATTTGTACAGCCCTGAATCACAAGGCTTTACAATTGTCACTAAAATGCGTTCATCATTTTCCAGTGAAAAGTAATAAAAAGTGATAATGCAACAAAAAATAAGATATAATTTTGGTGTACTAATAAGAGGTTAGTTCACTAAGTATTGTAAGCAAACAGGTTTAAATAGATATTATATGATCTTATATGAAGAACTAAATGAAACAGCATGTGATCATCATCACTCTCAAATGTCAAAAGCCATCAAGGGAAAACCTGTCAAAAACACAATGAAAGGAGCGACATTTATCTTGTAAAAAATAAGCTTCAATAATCGGAAAAGGAAAACAAGACGTCTTCCATGGCTGCGATCAAAGCGAGAAGAGTGTGTAACCTCAAAGTAATGACTGCATCGGCACTGCAAGCACGTACTAAGGAGGAAATGGGCTGAGAGCCACAAAGTGGTGGAGGTCGGGAGGGGCGGTGGAAGACTGGGAGAAAAGCTATGGAACAGAGTAAGTCTGAGAGACAGGAACAATGATAATATGCTGGAATGTCCAAAGCGTTTATGTAAGCGCAAAGGATTGAGTGATGTCTGCGGACACAGACAGAGAGAGAGAGAGAGAGAGAAAGGATGTCTTCCATTATGACAATTCACTCAACACAAACACACCTCTTTAAAAATGATTGCTTCAATCAATCATGAGTTTGACCTCAAACCTTACACACACTATGTCTACTAAATGGGACATCAGTGTTTGAATATTGGTTGCGTTTGCATATCCTCTAAGTGTTAATTTTGGATCCCTCCTAGTATGCAGGCACCCGTCGGCATTCCTAAAACACAAATGTGAGATTCTTTAAAGAGTGTAGGTGCAAATGGTTGTTTACAATATGTGCTTTGCCACGGACTATCAAAAATTGATGGACGGCGTGCTCAGGATTAAATAGGAACAGAGTCGGAGAAGCCCATTCTCTTCCTCTTGCCATGTTTGGGTGAAATCGGTGTGGAAAAATAAGACTTTTGACCAACTACAGAAAAAGCTTTAATCTTTCGTCAGGACTATTTTCATTGCTTTTAAAGCCGATGGCTACCTGTGATAAAACTGGCCTTCCAAAGCAGGCTGATGGTCGTGTTTTGTACAACATTGAGAACGCATTTACTTACTATAAAATTTGAGCAAATATCTGAATGGGGTCCACCAGTCTCTAATAGCCTGATAATAGACATAAAATTGGACTCCAAATGGTTAATTTGATTTGAATTTTCCTCGGGCTTATAAACTTCTGTCAAATTTAATTAAACTCTATAATAAAGCAGAAGTCAACCCCCAAAAAATCCTAACAATGTCCAGTTGTGTTCAATAATCTAAAGGCAGTATTTTTGGCTTGTGGAATATGAGATTGGAAGCAATCTACCCTTTGTTATCCATCCCTTGGGTGAACATTTTCAGTCTAGTGACAATGAAATGAAGGTTTTTAGGGTTTCAGCTGACGAATAATTATAGCTCTGCTTCAGAAAGCAGGTAAACTGTGATTCATTGTTAGCTAAACCCACTCTACAAATGCATTTAAACTAGTGAATTACACTTTCTTACTCATGTTAAACAATTACAAATTTGTAAATGCTGTGTATGGTATAATATATGTTATAGTATAGTATAGTATATGGTATAGTATAGTATAATATAAAAAAAGAGCTATTTGCAGTGTTTGCATGTTCTCCTCGTGCCAACATGGAGTTTCCTCCAGTGGTTCCAGTTCCCGCAAAAATTACAAAGGCGTGACAAGGCAGGTTAACTGGTGACTCCAGATTGTTCCTAGGTATGAGTAAGCGTTTGAATGGTTGTATATCTCTGTGTGCCCTGGCTGGCAACCAGTTCAGGGTGTCCCCTGCCCACTGCCCGATGATTGCTGAGATGGGCTCCAGCACCCCCGCGACCCTAATGAGGATAAGCGGTGCAGCTGATGAGATGAGATATATATATATATATATATATATATGGCAAGGAACTATAAGGGAACCTTAAAAATATATTTTGGTACTATATAAGGCTGGCAAAGGCTACAAGAAAATTGCCAAAACCCTGACCAAGCAGCAATACAGTGGCCAAGATTCCCCAGCGTTATAAAAAAAATCTGGATGCACATAGAGCAGGGCTTGTGTAGGACATCCGAAGAAGCTGAGTGAACGGGCACAGCGTCACATCCAAATGCTATCAAAGAGAGATAGGCGCAGGAGTGTTGTCAGCTTTGCTGCAGAGATTGACGGGGTGTGGGTTCAGACTGTAAGTACTCATACGCTGCTTAATTCATCAAGTTTTTCTGAATGACTGTTGCACCAGAAAGAAGCCTCTTCTGAAGGCTGTCCATGAGAAAGCTGGCCAAATGTTTGCTAAGAATATGTTAACAAAAGCAATGGCTTAATGGAAAAATATCCTTTTGTCTGATGAGACAAAGATTAATTCCTTTGGCTCGGATGGTGTGAAGCATGTCCCCAGTGACTGACTGGCAACCAATTTAGGGAGTTCCCTGCCCACTGCCCGAAGACAGCTGTGATGGGCTCCAGCACCCGTGACCCCTCCTGAGGATAAAAAGTGCTGATGATGGGTGGATGGATGGATGGATGGATGGATGTGAAGCATGTGTGGCAGCAACCAGGTTAGTAGTACAAAGATTTTTGTATCTTTGATGCAGTCAAGCATGGTGGAGGTAATGTCATAGTTTGGGGCCGCATGAGTGCAACTGGAGTTGAGGAACTCAAGCATGTACTGTTAAAATACTGGAGCAGAGAATGATCCCCTCCTTCCGGACACTAGGCCGCACGACAGTGTTCCAGCATTGCAATGACCCCAAACACACCTCTAAGATGATCAAAGCTTTTCTAAAGGGGCAAAGTGTAAAGGTGAGGAACTGACCCAGCATGTCTCCAGATCTAAACCCAATAGAACATTTTGGGGTATCTGGAAGGAGAAGAAGCACAAAAACACAATAATCCCCCATGGAGGAGAGGAAGAGCATTCCAGTGACAACCTTTGGGGCTCTGGTGGAATCCATGCCCAAAAAGATTAAGACAGTCCTGCAAAATCATGGTGGCCACACAAAATACTGACACTCCTGGAACTTTCACTTGAAGGTTTACTCACTTTTGTTACCAGGGGTTTAGCTACTAACGGCTATATTTTGAGTTTTTTGGGGGGGGGATTAAACTTACACTGCTATATAAGCTTTATCCAGAGCACATTTTAATGTGTCAAAGCGATGTTTCTTCAGTGCCATTCAATTAAACATTATAATGAAATCTCTGCAGAAACATGAGTGGTGTACTCACTTTTATGACACACTGTAAATAATATTGTTTGGAGAATCGATAGGACAACTTTGTAAAATATAGATTTACATCATAACAAAAAGGGGTAAAAAAAGTTAATTACTATAGAAAACTTGAAAATAAATAGCAAGTTTGACATTTTAGAGTTAAATTGCACATTTCAAATTATGTCATAGACATGAAGTATGTTTGCTCCATATTTGAACCCTGCATAATATTTTTAATGGGTGGAACACGGCGGAAAAGGTTAAAAAAGAAAGAAAAGAAAAACGCACAAAAATAAAAGCTATTCCAGAGGGTAAGAGCTTGACTCTACTTCAAGGGTGGGCACTTTTTTGGAGTCACAGGCGGCAGTGGTTTGAAGGAATTTGCATAGGGGCCGGCCAGAGAAAAATAGCCAAGTCATGGTAATTATTTTTTTTGTATATGCGGATAGACTTAATTCCAATACCTCGCCAATTAATGAGAAAAATAGATAACATAAGCAAATCCATTTATTTTTGTTTGTATTTATCTGCACAAGTTGTTTTATTGCCTACTTTTTGATAAAGGGACAATTTCACCCAATTGGTTTTTGAAACACTCATAATACACAAATAAACAGATTTATTGTCTGAAAACTCATTTATTTAGGAGTAATATTTATCTTTTTTAAGCAATACATTTGATCTTTAGCTCAATGCAAAGCAGCTACTTCAGAAGTGTTTTATTGCATAAAATGTAATATTTTGATCAAATTGATTTTAAAAAGCAAGTACAGGAAAATGTAGCCAGCTATTTGAATTGTGTGCAACGAAAATTATAATTGTATATGGCTACACAAAGGGACACAGGATAAGAAACGCACCCAAAAATATTTTCATTTGTATTAGTTATACTTTTTTTTAACATATATGTTAGTTTATTAAATGACTGATTTCATGTTTTAAAAGTCTTTATCAGCCTTTTTTTTTAAATGAAAATGTTTACCTGAATTTGGGAATGTCTGTGTTACATTTTGTATCTATTATAGAAAAGAACTAAAGCTTCTTAAAACTTTTGCCAATATTTTGTAATTGTGTATTTTTTTTAATCCAGGTGGGCTGAAATCGTATTGCCTTAAACAGCGAGTCCGTGACTTCTATTTTAAGTAAAATTACATTGGATGCTTTGTTTCCTCAAATGTTCTCTGGTCGATAAAAAGTAGGGAGTCGTGCTTGGCTTAGCCAACATCCAGCTAAAATATTTGAATATGCAGTTCATTGTTTGCAGCTAATTTTTTCCATGAGCTTCTTTCAGCTTTGTCTTGCGAGCCGAATTAAATCTGTTGGATTGCCTAAGGTAGCCCACGGACCATAGTTTGTCCACTCCTACTCTAATGTATCAAGAAGCTTTTATGTTGAATAAATACTTTTTTATTTTAAAGAACACAAAGATGCAGAGGTTTCTGTTTAGATTTAAAAACGAAAATGCTTTAAAATATGTATGTTGATAAGTATCATCCCAGACATAATAAATCAAGACAAAAAGAAGAATAGAGGGAGGCAATGGAACAACACTGCAACATAAAATGTCAGACAAGTGACATTATTAAATAGCTGCGTAGGAACAGTTGGGGCATTGTAATGATCCCGGTCAACATAACCGTCTTTATTCCTCAACAGTCTGAGCACATCTTGACCTTTTTCAAATGTGCACAAGTTACGTACATGACTCATGCGTGCATACATACGTGCTGGAAGTACTTACAGCAGCGGCACTTCAACGATCAGGTGCACTAGGTTGGACAAGAGCTCCTCAAGGAGGTCCTCATGGCTCGCTGCTGTCAGCAACAAAAAGAAATGTTAAAAGCCCTTTTTGCGCTCAACTTTGTATAGCGATTTAAAAACAACAATCCCTGCCTGTCTGTAGAAGGAAAAATAAATCAGTCATCTAGAAAAGGTACGTAAACCAAAACAATACTTGGTAGATAAAAAGCAATAAAAAGGACAATAAGGCGCACCTAAAAACACAAAATTGGCCATGAATTGAAAGAGCGCCTTATACTCCAATGCGCCTAATATACCAGAAAATATGGTGGATAAAATTGGAAATACAGTTACGATTAAATGACAATGCATAACTTGACTGTTCTGCCTTTGAGGAACATAAAGAGTGGTCTTCGGGTGCTCTCTTGTGGTTAACAAGTTCATTGTTTGTTGGTAAAATTATTTTTTGTGGTAAAACCAGAGGTCAGAATGTTAATTTATGTTTTGTGAAATACATAATTTTTATTTATTTTTATTTATTCATTTATGCAACTCTAGTGCTGACTGTAGTTTTTATTCCAAGTGTCTTATAGTCCAGTTCCCCTTATATATGAAAAATACATCACAAGAGACATTTTTCGAGGGTCCATCTTTTTATCCGGTGCGCCTTAAAGTGTGGGAAATATAACCGTGGATGGCAAAGTACTGATACTAGCTATATATTTAAGTGCTGATGGCAGCCTTTTGTCAGATATCAATACTTGCAATATACCAGTATCCAATGTCTATTATGGCCTTTTTTTAAATCAAAAACCGGAAATTAAAATGAATGGTACTGTGTCATTGATGAAATTTAATATTGTAAATATATATATATATATATATATATATATATATATATATATATATATATATATATAAATACTTGGTTTAAAAGTGGTTTAAAAATATATATTTGTAGAGGAAAGATAAGTTTAGCACTTATGGTGTTGGTATGTGGTATCTGTATCAAGATTACAGGAGACATGGGTACAGAAAAGATCTAAAAAAAATCTGGTATCACACACCCCTTATAACAGGGGTCTTGAACAATGTCCAAATACCCCAGCTTCCTTGAATGTACCATACCACTTCATTTTGTCGAATTGTTTCCTCTTCCCATGCCCCCCTCCAACAACTTCCTGTCCTAGATCATCTATGCGTGTGATGTGTGCGTGGGTTAACGAGTTGTTGCCATGACTCACCCCCACAGGTGCCTGGCGCCCTCTCTTGGTAGCTGAACTGTAAATGCAGCTCATGCTCGCTCATCTCCCGGATAAACACCTTGAGCAGGCAGCGGATCATGAAGAGAGCGTTGTGGGCCTGCCAGATAAACAACTGACTGTGGAAGAAAGAAGGAACCACCTAAGAAGGCATTTTGGTTTCTGAGAAACTTATAGAAACAATGTTTTGCTGTGAGACACGATCTTTCACGAAAATACAAAATTATAAGTACTGGTAGACATGGCCAGAGTTTTCTATCCAAAGCCAGCCCGATTAGCCATATTTGAGGAATTTTACCGAATGAATGGAACAGCAGCGATCTCTTATGATGCATTTTTACTGGTGGGGAAAAAATGCAGGTGTATGTTAATAAGTTAACAGAACACACTTTACTATTTTATTTCAAAGGAAATTTGAGTAAAGATTCTGATATAGATGAAAACATATTTACCCATGTATATGGCCGTAACCAGCCCGTTTTTGGGTTGCCCAAGCAGCCTCAAATTAAAGCAGAGCACCCCCAAAATGAAAGCCTTTTAAAAACTCACTTTTCCTTAAAAAAGAACAGGGTAGTCTTAATTAAAAACGCTAGCTAAAAAACATTGTTGGTGATAGGAATGAGTGGGGGGGTGTTGTAAAAGGATAGTGGGATGTTTAGGCGCGTTCTAAGGGTTGGGCAGGGCACCTGCATAATGGGCAGGGGTGAACCAGTGAAAGCCGTCGGGCCCTGCTCTGTGTTGTGTCACCTTGACCCGAGTGACATGGCCGCCGCTTTCTTGTGTCCCGTTTCATCTGGAGACGAAAGCATGACCGACTTGGGTGCCGAGGTGCTTAACTTGTTTGGGTGTTTGGGTTGGCCATGGTCCAAAATTTGTGCGTGTGTTCTTTGCTACTTTTTCCCCTTTTTTATTTTCTTTATTTTTGTCTGTGTCTTGCTGTCGGTCACCCCTCTCGAGGGATATGACCAGGGTAGACAGAATAGAAAAAAAATATTAAAAAGGTAAAAGCAAAAAATGTAAACGCCGCAGCTTCAGAAATACAGAACTCCACTGCCTTGAAATGGTTCAGTCCACTCCTTGCACTGCTCTCACTCCTCTTTCACCCGGCTAGTGTCACTTGCGGAAGAGTGGCGGAGTCTGTGGAGGCACAGTTCTAAGGTCTTGGGAACCTCCCCTGTGTGGGTTCAAATCCAGCTACCCGACTTCCTGTGTGGAGTTTGTATGTTCTACCCGTGGTCCAAATTGTCCCTAGGTGTGAATGAGCGAGCGAGTTGTCTGTCCCTGTGTGCCCTGTGACTGGCTGGCAACCAGTTCAGAGTGTCCCCTGCCCGATGATTGCTGGGATGGGCTCCAACACCCCCGCGACCCTACTGAGGATAAGCGGTGCAGCTAATGAGATGATATATTATATATATATATATATATATATATATATATATATATATATATATATATATATATATATATATAAGTAAGAATAGATGAACTATCATAAAAACGATTGGGTTGCCCAAGGCTGCTTGGGCAACCCAATCTTTTTAAGCACTCATGTCGTGAAATTTGTATTTATCTTACGAGAATTTAATCCCCCCTATGTTGGGTCACGTTTACTTATTTTTATTTATTTCGCGTTTTTTTCAGCCAGCGTGGACAGATGAATGAGGCTTTGTGCAAAAAATGGCCGTGCTGTTTTGTGCATTATGCCTCGAGAGTGTTGTACTTCGCGCATCAAGTGTTAAACGTCATTACGAGACAAAACATGAACATGTATTCAAGGCGGAGACTTTAAAACGCGCTGTGTCCAGATACGGCAAACACAGACCCTGTGGTGGCCTGTTTGAGGTTTTTGGATGCACCTTATGGTCTAACAAATACGGTATTTACACACTGCTTTAAAGTTGTTAATTTCAACCACTTTTAAATTCCTACTTGCCTTTTATTTGGTCTTACTGAACATCTTCTTTTGCATCAAAACTGGATTATCGGGCATTGCACAATTTTTACATCAGGAGACCTCAATTAAAGTTCTAGTCATAATACTTTCATTTCACATCCTTATAATATGTCCCTTTGAGTTATTGTTTATTTTAGCTCAGAGGCATCTCCTAATGTGAGGTGCTCTAATTTAAAATTTAATCTCAAGTCAGTTAGTGAGTGAGTTATGAGGTGTAATTTCAATCAGGGAACTAATGAAAATAACAACCCTAATATGAACAGTGGTTTAAAAAGTTTTACCATACAATCACTATAATTCACAAGTGAGAAAAACAAAACCCTAATAAAGACCTATTACAGCGGTCGCCAAAATGTATTAACCCGAGAGTTACTTTTTTGTGTTGTTTTTGTGTTGTGTTGTTTTTAATGATTAGAGCTAAGGGCTACCAGTTTGAAATGTATTTCAGAAGTTGCCAATTATGTTATTAATATATTGTTACAATGTAATGATTGTCAATACCAGATTATCATTATTAGAAGTAGGGTTAAAATAAGTCAACCACCAAAACATTTTTTTAAGACACTGATCATGTCAATGATTTCTCATACCAGAAAGAAATCAAAACCTGGATGACTCATCACTTGTGAATTATTTTCAGAACCAGTCCGTCGGCTACTCAGGTGGTCTTACCTGGTGCACTATTGGGACTTAAACGCCATAACACATTTAAAAACACACAAAAGGTTTAAAAAGAAAAAAAATATTTAAAAAAAAAAAAGGAAAAAATAAATAAATATATAAGTTGTGGAAAGTCTGATTGTGGAACAGATGATTTGAATTTACATGATCAATTCGAGGGAACCAGTCGCTAAATCTAAAAAAACAGAAGCAACTCAAGTTCGGAAAACAGTGGAAAAATATGATAACATGATTTTGCCCATCACCTTTCCCATTGAATTGATTATCTTGACCTTACCAGTCCTGCTATTGATTTAATTTGGCATCTTAAAACACATTTTCAAGGAACACTAAAATATTCCACACTCACTCTTGGCATTCTGTGGAGATTTTCAGTTCTTTTGTGCGTCCAAGAAAAACTCTAACCAAGGCGCCAAGGTTTCCTGATCTGGGATTGTTTTCAACTTAAAAGAAGAAAGAAAATATCATTAATCAACAGGAACTACTTTCTGTGTACCTGGCTACAGTATTAATAAAGATATAATGTAGGAAGGTCGCCATACTAAGGAGCTTGGCCAGTGGCAACACAACTTCTTCCAGCAACTTGGAGTCTCCACTGTTTAAAAAGGAGGAAAAAAGGAAAATCAAACGCATCATATGAAATAACTACTACAATATTTATTTGTAGTCTGTGCAAGTCCATAAAAAGCCCAGCTGAGAAATTCAAATTGTATTAGTATACATCAGGGGTCGGCAACCTATGACAAGCATGCCAGCAGTGGCACGCGAGGGGTTAACCAGTGGCACGCGAGCTTACGGCAAAATAATAATATTTTTTTTAAAGCGCATTTACCTGAAATTTAGACATTTTCAGTTGTGCACCGTGTTATTTAGAAGCTTTACTTGAAAAGCGCTATGTAAATGCAGACCATTGACCATTTACGTTAGCGCCCCTCCGTGTGTCAGTGCGTGTTTGCGCGGCGCCTCGCAGAGGAGAGATCCATGTTTTAACCCAGCCAACGAAACACACGCGCGCGATAAATGAAAGAATCATTACGGCTCCAAAAAGCGAAAACATCGCGTTTTTTTCAGCCAGCGAGGACAGATGAATGAGGCTTTGTGGAAAAAATGGCCGTGCTGTTTTGTGCATTAAGCCTCGAGAGCATTGTACCTCGCGCATCAAGTGTTAAAAGTCTTTACATGACAAAACATGAACATGTATTCAAGGCGGATACTTTAAAACGCGCTGTGTCCAGATACGGCAAACACAGACGCTGAAAACCTTTGTCACTGCTAAAATCACCACCACTGAAGCTATCTAACAAATTGCGTGTGAGCGTGCGCGTGTCTGAGTGTGTGCGCGCCGTGCCTTCTGCATTGCTCCTGTTATTTCAAGTTTTGATATTTTCTGCAAGATATCATTGATGAATGGTATAGTAGCTGACCATATTATTTGTTTTTTGATTGTACTTTATAGTTGATGAATAATGGTTGATTCTGGTTAATTCTTGTGGTAAAGAGTTGTAGTCAGAATGGCTGCAGGCCTTTCCACATGTTGTTCACATTCATATTTTAGTTAAGTGATGGACAAGAATAGTGGAAGATAAATAGGTCAGTTATACCAGTGTTTTTCAACCAGTGTGCCGGGGCACCTTAGTGTGCCTTAAGACCTTGTCTAGTGTGCCGCTGGGATTTAATCTTTCCAAAAAAATCAGGCCATTATTCTGTATTTTTGCACTCTTCAGACGAGGAACTGTAATAGTTATCCATATCAGTAGGTGGCAGTCGATTTTTATATACTCTTTATGTACTAATTATCTGCTTGTGAGGTAGCACAGTACATTTAATAACTTAATTTGTTTGACAAAGCGGTTTAAGATTGTACTGTAAAAAAATCAAAACAAAGCACATCATTCTTTTTTTATTTGAAGTATTATTTTCTTTTTAAATACCAATTTTCTGCTTATGAGGTAGTACAGTGAAATATTTGACATAACTTCATTTTCAAAAAAATTCGACGGAGAGTGTGCCTCGGAACTTTTTTATAAATAAAAGTGTACCTTGGTACAAAAAGGGTTTAAAAACACTGAGTTATACGATTAAAATGTATATCCATGTTGTATATTTGGACTGGTGTAAAATGTTGTGCAAGAGTCATTAATCTTGGTGTGGCACACTGATTTACAAGAAAATTTGAAAGTGGCACTCCGCACCGAAAAGGTTGCTGACCCCTGGCATACATAAACAATACTTTCTTTAAAACGAATTTAACACAAACTAGCTGATCCCTTCATGCACAACTACCTTGATCAATCATTACTCAAGTGGTGGCTAACTTTGCAAACATCCTGGAGTACTTCCTGGCAGGGACTTAACAACTTCAGACACGTGACTAGACTTCAGGATCAAGTACCTGCTAGTGGGACTGATGACAGTGAAGGAGATGAGTTGGTTCCAGAAGGGGTCATTCTCAGAAATGGACTCCGCTCCTACCAGGGCCTTAAGGCTAGCGTTGTTGGACAGGTCACTGAGCTGGCTGGTGTTGGCACCCATTTCCAGACTCAGTGCTGCCTCACTGCTTGTTCAGCAGGCATATGACAACTCCTAAGAAAAACAGTATATTGTGACAACTGCCGCTCAATGTTTCAAATATTCAGGCATTAAAATGTGTCAGGAGCTTAAGAGGTGAGAAGGTGTGGAGGATACATGTTACACAGTACAACTAGGGCCATAACGATTTGTCGACATCAATAAAAATCGATTATAGAAATAGTCGAAAACGAATTCAATAGTCGACTTTTTTCGCCAGAAATGTTTTTCAGCATAGAGAGACATCTCTGCAGAAATATAATCACTGCTGAAAAATACGCATGCGCAAGAGCCAATAGCATATTTGTCTCGAACGGTAACAATTACAGACACTCCCCTACTTACGACCATTCGAGTTACAAAAAACGGTAGATACGAACATTTTTTTCTGGGATGTCGAAAAATACCCGGCCATTGCTGTGTGTTAGAAAAAGGTCCACAATACAAAATCTGAGTTCAGGACAGTACTGTAGTGATTCTTTCCGCTGCTACCAGCGTGTGTTGACGCTGTAAGAGCTCACCCAGCATCCACGTCAAAGAAGAAATCCGCCTTCCTCTTCCTAGTTCGTGTGTAAACATACTATACTGTATCTCCAGCGCGCAAAGAACTTTGACATTTTTATTGTTTAATATCTCGTGCATCCATTCAATATGGTTGGTGTAAAGTATAAAGAAGAGGCGAGCCGTTTCTTTTGAAATTAAAGTAGAATAAGAAAGCTTGATGCGGTTGAGAAATTGGTTGGATTGCTTTTTCTCGGCCACTTTATACCACGGAGGAGGAAGTCGTCTAACTCTTGAAGCTCATCTTCCAAAAGTAAGATAAACTTTACTTTATCTTTATAGACCATATAACTTTATTAAATGTTTATTTCTTAGTACAAATTAATAAAGGTTACTTATACAAGCCTTAAACATACTTATATAAACCTTAAAACATACATTCCATACAAAAGCAACGAACAAATTCCACTTCCCAGGGATCGTCCGGAACGTATCTCGTTCGTAAGTAGCGGAGCGTCTGTATGCAGAAATGGTACCTCAACGTTAACTACGCGTAGCAAATTTTTTAACGATTTGAGAATATAATAATAGCCTGAATATGGCAAATAAAAAGACTTCAGTACTTGAACTTTTAGTAAAGCAAACCTTGCATATCATGGCGGTAGGTCACTGACGCACAAAAATTTAAATAGCACGTTGGACAGTTGAACAAAACCGAGTCTGACTCGTTGAAGACAATTTGTTTTTATTTTAGATGACATGCATTTTACATCCTATACACAAATATTTAGCTATAAAAGATAGCTTGAGCGTTATGCCAGACTGTGCCAGACATATCTAAAATTAAATGCATGCAGTCTGAAGAACAAACGTCAGTCGTTAAATCCATTTTATTTCAAACTGTTGAAAATCATTTAGTACTTTTGTTATACACTTCGTTACAGACTAAGAGTTGCACGGCCCAACAGGTAACTACTCCCGCCCGTGCAAACTACACAATTTTATTTCAAGTGTACCGATTCAAACGCACAAATCACTTAATGAAATCTCATAATGCCCACCTCGCCACAATTTTCTAATTCAAAACGGCAAAATTTACCCAAGGCTGAGGTATTTTCAAGACTGAATATCACTTATTTCCTGATAATAGTACTGTATGCTTATTACATGTTCACCTAGTCACCATGTTGTTGTTTTTGATGTGTAGAAAAACAAACCCAAGGTGACTTTCTTGAATAGCAGATTACAATCTGAACTGGTCACTATGCAGTTGTAGGACATTGTTAATTTAAAACAGTGTAATCTTCATCCACTCAACATAATTTTAGGGGATTGCAGGGGGGTATATTCATCCACATGGGAAGAACATGCAAACTTCACACCAAACGATTTGAACCCATTTAACGCTTAACAGTGAAGCGTGTGCTGGCCAACGTGCACTGCAAACTTAACATTTGAAAATGAGTTCATGCTGCACTGCCTGGTCCTACATTTAGCATGACGTAGGCTCACACCGAAAAGCGCAGTTTATTTACCTTAAAGAGCTGTCTTTAAAACTGCAATTTACAGACGCCATGTTTAAATTAATTTGAATAGCAGGTGAGCTGTATTTGAGCTTGTTGTTGTGACGGCGAACGATAGGCACTAGTTCACCATCAGCTGACCGCTTAGCTTACCTGTCAAAACGCTTTAGCCGTTTCCGTAGCTCTGTCCAAGAGTGCTACACCAAAGTCAACCAGACTGGTGTTGCCCCAAAAAGAGCTGCGTTCTTTTTCTAGTTGTGAAATGAAAATATACCAGCTTCAATGGCAGAAAAATTACAAAGAAGGCGGTAAGTTCTACTACATGCACTGTGTTGCCTCCATGTTTTCCACGTCACAGACCCCGTGCGTGATGACGTCATATAACCGGTCGTTATGTGCGTCCTTACGCCAATCGAGCCCCGCCTCCATGTGATGTCCCATGAGCGTCCTTACGCCCAAAAAAAACCGAAATTCAAATATATTTTATTTTATTGCAAATAATGTTTTTTGTTCTTTAATCGCTTTTCTGTTGTACCTATTATGTACACTGTGAAGCCTTATTTGTTGTGGGAGTTACGTTACAAAAACCTATTTTGCATATATAAGTGCATATTAAACCACAATGTTATTGACACACTGTCACGATCCTGCACCCATGTTGTTTTTTGTGGCTCCCTCTATTGTTCTCGTACCTTTATTAGCATTCCTTCCCCTTGGTTCCTTGCTAGTTCCTTGTCTTCTTTGTCACATCTCAAGCATCCTTGTAATGAAGCTTTGTTCACAAATATGAAGCATTAAATAATACAACTCTATAAAGCAGGGGTGTCCAAACCTTTCAGAAAGCAGGCCAGAAAATGTGTGAGGGCCGACCATTCAGCCTGGTATTCTTTGAACAGTCATTAATGAATTCACCCTCCGTGTTTGCAGTCCTTGGCAATCAGTGTCGCAACCTCGTAGCTCTCCTTTGTAGCATTTTCA
This sequence comes from Urocampus carinirostris, assembly GCF_059441175.1. NCBI lineage: Eukaryota > Metazoa > Chordata > Actinopteri > Syngnathiformes > Syngnathidae > Urocampus > Urocampus carinirostris. Next base: position 20,918,226 of record NC_142364.1, on the reverse strand, counting down.
TTTGACTCGCAGGGTCTCGTGAAAGAGCGCTGCTGTGCCGTTAAAACACCTTCCAGTTGCTTCATCTTGTCATGGTGTTTGTTTCCAATTAGCTTTTTGTAGTCAGAATGCTTCGTCTGGCAGTGCCTCTTAATATTATATTTTTTAAAAACAGCCACAGTCTCTGGCAAATTAGGCCAACGCAGTCAAATCAAGTTGAGTCAAGTCATGTTGATTTGTATAGCCCTTAATCACAAAGAGTCTCAAAGGGCTGCAGAGACCACAGCTTATTGCTTTTTATGACACCATCACCTGATCTAAAACCTACATGAGGGCAAATAATGCACATATACAGAGATATTGTCAACATAAAATATAGGTTATTCATATGCTATAGAATATAAGTGTGTTTTAAGCTTAGATTTAAACATTTCCACTGAGGTTGCAGATCAAATCTCAGGGGAAGGGCAGTTGGTTCGGATTTTGTTGAAAAGATACACCCATTTCCACAAGTTGTGGAAGCGTTGGCTCTCACAGTCAATTTTCATTTTTTTATTAAAGTCGCCAAGTCGGATATAAGGTGGGCTAAAATTCTCACAAAAAGCCATGGGCAAGATGGACATTATCTGGTGAAATTGTCATTATTATTTTTTTTGTCCAAGATTTATTTTATGTGGCAGGCAAAACTATTGGTGGGCCACATATTATTAATTTTATGACAGAGGTTGTAGACCAGTAAAAAATGTAATAGATAGATAGATAGATAGATAGATACTTTATTCATCCCCGTAGGGAAATTCACACTTCCAGCAGTCTACCCTGTTGTTTATTAACAGATGAACATGATGCCCTAGGGGTGCTTGTAGCGAAGTGGATGACGTCACGCCAGTCCAAAATTTCGACATCCCTGCGGCAGATGGAAAACTTTTCTTTGTGAAAATCCAGGGATACACCACCTCGTGTTAGCAAGTCCGCCTCCTCTCCGATTCTCCCCGGTTTTCGTGTCTCTGTTTAGCGGCGTTGAAGCCGGATCGCTCCGGGTGGCTACACGTTAGCGTAACTGGCCCCGGAACCGAATTCTGGACATGGCTGCTTTAAAGGTTCAGTTTGTGGGTTTAATATTTAACATTCATTTTCCTCTGAGAACACAAAGTTATTAAAGGCATGAAACAGTGCGTACTTTAAGGGCGAAATTCAAGTTACATGTACCTCACACTCTCAAAGATAAATTAAATTGGTATCATATTCAGAAGTGCTTCCTTGCATTGTTAGACTATGTCTTGCCATAATTGTATTCATCATATTTTTTGTAATATCTTGATGATGCGTACGACTTTGTCTTGTCTGAGGATTTATTATTTCTGGCAGGGCAGTTTGAACAAATCACGTTCGTGTCTTAATCCAACCTCCATAGGCCTTTTGGCATTTGCTTCCTTTAATACTGACAGGTACATGCACGTGACCATGCTCAATACACAATACTTATAAGATATAAATTATATAAAAATATATGACATTTGGGCAGCACGGCAGCACAGTTCTGAGGTCATGAGATCGAACCTCCTGTGTGGAGTTTGTATGTTCTCCCCGTGCTTACGTGGGTTTCCTCTGGGCACTTCGGTTTCCTCCCACATTCCAAAAACATGCATGGCAGGTTAATTGGCCGGTTCAAATTGTCCCTAGGTGTGAATAAGCAGGTGACCTGTCTGTCCCTGTGTGCCCTGCAACTGGCTGGCAACCAGTTCAGGGTGACCTCTGCCCACTGCCCAAAGATAGCTGGGATAGGCTCCAGCACCCCCGCGACCCTACTGAAGATAATCGATGCAGATAATGGATGGATATATGACACTTTTATTTTAGCCTTTGTGTGTGTGTATTTGCGCTCTGGCTTGTTAGTTGGGGAAAATGTGGAGGTTTTTTTTCTTATTGGACATTGTTTTTATAAAGCGATTTGAGTTGATTCACTTTTGTAGTTAATTAAAAAAGCGACACTATTATACTGATATGTGGACAAATAAGATCAACTCTTAGAGGTGAACAGGACACCAGGCTAGCATGCCACCTTGTTGTTTACTTTGTTTTTTATTGTATTCATTCCAGAATAAAAGTGTATCATTAGAATACAACTACATATTTTAACTAAAGTAATAAAACATGATTACAGACTCTTTGCTGCTTTTATTTTCATCAATAATCTCAACTGAACAATCTCTCTCTATATATATACACAGTTCATAATTTATTTCCTTCAACTTTGAGATTTTACTCATCTGGATTAAAAAAAGATCAGTGGAAATATTTAACAACAATGTCAACTAACTTAGATTCAAATATTTACAGTTTTATCAATGTGTTACATCACATAAGCAGTAGGAATGATCAGTCTGTCTTCTTATCGCCCACTGCAATGGATCCATTGGCGGTAAGCTCTCCATTTTGCTCAATCTGAAAAACAAGGAACAATACAAAATTTATTTTCTCAAGAATAAAAATTGTCCTTTAATGAAATTAATAACAACATAGTGAACATTGTTTAAAATTAAATTAACCCTGGAACTCCAGGATAAAAACATGATAAAAGGCTTAAATGAGGAAAAATAGGACAAAGCCTTTATATGACAAAGTTTCTTTCCGACACTTAGGAAGACGACTTTGATGGCTTCAGTTCTAAGGAGGAAGATGAGGACGGTTTACCGTGATTTTTACAAGTACGGTATGTTTTTTTAACAGACCCGTTTACTGTGTTGCGAGCGTGTTGCTACCATTAACTGCCCGGATGAAAGTTATATTATTATTATTAAAGCTTTGAAAACTCTCTCGGTGTACTGTCTTGTTTTGTAAATATGTGTAACCATGTATAATATGTATTTGCAACTGTATATTTTTGTAATGTATTTATTTTGAACACTTATTCTGATATGTTTTAGACGGGCGAATTAAAAAGGGGCGTAACAAATGCGGGCTTCACGGGAAGTGGGGACCGGTAAAGGTGAGTGTTTGTGGACACGGCGGACAATAGTGGATATATATTTTGCCCACCCTTACCTTTGGAAATATACACTTTTTTCCTTGGATTACTTTCAACGGGACCCGGACTCTGCCGGTCTGCATCAAACCTGAAGTACCAGAATCATTTTCCGTTCATTTTGCCGGCTGTGATTTTTGGACTGTGTACTTTAATGAAGGATATTCAGTTACAATCGCGGGACTTAAAGTCGGGTCTGGGTTAATTTTGTGTTTGTTACATTTTTTTTAATGTGGGCGCATGCGGCTTATATACAGGTGCGGCTTGTGTAAGTACAAAATCGGTTTCCTCTTAAAATGTGGTGGGTGCGGCTTATAATCAGGTGCGCTCTATAGTCCGGAATTTACGGTAGGTCCAATTCCCAATATCTGTTCCCTTGACAAAGAGAGAGGTTTGTTCTTTATAAAGTATCAATGAAAATTAGTTCTTTCTCCACTTGCAGTAAATTTGGTGTTACTTATCAAACGTAGCAGTGCAAGATTTTGCAGATTCCATCTACTTTAGTAATCTACAATGACGTTGTCGTACTACCAGTTACTGAACGATCCGGATCAGAGCGGAAATGGACAAGACGGGATCTGTCTTTTGTGGTAAGAAAACCTTTGCGTACTAAAATTGATATACGGCGCACACAATTCAAAATGATCGAAATCATAAAACGTGCGGAAAAAATGTATAAATTAACAGGTATCCACGAGTAGTTCAAGCTGCACTTAATCAGTCAGCCAGGATTTCTTTATTCTATTTCCGTGCAAATACCCCCCTGGGAAACTCCGCTCTCTACAACATGCTCTGGTTGCTTTTGTAACGTAGTCACTTTGATCCATGTGCCAAGAAATTAAAAATATAAACTCACCAAATAAATTTATAGTTTATTTGCGTTGTAGTTCTCGATGTTTGGATTCTACGTACCGCAATGGTCGATCTTAACAATTAGCATCCTTTGAGCTGTTTTACTTTCTAGTCTATGTATCATGACATATGTTGGACATTCTCTCCCCCGTTTGGCTAAAAACACACGTTCGGCTTGATTCATCCTTTGCTGTATCTTCCCTGGGCTGTGATCCTCGCTTTTAATGTAACAGGTGCACAGCCCAATAGGAAACTATTTCCGTCCGCACGAACTTCACGTACCGTAAAAGCCGGACTATAGAGCATCCGGACTATAGAGCGCACCTGATTATAAGCCGCACGCACCACATTTTGCGAACATAATCAGTTTTGTCCTTATACAAGCCTCACCTGTATATAAGCCGCATGCGCCAACAATTAAACATGTAACGCAGTCACAAGTTTAACACAAACCTGACTTTAAGTGCCGCGATTGTAACTGCAGATATAGTACACAATCAATCCACCACAATCGGCAACATGAACGGAAAATGATACCGGTAGTTAGAATTTAATGCAAACCTTTAAAGTCCAGGTCCCGTTGAAAGTAATCCAATGAAAAAAATGTATATTTCCAAAGTTAAGGGTGGGAAAAATATATATCCACTATTGTCCGCTGCAACAACAAAGAGATTTAACTCAACTTTACCCCACTTCCCGTCAGCCCGCGTTTGCTCCGCTCCTTCTTTTTGATTCGCTCGTAGAAAAGTTATCACAGTAAGTCTCTAAAATAAATACATTACAAAAATATACAGTTGCAATTACATATCATACATGGTTACACATATTTACAAAGATAGACGGTACACCGAGAGAGTTTTCAAAGCTTTAATAATAATAATATAACTTTCATCCCAAATCGTGCCTGTGAAAGGTACTACCACGTTACTCCTAACACACTCGCAACGCATAAAGCGCAGCTGTTAAAAAAAGCCGTACCGCAATTGCGAAATTCACGTTAAACCGTCTTCAGCTTTCTCCTTATAACTGTCCTCATAATCAGAACGAACCTTTGTCGTACGGACAATTCAAACGTAAATTAAGAGGATGCAGATGCTGTCTACCTCGGCGCACAATTCCACCAGTCTAAATCTTACCTTTTGTACTGGAGTGCCGCTGATGGCCGTTAGAAAAATTACATAAATTGGCCGCTTCACTGAATAAGCCGCAGGGCTGAACATTTGGGAAAAAAGTAGCGGTTTATAGTCCGGAATTTACGCTATTTTGATTCAAATTTACTAACTACAACCCAGTATGGTTGATTGGTTCCCTTAACCACTTGGGTCGTAGGGGCACTATTTCCTGTAGTGTGTCTTGGGCAAGTACAGCCTGGTGGCACCCATCCCTCTTCTGGCCACCATATGTTTTCACCATCACCTCAAAACATTTTTTCCTTGGATCTACACAATTCACGTGGGTCACTCCTTTTCACTTCAAAACAGCTAATTTCACCAAAAGGAGAGATTTTCTAACTGCTACATAGGCAAGATCTATATTTTCACAGTCTTGTGCACTTGTTTAGAGTGGTAAAGGCTATAGCCATAGGGAAGAAACTGCCTTACCATCGCATCGTCACATGCATTTTTATAAAACTTAAAACCTAATTTTACCTCCTTTGATGTCCCGTTGCATTTTTCACCGACAGCAGTGTCACCGGCACCGGATTCCTGCACTGCTTTTTTGGTCCAAAATGTGTTGATGATGGGCGAAATAAAAGGGTAGAGGATGGGCTCTAGGAACCGCTTGTAAACCCACAACAGAACAGGGATTACAATGCAGGGGATGCAAACCATGGTTGTGGCGAGGTTCAAAACCTACAACACAAAGACATACATAGTTAATCCGTGAAATGCAAATTATTTATTTGTAAAAATACATAAACCCTATGGATTTAATTAATTCAAAATTTCCATTATCGGTCACATAGTATACAGGACAGTATATGATTAGGTATATGACGTCACGTGTTGATTATTTGGTAGCTGTCATTACTAGGTTATATGACTAGCTACGTGGTTAACGCTGATATATTAGCAGAGATGTTGGTAACATATTTTAGTTACCCCACTGAATATTGCAAGTCACCATAAATACGCCAAGTAACTCACCTACGAGAGACAAAAAACACAATCGGAATCTAACTTGTTAGCTGTCGGGATGAAAACGAGGCGCAGTAAAGCGTAAACTAACACGCATGCGTAGAGTATAATTCCGGGTCACATGCGGTGACTAGCGGAACTTGTCGAAAAAAAAAGAAGGCGGAAGTACAGTAGCGGCATATCGGGCGCCTTCCTTCAAAACTTAGCAGAATGGATTTCTGAATAGGAACTTACGTGAGTGACTTTTATGAGTTTTTTGAATATTAGAACATGCATACAATAAGAACTTTTTGTTATGATAGCTTATATATGTGAGGCATAAATTTTACATGCCATGTAAAACAATCATAGTTGACAGCGTTATCATTCAGAATAAGAAAGTCTTTATTGTCATCAAAATTACAACGTGAACATTGTTTGCAATGAAATTAGGCATGGCACTCTAAGATAAACTTGTAATAATTACTTAAAAGAGAAAAACAAGATAAAAAAGAAATGAATGTCAAGTCAAATACAGCTTTATCGTCAATTCTGCAGCAAAAACAGAGAATTTAGATTTCTTATCTCAGCCTTTGGTGTATGGAAAATAAAAAAAAAATGCTAGGACACTATACTAGGACACACATGTAGACGGTACGACAGGTAAATAGACAGTGCACACGTAATTCATAAAGTGCATTGTGGTACCTTGTAAACAAAAAGTTGTGCAAAAAGTTCTGAGTTGTGCAAAACGTTCTGAGTTGTGCAAAAAGTTCTGAGTTGTAAACAAATGTACATAGAATAGAATATACCTTTATTGTCATTGTTACAAAATGGGTTGAACATATTGTGACAATGAAATTGGACGTGGCACTCCAGTTTCACATTTAACAGTGAGGATAAAAGAAAACAAAGAAGATAAAGGTTATAATTGACACAATATTTACACAAGAAATGTGGGCATGTAGGATGTTACATGTAGATGATTGTGCAATGAGCAAGGTTAGCTTATTTTGGTCCTAAAGTGTTGAATTGTTAAAGCGATGTAGTTTCCTGGAGGCAGTGGGTGTGTGTACATTTGTTAAAAAAATAAAAATGGGAAAAAAAGGGGAGAATCAGGCACTAGGTGGAGCAGGCAATGGGGAGAGAGTGTGGCGGTGTTAAGCTACATAGGCGAAAATATGAACAGGGAACTGCTTCTAGGGAATGTATTTTTTCCAACTACGCCTATTTATGCGTGTTGAACAGTTTCAAGTTTTAAAAAAAGTTTTTGAATGTCTTAAAAATCGATTTGCAGCACTTCATCACCAAGCTACAGTAGTGAGTCAGATACAGTAGAATACAAGATTCAAGCTCTAGCACTCTAGGCCACTGGTTAGCAACTACCAGGTCGCTGACCAGTACTGGGTCGCTCAGACAGAAATACATTTTCCATATTTTTGAAGGGAAAAAATCTGATAAAAAAGTAGTCTTACTTTGTGCTTATACCGTATAATAAACACATTTTACCTAAAATAACTTTCCAATGGTATATTGCTGTATTTGAGCAATTATAAATCAGTCGAAAAATATTGTTGAACATATTTGCTCTAAAGGAAATAGAACCTGGATCGCATTGGTGAGGGCACCCAATCCTTCTTTAGGGATGTAAAGGACATATGAACAGGCATTGGATTCTATTTCATCTAACTATTTTTACTCACTATGTTAGATTTGTCAAATGTTAGATTCATCTCTGGTACAGTGAGTAAAAATAGTGTGATGATGAGGTAAATCTAATGATTTTTATCATGCCATCTGCGGCGCAGTGGTTAGCGCTTGTGCGGCACAGTTCATGTCACGGGAATGCTGCTTGGGAGGGTGGGATGGCAGAGCTATGCCCTTGCACAATAGTATTGCCTTTTACACGCTGGTTAACTACTGTTAAAAGAAAATAACTCTGAAATTGTTTCATTGATGTTGAAAATGTCAGGAAAAAATGTTAAAACGTCATATCGTCACGTCATATTGTCAAATATAAAAAAAATGTGAATATGCTTGATGGCTGTGTTTTGCTGCTGTTGGTGTCAGTGGATTTGTTCAGACCGAGGACAATCGACTTTGGCCTGGACGGATCTATTGACACTAACAAAGATGTTATATAATGAAATTGTGAATATGTTTGATTTTCGAGAAGGTTTGTTCAAACCTCACTTTGTGTTTGCTGTTAAAAGCGTAATATTGGAATATAATATTGTGAATGTGCTTAATTGCTGTTGAGATTGTCATGATTGTTTTCTGTTTTTAGTGTCAATAAATTTGTTCAAACCAAAAAATGGGAACCTGTCGTGGGTTCAAATCCAGCTCCAGACTTCCTGTGCAGAGTTTGTATGTTCTCCCCGTGCTTGCGTGGGTTTCCTCCGGGCACTCCGGTTTCCTCCCACGTTCCAAAAACATGCATTTCAGGTGAATTGGCCGGTCCAAATTGTCCCTAGGTGTGAATGAGCGAATGAGTTGTCTGTCCCTGTGTGCCCTGCGATTGGCTGGCAACCAGTTCAGGGTGTCCCCTGCCCACTGCCCGGAGATGGCTGGGATGGGCTCCAGCCCCCACCGCGACCCTAATGAGGATAAGCGGGAGATGAGATCTTTAGTGGTCTAGTGATTACTCAGTAGATAGAGGCTTTTTATTATCAATAGTATTACTATCATTACTAATGTTTATTTTGGGCCGGGCAGTAAGAATATTGTCAGACATTAAACCGGTCCGTGGTAGAGAATAGGTTGGGCACTGCTCAATATCATAAGACTGTGTGCTCATTTCTAACCAATCAAGGCAATTAGTGTGTACTTGATGTTAAGATATTTGTATTATGAATCACCATTTCAGAGGGGATGTATTCACATTTGAACAAACGTTTTTACTGAATGCTATTTATGAATCAGGCAACCTAAAAAGTTTTCATCTTGTGCTTTTTCTCTCAGAAAAATGCCGCTTTCAATTCAGTCGCAGGGTGAGGACGAGCCATACGTGCTGGTGGCCAGCTTGGACAATGCTCGCAGTCTGTCCAACATCCTGAAAGCCATCGCTTTCAAAGACCACGCCCTATTCACTGCTACACCCAATGGCCTTAAAGTCACAGTGGAGGACTCCAAATGTCTTCAAGCCAACGCTTTTATCCAGGTATATTTTGTGATTGATTAATACAATGCTAATACTAAAACTATTCTTTCTTCCAAATCCAGGCTGAAATCTTTCAGGAATTTACAATCAAGGAAGATTTGGTGGGACTGCAGCTCAACCTCACTGTTCTGATGGATTGTCTCAATATTTTTGGAGGAAGCAACGTGCCGGGTGGTGGGTTAAATACTACAATAATGTCTTTTTCAAATATCTTCTCAATCCACATACAGATGAAGTATTTCTTATCTACTGTATCTGTGGTTGCCTTAGGCATGACAACCGCACTGCGATTATGCTACAGAGGCTATGGTTACCCCTTGAACCTGTTCCTGGAGGAGGGTGGGGTGGTAACTGTCTGCAAGATCAACACTCAAGAGCCAGAGGAGTTGATTGACTTCGAGTTCTGCAGCAGCAACGTTACAAACAAGGTGGAGAGCACGTCATGATGTGGGAAAAAAAAATGAAAGTGATAGAAAGTGTGATAAAACCAAAATGAAAACCTGTTTTAAAGGTGATCCTGCTGTCAGAGAGTCTAAAAGAGGCATTTTCCGAACTGGACATGACCAGTGAGGTGCTTCAGATCACCATGTCCCCGAAACAGCCTTACTTTCGGTAAGGACCTATTTTATATCCTAAAGTCTCTTTATAAAATTAATTTTCATTTGTTCTCACACCAGGCTGTCAACATTCGGCAATGCTGGAAGCGCTCATTATGATTATCCTAAAGATTCTGACATGATGGAGCTTTTCCATTGCACAGTTACACAAACCAACAAGTAAGTGCACTTTGTGTGTGTTTGTAAGAACATTTCATGGGACGACGGAACTAACCTTGAAGTATGGAATTATATTAATTTTTAAAAGTCTGAGAAAATTTAGAAAGATGTATTTTAAAATAATTGTTTTCTATTGTAATTATTTTACTTCACGGGCAGACTTGTTTTTCATTCATTATCTTCACCGCTTATCCTCAGTAGGGTCACAGGGGTGCTGGAGCCCATCCCAGCTATCTTGGGGCAGTGGGCAGGGGCCACCCTGAACCGGTTGCCAGCCAGTCGCAATTAGTTTTAATTTATTTTAAATATTATTTTCCATTTTATATTATAAGAGATATAGGCAAATAATTTGATATGGAAAACAGGGATAACGAAGATGATTTATATTCGTATTTTACTGGAAAACAAGGTCAATGTAAATTGGAGAAATAATTGTTAAAATGAGGAAAATAATTTAACAGTGAAATGACTTTTTTTTTCCCACAGTGTAGTAGAGTATAAAATTAATCGTTAATTATTGTTATAGTAATTATTTAGATGCATTTGGCTTATAAAATGTTTGAATCTTTTCAGTTTACCAGTAAGCATTACTCTGTTATATTGTTTTGTCTTTAGCAAATAAAGACTATTATATTTTGATGACGGAAACCAACTTAAATGGTAACATCTTTTGCGAGAGAAATTGTTTTCCCCAAAGATTAATAACGCAGCTTTATGAAATGATCTGCATTTATTTAGCGCTTTTCAAGTCAAGACTTCCCAAAGTGCTTTACAGTGTGCTTCACATTTCCCAATAGCGGCCATGTAAGGCGCTAACCTGCTTATTGGGGGTATTAGGGGTTCAGTGTCTTACCCAAGGACACTTCGACATATAACACGGAGGAGCCGGGATTCGAACTGCGATCTCTTGATCCCAAGACGAGCGCTCTACCTCCTGAGCCACTGCCGCCCCATAAAAAATGAAATGATCTGCATTTATATAGCGCTTTTCAAGTCAAGACTTCCCAAAGCGCTTTACACTGTGCTTCACATTTCCCAATAGCGGCCATGCAGCCATGTAAGGCGCTAACCTGCTTATTGAGGGGCATTAGGGGTTCAGTGTCTTTCCCAAGGACACTTCGACATGTAACACGGAGGAGCCGGGATTCGAACTGCGATCTCTTGATCCCAAGACGAGCACTCTACCTCCCGAGCCACTGCCGCCCTAACAAAGTGTTTCTTTTTTAAATGTATTTAAAAATAATTTACTGTTTTTGGGGTCTTTTTAAATGTATTTCGGAAGTGGATGTCCTCCGTGATCCGCTACCTTACCATGGTGGAGGAGTTTGTGTGTCCCAATGATACCAACATGGGGACTAAGTGAACATGTAATCTGATCAATTATTTTTCTTTCTGAACAGGTATAAAATGTCACTGCTGAAGCCGTCCACCAAGGCACTAGCATTGTCCAGCAAAGTATCTGTGAGGACTGACAAAAGGGGCGTCCTGTCGCTGCAGTATCTGGTGCGCAATGACGATGGACAGATCTGTTTTGTGGATTACTATTGCTGTCCGGATGAGGAAGTGGATGACCAGTGATTCTCTACAAAAATGTGAAAAGGCAGCTATAAATTAGAGGTTTTGCACATAGCTTGTATTAAGCACGTGCTCAAAGTAACTGAACTTGTTTCTCATTTTGGCTCTTTTTTGAATATATTTTTATGTAGACTCTGTCAGAAAACATTTATTGTAAGGGTGGTACATGACCACTAGGGGCGCAAGCTGCTGCTTTTTTTGTGTTGTCAATTTTACTGTACTGTAGTTTTTTTTTTTTTTCAAACAATTGACCCCATTCTACAAAACAATTCATTTAGTAACTTGAGTACACGCGGCTACATACTTTTAAATCTCTACTGTTTGGTTTAATAAATTGTTTCATTTTTTAGCCTGAAACAGTCAGGGGTTGAAAATGCGAGAAGGGTGTGTAGAAGACACTAATTTCGTGTTACATGCAGTCCTAATTTTTGATTAAAAATCTATACCATTTTGTTTCACTTTTTCTCAGATTAAACTAAGCATGTTAAGTGACAAACGTTGAATGTGTGTGGCAATGATTAAAATCATTGATAGTATACATTTTGAACACAATAACATAAAATTTCCCCTAAAAATCTGATGCATCATCAGATACACAAGAGTTGTTTCCCTCATCGTGCCTTTATATGCCTCTAAATCTTTCAGGACGTTTTCTCCATTCAATGACATTTCTCTGGTACTGTAAATAAAATAGTTTGACAATGAAATGAAACCGAATACTTTTTTGTATGTTACAAGAGGGCTTGTGGTTAGGTTTCGGTACTCTCAATGCCACGATCCGGGTTCGATTAGACTATAATCCAATGTTTTGAGATTGTGATCAGCGATATTTATAAACTGATCAAATGGTAAATGGTGTGCATTTATACAGCGCTTTTCAAGTCAATGAAGACCTCCCAAAGCACTATTGCACACATAAGGTAATATACCGGTACTACCATAAAATATTGTAAACGACACACAAACTTTGATTTTTTGGGGTTAAAAAAGTGTTATACACGTGTAAATACAATACTCCCACCTTTGCGATCTACAATCAAACTTACCACCTCAAACGCCTGATTCACTATGTGAAATCCCATACACACTAACCATTTTCCTCTTTGAAACCACACAATTTACATAGATCACCATTTTTACTTGAAACTGACTTTCACCCAAAGGTTTAAGATTTTTATGCCAGTACTTTTTTTTGGTCTGAAAATGTACAAAACATCAAAAGCAGAAATGAAGCTTCGTTCGAAACATGACAAAAAGCAACTTGATATGTTGCACACACTAAAAAAACATGAAGTTAATGAATGTACTTTCAACTCTCTCCCTGTCACTTAACAGTCCGTCCATTTACAGGCGGGCCTTCTGCATCCGGTTCCTTTTAAACATTTTGCCCTTCTTTTTAGTTGTTGAAACGCGTTCGGGCGGCTCCGTCTCAATCACGACCGGTTTCTTAGGTGCCGGTGTATCGAAGACGCTGTCGGTCACATCGCTGACAATCTCTGGCTTGATCTCGGCCTTCTTCATCTTCTGCATCTCCTTCACGACCTGCCTCTCACGCACACGGGCCGCTGCTGCTATGCGGAGCTCGCGCCGGTGCTGTATGGACACGACGGCATAATTGTTAGTGAATTGTCTTGGTAACAATTTATTTTAAATTACAGTATTACTGCCATACATTTGTATCAGGCCTGTACCATTCATAATCCAATGCCTCAAGCGATATTTTTAGAAGTACTTTTATGCATGGTTCATGAAAAATGATTCAGGCATGAAAATGGCGCAGGGTTTAAAAAGGTGAGAAGGGTGTGGAGGAAAGGCCGTATGTGTAGAGCACGCGCACCAATATTCGATAAAAATCGGTGTAAACTTGCTACTATTTATAAACTCAAACTTTGAGTTGAGTGTGAAACTTTGAATACATGCGGCCATGATTCAAATAATTTACTGACAAATACGAACACAATACCAACATAAAATTTACAGTTTTCTATCGAGTTCATGTCCTTAAGTCCAATTCATCGTCAGATACACCAAATAATTGTTTCCCTCGCTGTGCTTTTTGTGTGTGTGTGTGTGTATATATATATTTTAGGATGACTTTGAGACAAAGAGTGAAAATGAGAAAGTCCAATGCGCGTAACACACAAATACAGTACTCCACGCGCAAACTACACTGATGAATTCAAACACAACACCTCAAATGCCCAATCCACTCTGAGAAATTTCAAAATACCCCCTCCTTAAAATATTTGCTTCTCATTGCTATACATTCCAGGTTGGTCATTCTTTTTTAATTCAAAAGGGCGAATTTCTCCCTTTGACAGAGATAAGTAGCACATATAAACACCAGTGTTTGAAGCCATTTCTATAATGAGATATCAAACAGTTATTTTGATTAACTTGCATTAATTTAATTTTAGAAATATGTTCTTAACAAGTTTATAAGACCCTGGCGGGGCTAATTCAACTCTGGAGGCCCGCCTGGATTCTCCAATGTATGGGAAACACTGAAAAGTGAAGATGACAAACGTAGTGGCGTTCTACATCTAGTCCTTCATTATCTCCTTCAGCTAGCCTGTAAATGTTTAACCGTCGTAATTTATACTTATGATATTGGCATTTGAAAGGTGGCAACAACTTGCCTTTGAGATTTTTTGGGGAGGGCTTCTTTCTCCTTTAATCCATTAATGTAAAATAAAAAAAACCAAGTGTGAAATGTTTTTTTGTACATTTCACTAAAACATAGCCTAACGATTTTGTACTTAAGAGTTGTTAACACTGCACAAAGTGGTCATTACTTAAAATGTAAATATTTTGGGAAGTTTCAGTTTAGAATGGTGGTTACCCTATTTGGCGACTTGAAGTTTGGGTTTTCATAAAGCGTTGGTCCCCCGAAGCTTCCTTGAAACATTTTTATGAGGTTTAAAACGAAGCGTGGTCCGATTTCCACGAGCGCTGCATCCTCCTCAATGATCTGTAAACAATATTGAGTCACATTTGGCATATTTCATTTTGTATTGGGCTAGAAACAAGTTACCTGGTAGTTTCTGAACCAAATCCTTTCGTCCACAATAGTGAAGGTGAAGACATGGTCTACAAAGGGTTGGCTTTTTGGGTGATAATGTGGCGTAGAAAACGTCTGGGGAAAAAAAGAGATATTTTTGTCGTAAATTCTTAGGTTAATACTTCCTAATTGTTAACTAAATGAGAATAAAGGTCCACACATGAAGGCTTCGCCACATACTGCACTTATAACGTCTTAACTTGAGAAAGCCCTTGTGCTCTAGTATATCTTCACTACACAAATACAATGCACGCAGCAGAGACAACCGTTTTGTGACAAAGATTAAAGACACTGATTTTTTTTTTTAATCACTGGTATGCATTCAGTGAAATAAAAAGCCTTGTTTTAATATCTAATCAAACTTGAAAGGCAAGACCTACCTGAATAAAAAGCTCTTTCAGTAATGCGTAATGAGGCTCCTTGTCGAATGTCTGCAAAAGAGAAAAGCTGTAAAAACATATCCTTCCAACAGCAGTCGTCTCAATTCTGGCATCACTCACAGGATCGAAGGACAGAAGCGGTCTGGAACCTTTCAGACAATTCCCAGTCATCTTGAGCTCAGCCAGAGTGTGAACTGTACACAAGTATACAGGGTTTATAAAGCACTTTGAGGCATTTGTAAAAAAAAATAATAATAAATTGAATAGTGGGCACTCACTATTCTGAACCAGGAATTTGGCAGATGGCCCGTTAGGAGTATTTGATATCCTGTGAGATTAAAAAAAAATGTTATTTTAAAACGATTTTCAGGCCCCACGGTTGAGCAAAGTATTGGAAGACTCATACCACATGTAGAGATCTTGTTTCTTCTTGGCTTCAAAAAATAGGCACTTATTGCAGTTCTTCATCTCACATACCTACAAAGATAAAGGGTTACATTGACGGTACATTTATATCATTGTGTCTTATTTGCTTGACCTCGTAGTATTTCAATACAGTAATTTCATATCATGGGCATTTACCTCATTGATCACAAATAACTTGTCTTTTCTGTCCATTTTGGTATCTGGAGTGAAGTAAACATTTTCAGATTGTAATTAAAAGTTTAGTTTGTTCCCATTCGCTAAAGATTTAAAGACCATACTTTTGAAGTTAATAGAGTATCACTGTTTGGGTTCAAAAGAAACTGACCTGCTTTTGAATGTGGCATGATGCTCCTCATGTCTTGCATCAAATGTCGCGTTCTGTAGTCAACACCTCTGGATGAGAAGATGAGAACCCTTTCCTTGTTGGTCCATTTTCCCTAGAAGATAAAACAAAACCCCCAAGATGTTGATTGGTTAGCCACTTGCTAGCTAGCAAAATCACATGTTTAGTGACTTAAAGCCGGCTTTGGCAAGTACCATAGAAACTGGAGGCGGAACAGTGAATTCATCCCTCTTCTCCTCTTGTTTATCAGCAGTGTCTTTGCTTCCATTGACATCAAATTTGACTTTTTTAGATTTTTTTTCACCGGCGCCCCCACGTTTTCGTTTGCGAGTCGGCATGTTTGTTGGGTAATTCTCGCGTGAATAGACGAGAACGAGATTCAGGGGTCGACAGCGACGTTGGCCGGAAACTCCACTAGATTGAAGGCAGACAAGCTTTTTAAAAATAAGAAAATACTTTTAAAAATTGTCAAGTTAGGAAATTATCTTAAATAACATTTTTTATGAATGAGCAACGGTCATGATTGGGTCATAAGCTGTTTGTAAAGGGTTCAACGTTACGTCACAAGGTGGCAACAACGAGTTTTCAATGTGCGTAAAGAAGAACCGACCGCGAGAGTCTCACTCTCGCGTGAGTTAGCGCCGGTACGAGTGAAAAATCAAACATCTAGTCGTTTACTGTAAAATCAGTATCCGTTTTTTAAAAAATATTATTAATTTAGTAGAAACGTATCCTAAATGTGGAAAAAAATACTGTTTTAATCATTTGAATACATTCCGGAGCTCTTGTGTATTCTACATGAACTGACATCCAGGATGGTGCTTAGCATAAGTGTCTTAGCTACATGCTAACACCGAACATCGCAATAGAGAGTGCAAATACAGTTTATAATTTCAAGATCCACCATGAAGTGTTATTACGAAGTACTCGGAGTCCAGCGGGACGCGGACGACGACGATCTGAAGAAAGCCTATCGGAAATTGGCCCTCAAATGGCATCCTGGCAAGTGGCACATGCCTCACAAATCTTTGTTTTACTGAAAATTATCCTTTTTATTGGTTATTATTATTAAATAATTACAGATAAAAACCTGGATAAAGCCGAGGAAGCAGCCGAGCACTTTAAGCTGATCCAGGCAGCCTATGAGGTCCTGAGTGACCCACAGGAGAGAGCTTGGTAACTACTGTTTTGATTACTTTTTTGTAGCTATGTAACAGTTGAAAGGTCTACATCATTATAGGCTAAATTAGTGTTATATATCAACAGGAAAACATTGTTGTAAGGTATTCCTCTATCCTGGATATGCAGCAAAGTGCTTTAGAGCTTGGAGTTCGGGGATTAATGCTGCACACAAAATCCAATTTACTTGCCAAAAAGCCATGTGTATTGGTTGATTTTTTTTGATGGGACACTCCTGTTTTATCTAAAGCCCCTATGACAAAAATGCTACAGCCCATGGATATTGAATGCAACAGTCATATCCATTCATATCTAGTGTAAGTCTATGCTTGCAACATGCCACACACTGCATACCTTGTAAACAGAAGGACACAGTCATGTAGACCAATTTTGGGGTGAGTGCGAACAAGTATGGTACCCTCTGGTAGGGGCACTACAGGACATAAAGGCTGAGACATTTTCTTCCTCAGGGCCATCACTTCACTAAACAAGTGCGCACCGCTGTGAAAATATATATCCATTCATTATCTGCACCGCTTATCCTCGGTAGGGTTGCAGGGGTGCTGGAGCCCATCGTGGCTATATATAGAGACAGACTACTCACTCGCTCATTTACACCTGAGGATAATTTGAACCGGCCAATTAACCTGACATAAATGTTTTTAGAATGTAGGAGGAAAGTGTCCGGAGTAAAACCAAGTAAGCACGGGCAGAACATGCAATCTCCACACAGGAAGGTTCGATCTCATGACCTCAAAACTGTGCCGCGGATGCGCTAACCACTCATCCGTCGTGCTGCCCCAAAATATATATCTTGTGACTTATTTTGGAATTTTTGTTGACGCTAAATGTTATTGTACTACGTTTCATTGCACCATTGACCCAATGCACTTTTCTTTAATTGCACTATTATGTTGGCCAATCTCTTAGTACTATGTTGTAAATAGTTTTATCTATCTACTGTATCTTGACACTCTTTTATCTTTTTTTTTTGTCTCTCTTTAAAGTCTTGGTTACATGTTTAGCCCGGAGTGTCATATCTAATCTTGTTGCATCTCATTTCACAACTTTTATCAATGACAACAAAGACAATGCAGTTCAAATGCATTTTTAAATACTCTTTTGTTGAAAAATTATGCATTTATTGACTTAAAATGAGCATCACTTGGAGTTGACATGATTTTCTGCCATCTTTCTGCCAACCTTGCGAATGGCTAAGTAAAAAAAGTTGCGGTTTGGTCACTTTGAGTCTCTGTAAATTTTATTCTTTCTTCTTCTGCACTTGTTTTTCGTTGCCATGACACAGTGGTGAAATAATACACATTTTCCCAAAGTTGATTGTGGAAACAACGTCTATTTGTGTAATGAAGACGTTCGTGGTTGCCCCCTCTTATCGGATTGCTCGGAAATGGCTTGAATAATCATGTCAACAATTCATTCATATCGCTTTAACCAGCACCCAGGAAACAAATGGCAGCTCTCTGATTTGCTTTCAATCTACTGGCGCTCTTAGAGTGATTTTGAAATCATGTACTCAAAGATCCACAGAACTAGGTAATAAAATAAATAACGCGATGCACCAAGGCTGCAAAAGTTGGACCACAAAAGGGCAAGGGACCACTTTGTTTTAAAACAAAACCTCAAATGGGAATGCTGTTTCTCAGGTATGACAATCACAGAGAGGCTTTGCTCAAAGGCGGCGTGAGTGGTGACTACGAGGACAACAGCATTGACCTACTGCAATTCTTTACTGTCACCTGTTACTCGGGTTACGGCGACGACGAGAAGGTTGGCGATTATAATGAGGGGGAAAGAACAGGAACCTTGGAAACATTACAGCTTATATAAAGTTTTAAATTCTTTTCACTGCAGGGCTTCTACTCGGTTTACAGGAATGTCTTTGAGTCTGTTGTCAAGGAGGAGATGGAGCATGGAAAAGTGGAAGATAGTGAGGATGAGGAGTTTCCACCTTTTGGGGATTCTCAAAGTGACTACGATACAGTAAGTACCTACTTCATCAGTCACCAATGGGCTAGTATGAATTTCTAACCATGCGTTTCAAATTTTATATTTAGTGCTTTAGACTTTATATCAGGGGCCTCAAACTCGCGACCTGCGGGTCTTTTTCGGGCCCCAATTTAATAGTTTGGGCCCCCTGACCTAAAATGAAAGCTTAATTTTTAAGCGGCCCACGTGGTTTTGAAATGAATGCCTTATCTGTGATAACTATTTAGGAAGCTCTCAAAATGTACTCAATGTTTTTCAACGTTTATTTAACGAAGGCACATTTCTTATAAGAAAATCGCTCGGGGACACCACCTGTCCGTGCCGTTTCATCTCTGGTAAAAGTACATCCAAATAAAAGATGCCATATGTAGACTGCACACAAATTGGATCCTTTCCCACGACACAGTACGGCAATTAATGTTTGGAAACACTGCATGTTTGAGATCTATGTTTGTCCGCCCTGCAAAATGATTGGCTAGCTACATCCTGGTTAGACCCATAAAGCCGTGTACGCCAATACAGACTCAAAGTTTCAACAACCAAGCTGATTTAAATCACCATTTTTTTGCAAACTTAACTCAAAATATTTGATTCAAATTGAAATGTGGAACAAGACGCTGCCTGATTGTGTGGAAGGAGATAGTCAATGCTGTTGAACTGTAGCTCAAAAGACATTGGATGCATTTTACATGTATCTTTCGGTGAGTTTCTGCCCTTGAAAACCCGATGCGGCCCAACCTCACGCTGACACTAGTTCCAGCGTCCCCTGAGTAAATTGAGTTTGTATTCGAAAATATTTTTTTGAGGGGAAAGGGCGGGCTAGATTATTAGGGTAGGAAAGGAAAACTATCCTTCAGGTATGTTCATTTAGAAAATACCTATATCATTTTTTTTTCCACATAAAAAGTAATTTGTTGGATAAACATAACAATCATTTGGCGAACTCCCAATAAAAGACAAATAAAAGTAGTCATTGTTTTTTGTTTTGTTTTTTTTACTTTATTTTTAATTATTTTTTCCCCTTCTATTTTTTTTTTTTTTTTTGATTTATTTTCAATGAATGTTTATGTATTCTAGGCTTTATTGTTTTATGAGAAAAAGACATTAGGAGCTGAGTAGGGCTGCAATTAATGACTACTAATAGTAAACTTGTCACCAACTGTTGAAACAATTCTAATATTATTTCTTAAAGTCTACATGAAGTTGATTTAATTATGTGGCAAATAATGAAAAACACAAGGAAAATAGATTCAAAGAAAAATATTTCATTAAACATTTATTGATGCAAAAGAATACAATGAAAATGCCATATATACGGTAAAACCATTTAGACACAGTGCTCTTGTCAGCAGCAGTAAAATGGTAAATAAAACAAATACGGAGTGCATTTTGTAAAGTTCATTCAGTGCTCAACTGCAAAGTCTGTCATACAAGTATTTAACGGTTCTCACCAGTTTGAAATCAAATGGTTTTAACAACTGACGTTTGTTCTTTGGACTGCATGCATTTAATTTCAAATACGTCTTTCTCACGTAACGCTCAGGCTCTCTTTTATAGCGAAATAGATGAGTAAAAATGCACAATGTTGTATGTTGCTTGAATCTTACCGAAGCAAGTCAGACTCGGGTTTTGTTCAAATGTCTGCCGTGCTTGGTTTTTAAATGTTTGTGCATCATTGAGGTACTGCCATAATAAGCAAAGTCTGCTATGCAAACTTTTTATTCACCGTCTCCAGGCTAATAGTTTTGGTATGATGGCTTGATGTTGACGTAATTTCTGTATGTTACCCCTTAAGGCATAGACGCTATTGCATAATCGCAAATTTCAGCAGATATTGGGATGTTGGAAAACCGTATCTGGCGACGATGGTCGACAATGGAAGTCATTGTCGAGTCCGTCGACTAATGCTTTTATCCATTTTTTTTGACAACGTTGACTAATCTTTGCAGCCCTAGAGATAAGACTTCCTTTTGACATATGTTTCACAAGTCAAGTCAAGTCATGTTTATTTGTGTAGCCCTTAATCACAAAGAGTCTCAGGGCTGCACAGACCACAGATTATTATTATTATTGTTATTATTATTCTCTGGTCTAAATTGGACTGCGGTTATATTTGTTTGTTGTCTGGGATCACTGATGAAGTGTAAATTATAGTGATGTTTTATCACAGGTGGTCCACATTTTCTATGGCTTCTGGCAAAGCTTCTGCACACGTAAAAACTTTGCGTGGAAGGAGGAGTATGACACGCGACAGGGGTCCAACCGCTGGGAGAAGCGTGCCATGGAGAAGGAGAACAAGAAAACCCGGGACAAAGCGCGCAAAGAGCACAACGACCTAGTTAGGCAGTTAGTGGCTTTCGTACGCAAGCGTGACCGGCGCGTGCAGGCGCACCGCAAGGAGGTCGAGGAACGCAATGTCGAGAAGAACAAGAAGGCACAGGAGCTCAGGCGCCAGCAGAGGCTCAGTCAGGCCAAGTAAATATTAACCATGGAAGGGTGACCATCAATCAGGAAGACAGTGTTCCAAAAACTACATTAAAAACCTTTTGTGGATTTGTTTTTTCTCAAGGTTGGTGGAGGAGTACAAGGAGCAAAGCTGGACAGCCATGTCGGAGCTGGAGAGGGAGCTGCAGCGAATGGAAGCGCAGTACGGGGAGGAGTTTGGAGACGCATCTGAGAGTGAAGACGAAGAGCTGCAGAAGACTGTTGAGGAACCGTTAGGTGGGTTGACAGACACACTAGGGTGGTCCTTAATGGGGGTTGAAATTTTTTTTTTTTGAAATATTGGGCTCTGACCCCCCGCATATGTTCTTATATCGATAAAAACACACTGTGTGCAATTTTGAACAATTTGGATAATATTTAGAGGTAGCTCAACGACTTTGAAATTTCCCAAAATGGTAAAATTTTGGCAATTTTCGCGAAAAAACGGAAATCTTAACCCTATGTGTACGGCGTTTTAGAACATCCAATTTCAGTCCATTGCTTATAATTGTAACACAAGAAAAGTTACAAGTAACTTTGTACACTAGGTCTGATATAATGTGCGAAAAATCCTTATTTTTCATACCAAAATTTCAGAGGCCTTGAGCGACCTCTAAATATCCTTTGATTTTGATGAAACTTTGCCTAATTACGTTTTGTATATATTGGAACATATTCAAGGGGTCAGAGCATGAAATTTTAAAAGTCGAAAAATAAGGACCACCCTAAGACACACTCATATTAATTATTGCAAGCTTTTGACGGGATGTAAATTAGTGTATTGTGGTCTTCACTGGCTTCACATATAGCCGATTCGTTCATGACTAAACAACCGATAGGTGAAAAGCTCGGGCAGCTTTGGTTGTGACAAAATACATAACAA
Organism: Urocampus carinirostris; assembly: GCF_059441175.1. NCBI lineage: Eukaryota > Metazoa > Chordata > Actinopteri > Syngnathiformes > Syngnathidae > Urocampus > Urocampus carinirostris. Next base: position 20,895,979 of record NC_142364.1, on the reverse strand, counting down.
AATACATGACAAAATAAATACTGAAATGAATAAATGACAAAATGCATGAATACATTGTTTTATTATTTTATTTTATTATTATCATTTTTTAGACCTGCGAAGCTCTGAACCCGCGAATGTGGAACCACGAAGTAGCGACGCCCCTTCAAAAATGCTTAAAATTTTATTTTTATATTTTATTTTTTATTATTATTATTATTATTATTGTTATTTTAGACCCGCAAAGTTCTGAACCTGTTAACGTGGAACCGTGAAGTAGCGACGCCCCTTCAAAAATGCTTTTTTTTTTAAATTTTATTTTATTATTATTATTATTTTTTTAGACCCTCGCGAGCTCCCACTGTATATAATTTTTTCCACCCCTTACATAGGAGTCATTTATCTACACATTTTCATGTTTGGGTAGGGGGGAAGGGGCGGTGTAAATCACCGATTCGTCATTTTGATATAAAATAGACTTGCCGCTACTTTGTGGATTCTTAGACTTTCACCGTACGGAGCAAGACTTGACCTGGTTACTCAAAAATGAATTTTTTTGAACAACAGGTCCAGATGGAGACCAGCTGGTGGTAGACGATAGCAATTTCGACTATTATGACAATCTCTATTGCCCAGCCTGTGACAAATGCTTCAAATCAGACAAAGCGTGAGTTTCCTCAATTTTTTTTTAAGCTACCGTACTTGTAAGTGGAAACATTTTTTAAAATTGTTATTACATAGTATTACTAAAGGGCGTAGGTTTGGTCTTGGTATCAGTGGGAAGGTAGCACATTTTTTGAACGGTACCATAATATTAGTGAGGGAGGGAAAAACATTGATTTCTCGATATTGGTGGGGACATGTCCCCCCTATCCATGCCTTGATATTACTGTACTATACATAATGGCTATACTGTATTTATAAAAACATTTTTCAACAAACATTTGCTTTTTGAGCAAACAATGTAGTCAAATGATTCATCCTTGAAAAGAGAATAAAACATATAGCCCAACATTAACCCAAAACGATTTGAATGCAATTTATCTAAATAAAATTATTGGTTGTAGAAAATACTTTATTTATGATATTGCTCATAATTTTTGGAGAAGTCTTCTGCTTTAACTTCCAATCCAGTTTGTTAGCACCCCGAAAAATACAATCACTGCAGTTCCTTTTTGTGCCAGCAGAGATTTCTATTGCGCAGCTCTTCCGAAAGAAACTAATTGGTTAAAGTGTAGATAGCATTGTTTTTTTTATTTATACTCCCATTAGGGTTAAGTCAGTTTTCCCTGAAATAAAAATAAATCTTGGATTTGTAAAAAAATAAGGGAAAACTATTTGGTTTTGTATTTCTTTTCCCCCCTACATATCAATTTTCATTTCATTTTTTGCTATACAATGATATCTTTATTTTTTTATATCATAAGAACATTGTATAAAAATGGTGATTACAGAATCGCATTGCTATCAGAAATGAAATCTCCCCCAGGCTTAACTCCATTGTGTCCTTATGACAGCATGAGCAACCACGAGAACTCTAGGAAGCATAAAGAGATGGTAGCGTTGCTACGGCAGCAGCTCCATTATGAAGATTCACTCTCTTTGATTCTGGACCAAACCAAGGGCAACAATTGCATGGCAGACCAAGAAAGAGAAGAAGAAGAGGAGGAAGAGGATGAAGGACAAGAGGCGGATCGACCGAGACAAAAGTTGGTCCCAAGCAAAAACACAATTGCCACAATTATATTTGCTTCGTTGTTTATATTTACACACCGTTATCTTGGTAATTACACAGGCTCTCCAAAAAGCAGAAGAAGAAAAGAAGGCAGCAGAAAGCGGCCGATGTAAGTTTCATGTTGTGACTGTTTTTTTTTCTTTTGTACAATTTCAAACCACTACTGAGTGAATAAATCTTTTTTTGTCCCTTGACTTTTAATAAAGAGTTCTCCAGTAAAGGAGCATAAAGAGGTGGACAAGTCAAAGTCAACCCCACCTGCTAAAGATTTTTCAGGAGAGCACCCAGAACCCTTCCATGTTGAAGATCTGGGAGAGATTCCAGAAGATTTGTCGAACCCTGCTGAAGCTGAGGAGGAGGAGGAGGAGGACAATCTTTCTTCTCCTGAACCCAAGAGGTGATTTTGGTTTTTGTTGTTGCTTCTTTTTGATATAAGATTTGAACCATTTCTCCGTGTCTGCTAGCTCTGTAAAGATTAAATCAAAAAAGGTGAGCGGGAAAGACAAACCAAAGCAGATCACGGAACAACCAGGAGGGGAGCAGATTCCGGAGGTTGGTACAGACGTGCATAGAAGGGCTGAATTACCATAAATTACAGACCACAGAGCGCACCTGATGAAAAGCCACATTCGCAAATTGAAGGAAGAAACTTTTTGTACAAGCCGCACCGGATTTTTAAGACGCACTGGATTATAAGGAGCATCGGATAATAATGCACGTTCAAATTTCTGCCCAATATGGGGCTTTTGGGTGTGCCGCGCAGTCCGGAAAATATGGTACATGAATACTTGCAAACTTTCTAACAAGTAGTATCGGCTATTGAATATTTTATTGTCCCTCCATGGTAATTACCAGATTATTTTTCCTTATTGGGCTGAAAACTGCAACGTCGTATTAGCTGTTATCAGCTTGATAATTATCGCGTACCTCTCCCTAGTTAGCAACTTGTGTTGGCATGTACAATTATATTTTAATGTAGTAGTTACAATACTTGGTCTCCTATTACATTTTAATGTGTGCAAGGGATGGGAGGGTTTAATATCAGTCGCATATCTACGGGCTGTTGGAAGGGCCTGGCATTTGTCCGATGTCGCCGCCAACCAAAAGCTTTGCAAAAAGATAAAAAATAGTGGGCTGCCCAATATTGTAAGCAGCATTGTTGAGAAAATCGTAGCGGCTTGTGGTCCGGAATTTACAGTATTAAAATTTCCGTGTGGATTTCTCAGCGTTTTTTCCTTCCTCGCAGAAGCCAGCTAAGCTTCGCTGCGTGACATGTAACGGTGAGTTCCCTACCAGAAACAAGCTCTTCGACCACCTCAAATCCAGCGGCCACGCCACCGTGCTCTCCTCCAATCCCACCCTGCCCGTCTCCGCCAGCCGGAATAAGAAAGAAAAACGAAAAAACAGATGACATGGCTTTTGATAGACTGAAAACAAACTTCTGGGAAAGGAGGTCACTCCAAAATGTGCTACTTTTGTGCAAAGTAGTGGCCGTGCATGACGTTCAGTTTTTTGTCATCTCTCATGGGCTGTTAAAAGAATATTCAAATAAAGTAATTTAAATGATTTTCACTATATCAAGTCATGCTTTTTATTTAGGCACAGTACAAAAAAAACCAACATCAACTACTAATGAAAAAAAACAGTTGTGCATTACAATACTGTAATAGAGAGTGATGAGATGTAACTATCACAAAAAGTACACGATTAAGGCAATTAAATTTTATAGTATTAATGTTGAAGATCATAAGATTTTGTTTTTCAAATCTGAATGAGAAATTCCAAAGCATGTGTAATATGTGAACGATTTGACAAATGTTCAGTACGCGCACCGCCTGAGACACGGAATACATCAAGTCTGTAAACCAGCTCCTGCCAAACACCCAGAAGCATATTTTGGATAACAGTCTGCAACAGATTACCAGTTGTTTCTTATTATTTTAAAATGGTCTGCTTGCGAGTTAGCACATGGAAGCATTTGTATTAAAATTAGTGCTGTAAGAACGAATCGACAAAATCGATTCAAATCGAAGATTAAAAGCGTTTGCAACTAATTAGATCATCGATTCATTGTATCACATGATTTATGAGCCACCTAGAACGTTAAATCAATGCAAATTAGAGTGCACACCATTTTGTTGTGACATTGGGAATTGTAGTACCGCTTTGGTCTAGCAGAGGGCGCCAAGACAGTTTTTGTAAAAAAGCTATGTTAAGTTTTTATATGTACACAGACGCTGCCCTACTTAAGAATGAGAGAGAAATTGAATTTGTTCGTAAGTTGCTCCAGTGCTATCTTTTGTATTGACTGTATGTTTAAGGATTATATACGTATGTTTGTATATATAACTTGTATGGCTTTGTACTAAAAAAAAATCATTTCACAAAATAACATGCTCTATAAAGATAAATAAAGTTAAGTTTAACTTACTTTTGGAAGATGAGCTTCAAGAGTTAGGCGACTTCCTCCGTGGTAGAAAGTGGCCGACAAAGCGATCCAACCATTTTCTCAACCGCATCAAGCTTTCTTATTGTACTTTCATTCCAAAAGAAACTGCTTGTATCTTCTTTATACTTTATACCAACCATATTGAATGGATGCATGAAATATTAAACAGTAAAAATGTCAAAGTTCCTGACGCGCTGGAACTACAGTATAGAATGTTTACACACAAACTGGGAAGAGGAAGACGGACTTCTGGGCGGATGCTGGGTGAGCTCTCACAGCGCCACACGCTGGTAGCGGTGGAAAGAAGCACTACAGTACTGTCCTGTACTCTGAAAAATGTGCACAATAAAAAAGCTAACTTACAGCTGTCCCTATATTTTTTGACATCCTGAAAAAAATGTTCGTATCTACCATTTTTCGTAAGTTGAATGTTCGTAAGTAGGGGAGCATTGGTAATACATTTTGAACATTGCAATATTTCCAAACAAAATTGACACAAAAGTTTCAACCTTGTAGTGTTTGACTGTTTCATCATGAAATAGGTAACAATTTTCAAGGAAATAGAAAAAAAATGCAGAAAATCCAAATCAGAAAATGAGTATAAAATAAATAAAGTAAAAAGAAAATTTATAATAATTACATGCTTAATTCTACCCAAGGGGCAAATTATTGAGCATGTATCATTTTCATACTGGCAATGTTTATCATATTCCAAAATTTCACCCCCAAAATCAAATCTGTTGACAACATTTTGAAAAGTGGATTTGTTTACATTTTTGATCTACACAAATTAAAATGTATTGTATTTCTTTTCTGTTTTGTATGATAAATCTAAATTGAATATGATCCGTGGATAAGATGGTAGGAAAAAAGTATCTTACGTACAGTATTTGCAGGTGTATAGCACACATTTCTATGCATTTTTCTATTATTAAGGTAATTGACAACTTTTTAAAAAAATTGTTCGTCTATCTGTCCAAAATGTCAATAATTGAAGAAATGGGAGGGGAATTAGAAATCCAATTCATCCATTAATCAAAAAAAAAAAAAAACGACCTATTTATTACTTATGAAATTAATCGTTTGTTGCAGCCCTAATTACAATAATGATTAATATTCAGAGGACATCAACATTTTTGAAACACCCTTTAAATTACATAAACAGGGGCCCAAAGGGAGTAAGCTGAAGCCGAACCTTTCAAGTGTGTACCCCTATTCTGTTGATTTCTTGCAAGGAAGATCTATTCAAAATCAAAACAAGAAAACAGAACCAAACCCCATAAAGTAAAATTGCAAAACAAAAAATGTTATTCCAAACCTACAATACTATCGCTAGTGACTCCCATAACCATAGAATACCCAAAGAAACTCTATATACACATATATATATATATATATATATATATATATATATATATATATACTTACAGCAATATCAAGCTATTTTATTCCACATCCCGTGGGATATATATATATATATATATATATATATATATATATATATATATATATATATATATATATATATATATATATGTGTGCCATGTCCATAATTGCACACATTTCATAGTGCCCTGTGTATGTGTAGCATGCTCTTGTACTCTTAGGCGTGACCCATAGGAGGCGATGATGCTTCATACAATCAACACCTTACAAACTAATACCAGCTGCCATTTATCACGAGGAAGGAATAAATGGAATGACGAAGAGACAGCGGTGTCGGCGTCATTTTTAAGCAGATTCTTTGAAAAACATGGCAACATTTTAAAACATTTACAACATCTTCATCCAAAATTCAAGCAGTTTTCAGTCCTTGAAAACTCAACATTAAAATTCAAGCATTTTCAACCATTTCATTCACAAATACGAACCCTGATTTTAGCAATCTACGAGACATTGTCGTCGGCTTCTAGTGATGTCGACGATCCTGATTGGAGCTGAAATGGGCAATACGTAATCGGTCCAACATAAAAAACGTTTGTTATATGTTTTCCCCGCAGAAAAATATTATTCAGGTTTTGCTATTTGAAATGATAAAAAACGTATAAAATACAAGGTGGGAAGGTATGCGTGTGCTCATCAAATGCTCGCTTGAGTGCGCCCAGTTTCCAGGTAACAAAAAGCTCTCAGCAGTTATTGAAAAGGCCACATGATTGTTCGCCGTTGAACGCAACTTGAGTGCAGTTTGTTTCCACAAATAGACTTTAAAAGAAAAATTTTCAGGCATAGGCTTGCCATTATGCTTAATTCTGCCATTTGATTCTTTTGAGCTAAATGCATTGGTTTGTGTAATATGGCAATAAAGCAGGCTCATCCAAAGCAGCCCACCAGTAATAATGACCGCAGTATAAAAATAATTTGTTCTAAAAGAAAATCACAATTTCACCATATGATTACAGTAGCCCTTTGACCACTTTGCTCTTCGCTTTCGTGAGAATTTTTATCCCACCACATTTCCGATATGGCGACTGTAAAAAAAAAAAAACGAAAAAAAAGGAAAGTTGACTGTGAGGGCAGGCGAAAGTGGAAATTGGAATATTTTTCATCATAATCCGAAACAACTGCTAAGTTGCCAAGAGCACAGTGTATAATATAAAGAGGCAATGCCAGACAAAACACGCCGACTACAAAAAGCTAGGGAAAACGAATGCTGTGAAAAGGTGAAGCAACTGGCAGTTATCTTAAAAACACAGCAGCACTTTTTCACGAATCAAATGAAAATGCTACAAAGGCAAGCTTAGACGTCGAGACGCCGATTGCCAAGCGGTGCAAATCTTTCACGGAGGGTGAATAGGTTAAAGACTGTGCAAAGAATGCCAGGCTGAATATTCTGCCCTCACACATTTCAGCTCACCAAATCTGGTTCGCTTTTTCAAATGTTTGGACCCACATGCAATAAAGTATTCAACTTACAGGCCGGATATATATATATATATATATATATATATATATATATATATATATATATATATATATATATATATATATATATATATATATGTATATATTATTAGCAACATTTTGTCATTTGAAAAGACCCAATTTTTGGTCCTACTTTTATTTGACACCAGAACATCCCAGCTACCAGCAAGCCATGGTTTGGGTCCTGGACCAAAAACATTTCATTAAACTATGTTTAATTTTAAAACCCTGGTCACCTGACAAAATGTAACCTCTTTCTTTCTTTCTTTCTTTCTTTCTTTCTTTCTTTCTTTCTTTCTTTCTTTCTTTCTATTTTGCAGTTTAATTTCTTATTCTCTCACCTCCTTTTCTTCCTCTGATAGATTTCTTCCTTTTTTTCAGTTTTCTTACTTTCTGTCTTCTTAATGTTTCCTCCATTAATTCCCTTTTGTCCTCCGTCATTACTCCTTTCTTTATTCTATTTCTGTCGGGATATGGCATGCCTCCTGCAGTCAGAGAGTCCCAACCCTGGTTTGAACGGGGCACCTGCACCCTTAAGAGAATACATTTTTATCCCCACAGGTTGGTTGGGTCGTTGTCATTTTTCATCTTATCTGCCATTGTCATCCTGGTTTTCATTGTCATTTTCATATCCACCTTTATATCAGGTTAGTTTGTTTCTCGTTTCTCTGTTACCTCCATTATTCCATTTGCAGTTTCATTGTTTGTAGTTTTGGTTTTTGTCCCTGGATTCTTGTTTGGAGATTTTGGACACTTCTTTGTTGCTACATTGATCCTGGTATTGGAATTAAATGCAAGCTTCTTTTTCAGCGCCCCTGCCTCAAGTTCCTGCCTACCCCTCCCTCATGGGTCCATTCATCTACCATCAAAACAGTTTCTTTCCTTCCCTTTCTTTGGTTTCCTTACTTTTTTTCTTTTTATTGTTTCATCCTTCCTCCCTCCTTTTTCTGTTTTCTTCCTCTCCTACCTCCTTCCTTTTAATCAGTTTCCTTCCTTCTTTCTATTTTCTGTTTCATTCATTTTTTCAATTTCTTTCACTCCTTCCTTACTTTTGGTTGTGTTTTCCTTTTTTTCATTGCATTCTTACTTCCTCCCTTCCTTGTCCTTTTCCTCTCTTTTCTTCACACATCTTCATTAAGATTGATGATTAAAATAAATTTTGATCCATTGTGATGAATTAAACAGCACACACATGTAGTGTCCCAAATTTATTCAATTTCTATTAAACAAAAGCAGTCAAGAAATTAGCATTACAACACAGTAGCATATTTGACAAGTTCATTGTGAGATTTTAATCTTCTTTTTTGTAATATATTTTGTTTGTTAGCCGTTTTCAAATTTGTACAGTGTCCTCTCTCTACTTGGCAGTTTGTTTATTGCAGATAAATTCATACTGAAATGATTGCCAGAGCTTGGGAAAGAAACAAAAACAGTGTTTTTAAAATAATCCCAAATATTAAACAGATCTGATCCTTTTTCATTGAGGTGGCGTGCATTGTTTGAGGTGTCCTTAGAAAGTTAAAATGTAAATGGTCTGCATTTATATAGCGCTTTTAGAGTCAATGAAGACCTCCCAAAGCGCTTTACAATTTGCTTCACTCCCTTTTACACACTAACTAATCAATAGCAGCGTCAGCCATGCAAGGCAACTACTTTGACATCTAACACGGAAGTCAAACCTGCTACCTCTTGATTCCAAAACGACCGCTTTACCTCCTGAGATACTGCCGCCTGCGTCCTTATCTGAGTACAAAGGGCCTTTAATGTTTTTTTTCCTCTGCGCCTATCTGCTTTTATTTTTCTATTAGCAACGCTGTTCTGGGACACAAAACACATCAGGTAGAAGGAGGGGGGGTAAGGTTGGAGAGCGACTTTTCGCTTGTCATCTGGGTTTTTTTGTTATTGTAGCAAGAAAATGGTTAAAGTAAGAAAAGGCCAGTTACAAATACAGTCCAAACCCCTATCCAAACCCCGAAAAACATGAAAAAAGAAGAGTTTATTCGAGATATGCATGTACAGACGCTGCCCGACCTACGAACGAGTCAGGTCCCGGACGATCGTTCATGAATTGATTTTGTTCGTAAGTCTCTTCAGTGTTATATTTTTGATGTTTAAGGTTTAGGCTTGTATAAGTCACCTATATTGCTTTGTACTAAATAAACAAACACTTCATAAAATAATATGCTCTACAAAGATGAATAAAGTGAGGTTTAACTTACTTTTGGGAGATGCGCTTCAAGGGGTCCTCCTCCGTGGATTAAAATCGGCCGAAAAAGAGTTCTGACCATTTTCTCGACCGCATCAAGCTTTCTTATTCCACTTTTATTTCAAAAGAAACGGCTCGTCTCTACACTTTACACCAACCATATTGAATAGATGCATGAGATATTAAACAATAAAAACGTCAAAGTTCTTGGCGCGCTAGCGATACAGTACACGTTATGTTTACACACGAACCAGGAAGAAGAAGCCAGATTTCTTCTTCGGGGTGGATGCTGGGTGAGCTCTCACAGCGCCACACGCCGGTAGTGGCGGAAAGAAGTACTGTACACACAAGGTACACACAATACAATATCTAATTTACAGCAATGTTCGGGTATTTTTCAACATCCTGAAAAAAATGTTCGTATCAACCGTTTTTCGTAAGTCAAATGGTCATAAGTAGGGGAGCGTCTGTACTCATAAACGATCAGGACTGAGGTTGCGATGATGACTTTAAGCCAGGAGATGGAGGCAGAGAGGAATACATTTTCAAATTTCACCCCGCATATTTAAAAAGAGCTTTACTGAACTAGAATTTTGGGTCACATTGCATCAAATTACAATCCAAGTGAGTCTATTGGTGTTTTGAATCCTTGTTATCAGTGCTGTTAAAACGGAACGAGAGGACATGTGTGGCCACAGACAACGTCAAATCCCGTGCACATAAAATCTCAACTTTTGCAGAATTTCACCTATCCCAGAGTAGCTTCGACTCTATCATCGACAAGTGAGGTAACACTGAAGTCGTAGTTATCCAAATGCAGTTCAGGTTTTTGCAATGACATGAGGAACAAGATAAGAAAGCAGATGTCATCGATGGCCATTTTCCCCTGGCTGGGCTCATGACCTCTCCGTGAAGCGTTGCATGGCCTTGTTAAAAACAGACAAGAAGAACTCTGCATCCGCCATCGTGATGCACATGGGGGGTTTGATGCGGAAGGTCTGTTTGGGCACAAAAAATGAGAAACTCACACAAAAGCACTCTATTTTCCGCACTGCAGGGCACACCAGATTATAAGGCACGCACCCAAAAATAGCCTTTTGTAGTGTATTTGTCATGAAATGAAATGAAATGAAATGAAATGATCTGCATTTCTATAGCACTTTTCAAGTCAAGACTTCCCAAAGCGCTTTACATTGTGCCTCACATTTCCCAATAGCGGCCGTGCAGCCATGTAAGGCGCTAACCTGCTTGTTGTGTTATTGGGGGTATTAGGGGTTCAGTGTCTTACCCAAGGACACTTTGACATGTAACACGGAGGAGCCGGGATTCGAACTGCGATCTCTTGATCCTAAGACGAGCGCTCTACCTCCTGAGCCACTGCCGCTACGTCATCCATGTAAGAAGCACTTGACTATAAAACGCGCTGGATTAAAACTACAGGAAGAGCTACCATATTTGAGAATGACCGTAACATGTTTTTTCAATTCTTTATCAGTCGAAAAATGTCAACCTGAATCGCAAAACCTTCCGTGCAGAGGGAATCAAACCCAATTCACAGCAATGAGAGCCTGAAACCCTAACCACTCAACCACCAGTGGTACAGATTAAAGGAAGAGGCGTTGGATTTTCTCATGATCACACTATTTTTATGGTGCCAACAAATGTTAGAGAAAAGAGAAAGAGGAAAACAGAAATTGAATTAAATAGACACATAAACGCAAAAAAGTACAAGGAGGGGAAACAATTCTTTGGTGTATCTAAAAATGAATCAGACTTTGTGTTTATACCTTTTAGGACAACTTTTAATCTTCTCCATTTTTGCACCATTAAGAATCAAAATGTAATGTAATAATGAGATAAAATCGAATTCCTTTTCATACATTGTCCATACCACTGGTGGTATAGTGGTTAGCTTTCAGCATTCTCACCACCGTGACCCTGGTTCAATTCCTATTGCTTTTAATATTTTCCATTTATGGCAGGGGTGTCAAACCCATTTTACCTGAGGAGCCACACGATAGACAAAACATTCTCCCGGGGGACGGACTAGCTGATTAGAGAGAAAGAAAAACATAAAAAGAAGAGGGAAAGAGAAAGTGTGAGGCAAGGAAAGAGAGAAGGGGAGAAAGAGGGAGAGAGAGAACGCATGAAAAAAAAGAGATAAAAAGAGAAATAGTGAGGGAGGGGGGAAAGAGAGAGAAACAAAGAAATCCAAAGAGAAATAGAGAAAAGGAGAGAAAAGAGAACAAGGGAAAGAGAAAGGGAAAGCAAAAGAGAGAGAGAGAGAAAGGGAGAAAAGGAAAAGAGAGCAAAATAATGTAAAAAGACAAAGAAAGAGAAAAAGACAGAGTGAGAGAAGGGAGGAAGAGAGAGAGAGAGAGAGAGAGAGAGCGAGAGAGAGAGAGAGAGAGAAATACAAGGACACAGCGTCTTTGTAAGAGGCACCTGGCTTTGGCAACATCAACCTGCAACTAATTTTTCTCTGGCGCTTCGCTCAGCGTTGTCTCGCGGGCCAGATTCAATCTCTTAGCGGGCCTGATCGACCCGCGGGCCGCCTGTTTGACACCCCTGATTTATAATAAGCAATGTTAGCCGAATGATCAATCATTGCTCAATATGGTAGTACACTGTAAAACTTTAATTATTTTATGCACTGTTTCCAGCAGTATTTTGTGTTCTATAAGGGTTAAGCTTATACAGTATATATAGACACATACTTACGTGGCGGGGATTTAAGTAACTCGTTAAATGCTGTCTAAATTGTTGGAGTAAGAGCACAGTTTCTTTTTTAAGACTCTACTGAAGTAAAAGAAAAAACTACAGTATAGTGATTTCAAATTACTCCTAGAGGTACAAAATGTCCCAAAACTTCTTCAGGTAAATGTACTCTGTTCCTACCAACTGCGCACAGGCAGACACAGGCAGAAAATGGGTGTGGGGACTGTTTAACCAATCAGAATTCCGGAAACAATGCACGATGAAAATCCGGCAAGTAGCGTAACAGTAAAAGGTAAACCACGATATAGCAAAGGATTAATCTTTTTTTATATTATTCTGCAATGATATATTATTTTTTTATATTTATTCATTTATTGAAATCATTGTACGAGAATAATTAACTGCCAGCTCACCTATATGGAAAATTGAGGTTTGATGTCGATAACCGTAAATAGCATTGAATATAATAAACAAATATTTCCTTTTCTTAATCCTGCCACTTTTTTCCCTTTTAAACAAAAAAAAGTATACTACTTAATACTAATTCAACACGCAGTTACAGCACCTGTCCATAAAGTCCTCCCTTCCCGATGAGGACCCCCATGTCCTTGATGTCCTCAAAGATGGCCGCCATATCCTGGGGCGGTAGCGGTTCTCTGCTTGCCTTGAGATCACGACACAAGAAACCAAACATTACAAACAAAAAAAAATTCAAAAAGATTGTTTTTATCTTATGCTTTTTTTATATTTTGAGGATAGGAAGGTTTTATTTCTTAAAGGGACGGTATTATTTAGCTTCTCCTAGTGGTAAACAAAATAAAATGCAATATTGATTTAAATTATGAGCCAAGATGCATTAACTGTCATATTTAAGTGCAAGTAGATCAAGAAATTAGCATTTGTTCTACCCAAAAAAATCTCCTAACCTAAAGGGAGGCAACAAAATTGTCCAACATCTTACTGCTAAGGGTATCCAAAAACAGCAAAAAGGCTGGACCAAAATTAGGAGAAGGAAAATTGAGCGGTTTGGTCGCTTTTAGTCTCTGTAGTTTGTGTTCTACCGTGTGTTTTTTGGTTTTCTTTTTCGGTTGCACGACATTATACAGCGACATCTAGTGGTCATATAATACACACTATCTTTTGGGACAGTAATATTTGTCTAAAGCAGGGGTGCTCACACTTTTACAGCAGTAGAGCTACATATAAAATTACAAAGTAGAAATAATCTACCCATCACAAAACTGAAAAAAATCCAATTGTGATTCTGTACATGAAATTATTTTAAAGCGAAAACATATAATTGAATGTGCACATTATTTTTCTTTCTGAACGCTAAATGTAATGGAAATTATAGTTTGATTTTAGTTTGAACGTGGCTTTGTATGGTATTATCCTCAAAAGTACCTTAACGAAGCCAAATATTATATCCAGGTACTGTTTGTATTCTTGCAACAATTGTATCTTCTTGGGGCCGGCTCACTATTAATCAAAATGGCCTTCACTTTAGTGCCGGGAAGTCTGCTCAAGAGCTTTCCTCCCTTTTCTAACTGCATTCCTTTCTTAACTAACTTGACTTCACAATAACGCATTGTACCTTTTGTGTTACAAAGTTTCACTTTCCTTACTGATCATTTATTATGCTCACACGCGACCAGCATTATTTAATTCATTGTTTCATGTGACCTCGCTTAAGCCAATCAGATGTGATTTTTTTCTGCCTGTGTTTACAAATAAATGAGTCTCTAGCCATTGGGTGTGCCTGATTCCTTCCTGAGCCGACCTTGAAAGCATGCGCCTCCGATGGAAGGGCTATCAAAATCCTAAATGACCAACTCAGAGTGTGTTCTTTTCTTCATCCAAATACAATCTCAAGTTTTAACCTTGACATTTTTATAAATCAAATATGGGAAATCCAAATAAACGAAGAAGAAGAATAAAATTGAAATAAGTTTCAGTCTTTTTTAATTGCAAATGTTTTTGTCAATGATTCCAATGTCCAACGTATTGCTATATTGTAATTTAATCAATATCATTTTTTGTATTTGTAAAGGCCATCAATGAGGTCCGATCCCACATATTGTAAGATATAAAAAAGTTAATGCAAGTTCACATATGACATTTAAGTTAAACACTTAGTCATCAAAAACTCAGTAAATATGTAATGTTATTTAAAAAAAAACATATCCATAATTGTAATAAATCAAACCATTCATTTAAAACATTAGGAGGTCTCCTATTTGTTACTGTGCTGCATGAGCAACATAAATGTTCATGCTGAGAGGCTGTATTTGACAGCTGGATGCCACTGTGCCCTGACAAATACAAAGCACTGAATACACATTACTAAAATCCACCAGTACTACCGCAATGAGTACTCCTTGTCGAGAGGGACAGGGTGTAATTTTTGACCTCTAGATGTTGTTGTATAATGTAGTGCAACCAAAAATGAGTTCTTAATAGTACAAGGAATATTGAACTTACGGAGACCCAAAGTGACCAAACTGCACCATTTTTCTTCTTGTTATTTTCTGTCCTTTAAAGGGTCTGTGTGTAATGTTTGAGCAATAGATGTATATATATATATTGTTAAGAACATGTAGAGATATTCTCTGACGGGCTACAGAAACAACCTTTTCTTTTTCTTCCTGCTACAGAAACTGCTTACACTTTTGCATTAAGTGTCTTGACTCTAGTCCTACACCCTACCCTCACGAGACAACTCTTTTGTTCTATCAGATAATTGGATCACCAGAGATGACTAACAAGTTTATTAAATGTAATAAAAATCCCTAGGTGTGTTCTCATGTCGTGATAGGCCGATGTTGTTGTGGAAAATAGACTTGCATTTGTAGAATAGAGTTGCATACATTTAGAAATGTAGAAAGACTTGCTTACATTGCTTACAGTAGTGAGGGAATGTTGACATCATTCGAGAAGATCCTTGGCAAGACAGTTGAGTTTCCCTAAAAGGGCATGGGACCTGCAAGGTCCCGCTGTGCAAGGTCCCTCTGAGCAAACTGAGGCGAACAACATGTCCTAATAAGGGTACGACAGCATCTTCCTGTTGTTACTGTGGACTAGGGCCGCCTTTTGGGTTGTACTCAAACTGAAGCTATAAAAGCGTTGTTATGTCTGGAGTTCTCTGAGTTTTTTTGGGATGACGAAATAAAAGGCTCCCACTCATGGCAAGCTCCGGTGCACTTTATTAAATCACGTAAGAAGTCTTAAAAGATTATCGAACCTACATTTTCTCCTACAATGTTATCGGAGTCCTGATCATAAGATTTTTAGTTTGAGAAATGTACATTTACATGCGCGTTTTGGTTGAAAAGCTGACTATTGCCAACCAAATTGTGAGTTTTCTTTTTTGTTAATCAAATCAATTTTCTGCTCAGGAGGCCCACAAGGGAGGGGCTCATGGGCAAGGTTTGGTGGATTTAAGTCACGCTAAAAAAGGTGGATGAATCTATCCCTCGTCATGTCTTTTCCACGGCGGACGGGAGCAACCAAATGCTTCCTGCCGCGTCCCAAGAAGTGACTCACAAACTCATTCATCAAGGTAACTTGAGCACAAATTGGACAATATGGTGGGTGATTTTGGGTAGCCATCAAACTTAGTACGCATTTGTTAGGAACATTTCTCAGATTACTCACAACAATACAGAATCGTGTGTTTCCCTAAGAAATTACAACGTGGCCATCTTTACTCAACTCCTTTTTTCAACACTGTTTAGCCTTTATTAAATAGAAATGCTAGCTTCTCTTGTCAACAATGTCCTTTATTCTTTCGTTTGATTAAATTTTCCATGTCATGCAAATAAACGTAGTTTGTTAGTATCAAACCACTTGCATTATTTATATGTGTGTCTGTAATTTTTTCCTTCTGGACTCCTCAATTATAAACCATATCAATTAACTGTGAATATGATTATTTAAAGCTATATTTAAAATATATTTACAGTACTGCTTCCTTCATGAGAAATGTTGGACACAATATGAGGCTATGTCGAATTAATTTTGGTTCTGAATTAAATAAATATCATTTACTGCAATTTTCTCTGTCCACACACACACACACACACACACACACACACACACACACACACACACACACACACACACACACACACACACACACACACACACACACACACACACACACAAACACACACACACACACACACACACACACACACACACAGCTCTTAGTAGCTGCCTGTTAAAATGATTGCTTCAAACATTAATGGACAAAAACATAACCAACAAAAATGGAAGAGTAAGGTAACCACAGTCCCCCGTAACACTCACACATTTTACCAATCATAGTCCACAAATACAGCAAAGTCTTTCACAATATCGCTAAATAATCCCAGTTATCAACATTTGGTGCTGTTATACACAAAACAACACGACAAATGACATTGCCGCTACCTTGTCTTTAACCATTTCAACTCCGATCTGCAATCCTTTCCCGCGAACGTCCCCGATGATTTCATACTTGTCTTGGAGCTTGGCGAGCTCGGTCATGATGAAGGTGCCCACCTTCAAGCTGTTCTGCTGTGTTCCATCTTCTTTGATGGTCTGAAGAGCAAGAGGTCAAGTAGATTGTGAGCGTGTACTGCAGCAGTTTTCAAACAATGGTTCATTTGCAGCCCAAAGACAATATATTAATCCCTCATTTATTTATTAGGGATACGAAGCCCCTACGATATGCAAATACAACCCCCACCTCTCATTTTAAACATGCGCTCTGTCGGCAATTGTCGACAGGGCATAATGGCTTCTGTAAACAGAGGTGCTCTTTATTTTAGGAAGAAGAATAGAAAGAAATAGCCGCCACGGATGACACAAAATGGCTCTCTTGGCCACTGCTCTCAGCAATAATTAAATTGGGATAATGGATTGTGTCTAAAACAGTGAAGTTGTTTTTAAGCTGCTTACAATAAAACTGTTCAGTGGCACAAACCGAAAAATTACTGCGGTCTGTCGGTCCGTTCTCTCAGCAATAGTCGACCCGGGATAATGGATCACAGCTACAGCTGTGCATTTCATTTTAGGCTGCCCAGGATCTCACACCTACCGACAGAAGTGCCTTCTGCCAGTCCCCGCTCGCAGCAATATGGAATTGGGAATAATAGAATGCAGCCACAGAAGTGCAGTTCATTTAAGTCTGGAAAAACGGACCAGACAAAAGTGCATTCTGCTAGGGATAATGGATCCAGTCCACAAACGTGCATTCAAGTTTAGGTGGGCTAAAGCGGTTCACCTCTGTGCTCGCAGTAATTTTGAATTGGGGCGGATACGTCTTGGCTACACAAGTACAGTTCATTTAAGGCGGGAAAAATGGTCCAGACAAATGTGCACTCTGTTATGGATAATGGATCCAGGCCACAAACGTGCATTTAAGTTCAGGTGGGCTAGAACAGATCGCCTACCAACAAAAATGCCAGTCTGTGCTCACAGTAACTTTGGATTGGGGCTAATGGATCTTGGCCACACAAGTGCGTTTCACTTTCTGGTTGACAGAACTAGAAGAAAGAGCTGCTAGGCCCAACAAAAACTGTCTCTGCCAGTCCCCGCTTGCAGCAATAGTCGACCAGTGATAAGGGCTTGCGTACGCACAGGTACTGTTCACTTTAGGGAGAGGAGCACTCGACACATAATCCTGTCTCGGCATCTTCTCCCAGCAATAGTTGACCGGGGAAATTGAAATGTGGCCAAAACAGTGCAGTTCATTTTAGGCAAGCCACAATCCAACCTGCGGTCCACTGAGGCCGCAAAGTAGCAAGGGATTACAGTACTTCACAGCAAGAAAAAAAATAAACAGTACAAATCTTACTCCATTAGCTGAATTTTTGCATAGTATTCTTTTTATTTTTGCAGTTTTTTTAAATAAGCATTGCAACAGGCAAACCATACCAATTATTTGTACTGGCATTTACTGTTCACATGCAAACACATCTGGGTTATGAGTATACATAAGATGGAATTCTTACGTCAATGACGGATGAGGCGATGGCGCAAGACATTGGGTTCCCTGCAAAGGTATTGAAATGAACGCCCTTTGCGAATGCGTCTGCAATTTCTGCAACAAAGTTCCAATAACAAGAGTCAGACAAAAGTAAAAACTCGAAGGATTGTGCTAAATTAAAATACTATCAGACACCAGTTCTTAAATGGAGACAGTGATGTGCAGTTCAGGGGAGGCAGATGAGGTTGTGCCTCACCTGTTAGCATGGAATACATTTAAAATACAGTAATTGGTTATTGTTGTTGAGTCTGTTTTTGATATTCAACACCTGCAAAGGAGAGTGCATAGGAAGCCAGTTATTCATTTTGACTATTATGCCTTGATGTCTTTGGTTGTTTTGACCTTAAGCCACTGTTTATATCATCAGTTTTTTTTATTTCCACACATTTTATGGTGGGTCTGCTTTTGTTATCTAGGAGATTTGATACAAAGAAAGGGTTCAGGGGAGGTTGAAATGTCTTATTTGAGGTATCGATATATATATCTATCTACCCTGGTCATATTCACCAAGAGGGGTGACCGACAGCAAGACAAACACATACAAAAACAAAGAAAATTAAAAAAGGGAAAAAGTAGAAAAAAATCTCACACAAAATTTTTTGGACCATGGCCAAACCAAATGCCCAAACACCCAAACAAGTTAGGCACCTCGGCCCCCAAGTTGGTCATGCTTTTGTCCCTCCACATGAAAAGGGACACAAAAAAGCGGCCATTTCACTCGGGTCAGGGTGAC
The DNA here is from genome assembly GCF_059441175.1 of Urocampus carinirostris. Classification (NCBI taxonomy): domain Eukaryota; kingdom Metazoa; phylum Chordata; class Actinopteri; order Syngnathiformes; family Syngnathidae; genus Urocampus; species Urocampus carinirostris. The sequence goes on along the minus strand of NC_142364.1, from coordinate 20,877,206 downwards.
ACAACACACTCTTCTGTTCAACAGCAGGGCCCGACAACTTTCACTGGTTTACCCCTGCCGCATCATACAGGTGCCCTGCCAATCTCTTAGAACACGTCTAAACATCCCACTATCCCTTTACAACACCTCTCCACTCCTCTTTCTATCACCAACAAGAGCTCTAGCTTCCGTTATATTTAGACCTCTTTTGTGCAGTGCACTCATAACACCATCCATCCACGTCAATCGCGGCCTTCCTCTTGGTCTCCTTCTACTTCTACTTCTGCTCTGTAGATCCTCTTCAACATTCGCTCTTCATCCATCCTCTCCATGTGTCCAAACCAACTGAGTACTCTCTTATCCAGTTATATTTGTTCAGTGTTAAAGTTCTTTGTAATTTACCTGCACAATTTAATGACTTTCTTTTTCAAACTCACTTATTTGTCACATTAATTTATGAATTTTATTGCTGAGTGTTTTCAAATGGAGAGTGAGGCACCCAATTCTCTTGCCACATGGCAGAGAGTGAGACCAAGGAGTCTGGTTTGGTGGATGCCATTCTCCCAAATAAGAAAATTAGTCACAGTATTAGCAAGCTAGCAGCAAGTCAAGCCATCCAGTAATTATTTCCTCATTGCAAGGACTCTTTATTAATAATGGGCGATTATCGATACTTTTATCCTAAAGAAGCAGCGCATAGAGTTAATTTTTAAGTCAAAGTAATACAGTGGAACCTCGGTTTTCGAACGCCTCTCAGTTCGAAAAAATCGGTTCTTGGCCAAAATTTCGAGAAATTCTTGCTTCGCTTTTCGTTCAAAAAAATCGGAGTTGGAACGCCGGTACGCTAGGGTGCGATGCTGAGCGGCGTATGGGTGTAGATTGCCCCCACCCCTCGTGAAAAACTGTTATGACGTGCGCGCGCACTTCTTTTTGCTTTCGCTTTAAATATAGGTGAACGGCGTGTTTTAGCCCCTAATTATGCCTCCGAAGAAGGTCGGTGCAAGCAGCAAAGTTGCTACAGGTGAAAAAAGAAGGGTAGTGCGTACAACTATTGTATTTAAGAACGAAATAATAGCAAAATATGAAGAAGGTGTGCGAGTTTCCGATCTTGCTACACATACAGCATGGCTTCTGCTGAGCACCACAAAGGTAAGAAATCCTATTCATAATTCTTTTCTTTATCCTTTAACCGCTCACCACTTGTTGTGGAGACCCGGGTGCTAAATGACGTGTAAACGACCTGATTTTTTTAGTTGTACACGTTCGTGTTAGCGTAATCTTTCGTACGGAAGATTACGCTAACGCGAACGTACAATTAGCCTGGGTTAGCTTCATGTTTACGTTCATGGTAAACATTCAGGGTGTTGGAACGGATTAAAACAATTTTACATTACTTTGGGAAAAACGATTTTCGGTGATCGAACAAATGGGTATTCGAACAGGGTTCTGGAACGGATTATGGTCGAGAACCGAGGTTCCACTGTACAATAAAACTAGTGCTGCAGTATATTTATCACTTTCTTGCTCTGCCAATCAAGGGGTGAATACGATGTAGGTTTATTTATTTGAAAATCTGAATCACAAGAACAAAATGGAAAAAAACTTGCCCACATAAAATGAATTGATCAAATGCAGGATTGTACCTTGGGTAGAAAACGGAATCAGGCCGACTGGTATGCATTTTGCAATTTGAATGCTAACCCGCAAGCTGCAAGCTAGCGGTTGAGATGCTGACAGATAGCAAAGTAGCTTGACATGAATCAATGACCTTAAGCAAAAGTTTCTTCAGCAAAAATTTAAGACACATTTTGTTCTCTAGTACAAAACTATCGGCTAAAACCTTAGTTTTAACCTTCAGCATATTTTGTGTAAAAACAACTTGCATTTTTTGCGCGAGTGTCATCTCACCCCGTGTTGTTACCACCGCGCCCATCGGTATGCCGTTGCCGATACCCTTGGCCATGGTCACTATATCTGGAAGGACGTCGTGACCTTGGAATCCCCAAAAGTGGCTACCCGTTCGACCGAAACCCGTCTGTACCTGTAAAGACATTGATGATGCACTTGATTTCAATCAGTGTCTGTGCAGGGAAAATTGCTCTTGCTCTTTGTCAGACTATTTTTGTTGATGACTGAATGCAGGGAGGTCAAACTGTTTTTAGCCCAGGGGGGCACGTGGTAGGAGAACCATTCTTACGAGGGCGCGACTATTTAATTAATGGCAGAAAAAATATCATCTGGTAGGGTGGGTGGTGGCACTTCCAGAAGTTTTTATAGGGGTGGCCAGATGTGGCCATCTAAAATCTTGGGGTAGCACACCAAAACTAAAATCCAAAACTGATGCTACAGCAATCTAATGATATACTGGCAAGCGTGGTAGCCAGTAGGGTGGCCGACAAATTTATAGGGGGGCTTTTGGCATCCATGACACTCTTTTTTTCCTTCGCTAAGATTTAATTTTATGTAGTGTTTATCAACTGCGCCTTAGTAAAGCAAAAAGGAAAACAACAATTGAATTAATTTCCAGGACAGTTTATTTATCTCTGGGAAACTGGAAAGTGACAAAAATAGCAAACCAATGGAATTGAAATGATTGTATTTCAGTTTTTCAGCTTTTTATTGTTATTATTTTTGTGTGTGAACATTTTAACCAGAATATGGAAACCATGCTGTTAGATTTCAAATCTATTACAGAAAAAAGCAATCGCTTCTTTAAACTTCTGCAAAGACACCCAGAGGCTATTTTTTGAAATGTTGTATTATTCATATTGCCTTAATCCGCATGTCTGTGACTATTATTTGAAGTAAAATAATACCGGGATGGGTTTCCTGAATGTTTTCTGGTTGATCAATGGTAGTCAGAAAATACAGTGGGTTATCTTCAAGTAGCGGCTGGCTTTGGCCACATCCAGTGGACATACTTAAAAAAGCAAACATTGTGGCTCATTATTCTCTTGTGCTTCTTCTCTCACGGGCCATATTAATGATGTGGCGGACCTCTTTTGGCCCGCGGGCCGTGAGTCTCACACATATGATTTTGTGGAACCTTCGTTATCTCTTGAGATAAGAATTCACTAACTTATTAGTCAGTGCAAATGTTTACAAGCCCTGTGTGTAAAGCTCTCGGTCAGGGATGGACCCTTGGTGACGCAACACGTTAGGAAATTTACCCAAAAAATAAATGAGAGGGTCATAGTTCCCTAAACCGCATGGGTCATCGGAGCACCAATGAAGTCGCAACTCTGGACAGCTTTCTCCACTGTTGAGGACCACTGGCCTGTTCTTGGGTTGTAGCAAAGTTGGCACCAGTCCATTCCAATATGTTCTCAGCTCAGTTATTTTTCGGTCTTCCTTTCCTCCTGCCCCCTTGGACTTTGCCCTGGAGAATTATCTTGGTCAGTCCTGATGATCTTGTGACGTGACCATACCACTCAAGGTTACGCCTGCACACAATCAACAACAGTTCATCATAGGGTCCAATTTGCCCTCTGATGGCGTTGTGCACCATTTCATTTGTCATATGGGCTAAGTAATTGATGCCTAGAAGTTTCATGTCGAATCGCATGTCCATGGCCTGGATTTTCTTCTCCAGTTTTGCTGAGAAAGTCAATGTCTCGCAAGCGTAGAGGGAGATGGAAGTAACCAGCGCTTGCATGAGTCTAATCTTTGATTTCACTGCTATGTTCTTCTCCGTCAAAATGGGTTTGAGCTATCCTGGCCGTAATTTCTGGTTCTGACCCCTCTTCTGATATGACAGCACCAAGATATTTAAATTTGGTGAAAGGTTCTAGCTCTCTGTGGTTGATGGTGATGTTTGATTAAGATGATACCTTGGGGATTGTTGGCCATGAATTTTGTTTTTTTCTGTGCTGATTACCAGCCTATACTGGCTTGATGCTTTGTCCAGGCGATTGATCAGATCTTTGAGTTCATGTTTTGTCTCGTGCCAATCCGGCAATATCATCAGGAAAACAGAAGTTAGTGATGTTGTGTCCCCCAATACTGACTGCACCTTCATGTTACTCCAGAGCTTCGGACACGATCCTCTCTAGGAGATGACAAGAGTGGTTCTTATTAATAGGTCCGACAGCGAGTGCTAAGCCATGCCCACCATAGTTACAGTATCCCTGTATCACACGCGGAGCAAATAGGGCGGCTGAAACAACAGCGAGCGACTCTTTAGTCACTATTCCTAATGGCATAGCCGTATCATTTCTTCCTTATTATGCAAACTTATCTCAAAGGACAGTAGAAAAGGGTCTCAATTATTGTATACAGAGTTATATTCATGCCATCAAGGTGTGCAAAGAACCTAAAAACCTTGTAAGAGTGGATACAAAATGTTGGCGATCTGAAGTCAGAAGCCCCGTACTGTCATGATTACCAATGTGATGCACCTGTGCCCGCTCCTTTGGCGCCAACTGCCTCGGACTGTTAACCCACGTCTATCTGTCAGTCCGTCTTCAAACCTCAGGGTACTCAAGGCAAGCTTTTTCGACCCTGACTTCCACCTGTTTTTGCTCCCGTCTGTTTCCCGACTTCGACCCGTTTTTTGATCCTGACCAGGTCTACTCCCCTCTCCTGGCCTTCGACTTGTTTCCGATCCCGACCACGTTTTTTGCTCTCCTGTCCCGGCTACTGACCCGTTTTTTCCATTCCCGACACCGCCATCGCTTGCCACGGAAGTCCCACTTCCACGTTCAGAGTGACTTGCTTCCCACGTCCAGCGATCACCGGATCGTGGGTGCAACCCTTTCTTTTCTAATAAAGCTGAGCGAAACCTAAAGAAAGTGGGTCCTGTCCCCGTTCTGATCCTGACACATACCAACTACAAATAGAAAGAGATTCAGATTCAGAGTTAATTGTGTATAAAGGAAAAATTACTTTACAAACGCCACCTTTGCTTGTATTTGTTTTTTGTTATGTGCTAACAAGGGTGCCGGTGATAGAAAGTTCAAGTAAAGCGGCCGTAGTAATTTACAAACTTCTCTCAATGACAACTAACTGACCCAACAGCAGCATAATAAAAATAAAACACTTTCTGTAGAACAAATAACTTTGTTTCGGTTCCCATCCTATGCACGTTGACTTGATTGTGAAGTTGCTAGTGTGCCATGCTTGTCTGTAATACAAAAGGGGCAGGGCACTATGCACTATTCTTTATCGTTCACGAACATTCACTATTAGGCCAGTCTCTATGCACTGCTTTGGAAATATTTTTTCTGCCTTTTATCCTGATATTCTCTTATCTTTTTTTTCTTAAAGCCTTTATTACATGTTTGCCCTGGAGTGCCATGTCCAATCTCATTGCATAATCAAGTCTAGACAAGTCATGTTTATTTGCATAGCCCTTAATCAAAAGGAGCCTCAAAGGGCTACACCGACCACAGATTATTGCAAACTAGACTATTATTACACCCATCCCCTGATCTAAAACCCACATGAGGGAAAGGAAAAACTCAAAACCTCAATATTATTATGATTAATAATATTATATAATATTATTATGATCATACAAAATTAAAAACGTTGAAATCAATGACAATTCCATTTAATTTTTCGCCATTTTTTTCAAACCTCATCAGCGATGCAGACGCCACCTCTCTCCTTCACGAGTTTGTACGCCTCCTTCAAAAAGTTCTTGGGATACTGCACCGCTCCACCAACTCCCTGTGAAAACAAAAACAGCAAATGTTTTTTTTTTCTGACTTCCTGTTCCAGCCAAGGGGCAATCAGGTTTGTGATTTAATATTTTTGTCTCGAGGCACGTCTTCTCTCCAAGTGGAAATACCTTCAATTTACCAGGAAGGGAGCATGGGACTCTATTACCTTGTAAATCGGAAGTGCGTGTGAGGGGGAAAAAAAGAAACCTGACATCACTGACCTATTCAATCTGTCATCATTTCTCAATCGAAACCCGGGGCAGGAGAGACGATGCATCGCAAAAAAATAATTGAAAATATTTTAAACATATTGTATATTAGGAAATGGCTGTCTGGCTTTTTGTTTTATATGTATATATATATATATATATATATATATATATATATATATATATATATATATATCCATCCATCCATTATCTGCACCACTTATCTTCAGTAGGGTCGCGGGGGTGCTGGAGCTAGCTATCTTCGGGCAGTGGGTAGGGAACACCCTGAACTGGTTGGGCACACAGAGACAGAAAACTCGCTCGCCCATTCACAGCTAGGGACAATTTGGACCGGCCTGACATGCATGTTTTTGGAGTGTGGGAGGAAACCGGAGTGCCCGGAGGAAATGCACGCAAGCATGGGGAGAACATGCAAACTCCACACAGAAAGGTTTGATCTTACGACCTCAGAACTGTGCCGCACACGTGCTAACCACTGGTCTAAGGTCTGGGAATGATGGATTGCCAATAAGGGGACAGTGAGTCATATTCAATTGTTTCCTCGTGGTAAAACAATTTCAAAATACAATATTAATTTGAATAATAAAGATTAATCCAAATAAAACTACATGATGTATAATATAAAGATGCATTTTAAAAATACTCATAGGCTAAGAAAATTGGATTTTTTTACATAACATAATGCTCCAATCGAGGCAGCCAACACGATTGTTTGACATCTTGCTGCTACAGGAACCCCCACAAACCGAACACCACTTGAAAAGGTGAGCAAAAAATGGACTGATTCTCCATAGTTTGTATTCTTCCTTGTGCTTTTTAACACACATTTCAGTTGCACTGCACAATAGAGCGACATCTAGTGATCGAATGATACACATTGTCCCTGCAGTATATGAAGAAGTTAAGAAATACAAAAGCCTTTCGTTTCATGAACACGATACACTAGTTTTGACATGACTCAGAGAAAAAAAATCCCAGCAATTAATTTTTTTCAAATTTTACAAACTGTGGAATTTTAAAATAAACAACAAAAAAATATTTATGTTTGCGTGTGTGTACGTGGAAGAAAGACCTGAATAGGTTCGGCGAAGAAAGCAGCTATTCGACTCGGGACGCTGGTGAACAACGTTTCCTTAAGTTGTTCGATGTAGTTTTCGTTTGCCACGCATGAGCCTGCAGAAAAATAACAAGAATCGAGAAGTGGAGACGGGGTACGGTTATAACAGTCAAAGTTTGAGCAATTGGAAGACAGTACTTTTGATGCTACTGATATAGGATACCACACATAAGACGTTTGAAGACTCTGAGTGACAGTCTGAATTTTATGGTCAAACAACACAAATTCAGGTAAGTTTTCAAACTGTTTTTTGTGTCATGTCATCCATTTATCGATTTTTTGTGCCTCACAAGGGTCACGAGGGACCTGGAGCTCGTCCCAGCTATCTTCAGGCAGTGGGCAGGGGACACCCTAAACCGGTGGCCAGCCAATCGCAGGGCACACAGAGACAGACGACTCACTCGCTCATTCACACCTAGGGACAATTTAAACCGGCCAATTAACCTGACATGCATGTTTTTGGTAATGTGGGAGGAAACCGGAGTGCCCGGAGGAAACCCACACAGACACGGGGAGAACATGCAAACTCTGGATTGACACATAACTGCCACATGGCTGTAATGTCCTCATTCTTGGCTTAAATCCCATGTATCTAACAACCAAAAAGACAAAATGTTAGCTTAATGATGGCTGATAAGTATGGGAACCGTTGTAACACATCCAAAAATTACAACTCCTATATAGTCTGTATGGACGAATGCAAAGAAAAGAAAGAACAAAAAGAAAACTGTTTTGATTGCAAACAAATTTCCCACAAAGACTACACTCCAAGCACGGGCTTATACATTTGCCACAACTGCTTGTCAGACTCTGATTAGAAATGCTTTCCATACAAAAGTATAGCTATGACACAAGCACTTTGTTCTTCTTGTCAAATATTTCTAATAAATAAAGAGTTCTTTAAATATTGAACTAACTGAAGCTTATTTGTCATAATAAATCACACTGTTACAACTGCCCAGTAGGGTACGGTTGAAATATGGTGTATCTCTCTGTTTGAGAGACTGCTACTTAGCACTCTACCATTGATGTATAATTGTAAAACACAAATTAAGGTACTGTTAGATTATCGGAATAGGTCACTGAGTATGTTGTCACCATAACAAGCTATCCATCCATCCATCCATTATCTGCACGGCTTATCCTCAGTAGGGTCGTGGGGGTGCTGGAGCCCATCCCAGCCATCTTCGGGCAGTGGGCAGGGGACACCCTGAACTGGTTGCCAGCCAGTCGCAGGGCACACAGGGACAGACAATTCGCTCGCTCTGACTGTCCGATTAACCTGACATGCATGTTTTTGGAATGTAGGAGAAAACCGGAGTGCCCGGAGGAAACCCACGCAAGCACGGGGGGAAATTGCAAATTCCGCACAGGAAGGTTGGTAGCTGGATTTGAACCCATGACCTCAGAACTGTGCCGCACAAGCGTTAACCACCGCGTCGGCGTGCTGCCCGTAACAAGCTATATCACATTTATTATTTAATCATCACAGAATTACTTCATTAATAACATTATTCATTTAGTTGTTATAAATGCACTTATGTTCATCCACATATTTGAATAAAGTATTTACTTGCTGTATCCTTTTACATCAGTACTTCCACCTTTATCTTATGTTAACATACAACCTTCAAAATATAGCAGTGACCAGTTTTAACAAAGGGCTCTTAAATAAGGTGTGAGTTTGTTTTTTTGCCTGCTGAAGTTTCGTGTTCCGTTTTGTAAATCCACACCCCTTTTCTATAAAAACTGAGGTCAACCATTTTCGATGCCCTTTTGAAACTTTTAAGAACTGTCTCCTGATCAGACCGGCCCAGAGTTCTCCGTTTTATATTTATTTTAAAACTTTGTAATAAATGTCTCTCCAGTTTTATTTCTCAAAGTCCGAATACACTGTCTGGTCCCGGAAAAGAATACGCAGCGACACACCGGAATGTCTTTTGCCTTCAGTACCATATATAAACGTTTTAGAGGACTGGTAAAAAAGATCATAAAATGGGGAGGGAGAAAGCAAAATGTGTTACAACTGTACCCAGTCTACCCTTTTCTGTTGTTCCCAGAAAATAAAGTCAATGATTGACAGTAGGAGACCTTCAGCTTATGTTGCTGAGTTAGAACAAAGACGCAAACTACTCAAATATTTACCATAAACAAAGATGCAGTGGTTTAAGAAATATAGTGCCTAGCGAAAGTATTGGCCCCTCAAGAACTTTTTGTTTAATTTCAACTGTCCTTCTTTGTGGAGACGTCCTACCAATGCATATTGGACTAACTGCGCACAAGGCTGATAGTGATTTCCTATGGAGAGTACTTACAATTTTTTTCTAGTATTAGTCTAATTTAACTCTCATTCAAAATACTGTTCTCTGATGTAGCCCTTAAGCCTGGCATGTTTTTCTGTGGTAGTGTTTTAGCATGGTGTCTGTTGTCAACCGGTAGTCACGCACTGTATGTATCCATGCCAACCCTCGTAATATGTCATGAGTAAAACGTCTGTTTGCAATAATTCTGAGTTTCAGTGTTGCTAGTTTTTCTTGATAAGAAAGAAAATAAAATTTGGTGTTAGATTAGCAATACTGTAGGGAGGACATTTCCGCAGAACACCGCATTTCAGGCTTTAAGCCTAAAAGGAACAGTATGTAATATTCAGTTCTTCCTAGTATGACAACTTTCATAAAAATAAAAAATTGATTTGAATACTGGGCAAAAATACAGGAACTATCATAACAAAGTTATTTATTGAAAAAACATTGAGGATTATACTAAAAAGATCTGAAAAAGTATGTACAGAAACGATAACCATTAAGCTGTCACGGTTGCCATTGTGCCAAAGTGGTCCCCGCCGTGTGGCGCCAGGTTCTGTCACGGTTGTCACGGCGCCCAAATGGCCCCGCCCATGGACACCAGCTGAAACCTGTTGTCAGATTGCTCCCAGACTACTTAAACGCTGTCTTGTGAGTCGCCTGGTGTCGGAGCGTCTGCTAAACTCCTGCGAAACTCTGTTGTGATATGTCAAGCCCTGTGAATACCCGTTTTTGCCTGTGTTTTTTGCTCTTGTTTTGCCAAGCCCTATGAATCCCCGTTTTGCCTGCGTTTTTGCTCTTGTTTTGCCAAGCCCTGTGACTCTCTGTTTTTGCCTGTGTTTTGCTCCTGTTTTGTTCTCGCCCCGATCTGTTTGATTTTGACCACTTCCTCGTTCCGATCAATCTACTTCCGCAACCAACGATCCCCGGATCGAGTGTGAGCTCATTCCTCTTCTCCCCAATAAAATGTGAGTAACGTTACGCGAGTGGGTTTTGCTTCCTGGTTCCTGACCTGGTCCTGACACAAACCTTATGGAACTCAAGCTGTTTTGTAAGAAAGAATGGGAAATATTTCAGTTTCAAACAGAGCAAAGGGAAGTAGTATCAACTCAAAGGTTGTCAATATTTTTGTAACGTCTACTTTTCAATTTTTGTTTGTTATCACAATTTAAAATGTCAATTCTTTTCTTCTTAAGAATGTGTCTTACATGTTGTTTGAAGCCTGAAATATGACAATTTGTCAAAAAGTTCTTGGTGTGGGGGGCAATTCTTTTGCAAGGCACTCTACGCTATTCAGGATATATGCTTGATTTAAGGAAATACTGTGAAGAGCTTGTATGAGCTTGAGTGGACACCAAAGTACCTTGAGCACAGTTACATTCTCTGGTCGTCTGCACAGGAGAGTCCCTGCAGTGGCTTCCCCCCCAGGGACCTCTGAACACATCAGGACACATGGTCTGTTTGATTTTTAGGGCAGAAAGAAAATCAGCAGGATCCAAAACGTGTATCGTGCACAGTTACATGAAAAGCAAGGCGAACTATCTGACAAAGCAAGGTGTACAACGAAGAAATTACACGAATAGAGATGCAATTTTCGAAAACAATCCAGAGTAAAGCCTGGTTTTACTTTATTTATCTTGAAATGGGGAAAATGTATTTCCGTGTCCCGTTGGATGATCAATATAAAATAAAAACATACTAAAGAGTTATGACTAACCTATATTTCATGTTGGCAATATCTGTGTATTATGTTATTGCAACATCCATTGCAGCCTGGTCATCCTGGAAGGGGGATTACCTCATGTGCGGTTCCTTCTCAGGGTTTACCACATGTTGAGGTTTTGAGTTTTCCTTGCCCTCATGTAGGTTTTAGATCAGGGGACGTTATAGTTTGCAGTTTGCAATAATCTGTGGTCTGTGCAGCCTTTTGAGAATCATTGTGATTCAGGGCTGTACAAATAAACATTTACTTCACAATTTTGGATATTTTTTTCCCCCCAAATCAGTACAATTTTCACACTTCATTATGAAGATTATTAATACAATTATATATATATATATATATATATATATATATATATATATATATATATATATATATATATATATATATATATATATATATATGTTTCATTTTTGTCGTATTTCTGCATTTGTATTTCCATGGTAGTACTTTTGTAGTATTTCTGTAGTATTTACATAGTTAAAATTTTGAAGTGTGTATATATATATATATATATATATATATATATATATATACACTAAGAACAGAACCCACTAAGATCTGACTTCTATTCCAATATATACCGAATGATTTTTTCTGACGATATTACTCTTTCGGTTGTTTTTTTAAAAAGAAGTAAAGCGTCTCTTGACACAATTTGTTGCAGTAATTATGGCCCAAACACTTGCTTTTGAAATGTAAATAAAAATTTGCATTTTGATGTTTGCTAAAATTCTTCGTACGTACGTTGGTGCATCCTAAGCCAATGGCAATTGGGTATTTGTAAGCCATCTGTGCAGTCAGACCCATGGTTTGTGGACTACCCCCGTGGTATGATCCCCTGTAAATGAAAAGTAACAATCTTTAGCATCCACTGAAATGTACTTAACGTACTTTGTTAAAAAAAAAAAATCTACAATATGCACTCACAACCTGACCCTAAATGAGATCAACATGTCCGGACACTTTACATTTGATTGCAGCCTAGCAACTATCTACATTTACACTGTGAGTCTTCACAACCTTAAAAGGAATTACCTTTGTACATGATCATTACTTATGAATACGTATGCATACCAAAGCAACCATTAGTTATTCACATGTACGTAGTAATAGGACAAAAAGATTAAACAAAAGGGCAGGTACCTGAAAGTGATGATGTCAAAGTTGCCAGTGTACAGTCGGGCCATACACATGGCTAGCTCGTTAGCCTCCGAGCCGCTATTGGTCAGATAGATGACCTAAAAAGGAAGAAAAAGGAACTTCCACCAAAAGTATGGCCAAACAGAATTGGAATTAGCTGTCATTCGTTCGTGTGATAGCCTGGCGATTAACGTTTTGCATTTTTTAATCGACCAATTGCAAGGTGATTCAGAAAATCAAATGAAATGACCACATATTCAAGACTATAAGGCGTACAGTAACGTATTTCATTTTCTCCAAAACCTGTGGTGCTCCCTATCGTGCGGTACGCCCTGTGTGTGTTGTGGATGTGAAGTAGAGGGCACTATGTGTTAAAGCAGGGGTGTCAAACTCATTTTAACTCGGGGGCCACACGATAGAACAAATATTCTCTCAGGGGCCGGACTAGTAGATAAGAGAGAAAGAAATAAGATAAAAAGAGGGAGAGAAAAAGAGAGGGTGGACAAAGAAAGGGAGAAAGAGAGAGAGGGAGAGAGCGTGAGAAACAAAAGATAAAAAGTCGTGAGAGGAAAAGAAAGGGAGAGGAAGAAAGGAATCCAAAGAGAAATAGAAAGACAGAAGGAGAGAAAAGAGAAAAGAAAGCGCAAAGGGTAGCAAGAGAGAAAGAGAAAAGAGAGAAAGGGAAAAAAAGGAAGTTAGAGCAAATGAAGTTAAAAAGACAGAGAGAGAGAAAGAGACAAAGAGCAACAAAAGAAGAGAAAAAGAGAGACACAGAGAGTGAAGGAGACAGAGACAGAGTGGGAGAAAAGGGGTGGAAAAGAAAGAGAGGGAGAGAGAGAGAGATAAATACAAGTACAGTGTCTTTGTTCGAGGCACCTGCCTTTGGCAACATCAAGTTGACATTTTTCAACCTGCAGCTTGTTTTTCTCTTGCGCTTCTCCGAGTGTTGTCTCGCGGGCCGGATTCAATCCCTTAGTGGGCCTGATCTGGCCCGCGGGCCGCATGTTTGACACCTGTGTGTTAAAGGGTGAAATGTTCGCCGAAGGGTGAACACAGGGGGAACTCAGGGTGATCACAGGGTGAACACAGGGTGAAGTGTTCACACGCAGATTGTATGCCCTATTGTGCAGTGTGCCTTGTGTGTGTGTTATGAGAGTGAAATACAGGGCACTGTGAGTTAGAGGGGAAAGTGTTCGCTAAAGAGCTAACACTGCACCATGAGTTAAACGGTGAAATGTGCGCTAAACGACTGAACATCGGGTTAAAACAAAGTGTAGTGTTTGCATTTGGAGTTCATAGAAGCCTGCATTCTATTGTGCGGTGCACCCTGAGTGTGTGTTGTGGACATGAAGTTAAGAGCCCCATGAGATAAAGGATGAAGTATTTACTGGTGAACCCAGGGTGAAGTGTTCGATTGTGAGTAAACCTGCGCTCTGTCGAGCGGTGTGCCCAGTGTGTGCGTAGTAAACATGAAATAGAGGGCACTATGAGTTAAAAGGTGTCATTAAAGCAGAGCTGGGAACTCCGGTCCTCAAAGGTCACATTTCTCTGCTCCAATACTGGTGATTCTAAGCTCCTGCCAGCATGCTAACGAGCTAATAATTTTTATTATCTGAGTCAAAGAAGAAAGACCTCCAAAACAATGGACGACATGTGACCCTGGATGATCGGAGTTGAACACAGGTTTAAGTGTTTGTGCGCAGATTGTGAGTAAACCTGTGCCCGATCGTGCTGTGCGCCCAGTGTTTGTGTTGAAGACGTCACTGTTAACATTTAGATTGTATATAAACCTGGTACGCCTTATGAGTCAGCTAAATACAACGACACACGTAACTGAGACTGTGTCTGTAAGTACAGTACGCTTTATGCTCGTGAAAATACGGGACCGTCTTTGTACAAAAGTATTTGGGTTTAGATTTGGCGACCTAATGATTTTCTTCATAACTTTACGACTACATAGCTCATGTACCGTACTTTTATTTTCTACATGGACTACAGAGTCTGTTTTCACTTCCATGATGTTTCAAACTTTGTTCCATCCCATGAGCTTGTTTAAGAAGTACGTCAACAGTGTTCGCACCCTCAACAGGGCAATGTGTCATAATTACTGATGCGAGGCACCTGAGTCGGCTCCTTTGGTGCCAACTGCCTTGGACGCTGATTGGCTGCTTATCACTTTTTAAACCCCCAGCTTTCGGTTACCGGTTGTCAGTCCGTCTGCGAACCTCAGCCCCACGCTAGGCAAGCACTTTTTGACCCCTGACTCAATCCTGTCCTGATTCCCGTTTGATTCCCTGCGCCGACCTCTTTTCTGAACTCGATTACGTTCTGCTCCTGCGTCCCGGCCATCGACCTGTTCTTCCTCCGCTCTCGACACTGCCTTCGCTCGCCACGGAATTGCCACTTCCGCGGTCCAAGTGATCTGCTACTCGCGACTGACCATCACCGGATCGTGGGTCCCAGCCCTTTCCTCCTTGTAAATAAAGCTGTCAGGCGGGATGGAAGGAAAACTGAGATCACTTGCACTCGTTTCTTGGTTTTTATTGGAAGGAAGGAATGACAAGGCGTGATTCTTCGATCCGTTGTTTGACGGATTGACGAGGCTTGACAGGCGAGTGAAGGCTTGGCGGGAATGGTCGTGGACAGGCGTAGTCGTCGTGTTGTTGGTTGGGGCTGGAGAAGAAGGGCGTCGTCGTGAGAGATCAGGAGTCAGGCGGGCAGGGCAGGTCGTAGGCAAATTTGGAAACGGGTCGGCAACGGAGATCAGGTAGAAAAACAGGAGGCAGGCAAAGAGTCGGAGGTACGGGCTTTCTGAGCAGATGGCAACAGATCGCATAGTACAATCAGACAAGGTGTTTCCGGAAGCTGGGGATTTAAATGTACAGGGTGCGCCAATCAGCTGTCCTGGCTGTTGCCGCCAAATCCTGAGCACAGGTGTTCCCGATCCGGGTGATTGTGACGAAAGCTGAGTAAAAACGAACGCAAGTGGGTCCTGTCTCCGTTTCTGGTCCTTGACACAATGTTTAAAGTCTGCAATTGACTGACAAGCATTTAACAAGCAATTCGGGTGTACAAAAATAAAACTTTTCAGTACCTTGAGAGGATCTGGTAAGTGGGCCGCCAGTTTTTCACAGTATTCGTGAATTGTAGGATAAATGTAGATGTTGGTGGTGTGTACCAGCTTCCTCAGCTGCTGTTCTGCAGCCGCCGTCACTTTTCTGCACCCACCACAAGTGAGTTGGTTTCAAAGGCAACAAATGTGCTGAAAAAATAGAACATCTGTTTACGGGTGACAGTGGCCCACGCTGACGGTGGCCACCCCGGCAAAGAAATCCAGGTAGCGTCTCCCATCCACGTCCCACAGCCACTGCATGTAACCCTGATGGATGTAAACTGGCTTCTTGTAGTAGGTCACTTTCATCGTCATGGGATGGCAGATGGTCTGGCGGATCTCAAGCATACGTTCTTTGGACATCCCCTGAACAGACAAGGCCCAGACATTTTAGATAGATAGATAGATAGATAGATAGATAGATATTTTATTCATCCCCGTAGGGAAATTCACACATTTTGCCATCACCAACATCTTTTGTAGTATTTTAGTGATTTGCATTCGATTTCCGATTTATTATATGCTACTATGCAGAGCTGATTCAAAGAAAGGGAAGTGACAAAGTTAGCTTCAACAAGTCACTGCATATACAGTACACTGATGATTATATGGGTTCTTATTACAGAGTGGAACCTTGGTTCTCGACCATAATCCGTTCCAGAACCCTGTTCGAGAACCGATTTGTTCAATCACCGAAATCAATTTTCCCATTAAAAATAATGTAAATCGTTTTAATCCGTTCCAACACCCTGAATGTTTACCATGAATGTTTAACGTAAACATGAAGCTAACCTAGGCTAATCGTACGTTCGCGTTAGCATAATCTTCCGTACGAAAGATTACGCTAACATGAACGTGTAAAAATAAAAAAATCAGGTCGTTTACAAGTCATTTAGCACCACAAGTGGCTAGCGCTTCATTGGAAAGGGGGCTCTGTTCCAACACCCTGAATTTTGGGCTCAGTTCCAACACCCTGAATGTTTACTTCGAATCATAAAGCTAACCCAGGCTAATCGTACGTTCGCGTTATCGTAATCTTCCGTACGAAAGATAACGCTAACACGAACGTGTAAAAAAAAAAGATAAAGAAAATAATTTTTTCCCTTTGTGGTGGTCAGCAGAAGGCGCATGCTGTATTCCCTTAGCAAGATCGGAAACTCGCACAACTCTTTCATATTAAGCTATTATGTCTTTCTTAAAGGCAATTGTTGTACGAACAACTTTTCTTTTTTCACCTGTCCTGCTTGCACCGACCTTCTTCGGAGGCATAATTAGGGGCTAAAACACTCCGTTCACCGATATTAAAAGCGAAAGCAAAAAGAAGCAAGCGCGCACGTGATAACAGTTGGTCACGAGGGGTGGGGGCAATATACACAATCTACACCCGTACGCCGCTCAGCATCGCACTCTAGCGTACGCACTCAGGCATTACTGGCGTTCGAACTCCGAATTTTTGACCGAACAGCGAAGCAAGAATTTCTCGAAATTTTTGGTCGAACACCGATTTGTTCGAACTGAGAGGCGTTCAAAAACCGAGGTTCCACTGTATAACCTTTTTATCATTTTATTCATTTATATGTCCTTCACTTATTTAGTCGCAATGAATGCACTTGATGATTATTCAAATATTTGAGTGTTGTTATTTACTTCTTAATACAATTACTTGACTTCTTGAAACATCCATTCATTCAGTTGTTATTCAGTCCCTTCATTGTTTCAATTGGTGTTACAAGTTAGCAGTAAGGGGGCCTTCAGTTTTATCATTATTTGCCAGACATGGTCCAGAGAAAGGGCAGGTGGGAAGTAGGGATTTTTCCACTACCTCTAAAGTTTTGTTTGTCAAGTCCTGACCTCCTAGTATAAAAGTGACTGTCACTCATTTTTTGTGCATTTGTGTTAGGATTGTATAATTATATTTATCCTACAGTTGACATTTAATATGTTATATGTGTTCTCAGCCATTTTGAAGAGTTCTCAGCCTGTAAGCTGCTCTTCAAGGCCATAAGTTGTTTTTGTTGTACAGCCTGTCTTTTTGTCTCACATACCAATGGATGCACCCTGACCTGGAATAAATCTGTGCATGCCATAACTCAAGTTGTTCTTCACCAAAGAGCCTGGGAAGAAGGAGGTGAGTTTGCCCGGGACAGAGGGCACCTGTCATCATCGGATGGAAAGCAGGCCTTCGAAAGAAGATGAATTAACTCTACGTAGCAAAAGTTAGAATACGGTCTCAATTTGTTAGATAGAATCCCCGCCCCTCAGTAAATCGAGACTCATGTATTACAGGCAAAATCTAAATAAAAAGAAAGGAGATTCGGAGATTTCTTCAGAGTGATTTGGGTGATTGGCGGCATACATTCTCCAACCTCTCCTTGCAAGATTCTAATTAATTGATTCTCTTTGTCTTTTATTTCAGAGCGTTTTATCATAAATGTTGGAGACTTGAACCTAACATTTAGTGAAAGCATACAGCTAATTCTATACCTCTCATCACCAAAACCATTCTGTTCAATTAAAATCTAAGCTGAACTGCTTAGTTCCAGAGCTTGTCTCATAACTCAAATGTTCAACAAACACGGAGAGGAAGAAAAGTCATTCATTTCAACAGTTTCAAGGACCAAATCACCTGACACAATATGTGCAATTATTTACCGGTTAGAGTGCCAATCATTGTCGAAGGGCCTACCGAGAAGACACAGATTAAAGCTCCAATCAGTGAGACTACTGGACCTGGGCCAAGACTATTGATACAGTAGTCAAAATGCATGCTGACCGGGCTATGTCCCATATGGGACACGGCACAGGGTAAATGTTGGTCCACACATTCTTGACTGCCACAAAACAACATAGCTGATATCATTGCTAATGCTAACTGTGCTACAAGAACAACGTGAGGGGGGTAGTGTGCAGGGGGGGCTGGACACGGACAGTCACTGTTCGGTTGTATCACGTCCGATCCCGTTTGATAAATTCACATGTGAAAATCCCTATTTGACCCAGTTTTTATGGACTGTATTGTTGCTAGTGAGTGAGGTCGAGAAGAATGAGGGGAGGGAATGTAAAATGTATATAAAGGTTTAAACTATGTGATAATTTCTAAATTGACAAACAAATGACCGTGACAATGGTTATTTAGGGGCAGGTCGCCTATAAGCCTTTGCTTCAACCTGTTTTTTTCCTTTTGGATGATTTGTCTTAACGTGTCGCAGCGATTATTCATTCTGTGAATGTTTGTTGATGGGACCGGTCAGGGTCCATCTGTTCGGTCTCAGTGACTTGAAACATGAAAGCTATTTTGTGCTTGTTGTCACCTTGTATTCTTGTGGTTTAAAGTTGCAAGGTGGCATCTCCAACCGATCTGCATCAACTGTTTTCATAGCAGATTTTTGACACAAAGGGCCTGTGGAAAAATGGAGGTCAATGGGGTGTTTGTTATCTAGAAAAAAAGCATGTAGAAATCAACAATTGTTATAATAAGTAGGTCATGCACTCTTTTTACTCCAGATACCCGAAGAACAATCAATTGTAGTTTGCCATAACCCTAGCTCAGGGATTGGCAACCCAAAATGTTGAAAGAGCCATATTAGACTCAAAAAAACAAAATATGATATAATAAAAATTACCGTAAATTCCGGACTATAAGCCGCTACTTTTCCCCCAAACTTTCAACCCTGCGGCTTATTCAGTGATGCGGCCAATTTATGTAATTTTTCTAACGGCCGCCAGCGGCGCTCGAGTACCAAAGGTAAGATTTAGACCGGTGGAATATATGCGCCGAGGAAGACTGCAACTTCTTGGCTTGACTAGCTGTGAGAAATCTTTCACTAAAACTGGCCGCATGTGAAAGGCAAATTTTTCGCAAGTCTGCCAGTGGATCCTGACAGCGGATCCTGACAGCGTGGGGCAGCATCAAAAAATCCACCATCACAAACGGGTTCCGAAAAGCCGTGACGGAGAGGAGGGCACACCAGCGGCAGTGACCGCGCGAGTGAGGCTGCGGGAGCGTGGGATGACGTCTATATGACACTGTTTCTTTCCGACACTGGGGAAGACGACTTTGATGGCTTCAGTTGTAAGGAGGAAGATGAGGGCGGTTTACCGTGATTTTTACAAGTACGGTATGTTTTTTTAACAGACCCGTTTTGTCAGGCGGGACGGAAGGAAAACGGAGATCACTTGCACTCGTTTCTTGGTTTTTATTGGAAGGAAGGAATGACAAGACGTGAATCTTCGATCCGTTGTTTGACGGATTGTCGAGACTTGACAGGCGGGTAAGGCTTGGCGGGAATGGTCGCGGACAGGCGTAGTCGTCGTGTTGTTGGTTGGGGCTGGAGAAGAAGGGCGTTGTTGTGTTCGGAAGAGAGATCAGGAGTCAGGCGGGCAGGGCAGGTCGGGCTTTCTGAGCGGATAGCAACAGATCACATAGTACAATCGGATAAAAGTGTTACCGGAAGCTGGGGATTCAAATGTACAGGGTGCGCCAATCAGCTGTCCTGGCTGTTGGCGCCAAATCCTGAACACAGGTGTTCCCAATCCGGGTGATTGTGACACGTTTACTGTGTTGCGAGCGTGGTGCTAGCGTGTTGCTACCATTAACTGCCCTGTCAGGCACCATTTGGGATGAAAGTTATATTATAATTATTATTATCAAAGCTTTGAAAACTCTCTCGGTGTACCGTCTTTCTTTGTAAATATGTGTAACCCATGTACAATATGTATTTGCACCTGTATATTTTTGTAATGTATTTATTTGAGACTCTTATTCTGATATGTTTTGCAAATTAAAAATAGGGGCGGAGCCAACGCGGGCTGACGGGAAGTGGGGTAAAGGTGAGTGACACCTGTTATCGCAGCGGACAATAGTGGATATATATTTTTCCCACCCTTACCTTTGAAAATATAGACTTTTTTTTCTTGGATTCTTTTCAACGGGTACCCGGACTCTGCCGGTCTGCATCAAACCTTAGTACCGGTATCATTTTCTGTTCATTTTGCCGGCTGTGATTTTTGGACTGTGTACTTCAATGAAGGACATTTTGTTTCAACCGCGCGACTTGAAGTCGGGATTGGATGAAATTAATGTTTGTGTTACAATTTTTTAACGTGTGCGCATGCGGCTTATATACAGGTGCGGCCTGTGTATGACTGAAATCGGTTTTCCTCTGAAAATGTGGTGGGTGCGGCTTATAATCAGGTGCGCACTATAGTCCGGAATTTACGGTAAAAGCTTTATTTGAGGTTTACAAGAAGGGCAACACATAATATGTCTTTGTATACAGTAGATATGTGTGTTTAATGTTTGTATGTATATATGTTCGGTATATGAAATCTCTGATGACGTTTTGTCGGACCCCGAACAGACGGTGGACCCAGACGCGTAACGTTTTCACACAAGCTTTATTTTACGGAAACGAGGCAGTCATGCGCGGGAACTCCAATGCCAGCGATTCGGCGATCACTAGGCAGAAGAAGTGAGACAGAGAAGTCAGGCGCGGGAAAACAGGAAGCCAGGGGCATACGAGATCAAAACTGGACAGGACAGAAGGGATCAATACCAGGTATCAGACAGAGCGGGACAGACGGGATCGATACCTGATACAGGATGCACGAGCAAGATACCGGACAGGACAGACGGGATGGATACCAGATACTGAGTACACGAGCAGCATATTGGACAGACGGAATCAATACCAGATATTGGATACAACAGTAAGATACCGAACAGGACGGGATCGATACCGGATACATATTAGACGAGCAAGATACCGGACAGGACGGGACAGACGAGATCGATACACGAGCAGGTTACTGGACAGGACAGGACAGACGGGATTGATACCGGATTCAGGATGCACGAGCAAGATACTGGACAGGACAGGACAGACGTGATCGATACCGGATCCTGGATACACGAGCAAGATACAGGACGGGACAGACGTGATCGATACCTGATACTGGAGCAAGATACCGGACAGGACGGGACAGATGGGATCAATACTGGATACTGGTTTCACGAGCAGGATACCGGACAGAGTCAAAATGCAAGTTTTGCAAGTGCAGAGGTTTGTTGACGGACTGACAAGGAGTGAATGGGAGCACTGAGTTTAAATAGGAGGGGAGCCAATCAGGCAACGAGCAGCAGCTGGCGCCAAACGAGCGGGCCCAAGTGAGGGCAATGGGCAATCGTGACAATTTTTTGCTACCAGTGACATAGACGATCCGAATTAGAGCTGAAATGGGAAACATGTTTTTATTTTTATTTTTTGTTTCCCCTGTAGAAAAAATGTTATATGGCGTGCACATCTTGTTATATTAAAAATGCTTACGAAATATGGGACAAATAAAATCTGTACTGCAAAAAAAGGGTTAAAATAATTGTGGATATATTGGAAAGTTATAATATGCGTAAAATAATAATGATACACAATACAAACTATAAAAAATTGAGTACAAGATAATTTGGGTCATTTTGATAGGGGTGACCAACGGTGAAACTGATAACTACTTTTTAGTTTATCATAAGTGCAGGTTGAAATGCATTTCTAAAATAAAAATGTATTACTATGTTGTTACATTTTATTACAAGGGCTTAATATAAGTAGGGTTAAAACAGGCTCAGTCAACTACTAAAACATCTTAACTGTGAGATGATGAAGAAGATGATAAAAAGGATGTTGAAGAAGAATAAGATGAAGATGAAGATGATGAAGATGAAGAAGAAGAAGAATGATGATAATGATGATAATGATGATGATGATGACAAGAAAAAGAAGGAGAAAGAGGAGAAGGAGTAAGAGGAGAATGAGAATGAGAAGGAGAAATAGGAGAATGAGAAGGAGAAGGAATAAGAGGAGAAGGAGAGGGAGAAGGAGAAGAAGGAGAAGAAGGAGAAGAAGGAGAAGAAGGAGAAGAAGGAGAAGGAGAAGAAGGAGAAGAAGGAGAAGAAGGAGAAGAAGGAGACAGAGACAGAGAAAGAGAAGAATAGGACAGTAGTCACATTTGAACAAAATACAAAAAACAAGCTCAGAAATTCTTGTACTGTTGATTTATTTTTGATGATTTCAATTTTCCATTTTTTGACTTTATAATTATGCAAGTTTATTTTTTAAATATGCAATTATAATTGTGGAAGACTGAGTCTAAGTCATGTATGGTGAGTATATATTAAATATGGATTCACGTGTATATACAGTATGTAGTCATTAAATATTTTTTGTAGTCGGATATTTCCCAAATGCAATTTATATAAAACTTTCACATCGTAATTAAATTCAAATATTAAAAATATAGTCATTTTTTAAATCACATATAGTTGGATACTGATCATCAACATTAACTCAACGCTCAAAAACATCCTTAAAGGGACAGTGTGTAATATTTAGTGCCTTCTAGTGGTACAACTAATGTTCATTCTGTAAAATGAAATATTGATTTGAATACTAGGCAAAAATACCTGAGCTATCATATCAATGTTGATTTTTATATAAAAAAAACACATACTAAACAGGAATCAAATGGACAGAACCTTTTCAAGGCAGTGGAGTATTTCTGACGCTGTGGTGTTCACTTTTTTTCCTTTTACTTGTTTTATTGTTTATCCAATGTCATTCATCATTTACAAGCCTATCCTGCCTTTTATTAAGGAAAAGGGAGTTTTAAAAGTGCCATGATTTTAGGAGGAGCTTGGTGTAAATTTAGGGGTAGTGGGGGGGAACCCCCCAAAACAGGCTGGTTACGGCCATGGAGGATCAGTTCGTTGCTTGTAGTCCATCAAAAAATTATCACATTTTAACCACCTAGTATAATGTATTGATCAAAAATATAAACTTTAAGATATGCTCTGTTTTAGTTGACTATAAGAGCACATTAGGAACCCAATATTGATTTAAACACACGATAGCTTCAATTTTTAAATCATACCTGTAATGAATGACGTCTTTTTTCTGTGACTGTTTTTTGGTATTCTGATTAGGTAACGCCGTTACATGTATTCTGTGACCCACATAAAACTGTCCCGATACGTTACTTGTACTCTACAATTCCACAATACTCTTTGCACAAATCCTTGCTAAATAATACCCTAGACTGCAGTTGCCAAGGTAACTCACCTGCTGCTGTGTGGAATTTAACCAGGGCGCTCAACGACGCGTATCGACGTAAAGACATTTTGTGCATTTTCGACGACGTTTTCTTTAAGAGAAACACTTTTGCGTTACGTTATTGTCACCCGAGTAGTCTCTAAAATCTGCCACTTTCACTTATAAACTTTTAGAGTTCAAGTTTAAAAGGGGGTGTGGACGATGCCTGAAGCCCTGGGGATGTTTCGTTCGCGAACGAACTGACTTTGAAAGCCGACTCTTTGAAGTGAATATGATTGGATCGATGCAAATATTAATATTACAAACACTGAGTGATTACTTGAAACAGATCGATATTGTTTTCCAATTAAAACCATTACTTTGATAACGTTGTTCGTGTTGTTGTAATATAAACGCGGTTCCCTCTCCAGGCCATTTTTTTAGTTAGGGATTTGCTCCCCCACATAAAACACACATTATTGGTTTCCCCCTGATTACCAGTAGCAGGAGAAGCCGCCTGATATGACTCAGATACAGCACCTTCATCATCTTGTCGCCATTGTTTTTGGGTGTCAAGCGTCAACCTGCTCTACATATGTGTGCCCGACCTCGGCATTGAGGGCAGCGTACTCATTAACTAATACACACAGTCCTTTTAAATCTGTTCCTCAAATAGTAAGGCCCTTCTGTTTTGCAGGTTAAAGCCCCAGTGTGTAGCATCCCCGCGACCCTACTGAGGATAAGCGATGCAGATAATGGATGAATGGATGTTTACCATATTTGCACTGAGACTTCAAAATATTGTGCAATGGATGTAAATGTAAATTGTCTGCACTTTACAATGTGCTTCACACTTACCCATTCACAAATACACACACATACTGATAGCAGCGTCAGCCATCCAAGGCAACTACCTGCTTATTGGAGACATTATGGATTCAGTGTCTTGCTCAGGAACACTTCGACATATAGCACGGAGGAGCTGGGAATCGAACCTGCGACCTCTTGATCTCAAGGCGAGCGCTTTACCTCCTGAAGGCATTATGGTTGTCATGTTGACTTTGTTATATTTGTATTTTCCTTTTAGTGCTGCTTTTTGGTTTGACTCTCTTGGTCTTTGCTCTGAAACTGTTGTAATAGAAACATGAATATTTATGTTTGATACTGTTAAACTTTGCATTGCAGTTATTTAATAAAAATAAAAATAAAAAAGACAATTTTACGCTTTTTTTTATCGTAATTATAAACTAACTCAAGAGGCAGGGATTCAATTATTCAATGATCATGATCAAGCTGCTCACGGGATCGGAGCGTGTTTTGAATGCGGATGGGGATCTTCCAGAGCGGGAGATCGTAGCGTAGTTAGATGGAAAAACAGGTCGTTAGCCAGGACGGGAGATCAAAACGTGGTCGGGGTCAAAAAATGGGTCGTTAGCCGGGACGGGAGATCAGAACGTGGTCGGGGTCAAAAATGGGTCGTAGCCGGAGACAAACGGGGAATCAGACGAGTGGGATACGGGTGACAAAACCGGTCCGGCGGGAATCAGAGTCAAAATGCTTGCTTTGTAGAAACAGAGGTTCGCTTTCGGACTGACAAAGGGCGAGTGAAATCACTGAGCTTAAATAGGAGGGGGGACCAATCAGGTAACCAGCAGCAGCTGGCGCCAAACGAGCAGACATAGGTGAGTGCAATGAGTAATCATGACACCCTGTTAGCTTGAGATGTGATTTTAAGGTTCTGTTGGTATTATACAAAATCATGCATGGACTTGCTCCCTCGTATCTTTCAGATTTTATTTCCCCCTATGTTCCGGTCCGGAGCCTTCGCTCTGAAAATGCTGGTCTACTAGTGATCGCAAGAGCCAAGAAGAGATCCGCAGGTTCCAGAGCGTTCTCCATTCGGGCCCCGGTGCTGTGGAATGCTATTCCCCCCTGAGATTCGATCTGCAATCTCAGTGGAACTGTTTAAATTTAGGCTTAAAACACAATTCTATTCTATAGCATATGAATAACCTATATTTTACGTTGACAATATCTGTGTATTATTTACTATTGCAACATCCATTGCAGCCTGGTCATCCTGGAAGGGGTATCACTTCATGTGCGGTCCCTTCTCTAGGTTCCTTCATTCTCCTCATGTTGAGGTTTTTGAGTTTTTCCTTGCCCTCGTGTAGGTTTTAGATCTAGGGATGGTGTAATAATAGTCTGTGGTTTGCAATCATCTGTCTGTCCTTGTGATTAAGGGATATTCAAATTAACATAACTTGACTTGACTTATAATGCTTAGTTCAGTTGTTGTTGCACTGAAAATGCAATATTTTTAATTGACATTTGTTCTATGTTTTTCAGGGATTGGGCGTTGCTTGCCTTTGAAGTTGCTTACCACAAAAAAAGTTAAAATAGTTAAAAGTTAACCGTAGATTGAAAAAATAAATGTTATTCATATTTGGTAGAATAATTGTTTAGAAAAAATAATTGTGTTCATAATGTTACGTTGATGTTGGCAAGACACCAAAAAGCAACAACAAAAAAGAACACCTGTCTTTTTTCTTATTTCCTATGGTGTGTGAGTGTGTGTGTGTGTGAATGGGTAAGTGTGAAGCACATTGTAGAGCGCTTTGGGAGGTCTTCATTGACTTGAAAAGCGCTGTATAAATGCAGACCATTAACCATTTTATTCTTCTGTCTTTTTTCTTGTTTTGATCTTTTTTTCTAGCTTTTAACACTCCCCTTTTGATTTTATTCTTTTTTTCTCTTTTTTCCCTTTGATTTTCCACTTTTGTCCTCCTCTCCAAGCATTTTACTTTTTTTCTTGCTTTTATCATTTCCCCTCCTTTTTATGCTTTGTTTCCAATCCTTTTAGAGCAATTTCTTGCATTTTTGTAACATTTTTGTTAAAGCAACAAAAACAATCTTAAGAACCGTTTGGGTGCCGAAAGAGCCGCCTCTTTTCAGTGAGCCGAGCTGAAAAAGCCAGTTCTCTAAAAAGAGCCGGAATTCCCATCCCTACTTCGAGCAAGTGCCACCTCTCACCCACCAATCAGGCTCCGCAACGTTCTCAGAAAGTTTTTGCTTTTGTGGTTTTTTTCTAACTCGAAGCACACCATCTATAATGTTTAAAAATGTATTCCTGACACCAGTTTTATTTTTTTTAAAGCTTAAATGACCATGTTGCCTAAGTTAAGAGTACAATCCTGTGTATGATTTTTCATTTGTGTTCAGCGTTGCTCATGAGGTCATTCAGGTTACTCGTTTAAGTTAAAGGGATTAAAAAGACAAAAACAAATATTGATTTAAATAATGGGAACAAATACAAGAATTATCATATAAACGTGCATTTAAAAAATAATCATAGGTAGGGAAATTAGAAGGATCTTAAACCGTGGTGGTGGACTAATTTTAGCTTGGGGGCCACATGATAGAAAAAAACATCACTAGGCTGGGGGTCTTTGTGGGGGCTCACACTAAATCAAGATCAGGGTTGGGTAGGGTTACTTTAACTGGATTACTTCCAATTACCAGACATAGGACCAAGTCACACATGTGCAAGTCTCAAGTAAGTCTCAAGTCTTCACCTTCAAGTCCCAAGTAAGTCCCAAGTATTTTTTTCTTGGGCAAGTCAAGTCACAAGTCAAGTCCCGAGTCTTAGATTGCCAAGTCCAAGTCAAGTCACAAGTCATAAAAACAGCGACTCGAGTCGACTCGAGTCCAAGTCACTAAGTCTCAAGTCCCCATGTCTGCCAATTACTTTTGGATTACTCCAATACCAAATATGCTTATAAAAAACAAAAGAAACTAAATCTGAATAAAATTATAACTCACAACACGTGGTAATCTTTCTCTCCTGGCTTTGATCTCTTTGATCTCCCGCAAAACTAACATAAAATGCGACAGAAACAAAATGAAAATACATCCAAACAGCTTGCCAACATCATTTTTGCCGTTCCATGTATTCCGTTACTCCCCAAGCCTGCAAAAAATTTAGTAATTTTATTCATGTTTAGTTTCTTTTGTCATTTATTAGCATATTTGGTATTGGAGTAATCCAATAGTAATTGAAAGTAATCCAGTTAAAGTAACCCTACCCAACCCTGATCAAGATTCAGGGATATAAGATGTGACCATGAAAAGATTGTTGAGGGCTTAATTCCTCAATATATATATATATATATATATATATATATATATATATATATATATATACACTTTTTCTTCACTAAGATTTAATCTAGAGTAGTGTTTGTTAACTGTCTATTTAAAAACAAAAATCAATTAAATTTATTCCAACTACAGTTTATTTAACTCGCAGAAACTCACATAGACTGGAAAGTGACAAAAATAACGTACAAACACGGATTTAAATGATTGATTTAAACGGTTTAAAAGTATTTGTGCTGGTTAATTACGGTTTTAATGAAAATGTTTACATGAATACTGGAACTTCACTGTTTGATTCCATGACTATTATAGAAAGGTGCTAAAGCTTTTTTAAACTTGGGCAAAGACACACAGGTGCTATCTTTTTTAATTTTGTATTTATGAATTGCCTGAAACAGCGTGTCTGTGGGATAAGTTTCAAGGTTTTCTGATTGATTTATGGTTGTCAGCAAATACAACTCCTGAGGGTGCTTTGTGAATGGCAAGTGGCTTTGGCGGTATCCAGTGGACACATTTAATAGGCGTTGTTTGACTTGATACAGCTTATTTTTCTGTTGTGCTTCTCTCAGCATTGTCCTGCAGTTGCGGGCCACATTTGGCCCATGGGCCATAAGTTTATCAAATATGGCCTAAAGGAAGCTGCCATACTGCTGCTACGGGTAAAAGGCTGGGTGAAAAAATGAGAAGTTAAATAAAGGGTTTTGGTCACTTTGAGTAGTTTGTATTCTTCCTTGTGCTTATTAGCACTCGTTTTTAGTTGCATTGCAACATACAGTATATATAAATAACTACATGTTGTTTATGTATTTTTGTTTCAAGCATAATTGTTTTGTTTAATTAATAACATTTTCTACTAATAGGAGGGCCGAAAAAGTACAAGCAGTCCTTTTGATAATGAAATATTTTTTGAGGCAATTCACTATTCCTTTAATTCCATGTTCCTGGTTGTTAAAGTGCCACCTGGAAGTAGCCGATACTGTATTGACTCCCATTGAGAATACTGATACTTCAAAAAGGTTAGTATGAGTAAAAATACTGCAACTTGGTATCAGCACATACTGGACTGTCTCAGAAAATTAGAATATTGTGATAAAGTTCGTTATTTTCTGTAATGCAATTAAAAAAACAAAAATGTCATATATTCTGGATTCATTACACATCAACTGAACTATTTCAAGCCTTTTATTATTTGAATATTGCTGATTTTGGCTTACAGCTGAAAAAAAACTCAAAAATCCTATCTCAAAATATTAGAATACTTCCTCAGACCAAGTAAAAAAAATAATTTTATAACAGCAAAACTAAATCAAACATTTGAAAATGTCCATTGATGCACTCAGTACTTGGTTGGGAATCCTTTTGCACGGATTACTGCATCAATCCAGCGTGGCATGGAGGCAATCAGCCTGTGGCATCGCTGAGGTGTTATTGATGCCCAGGATGCTTCGATAGCGGCCTTCAGCTCATTTGCATTTGTAGGTCTGGTGTCTTTCATCTTCTTCTTAACTATACCCCACAAATTCTCGATGGGGTTCAGGTCAGGGGAATTAGCAGGCCAATCAAGGACAGTGATGCCATGGTCAGTGCACCAGTTACTGGTGGTTTTGGCACTGTGAGCAGGTGCCAGATCATGCTGGAAAATGAAATACTCATCTCCATAGAGCTTTTCAGCAGATGGAAGCATGTAGTGCTCTAAAATCTCTTGGTACACAGTTGCATTTACTCTGGACTTGATGAAACACAGTGGACCAACACCAGCAGCTGACATGGCTCCCCAAACCATTGCTGACTGTGGGAACTTCACACTGGATTTCAAGCAACTTGGATTTTGCTCCTCTCCAGCCTTTCTCCAGACTCTGGCGCCTTGACTTCCAAATGAAATGCAAAACTTGCTTTCGTCTGAAAAGAGGACTTTGGACCACTCTGCAACTGTCCAGTGCTTCTTCTCCATAGCCCAAGTCAGACGCTTCTTCCGTTGTCTTGAGTTCAGAAGTGGCTTGACCACGGGAATACGGCTATTGTAGCCCATTTCCCGGACACGTCTGTGAACTGTGGCTTTTGATACCTGGACTCCAGCTTCAGCCCACTGTCTTTGAAGCTCCCTCAAATTCTGGAAGCGGCTCTTCTTCACAATTTTGTTAAGGCTGCGGTCATCTCTCTTGGTTGTGCAGCGTTTCCGGCCACATTTTTCCCTTCCAACAGACTTTTTGTGGATATGCTTTGAAACTGCACTCTGTGAACAGCCTGCTCTTTGAGAAATTTCTTTTTGTGTCTTACCCTCCTGATGGAGGGTATCAATGATGGTCCTCTGGACAGCAGTCAGATCAGCAGTCTTCCCCATACTTGTGATTTAGTTTACTGAACCAAGCTGAGTGTTTTTAAGGCTCAGGAAACCCTCGCAAGGTGTTTCGAGTTAATTAGATGATTCAGGTGATTGGTTGAATAGCCTACTTGTATACTTTTTCATGATATTCTAATATTTTGAGATAGGATTTTTGAGTTTTCTTAAGCTGTAAGCCAAATTCAGCAATATTAAAATAATAAAAGGCTTGAAATAGTTCAGTTGATGTGTAATGAATCCAGAATGTATGACATTTTTGTTTTTTTAATTGCATTACAGAAAATAAAGAACTTTATCACAATATTCTAATTTTCTGAGACAGTCCAGTATACTGATCTGTCCCTTCAAACACATGTGAAGAATATTACTAGCTTTCTTCCATCTTCGCAACATTGCCAAAATTCGCCCTATGCTGTCTCAGTCGGATGCGGACATTATAATTCACGCGTTTGTTACCTCCCGTCTCGGTTACTGTAATGCACTACTCTCCGGTCTCGCGATGTCCAAAATCAAGAGCCTGCAGCTAGTACAAAAAGCTGCAGTAAGGCTTTTAACTAAGACAAGAAAGTTTGATCACATTACCCCAATTTTAGCTAACCTGCATTGGCTCCCTGTTAGCTTAAGATGTGATTTCAAGGTTCTGTTGGTAGTATACAAAATCATGCATGGACTTGCTCCCTCATAAATTTCAGAAATAATTTCCCCCTATGTTCCGGTCAGGAGCCTTCGCTCAGAAAATGATGGTTTACTAGTGATCCCAAGAGCCAAGAAGAGATCCGCAGGTTCGAGAGCGTTCTCCATTCGGGCCCCGGTGCTGTGCAATGCTCTTCCCCCTGAGATTCGATCTGCAACCTCAGTGGAAATGTTTAAATCAAAGCTTAAAACACACTTCTATTCTATGGCATATGAATAACCTATATTCTATGTTAATAATGTGTGTATTATTTGCCCTCATGTAGGTTTTAGATGAGGGGATGGTGTGATAATAGTCTGTAGTTTGCAATAGTCTTTGATCTGTGCAGCCCTTTGAGACTCTTTGTGATTAAGCGCTATACAAATAAACATGACTTGACTTGATACCTGATATCAATACTCCATGCCTAGTAAAAATCTACATGACATATTCTTTCATTCATATCTGTTAAATTAGGTTTGGAGGGTTGGTCATTTTCAGGTAAAACTGGTATTTCTTGTGTTTATTAATTTATATTCGTGTAACCCCAATCCAAACAATATGTTCTTTTTTTAAATTCACAGACAGTAAGTATTCGCCACTCGAGACGATTAAAACAAAACAAATCAGGCGAACGACACTGTGTTCCAAGCCCATAAACATCTATACAGAAATGATTTTAAGAAGTGTGCTTCTGTACAAAAATAGTCAATGGAAAACAAAGTGCAACGGATACGTTTTTTTTTTCCAGTAGCTAAAATCCACATACAAAGACTCCTCAGTTTACAAAAGTGCTGTTTTCAATTACCGTATAAATAATTGTTCTATGATTATCAAATATTCACGCGACGCAGAACAAAAAGCCCATACAAGTACACAGTACATAATGACCTGTGAACACACTGACATAAGCCTGACAGACTGAAGAAAACAACTTCCTGTATGTAGATTCCATTATATACAGTACACAACTGTTAAGCATCTGAGGTATTACCCTGAGGTGTTTCTTGACAAGTCCTTGCCAATAGAACCAGAGAGTTAATGACGGGCTTCGTGACTGATCGATACATTAATCGATCGTGCGGACTTCCCCCGAATGTGTGGGGTTTCATTTATCATGACTTGGTGGCCGAACCGAGTGCATTAGTTAACTGCAAACCGCAGGCGTGCTGTTTTACACTTCTACTAGTATTGCAGTATTTACGGTCAGTGACGTGCTGTCTCAGGGGGACCTGTCATCATGGAAATCAAACGGTTAGATATATTCAGTGACAAAGTTTTTTCACATTATACAATTAGTATGAATAGAATATAATAGAATATACCTTATGTATGATTGTGCTGTGTGTCCGCAAATGCAAAGTGAGGCGTGCGGTTCTAGTGAGACCTAGGATTAGGCACACACCACAGCCGAAAACAGTAGCATTAGTGACAGTATTACCAAGCTGACAGCAAGTCAAGCCACACAGTAGTCGTTTTTCTCGTTGCATGGACATTTTTCATATTGGAGGATTGCTTTTGTTCAAAAGTAGCTGCATATAGACCTCGTTTATTAGTTTAAATAAACAATAAAACATGTTTGTCTGTAGGCAGCACGGCGGAACAGTGGTTAGCGCGTGTGCGGCACAGTTCTGAGGTCATGAGATCGAACCTTCCCGTGTGGAGTTTGCATGTTCTTCCCTTGCTAGCGTGGGTTTCCTCCGGGCACTCCGGTTTCCTCCCACATTCAAAAAACATGCATATCAGGTTAATTGGCTGTTCGAATCTCTGTGTGTCCTGTGACTGGCTGGCAACCAGTACAGGGTGTCCCCTGCCCACTGCCCAAGGACAGCTGGGATGGGCTCCAGCACCCCCACGACCTGACCGAGAATAAGCCGTGCAGATAATGGATGGATGGATGTTTTCTGTGCTACAGTTTATGTATTGCTTTTATTTGTAAATCTGACTGTGCCTCACCAGACACAAACCGCACAGTACTTCACGGCTTACTGACTATGTTCGCGTTGGCTTACAACCTCTTTGATAGGTAAAGCATACAATAATATACTTACTGTAGTCAAAATATTAGAATGAGACGTTTTTAAGAAAAATACATTTTGAAAGTAGACTATTTTCTCTATTAAGTATGTGTTAAAGGATCTGAACCGAATTTGGAACTTTGTTACTCTCTGCCGCATTCTCCTGGCTCAAGATTGCAACCTAAGTCAGCCTATTTATGATGCACGTGCAAGTATGTGCATTTCTTAGACATGCTCAAATAAAGTTCTTTTTGTTCATCTTTCTGAAAGTTTGGACAGGAATATGGACTTTATTTGAAAAAGGACTATTACTACTTTCACCATTTTCATGGTACACTGACTAATATAATCTTTTTTTTGAAAATTGTGGGGATAAGCATTCTATGAACTTAACTTGTTCTGCATCAGCTCTAATAAAAGTAACACAGTGGAAAATAAAGCATAAGGGCTCCTTGAACTCAGTATGACATTGTTAACACATACTTAATAGAAAAATATCACAGAGCACTTATAATTTTAGTATTTAATATTAATTAGTTAATTAAGTATTTAAATGAATTAATGAATACAAGTTTCTACTTCAGTTTTTGACTATCGTGGGACCTTTTTGGGATGCAACCCCTGCGAAAAAGGAGGTATCAAAGTACAGTATAGTCCAAGCGCCAACCCAAAACCCTAAGAAAGAAGAGTTCATTGTAGCGCAACTAAGAAATGCAAATACTTGAAGGTGCATCATGAACAAGCTGACAGGCTGCAATCATGACTTTAAGCCAGGATGTGAAGGCAGAGTTAAAAAGTTCCAAACTCCGTACAGCTCCTTTAAAGAGGTTAAAAAGTTGAGGCACTCTAATGCTCCTTTTTTGTGAAAATATAATCTCAGTATGTTGTTATAATGGCAGCCGCGTCAACATAACCATTTGTTGCTGTGGCAGAGTGGATCCAGGCGGGGGTCGTCTGGATCTCATCGGGGTTTCCGTCCTCGCCTACCGTTTCGTCTTTAATTTTCTGGAGCAACAGCAAAGTGTCGTCGCTGCCCACTCGCTTCACCCGACTGTAGTGGCGATCATTGAGAGTGAGCGGCCGAGGGTAGCCCTCCCTGGCGTCCCACGGCTGAAGGATTACCACGTCGTCCTCAGCCACCTTCTGCACGCCCACATATTCCACGGACCAGCGAGCGGGTGATTGCTTATGACCGGACCCGGCAATATTGAGCTCGCTGCGGGCCTTTATCGGTTTGCACACAGGCGCCTCAGTTGGCAGGGAACGGTCCTCGGCGGGGCCGTCCAGGGGCCGGTCCGGCGGACCCTTAAACACGGAGGGCCACGTCTGACCTCCAGTTTCTACTCCAGCATGCTCCCAGTCTTCTCGTTCAGCTTGCTCCCTGACGGCGTCTCCGTAATCTTTAGGACGGACGCACTTTTCCGTCAGAAGGGTGTGACTGTCGCAGCTACCCCGGCCGGAGTCGCTGTCGGAGGTGGAAATCTCAGACTTGAAACTGTCACCGCTGTCAAGCTCCTTGCTCTTTTCTAACATGGCCTCTCGCTCTTCTGGGACATATACTTCCAGGTACTCAACCAGTAACTCGTCGCTGTCTGACGTCGATGACATCGGGGGAATTCCAGACAGCCCCAATGCGTTAAAGATGTCGTTAGACTTGCTGTCCTGGATTGAAATGTGTATATCAGAGTTGGGGAGTTAACTTTACAAATGTAATCCAATACAATTACTAGTTACCTGCTGGACAATGTAATAAGTACCGTATTTTCCGCACTATAAGGCGCACCTAAAAGCCTTTATTTTTTTCAAAAGCTGACCATGCGCCTTATATATGGATCAATATTAAGTTGCAAAGTCTTGCAACTAAAGCAAGCAGCCGCCAACTAGATTTTCCCCCGAAGGCGAAGTCGTCCGCGGTGTATGCTGGGATTTATATACCGGCGTTTCATTTCCTAACCAATGTGTCAATCATCATTTGAGTCACTATTGGCTAAAGTTTTTCGGAGGTAAAGGGGGCGGATCCTTTTTATCATTTACAGGGTCGCATAGGCTAAAGGGGCGAAACAAAGCCTGCAATTGGCAGAAAAAAATGAATGTGAATCACACATTGGTTGGGTTGCACTACGGCATAGAGAAAACATTTTTTAATACTCTGTATTTGTAAATATTTTACTCTCCTGGATTTACTGAACTCACGGTTGTAAGAAGACCATGGTTACGTATCATTAATGAACGTGAAGGCTGCAAGAGAACTTAGGTGAGCTATGCAGATTTATATTTTCCCGGTATCTTGTTTTAGAACGATAGATTTTTAAACTAAATTCAACTCAAAGTGTTTATTGTCATATGCACAGTAAAGAACCCCGTTTCCCTGCACAATAAAATTCTCATTTTGCTGTCCACACAGTTGCCAGCAAAAAATAAAATGGAAACTAAGAAATGTTTGTTTGGTAACATCCTACGGACACCGCATCCGCACGTGTCTACGACACGTATTTGCTTCTTTGCAAGCTTTTAGAATGTTAAGGGGGTAATAAGTTTGACTGAACTATCTGACTGTTTTGTTGACGTTCCCATTGTAGCGCCTTATAATCCGGTGCGCCTTATGTATGGAAAATATAGGACCAAAAACAATTTTTTGGGTGTGCGCCCTATAACCCGGTGCGCCTTATAGTGCGGAAAATATGGTACACATATTCCAAATACCAAAATAATACTTTCAATTAATCCAATACAAAATATGTGGTTAAAAGAAAAAGCAAATATAGCATAAATACAATTTTGAATTTTGTTTAAGATAAATGAACAATGTCACTTTCCTAATATTTCAATTGACCAGGGAAGAGTATTCATCAAGGTTTTTCAGCAATGAGTTCTACTACTCAAAGGTGTCTCATGCACAACCAATGTGTATTCTAAGCGAGTTTCCCTACTCACTAAAGTCATTTGCCTCTTCTGAATTTTGTCAACCTTCGGCTCCCGGAAACTGAGTCAAGACCCAGTCCCAGAAATAGTCTCAGAAGCCGTGGCCACGGTTTTTCCTGGAAGTTAGCTCAGATTCTGGAAACGCCGGGTATATTGAAATCCATCTCGAAGGACCCATAAAATGTCAGGTTGTACCCAAAAATACCCAAAAGAAGAGGCACAGAGGCTTAATTCTATTCCAGTAGGGAGAAGGCTGAGAAACAACCCCTCATGGTGTCCCACAGCCTCCTCAAACATTTTATTTTACTTTGGAAGCCCACACACAGATGTAACTAGATCTGTGCCTTCTTGACAAGACACACATGACTCGGAGAAAAGCTAAACTTGTCTTGTTTAACAGAAGAAAACCGTTTTAAAAGCATATAAAATTACTATTACACCTTAATGCTATCACACTACACTTTATATAAATGTTAATAATAACCAAATGTGTGAAAACTCTTGTTGGCGTCGGACAACCCTCCGACAACCAGGGGGCCCCAACCGAGGTTTGAACTGGGCACAAGTGTGTCCAATCGCCAAACACCGTATCTTGCATCCTTTAAAAAGGAAATGTTGCTCTCTACACGTTGTTGGGTCGTTGTCATTGTTCATTTTGTCTTCCATTGTCCTTCTGTTTTTCATTGCCGTTTTCATATCTGCCTTCATGTCAGGTAAGTTAGTTTGTTTCTGGTTTCTTAGTCCCTTGCGTTATTCCATTTCTAGTTTTGATGTTTATAGTTTGGACTTTGTCAGGTTTTATTTTTGTTTCTGATTTCTTGTTTTGAGAATTTTAGTTGCTTTGTGCCCATTGTTTGTTTGGTACCTTGGTCCTGATTTTTGTAAAAAAAATCCCAGCTATCTTTGGGCGGTAGGCAGGGAACACCCTAAACTGGTTGCCAGCCAGTTGCAAGGCACACAGAGACGGACATCTCACTTGCTCATTCACAGCTCGGGACAATTTGGACCAGCCAATCAACCTGACATGCATGTATTTGTAATGTGGGAGGAAATCGGAGTCCCGGAGGAAACCCACGCTCCATACAGGAAGGCTGGTAGCTGGATTTGAACCCATGACCTCAAAACTTTGCCGCGGACATGGTAACCACTCATCTGCCGTGCAGCCTCAAAGTAATACAGTAAGACCCCGGTTATCGCGGTTAATGGGGACCAAAACCACCCGCGACAAGTGAAAATCCGCGATGTAGTGGCGCACCTTCAAAAAACCAAAAACCCCCCCCCCCCAAAAAAAAAACTCATCTCATTATCTGCACCGCTTATCCTAATTAGGGTCGCAGGGGGGCTGGAGCCCATCCAAGCCATCTCCGGGCAGTGGACAGGGGACACCCTGAACTGGTTGCCAGCCAATCGCAGATGCAAATCACATTAGTTCTCACAGCTAGCTGCATTCTTCATCGACGCACGAGCCGAGTGATCCACCGCTAAGAGTCGTACAGCTGGGCGATTTTACGTCCGCCCGGGACGATCAGAGACAAATTCACAACAGGGTTGTTACTTGCGCTGCACCGCGGGTGCCGTTCGGTCGCTCCCGCGAGCGAGCCCCTAACCCGCGGTGCGGGTACTTTCGGGTGCGATACGCACGACACTGACAGTTACAGGGGTAGCCCGATCACGCCCGCCGCATTTTCTCGCGTCGCGCCGTGTGACACCGTGTCCGCCGAACTTGCTCCGTCGCACGGCCCGGGAGTGATTTTTATTTTATTTTTATTTTTTTAACCATTACAGACCGCGAAGCTCTGAAGCTGCGAACGTCGAACCGTGAAGTAGCAAGGTCCCACTGTAATTATTTTTTTCTAAATATACCTGTATATTGATTATGTCCTTTTCCCCTGCAACTAACAGAATACGATTACATTTTTGGTATCCTGATTACGTAACAATGTTACATGTATTCATTTCTTTCCCAAGTCTGGTGTTGAGCCACCGTTGACAGGAGATTGTGGTGAAAGCATGCCAAAAAAGTAAATTTTCTGAAATAATGTCTACATGGAAAGGTTTGATGACAGATAGATAGCTACATAGATAGATGGACAAAATGTTTGATGGATGGATGAGAAAGATAGACAGAACGATTAATGGATGGATGAGAAAGATAGACGGAACGATTGATGGATGCAACGATTGATGGATGGATGAGAAAGATAGATGGATGAAACGATTGATGGATGAGAAAGATAGACAGAACGATTGATGGATGGATGAGATAGATAGACCGAACGATTGATGGATGGATGAGAAAGATAGATGAATGATTGAAGCATGGATGAGAGATAGATAGATAGATAGATAGAACAATTAATGGATGAATGAAAAAGATAGGCGGAACGATTGACGGATGAATGAGAAAGATAGAGAGTCGGAACGATTGATAGGTGGATGAGAGATAGACAGAATGATTGACAGATGAATGAAAAAGATAGATAGACGGAACAAATGATGGATGGATGAGAAAGATTGGTAGACGGAATGATTAATGGATGGATGAGAGATAGATAGATAGAACGATTGATGATGGATGCAAAAGATAGCTAGACGGAACGAATGGTGGATGGACGAGAGATGAATAGAGAGACAGAACGATGGATGGATGTATTAGAAAGATAGATAAATGGAACGATTGATGGATAGATGAGAAAGATACATAGATGGAATGATTGATGCATAGATGAGAGACAGATAGAAGGAACGATTGATGGATAAATGAGAAAGATTGATACACGCAACGATTGATGGATGGATGAGAAAGATAGAGAGATGGAACAATTGATGGATAGATGAATAATAGATAGATGGACAGAATGATTGATGGATGGATGAGAGATAGATAGACGGAATGATTGATGGATGGATGAGAAAGATAGATAGACGGAATGATTGATGGACGGATGAGAAAGAGATAGACGGAACAATTGATGGATGGATGAGGGATGGATGAGGGATAGATATTTGGACAGAATGATTAACAAATAGATAGAAAAAAAGAAGGATAGATAGATCGACAGAATGATTGAGGGACAGACAGAGGATTCATTTGATCCATGCCATCTATAATTGATTTTTTGGGGCAAAGAGGGCGGGAAGTGGGCAGCACGGTGACGCAGTGGTTAGCGTGTGTGCGGCACAGTTCTGAGGTCATGAGTTCAAATCAAGCCATTTTTAGCGGATCGTGGGCCTTTGATTTGGCAAAATAATGCTAAGAAGAAGAAAAAAAATGAAGGGGACAATTACACTCCTTAACAGTAGATGGCGACAATGCCCTGCAGAGTTCAGGGGCACCGCACGGCCCAGACGACCCGGATAAAGGCACTGGAGTGCTATCCACGTAGGTGAATACCAGACATGGGACCAAGTCACACATGTGCAAGTCTCAAGTAAGTCTCAAGTCTTCACCTTCAAGTCCCAAGTAAGTCCCAAGTATTTTTTTCTTGGGCAAGTCAAGTCACAAGTCAAGTCCCGAGTCTTAGATTGCCAAGTCCAAGTCAAGTCACAAGTCATAAAAACAGCGACTCGAGTCGACTCGAGTCCAAGTCACTAAGTCTCAAGTCCCCATGTCTGGTGAATACCGTTCCAGAGCTACTCAGAGAGGCGTAAGAGTCTTTATCATCAGCAGATAAGCCGGGGACGCAGGACTTGCAGATGTAAGTAGCTTGCTTATCTTGAATCGCGAGGCTTAGGTCCTGAACTGACAGCCCAGAGCACTTGTAATGAATGTAGTGCTTGCAGTGGCTGCATTGAATCATCGCTCCATGGTCCACGGCACCGCAAAAACATGGTTTAGAGACTGCCTTTCGAGGCGCCATATCGAATAAATCAAAAACTCAGTTCAATTATTGAGCAAAACAAAACAAAAACTTCGACTCGACTGCAAAATACGGCATTTAGGACCCGCCGCATTTAGCGTGCTCGATCCCTTTTTCTTGTTTAGTCATTCGGCGCATTTGAGTGGGACCATATCTTATTTTACAGTGATTTTGTTGGTTTAAATTCTTTTTTTTACAGCTCATAATAATGGGTCTTAATAAAGTTAGTGATAAGGCGAAGGAAAGGTGGAAAACAGTGACAACAGCGATTGAGTCGGAAAAAAAGAACAATTGAAAAAAATAAAAATGGTCTGCCATTGAAGCGCTGCTAGAAGGTACAGTAAATGGTTTGAAAATGTTATAGTTTTAGCTTTTTACCAGTATATTCGTCTTTATTAACTACATAATTAAATCATTATTGATGTTTAGGTAAACACTTTATTAATATTTTGAATTGTTTTAAGCATGTGGCTATTTTAAAACCGTTTTAGAGGGTCACTTATATGCGATGTGGGCTTGCGAGATATGCAAGAATATACACAACGTTTTGGTTTTGCTGGTCATTTTGTTTTTGGGAGAAAAAAAGGGGAATATATTATGCATTCTCTGGTTTAAACTGTACAATCCTTTCCATGTGTAAATTTGAGATGTAGACATGTTTTCCTGTTTGAGTCACAGCTCGTTACTAGGGTCTTGAAGTCAGAACAGTTGGGAAGAAGTGCTTTGGCGCACCAAAAAATAAAATTCCCTGCGTCAAGGCAGAAAAATAAACAGTGCGATGTTACCAAAGGGACAGTGTATCATATTTAGTTTCTCCTCATGGTACCAAAAACTTTCATTCAATAAAATAAACAATTGATTTGAATAATGGTAAAAAAAAACACTTGGACTATCTTACCAATGTTAATTTTAATAAAAAATTATAGGTCGAGAAATGTGTATTTATTTTATATAGTGGAATCCCTTCCTAAGGTCGCCGCCTTGTTTGTCTGGCAACTTGCTGCTACGATACGCTGTGTGGCATAGGTCTCATTCACATTAGACATACAGTGCCATCTAGTGGTCAAATATTACACACTTTAAGGATTTTGTGAGACTTCAACACTACACATTTGAAAGCTGGAGTTTTATAACCAGGGCAAGCCAGAGGTGTTTTGTAACTATCTCTATTTTGTAGAATCTATTTGTAACATTTGTGTTTTGAAATCAATAAACAGCTATTACCTTTAAAAGCTGCTGATCGAATCCTTTTATTTTAGGACCAGGAACCGGCGGTAGGAGGCAGTGTTTCAAGCTTAATGGATAAAAATAAAGAGACACCACAGGATTACAAAAAAAGGAATGGTTATAACTGACATTGATCATTCTGCAGTATTCATTCATTTATTTTTTTACCTGCGAGTATTCACGTGCAGCAGCCACGTGAAGATAAGGAACATAAAGGCACACACGACTGCGATGACGATCCATGCAGACTTTTCCCGACGGAAATCTGGATGTAGAATTCAAAGCAAAACATGACAAACAGCACGTTCCATTTAATCAAATTGCTGTTTACGAACGAGTCATCAATACGTATGAATCAAGATTACGATACTTTTTATGTGTCTACTATTCAAGCCTAGGGAGTACAGAATACATGGAACCGCGCTACGGAGTTAGGATACCCAAAAATGTGATTGTATTCCATTGCAGTTAGAGGGAAAAAAGACGTAATTAAATTACAGCTATCCATTATCTGCACCGCTTATCCTCAGTAGGGTCGCGGGGGTGCTGGAGCCCATCCCAGCTATTTTCGGGCAGTGGGACACACAAAACTGGTTGCCAGCCACTTACAGGGATACAAAGACGGACAACTCTCTCGCTCATTCACACCGAGGGACAATTTGCCCCGGCCAATAAACCTGACATGCATGTTTTTGTAATGTGGGAGGAAACCGGAGTGCCCGGAGGAAACCCACGTAAGCATGGGGAGAACATGCAAACTCCACACAGGAGGTTCGGTGTCATGACCTCAGAACTGTGCAGCATACGCGCTGACCACTGCGCCGCCGTGCTCAAATTACAGGTATATTAAGTTAAAATAAGGATTTTCTTCTACAGGGTTACAGTTTTTATTTAAAAGTATATATATATATATATATATATATACATATATATATATATATATACATATATAATGCGCCAATAGAATTGTGTCTATCATCAATTTAATTAGGGCAGCACGGCGGCGCAGTGGTTAGCGCATGTGCGGCACAGTTCATGTCTTGGGAAGCTTCTGCGTCCAGCTCCAGACTTCCTGTGCGGAGTTTGTATGTTCTCCCCGTGCTTGCGTGGGTTTCCTCCGGGCACTCCGGTTTCCTCCCACATTCCAAAAACATGCATTTCAGGTGAATTGGCCGGTCCAAATTGTCCCTAGGTGTGAATGAGCGAGTGAGTTGTCTGTCCCCGATTGGCTAGCAACCAGTTCAGGGTGTCCCCTGCCCACTGCCCGATGATTGCTGGGATGGGCTCCAGCACCCCCGCGACCCTACTGAGGATAAGCGGTGTAGCTAATGAGATGAGATCAATTTAATTACTGAGACAAGAGAGAGAGAAAAATTGTGCGCGTCGTATTTGTTGCGCGGATTGTACAGGCGGCCATCTTATCCACCACTGCATATTTGTCACTATGTGTTACATGTGAAAGTACTTTTCTTTACATCTGCATCTTATTTATCCTTCAATGTTGCATTTATTTGGTTCAATTGGCGCAGGCCTGCAGTTTCGTGAGGCTGCCTACGTGTGTTTGTGTATATTAGCAAGCGCAGTTGCGCGCTAATGATGCGTTCATGGACATTTAGTAAATTTGATTGTCTTTGGTTTGCATTCTGCAGTTAATTCTTGTTCAAAATCCACTATACAATCACTGTATTGTTATCTTGTGAGAATGTTTCACTCAGCCAAATAAAATTGAATATTTTAAAGAGGTTTGGCATCCTCACTGCAACAAGTAAACCTTGAACTGAGTAGTATGTTACATTAAGATGTGATCGTAATGTAAGATGCTTTGTAACAATTTTCTTAAGCTAACCAGGGATAGGGATGAGTTTCCATGTCTTTATCCCCCCTCATTGTTCATTTATCTAAAACAAAATATAG
This sequence comes from Urocampus carinirostris, assembly GCF_059441175.1. NCBI lineage: Eukaryota > Metazoa > Chordata > Actinopteri > Syngnathiformes > Syngnathidae > Urocampus > Urocampus carinirostris. Next base: position 20,834,745 of record NC_142364.1, on the reverse strand, counting down.
TAATTGTATTTATATTATGTTTATTTTGTCTTTTATTAGCATATTTGGTATTTGAGTAATCCGAAAGTAATTGAAAGTAATCAAATTCTATTTCTGCAATATTATAGTATTCGGATTATTTTACGGGTTACATTTTTGAATAAGTAACCAGTATAGGATTACATTTTAAGACACCTTATCAACCGTGGTAATATTGCAACAATTATATATGTGAGTGATGTCTTACATTCAGGAAATTCGATTTGGGAAGTTGAACTCCACTCGCTCCAAAAGCCGTGGTCAGGTTTGCATCGCACCTGAACGAGGTACAGGCCTCCAGAACGCAGGCTGAAAATATTAAAAAACTTCTGCTGGCCAGCCACATGAGTCTGAACACACACACAAAACGCCTTTTAAAAGTACAGCCTCATTCCATCAAACAAAACCTTCAACTTAATGTAATAGTGTGACTCGGGGGTCGGCAAACCGCAGCTCAGGGGCCGCATGCGTCTCTTTAGCGCTCCCGAGTGGTTCCCCAGCGCTTTTCCCAAAATGTTTACAAATTGAAAAAGATTGGGGAGGAAATATAACTTTCTTTTCATATGGCTTCTATAGGAGGACAAACAGCAACGTTTCTAACATTTTCCAATGCTTTAAAAAAGTGTGGAATAATTATTACATTTCAACTACCTCACCACATTTCTCCTTTCCTCTCCCCGGTGTTATCTTAAAAAAATGCTCTTTTCCCCGACCGATGACGAGACAAGATCTGCGTCCTTGCAGGAGACGGATTATTAGGTGCTGTACGGAATTTGTAACTTCTTACCCACGGCCACCATCCCCTGGCTTGTGTTATCATTGCAGCCCCTGTCAGCTCATTCCTATAGTGTGTGAACAGACGCTTCCCTATTTACGACCATTCGAGTTAAGAAAAACGGTAGATACTAACATTTTTTTCGGGATGTCGAAAAATATCCGGACATTGCTGTAAGTTAGATTTTGAATTGTGTGCACCTTTTTCTGAGTACAGGACCGTACTGTAGTGCTTCTTTCTGCCGCTACCGCCGAGTGGTGCTGTAAGAGGTAACCCAGCATACAACCCGAAGAAGAAATCTTCTTCCTCTTCATAGTTTGTGTGTAAACATTCTGTATCTCCAGCGTGCTAAAAACTTTGCATCTGTTTAATATGGTTGGTGTAAAGTGTAAAAAAAAGGCTAGCCGTTTCTTTTGAAATGAAAGTGGAATAAGAAAGCTTGATGCGGTTGAGAAAATGGTTGGATCGCTTTTTTTGGGCCACTTTATTCCACAAAGAAGGAAGTTGCCTAAGTCTTGAAGCTCATCTTACAAAAGTAAGTTAATCTTAACTTTATTTATTTTTGTAGAGCATATTATTTTACAAAATGTTTATTTTTTCAGTACAAAACAATACAAGTTACTTATACAAACATTAAACATACTTATTTGAACCTTAAACATACTTATATAAACCTTCAACATACATTCCATACAAAATATAGCACTGAAGCAACTTACTAACAAATTCAACTTACAAACGATCGTTGTTCGTGAGTAGTGCATGTGCTTGAATATTCTTATCTTTCTTGGGGTTTGGTTTGGAGAAGCCCTCTAATTACTTTCACCATTTTTATGCTACACCTACTAAATAGTAAAGTCATGTTTATTTGTATGGCCCTTAATCACAAAGAGTCTCAAAGGGCTGCACAGACCACAGATTATTGCAAACCACAGACTATTATGACACCATCCCCTGATCTAAAACCAACATGAGGGCAAATAATACACAGATATCGTCAACATAAAATCTAGGCTATTCATTAGCAATAGAATAGAAGTGTGTTTTAAGCTTAGATTTAAAAAGTTCCACTGAGGTTGCAGATCGAATCTCAGGCGGAAAATAGAAATAGGGAAAAACCCCGTGCTTGTTACTTATGGATATCAATGAGAAAATCTATGGTTTTATATAGAAGAGATGCGTAAAGGTTTCAGAGCAACTAGTATTCCTAAAAAATAATATTGTTGTTTCATAATCACTGTAAGTTGTGTTGTAATTTTTGCCGACACCCCCTGACATGAAAATAAACAACATTTCCCACTTTAGATTATGCACTAGTGGAGAGGTCAACATAAAGATAACATCACATTCAACACAAAGCCGTGAATGAATGCAGCCTCCTCATCCACGGGAAGCAGCTGGCACTGGGGCCAGAGTATATGAGCTCAGGTTTCACCTGCTGGCCGCAGCCTTGGAGACTTCCCCACAAGACGGTTACCTATGCGTACCTCCCACTCATTTTCCCCTTCTGAGCGGATGCGTAGTTCGTAGATGAGAGTGATCCAACCGGAGCGAGTGTCGGCCTTACGTGGCGGCTCCCACATCACTCGGAGGAAGGGCCAGGTTTTGTCCTCCATGATGCTAAGTGACACGTTCTCAGGGGGATTGGGCTGGACTGGAAACAAAGAGTCAAGTAGAAATATGCCATATTTAATAAGGATTTTCGACCCCCCCAAATACACAGAGAACTAATTGATTTCTGAGTTGAATTATACTGCTATCTAGAAGGAGCTGTTCAGACTTTAGAAATTTGTTACCCTCTTTCGCCATCTCATTGCTCAAAGTAATGATCGCAGCCCCAGTTAAGGTCAGTGTTCATGACTCCACTATAAGAAAAACACTGGCCAAAAATAGCATCCATTGGAGAGTTCCCACGCGAAAACCACTGCTGTCACAAAGAGTCATCTCAAATTTGACAAAAAGCATCTTGATTATCCTCAAGACTTTTGGAAAAACATTCTGTGGACTTACGAGTCAAAAATTAAAATTTTTGGAAGGTGTGCAGCCCGTTCCATCTGGCTTATCAATGACAAAGCATTTGACAAAAAGAACTTGCTGCCTCAGGACAAGGACAACTACCGTGGTTGACGGAATAATGGTTCCTGGGGTTTACCAGAAAATGAAGGAGAACATCCGGCCATCAGTTTGTGCCCTCAAACTTAAACGATCAGAAACACACCAGCAAATCAACCTCTGAATGGCTCCAAAAAACAAAATGAAGGTTCTGGAATGGCCAAGTCAAAGTCTGGAATCAAATCCAATTGAGATGATGTAGAGTGACTTATAACTGGTAGTTCATGCTTGAAACCCCCCAGTTATATGGCAGATATAACAATATGGCAGATTTGAAACAATTTTGCAAAGAAGAGTGGGCGAAACTTGCTCCACAGCAATGTGAAAGAATCACAACGTTTGATTTCTGTTATCCCTGCCAAAGCTGGTCCAACTTGTTATAGGCATAGGGGGCAATTACTTTTTCACAAAGGTTTTGATTCTTTTTGTAACTTAATACATGGAATCAACATTTCATAACAGTTTTTTTCCTTGGGTGTTATATTAAAATTGGTTTTCTGAAACCTTTTTGAGTGACAAATATGCAAAAAAAAAAACAGAAATCTTGAAGAGGGCAAATCATTTTTCACGACACTGAAGCTTTTAAGCCTGGCGTACTTTTCTGTGGCAGCCTTTTAGCATGGTGTTTGCTGACCACGGTAATCTGACCACGGTAATCACATGCTCGATTGCATGGTAACCCTTCTCGTTTTATATTATCAGTAAAAGTTCTGTTTGCAACAATTCTGAGTTTTAGTGTTGCTGGTTTTACTTGATTATACAAAAAACAAAATTGCTCTTAGATCAGCCTAATGTAGGACGTTTGGACAGGGTAGGACGGTTTGGCAGAACATCGGCTTTCCTGCATTTGCGTCCACCCTCGCAAAACGTGACATCGCATTTTGAGAAGTGTTTATTTTTTATACACGACATCAGCCTTACTTAAGGAAGCTAGCATAATTGTCCCCAATCTTGCTGCTATAGCTACCCATAAAACCTAAAACCTCGCAAAAATCTGGGTAAAAAATTGTGCCGTTTGGCCACTTTGAGTCTCTATAGTTTGTCTTCTTCCTTGTGCTTTTAAGCACTTGTTTTCTGTTGCAATAAACAATATATTCAAATCTACCACACATATTCCCTTTAAAATCATTTTCCTATGTACTGCCTTACCCTCCTTTTTTGTTTTAATTTGACAAGATGTTCTTAAAGCAGTGTCTGACAAAAAGTTACCAGACACCAGGACAGACAACTCTGAAAAGTTGCCTGCCCAGCCATAAAGTCGCCTGCCCCATTTTTCACAACTTGAAACACAATAAGATGACTAATTATAAAAAAAAAAAACCATTGTTGCAAAGTATTAAGGATTAATAATCAGAATATATAACAGAACAAAACTTTAAATTTAAGTTTATTATAAATCTACTTATAACATTCATTGCATGTTTTCCATCTGCCATCAGTATGTATCTGTATTTACTCATCTTCATTCATGCAATGTTTGAGTTTCGTCGTCTGCTGCAAGCCACGTGAACTCCTCTTTACACGATGCTTTTAATGTACGTTTACGTTTTGTAGCGTCATAATATTTTTTAGCTTCTTTTGAATCTTTCTTCTGGGGCTGAGGATTTGGCTTGATACCTAACCACTTATCCATTTTTCTTGTGTTCTCTGAGGGTCTACTTTGGAAAATGATATGCAAATGCACGACCTTATGAAGCTCGGGAAAGTCCGAAAGTACGAAGTTATTCGATGCAGGCTTCTGATTGGCTGCCGAGTAGGCAAATTGCCGAACGAACCAAAATTCCGAAATTTCCAAACCGAACAAAGATTTTGAATTCAGAATAAAGCAGACGTTATTTCAAACACTGCTTAAAGTAAGATGGTTATTGTTTTTATTGCACGACAAGGATCTAAGCATATATTTTTCCTAAAAAAAAGGGGAAAAAAAAAATCACACTTTAACAGTTCCATAGAGGTTACAAAAACATGTAATTGAGGACAAGGTAGCGGCACAAGAGCCCTCACCGATATAGACCACGTCGACATCTACGGGGTCCGAGGAAGTGCTTCCAAGTCGGTTGGTGGCCACCACGGTGATGTTGTAGTTCACCCAGATAGATGTGTTATTCTTGTTGAAGAAACACGAATTCTCCCCACCTGTGGTGTAGTCTGGGCACTCGTACACAAAGTCAGAGCTGGCGAGGGGGAGCCATTACTGTCGATTACTGAACTTTACTGAACCGTTAGTTTACAAGGTAAATAACTCGTGATTACTGATTTTAGAGGGCTCTTTTGTTTAAATACAACAGTCACGTGAAAATGGAAAAATAATCACAGCACAAAGCACTTAACTATATCGGAAATGGAATAAGGTACTCAGCATCGAGTCGGAAAAACATGTCCAAATTTCCCAAAAGGCTTTGATGAGTACTATATGGTTGCTCACTCTTGAAAGCACTAGTCCTCTAATGCAGTGTTTTTGAGCCAGGGCATGTTTTTTACATTGGCAAAATTTTGCGGCACACCACTAAACAAAAATGTTATGAAATGTCACTGAACAGTATGTTTAATTACAATACAATTTATAATACCCCCAGTTTTTACAGCACAGACACTTAAAAATGACATGACATTTGCAGAAAATGATTCATAAATGTTTTATAAAATCTTAAATTTTAAAAAGTGTCATTGGAGCATTTCTCACGGCACACCTGACGATCTCTCACGGCACACTAGTGTGTCGCGGCACAATGGTTGAAAATCACTGCTCAAATGGTTTGACTTCAGGAACAACCACGACACCGAAATCACAAGCTTTGACCCAAATCAAGAAAAATAATTTCGCTTCTCAAATGTATCCAATGAAAGGATTGCGGAGTTTAAAGCAAAAAAACCCAAAACGATTTCCAGGACCTTGAATTCTCACGTAAAAGCCCACATTGTTTTTAAGCGCCCCCCTTAAAACTGCTTTTAAATGGCCACATATGAAAAGAAACTCAGAACATTAATAAAATATGTCCCGAAAAAAAAACCCCATTAATTATTTAATTATGAAGTTAATACAGATTAATACACTAGTAAAGAGCAAAAATATATAACATTTCTAAACCATTTACAGTACTGTACCTCCCTGCAGCGCTTTAATCGTACACAATTTTCGTATCTTGCGTTCGTTTTCTTTTTCGATTCAATAATTGTTGTCACTGTTCCTTCCCCCTTATCACAAACTTTTTGGGGAATCTATAATTTTGGGCAGAAAAAGGAAAATAAAACCAACAAAATCACAGTGCGCTGATTAACTTTACAGGTAGAAGAGATCGAGCAGGGTACTATTGCCATCTACTGTTAAGGAGTATAATTGACCCTCCGTGGTTTTCTTTTTCTTAGCATCATTTTGCCAAAGAAAAAGCCTGCGACACACTGAAAACAGATCCGCTACCCACTTTTGGATCCCGACCCACCAGTTAAGAAACACTGCATTAAAGTGAGAAATAAAAGCAGCAGCAATAATAGCTATGAGCAAACTATTGGAAATTGACTTTTATGTAATAACTATGTTCAAGCGTAAAAACAACTTTGCAAGACCAATTTACAAAATCCACAAATGACAAATATAAAAATCAAACCCTCTCTTTTGTTCACCTAAGACTTTCCAAGGAAAAACAAGCACGAAACAAATTTGAGTCCTAGTATTTTGCATTCAGATCTAAGTCAGCTTCCATTTTGGTGTGACGTGGAACATTCTTAAAAAGGTGACAATTGTGTGTAATACTACAATACATAAACTGTGTTTGGAGACAAAAAAATACGTTCTAATAACAGGGATTTGGTAAATTACAGAAGTATGTATCAGTACCACCACTTTTGTGATTACTGCTATGACTGGATGCTGGTTCTTCTTTATTGGTTTACAGGAGGTTATTGTAATGTGCAACTTATGAGTTAGAGTCCACCGAATTTTTCAAATTTCTTGCACTGGCAGTGCCATATTAATACACCTGTTGAAAATGCCGAGGTGCTGGGCAGGTTTTCTGAGAAAAAAAAAATCATTTAATTGGTATTGGAATGTCCCTACTGCTCATAGGTGCTTTAGAACAGTGTTTTTCAACCAGTGTGCCGGAGCACACTAGTGTGCCGTAAGACCTTGTCTTGTGTGCCGCTGGAATTTTCCCAATTTTATCTTTCCAAATAATCAAGCCATTATTCAGTATTTTTGCTTTCTTCAGACAAGGAATTGCAATAGTCATCCATAACAGTAGGTGGCAGTTGATTTTTATATACTTTTTGTATACTAATTATCTGCTCATGAGGTAGCACAGTACAGTTAATAACTTAATGTGTTTAACAAAGCGGTTTAAGATTGCACTGTAAAAAAATAAAAACATAAATAAAACACATCATTCTTTTTTATTTTAAGTATTATTTTGTTCTTTTTATATACTAATAACCTGCTTATGAGGTAGTACAGTGAAATATTTGACATAACTTCATTTTCAAACATTTTCGACCAACGCTGTGCCTCTGAACTTTTTTTATAAATAAAAAAGTACCTTGGTTCAAAAAGGGTTGAAAAACACTGCATTAGAATGCTGACATTGCAAAAACACAAAAAAAAGGCAGATAATGTTGCTTAATCTTTGCTATTTTAAAGGAACAGTGTGTATTATTTAGTTGTCTCCTAGTGGTTACAACCCGCAATTAATTGAAAAAAAAAACAACAACAACAACAAGAAACAATGTTGATTCAAATAATAATGAAAAATATTTTTAATATACTTGAGAAATTAGCTTTTATTTTACATAAACATGAGGTTCACCGAAAATGAGCTGACATAAATGCCCGCCATCTTGCTGCTAAGGGTTCCCAAAAACCTTAAAAGGCTCGGCAAAAAAAGAAAAGGAAACACTTTAGTCACTTTGAGTGTCCGAAGTTTGTATTCTTCCTATACTATTTAGCACTCATTTCTGATTGCACTACACAATACCGCAAAGTCTAGTGGTCAAATAATACATGCTGTCCCTTAAAAATCATTTCACTTATACACTGTATTCCCTGCCGTTTTCAAGAAATAAAAACATAAGAAGAAAACAACTACTTACCAAAAAAATAAAGTAACAAATATAAAATAATACCTAAATAGAGCAAAACAATTTCCAAAGAACAAGAGTATTTAGTTTTCTTGTCTTACTTATTTTTCTCAATTGTTTGATTTGAGTTTTTGCAGTGAATAAGTCACACAAGAAACAGAAGGCAAGAAATAAGGGAAGTACTCACCTTTCTTTACTGTAGTACAACACATGTTTGGTAGGCAGTCCTCCATCAGAGCCGGGCTGCCACCAACAGGTGAAAGTTTCTTTTTCGGGAGAGCGACAGCTGGTCAAGGTGGGCTTCCCTGGCGGACTGAGACCTGACAGGTAAAGCAAAGGAAATCTTCAGATCACATTAGAAGGACTTGCATCCTTTATTTTTCTGGATGAAGAATAGAACCATCCATTTTATATGCCGCTTATCCTCATCGAGGTTGCGGGGGTGCTGGAGCCCATCCCAGCTATCTTCAGGCAGTGGGCAGGGGACACACAGAACTGGTTGCCAGCCAGTCGCAAAGCAGAATAGAACCAAGTTTTTTTTATTTCCAAGCATAATGCCCCGGTTTTGCAGGGCATTCTACTTGGATGAAGTTGTTGGGGCCGTGTTTTTTTGAAAAAAATACAGTACAGTACATGCTGCTATTCGCCGCTCCCAGAGTTTCCCAAACGTAGACAAACTGGCAATCATGCTCTTCGTGTCACTGTCACAGTTCACAGACGAGGAGGAGGAGGGTCTGGCAAGACACAGCCATCATTCAATCAGCCCAAATTGAAGACATTTTTGCAAAATTCCACAAAGGCTCTGATTTTGTGGAAGGAATAACCCGGAAAAAGTGTTGACAAGTCGGACTTTCGCTAGGTCTGCCTCGCGCATTTCCGACAGATTAACAAAAGCCGGGAAAAGCAGACGTCATTGGATCAATACGTCTACCCAGCTTTAAATTTCATTGAAACTGTAGGTGATGACAATAAAGGTATTTTATTGTATAGTTTTCAATCAGTTTTTCAAGAAATGCAAAGCAAAAAGGTAAATGATTATTAATATTATTTCTTTTATTCTTCGTTTTTTTAACATTATGTACCCCTAGTTTTATATGTGTTAAGCGGTAATCAAATTTCAACATGTATTTGTTTTATGTTCTGATGTTTTTTTTTTAGGATTTATCAAAACAATATCATACTGTTGTTTTGCGGGGCTTGGATATGCTAATAAAAGACAAAAAAATTAATTGAATAATTGAAAAATTACAAAATTGTGTTTAACCAAAATGAACAATGTAACCTTGAAAAAGAATAGGAGGAAACCAAGGTCACATAGTATAGTTTATTATGGATAAATAAAATATATGCTCTGTTTTAGTTTACATTAAGAGGACATTAAGAACCCAATATTGTTTGAAGTAATCACTTTCTAAATTTCTAACAAACCTTATTATTTGTTAAAAGTGGAGATGCCAAACCTTTTGAAAGTATTCAGATTTACTAGGCTAAGGTAATTGTTATCACTACATAACAATGCAGTCATCGAGTCGTGGATTTTGAACAATTACCTTCAAAATACAAAAAGAAGATAATCCCTCAAATTTACCCATTGTCCCTGAACGCATCGCTAGTGAGAACCTTCGCTGCCTCGTGCCCAATACGCACATGTTAGCAGCCTCACGAAACTGCAGGCTCACGCCAATTCAACAGTGTAAGAGCTACATTGAAGGATGAATAATATTCAGACAAAATGAAAAGTACTTTTGTCTGCAACACACTCTGACAAACATAGATAGATAGATAGATAGATAGATAGATAGATAGATAGATAGATAGATAGATACTTTGTTCATCCCCGAAGGGAAATTCACATTTCCAGCAGCATCCCTGAGCTGAGAACAATCGAGAACAATCGAAAACATGCAGTGGTGGATAAGGTGCCGGTGTTGTGCTTAAAAGATGCACCCGTGTGAAATGTCCCGCCTCGCCCAAATGTTACTAAAAAGACTTTGTATCTAATTTTCAGGGTAATATGATAGAACAATAAAGCACCTTGCATTTGCGCCTTGAGAAATCACTTTTGGGCAAGTTGACAATATGTACTTAGACGAAACGACTCGGCTTTTTCTTACCAATCATCCTTCCATTATCTGCACCACTCATCCTCAGTAGGGTCACGGGGTGCTGGAGCCCATCCCAGCTATCTTCGGGCAATGGGCAGGGGACACCCTTAACTGGTTGCCAGCCAGTTGCAGGGCATACAGAGACATACAAATCACTTGCTCATTCCTACCTAGGGACAATTTGGACCAGTTAATTAACCTGATATGCCTGTTTTTGGAATGTGGGTGGAAACCGGAGTGCCTGGATGAAACCCACGCAAGCACGGGGAGAACATGCAAATTCCACACAGGAAAGTTTGATGTCACCACCTCAGAACTGTGCCGCACACGCGCTAACCACTGCGCCGCCGTGCGCCTATGCCTTTTCTTACCAACCAATGGACAACTAAACGAGTTCCTTTAATTGCGATTGATCAGCGTTTCAAAACCGTAGTTTTCCGAATATCACATGTATTGAAAACTCTTATGTGTTCTACCATAAATCTTACTTGGCTGAACTGAACTGACAAATTCTCAATGGATACAACGGGAGACAAACTTTCAGAAGATAAGGCGACATTTTGACAAAATAAAGACTTTAAACCTGCTTAAAGGTGATGTCTATACAAGGTGCAAATGCGCCGTGTTTTTTTTGTTCTATAGAATTCCCCAAAATTAGAAAATAAGTCGTCTTAGTTATGTTTGCACAAGGGGGACATTTCACACAGTGGGTGCATTTTTGAGCACAACATCGGTCTGTATAATCTGTGCAACAGTTTGAAAACCTAATTCTCTATCAGTCTGTCATTGAAATTATGACACAATTTGTCTTTTGGTGCATTTATATACAAAATATATAATGCATCTAGTTTCTGCGCTGCTTATTCTCACTAGGGTCGCGGGGCGTGTCGGAGCCGTTCCAAGCTATCTTCAGAAAGACTCACTCATTCACACCTAGGGACAATTTGGACTGGCCAAATAACCTGACATGCATGTTTTTGGACTTTGGGAAGAAACTGGAGTGCCCCGAGGAAATCCACGGGGAGCAAATGCAAACTCTGCACGAGGAGGCCACAGTAGCAGGAATTGGACCTTGGACCGCCGCACCGTGGGTTTGCATGCTAACTGCCCAGCTGCTGTGCCGCCCATACGAAAAATAGTTGTTCATAAAATTGTAATTCTGCAAAGTAATCCTTATTTTGATAAATATACCTGTAAATCGGGGCAGCACGGCAGCGCAGTGGTTAGTGCGTGTGCAGCACAGTTCTATGGTCTTGGGAACCTCCTGTGTGGGTTGAAATCCAGCTACCGGACTTAATGTGCGGAGTTTGTATGTTCTCCCCGTGCTTGCGTGGGTTTCCTCCCACATTACAAAGACAGGCATTTAAGGTGGATTGGTCGGTACAAACTGTCCCTAGGTGTGATTGAGCAAGCGAGTTGTCTGTCCCCGTGTGCCCTGCAATTGGCTGGCAACCAGTTCAGGGTGTCCCCTGCCCACTGCCCGATGATTGCTGGGATGGGCTCCGGCACCCCCGCGACCCTACTGAGGATAAGTGGTGCAGCTAATGAGATGAGAGATGAGACCTGTAAATCGATTACACCTTTTCCCCCTGTAACTGTAAAATAAAACAATTACAGTTTTTTTGGTATCCTGATTACTCCCCGACCCTGATGGTTGTGTACAATGTACCTTCAATGTTTGGTGTGATGACCAGCAACAACAGCAGGCCTAGATCTTTCCTCATTGTGGTGCCAAACAACCTTGACTGCTGCGGGATGAGCAGAAAACATCAATACACAGAGTGAATAGAATGAAGCAGTCGCAGTGGGGGTCAAGAAATACTTTTACAAAACGTCTGTAGAGGGAAAGAGAAGTTATTGTTATGTTACCTTGGTTCTGTACTGTCATGGACTTCTTCCATAACCTGGGTCTCCAACCTTTTTCAAGCGGAGAGCTAATTTTTGTAACTAATTAGTGCAAAGTGCACCCAGTTTTTATATGCATTTTTAAAATACAGTAGCAACTTAGGTAGATGGCTTGCTAAAGGACGAAAATATAGTGTGATTGTTATCGAGAAAGGAGCCCAGCATTTAGCTTGATAAACAGCAAAAGAAAAAATGTGTGCTAGATACCGTGCAAAAAAATGTAAAAAGCTAGCCAGCTATCTAAAAAGTGAGGAAGAGAGATAGCTAAATAGCTAAAAAGGTAGCCAGATAGCTAGCTAAAAAGAACTGAACATTTACTTATTCGCTTTATAAAATCCATACATAGGAATGTAGTTTGTGAAAGCAACTATGGTTTCCTATTCCCAATTCGTTTTCAAGGTTACCGTTTTCATTAATCTTAAACAAAATTTTGTAATTCTACTTATATTACATTTATTTTGTTTATGTAGATTTTTGCATGGCACGGCGGCTGGGTGGTCAGCGCACAGCCCCACGGTGCAGAGGTTCAAGTCCAGCTCCCGCAACCTCCCCGTGTGGAGTTTGCATGTTCTCCCCGTGCCTGCATGGGTTTCCTCATTTTCTTCATTCAAAAAAAGTCTCTGTGTGCACTGCGACTGGCTGGCAACCAGTTCAGAGTGTCCCCAGCCCACTGCCCGAAGACCGCTGGGATGGGCTCCAGCACCCCCGCAACCCTACTGAGGATAAGCGGTAGATATATGGATGGATATATAGAACTTCAGTGGGTTTCAAGTAAAGAATAAATTAAAAAAAGTAACACAATTCTCATGTTACGTCAATCCAACACAAATATAGTGTACCTCAACAGAATTGTATTCTCCAAAATAAAAAGAGGATTAATCAATGTACTGCATTCCTCCATACAGCACTGCATTTCATTTCCCACTCGGGAGGGGTTTATGCTAAGGATTAAGCATAAAAATACATAGAATCCTCTCCATTTCTGTCTACCTCCAGCAGCTGGACCAGCGGGGTCAGCGGTTGCATAAGCAGGCTGCAGCTAACACTTAGCGTTGCTCGAACACAGCGTGACCCTTTTCGTCTCTGAGCTTGGCTAGGTCGTCTGATCCCTGTAAGCTAGCTCGCTAACTAAAAGGAGCGCATCTGGTGCAACATCCGTTTAAACACAAATCGTGAAGTGGTTAGCGATCACAATGCTAGTTTCATAATAACGTACTGCTCTAAAGTTCACTACACTTTTATGGGATACGGACGCTCCCCTACTTACGACCATTCGACTTACGTAAAATGGTAGATCCGAAAAAAACTTTAGGCATGTAGACGAATATCCGGACATTGCTGTAAGTACGATTCTGTATTGTGTGCACATTTTTCAGAGTATAGGACAGTACTGTAGTGCTTTTTTCCACCGCTACCAGCGTGTGGTGCTGAGAGAGGTCACCCAACATCCCCCTCGAAGAAAAAAAACAGCTTCCTCTTCTTAGTTTGTGTGTAAACATTCTATACTGTATGTCCAGCGCGTTACGAACTTTGACATTTTTATTGTTTGATATCTCATGCGTCAATTCAATATGGTTGGTGTAAAGCATAAAGAAGAGGGGAGCAGTTTCTTTTGAAACGAAAGTGGAACAAGAAAGCTTGACGCGGTTGAGAAAATGGTTGGATTGCTTTTTTTCGGCCACTTTTTACCACGGAGGAGGACTTCTTTAAGCCCTTCTTAAGTTAAAGTAAGTTAAACCTTACTTTATTTATCTTTATAGAGCATATCATTTAATGAAATGTTTATTTTTTTTGTACAAAACAATACAGGTTATTTATACAAGACTTAAACATACTTGTACAAACATTAAACATAGAAAATATAGCACTGAAGACACTTATGAACAAATTCATTTTACGAACGATTGTCCGGAACCTATCTTGTTTTTAACTCGTCTAGAGCGTCTGTATCTTAATTACACATGCTTTTCTACCATGGACTTTTTAAAATCTCAATATAATCAGCGATCTTGATTCAAAGACATGTCAGGACTTAAGAGTTAGCAGAGCTGCCACTGTTTATTCCTCTCTAACCTTATTCTTTCTGCTTCAGTGGCTCCGCCCCCGGTCGCTAATCCAATCAGAAAACGCCGGGGGGGGGGGGGGGGGGGGGGGTGGTGCGTCGGGGCAGTATCAGAGACAGACAGCAGGAGAGAGGGAGAGAGAAGCTTGGCTGCATCTTAGCCTAAATTACTATTAAAACCACTATATTTATTCAGCCTGTTGAATAAATAAGAATCCAAATACCGACATTCATCAAATTCCCAAATATTGGTGCTTATAATCGGCTCCCCTGATAATTAGTCGACCTCTAGTCACCATGATCTGTTAATTGGTATTACGGCCACGCCAATGGATTAGTTTCCTGCTGTATATAGCGGCGCTTACGTAACGAGAGAGCCCTACACCCAATAAGCTGCTAAGCAGACAGAAGAGCGCTATCAAATAGTGTCAACTATGAAGCCTTTTAAGTGTCATGCAGGGATAAATTTCGTGTTGCTTGTAACACCACTACCTAAGTGACCACGTCTCTAATTCTAGCGTTAAATATAAGTTTTCTAACACTCTACTATTATATTTAAATTATCCAAAATTATAAAGACATATGGAGGTTTTTCAACTTTGCATTCAAGGATGTTGCCTAAGTTGTTCTTTAGTATTTAAAAAAAAATAATCTGAATGTTTTAAATGTTTTATGCTGAATCTTCCAAATGGCAGTGATTAGATTGTTGGGATGCTGACATATGCCAGGAATATTCTGTGATAAAACTCTGAAGAAACTGCTTATCTTAGTTTTTATGTTGATACAAAATGAAAATGTGGCGGAAAAAAAGTGCTTCCTTCTTTCTGGACAAAACCAGAACTGTAAATTTCCATTAAGTAAATGCAATATTAAGAGGAAAAAATATTTTCAGCTTTATGGATTTCTTAAAATAAAATTCTCAATTCTTTGCTGAGGGAAAATAATTTCATAAACAAATAATGTTCCAGCATAAAAATAATTGTCAGCCATTTTGACTGCATACTTATGAATCCTAAAACTATTGTCTTGCAGCTCATTTGTGCCTGGAATATTCTGTAATAAACCTTTGAAGAAAATGCTCATCTCAGCTTTTATGTTGACTGTCTCACAATCTGGATACAAAATGAAAATGCGAAGGAAGAAAAGAGCTTCCTTCTTTATGGACAATACCAGTACTGTAAATTGCCATTAAATAAATGCAATATTAAGAGGAAAAAATTTGTTCAGCTTTATGGATGTCTTAAAATAAAATTGTCATTTCTTTGCTGAGGGAAAATAATTTTATGAACAAATAATGTTCCAGCATAAAAGTAATTGTTAACCAATTTGACTGCATATTTGTGAATCCTAAAACCATTCTCTTGCAGCTGATCTGTGTTCGGAATATTCTGTAATAAACCTTTGAAGAAAATGCTCATCTCAGCTTTTGCTTGGACGATCTCCGAACCCAAAACAATACAAAACAAAAATGCGCAGGAAGAAAAGCCTTTCCTTTTTAATGGCCAATAAAAGTGTTGACTATATTGTCATTCAATAGATTCAATATTAAGGGAAACTAATCCGAAAATAAATTATCTGTTTGGATTTACAGTTTTTGTAAAATAAAAAGATGTCATTTATTTTCTCCATGCAGGTGTATTTCTTCTTCTGAGGAGGTGCGTGACAGAAAATTGTTAAGAAGCACTGAGTTAAATCAATGGAAATGTGAAATTTTCGGGAATAAATGGTGGATTTTTGGTGTTGTGGGTAAACTGTGCATTAAAGTCTTTAAAGATTTTAGAAAACTTAGTAAAGGTAGGATCACGTTAATCACGCCAAGGTTGCCAATGGAGCCCAATTTGCCCCGCCCGTTTGGTGCCAACTGCGGCTCGTTGACTGATTCGCTTCCCTCCTGTTTAAGCTCAGTGCTCTCAATCACCCTTTGTCAGTCCATCAACGAACCTCTGCACCCGCAAGAAGTGGGTTCTGACTCTGTCCGGCTTCCTGCCCGTATCGTTCCTGTCTATTTTGTCCTTTTTAATATTGATTTCCAGTTTCGTTCCCGGCTATTTAGACCTGTTTAATATTGATCTCCAGTTTCGTTCCCGGGTATTTTGACCTGTTTAATATCAATCTCGTTTCGTTCCCGGCAATTTTGTTCTGTTTGATATCGATCTCCAGTGTCTGGTAGAGTTTCAGTCTAGTTTGTCCTGTTTAATTTTGATCTTCAGTGTCTGGTATCATTTCCGTCTATCTCGTCCTGCTTGTTATCGGACTCCAGTCTCCAGTGCCTGATATCAATCCTGTCTGTCCCGCCCTGTTCGGTATCGACCTCATCCGTCCAATATCTGCTCGTGCAATTGGTATCGATAGTCGGCCTCCTGTCATTCCACGCCAGACTACTGCCTTACGTCTTCCGTCCAACGATTGCCGAATCACTGCCGTTTGGGTTAACGTGCATGACTGCCCCTTTTCCCCTTAAAATAAAAGTTGTGTGAGAAACCTCACGCATCTGGGTCCTCCTCCTGTTCCGGTTCTTGACAAATAAAGCTTGTAAATGGTGCCGAGAATGACATACAAGTGAAGGCTGAGGCCTTTACACAATGAAGGCATAATGAAGTTTGCCGTACTTTATCCAGACTAATAATTGGGTGGACACTTTGTCTTCAACAAAGATAGTAAATTGCGTCGATCAGGGCGATAAAGGCAATTCTAATTCTGGTTCTAACGATGGAAAATCTGTGCCAAGAGAGTATACGATCATGTGAGCTGAATACCTGTAAGTGAATTCTCTTGCACATAAAGCTATCCTTTATTTATCATTTCTTCACTAGTGATTAGTATTTTGGACAATCTAGAGTTGAATAGAGTTACATAGATGGGATGCTTTTTTCCCCCCTCCTAAGTTGCTTTTGTGTATAAACACTGTTAAGGTCATGTGCATTCAAGATGTGTATACATTGTAAATAAAGAGCTGCACCAACTGCTTTTATGAGGCATCTCAAGGTTTGTGACCAGAAAGTCATTGCAACAAGAACTTCTTGGGTTTTCACAAGCAACCAGTGCATTCACAGTGTATGGTTTAGCGCCTCCTAGTGAAAAAATTCACTGAAGAAAAAAAAAAGTTATTATTTTAAACAATAAGCAAACATAAATAAACTATCCTTCACAGGTGCCATTTTAAAAATTATTGTAGGTTGACAAATTTGCATTTATTTTACATAACATGAGCCTAATGTTAGCTGACATAATTGTCGGCTATTTTGATGAAGATACCCCCCAAAAAATTCCTTTTTCCCAGCCATTTTTCTTTTAGTGCTTTTCCCCTATTTCTTTGTTTTTTCCCTCTTCTTATTTTTTTCTTCTACTCTTTCTTTTTCCCTTTTCCCTTTCTTCTTTTTTTATTTATCTTTCCTAATTTCCCTCCCACTTATTTTTCTATGTTTTCTTGTTTTGTCTCTTTTTTCCTTTTGCACACTGTCCCTTTAAACGTATTTTAGGGGTTTCGCTCAGTTGTGATGGCCTAAAAATATGTCACTATTGAACGGGTTGCAAAAAACACTTTCACATTTTGAGTTTTATGATTCATATCAAATGTAATGCTTTAAAAAAGGGGTGAGATACATTACTTTGCTTTATTTCTGTGTGTGTTTTCAAATCAACTTAATAAAAAAAACAAATACAAAATGTAAAAGTCTGCATTTGCATCAATTCAAAAATGCATATCAGAAAAATGCATATTTTTCCACATGCATTTCTGAGGTATCGGAATCGAATCAAAGAATTGTTTTTCCATCGTAGCCCCAAACCTCTGCCAAATACTTTTCACCCAATGCGGCCCGCGATTCAAGAAAGTTACTAATTTCTGCTCTAAGCCATATGTTTGTCCTTTCTTTGGGAAGTTTGCATGTTCTTGCAGTGACTGAGTGGGTTTTCTCTGGGTACTCTGGCTTCCGTTTGCATTCCAAAAACATAAAAAGTGGGTTAATTGACAAGTCTAAATTTTTCCTTGGTTATGCTTGATGAGATAGCTCTATGAATAACAATAATGATTGTAATTGTATGTTTGAGTAAAACCTTTCAAATCAGTCATTGCTAGAGAGCTGAGGTCTGGGCTCTATGTGTTGATAAAGAATTCAATGAGAGAATGGAATTCACACATATACAGTGAAGAAAACAAGTATTTGAACATGCTGCTATTTTGCTATTTCTCCAACTTAGAAATCATGGAGGGGTCTGAAATTGTCATCGTAGGTGCATGTCCACTGTGTGGGGGATAAACTAAAAAAATCCAGAAATCACAATGCATGATTTTGTAACAATTTATTTGTGTGATACAGCTGTAAATAAGTACAGTATTAGTCCGCCCATTAGAAGTCAACCTGCACTCCAGAATCATCCTGAATCAGATGCACCTGTTTGAGGTCATTAGCTGCATAAAAACACCCAATACAATCAGTAAGACTTGAACTTGTAACATGGCGAAGACTAAAGAGCTGCCCAAAGACACCAGAGACAAAATTGTACACCTTCACAAAGCTGGAAAGGGCTAAGGAGCAATTGCCAAGGAACTTGGTGAAAAAAGGTCCTCTGTTGGAGCAATCATTAGAAAATGGAAGAAGCTAAACATGACGATCAATCTCAATCGGAGTGGAGCCCCATGTCAGATATTACCTCGTGTGGTCTGAGAAAGGTGAGGAATCAACCTGGAACTACACGACATGAGTTGATCGATGACCTGAAAAGAGCTGGGACCACCGTTTCCAAGGTTACTGTAGGTAATACATTAAGGCGTCTTGATTTCATGTCATGTCAAGGCCCGTCTTAAGTTTGCATATGACCATTTGGACAGTACACTACAGAGGATTCATGGGAGAAAGTTTTGTGGTCAGATGAGACAAAAGTGGACATTTTTCGTCATGACTCCACTAAACGTGTTTGGAGGAAGAAGAATAAAGAGTACAATTCTAAGGACACCATCCCTACTAAGAGCACACAGCCAGGAAAACCAAAGAGGGGCTTCGTAAGAAGCATATCAAGGTTCTAGCATGGCCCAGCCAGTCTCCAGAACCAAACCCAATCGATTCTTTGGAGGGAGCTCAAATTCCATGTTTCTCCGCGACAGCACAGAAACCTGACTGATCTATAGAAGATTTGTGTGGAGGAGTGGGCCAAGATCCCTCCTGAAGTGTGTGCAAACCTGGTGCAGTACTACAGGAAATGTTTGACATTTTTAACAGCAAACAAAGGCTGCTGTACCAAATATTAACATTCACTTTCACAGGTGTTCAAATACTTATTTGCAGCTATATCACACAAAAAAAACGTTAAAAAATCATGCATTGTGATTTCTGGATTTTTCTTTTTAGTTTATCTCTCTCACAGTGGACATGCACCTAAGATGACAATTTCAGACCCCTCCATGATTTATAATTGGGAGAAATAGCAAAAGAGCAGGGTGTTCAAATACTTATTTTCTTCACTGTACATGTTAATAAGTAATTGACTGAACTTTAATTTAATAAAAAAGGAAAACAAGTTGATCAGGATTTAAGTGAATCCAAACAAAATTGACCAATAATTTTGAATAGCCATGGTCAAACAGGCCGCTATTTACAAGAAAACCATACATTGTTAATAAAAAGAAGAATAAATACTTAAAAATAATGAATCAGAAACACTGCCTACTAATTAAAACATCTTTTTAAATAAAATCCTCCCAATGTTTCCATTTGTGGTAAAAGGACAAATTGTACATTGATATCACTCAATGGGTAAAATCCTCAAACCATCTCTGGCCAGTAAATGCGCTGTTATGAATTTCCTTTAAACTGTGAAACAAAGGACTCAAGCAGCTACAATTATAACTCAAGTACTTTCAATCACAGTTAAAACGCAAGCTTTTGTGCTGCAGTTTGACAAAAAAAATCTCTATGAAAGGATTTGAGACCCTAACACACCGAGAAAAAAACATAGATGTCTTTTTTCGCAAAGGCTCAATATGAAAGTATAATATATATCGATATTAAATTATGGAAGGACCTTGAGTCGCTATTTATGCTGGGTTTCAGTTCAATACAGGACAAACAATAAGACAAAGCTACAGTCAGAAGCGGGTAGGATAGCTAAAACTTAGTAATAGTACTGTTACTTAAGAATAATATGACTAAAGAAGAAAAATACAGGTAGTCATCTGAATAATTACTTGAGCAAAAGTGAAAAAGAACATGGTGAAAAAACTACTCAAGTCCTGAGTAACCATAGCAATATCTTATTTATTGTTTTTTATTTTTTTTAAGGAGAGGAAAGAGGAGTAGAAAACCAGCGAGGAGGAATGCGCGTGATTACTTAAATAATGGGTTCAATGTAGCTTAATGTAGCGGAGTGAGAGTACAGTTTCTTCCTCACAAATCTACTCAAGTAAAAGTAAAAAATACTCCCAAATGTGCAAAATTCAAATTCAAAGTGTTTATTGTCATATGCACAGTAAAGTCCCACGTTTCCCTGCGCAATTAAATTCTTACTTTGCTGTCCACACAGTAGTAGCCAGTAGTAGCCAGCGTAAAAAAAGAGAAACTAGGAAACTATATACATAAAATAATTTGTCCCTAAACCCACTCAAGTAACTGTAAAGGAGTAAATGTAACTCGTTACTACCCACAAAAGATAAGATCAGGCCTAAAAAACTCAGCGCGACCCGACCCGAGTCGCAGTATGGAAACCCGAACCTGCCAAAAACCCATCGGATTAACTTGATTTGATAAACGAGCCCGAAATAAACCCGAAGCTTTAATTTGCCACCGGAATTAACATGAATCTTTACTTTGGCCGTGCGACATAAGCACTGAACTGTGCGCTTCGGCTGAACTACGCAGCTTGGGGTTTACTTGGGGCCGAGTCCCTAAAATTAAGTGTGCACTATAAGCGCAGCGCCATAATGAACGGTTTGGTGCTGAAGGCCGCATTTGGGGCAACGTTCTGAACGAAATTGAAATTGAAACTAAACAAGATGGCAGCGAAAAGAAAATCAAATTATGCAGAGAACAAGCTGCAAATAGTGAAATATTTAGCCAAAAAGCAGAAAGAAAGTTGGTAAAGCTTGAGGGAAGCAGAAATGACATCTGACGTGGGGAAGGTGGTGAGAGGAAGCCGCTTGTCTCTTACCCCAAAACCGAGGGGGGAAATTTATTTGGATTTAGTGAATTTGAGTTAAATTGAAATAGTGGACAATGAATTACATTGTCTACCATTGTCACCAAACATGTTTTGGACACACGCAAAAGCGTCTGCAGAGGTGGGTAGTACATTTACTCAGTACATTTTGGGCAATGTACTTCTAGGAGTATTTTTAAAACCCAATACTTTTACTTGAGTAAATTTGTGAAGAAAAAAACTGTAATTTTACTCTGCTACATTAGGCAACCGTGAAGTTGCTACTTCATTACTTATTAAATCCTTACTACGAAAGTACACGTCTGTCTCTATGATGACGGAGCTCCGGCAGGCTCTACTATGATTAACCAATCAAACGTATTGGCCTCGTCACGTGACCATATTCAACTCCAGCGGATGGAAATTGCTTACGGAGGAAACGGATCGAAAATGTCGCCTAGCAATACCGACTATGAAAACATAGAAGAGGAGGAGCAACCCTGGCCTTCTTACTTGCCTCAGTAAGATTTAGGTAACTTTCAAGCCAATACGGTTTTGATTACATGATTGTAGAATAGAGGTGTATATTGGAGAGGAATGGGCGCTGCCAGGCTGTATTTGCCCAAGCCCCAACAGAGAAATCTATCTATCTACCCTGGTCATATATTTCGAGAGGGGTGACCGACAGCAATGCAAGCACATACAAAAACAAAGAAAATAAAAAAAGGGAAAAATTAGCAAAAAGTTTTTGGGGGGGACCATGGCCAACCCAAATGCCCAAACACCCAAACAAGTTAAGCACCTCGGCACCCAAGTTGGTCACGCTTTTGTCCCTCCACATGAAACGGGACACAAAAAAGCGGCCATGTCACTCGGGTCAAGGTCAGGGTCGGTATAGTGCTAAACTATACTTAGTGGTCAAAATGTGAGCACTTTGTTGTAGGACTGCAAGCAACTACTACCTGATCTTCCCCCATTTCTTTTTTAAGGTTACATTGTTCATTTATCTTAAACAAAATTTAGTAAGTTCCTTTACAATTCGTTTATTTAGTCTTTTATTAGCATGTTTGGTGTTGGAGTAATCCAAAATTAATTGAAAATAATCAAATTACATAACTGCAATATTACAGTATTTGGATTACGTTACTGGTGAGCATTTTCAACAGGTAACTAGCAACTGTATCGCCTAACGTTTTTAAAGCAACCCAACCCTGTATACGGGTATATATATATATATATATATATATATATATATATATATATATATGAGTTAACACATATAAAGCCGAGGTGCAGTACAGTAACAGCGGCAATGTTTCCATTGTAATCTACTTCTGACTGATGTTCTTGTTGCTACAACATCACCTTCCCCCTCGACCGGCTTGAACCAGACTCGAGAAAACGCCAGCGGACATGCAGATCATGCTCAAGGAAATCCTATTACAGGATCTATTGTGAGGCTTTTAAGCAGGTGCAAGGCTTTTACGAAAGACAAGAATGGTTACTTTGAATGGCAGTGAGCAACATTTTTCGATTAACACTGCTTGTTAGTTGATGTCATGCTGTTCGCTTTCTTCATATTTTATCTAGCTCATAACTCATGGTAATTTCTCCATAAGATTATAGAACTACACGAGTTACAAATACACAGACAAATTTCAAATCTACCATGAATATGTTGTCAAAGGTGGAATGACATAAATTGACTGTTTTGCAAAATCCATGTTATTATTTTATTTGGTTGAGAAAGTGTAATGGGTGTTTATTTCTGTCAAATGACATGCACAATTGCACACTCAGACTTAAAAACTAAAACAAATATTCTCATACATATGTTATTTCCTTTACAGGTGTTGCAGTCTTGCAACAGGTTGCTGCTATTGAATTAATTACTGATAACCTTCATCTTATTTATCCATTATTCAATCAGTGTATATTTTCAATTAAATAGAAGTTTTCAAAATAATTCCATTGCATCCTATCCAAAGAAATTTATATTTTATAAGCATAACTGTGGATTCAAGTTTTATTTACATCTATATAAAATCGTATCCATATTAGCATTCTGTTTAAAAAACATATGTATGCACAACTTCTTGCAAAACCCCAATTATTAAATAATATTGAATTTCCGTGTACAATGCATGGATGCACGTGTCATATACAGCCTGGCATGAGTCCACATCTCTCCTATAAAATCTAGATTTGTAAATAAAAAACAATTGAACTTAATATGAAAAAAAAAATAACTTACAAGCAAGTCAAGCGTTTGAGCACCGTATAATCAGGCAGTGACCCTCCACGCAAGAGCAGACCAGTCCAAGTAATTCTGCCTGGAGGAGAGGCGGACATTTCTGACGAAGCTGCAGGCTTGGATCCGCCTCGGTGTGGGAGGAAACGTTGCTCCATCCCTCTGCCTCCAATCATATAGAGACCTTAGGGAGGGGAGAGCGACTGCCTGCTATTCCGCACGCCCTTTTCACACCCGACAGGCGGAGCTGAAAAACAATCTGCAGCCATTCAATTACAAAGTACACACCACAACCGGTGATTTAACTAAACTGGAAGCAAATCAAATCTATTTGCCTGAGATTGCCTTCTGTAAAGCTGATGATGCTGATGAGAAAGTGTTATGATGAAGAGGCCTGCTGCGTTTTATATTGGCCATGGTTATGTGCAGTCTCTACACTTGAGTGTGCTTTTGTTTTCTACACCTGTGAACAAAACTCTTGAAAAAAATGCTGTTCAGCAGCCGAGACGGCCTTGTGACAATCTCCTCTTCAGCTGTGTTTGGACTTATTTATGTTATATAACAATGCCATCTGCTCTGCCGTCCATGCAAAAGTAAACAGCTGGGTAGATTCCACTGCAAGGACTCATTGGTGCCCTCGGTAGATGGATGTCAATAGTTTCCATTCAATTTCCTCACTGTCCCTGGCATGTTTTTTGGTTAGTGTGTGTTCATTATGTCACAGTACAATAGTGGGGATAAAACTTCACGATGAAATCCACATTCATTTTATGTTTTTAGGACGTGGGTCATATAAGGAATGAGGATGATCATCATTTTATTGCACCTTTGGTCATACAATACATGAATATTGAATTCCAAAACATTTGGAGTGGTAATGTTCCGACCCACCCGTTCATAATCACTCAGCGGGGACATACTGCCCCCCATTGGTGAGATTGAGTTTACAAAACCACAGCATTGTTTCATTCATTGCTTGATTTACACATTATTTTTCCACGTTTTTCAAACACAACTTTTGTATAATCAACGTTTATTTTATTTATTTAACGTGGGTGGCTTTTATTTGAATGGAGTTATGTGAATCTGTCATTATCTCTTTTGAAAGTAAGCATACCTGTCAACTTGTACGTTTTTGCCGTGCAAAGTATGTTTATTATGCATTTTAAAACGTGTACGACGTACGAGAAAATCTGTACGGAAAAACGCAAATTTGTCAATTATGAGTACCATCCGGTATACACCGACTATCACGAAACGGCAAATCAATCGAGTCAAACGAGTTTGCCGCGGGAGCCACTATCTCGGTATCGGGTTTTTTCGTTGGTAAACGAAGTGAGCGGCATGATGTAGTGAAAGTAAGTCCGTCTCTTTTTGGAGTACGAGGTTTTTCGGCTCAACTCATTAAAGAGAGCAAGTAAGCCGTTTGAGAGCCGGCTCTCTTTAATGAGTTGAGCCAAAAAAAGCCGGTTCTCTAAAAAGAGACCGACTTCCTTTTAGCCCATAACTACCACATGAAATCCGAGGTGGCAGATGCATGCAGACAGTAGCATAAAACCGCTCGCTTCGTTTGCAACAAAAAAATAACGATACAGAGATAGAGGCCACCGCGGCAAACTTGTTTGACTTGATTGATTTGCCGTTTCGTCATAGTCGGTGTATACCGGATAGTACGAATAATTAACAAATTTGCGTTTTTCCGTACAGATTTTCTTGTACGTCGTACACGTCTTAAAATGCATAATAAACGTACAGATTACGGCAAAAAGGTACAGGTTGACAGGTATGCTTACTTTCAAAAGAGATAATGACAGATTCACATACCTAAATTCTAATACCGGTAAATGGCCACACACGTTGTAAGGCAGTTTTGCCCTCAAATAAACGTTGATTATACAAAAGTTGTGTTTGAAAAACGTGGAAAAACAATGTGTAATGTCAAGTAATGAATGAAATAATCTTGTGGTTTTGTAAACTCAATCTCACCAATAGGGAGCAGTATGTCACCGCTGAGTGATTATGAACGGGTGGGTCATTACCACTCCAACTGCTTTGGAATAGAATATTCATGTATTGTATGACCAAAGGTGCAACAAAATCATGACCATCCTTGACAAATTTGAATTTTTTGAGACAGATTTTCTTGTACGTCGTACACGTCTTAAAATGCATAATAAACTTTGTACGGCAAAAACGTACAGGTTGACAGGTATGATTATATGTATAGTACAGTGGAACCTCGGTTCTCGACCATAATCCGTTCCAGAACCCTGTTCAAAAACCGATTTGTTCATTCACCGAAATCATTTTTCCCATTAAAAATAATGTAAATCGTTTTAATCCGTTCCAACACCCTGAATGTTTACCATAAATGTTTAACGTAAACATAAAGCTAACCCAGGCTAATCGTACGTTCGAGTTGTCGTAATCTTCCGTACGAAAGATTACGCTAACATGAACGTGTAAAAATAAAAAAATAAGGTCGTTTACAAGTCATTCAGCACCCCAAGTGGCTAGCGCTTCATTGGAAACGGGGCTCCATTTTAGCCCCTAATTATGCCTCCGAAGAAGATCGGTGCGAGCAGGACAGGTGAAAAAAGACAAGTTGTTCGTACAACTATTGCCTTTAAGAAAAACATAATAGCTAAATATGAAAGAGGTGTACGAATTTCCGATCTTGGTAGTGGATACAGCATGGCTAAATCTACTATCAGTACGATAGTAAAGAATAAGGAGGCTGTGAAATCGAGTGATGCGGCTAAGGAAGTTAGCGCTATAAGCAAGCAACTGCCGCAAGTTTTGGAAGAGGTTGAAAAACTTTTGAGGATTTTTCTCTCCCCACCATCCACCACAAAGGTAAGAAATCCTATTCATAATCCTTTTTTTATTTTTACACGTTCATGTTAGCATATTCTTTCGTACGGAAGATTACGCTAACACGAACGTACGATTAGCCTGGGTTAGCTTCATGTTTACGTTCATGTTAAACATTCAGGGTGTTGGAACGGATTAAAACGATTTTACATTACTTTTAATGGGAAAAACGATTTTCGGTGATCGACCAAATCGGTTTTCCTTCACGGTTCTGGAACGGATTATGGTCGAGAACCGAGGTTCCACTGTATATGTATATGTATATATATATATATATATATATATATATTTCGTGATTGCCTAAGTGAAGTCACCTGGGGCAATCGTTTGGCGCGCTGGAGCGCACTTCCTGATTGGCTGATGTTCTCCACTTAATCGGTCTGCGTCTAGAGATGGTCGTCCGCAGGACGAGTGTTTCTCCAGACTACAAGGTACCCATGACTCCTCTTGCCTGATTCATGCCTGCCTTCCGGTTTTGACCTGTTTCTGTTCCACGTTTTGCGACCTACTCTCTCGCCCCGGCCATCGACTTACCTGCTCAGCTGTACCGTCCGTCCACCCGTCACGGAGCTGCCATTCCGCCCGAAGAGGCTGACGACCGACAAGCGCAGACGTCCCAAGCCAGCTTCAACACTCTTTCAAATAGAAGCACTTTTGAAACTAACGCTATTGGATCCGAGAGTCCGTTCTGGTTCATGACAATATCTATCTATCTATATATATATACACGTAATGAACTGATGACAAAATAAACCATAAACTTTATTGACACCGAAACACGGTGTCAAATGCAAATTAAAGTCGTCAACTTAATTGAAATATTGAATTTCATGCATGTTTTAAATTCAATTGTAAAACGTACACGTATGAATGCTGTCATTTTCTCTAGAAATTAAGGAGTATTAGATTACTGACCTCTTTGGTAGCTTTGCAACGACCATTTTAACTATCGACACATTGTCGGCAACTATACAAAACGTAGAACTTCGTTACCTGTGATTGGCTAAGTGTTCTAAGGCCCGCCCTCGACCTGTACACCTCAAATACAGATGCAGCATTGTTTTCTCTTTCTCCTCTTAATATAGTATGTTTGTACACTTATTTGTTTGTTGCATTGACATTTGAAAATCATTGGGACATAAATTGGGACATTTCAGCTCAACACCCCTGTTTACCTTCTGACAGGCCAACGGGGACGTAAAACACACAGTTGCCTCCAATTGGTCGACGTCCCTAGCAATCAAGCCTACCCGGTCGGTGATTGGTGGAATTGCCTCAAAGTCAAGTGTCACAACGTTTTCGACAAGAGGTGCATATGAGCGTTTGACAAAAGCGATCTTGTCTCCGCTGTAAGTGTTTTGGACTCAATTCAGAGCCTGGTCGTGTTGCAAAACCGTTTTGGCATCTTGGAACCTAAACCCGATCCTTCCTCAAGACTAGATTCGATCACAACGGGGGCAGAAAAGTGGGACAATTGTTTGAGGCTAGCTAACTAGCTCTGCCTCACTTCCACCTTTAAGCGGCGATTAGCGGCAACCGCCGGGCTTTATGGCTACGAATTACGAGCCGATCTACGGACTGTCAGAGGATGAGGTAAGCCTCGACCGTCGTGCCGCTAGACGGCGAGAAAGTCGCACGGATGCTGCCGATGCTAACGTTAGCCAAAGCGTCAAGCTGTAGCACCCCTCACCCACATACCGTAGTAAAGCCCAGTATTGTTTTCTCCTAAAACACCCCTCATTTGCATCTACGATATTATACATCGGTATCTATAAAAACAATACTGGGAAATAAACCCACCCGTGGAATCAATGAGATTCGACTTTGTTGTTTACATGCAAGGTGCATCACGCCAAGTTTGGGTATAAATAATATTGCCGATCACAGCATCAAAAGTAAATTCTTAGAGACTGGCCCAAGTTACAATAACCCTGCAATGAAAATATAGTGCATCGTCACAATAGTACAATGAAAAGTAGTGCAATATCATTAGCAGCAACAGAAATTACCATTAACATATTAGCCTTTTTTTAGATTTTCTCAAGATCGGGATATATTGTGTCCTAAAAAATAGAACGGAAGCAAATAAATGAGATAATTCAAGCGCATTTTCTATGCTTTCTTTTGAGTTTTAAGTTATAAAAATGACGTTCGATTAGGAGTCCCTTTGTTTGTTTGTTTCGCAATTGACACATAAGGTAAACAATCGAACAGAACCACGCCCACTAAACAAGTCCTTAATAAATCATGCACCATTTAAACCGCTCCCATTAACAATTTTCTTTGCCTTGCTAAGCAGCTAATTTTCTTTGTTTAGTTTACCACAAAATTTTAATTTAAAACAGTTTCTGATGTTGTAGTTTCGCCCGTGTTCGGTCTTTTCTTTACATTTTAAAATCACAAGTTGAGGTCAAATCAATTGATAATTTATTTGTATAGGCGTTGAATTGCAACTCAAAGTGCTGTATAAAAACATTCAATGTACAATACAAAATTAAAATTATCTCCAGTTCAATACATTAAAAAAAACACTTAAATATGGATTTCATTGTGAAGTTTTATCTCAAATTTATTTTGGAAACTGAATTCCAAATGTCCTCAGTAAAAACGGTAAGTTAATGTTTAAACACGTTTGGAGGAGGTTGCATATTTTTGTTACACTTGAATGGCTGAAATATACTTTTTTTTTAACGATTACAACATCAAATTTCAAAATGTTCAGAACATTTACACTTGCATGCGATTCACTCTGAGAGTCACTGATATTAGTTTAATTGTGGAACTGTCTATCTTGGCTAACTCAGATTTGTCACTTTATTTAAAATCACTTGATTAAATAATGTTTCAAAATGTTATCTTTTACCTCTAATTAGACCAGCCTTTTAATTGCAGTATTGTTCTGACATACTTACATCTCCAAACACTAGCCTGTAAATATCTTTTCCTATTATGCTTTTAGCCTGAAGTGTCATGTCTAATCTTGTAAACATGGTTCACTACGTTTTTAATAATTACAATAAGTACAGTTGTAATTTAATATCTGGTCTGCAGTTATCACTTTAATTAAAGGGGGGTGTTTTTATAATTACTAGAATATGTATTATTTGGGGCTTGGTAGATGCTGAACTCAATAATGAAGAAGTGTTGACTCTAATAATACCAAACAGGACTGAAATGTTTTAGTCATATTTCATGAGTCAGCATCGGCCTTCTTCTGTCAGTCATTATGAGAAAGTAACAGGACATAGGTGAGCCATACATTCCACTGCGTAGTGAACTCTGACAGGGGCTTGGCTCGTCTTCAGTCATCTACTGTGCAGTAACTACAACACGACAAATAGTCATTTGATGCCTGAGGCTGCAAAATTCTTCCTTGTCGGCTCAAGAACATGCCACCGATCGCAAGTCAAGGCTAAATTGATTATACTGAGCGTCTAGTTACAATTGCACTGAAGTGCCTATTAGGAAAATTGCTTAACATGTTTGTTATATTAGCTATAAATCAGGAATTAACTCGTCATGCCATATTGATATGCTTGAGTTTTAAAGTGGAGGTCAATCCAAAGAATTTCCTAACAATAATATGTTGTGTGGTTCACCATGAGTTCAAACAGGACATTTTTTGTTAATATTTAGTTGGTAGATAACAGATTAAAAACAAAATTCACCTATTTTTATATTTCTCTTGTAATGGCTATTATGAGAGTTGTGTTGAGTAAAGCATGATGACATAGATGAATCCCAGCTCATCCAACTGCTAATCTCAGTTAACCTGCTTTCTAAAAGAGGGCCATTATTGGTGATAAGCAGAAGCCCAATTGACTGTGATGTCACTTCTTGACATACTCTTTCAAAATCGCCTTTAAATGGATAGAAATAGGTGGATATTGCTTCTTTACTTTAGATTTTTATATGTTTTTAGACTATATACCACAAGAGTCACCAGCCTTCTTTAAGCTGAGAGCTACTTTCTTGTTACAGATTATTAGGGCTATCAGTTGGATATGCATGTTATTACTATGTTATTTATTACCAGGTTGTAATTATTAGAGGGTAAAATAGGCTCAGTCAACCACTAAACATAGTGACAGTTATAAATCAAATTTTCTTCAAAATTACAATGATCCATAAAACATTTTCGGAACCAGAGCGCGCAGTCAACCACTAAACATCATGACAGTTGGAAATCAAATTTTCTTAAAAATCGCATTGACCCATCATGATATTCAGGACCAGTTTGCGGCTACTCAGTCAGGTCAAGTCACATCACATTTATTAGTACAGCCCTTACCAAAAAGTCTCAAAGGACTGCACAGGCCACAATAAGACCATTTACTGATGTGAAACCAACATCCGGCAAGGGAAAACTCAAAACATCTACATGAAAAAAAATAAGAAACCTTGAGAAAGGCAGCAATAGATGTTGCATTGGAAACAATACACAAAACGTAGTGAACATCAATAAAAGAAAACATAGGTAATGTGTAAAATTGTCCAAAAAGTCCCATGACAGCAACGACGCAGCTTTCCATCTCAGGCGGCTGGTCAATGCAGATGGCATGCTTCAGGTCCAGGTGCTGGACAGCTGACTCATCTCGATCTGTCCTTCTCCCTTATTTCACCACAAACCAGCCAAAAGGATAGGAAAGGAAAAGCATTGATCAAAAGCTATAAAATAGAAGTGTGTCTTAAGTCTAGATTTAAAAACTTCCACTCGGGTTGCAGATTTTATCCCCGGAGGCCGAGCATTCTGCAGCCCCGGGTCCCGGTGGTCTCTGGGCACCACGGTGGACACCCCTGACATACCGACTACAAAACATTATATACTGTAGTAAGGGAATCCTTTGGGTTGACTCTATTGTAAATGTAAATTTGTCAGGGTATAACACAATGATATTTAAATATTTCAATGTATCCATTTATTTAATGCTGTTAAAAATTAGTCTGAACTAAACTTGAATTTGGTCTAACTGCACATGCATTTTTGAAAACATTAAAACATGCTATTTGTTGTTTCTCTATTGGTAACTGTAGGACAATTTACCGAATGAACTGTTGATTGTCTGTGCCTTTATATATGCGTCATTTATCAACAATTATGTCACATTGTCACTGTGCAGCCAAAAGTTCTTAATGTCCTTAGTGGTAATCAGTCATATCTGGGTTAGCCTTATTGCATCAGATGAGTGTCTGATTAAAGTACCCGTTGGCAGTCAAAATGGATATTGCCTCGCATGAGTTTGATTTTTGTTTTCCCTTCCCTCAGCATGAAACCAGAGTGCTACGTGTTAAGGTCATCGCTGGAATTGATCTGGCCAAAAAAGACATCATTGGAGCCAGGTGAGTTTTGCTGACTAATAATAATGGGAAATATTTGCTGGTAGTGAGTCAAAATGTAACCACATTATGATAACACGTTATTATCAGCATAGGCAGGTGTTATCCAATGAATTGCTATAATAGCACTGCAGCTCTGGTTACTCTTGCAGTATGACATTACTTGGAATGGTGTGGTTGCTTCTAGAAAGTTGCTCCGGATTCCCCGCTAGCTTATCAGACAAATAATAGGCTAAGAGCCAGTAAGTGCAGTATCGAGGTGGTGATCATGTAATTAGTCTTCTACACTTGATGGGAGGACAGTCACTCAAGAAAAGCAATCGAATTTACACAAGCAATATTAATAAATATTTTGATTTTTACTAGGGATGCAGCAAAATTAAAATTGGGGGCAGAAAACAAAATACAAAAATGTGTAACGCCTGGCCAAAATACCCAGGCAACACCAAAATCACCTGACAAAAGGAAGCAACAGCAGGAAGTTGGGCTTCCTCGATGTGTGAACAAAGACCTGATCAAAGCCACTCCTGCCATCTAATGGTGATTTATCATGCTGAAATCATACCCAGAGGCTTGATACATATCGATGAGTAGAGTGAAACTTTTTATATTAGTTTTTTTAAAATAGAACAAGAAAAAACAATTTTCAGGTTTTGCCTTCAGGAATAATGCTTCTGATAATATATTTCTACGTGATGGCATCAAATGAGTTAAACATGACACATCCTGAAGTGTGTTTATAATTCAAACTGTTGACGTCCTGGATGCTCATGTGCTGTCGGGGATTCCGACCTTGCATTTTTTAAATACAAGCGCCATGAGTGTTGCTCTCCTTGACGCTGTTGCGGTGCTTTTGTCTGAATCCAGCGTGTCCTTTGTTGTTGTTTTTTTTTTCAAGCCAGGAAGACAATGGAGAATTGTCAGTAAATTGTAGTCGCAGTGGCCCTGTTGTATCAGTTTAGTCAGAGCAGACATGCTCACTAACACAAAATTAGAGACAGCGGGGTTTCTTCAACCAGTAATAATAAAAAATCAAATTGAGCTCTTTGAGAGCACTTACTACAAACGCTCCGCTATTTACGTCCATTCGACTTACGAAATCGGAGTACATCCGATTATTTTTTTTCGGGATTTTGAAAAATATCCAGACATTTCTGTAAGTTAAATTTTGTATTGTGTGCACTTTTTTCTGAGTACAGGACAGTGCTGTAGTGCTTCTTTCTGCCGCGTGGCGTTTTGAGAGGTCACCCAGCATCCACCCCGAAGAAAAAAATCCGGCTTCAATTCCCTCGTTTGTGTGTAATGTTAAATACCTTGCACTGTATCTCTAGCACGCTAAGAACTTTGACATTTTTTATTGTTTAACATCTTGTGTATCCATTCAATATGGTTGGCGTAGAGTGTAAAGAAGAGGTGAGCCGTTTCTTTTGAAATGAAAGTGGAATAAGACAGCTTAATGCGGTTGAGAAAATGGTCATATTGCTTTTTTTCGGCCACTTTTTACCACAAAGAAGGACCTCTTGAACCGAATCGCCCAAAAGTAAGTTAAACTCAACTTTATTTATCTTAATAGAGCATATTATTTTATGAAAGTTTTATTTTTTAGGACAAAACAATACTGGTCACTTCTACAAGCTTTAAACCTACTTATATAAACCTTAAACATACAAAATATAGCACTGAAACAACTTACGAACAAAGTCAATTTACGAACGATAATCTCGTTTGTAATTAGGAGTTTTTAAAATTAGGAGTAGCACTATGATAGATTGACTTCAATCTCAATCAGGAGGAATTAATTTACAAAAGATTATAGACAAAACAAAGAATTGCTTATAACCATTTCATTTTTGCAACTCAGTAATGAGGGAAATTAATGAGTAGTTGGGCAATTTAAACCAAGCTCGTTTTTCTCAATAAATTCGCTGGATATCTCATGCTGTCTTGTGAGCTCCTTTGTGAATACAGAATTTGTTCGTAAGTTGCTTCAGTGCTATATTTTGTATGTTTAAGGTTTGTATAAGTATGTTTAAGGCTTGCATAAGTAACCTGTATTGTTTGTACTAAGAAATAAACTTTTCATAAAATTATATGCTCCATAAAGATAAATAAAATTAAGTTTAACTTACTTTTGGAACAGTTAGGTGACTTCCTCCTCCGTGGTAAAAAATGGTCGAAAAAAAGCGCTCCAACCATTTTCTCAACCACATCAAGCTTTCTTATTACACTTTCCTTTGAAAAGAAACGACTCGCCTCTTCTTTACACTTTATACCAACCATGTTGAATGGATGCAGGAGATATTAAAGAATAAAAATGTCAAAGTTCTTAGCGTGCTAGAGATACAGTTGCAGTGTGTTTACACAAACTAGGGAGTAGAAGCCGGATTTCTGCTCAGGGGTGGATGCTGGGTGACCTCTGGCAGCGCCACGCGGCAGAAAGAAGCACTACAGCACTGTCCTCTACTCGAAAAATGGTGCACACAATACAAAATCTAACTTACAGCAATGCCCGAATATTTTTCGACATCCCGAAAAAAATGTTTTAACTACCATTTTTGCGAAAGTCGAATGGTCGTAAGTAGGGGAACGTCTGTATGCTTTTCCAATGTTCAACCCTGCAATTTCATTAATGAGTTATTATTGACAGACATCTCATCACACAATTTTCAAAGGCAAGCTTATTTCTATTTCTTTGTGAACTACAATTCAATGGTTGTAAACGGGGCAGCTCTCAGGTTGTGGCACTGATCTAAAAATCAATTTTTCCTCATAATTTGGCTGGTGTAAGGGATGACAACAAAGAGCCTTTTTAGAATGTTGCTACTGATAAGTCTTAAGAGAAAATGTCGTTACCATGGTTAAGAGAAGAGTGCAGCAGGGACTGCAGATTGAATTTTCAAATGAGGAAAAGGTAGATAGTATTAATTATAACTCCACGACATTGAGATGACACTTGAACGGTGATCATTTTCTTCCTGGCTTCTCTCTCTTTCTCACTCTTTTTTTCATGTTTCAATTAAAAAAATAGGAAGACAGGTTTAGAAAATGGAAAGATCTAACCTTTATCCTATAACAAAATTGGTCCTTGGAGGTCTGAACTAAACCATTCTGCAAACCAAGTAACACTTAAATATATTCAATAAAAGTACAAAAGGAAGAACACAAATGTATTTTACACAAAAATGTGCCCTAAAAATGAACAGGGGTGGATTTTTGCGGTTAATGTTTTCATATTACTTGACATCAGATTCAGCCGTATTGTCCTTACGCCTCTCATTTAATTCAAATGAGACATAATCAATACGGTGCAGAGGTTCAGGGTTCAAATCCAGCTACCCGCAGTCTCCCTGTGTGGAGTTTGCATGTTCTCCCTGTGCTTGCCTGGGTTTCCTCCTGGCACTCCGGTTTCCTCCCACTTTCCAAAAACATGCATGTCAGGTTATTTTCCCTGTGTGGAGTTTGCATGTTCTCCCTGTGCTTGCCTGGGTTTCCTCCTGGCACTCCGGTTTCCTCCCACTTTCCAAAAACATGCATGTCAGGTTATTTGGCCTGTCCAAATTTTCCCTAGGTGTGAATGAGCGAGTGAGTTGTCTGTCTCAGTGTACCCTGCGACTTGCTGGCAACCAGTTCAGGGTGTCCCCTACCTACTGCTCGAAGATGGCTGGGATGGGCTCCAGCATCCCAGCGACCCTCTTTAGGAAAAGCGGTGCAGATAAGGGATGGACGGATAATCAATTGGATCAACTATTGGGAGCTTTTGGCCATTTATTGGCCATTTCCTCAAAAATAAACTCGCAGTCGAGGTGATGTTTTACTCAGATTATCAACGGGAATTCCAGGTGTGAAAATTTGAGTTTGAAAGGGCTAAAATCACAGAATATTTAACTATTATTTAAAAGTTTCCTTTGTGCTCTTGGACAATAACTACCACTAGAATGTCCACACCTTTGCAGTGTTATATTTTTGTCATTTGAGTTTTTGTTTTTTTGTTTTTTTTGTACTTCCAACCTCTCTAAATGTTCACAGTGACCTTATTTACTTGTGCATACAGTATATGCTTTTTCATGCCCTCCGTATTGTTTTTTGCAATGCTTTTTCTTTGATAATGACTTATCAAAAAGACAAAATAAGTAAAAATACCTCTCGAGGCTTAAGCACATAAACCAAGGGGTGTCATCAACCACTCTGACACATTCTGCAATGTTCCTTTTTACGTAGTATTTACGTAGCCATCTCCTTTGCTTCTTCTTATCTATGATCTCCTAAAAAAGTCAGACTGTACTAAAGAGAAATTGAGATGAAACGTGGCAATGTTAACCTATGTTTATACAATCGAAAATATTGTTTTCTTGTATTGTAATATTTGATGTCTGAGTAATGGAGTTTTCATTTTTGTTTTTTTCTGCAGTGACCCTTATGTCAAACTCTCTCTCTACGTCACGGATGAGACCCGAGAACTTGCCCTGGTCCAGACAAAAACGATAAAAAAGGTAAGTAGCGAACTAGCATTGTGCTTCTTCTTCTCAAGTTTGCGTGAGTTATATTTGGTTTGACATTATCAGATTAACCACGCCTGTTCTAATCATGTCCTCTCGCGCAATTACTGTCCTTGCTGCTTACGTTAGCTTCCTCTCACTCGGATGTTTCCGGCCCTCGTCAGGAAATGTGTGGCTCGCGTAATCATAGAAGTGGTGGCTTATGCTACCTACTACCTCCAACGGAGATCGTTCCTTTTTATAGACATCATGCTCCAATTAGTTTAAGCAAGGTGCTAGCCAATTAAAGAAGATACATGATACCTAAAACCGACGCCTCTTGTTCGTTAATCGAAAAAAAAATGGTCGTAATTTATCCCAGTTCACAAAGGATGTGGAGTATTTTTTGTAAGGCTGCTTATAATGTTTATTTTTATAATTTATGAATCGGTTGATTATCTCTTTTCAATTAACCAATGATTTGAATTTGAAAAAAAAACCCACATTTTTGATTTCTTTCTCTTTAGTCAAATATCGAATTTTTGGACGGATAGAAAAAACACAACAGAATATTCTATAATATATAACAATGAATTTGTTTTCGAATAGTTTAGCAATAAAAAAAGACGTGTACAAATTTATGCTAGACACCTGCAAATATGTAAGATACAGTACTATTTTCCTACCACCTTATCCAAAGATCATATTACATCTGGAGTTGTCATACCAAACAAAAACAAAGAAAGACCAATACATTTTCTTTCTTTTCAAAATGTTGTCAACAAATTTGTTTTTTTGTTAAATATTTGATTATGATTCACATTACCAATGTGCAAATGATAATTGGTATGCTTAAGAGTCTGCCCCTTGTTTTGAGTTAAACATGTCATCATTATCATTTTTCCTTTGACTTTCTCTTCTTTTGTTTCTTATTCAATTTTCTCATTTTTTTTCTCTGTATTTGCGCAACAGTTTCTGTTCCCTTGAAAAATGTAAACTTTGTGATGTTTGACTTTTTCATGCCAATTCAGTTTGAAATTTTTGCAATGTTCAATGAAAAAGGATTTTCCCAAAAACTACCATTTTATCAAAACGGCTTAGAAACGCCCTCTGCCGGACTTAAGTGGTACTACAATCCTTAAGTTCATAACAAAATTCATTGCACTTATTTGCATTGATTTAACATGCTTAGTGGCTCATTAATGGTGAGACACAACAAATTAATGATTAAATTAGTTGCCAGTGTCTTAATAATGGATTTTATTTAATTTTATCGATTCATTGTTGCAGATCTAATTAATTGCAATACAACCTCTCGGTTTAATCAGTATAAAGTTTATTCAGCCAAAATTAATGTACCAGTCAAATGACATTAATCGGATGTCATGGTATACTTGTGTCGAAGCACATTGTTGGAAACCTTTTGAAGTTGCCTCCACAATAAGCATAAAAATCCACCTGTTTTTATGCAATTATGAAGCGGCCATATTTGCTACTTGGTTCAACAATTGCAATTTTTCCAAAAGTGTCTGTCACTGTCCTAGGTGCATGCCTGATATGTTGCTTTTTATTTTTTGTTGTTTATGATTTTGAGTACACAGGCACATAGCCAACTATGTTAAGTCAAGCCAAGGTGAACCTGGGGAGGGAGTGTTGTTGTATTTATTTGTTTGCTTATATAGCACATTCGCGTAAAATGCAAAAGGTGCCTGGTTCAAGAACGGGCGGAAACATTTGTTGGCCTGGAGAGGGATAGGTGCCCACAGGCTGTACATGCCCAAGACACACCACAGGAAATGGTGCCCTTTCGACCCTAGTGGTTAAGGAAAACATGTATACTACGCTCAACAGGTCAAAAGGAGACTAATGGTTGCTCATACAACTTTAATAAAATTAGTGTCAAGATTAAAACTTGAGATTGTATTAGGATGAAGAAAATAACACACTCTGAGTTGGAGATTTAGGTTCAAGGTTTCTTTATTTTCCTCATTTTGAGGTTTTTGAGTTTTTCCTTGCCTTCATGTAGGTTTTAGATCAGGGGATGGTGTAATAATAGTCTGGAGTTTGCAATAATCTGTGGTACTCCTTGTGATTAAGGGCTATACAAATAAACATGACTTGACCTGATAGCTCTTCCATCGGTGGCGCTTCCAGAATCGGCTCAGTAAGGAAAACGTGCTTCGCCTATGGCTAGAGGCTCATTTTTAAAAAGCTCACGCATATAACAACACATCTGATTTGCTTAAGCGAGGTCTTATGAAGACAAGAAAATAATGTGATTGGTTTAAACAAAAAATGGTGTGGATAATTCTGGTATTTAGATGGCGTGTGAGCATGATAAAATGAGCAATAAGGATGGTGAAACTTTGAAACATAGATTATAAGCTCCGTCTCTGTAAGAACGAATGTAGGAAGGGAGGCAAGATCTTGAGCGGGCTTCCCGGCACTAAAGTGAAGGCCATCTTGGTTAAAAGTTACTGGGCCCCAAGAGGATACCACTGTAAGCTTTTCCCAGCACCAAAACAAAGGCTGTCTTGATTAATAGTTAGCAGGCCCCAAGAGAGCAACAATTGTTGCAAGAATGCTAACGGCACCTGGATATATCCTTTCGCTTCGTTAAGGTACTTTTGAGGATAACATTATACAAAGGCACATTCAAACTACTGTATGATCAAACTATAATTTCCCTTACAATTACAAAATCAATTAGTGGATTTCCACTTTAAACCCAATCAAGAGTCACTTCTGTTGAGTTTTTGAGTACTGGCTAACTTCCCACTTACCCAACGTTACACTGTTGTCATCCAGCCCAGCTAGCAGGCAGGCATTGGCCTCAAACCCCATGCAGGCAGAGACATATGCCGCCAGTAGCCATGCTTGCCTTAAAGGATATAAATAGCTGACAATACACCGCTATGTGGAGCAGAAAAAAGAAGCTTCCTCTTTAGTGCTTTGTGGCTTTAAAGTGGGACACCTTTTCATTGCTTTTCTTTTTGTAGTGTTAGGTTTGGGTTGTGCTGAGAGCCTCTCTCAGCACTCTGGTGGGGTAAACAAACATTCATATTGCATGTATTCCTTATTTGGATCTGAAGAGTGGAGGTGTTGCTAGCGATGATGTGTTTTTTCATGGTCTGTGATATCGTTGGTATTCTCGCTCTAGGCCGTGTTGTTGACGGATGCCTTTTAATAGTTATTGCAGGGATGTTAAACTCCGTTTGGCTCTGAAGACAGATCCAGTCTTTCTGTTCTCAGACGGGCCGGATAGGTAAAAGAAAGTCAACACCAAATTTTGAGCTTTCTTTTATGCTTTATCATTCAGCCTACAACAGCAATCATCCCTACATATTATAATTATGGATAACAACTGCCAACACTACTGCATTACGCATTAGGCTACCGCTTTTTGCCCTTTTAAAACGCATACCACTTTTAATAGAAATTACTTTTTGAAATTTTAACAATAAAAAACAAAAATTAAATGAAAAAAAAACTTGACTTGAGACTGGTATTTTGTAATACAGCAGTTTTTTTTTTTGTCTTTGTGCAAACATAAACCGCGCCAAAATAACATTAGTTTTCCGTTTTGCTAAAAGTTTTCTATGTGCAACGAGCAGGTTTTATTTTAAACTATCTCATGACGGATTGGGTTTTGTGTGCAAAAATGCCGCGTTTTTCATCGCATTGAATGTGTTCACGTGAATGTGGTTTTACACAGGGAACCAACTCACCTCACGATACAAACTCAACACTACACTCCAGCACCCAAAGAGCATTTGTTTTTCATTCATTTAAAAACTCCTTCCTTTTTATGTAAATTTCTTAGAAACTCCTTTCTTTTATTGACATACTCAGAAATTTATGGCAGGGTTTGATTAAATCATCCAACGTGCTGGATCCGGCCCACGAGCCGTTAGTCTGACATGTCTTCGTGCCACAAAGTCCTTTGGTGAATAGAATACCTAAGATCAGGCGATTTTTTTTTTTTTTTTTCTTTTGAAAAGGTTTCATTTGAGTTTGCAAACGTTGTAGTGTATCTTCTTTAAATAACATACTAAGATAAATGTAGAAATAAATTCATTG
Organism: Urocampus carinirostris; assembly: GCF_059441175.1. Lineage (NCBI taxonomy): Eukaryota > Metazoa > Chordata > Actinopteri > Syngnathiformes > Syngnathidae > Urocampus > Urocampus carinirostris. Next base: position 20,794,553 of record NC_142364.1, on the reverse strand, counting down.
TTATGATTTGTAATAGATAGCTTCAGTTTCAATGCCAGTATAATAATTAAACATCCTGGGTCTGCTGTATATCATGACCTAATCTCCTGTTTTAAGCCCAGACAATAAGTTAAGTTCAAAACACAATTACTCAGGAATGATTTCCATTGTGCCCCCTATTTTTGATTGATGTTTTCAACAACTACTCCCCAGTGTACAAGGTCTCCAACAAGTTACCTAAGTAAAATTTTTAAATGTACATTGTGTATTATTTAGCACCTTCTTATGGTAAAAGTCAAGTCACGTTTATTTGTATGGCCCTTAATCACAAGGAGTCCCAAAGGGCTGCACAGACCACAGACTATTGCAAACAACAGACTATTATTACACATTCCCTGATCTAAAACCTACATGAGGGAAAGGGCCTGCAAATGAGGAAATCCCCCTTCCAGGAGGTTGCAATATCAAACAATAAAATTAGAAATTAAATATACAATAATCAAAGTATAATATCCATCCATTATCTGCCTTGCTCATCCCCAGTAGGGCCGCGGGGTGCTGGAGCCCATCCCAGCTATCTTCAGGCAGTGAGCAGGGGACACCCTGAACTGGTTGCCAGCCAGTCGCAGGGCACACAGGGACAGACAACTCACTCGCTCATTACATTTACACCTAGGGACAATTTGGACTGGCCATCGAACAATTGCATGTTTTTGGAATGTGGGAGGAAACCGGAGTGCCCGGAGGAAACCCACGCTGGCACAGGGAGAACATGTAAACTCCAACCGGGGAGGCTGTGGTAGCTTGACTTGAACCCTGAAACTCTGCACCGTGGAGCTTCGTGCTAACATCGCATCCACCGTGCCGCCCTCAAAGTATAATATAAAATAGAAATAAAAAGGATGACCTGGTTTCTTTTTTTTTTTTTTTAATAATGATTTGAGTAATAAGCAAAAAGAACTGAACTGGCATATAAACCCGCTTTTAAAAAAATACTCCTAGGTCAAGGAATTTGAATTCATTTTACATAACCTGAGGCTCACCTAGACGGAGCTGACATGATTGTCTGCCATCTTGCTGCTTAGGCTACTCCTAAGAACCAAAAATCTTGTTAAAGGCTGGGCCGGTTTTGGTAACTTTAAGTCCCTGCTGTTTGTATTCTTCGTTGTGCTTTGTAGCAATCGTTTTTGGTTGCACAACACAATACAGCGTCATCTAGTGGTGAAATACCACATAGGGTCCTTTTAAGTACACCTGTTTTAGCATCACAGTTTCTGACAATGCGTAGTGAAATCCCAGTCTTATTTACATTGTTAAAATGGTACAGTATTTGTATTACATTTATGCAAAATGAATTCCAGATGTGTTTTATTTCTATGTAGAAATGTGGGGATCTATATTCGTGATGTAGTTTCTCAATTGAATATGTGCAACATATTTCTTCACCAGACTAACCATTTTGAAACTTGTCGTTCCAGACTCTCAATCCCAAATGGAATGAGGAATTCTACTTCAGGGTGAGCACAAAATCTCATGTATTTTTTCTAAATTTTCATTTCATGTTAGCTTTGATTCTCGCTAAAGTTCTGTTTTTTTACTACAGTACGTTAATAGGTGCTGTAAAGGCGGACTTATTTCCCTCTTAGCTTGATTTTTCGGTGACATCGTTCTGTATAATGCAATTAGTGTGTGAAGGGGCTTAAAGATTTTTTCTCCTGCTGTTGGCAATCACACAGATTTTGTTTTTTTTTTTGCACTGTCTGGTTTGCGTATCCGAAAATATGACTATGTGTAATAGGCTAAGAGACATACAGTGCCTTGCAAAAGAATTGGCCTCACAAGAATTGTTTGTCATAGAGCCTTATTTCAGGCTTTAAACTCAAAATATTTTCTAAGAATCAACAACAGGGGAGATGCAATTATGAAAAGTATTCAACATTTGCAATTATGCTAACAAAAAAATAAATAAATACTTGCTTGTTTTAAGTTAATGCTTTGTACAACATGTATTGCTGCGATCACAGCCACAAGTCTTTTGTGGTATGTCTTCAAACAGAATATTTACCCATACTTCTTTACAAAAAAAGCTCAAGTTCTTAAAGGTTTGATGATAATTGATTGTACACAGCATTTTTCAGATTTTTTTCAAATAATCTACAGGACTGAGGTCTGGACTTGGGCTTGGCCATTCTAACATCCTTATGGGGGTAGTTTTAAACCGTTCCATTGGAGAGGCTTTATGTTTAGGGTTGTTTTCCTTTTTGGAAGGCGAACCTGCGCCCCGTTCCCAGTTTTCTTTCAAACTCCAGAAGATTTACAGCCAAAATCACCCTTTATTTGGCTAAATGCAGCTTCCTATCAATTCTGATGGTTTTCACAGTCCCTGCTGAAGAAAAGCAACCCCAGAGCACCACCATGTTTGACAGTTAGGGTGATGTTTTCAGTGTGATTTTTTTATTGTTAATCTTACGCCAAATGTAAAATTTTGAATTCAGCCAAAACATTTTGGTCTAATCTTTACCAGAGCACCCTGTTCCTTGATATTTTTGTCTGCAATGTGGCTTCTTGCAAACACCTAATGGGACTTTTCATGGTATTTTTTCAGAAAGGGCTTTCTTCTTTCCACTCTTCCACATAGGGCAGATTTATGCAGAGTACTACTAATAGGTGTGCATGCCTGCAGGTCATCTAATGTGACCATGGGCATCTTGGTTGCTTCTCTGATTAGTTTTCTCCTTGTTTGAGAAGACCGTTTAGAGGGACAGCCAGGTCTTGGCAGGTTAGCCGTGGTTTTATGCTCTCTCCTCTTTGATATCATTGCTCGCACAGTGCTCCAGGAGATGTGTAAATGTTTCGAAATCTTCTTATACCCCATTCCTGCTTTAAACTTTTCCACAACCCCAATCCCAGACCTACCTGGTGTGTTTTTTGGTCTTCATAATGATGTCTGTTCTCCAGTGTCTGCTTTCGCAGACCTCCCGAGCCTATCTCAGAGCATTTGCATTTAAACTGAGACTTAATGACACTGTCATTTTTAGTCTTTTAGGTCGATTAGATCATTCAGAAGTCATCAAGAAACATCTGGAGTCAGTTAGCTGAGCTGGGAGGACAGGGGACCAATATTTTTTTAACACCTCCCTTACCTTGGAAATATTAAAATTTGAAATAATTTGCTTCCACTTCGAGATTTTGTCTCACATGTTGTTGATTCTTAGAAAATTTTAGTTTTCAGCTTTTAAGGGACAGTTTGTATTATTATGTGCCTATTAGTGGTATAAACTAAATTCCTTTGGTAAAAAACAAACAAACATTGATTTAGATATGAGGCAAAAATGCGTGAAATATAATTCCAGTGTTAATTAAAGAAAAAAACCATAGGTCGAGAAATTTGTAATTCTTTTACAGAGTAGAATCCCTATCTTGAAGTCGATGCCATGTTTGTCTGTCATGTTGCTGCTACGCTGTGCTCTTGGCACTGGTTTACACTTACATTTGACAATACAGTGCCTCGTCATCAAAGATTACACACTGGGCTTTAAGTTTGAAGCCTGAAATGTGGCCAATATTTTTCTTGGCACTGTAAATGAGTGTCGATTTTGCTTTTATGCCCGTTTTCTAAACAATGTTTTTTTTGCTCTCATCCAGGTGTGTCCGCAGAATCACAGGCTTCTTTTTGAAGTGTTTGATGAAAATAGACTGGTAAGTGTCATTCCTTTTCGTTCTAAACTTGTTAATGGTTGTTTTCGCAGCATCATTTTTAGTTTGAATACAGGATTTAGTTTCACCCATGGAATTCATTGGCTGTGTGTTTTGCTTTTATAAATGTGTTTTATCCATTATTCTAGACATGATAATTTTTCCTTTACTTCCTACAGATTAATACATTCCAAATGTGATATTATGATGACAAATAATGTTTCCTACATGCTTTTACTCTATCTTATAACACATTGGGGTTTATTAGGTTTTTACTCCGTCTTACCACAGAAATCATCTTTCAACATTATGAAACTATGAAGCAAGCAACCTATGTGGTTCGTACGGGTGCTTGAAATCCTTGATTATGCTTGGTTTTTAATTTTATGTTAGCAAAAATTTAAAGGTGCTAGAATTTTGGGTGAAATGCATGTAAATGCTTGCCATGTTTCTCAAAAAGTATTCCTAAAATTAAGCTCATACTGCTCTCCGATGGCTTGGTTCGCCATTGCATTTCTTCTTCCAGCGTCATTAACGGCAGCTGGCCATAGTTTGTATGGTATTATCCTATGAAGCGGTAACCCCCCTTACAGGTTACGCCCAAGAGTTCGGGTGCATGCTACACCCAAACAGGGCACTACGAAATGTGTATCAGTGCAAGGATTACTTATAAATTATGGCTATTATTCTGGGTGATTCAAAGAATGAAGGTAGAGACTCACAGTCTTAAATTGTAATTGGAAACATTTCCTGTACCTGAAAAGTTAAAGTACATATTACACAGTCATTTTTACCAAATACCTGTATGGGGAGAGATTCTTCTCAAATATATAATATATATATATATATATATATTTGTTGTTTACTTAGGATCTAAAAATCATATGCATGTTTTGAGAAATGCACATGAAAGATTAAAAATCACATATGTGAATTGCAGATATATTTGTATCTCTGCAAAGTACAGAATTCACAATGGATTTCTTCGTTTAATAGTACTGGAGAAATGGGAAAACTGGCTATCAAAGTCCTAAAGAAGTGATTGAATCTGGCCCTGAAATAGGTGTATAACCCTGGACCTAATCTGCACCGTAGATTTTTTTTTTTAATAATCCAAACACTTTTAATTTAAATATCAAATGATTTTCTTCAAGAAAGAACAGCGACCATTGAAAAACGTTTTTCTTATCATTGGAAAAAGGGGTTGCCTTGACTGAGATTGAGTATGTAGTTGCCAAAACAACTGTGAAAGATAAAAATGTCAACAAAAGTATGTCACTATAACTAAAAAGACCGGTCTAAAACAGAATTCAATTATGAATCAAACATTTAGTTTTTGCTGAGAAAACCCGTACCAGGGAAACGATACACAGAATCTGTCTTCTCTGGAATTACTTTTCCTTTAGCAGGTGTTTTTTTTTTTTGAGCAGTTTCTCAGTAATTCTAGCTCGAGGAACGTCATTATAATGATGTTTGGTAGAACCATTAGTGGATGCTTCCCAGGGTACAATTTATGTCTCTGGCTGCCTAAGCCCATTTTACAAAGCCTTTCAGATTTTTCTTTGTGAGCTGATGAAGGACAAATCCTCAAGCAATTTCTGTGTCGTCATATAAATCATACGTATGTAATCCTTGCATCTATCATTACTGCACCCTAAACATCAAACGGCCGTGCTAGCGTGTGGCCTTCCTAGAAAAGGGCAGCTCAAATTTTCCCCGACACCAGCGTTGTGTTGCAGCGGCAGCGTGATGACACATGAAAGTGGAGCTTAGGCGGCCCCAAGACTTTTCTCTCCTTATATGTCTGAGGAGGGCTTTTTCATCTCACAGTGCATGCAAGGACATTATTTTCTTTTTTGATCTTCAAAACAAAATTCTACCTTCAGACTTAGTTGGAACGGTGCATTTTTGTTTGCATTCAAGGGATCCATGAATTTTCCCAAGAGGGTATCTTAATATGTGGCTTTTACCTTTTTTGGTTTTGAATAATTTATAATTTTTCTTGTCAAGTCATGTTTATTTGTATAGCCCTTAATCACAAGGAGTCTCAAAGGGCTGCACAGACCACAGACTATTGCAAACTACAGACTAATATAACACCATCCCCTGATCTAAAACCTACATGAACGCAAGGAAAAACTCAAAACCTCAGTCTGAAGAAAATGGAGAAACCTTGAAAAGGGGGACCGCACATGAGGTATTCCCCTTTCCAGGATGACCATGCTGCAATGGGTATTATATTAACAAACAATAAAATCAAAAATTAAAGAGAGCGATCGAGATCTCATGCCTTTGCTCTTTCTCTGTTTTTTTTCCCTATCTCTCATTCTTAGGATCTTTCTCTTTCTCTCTCTCTCTTTTTGATTTCTCCTTGATTCTCCCTTTTTCTCTCACTAGACTTAAGTACGTCCTTCCTGAATCGTTGTAAAAAATGTATCCTGTTAGTTTTTTTGTCCCCAACTGGGATTTGTACCACCACATTTCACAAATGCCATCATGCATTGACAGTACATAACACAGTGTTTTGCATTACTCAACAAACTTCTATTCTGTTCTTCTGATTGTTCAGTTCACTCAGAAGTCAGCACTGACAGTATCCTGGTTACGTGCTTTCTTTATTTGAGACTGTGTTAACTGTGTTTCTAGACTAAATCAGCCACACAGATCCATTATCCATTGTGACTCTAAAAGGGGGGGCAGCACGGCGACGCAGTGGTTAGCGCGTGTGCGGCACAGTTTTGAGTTGGTGGGTCCGAACCCCCTGTGTGGAGTTTGCATGTTCTTCCCATGCTTGCGTGGGTTTCCTCCGGGTACTCCGGTTTCCTCCCACATTCCAAAAACATGCATGTCAGGTTAATTGGCTGGTCCAAATTGTCCTTAGGTGTGAATGAGTGAGCGAATTATCTATCCCTTTGTGCCCTGCGATTGGCTGGCAACCAGTTCAGGCTGTCCCCTGCCCACTGCTCGAAGATGGCTGGGATGGGCTCCAAAGAAACAAAAGCGATAAAAAGAGAAATAGTAAGAGAGGTGGAAAGAGAGAGAAAGAAAGAAATCCAAAGAGAAACAGAAGTATAGAAATAGAAAAGGAGATAAAAAGAGAAGGAGAAAAGAGAGAATGGGGGAAAGAGAGAAGTGGAAAGCAAGAGAGAGATGGATAGAAAGACAGTAAAAAGGAAAAATGGAAAAGAGATCAAAAGAAGGTAAAAAGAGAGAGAGACAGACAGACAGAGACTCTCGCTGTTCACTTCCAAGAGCCGGCTTCTACAGTCGTTCTGTTCGCGAACGATTAATCACTGGTTTCATCGTGACCATTAGAGGGTGTCTTGTTAGAGACCCTCCCCTCATTCAGCCATCTAAACAAGAGGAGCGTCAGAAATACAAGCACGGCGTCTTTGTGAGAGGCACCTGGCTTTTGGCAACATCAAGGGGACATATTTCAACCTGCAGTTCGTTTTTCTCTTGCGCTTCTCAGAGCGTTGTCTCGCGGGCCGGATTCAATCCCTTAGCGGGTCTGATCTGGCCCACGGGCCGCCTGTTTGACACCCATGTACTAGAGGTAGACCGATTATCGGGCAGGTCAATTAACGGGCAGGCTGATACTCGGGGCCTATATTTGGGAATTTGACTGATATCGGTATCTGCGTTTTATTGATTTGACTGGCCAATTATTTAGGCCCCCAAAAGCAGCACAGCTCTCATTCTGCCCACAATAGGGGCAGAGCTACTGAAGCAAAAGCTTTTTCTGACTCCAAACACTGCAAACAGTTCTACCAACTCCGACATGTCCCGACATGTCTTCAGAGTAAATTAAGCCGCTGATATTATAATGCCCCTACATGTCGCTGATGAGGTCCAAACGACGATTTAATAAACAAATAACAAGCGATAAAAGCTACATGCTACAGACTGAGAACAGAACTTCACCATCAGTCTCCTGGCTCTTCCCTGACGCCACGTCTCCCTTAAAGGGTCCATCACGAACATAAACAAAAGCAACAAATGTACCAAACGTTTCAATATTGGCATTTCAAAAAATCTGTGGTAGAAAAGCGTTTTTGTGATCAAGCGATAGTGTACAAAGTCTAGTTACCTTGTTCAAGGAAAATGAGATAGAGACTGATTAATCAGCTCTTTTAACATTAGTTCGTCAATCTGGTTCAAAAACACGATTGGTGACACTTTTCTATTAGCGAGCTTCGTTGAAATTTCCATTGCTTTTTGCACTTTTTGTCTGAGGTTTTTTGAATTCATGTAGTTTGTCGTGACTTGCTTTTTTATTTTTGAAAAAAGAGAGCTATTTATGTACTTTTATTGGAGCTGCTGCTAAGCATCATTTTATTTCCTGCACTGTTAGTTTTGTTTTAAGTGAAAGATTGGTCATATTAGTTGTGTTGTTAATGTAATCTATTCAAAGCAGGGGTGTCAAACAGGCGGCCCGCGGGCCAAATCAGGCCCGCTAAGGGATTGAGAGGGCGTGTCCTGCGAGTCAACGCTCAGAGAAGCGCCAGAGAAAAACGAGTTGCAGGTTGAAATATATCCACTTGATGCTGCTAAAACCAGGTGTCTCACACAAATCTCTCGCTCTTTCAGAAGCTCTGTCTTTTTTTCCTCTTTCTCTCTGTGTCTTTTTACTTTCTTTTGCTCTCCCTTCCTTTTTTTCTTTTCTCTCTTCTCCCTTTCTCTCTCTCTTTCCCCTTCTCTATTTCTCTTTCTCTCTTTCTATTTTTCTTTCATTCTCTCTCTTTCTTTTGCCCTCTCTCACTATTACTCTTTTTATCTCCTTGTTTCTCATGCTCTCTCTCTCTCTCTCTCTCTGCTTTTCTCTCCCTCTCCCTCTCTTTCTCTTATTTCTTTCTCTCTTTTTTCTTTCTCTCTAATCTACTAGTCCGACCCCCAAAATAATGTTTGTTCTATCGTGTGGCCCCCGTGTTAAAATGAGTTTGACACCCCTGATTTAAAGGTTTCATAAAGCCAAGTTTGATTTTAATTTATAACAAATATTTTTTTGTTTATTTTTGCATGATTTGAAATTTTGTATGCCAATTTTTAAGCTTTTACACCAAATAAATATCAACTCCAAATATCGGTTATCGCCCTCTCAATACTAATAATCATGTGTTTAGGCCCTGAAAAACCCATATTGGTCAATACCTAGTTTTTACTCGTGCTCAAAATCCTTGAAAATGCTTGAATTGTAATGTTTTATTTTCAAGGATTAAAAAGTGCTTGAATTTGGGTGAAGTTTTTGTAAATGCCTGAATTTTTTGCAGTGTTTCTCCACAATTCTATTTAAAAATGACGCCAACACTGCTCTCTTCACATATTTCTTCTTCCCTCGTGATTCATGGCAGCCTTGGTAAATTCTAATGGGAAGGACTTGCTGCATTGGGAGAAATTTATCTCCAAAACAAAAATATTCGCGAATTATTCGAGATCTAAAAATCATATGTCTTGATAAATGCACAAGCATTATTAAAAATCACATTTGTAAATCACAGCTATCATTTGTGGCTCTCCAAAAAAACCTGATTCACACCAGATTTCTTCTTTTAACGGTACTGGAGGAATCTGAAAATTGGCTTAGTCCTTAAAAAGGGCTTCAATGGTCATGAACAAGGGTTACGAACCCTGTTCCTTGCCCTATTGCTAAACACCCCACCCTTCTCGATTTTATCCCAAGGGCAAAGGAGCCTCAATCCCCAATTTCCTGCTACGATGTATCGTGTTGCTTGTTATCACTTGGCAGAGCTTCGGCGCACACTCATGATTTCAGCATTTTGGACTAAAATAGTATCAAAGATTTGCAGTAACTTGAGATGCCTTTTGAAGCCCCTGGTAGCTTTCTCATCACAGTTTTCTCGTTTGTCTGATACCTCAGATATTTAGCTTTTTTTACTGATTTCCTTTTTCAGTATATTATGGGCTTTATCTGTCCTTTTTATATTTTTATATTTTATATCTATTTTTGACCCTGCTGTTTTTTGTATCTTACTTATTGCATGTTTGCACGGGGGAAGAGGAAGTAATTTAATCTTTGCTGTTGTGGATATTTGACAAAGTTAAAGGTGGAAGACCTCCCTGTCCTCAGCTGATAATAAATAGGAGGATTAACCACTTATCTGTTGTCCCTAATAGATATGTCACTTGTTTTTGTCAGTGGCCTGTCCAGTAAAGCGGTGTTTCCTAACTAGTGTCCTGCCTGGTTTGCCATAGGACATTGTCCAAACTAGATTTTATGCCTTATTTTTCCTTTTTCGCCAGAAAAACTAATTGAAATATCATCAAAGAAAAAGCTCAATTTTCAGATAATATTCAGATTTCAATATACATCCATCCATTTTCTGACCTGCAAGCTAATATAAATAAAATCAATTACAAAAAGGCAGGGACAGGTGAATTTAAAAACAGGTCACTTAAAAAGAAAATGTTGACACTTTCCTGGGACGTTTTACAAGGACTTTTCAGAGAGACTGTCTGTTTACCATCACTTCCATTATAGATCCTTGAAAAGATTGATCAATTAATAAATTGATCAGTTAATCTAAAAAAATTAATTTAAATAAAGAAAATTCTATGAACAGCCATAAATTAATAAATTATTTATTCATACTTCCTTCTTAGCTATGGCCACCGCAAGTGATGAATTATTTTAAAGACACAAAGAGCATTATTTTTTCAATGAAGGCTATATTCTATGTAGACTCCTTGCCAATTTAAATGTTAAGAAATTCTGCAATAAGAGTTTGATTTCCGTTGCACCCATTAATATGCAAATGTCAACAACCGTTCATGTCTTCAGCGATATGGTGTAATTACTATTGCTACCCAATGTGAGCCCCATTGCCACCATTGTTCTGCAAATGTGGTCAGCGTTAAAATTAATCGAATTATGGTTATTGCACAAATATGGTAACACTATTCCAATGTATGTATGTAAGGCGCATCCGATTATAAGCACATTTTAATTTGTGGCCAAATTTTTGGTGGACCTTATAGTCTGGAAAGTACGGGACCTGTGTTGACGCATTCTATGTGTGTGGGAGTAGGGGTCATGTATAGTCATGTGACTGATAGGCAACCCCACTGTCACCCTGGAAACCAGAAGCGCCGGCCGCCCTTATCCAATCATGTAAGGAATGCTGGCTGTCAGAAGGATCAGGCTATTTCTGCCGTTGATCGCGAGTGGTTGGTAGCGTTAAGAACTTAGTATACACGTTCTGTTTTTCTTTTACTTTCCTCATCCTCATTCAGAAGCGTGGTTTGTGGCCCTTGTTTTTGTAATATGACACTCAGTTTTCATATTTAGTTGTGGAAGGGAGTTGAGGGGGGTTGGACCTAAGGGGAGCGGTGCTAGAGTGAGAGGAAGAACAACAGGGATCATTTGGCCAGCCCAAAAAACCACAGTGGGAAGACGGACGACGGGACAACCATACAGCCCTTCGGAGGGAGCCGAGCCTGTGAGGCGGGACTTACAAAATGGCACGTCTGCGTTTGTATTTTGGCTCCAACCGCAGCAATACAGCCCCAGAGATCCTGGAAGGCGACTTAGAAGAGCACCAAGGAGACCCTGATGTCGCCATGACACTTCACACCGGTCCACATGTGGAATTAAGCTCCTCTCGGGAGTCTGGGGAGCACCCCATTCCTCCACTTGGTTTTAGTTCGCGCTCAGGACTACTGCTTAAGCGCAGTTCTTCTATGTTCATCCCCCAGCTTGCTGCCTATGCTGAACCACGACCCACGAAAAGTTCCTTCATGCATATCTCACTTCAGCGCTCTGATGGAGCAAGTAATGGAGATTCCAGTGATGAAGTTCCACCACCTTGCTATACGCCGCCAGGACCGGCACCCTCGTACGCCGAAGCGTCTGGTCAAGCTGAAGTTCCGAGACAACCACCTCCTCCGTACTGCGCCCCAGATTCTGCAAATTTTGGGCCAAACTTTCCGAAACGCAGGGTCTTTAGCATTGGTTCTAATGATCACAACGTTTACAGCAGGGGCCAGCAAAGTATAAGTGTTGGTGGCATTCGCATTCGGAGAAACTCCACGGATAGTTCAGACATCCAGCATCTAAGAATTTTTCCTAACAGTGGTTCTGGATGGACTGTCCAGCAACAGTCCCCCACTGCTAGTTCGGGAACACAGCGAGTTGTTTTTCAACTACAGCAAAACCAGAACCAAGATGTCAACCAATCCAGGCAGCCATCAGATTTACCCCAAGAGGAGCAAGCCAACATAGACCTGGCTAAACCATGCAGTGGACGCTTTGTCCGCTACCCCAGAATTAGACTGGAAAGAGGTTTGTCGCCTCTGTTAGTAGACAAAGCACCAGACAATGTGCCAGATAGTCGGACTGTTTGTCTAGATAGTCAACCGATCGAGGAGACTCTAAGAGAAGACGCACAATCGAATGGTTGTACTTTTAAAATCAGTGGGGATGCACCTCCAAGGCAGCCCCATCTCAAAATTTACTTCACCCCAAGTGGAGGCGGGGAGCAGGATGTGATCCTTGGTAATGACTCATCAACATGTAACCCCAAGGTAAATATTATTTTTTAACAAAACGTCCTTTTTAATTAGTTTTGAGTTTGACACTTAGCAAATACAGGCTCACTAAATGTTTTTATGGTGCGTTTTGCCTGCCCGTTGACATTCAGCTGTGTGTTAAGCAAACTGAGATGAGCATTTAATAATTTCAGTGAAAGATGGAAAGCAGCTGTTTTTTCACTTTTTTTTATCCCCTCCAACTAAGATCAGGAGAGACGTGCGTCAGATATGACTCGTGCAGACAGAAGGCGATGACATTCCATGGAGCTCACACACTTTTTTTTTACACTTGGCAACCACAAGCTCCCTAATGAGTTGTTAATTTCACATTGACTAAGAGTACTTGGCACTCAGCAGCAATAATGAATGGTTAATTTCACCGTACACTCTTTGATTTCACAGACATTTAAAGTTGCTGCTAATCTCAACTGAGGGCAGTGTTTCTCGGTTACTTCTATCTTTAGATCGCCTCAAGTGTGTTTGCTGATTTGGAAGGCTTGCAGGCTCTATTATGCTTCGGACTTGATCCTCTGCTTTAATGGTGGTAGGATGTTTGCTCAGGTGATGTCAAACAATTCTCAAATTTTAAACCACATTTTAAATATTTAACCTAGTAAATACTAGTAAATACAACTGATGTGTCATTATCCTAGCATCCTCTCGCAATTCTCACACAGACAGCAATGACAGGTCTTTCCCAATTCCCCAAATACGTTGTTATTCAAGAGGCAGAATTAATTGTTTTCCAACTTTAACATGGCTTACCAGGACTGCTTGCTCACTGGTGGCCGTTCACGAAAAACTTCGCTAACCAACGCGTGTTTTCCTGGAACCTTTCTTCAATTAGGTGCTTGAGTCATGCCGGAATAATGGGCAGTTTCACTGGGTAATGGATGCATCTTTTAGATTGGATTGCTTAAAATATCTAAGGTTATAACAATAGATTACATAGTTCTTTTTGTGGAATACGTTTGTCTTAGACATCTATCCAAACAGTAAAACCTGATATTATATATCAATTGTGTCCAAACTACGGCCCGGGGTTTCTAATGCAGCCCCCTGACCATTTTTCAGTGCCCTCAACTTGTGCTGAAAGGAGACTGAAACTTATTTTACACCACGCAACTTAAAAAATGCAAACTGAACCTTTTTGAAATATATATTTTCTTATAATTGATAATTTTGATTAGGATTATAATCTGAGTACTGTAAATCAAAAAATAAACCAATCTAAGAACAGAGTTCTGTATGCTTGTTAAATGAATTATAATTAAGAAATACTGCGTCCATTGGGGGAAAAAAAATATACATTTGTCACGGAAAAGGTCCTTCCCCTATCTCTCTATCTTATTCATCTATCTATCTTTATCTCTCTTTATCTCTTTATCTGTGTATCCCTGTATCTCCCAATCTCCCAATCTCTCTACCTATCTACCTATCTATCTCTACTATCTATATAGTAAATGGTCTGCATTTGTATATATATATATATATATATATATATACTGTAACTAGTGTGTATGAGTTACGATGCGTGTGCAAGAAATATTTGTGTTTTGTTTCTTTCAATTATGTGTGTGTTTTTTTTTTGCTGACCTCATGTTAAATGTGATTTCAAAAGGCATTCTAAAAGTCCTAAAAAGTATTGAATTTAACTTGCCTTAAGCTGTAGGAACCCTGATAGAGTAGTCACGTGGAGCCTCATTCTCCTCAGGATGCGCTGCATTAAACATTTTGATAGTAGGTTGTTGTAGATTATATAGTAGTAGCATTAAATTATATAAAATATATATAATATAGCAGTCTGTTCAGTCCTTTAAGACTTCTTGTGATAAAGGGCTATACAAATAACTTAACTTGACTTGACCTATATATATATATATATATATATATATATGCACATATACCAAAGCCTTATCCTTCTAGTGGAAGGTGGCTGGAGTCAAAAACACACTCACATTCACCAAACTTTTATTCCCATTTGCGCTTCCCAACCTGACACCGAACATTACGCCCCCAGCAGCATGTTATCATCCAAACATTTTTCCAAGAAGTACAGACAATTACATAGTTGCATCCTTAAAAGCATGTATGTTTATTTGTGACTTTAACAAGAGGTAAAGAGGTTGACGCTTATTGTAATTATACATTTCAGACATTGTAAAAGCATATCTTCTGAAAGCACTACAATTCCTTCCAGCATTTTCCTGAAATCGGCTAGATCAAGGAAATTGCACTCCATTATCCCAGTGCTATATTTAGTACCATAATTGTGCTTTTGTAAACATCTGTGTCTTTTTTTCTAAGCAAAGTTTAACCCTACATTTTCCCCTACATTTCTTTTTTTTTTTAAAGAACTAAACAAAAAAAGAGTTGGGCAGGCAGCTTCAGAGAGGTGGTTCAGAAATTTTGTCGACGTTTGGGAAAAGCAGATGTACGTGTTCCCGGCTGTAATAATCCATTTGCTGGCTGCCTCTTTGGGCCCTTATCCCTCATGCTGTTGGTCATTGGCGACACTCTGCCAAGCCCGAGTGTAACCTGGCCCAGGGAGGCAGCTGCATGGCTCAACTGTGACCCTTTGATGACTCTGCAACTGTAACCCTCGGCGTACACATACCCGCAGCTTAAAATGCTCCCCCTGCGTTAAAGGACACACAAAACAGCCGTGTCTCCCTAGGGCGCTATCGTGCATGCTGTTTATCACCATAATGAAAGTGCCGGTTTAGTGCTAATAGGTGGGGTACGTTGTTTGAGGTGTCCTTAAAAAGTTGAAAGTTAAATATTTTCTCTATTAAGTATATGTCAACAATGCCCAACTGAGTTCAAAGAGCCCTTATCCTTTACCTGCTGCGCCTAATTGGTTTTATCTTACTTTCATCGGAGCTGTTCGGGGCTGAACACATTAGGTTCGAGGAATTAGGACTGAGGGAGTGCTAGAGAGTGACGTCATGCTTGTCCCCATGTTTTTTACTTTATTTGTAAGTGTAGCAAGAACATTGTAAAAGTAATTAGAGGCCTTCAAGTCGAGTGCCCTCGATAAGGCGCCTTGAATGGCTGACTACGCTAACAGTGTATGAGTGTGTGTGTGTGAATGGGTAAAAGTGTAAAGTACATTTTAAAACACTTCTGGAGGTCTTAAGTGACTTGTTAAAGTGCTATATAAAGGCAGTTTTATTTACCATCGAGTCCAAATACCAACACAAACCCCCAAAAAGATGAAAAAAGAATATTCATGAATTTATTCAAACAAATCTAAGAAATGCACATACTTGCACGCACATCATGAATAGACTAAGGCCACAATCCACCAGGAGATGGCAGCAGAGAGTAACAAAGTTCCACATTCTGTACAGCTTATTTAACTTTTTAAGTGAGCGACTGGATGAATGGATTAGATTTAAATTAGATGACCCGTTAGAAGCAATTCATTAGTCAGTTAGTGTCATACTTTTCAAACCAAGGTGGTCAGTTAATTCAGGAATAGACACAGCAGCAATTCCTAGTTAAGAGTCGTTCATGTTAAGAATTTACTAATATAGGTATCCAATATCGGTCCAATCGCAATATTTTCGAATTTATTTATTTATTTATTTTGTTATCCACTCTGCATCGTTCTTTTTTGTGTCTCTGCCTCTCTCGCTCTTAAATTGCAGCACTGAACTTTGTTAAGACCAATTTGGTTTTGAAAATAAAAACAGTAAAAACAACAGGATGTGTAATAACTGATATCGGAACTCGCAGTACTTTACGGTGCAATATTGGTATCCTAACAGAAGTAAAAATATTGAATCGGGACAGCTGTAGTTTATGGTTCGCCTATTAGGATGTTTGATACTCATTAAGATTTTCCGCTTGGTTTACAAAATGAAAGGAGATGCTGTGATTCTTTGTACCACCTCTTGTACCCAAACAGGAATTGACTCAAAGTATCATTCTGTGTGTATTTGTGTCTCAGCGCAACAGGTGTTTTGAAGTGTGTATGAAATTCACTCACACTTTTTTGACATAAGAGCACTGCAATCACCAACAAGCTTTTCCATGTGACTGACCATAAGTATTCTAGGTCTGTTAGCCTAGAGCAGGCTTCACCAACATGGTGGCCACGGGCACCAGGTAGCTCCCGTAGAATTCCTGAGTAGTCAGTGGACTGGTTCTGTGAATAGCTCACCAGTGATGGGTCATTTTGATTTTCGAGGAAATCGGATTCTTAACTGGCGTAATGTTTAGTGGTTGACTGATCCTATTTTAACCCTACTTCCAAGAGGTACACCCTGGTTTTAACATAATTAAAACGTCGTAACAACATAGTACAGTGGTACCTCTACTTACAAATGTCTCTACAAACACAAGTTTCAGGTTACAAAGTACCTGAATGGGTAAATATTGCCTGTGGTTAGAAAGGCATTTTAGGATACGAAGTCAAAAATACACTACAGTACGCGCTGCCATCCGCCACTCCCAGAGTTCTACCTGGCAAATGGTGCATATGAGTGAATCCCGACATGCTCTTCGTGTCCCCAGTTAAAGTTAAAAGGTAAATAAAATTTTAAATTTCTTCCTTTGTTTTTAGTTTTTTTTTTTACATTATGTGCGCCTCATGTTATGTTTATTGTGCGATAATCTAACTTTAACATGTATTTGTTTCATGTTCTGATGCTCTTATTATTCAATCAAAACAATATCATTCTTTTGCGGGGCTTGGAATGGATTAGCGCATTAACATTCTCAAGGTGGCTCTACTTACAAATCTTTCAGGTTACGAAGCTACTCCCAGAACAATTTAAATTCTTAAGTAGTGGTACCACTGTAATAACAGTAATAACATGATAAAGTGTCATTTTAGAAATGTGTATCCAACTGGTAGCCTTTTACGTTATTCTTTCAGCTTCCTAAAGATTGGTGAGAGTGTTAGCAGCTGCAGAATGGGATGGGTGTATACGCCCGTTTTATCTAAATCTAGTCACTGAAGTTTTTTGTGATATTCTTTTCGGTGGGGTAATCATGTAGCAGTTAAGGAGTAAATTATAAACTTTCAACATGGTTAGAGGCTCTAAAATCTATCTCCCCACAGCCAAAATTTTTATAGTCTGCCATCTAAAGCAGTTATGTCCCATACACAGGCCTCTACCAAGAATGGGCTTTTCCACATTGGACAGGTAATCGTCAACCCTCTTGAAGAGGGGGACAACTGTTGAACAAGCCAAATCATTCGTCTGTATTTCCTCCCTCTTTTTCTAACCTTTCTAGTCTGCTTTGATCACTGCAAAGGGATGGACAAATCTACAGGTTTCTTTTTATTTGATTCACAAGCCACCTTTCCTGGGTTTATTCCTAATGTTTTCATGGCATCAACCCTCTTCTTTCTGTCCAGCTCATGTGGCTTCTGTGTTGTGGTTGTATGTTCTTCTCTGGGTTTATGGGGTTTCTGATACCGCATGTCCGCGAATACTGAGCTGTCCGTCTCGGACACAAGTAAAAAATCGTGCTCTTTGCTTGTCACATAAGATCCTGATAAAGATAATAAGACATAGTGTTTTGTAGCTGTATCAGATTCTCATAAAGAAATGGAGGCAGGTTATTTCTGGGATGGACGTGAAATCAATACCTTTCTCTTGGTCTTTGAAATTGTTCCTGTTTTTTTTCCTTATCTCCTTGGCAATACTACAATACCTCAACACTCACGGTGTTTTTTCCTTCTACTCCCCTTTTGGAATTGTGACTCCCTTAAAAAGCTTTTACTCCTCCTGATCCTAATTTTGTTCTTTTCTAGACTCGAGATGATTTCTTGGGACAAGTGGACGTCCCTCTCAGTCATTTACCGGTAAGCTCTGTGTGTTTTTTTCTGAAGCTTTATTTGCCTTGACAGGCTTTCAATTTATTGAATACTTAGTTGCCAAAGTGATTAGATCTTGAAAATAATACAGGTTTTGTGTCTTGTTGCTGACCCTGTTTCTTGAAGTAAGGCTATCTTGACACTCGCATGCACAAATCCTGCAGTAATAAAGTCGTGAAACTCAAAATGCAAGAAATGATGGTTATAGTTTTCAGGATGTGTAATTAAAAAAAACAATTGCACTTCCAATTTACCTCCACCAAAACCCATTTCACCTAGAAAGTTTAGAGATTGGTAGCCCTATAGATAACACAAAGTCTGGAACCCTATGCCTAAAAATAAATGTATTTTATTATTAGACTGTCCATTTGCTAGCACAATTTACCCAACCATTTTTGAGAGAATAGCTAAACATTTCAGTTTGTTAATCTTTTCATGTGAATAGTGCAAAGATTTATTGTTTTACCTCAATTTCTGTATATGCTACTCATTTTGTAAGAACACTTAAGTTCTTGTTTGATGTCCCTTCCAATTTTTCCCAGATTGTTTAATTTTATTGTTGTTGCGGTAGTTTTAAGTGTCAACTAAAATACATTGTTATAAGACCCTTTTCTCGCCCTCCTTTGACCTTTAATTTGGGGTTTTCTTTTCCAAGAGTGTTTTTTTGCTGTGGCTCTCAAATGAGGGTCCATAAACTCCATTTGGCATGTAAGATTTTAAAATAAATTTGCACTGCAGGAAAGAGGTCTAAATATAGTGGAAGCTAGAGCTCTTGTTGGTGATAGGAATGAGTAGAGAGGTGTTGTAGTGGGATGTTTGGATGCATTCTAAGGGATGGGCAGGGCACCCGTACAATCCGGCAGGGGTAAACCAGTGAAAGCTGTCGGGCCCTGCTGTTGAACAGAAGAATGTGTTGTCTCACCCTGACCCGAGTGACATGGCTGCTTTCTTGTGTCCCGTTTAATCTGGAGGGACGAAAACATTGGCCAACCTGGGTGCCACGGTGCTTAAATTGTTTGGGTGTTTGGGCATTTGGATTGGCCATGGCCCAAAAATTTCGGTGTTTTTTTTTTTTTTTTGCTACTTTTTCCCTTTTTTATTTTCTTTGTTTTTTTTGTATGTGTTTGTCTTGCTGTCTGTCACCCCTCTCGAGGGATATGACCAGGGTAGATAGATAGATGGATAGAAAATTATTTTTTTTGTTCATTTGTTATGTAGTCGTCTGAAAAAACCTTTCACACGGTCAGCAAGTAAATAAGAACCATCGCTCTGGTATAGAGAAAATGCTCACACAAGTAGCTTCTTGTTGTGGCTTTTATAGCTTCGCAGGGCTCCCTGTTTGGCAAGACTGAGACTCTGAGAGATATCCAGAATGTAAACAACAAGGTGACTGTCCCTGATTTGGACCGCATGGAAAAAGCCAACTCGGTCAAATTTACATTGGCCTGGTGGGAAAATGCAAGCTTCGGTGACCTGTTTAATATGCTGCTAAAATTTTAGTTATAAGGTATCTTAATCTGGTCCAATCTTTAACTTTACATCCAGTATGCTCCGATGTTTGCATTTTTTTTTAAATCCAATTTTCTCTATTTAGTTACAAAATATAAAAAATAAATTTTTAATCTGTATTATTTGAGTATTGTATCATAGAGGACTTTCATAGAAAATTTGAATATTTTGATAATGTTATTTATTTTATGTAATTTGATTTAAGAGTGGGCAGCACGGCGGCGCAGTGGTTAGCGTGTGTGCGGCACAGTTCTGAGGTCGTGGGAACCTGAGTGGGTTCAAATCCAGCTCCCGGCCTTACTGTGCGGAGTTTGTATGTTCTCCCCGTGCTTGCGTGGGTTTCCTCCGGGCACTCCGGTTTCCTCCCACATTCCAAAAACATGCGTGATCAGGGGCATGATCAATCTAAACCTAGATACTTTCTCACAAGCCATGGATGTTAACTTATGAATTGTCTCTTTGTCCATTGTCACAACTCTGAAAAGTGGCAGTGTTTGTTTGCTTTAAACTGCAAACGCTCTGGCTGTTGCAAATGACAAAGTAGAGTTTCTGTTTTTCCAATGTGCAACCGGAGAAGCTTTGCACAACCGCAGTCCAAGATCAGAGCCATGTTATCCAGAGCCTTGACTCCCCAAAAAAGCCTACTTATTTTATCATTGCAGACTGAGGACCCCGCTATGGAGCGCCCTTATACGTTTAAGGACTTCCTGTTGCGGCCCAGGAGGTTAGTATCATCCAGGTAAAACGGCAACAAATGAGTGGAAATAAATGAGATGTTGAATAATCATTGAGAAGATTTGCAGGTTTCATCCGAACTTGCAGGTCATCTAAGGTCATTTCTACCTCACTAATTCCTTGCCATTGTTATTTTTAAGTCACAAGTCCAGGGTGAAGGGGTACCTGCGTCTGAAGATGGCTTATTTGCCTAAACAAGGAGGACCTGAAGAAGATGCAGGAGATATGAGGGAGGAGGCAGATGTAAGATAATTCATACAATTTTAAGTACATATTTTATCAATGTTGTCATTGATGTGGTAATATTTTATCTTGACATATTTTAAGTAAACTATTAGATATATAAAGAACACATACACTAAACGGAAGTTCCCCAAGTTTATTTTGGAAGATGTTCTGGTGCTAAAAAGATCATTACCTACCACATGAAATCATGTGCATGATAAAGGGTTTGAATTGGACTCCATGAAAGTCGGCGGAGTATTTTTCACTCGCTTTTAAACATGATCATACAGCAAATGAGCTATGACACTTGTTGTTTCCATTGGTTTTTACAGTGCTTTTTTAATTTTAATTTTTTTACAAAACATTCTTCTAGAGATATGGTCCAACCATTATCCAATTTGGATGTTTACAATAGAAATGTGTTAGGTAAAATAACAGTTGAATCTTATAATGGTGTTGGCCGCATCCAATTTTCCGCTAAAGCTTACAAAGACAAATTTCAATATAATTGTGACTCAACCTTACATAAGCCATGGTAGGAAACTGGTCGTGATGCCTTCCAGTCGAGACGGAAGATTCCAATATTCCCATTTGATGTGGAAAATCGACATCAACATTGATGTCTAGACTGAAAGAAACGGGTGGGTTGGTATTTGTTTGCTAACATATTTTTTTAATCAATGTTTTCAGAATATAATAAACAAATATTTTATGTGAAGAAGTAGTTAAGTACATATTATCATTCCATTGAAGTTTTGGATAATGTTTAATAGAAGCTACATTGCCGCTTAATTATTTTAATTTATTATACTTTATTCCGGGTATATATATACAGTACAATTTTTCCATTTGGCATGTGCCCTGTTGAAGATATTTTTATGATAAATATTTTTTTAAAATATTAATTTGATTTTTTTTTTTTGTGTTTTTGAGTAGTTTTTAATGCTTTTTGTAACTTATTTAGTATTTTGAGAGTATCAATGTCCGTCAATTCTATGCCAATTGTTACTAATGACAATGTACTGACGTCACGTAATGTGAACTAATGGCAATGCACAAACACAAAGCTTGAGTCATCTCCACTATCTGCATGCCACCCACTCACTCGACTCAAAATCCCTCAAAATAAACCTTTTGATAATTTCAAACACGTGGGAGAATCGCAGTCAGTTTCACATACAGCACTCAACAAAATTGGCCACCTGTTATCGAAGAGATTATTGAACGTCATGAAGCACTTGAATAAGTACAGTTTTTCAATATACTAGAGCTTTCAATGTAGTAAGTAGAGGTAAGATCTTAGGCCCGAACTTGGCTCGAATTTTGGGCTTAAAATGTCAATTATTAAGACAGGCTTCTCTCTCGCCGTTTTTTGTTTTCTTTTTTTGTTCTTTTTTTACCTTCTGGAGGATCTACACTGCATGCACTTACTTTTCCTCAAGTAATTATTTAGATAAAGAAAATGCTTACCAAACTACAGACGCTGCCCTACTTACTAACGAAATGGTTCGTAAGTTGAATTTGTTCGTAAGTTGCTTCAGTGCTATATTTTGTATGTTTAAGGTTTATATGAGTATGCTTAAGGCTTGTATTGTTTTTTACTAAAAATGAAACATTTTATAAAATAATATGCTATATAAAGATAAATAAAGTTAAGTTTAACCTACTTTCGTGAGATGAGCTTCAACAGTTAGGCGACTTCTACCTCCTTGGTAAAAAGTGGCCGAAAGAACGCGAGCCAACCATTTTCTCAACAGGCTCAATCTTCCATATTCCACTTTCATTTCAAATGAAACTGCTCGCCTCTTCTTTACACTTTACTATTGAAACAACAAAAATGTAAAAGTTCTTAGCGCGCTGGAGATTCAGTATAAATTGTTTACACACAAACTCGGAAGAGGAAACAGATTTTTTTTTTCTTTTGGGCGGATGCTGGGTGACCTCTCACAGCACCACACGCCGGTCGTGGCGGAAAGAAGCACTACAATAATATTCTGTACCTGGGAAAAGGTGAACAATACTAAATCTAATTTACAGTAATGTCCGGATATTTTTCGACATCCCGAAATAAAATGTTTGTATCTACCGTTTTTCGTAAGTCAAATGATCATAAGTAGGGGAGCGTCTGTATTAGTTTAACTCAAAATCAATAAATCCAAAGAAATTCTCCTCCTCTGTGTTGGGGTAAAAGAGGCGTGGCTCCCTCCTCCCACTTTCCTCCCATCAGACGTCATTTCTGCTTTTTGGCAAGATTTTTCGAGCTTTACGAAATCTCTGCTTTTTGGCAAATATTTCATTATTTGCAGCTTTGAAACTGCAAAATTTGAATTTCTTTTCGGTGACATTTTTGTTTAGTTTCACTTTCGTTCTCTGCACGTCGCAGAGATTTAGGCCCTACACCTGCAGTGCACATTTGATTTGAGGGATTCGGCCCCAAGTTGTGTAGTTCAGCATAAACATACATTATTATTGATACTAAGCAAGTGGGATCGGTTTGATACTATTGTCCTGGGATCGATACAATGCTCCTTCATCAATTTCCTCAAAGTGCAACTTGTCTGTGCAGAATTTCTTTGTTTACTCTGTGTACCTTCAAAATATTGTGCAATGGAAGGTATAGTTGGAATTGTTAGATTTGTTTTTTCATTACCTTTCTCTTTTTTTGATTTTACTCTCTTGCCTTTCATTTGAAACCCTTGTGTGATTTAGTTTTGTTGAGTATTTGAAGTGTTGCAATGACGAAACATTCTAGCATAATTTTTTTTTATAGTGATAAAGGGAGAGTGTGTTTTATTCAGCATCCTCTTGTGGTAAAAAAATAAAAGAACGATTAAAGATCAATACACCTTATTTTGTCTATGGCCATATTTTCGATCCACAGTGATACCATAAATGTAACCCCAATTTTCAAAATGTGGTCATTGTTACAGGTTTTTGTCTTGAATTTTAAAATGTGATAAGCAATCCCAGTATACAAACGATGTATGATATACTAAAAGGGACAGTGTGTATAATTTATCGTAGTGGTAAAAAAAAGGGATTGCATTAAAAATCAACAACATCCATCCATCCATCCATTGTCTTCCGCTTATCCGAGGTCGGGTCGCGGAGGCAGCAGCGTTAAAAGGGAAGCCCAGACGTCCCTATCCCCAGCCACTTCCTCCAGCTCATCCGACGGGACCCCGAGGCGTTCCCAAGCCAGCCGAGAGACATAGTCTCTCCAACGTGTCCTGGGCCGCCCCCGGGGCCTCCTGCCGGTGGGACATGCCCGGAACACCTCCCGAGGGAGGCGTCCAGGAGGCATCCTTATTAGATGCCCGAGCCACCTCAACTGGCTCCTCTCAACGCGGAGGAGCAGTGGCTCTACTCCGAGTCCCTCCCGGATGACTGAGCTTCTCACCCTATCTCTAAGGGAGAACCCAGCCACCCTGCATTGATTTGTATTATTAATCAAAATACTTGAACGATTATTTTAATCGTGCATTTTTCAAAATACGCGTAGCTCGAGAAATCAGCATTTATTTTACATAACATTTTTACATAACATTAGCCTCACCTAAAAGGAAAGGAAAAAAGTAGTAAAATGTTGCGTTTTGCTCACTTTGAGCCTTAGTAGTTTGTATTCTTTCTTGTGCTTTTTAACACTTGTTTTCTGCTTAACTACACAATGCAGCAACATCTAGTGATTAAATGAAGTTAAAGTTTGCATTTGAGTTATTTATATAAATAATTTTTGTCCTGTGTTTATTATAACTTTGCTGTCCACCAACTACCCTATACCACATTTGATTTACATGCACTAGTCTGTCTCTTCTATCTGTCTGTCTGTCTTTCTGTCTTTCTGTCTGTCTGTCTGTCTGTCTCCTGAGTCATACACAAAGGGAAGGTACATTTTTCAATAATGACATTTCCAAGCAAAAAGTATCAATATCAGAATGGTATCAATTCATACTACCTAGTATTTACTTGAATCGGGTTGATAATACAATTCCAAGTGTCACTCACCCCTACTTTCTATTCATTTCAGGGGTGGGACGAATCAGCGGATTCAGGTTCACAGCGCCCTCAGCAGCTGTTGCCACCTTTGCCTCCAGGTTGGGAAGAGAAGGTGGACAACCTGGGACGTACCTACTATGTCAACCACAACAATCGTTCCACCCAGTGGAAACGGCCTTCCAACATGTATGTTTTTGTCACTTTTTTAACGTACACAGTAACGTACTTTCTGTACTATAAAGTACACCGTATTATAAGGAGCACTAACAAAAAAATATTCTTTTTGGATTTTTTTTTTCATGTGTAAGGCACACCAGACTATAAGTTGCATGGAAGTAAAACTTAAGTTTAAAATAAAAAAGTAGCGTATTTGTGGATTGATTGATCAGTCGGAATTCTTCACTGAGCCTGCTGTGGTTTTTAAACTGCACACTTTATGAACACGCATGCCGGCTGAAAATTGCAGTAATATGCATAGGAAAGGACTGAACTTGGCCTTTTTAGCTTGGCCTTGATGCCAGGTCCTTAGCTTGGCCTTTGCCATGATCTTTGATTTTTGCATTCCGGAGATGGAATAAGAGCTTGCTCTGTCCACTCCACGCATCGGCCCGGTATTGCAGTACCTCCGGGAACGGTGCATTCGCAATGATCGCAGCAAGGTTTTAGGGCTAGGACCTTAGCTTGGCCTTTTGGCTGAGAGTAAGTGTCCCGGCTCCTAGGCTTTGTAGCGTATTATGAACTGACCGATAACGGATAATGGATAATGAATAACGAAGATAGATCAATAACCCTTAAAAACCCCAAACCCCCCTCACAGTTGCTTTATAATGAATGCTACAGTAAATGAACCGGATGGCAGCAGGGTTTTTTTTAAGGGTTATTGTTCTATCTTCGTTATTCATTATCCATTATCCGTTATCGGTCAGTTCATAATACGCTACAAAGCCAAGGAGCCGGGACTCTTACTCTCAGCCAAAAGGCCAAGCTAAGGTCCTAGCCCTAAAGCCTTGCTGCGATCATTGCGAAAGCACCGTTCCCGGAGGTACTGCAATACCGGGCTGATGCGTGGAGTGAACAGAGCAAGCTCTTATTCCATCTCCGGATTGCAAAAATCAACGCCTTGTTGTAACCGTCACATGCTGACAGAATTAGAATTTAACATTCGGCGCATGCCAGACCCTATCCGCTTGACCACGAACGATACAGACGACACATGAAAAGGCATTCCGTTTTATCCCATCATCACACTATTTTTAGTCACGGTATCAAATTGTCTGCGACAGGTCCATGGTACAGAAAATGTTGTGGGACAACTGTAATACAGTATTGTATTGCAAACTCACAAAGTCTCTACGAAGCGCACAAGATTCTGAACTGAATGAAGATAAAGACATTGTGGGAAGTAATTTGATTGTCCTGATAGACAAATGGGCGCATGTGTTTAAAATGTTAAGTTTGAGGTGAGGAAAAGTGAAACAGGATTTTATACCGATTTTTCATCACTTTGTTTTCTCATTTCTCTAATATACCTAGTTGGTTGGTGCTTGGTTAGATCCCTTAACCACTTTGGTTGTAGGGCACTATTTCCTATGGTGTATCTTGGGCAAGTACAGCCTGGTTGCGCCCATCACTCTTCAGGCCAACACATGTCTCCACCCGGTCTCGAACCAGGGAGCTTTCGTGTATTAGGCAAATGTGCTAACCACCACGGAAAGTACCGTGACTTAAAAATAGTGAGATAAGACCTAATTCTTTATCATGTGTCATCTGTATCCCTAGTGGTCTAGTGGATAGAATCTAAGCATCCAATGTTATGCTATTGTGAACAACTATTCATGTCCAAATCTGCCTGGTGGTTAGGACATGGCGCGATCCCTGTGTCCATCATTGCTATGCAATTGTGGTCAGCTATAACATTTATCGACAGGTAGAAAATTGCCTAACTATGGTAACGAATTTCCAATTTTTTTCGCATATAAGGTGCACCGAAATATAAAATTCAAGTTCAAACCACTGATCTAGTTAGTTTTTGGGTGCGCCTGATAGTCCAGAAAATACGGTACTTTATAGATGACACCATCATTTTCTAAACCTTGTGTCCGCAATCTCGTCCCCACCTCTTAAGAGACGTGATTTCAGAAACTGAGAGTGACAATCGCCAGCGTCAGATGAACCAGGAAGCTCACCGCGTCTTCCGATCAAGACGACACATCAGCGAAGATCTGGAGAACGAGCACATGGAGCCCAGGGACCTCATTGATAACGTGAGAAACACACATATTTTAATAAAGTATTACAGTATAGTGGCTGTCTTTTTGCATTACAGCACTAGAGTTGTTTGAACAATGTTTGTGGCAAATGTGTTTTTGTAATCTTTTATAAATATATATATTTTCATTATCTGTTTCTGTACCTAGCGTGCTGAGGAACTTGCTTTTATTGTTTGGACCGGTGGTCAGCAACACGCGACTCTTTGGCACTCCCTAGTAGGCTCCCTGGCACTTTTTCAAAACAAAAATCAATATGGGAGTCTTAAAGGGACACTGTATAATATTTAGTGCTATCTTGTGGTCCAAAAAAACTTTAATTCAAAAAAAAAAAAAAAAAATATATATATATATATATTGATTTGAATACTAGGCAAAATTATCGGAAATTGTATAGCGATGTTGTTTTTATAAAAAAATCATGGGTCAAGAAATTTGTATCCCTTTTACATAGTGGAATCCCAACTTAAGGTTGCTGCCATGTTTGTCTGGCAACTTGCTGCTACGCTGTGCTCTGTGGCATTGGTTTTCGTTCGCATCAGACAATACAGTGCCGTCTAGTGGTCAAATGATTGATTTAAATACTTGTCTGGACGATGTCACCAGGCACTGAAATATGTCATGCCGTATATCATTGGAAAGCTTGAACTTTTGGGATTCAAGATATATTGACAATTTCAAAATATACTAATCAGAGAAACATCACGATCAGTCTGAAACAACATACCCGAAAACTATACAGCTGGTGTAAGTCGCCAGTACTTCCCCTGGGCTGTCTTTAACTTCCTTGAATGTCCGGAAAAATGGCTTTGTTCTATAAAGAACAATCCATTGAATCCAAGCGTGTAAAATATTTACTCCAACACACGATAATGCCGAGAGATGAATAGTCATCCGCCTTAAACATTTCTGGTTCGTTGGACGTTGCTTCTTTTAATTTTTTTGTTTCGTTATACTATTTCCATTTACAAATAAATAGCCTCGTGAAATAATTCCCAATATGATCGTTAGCGCTCCCCTATCTGATTGACACCTTTTTCCATGATGAGGGTTTGTTCATGCTAGTTTTATTCATGCACAAAGTTACATTAAAATTGCGTCTTCCTCGACACATACATTCCACCTGTCTCACTCTTAGAAAAAATAAATACATGGGCCACATCGTTGCATAAGCCGCAGGGTTTAAAGCTTGGAGAAAAATTACGGCTTATAGTCCAAATTTTATGGACCTTATGTGATGCGTTCCTTATAAGAATTATATGAATCTTTTCATTTTATGCAGCTTCAAATTCATGTTTTTTTTTTTTCGTGCAATAGGGCTTTTTCAACATTTTGGGTTGCCAACACCTGGGTTTAGACTTTCTGTTTTAACGGATTTGTTGTATTTTTCACAATCTTTATTTCAATAAAGCTGAATTCCCCAATTTGAAATTTGACCTAAAGTTTGCTGGAATACTACCTCACCTGTGCTCGGAATTTTAAACTTTTGTTCAACTTTTGTTCTTTAAATAATTGCAAAATGCTTTGTGGCCAAATGGCCAATAAGATACCATTCTCCATTTATCCTTGTCTTCTTAATTTTATTTTTTAATACCAGCTTCCAGATTTATGTAATTTAAAACGTGATTATTATTCCTTGACGAAAATACATCACACAAAACTTTACCTTGGGGTAAAATTTTAGTAGATGTATTAAAAAGCTTGTATCAGTTCCCTTAAAATGGTTTTCAAATTTAGAATACAAATGGAAATAAAAGAAAAATAATATATATGGAAAATAGGACACATTTTTAAATTAAAAAAGGTCAGACAGTAAAAGTATTTTTTAAATTAAAAACGTATTTTTAATCCCTCCTAAATTATTTTTTTCCTAAATTGGGTTAGAATAGAAATTAGAATGACAGTTTTCTAAGGAAAGTACTTAAGTATCTTATAAACAAAACAGTAAACAACCCCCAATAATCAGATGGGCGCTTTGCATGGCTGACTCCTATTGTTGTGTGAGTGTGTGTGTGAATGGGTAAGCGTGAAGCACATTGTAAAGCGCTTTGGAAGGTCTTCATTGACTTGAAAAGTGCTATATAAATGCAGACCATTTACCATTAAAAAAAATCTATGAAAATACAATTAACATTCAATTTGAAAAATGCATTCTGGGGCTTTTATGGCCATATCCTTGAAATCCTTCCAATCAGTAGTATTATTCTTCTGACATGGTGGACTCTTATCCTTTTTGTCTGCAGTCTTGGGAGCTTATCACAGAGGAAGACCCAAATGACAGCCTGCCCCAGGCCCAACCGGGTACGTCCTCCCTGCTGACCCCACAACCCCCATCGACGCCTGTCCCCCAGGAATTCTCCGATGATTTGAGCCTGAGGCTTTCCTTCCCCTCTGACGCGAATGGCGAAGTGCCTGGGCCCAGTTCAGTTTTGGTGAGGGATCAAACCACGTTACATTGTGTATAAACAGAATACATATACAGTAGTACCTCTGCATACAAGCTGAATTCAGTTCGGGATTGTGCTCATAGCTCGAATAGCTCGTGTAACGAGCAAATTTTCCTGATACGAAATCATGAAAAACTAAAAAAATGGCCAATAAGATACCATTCTCACTAAAACACATTCAAATAATAGTTAAACATAAAACATACACTAATTAGATGATATTAACAAAATCAAATACAAAATTATATTGATGGCAGAAAGCCGTTACGGAGGTGCTTGGTGGTGCAGGAGGAGTGACAACGCACGACTTTTGATGATACGTAAGTAGTGCTGCATCAACGAATCGATAAAATCGATTATTAAAAGCGTTGGCGACTAATATGATCATTGACTGTGTAGCTCAATTTATGAGCCACTAAGCACATTTAATGCAAACAAGTGTATTGGATTTTGTTGCGAAGTTAAGGGTTGTATGACCACTTTGGTCTAGCAGAGGGCGCAGAGACCTTTTTCATTAAAAAAAAAAAGTGAAAAGAAAAATAACAATAATGACATGTTAAACTCAATACAAGGAGCAGGTTCTTACGCATATTATAAATGGGGAATGTTTATCATGAAAATAATCTTAAATTGCAGACCTAAACTTCCTGTACGCTTAAAATTAAAGTTACTGCAATTTATTCTTACAGCACAATTTTTTGGGGGCTGTTTTATTTTCTTTCAGAACTTTCTTTTGCCCTTTTAGCCTGACTGGGAACACTCACTTTCTACAGTTCTTTTGAAAGAAGAAAAAAAGAAAAAAAACTCTGCCCCCCCTTCAAAATGGTACAGAAATGCATAAAGCAAGTGTCATTAAACAGAGCTTTCGCAAGACTAGTTTCCACGTTTTCTGGATGTTTGTTTATTTTCAACGAAAGCAGTGACTTCCTCCCACTTAGCCAGCATCTCTGTCTTTTGTGGATGCCAGCTTTTTTGGTCCGACCTATTCGTTTTTTTTTTTTTTTCGCAACAGCAATATAACCTCCCTGGGAAATTAATGCAGCGACACGCTGCGCAAATTCTTCTGAGACTTTGTGATCGGCACTCGCTGCTTCACTATTATAGTTTTTGGCTTGGTCACTTACTGTAACACCGCCCTTGTTTTTCTATTATTTCTTGCTTCGTTTCAGTTTTTTTTTTTTCCCAGACTCCTCTGTTTCCATTTTCGGAACTCCTTGTTAAGGTCATAAAAAGTCACAAAAAAGCAGATGCTATAAAAACGCGATTAAAAATAAATCTTGCTGAGGAATACCTTTAGAATACAGATATAACCAGGGGCGCAGAATCAGGTGGCGGGAGGCACATGAGCAAAATGGACCAAGCTGATGGCGGCAAATAGTCACGACCGATGAGCTGTCTCTATTGATAGCCTCTCTTGAACTGGATTTTCCTTTGTAAAGCATGCAAAATTAAGTTTAAAAAAACCCAAGCTCTTGTCTCGAAATTATTGTTTGTAGAGGTGCTCGTGTAAACAACTGTACAGCAAATGTGTAAACAACTTATTAAATATGTTTTCGGCAGAACCAGTTGTCAAACCGACTGCGCTCCTCCAGTATGACGGACGGCGTTAGCGATCAGGCCCAGCCACCTCCTCTCGCGGTAAATATTTGCCAACTTGGCATTTTCTTCTGTCCCGTCTCCGCTCTTCCTTTGTGTTCTGTTACTGTTGAGCATTCTCATTGACCCCGAGGGCTTTATAGGCTTTTCCTTCACATCTTCGTTGTGGGTGTACAACACATTAATCCCGCTTTCCCCACCTCCTCACCGGACAGGTGGTGTTTCTAACTCTTCACTTCTCCCCCTTGTTGTAGCTGTCTTTCCTTTCTTCTTCACTCAGTGGGATTACCGCACCACTTCCTTCCCGTCTTCATTGCTGACTTCAAAGAAGGCTCTTAATCCTCAGAACTAAAACCATTCCAGTTAGACACCCTTGCATGTTTCCAAAGTTCATTAGTCACAGTCGCTAAGTACCACTGTCCCATGATTCTTGAGGGTGTCACACAATTGAGTCAGCTATGAAAAAATAAAGAATACTCTAATGTCAGCAGCAATGACAAGCCATTAGCAGGTTAGGTAATCAGGCAGGAATTTGCTATCATCAGTCATTGCTTACCATCATTGCAATGTTGTTGAGGTCTGTATATTAACATACAATGCAGTATTTTTTTGCTGTGATAATATATTGCGGTAAAAACTGTACAACAGCACACACTGCACACAAACAGCTGCAACATGACTGCCGTACATCTGCAGTACACAATAAAAAACATAGTTTACAGCAGTGGTCCCCCAACCTTTTCTGTACCACCAGTTTAACGTCTGACAATGTTTTCACAGCTCGGCTCAATACTAACAATAATAATAATAACCCAAAATCCACTGTGTAATCCCCTGAAATATTTGGGTGCGCCTACTCACTGCAACACACTCTGGTCGCTGTCATAACCTTTAACGCAACATGAATGAATAGTCTTTATTGTTATTATACAATGAAATTGGGGCGCTTCTTTCAGTGAAAGAACTCATGTAGAGAGCGGCCCGCTAGCTGCACTCCAGCATCAGGAGTCCTTGGCTTGACCCAGGTCTCCATGATGATTAAAATACAACAGTCAAGAACGTAGCGATTTCCCACAAGTTGTAGCTCCAGGTATTCCGTTCCATGGGTGATTAATCTAGCGTTTATGAGATACTGGCACTGAAGAAGTGGCTTGTGTGGCATTTTACATAGCAGCTGAAGTGATTTAGCACCCCCAGTTTCTAGAATGTAAATGCAATATTACAATGAGTAAATCCAAACAGCAGTCAGGTCATTGTAATTATTTTGGGTAGACATTACCAGCAACTCTGTTGCCCACCAAAACAGTACCGCATGAAGAGGCATCTTAAAGTGTCTAGTTCTTTGTATAACATTTAAAGTAACTTTTGATTTATTAAACAGTGTTAAATTTAAGGTAGTTCTTTTTATGTGACCACACTTCTATTGAATAGTCACCTATTTTGAACTCTTATTTCCTCCCTCCATATTTTTTTCACTACTTATAACTTGGGCTATACTGTTACATACCTAAAAATAAACTTTTTCTTTGCTAAATCCAAACCAATCAACAACTGCACTCAACATGACAATCAATATTCTATTTTGCCTCTGTTGATTCCCCACCACTATCCCTCATCCAAAAATTCCCATCTTCCTTCCTGAACACAATCACTTTATATCTGCACCCTTTTGTATTTCCAGTGTCCCTTCAATATAATCCCCCATTTTAAACACAACCCCCCCCCCAAAAATCTTATCCCATTGGCTTAAAATTGTGCTTGTTTTAGGTATCGAGTTTGTTCCTTTTTCAAGTAAAATAAGAACAATCTTCCTTAAAATGAGGGAAAATGCCTGATTGAGCACATGGTAGATAATATTTCCGACTTCAGGCATTTATTAATTCTCTGATTGGAATGATAATACTTAAAATGAGCAAAGGCTTTCCTTTTTGGGAAATTTTGCTCTTATTAAGGATTTGTTTTTCTTATTTTACTAGAAAATTAACTATGCTGACATAAAAAGGCACTTTAAATGCCAATGTGGTAAGACTTTTTTTTTTTTTACATAAATACCTGCCCCACATATTAATGCCCCCTCCTGACAATACTGTTATTTACCACCAGCAGCGTTCCCATTCCAGAAGAACCAGAGCTCAAACAGTCTCAGGTGGTGAAGATACCACGGTAATGTCTGTTTATGTACAATACAAATTATTTGTACGTTCATAAAACAACCCCAGTTGTTTGCAATACTTTAAAATGTACCGTATTTTCCGCACTATAAGGCGCACCTAAAAGTCTTATTTTTTTTCAAAAGCTGACCATGCGCCTTATAACACAGTGCGCCAACTATAGTACAACGAAAGTGTAATATTTCCCGCTGGCATCGGGGGATACCCAGGCTGAGCCAGGTCTCGGTGATGATTAATATACAACCGTCACAAATGTAGCAGTTTCCCTGGTGTTGTAGCTCCAGATCATCCGTTTTTTTCTTTTTTGTAATGGATCCGGTGTTCCTGAGATACAGGCTAGGCAGGGGTGGCTTGTTACGTTGCTGCAGCAGTAGGCCGCTGCTGTGACCCCAATTATGCTTCATCTCCTGTCGCCGCCTCATACTACTCCCGGACACAATAACAATCCACGGAGCACTTTATGGTGATACCTGCGCTTTTCTGACTTTTCTTAAGAGTCCGATTTAATTGATGAATTCCTTTTCATTGTAAAGAGCTGCTAAAATACTAGCTGTCGCCGTGCTTCTGGACACATTGACTTTTGCCTCTGCCCGGCTGTTTGACTGACAAGGCTATCACAGTCGCACCCACACAAAACACACACGCACACACACACACACACACGCACACACATACACACTGTGTTTCATGACCTGCCCCCGTGAAAGCGTTCGGTGTGTGTTGTCTGCTAGAGAACACAATGCACGAAAAGTAAACCGGATACTGCAAGGGATAACTGTACCATGAATTTTTGTAGATTGTACCTACTTGAGGTTGGCCTCAGTAAACCTACCTGTGGACTGTAGCATTGAAAGTGATTCGATATTAATTTGTTGTTGTTTTTTTGGGTAGAGGGAACATATTGGAAAAAACCCTTCTTATTAACTGGATGATGGATAGGGTAGACTTAATTGACAAAATATTACATCAGGTATGTTCACTGCCATTTTTTTGCCCAGACCAATACCTATACAAGTTTTATAATACTTACTGATACTTAGTACCGAGTGCAAAGTATGAATATAAAGAATATATTGTCAGTCTTTCTTGTTGAACACATGAGTCTTCATATTTTGTAGAAGTTTCTAAACCGATATTTTGCGGTACACCGCCACTGGTATTCATCGAAAAATTAAAGCTTTCCCTCCTGGAGACGTCGCTTTCCGATCTTCTGACAGGTTTATTTTTGCTCTCTTTCCACACCGGGCGCGGCCAGTCTCCTACAGCGACTGCATTCAACCTGACCACCCCGGGCCTGCCCCCTGGATGGGAGGAGCGGAAGGATGCCAAGGGGAGAACTTATTACGTCAACCATAACAACCGCACCACTACCTGGACTAGGCCCATTGTACAGGTACAGCAGGTCAAGGAGGCGGAGCTGAACTTGCGTCAACATTGTCTCGGTTTTCGATTCACTTTTCGTCCACTCGTTGTCAGCTTTTTATGCTGCCTGTTTTTTGTGCGTGTATGTGTATTGTGTTTTTTTGAAACTCTGGTTTGGACCCATCTCTCCCTGTGTTTGTTTCCACGATGGCATTGTGTCGAGCGTAATGCAAATGGGTGTCTAATATCTCTTTTTATCCTGATGGTTGTTTTTGTGTCCATGCATTTGTCTAATTCTCATCAGTTTCAATCGTTGATCAGAAGGAAGAGATCGCAGTCAAATGATTTCTGATTTCAAACTCAGTACACCTTCGCCAAGGCTGAACAATCTAGAATTTTAATGTTTAGCGGACTGTCTTTTTTTATGGCAATTCTGGTCAGTAAAACAGGAAGAATAAAAACCTTGGCAAAGGGTGAAAGGTGTGTTTTTCCGTGGTGCCCCTTTTCCACTGCAAAGTATCTATGCATAAGATAATTAGAAAATTCAGATAGTATTTGTGAAAAAGCCTGGATAAAACGTGCGTATACCGGTATATTTTTATCAATGCATTATAAAGTTGGTAAAATGTATTTTGAAGAAATTGAAGCTCACTAGTTAAAGTAGTTAAATTAAAGTGGTCCCTCCTTTGTGGATCACTAATTTCAGATTTACTCTCTATATTTGCATTTTAGGCCAATTTGCTATGTTGCTTGTTTAAGTAAACCATTTTTAGCTTTAGATAATAAAATTCATTCATTATTCATTTTAACTGGTGCTTAAAAAGGGTTGCGTGCATTTTTCATGTCTTAAAAGATGCCTCGCCCGAATTAAATAAACAATTAATATCCCCAAATCCAAGAACTATGTTGTCCTTAATTTGAGTAATATAACTAACTATTTAGTGAATTCTATGACAAAATAGTGACTAATACAACCAAGAATCAAGAGTTAATACTTTTTTGTATTGGTTGTTCAATAGACAAGATAAGAATAAGTGCACACTAATGTCTCAAGGTACCATAGTTAAAAATAAAGTACGGTATTTGTGTACTGGTGCATAACGCGCATCCCTAATTTTTTTCTAAAAATTGGTTTCTCATCTCAAATTAAGCATTGTAATTAACAAACATTAAATACGTGCAGCCATGATTAAAATCTCCCATTGACAACGTAAATTATGAATACAATACAAACATAAAATTTACAATATATTTATTTAATAATCAGAATCAAGTGTTCTTCCTCGTCATACTTTTGTGTTTATATCTTTCAGGACGACTATGTTTTCTTTATGCACTAACATGCGTCTCTGGTACTGTGAGTAAAAATAGTGTGATAATGAGATAAAATCGAATGCTTTTTCGCATGTCATTTGTATCGCTAGTGGTTTAGTGGTTTTGAAACAGCCCTCAATGCCGCGAACCGGGTTCAATTTCCATTGTTCTGTGATTGTGGCCAGTGATCTTTCTCGACTGATCATTTATTGCGCAAATGCTGTTAAACCTCGTGTATCACGCGAACCCAAGATTTGAGCTCTTTTTTGGGTAAAAAAAAAACAAAAAACAAATCAACAACGCATAAATATAGTATCTATTTTTCTGTAGATAACTAGAAAGCTAATGCTAAGATTCCCCCGTTTTTTGTAATTTATCTCAGGAAGCTGCAATATAACAGTCCACTGTCAAGCCATCTTGTCGCTTTCATAAAATTTTCTATGCCATGACAAAGATGTTTAGGTTATTTTACTCACTGCAAAATAGGATAACGGTTCTGTATGAAAAGTATTCTTATCTGTCATTGCAATTGGAACCAAAATTCAAGCTTTTGCATGCAGTGTAAAAGGGGCTAACTGTTCTCAAAATATGCCTTCTATATAGTGTGTTTTTTTGCAGTTTTGGAATCCGGCTTCCCTCTACTGGAAACAGTGTGGCATCCCTATTGTTCGTTCCCAACCCGTCTTAACTGGAAAAGTATTTTTTTCCCTGGCAGCTGACTGAAGATGGAGCTAGTACCTCAGCAGGGGCGGCGTCGCCATTAGGAGCAACTGCCGCCTTGACACCCGCTCCCTCCCCTTCTTCCAATGCCTCTTCTAATGCCTCCAACAACCACCTCCATGAGCCCCAAGTCCGACGACCTCGTAGTCTCAGCTCCCCCACTGTAACCCTGTCTGCTCCCTTAGAGGTGAGACCCACTCGCCTGTCTTCCACAACCTTTCTAAACAAGGATTGGAGAACCTTGGCCTCCTTTATAATTAAGTCTTAAAAGCCACTTCATTTCACACATAGGCCTTCAGTAGTGCTCCGTCTGAATCCATCATAGGGTTTGTACAGATGCTTGGAATCCTTGTAATTGCTTGATTTTCAATGTTGTGTTTTCAATGATTGGATCGCACTTGAATTTTGGGTGAAGTGATAGTAAATGCTTGAAATTGTTGCCATGTTTCACAACGAGTCTGCTAAAAATGACGACGACACTGCTGTCTGGTGGCTTTCCCTTGCAATTGCATTCCCACGTGATTAACGGCTGCTTATTTAGTTTATATGGAATTGTCCTATGAAGCGTCATCGCCCCCCTACGGGGTCGTGTTTTAAGAGGATGGGGTTGTGCTACACCTAAACAGGGCACTATGCAATGTGTATTAGTGTCAGGATTTCATATAAATTATAGACATGTATTATGGGCCATGAAAAAAAGTGTCGCGTTTCCCAACGGTAAATTTTAATGGGAAGAACTTACTGCAACCGAAAATGTCATTTTTCGGAACATCTATATTGGGAGAGATTTGTCTAAAAAAATACTCTCGTATTGTTCTGATGCACAATTATATTCGCGATTTACTCAACATCTAGAAATCTTGAAAAATGCACGCGCAAAAATAAAAATTGCATGTGTAAATCACAGATACTTTTGTGGCTCTGCAAAATACATTATACACACCAGATTTCTTCTTTTAATGGGACTGGAAAAATTAAAATACTGGTTTTGAAAGTCATTTAAAAATCCTTGAATTTGGCTGTGAAAAACGTGTATGGAACCCAGCAATCAATTCCTATAATATCCTCAATAAGTATTTTATGGCTATGGATTATTTGCTGCAGCTTCAGTTGTAACACATATAAAAACAACAAATAGCCTTATAAAATTGCAATATTATTTTGGAATACAACCACATTCCACCATCCAAAAATCCTCCTTTCTTCACTTATTATTGGACAAGTAGTAATGTACCGTAAATCTGTTTCTCTCAGCAATGAGAGGAAGAAGGTCCACAAATTTCCTGCTTGCCCAGGTTATGACAAACTTACCAGCTTTGGAGTTGTCCAACCTTTCCTTTGATGCCCGGTGTTTTCTTTCTTACATTTATTTTCCTTCAGTAATTGTGGGTTGACAAAACCACTATTTCATAGACCCAACAATATATTTGTTTGATCAGCTCACCACAAATACAGTTTGCTAGCTCGGGTTAGCACATTCAATCAATAGCCAATCATTCTTCTTCATCCTCCTCGAGTTAACAGCGGTTAGCTCCATCACTTTGGTGCATTTGAGTCCCCTGGCCAATCACATTTTCTGAAAACTGAGATGTCCCTATGCAGGCTAGAAGGCCCTGGTTTTGCAAAATCAAAATCTGATTGGTCAAGAAACAGTTTTTTCAACACATCCGGGAGAACTGATTGTGAAGGCCTTGAGGTAGATTTGTGACCCTGGCAACAAGTAATGGCTGAAATGTAATCATTTAAATGCTTAAATATGAAACACATATCTGGAAGCAGCAAAACCCGGGGAAAAACAATGAAAGGAAGCTGGCAAACAATAAGAATTATTTAATAAGTATTAATGGACAAAATATAATTGAAATCAGATGATTCTGATATTATTAAGCCAGCATAGAAGGCTTTGCGAGGCCTGACGACTCACCACTTTTAAAAGTGTTAAAACAAAAGGGGAAAATACAAAGTTCTCCAATCCTTGTTTTCCAAAAGCACCCACAACCTCACCTGTCCGACTTATGTCCTTTTCTCACACTAGTTCTCCTCACTTCAACTTCATTGAAATAACTTTGCACAAGCTTTTAACAGTGAATTAAAGACAAGTTTTTAAAAAAAAAAACACTTTGTGACATAAGCACTAGCTACATCCGTTGAACCTTGCAGTGTTATGATAAGTAAGGAGGAGAAATGTGTCTAATTAAGATGTTCTTTGTCACTTGCCAACAAACTACCAAGAGAGCCGACCTGTTGGCGATTTAATTAAGGCATGTGTAGGTGTATGTGATAAGATGCCATACTGGAAAGGAAACATAATTAGGACTTAAAGAGAAAACTCATTAAACACTTATTAGCATACATCGTTTACAATGAATTTTAGGTAAGGTCATAAGACATTAGGTGATAAATCAACTCCAGAAACCCATTAATAGCATTATATTTTTGCTGCTCTAAGTAAGGTAAAGCATAATAAAGTAATGCTTGGTAGTACTTTGTAAACACGGACAATGGCATTAATATATTTTAATCTAGAAAATAACAGAATGAGCCTTGGTGAGGTTTTGTTTGTTATTCCAACTGGGTTATAAAATGACCGGGTTCTTTGTGTACTGAAACAATTTTGTCCTTTGCGTCCACTAATCATCTTTTCTTTTGGGGGCGACAGTAGCTCAGGAGGTAGAGTGATCGTTTTAGGATTAAGGGATCCCAGTTCGAATCCTGGCCTGTCTGTGTTACATGTTGAAGTGTCCTTGGGTAAGACACTGAACCCCCAATACCCCCAATAAGCAGGTTAGCGCCTTACATGGCTGCACAGATCACGGCCGCTATTGGGAAATGTGAAGCACAATGTAAAGCGCTTTGGGAAGTCATTGACTTGAAAAGCGCTATATAAAAGCAGATCATTTCATTTCATTTCATTAATCATCTTTTGTTTTCTATGGGGGACCAAAAACGCTAAAGTTTGAAATAAACAGTTTGAAATAAACAAATGAACAATTCATTGAAAGTAAGAATAAAGTGCTTCGGGACAAAAATCCGGGTGGAAACATATGTTGGCCTGGAAAGGGATGGGCGCCACCGGGCTGTACTTGCCAAAGATACACCACAGAAAATGGTGCCCCGACAAACCTGGTGGTTTAGGGATCCAACCATAGTCCAACCCAAGACTTGCATAGGACCGCCAACTCATTTAAATAACATTTCATGACCCATTTTATGCCTACAGTCTCCAGCATCAATTACATTATCAATATATTGGAATTTAATAAAATTTGTACTGTATATTTATATATATATTTTTTTTTTCAAAATAATTTTTACATTAATGTGGTCATTATTTTGTATTCATTCTTTAATTTATATTTTACTTTTTTTTTATTCAAATTTATATTCATTTCTATTTTATTTTATGATCATTTTATCATCAATTTGAATATATTTGTTGGGCCATTTGGTTATTTGTTATTATATTTAGCAATTTTGGTCCCAAGTATTTTTCTCCCACACCAAAGGCAGTGCCTTCCATTCCACTTAATAATCTATCGCTGCAAGTTGACCTAACCCAGGGTTTTTCAACCATTTTCACGCCGAGAGTTACTTTTTGTTACTAATTAGCTCAAAGCGCACCCATTTGATATGCATTTCCATGCATATCGACTTTTCATGTTATTACTATGCTTTTACAATGTTATTACCAGGTTGGAAGTAAAGTTTAATTGGCTCCGTCAACCACTTAAAAGAATCATTTTACTGGCAAA
Source organism: Urocampus carinirostris (assembly GCF_059441175.1). Classification (NCBI taxonomy): domain Eukaryota; kingdom Metazoa; phylum Chordata; class Actinopteri; order Syngnathiformes; family Syngnathidae; genus Urocampus; species Urocampus carinirostris. Next base: position 20,754,404 of record NC_142364.1, on the reverse strand, counting down.
ATCGCAACGGCCCAGCACTGATGAGATTTAAGGGCACCTTAGCTGTCCTTAAGGGGGCGCACTCTGGTGCCCGAGGGCACCGCGTAGGAGGCCCCTGATCTAACTTGTTCTAAATGTCTATCTTAGACATTTGGGGCTAAAGTTGTTGTAATTGCTTGTTCAGGGGGCCAACAATATCCAGGCAAGGCGGGCAGTGAAGGACACCTTCTCCAACCCTCAGTCGCCACAGCCTTCGCCCTATAGCTCTCCCAAGTCTCAGCATAAAGCCCAGCAGAGCTTCCTGCCGCCAGGCTGGGAGATGAGGATAGCCCCCAATGGACGACCATTCTTTATCGACCATAACAGCAGAACCACAACATGGGTGTGTCACACCTCTATTCACACTTTTATGAAAAAAGCATCAAATTGGATACTTTGCAGATCCTTTAAATTAGATTTAAAACCAAAAGTGTTACTGAAAATGATTTTGTTTTTCTGTTTTGCCCTTCCTTGGAAAAAACAAGGAGGATCCCAGATTAAAATATCCAGTCCATATGAGGAATAAAAACTCCATGGAGCCTGGTGAACTTGGTCCACTTCCTGTAAGTACATTTTGCTGCAAATTTATTTTTGGAATGTACATGCTGCATCAAAGTGGCATTGATAATTCTATTTCGTTAAGTAATTTTACACAAAGTAACCTAATTGCAGATTATTTTTCCTCTGTAAGTACATCATATTTATACTTAAAATGTTTAGTACAACCACAAAATTGAATTGAGTAAAGTCTACGTACCCTTTTTCAGTGATTTGCTAAAAAAACTTATTTATTCTGATAATTAAGCTATGATTTAGAGAGGGCATGTCAAACTCAGTTTGTTCTTGGGGCCAGATCTAGACTTTCTGTTCTTCGTTGGGCCAGACCATTTAAAAAATGTCAACTCTTAGTTTTTAGCTTTGATTTTTAGTGTTAGGCTTTATCCTTCCGCCTACAATAGTAACCTGCCCTGTATATTGTAATCACGCATGGCAAGGGAACTTTTCGAAACTCACCACATTTAATCACAAAAAATGAGCAAAAACATTTTCTTGTTTGGCATGGAAAGCTTGTTTAAAAAAAATCCTAAATTATGATGAGCTGGTTTAAATCATGCAACCAGCTGGATCTGGCCTGCAAGCTTTACTTTTGACATGCCCGATTGAGATCTTTTGCTTAATTTGGCTGACTCGGTGGAGACCATTTGTAAACCACAAAGGGAAAATGTCTTTGGTGATTAATGAAAATGAATAATGGCAAGCTTCTGACTTTGAATTAACTATATGTTTTTATCTTCCGATATGAGACGGACCAATTAATTTGGATACCCTTGTCATTCCGTGATAATATACACAAAAATCTTGAGAGCGATACAGTAAAAATTGTTACGAATTGCATGGTTTTTCCTTTTCTTGCATTTGCCCAGCCAGAACTCCACTGTTTGAAGAATGTCTCTTAGTATACTGAGAAAAGAGGCACCCAAGTTTGTAGTCTGGAAACAAGATTTTTTTGAAAATAGTTTTACAGTAGCTCGACTGTGATGTTGGCGGAGTGTGTGGCTAGCGTGCATGTGTTTGTTCTCTTATTTCTCTATTGTGTTTTGGTGGCTCTAATAATGTCCACTACTTTCTCCGCAACCCCCTCCCGGTGCCGTGTGTGTTTGGCAGCACCTACCAGAGGAGGTTGGTCGGCTCCCTCCCTTCGCCTGCCTTCCTACCTGTGTGGTCTGCCACGCTGTGGTCACGTCCTGCCTGCAGACAGCACTGCGTTTTCTTTTTCTGTTTTCAGTGTCTCTATTTCTCCTGTGACTTGCATGAATGGGTTATACCAATTTGTGCTTATTAATTTCCCCCTCCAGTTTTGTTTCTTCGCACGGCCCCATGCACCGGCACTCCCCCTGTTTGGCTCTCCCGGGGACTCTAAAATTACACCGTGTCCGTGTAACATTATCATTAAGGGACAACACAGCACATATTTTTAGCAAGCAGGGCAGTGAATGTGCAGTTGATTATTGAGATGGGACATCCAAATTGGACTAACGGTAGTTAAACCCAGGGTGTCAAAGTCAAATGGATGGAGGGCTAAATAAAAAACAAGAGCTATGTAGAGAACAGCCGAGATCCTCCATGATCTGCTACCTTATCGTGGTCAAGGAGTGTGTCCCAATGATCCTAGGAGCTATGTTGTCGGGGGCTTTAAGCCCCTGGTAGGGTCACCCATGGCAAACTGGTTCTAAGTGAAGTCAATTCATACCTCCGGCAGAACTTTGCCCATGTCCCGAGGGAGGCAGTGGACATTGAGTCCTAGTGGACCATGTTCCGTGCCTCCATCGTCGAGGCGGCTGATCGGAACTGTGGCCGTGAGGTAGTCGGTGCCTGCCGCGGTGGCAACTCTCAGACCCGTTGGTGGTCACCGGCGGTGAGGGATGCCGTCAAGCTGAACGAGTCTTATCAGGCCTTCCTGGCCTGTGGGACTCCAGAACCAGCTGGAAGGTATCGGCTGGCCAAGCGGAATGCGGCTTTGGTGGTTGCTGAGGCAAAACCCCAGGCATGGAAGGAGTTTGGCGAGGCCATGAAAGTAGACTTCTGAACGGCTTCAAGAAAATTCTGGTCCACCATTCGGGGTCTGAGGGCTGGAAGCAGTGTTCCATCGACACTGTGTATAGTGGCGATGGGACGCTGCTGACCTCGAGCTGGGACGTTGTTAATCGTGGGCACAGTACTTCGAAGTCCTCCTCAATCCCACCGACACATCGTCCTCTGAGGAAGCAGAGGCGGGGGACTCTGAGGTGGGCTCTCATATCTCTGGGGCTGAAATCACTGAGGTGGTCAAAAAGCTCCTCAGTGGCAAGGCCTCAGGGGTGGATGAGATCCGCCCAGAGTTCATTTAGGCTCTGGATGTTGTGGGCGTATCATGGTTGACACGCCTCTGCAACATAGAGAGTGTGTTCCAACAACGCAGAATCACACTTCTCAGCCTCCCTGGTAAGGTCTATTCAGGGGTACTCAAGAGGAGGGTCCGCCAGGAAGTCGAATCTTTGATTCAAGAGGAGCAGTGTGGTTTTCGTCCCGGCCGTGGAACACTGGACCAGCTCTATACCCTCTGCAGGGTACTTGAGGGTGCATGGGAGTTTGCCTATCGAGTCTACATGTATTTTGGAGAAGCATTCGACCGTGTTCCTTGGTAGTCCCTGTGGGGGGGTGCTTTGGGAGTATGGGGTAGCGCACAGTCTTATCCAGGCTATGCGGTCCCTGTTTGCGTGGTGCCAGAGTCTGTACCGCATTGCCGGCAGTAAGTCTGATTCGTTTCCGGTGAGAGTTGGACTCTGCCAGGGCTGTCCTTTGTCACCAGTTCTGTTCATAACTTTTATGAAAAGAATTTCTTGGCTCACCGTTGGTGGGGAAGGGGTCCTGTTTGGGGGCCTCAGCATTGCATCACTGCTTTTTGCAGCTGATGTGGTGCTGTTGGCTTCCTCAGGCTGTGATCTTCAGCTCTCACTGGAGCGATTCGCAGCCGAGTGTAAAGCAGCCGGGATGAGGTTCGGCAAGCTAAGTCCGAGACCATGTTACTTAGCTGGAAAAGGGTGGCATGCTCCCTCTGGGTTGGGGGATGAGATCTTGCCCCAAGTGGAGGAGTTCAAGTATCTCGGTCTTGTTCACGAGTAAGGGTAGGTTGGAACGAGAGATCGACAGACGGGTCTGTGCAGTATCTGCCGTCATTCGGTCCCTGTACCGGTCCATCGTGGTGAAGAGGGAGCTGAGCCGAAAGGCAAAGCTCTCGATCTAGCGGTTAGTCTATGTTCCTACCCTCACCTATGGTCATGAACTTTGGGTTTTGACCGAAATAACACGATCCTGGATACAAGTGGCTGAAATGAGTTTCTTCTGCAGGGTGGCTGGGTACGTCCTTAGACATAAGGTGAGAAGCTCAGTCATCCGGGAGGAACCCTATGTAGAGCCACTTCTCCTCTGCATTGAGAGGAACCAGTTGAGGTGGCTCGGGCATCTGATAAGGATGCCTCCTGGACGCCTCCATCAGGCGACTCAGGAGAGACTAAGTCTCTAGGCTGGCCTGGGAACGCCTCGGGATCCCGTCGGATGAGCTGAAGGGGGTGGCTAGGGATAGGGACATCTGCGCTTCCATGTTAAAGCTGCTGCCCTCGCGACCCGACGTCGGATAAGCGAAAGACAATGATGGATGGATGGATGGATAAGCTGAGGGTCGGACTGCCTAATTGTTGAACAATTTTAAAATAACCCATATTGTCTAGTAAACCAAATTGAACCTAATGAAAAGCTAACAAATATATTCTTAAATGATCAGATAAACAAAGCAATATTTTCTTGTGGCTCTGTCAGCAATCTCTAACTTTAAAACAGGGACAAAAGCCAAAATCCCCATTACATTTACATGAACAATGAAATAAGTCAGTGTTATTCAGGTACCATTGATAGCCTATATTTAATATTTTAGCAAAGGTGGGCTAAAATAATTTCAAATAAGAAAAATAATATAAATTTTCTATCATTTACTAAACCACATTAAAGTAACGTGTAAGTAGAGGTAACTAGGGTTAGTCTGGTTGCTCTAAATCTTTGTAAATTCTTGAATTTTAATGTTGTGTTTTCAAGGATGAAAAATTGCTTGAATTTTTGGTGAATTGCTTGTAAATGCCTGAAATTGTTGCCATGTTTCACAACAAGTCTGCTTAAAAATGACACTGACACGTGTCTCTGTTGGCTTCACTTTGCCATTGCATTTCTTCCCTCATGTTTAACTTTAGCTAGCATTAGTTTGTATGGCATTGTCCTATGAAGTGTCTTGACCCCCTACGGGTTAATTTGCCGGTTCAAATTGTCCCTAGTTATGAATGAGTGAGTTGTTTGGCAACCAGTTCAGGGTGTCCCCCTGCTCACTGCCCGAAGACTGCTGGGGTCCAGCACCCCTGCAACCCTAGTGAGGATAAGCCATGCAGACATGGATTTTTACATTCACGATTCACAATTTATTCAAAATCTATACATACATATGTAAAACAAAGATATATTGGTGGATATGCAAAATACATGATCTAATCTGGATTTATTGTTTCAATGCAACTGCATATATTGAAAAATTGGCTTTGAAAGTCCTTAAAAAGTGCTTGAATTTGAAAAAAGGTGATACAATTATGAATCAAGATTATAAATAAAAAACCTTCTTGGGGGCTGGATATGGCCCGCAGGCCTCGATTCTGGCATAGGTGACTAAAACAAAACAAAAAAAAATTAACCTTGCTGGTGTCAAAAATTGTTCAACCCTGACTGTAGAAGAACCCAAGAACTATACATTTGTATGGTAGGATGAAAGAAACATAAGTTTGTGAACATAACAGCAGATAATTGTAGATTCGGCATTTTTAAGCCCCCTCCCTACTCACTCCCACTCTTTATGTGCATACTTGAATTGCTTGGTGCTGCGTGAATCTGTCTAATTATGTGTGTGTGTCCTTTGATTATTAAGTAATGGCTCTTCGGTAAGAACCTCAAACCTGTCGTGAAAGTCGTGACGAGCCTTCTGTGTCATGTCACGTATGGTGTTATCTGTTGTCCTTGCAGCACTGACTCAAATAGTGAAGACTTGAAGGGAGAACATGTTTGAATGACGATTTGAGCACATCCTGTTCTTTGGTGGTGATCATATTTGTATTTTCATACATCTCATCAGTCTTTTTATTGTATCTTTGTAGCCTGGATGGGAAGAGAGAGTTCACACAGATGGACGCACCTTTTACATTGATCACAGTAAGGAAATCTTAAAACCTTTTTCTATGTGGTGCTTACTGATCTCCTAATGTGACAAACAATATGTCCTACATGCTGCAGTTAGGGTCCTCAAGGGCAAAACAGGTATCAACGTTTTGTCTGAGTTTAAAAAAAAAAATGCACTGCAAGAAAAAAATCTAACCCCATTGACAGTAAAAGGCCATAAATTTACTATAGTTAAAAAAAAAATTAAAAATGCGTTTCTCTATTAAAATAAGAAAAACATCTTTAAAGTGAGCAAAATAATATATTGCAGATAATTTTTTTTTTTTTGCATTTTTAAGAATTGTTTTTTTCATGAGCTATTTTTTTCCTTATTTCAGGTAGTTTTTAAAACTGTCTTACCAGATAAAACAGTTAAAATAATAAGTAAATAGATAAGAAAAAAATACGTAAAAATGTGTTGCAGTATGGCAATATTGCATAGAAAATTTCAACAGTTTTTGATGTTTTTAAAACTTGGCAAGTAAAAATCCACAAATGTGAGAACTAAGTTTCAGTGTACTTGCTAATAAGAGATCAAAGTAACACCAATCTAACAATTTAGACTATTTGGAAAAGGCTGATTCAGAATTAGGTTTATTGACCAACTATTTAAAAACATTTACAAGAATTTGTGTTGACTGTAACGACCCTAAAAATAGACAGAATGGGAAGCTCTAAGCACCTCAATTTATTGGAGGAAACAGGAGAATTAAAAGGAATGCAAAATGCTCAGTAAGAAAAAAAATGCCCAGAATAAATACACCTACTTTAAACATTTTTTCTTGAATTGAGCCAAAATGTATGGAACTTAGCTCTTTTTGAATCAGTGTTACTAAAGAAATGGTCGAAAATCAGCAATCATTGGTGCATTACAAATAACATTTCAAGTTAGTGTTTTATTTATATATTGTTTTAGATTTCCTATATTTTCGACAGTCCTTGAATGAATTTCATTTGTAGTTATTACAGAACTGCCTGGATTACAGTGTACATGCATGTTTGTGTGGATGGTTTTATTGGAAGCATTCCAATGTTATTTTTCCTCAACTAGATACAAAGAACACGCAGTGGGAGGACCCTCGTCTTCAGAGTCCTGCTATTACCGGACCTGTGAGTAGTTTCCCACTCTGCATTTGAACCTGCACACACTTTTTTTGTTAACAAAAAAGCCCTTGTGAGTCTGTTGCGCCAGTCACTTAGCATGCCAAAGCCTTAGGGTCGACATCGTGTTACACCAGTCTCACGTTGTGTTTCTCCCAAATATTATCAGTATCCACTTTTGGGTTATTGCATTTATCTGAGCATCACAGTTAAATATTACCGTCGCAAAGTATCACGTTCGTAAAGATGCTGCTGTTTTTGTTTACATTGCATGTCTTGTCCCCAGGCTGTTCCATATTCCCGAGAGTTCAAGCAAAAGTATGACTACTTTCGGAAGAAGCTAAAGAAACCAGTAAGTGCTTAAGCCTATTATTAATGCAATTGAACACCTTCCATGTTTTCATGATGATGCTTGATTGCAAAGACCTACTGTCTTTGAATGCTAATCACTGTTTCTTAACATCACTTTTAAGTGTATATGGGATATTTTCTGATCCTGGGGCTTCTGAAACTTATTAAAGGTCAATATCGCAATGAACGGAGTGCAGGAACAACCCCCAAACTATTATTCCTTCACTAAATCAAATATAACAGAAATATCTACATAAGGGGGTCAAGAAGTATGGCTCCAAAGCCAGGTGTGTCTCTTTTATTGAGTACATCTGGCTCTGAGACAAAACACCCTATTACTACCACTAGAAGCAGGAGCAGAGTAGTGCTTTTCTAGTAAGAATTGATGACATCAGGATTTTTTCCGTGTCTCTTAACCAATCCACTTTTTCTGCCCTTCACATTTCCTGGATTTTTTATTATTATTATGTTTTTTAGGAGAAAATGACAAATGGTCAACGATGTACATTTTAGACAATTGTTTGCAGATTTTAAATATGAATCGCATCTATAAAACAAAGGTTACAACTGAGACCATGTCAGATAGTTGGAGATGATGCATATGTATCCTTCTTGTCTGTTTGTGGCTGTCTAATTCGGCACCGCACAAACAAAATGACATGAACCATTGACCAACAAAAGGAAACAACACGATTTTTGCACCCAAAATTGTTGTGCAATACAATAATAGACCCTATTTAGTGTATTTATTTGTGCATAACGTGTAATTTTTTTCACCTAAAAGAACTCAAAAGTTTAGTAATGCATTATAAACGAGGTTTTAGAGAAGTTTAATACCGTATTTGTGCAATAATTGATCAGTCGAAAAACATCGCTGACCATAGTCGTAAAACATTGGATGCAACGAGAATCTAACCCTGGTAGCATTTAGTGACTTTAGTGAGAACGGGGCTATGAATTGAATCACACTGAATCCCTTCTTTAATGGTACTGGAGGAGATGGAAAATTTACTTTGAAAGACCATAAAAAGTGCTTGAATTTTGCCATGAAAAGGTGTACAAACCCTGGAGTTCCCATTCATCACCGACCATGCCCTTTTCACACTTCGTGTGTTTTATGGAAAAGTATAAGAACATTGAAAGAAACCCTGCTATTCACCAAATTGGATTTTTTTCATGTTGAACAGTGACTTCCAGGCTTATTACGTTTTCTGTAGGAAACCCAGGTAGCTCTCAAACGATAGATTTTCTTTAATTGCAGGCTGACATCCCTAACCGCTTCGAGATGAAGCTTCACCGCAACAACATCTTCGAAGAGTCGTACCGTCGAATCATGTCGCTCAAGAAGCCCGACGTCCTTAAAGCGCGCCTGTGGATCGAGTTTGAGTCTGAGAAAGGCCTAGACTATGGGGGGGTGGCCCGAGAGTGGTTCTTCCTCTTGTCCAAAGAAATGTTCAACCCTTATTACGGTCTCTACGAATACTCCGCCACGTAAGTCCAAGAAATATTTGCACACTCTTGATTGAGAACACAAAAATTCCACCATCGTCAAGCTCAAGTGTTTCTTTCCCCATTGGGACTTGTTTAACAACCCTTCACTCTTCCTTTCATTCAAACGCAAACTTGTTTCCTATTTTCCAAACAAGGGAATATAACGGAAGGTTCCTGATTGCCTGCTTTTGTTGGCACCAGCAAGTACAAAACTTATTATTTTTTGTAGAGCAAAGGTAGAACAAACACAACTCACTTCACAATTGGTTGAATAGGCATTGCTGCTTTGTCTGTGGTCTAAAATTAGTACAAAAGAAAAACCTTGTGCTTAAGCTGTTCCTTAGCAACGGCAGGTGATCTCACGTGTCACCGTCATTCTGAACTTCTGCACTAGCATTTGCACATTTGTAATGCATGATTTCTATTCAGAAGAGACTTAAATCCAACCTTAAAGGTAATCCCAAATCCTTAAACATGCTAAATGTGAATTTATGAAATTTATACTTTATCGGTATTCTCCACTTATTCTTCGAGATAATGCATTCTAAGGACAGGATGTCATGTCATTGTTATCCGGAGATATCACTTTATCGGAGAAACACCAGCAATCTAGCAAGCCAGTCGCCATATTGCTTTACGTGTTAGTCCAAGAGATTACGAGTGTTTTAAGCAAAGTTTTAGTAGTTTGGGTGTTGTGTCGCAGGTAGATGCTGTAATAATACTACAAAGGGCGAGCTGCCAAATAGGGGCTAACTGGCAAATAAAAAAAATACACGCAGACCGATCAGCGCAAAGGCAGCTGCAGCTTCGACAAAAAAACACATGGTGAGCTGCCAGGAACCAACAACAAAAAGCGGTTATGGCGACAAACGCAAAGTCGGTCGGGATTAATGCAAGGGACACTGCAAAACCGGCGCTAACGCCAGGCTAGCTGGCCAAACAACACACGGTGGGCAGCAAACGATCGCCAACCGAGAGTAGACAAAACAGTAATTTCCTTTGGCAGCCCCGACGCTAACGGGGAGCTAGCAGTATAAAATTATACCAACCACGCACACGTAGTGAATAACCTAAAGGGATATCCACAATCTCTTACCTCCAAGCAGATATGAGGGATATGCAATCGCTGTTCACAACAATGGCTGTCTGATTTACCGCTGGCCATACATGTTGTGTAATGTGATTCACCATTTTGTGTTGTGTTCTTTCAATGACGCCACAGCTCTTGAGGAATCAAGCCAAATGGGTCATTTGTAAGACAAAATTTCTAGATTTGCATACCTGTGGGTACGAACACTACCCGTTCTGTGCCTAATTAAAAAAAGTACATTGATTATACCTTTAAGATAAGAGATTTATTTGCCATTTTTGCACCATAATTGCAGTCATCAATGTTAAGTTCATCCATATGATGTAAATGGTCCCGATAACGTCTTCTAAATGCATTGATTGTTTGTGTGCCGCTTATGCAGTGACAACTACACCCTCCAGATCAACCCCAACTCCGGCCTGTGCAACGAAGACCACCTTTCCTATTTTAAGTTCATAGGGCGTGTGGCGGGAATGGCAGTGTTTCACGGGAAGCTGCTTGACGGTGAGCGCCTGGCATTGCATTTGCACCTCAGGTTTTCATATTTTTGGCATTTGTTGGCACCAGCCCACCTCAGATTCTCATGTTTCCAAACAAATCACTTGTGCCCCCTGCAGGTTTCTTCATAAGACCGTTTTACAAGATGATGCTGGGGAAACAGATTTCCCTAAAGGATATGGAGTCTGTGGTGAGTTATTGCAGTCCGGAAGTTTTTGAGTCAAGTTTGCAGACCCGGTTTAACTGTCTTTATTGTCCCCACAGGACAGTGAATACTACAACTCTCTCAAGTGGATACTGGAAAACGATCCCACGGAGCTCGACCTGCGGTTTTGCATCGACGAGGACAACTTTGGACAGGTATTTGACTCAACACCCGTTATTCCCTTAAGTTTACCTCATGAGTATTTGATTGATTGTCTGATTGAAGGTTACAATGAGTTCAGAATAAACAACTTTGATAAGCAAATGACAAAACCGAAGGAAGGGCAAAAAGCCAGAGCTTATCTTGGTCCCCTCTCCTTAACAATCCCAACACTTATCACATTAATCAAATCATGTAATCAAATTATTACAACATTGTTTTATAAGTTAAAAAACACAACTTATCATCACACTAGGGAAATAATCATGAACACTTTATAAAAGAGCACAGGAAAAGCGTCCTTCTCGTTTGAGATACGGAAGTCGAATGAATGATACCGATTCTTTCATACCTAGAAACGAGTGAAAATACCAAATTACACAGTTAAAGTTGCCTAAAAGTCGATGGCTCTGATGTTGTAGGGAGGGCTGGGAATTTTAGTATTGATCCAATCGAAGTACCTAAGTAACCTAAACTCGAAGTAACCTGGTCATTCTTGTCATTTTTTATTTTACTCTATAGTATACTTTAATTATTTTATTTTTAATTTCATTGCTTGTTAATGCAACATCCATTGCAGCCTGGTCGTCCTGGAAGGGGGATTACCTCATGTGCAGCTTTCCAAGGTTTCTTCATTTTCCTCATGTTGAGGTTTTTGAGTTTTTCCTCGCCCTCATGTAGGTTTTGGATCAGGGGATGGTGTAATAATAGTTTGTCGTTTGCAATATTTTGTGGTCTGTGCAGCCCTTTGAGACTCCTTGTGATTAAGGGCTATACAAATAAACATGGGCAGCACAGTTCTGAGGTCATGAGATCGAACCTTCCTGTGTGGAGTTTGCATGTTCTCCTCCTGCTTGCGTGAGTTTCCTCTGGGTACTCCGGTTTCCTCACACATCCCAAAAAACATGCATGTCAGGTTAATTGGCTGGTCTGAATTGTCCCTAGGTATCAATGAACAAGTGAGTTGTCTGTCCCTGTGTGCCCTGCGACTGGCTGGCAACCAGTTCAGGGTGTCCCTTTTCCACTGCCCGAGGATAGCTGGGATGGGCTCCAGCACCCCCGCGACCCTACTGAGGATAAGCGGTGCAGATAATGGATAATGGACAAATAAACATGACTTGACTTGACTAGAAACTAAACATTTTCCAGTCTAGTTTAAAACGTAATCTTGATTGTAAAACTTTTGTTTTAAACTTAAATCCAAGTTTAAAACCCCAAATGTATTATATAAATGAATGATTTGACGCATTCATTATTATATCTCCCTACTTGATCATTTTAAATGAATATATTCCCATATTACTGAAATTATAAAGTATTATTTTTATAATCTTAATTACAAAATGTGATAAAAAAACTCAACACGAATTGTAATTGATTAATATTTTTGAATATTGTTGCAAAGAATAAGAGAAAACATTTCTATATGGACAGTCACTTGTCATCGCCGTTTTTTGTTATTGTGGCAAGAAAATGGCAAAACTAAGAAAAGGCATGTTTCAAATACAATCCAAACGCTAACCCATTTCCTCAAGATGAAAAAATAAGAGTTTATTTGAGCGTGTCTAAGATACGCATATACTCATGAAGATCTGACTGAGGCGACGATCATGACTTAAATCCAAGAGATTGTGGTAAAAAAGACACATTTTCAAATTCTAGATAACACTTTTTTAAGATGAGGCTGATTTGATGTGAAACCAAAAGCTAATTTCTCGACCAAAAGTATTTCTAAAAATGCGTTTGTATGATACTTCATCTATTCTTGCTTGTCATTTAAATCAATGTTGTTTTTTTAGATTAGTGTTTTTTACCACTATATACACTCGTATATGATATACCTGTACTGTATTTGTTTAATACAAAAAGTAGTAAAATGTCTCTATTTGACCTACTTTTTTCTCTGGTGGTAAACAAAAACACCTAAAAAAAATACGTAAAATGCCCCTTAAAGCATGTTCGAAACAAATTGGAAAAGTGATATTTTTATGATTGATAACAATTGTTGGTTTCATTCTTCAAGTTTCTTGGAGTCTTTTTTTTTTTTTTTTTTTTTTTTTTTTTTAAAGGTGGGGTCCGCATCTTTAAGATATTCTACTCGCTGTTGCCATCTTCTGGCTAAAATCATTGCAGCTCCTTTGTTGCTCGTGCAAGTATGTGGAATTCTTACATGCGCTCAAATAAACTCATCCTTGTTTATCTTTTTGGGGGTTTGGGCTGGCATTTTGACTGGATTTGAAACAGTCATTTTCTTAAAAGAGCCAGCACGCGTGTGAAATCACTCTATACCCCCTGCTTCCTTTCCTCAGGCATAATGCGCTCCATGGGTGGAACACGAAGGTAAAAGATAAAAGCAGGAAGGCGCGGTGGTAAAAAAAAAAATATATAACGGAATATATAACGGGTCTTTGGAACTCATTTTGGCATTGTTAACACATACTCAATAGAGAAAATGTTTAAAATTAAACTATTTAAGGACACCTCAAACTACGTACCCCACTTTTAAAGTGTTGACAAAAAAACTATTTTTTCTTTCAATTAGGCACAGAACATTTAGTGTTTCTCCCCACAAGCATGCAAATATGTTGCCGCGGGACTCGAGAAATTAATCCTCAAAGTTGACCGATGGACCTCATATCCCCTAGAGCTGTGACGTCACTGGATGACAACAAAGACTCATAACAATGAAGGGTCCCGTTACAAAAAATAGAGTGGTTTTATTTGCTTGGCTGAATTGTAACTTTGCTTACCGAGTCCCTGGGCGACTTCTGTCCTGTCCAAGTTGCGGGTAAGTTTACCTGCCATAGTGTACAGGGTCAGTTCCATTTTGCCTTCGCCTCCTTTTAGGTAGGTGATTGTGACTTTTCCCTTGTGTTTTTTACAGCCCGTATTTCCATTGAATATAATATTCTTCTGATAGCTTCCCTGTTAGCGTCCGGGCTAAGGCTTTCAGTTTTGTTTGGTCCAGGTTAGCCCTGTTAGCAGTCAGCTAGCTGTCTAGCCTGCTGTGAGGATTTGGTATATTTACCAGTGGCTTTGTGTTTGCTGTTATGGACGTTTTTTTGTTGTTGGCCCCTGCTTATCTTTCTTTCTTACTGCATGCTTTTGGTCTGCCAGCCTCCCGTTTCTCCGCTGATTGGTTCGGGTAAGCCCCTTTTAGCAGCCAACTAGCCTGCCGTGTCCCGGTTGGTGTCTTCCGTTAGCTCTCTGTGTGTTATTCATGCGAATTTGCCCCTTTCCGGCTGCTCGCCATTTGTTGTTCCATTGCTGCACCCACCTGTGTCACAGAGCCTAGGCATTCAGATGATGTCACAGCTTAGGAAGCCAAAGATGAGACAGACTGTCTTCAAAATGCATTATCCCGGAATATATTTGGAATATACCAATGACATTAATAATATATATATATATATATATATATATATATATATATATTCAGATATACCTTAAATTCCGGACTATAGAGCGCACCTGATTATAAGCTGCACCCACCACTTTTTGAGTGATTTGACACTTTTGTACTTTCACAAGCTGCACCCATGTATAAGCCGCGGGCGCCCGCAGTAGAACTTGCGACATAGTCACTAGTTTAACCCGGGCTACACTTTAAGTTCCACAATTGTAACTTCATAAATCGTAGACAAATTCAGAACCACAGTTGACATCACAAATAGCAAATGATACCCGTAATTAAGGTATGATGCAGACTTCTAAAGTCGGGTCCCGTTGAAAGTAATCCAAGGAAACAAAATGTATATTTCCAAAGTTAAGGGTGGGAAAAATATATATCCACTATTGTTCGCTGCGACAACAGACAGATCTACCGGTACCTCAGCTTTACCACATTTCCCATCAGGCCGCGTTTTCTCCGCCCCTTATTTTTGATTCGTCCGTAGAACACATAACAGAATAAATCTCTAAAATAAATACATTACAAAAATATACAGTTGCAAATACATATTATACATGGTTACACATATTTACGAAGAAAGACTGTACACCGAGAGAGTTTTCAAAGCTTTAATAATGATAATATAATTTTCATCCCAAACCGTGCCTTTGAAAGGTACCAACACGCTAGTAGGATCACGCTCGCAATGTATCAAACATACTTGTGAAAAAAAGGCACCCCGTAAATGTGTAATTCACGGCAAATCGCCTTGAACTTCCTTCTTACAACTATCGTCATCATCCTCAGTATCGGAACGTACATTAACTTTACAGAAAATATATGCTAAAACTTAGAGATTACAGTCTTTCTTGGCTCACATATTCAACTGGTCTTAATCTTACCTTTTAAATTCCTGCGCCGCTGGTGGCCGTTAGAAAAATTCCATAAATTAGCCGCTTCACTGAATGTCATTCTTGTACACGTGTATACAGAACGAAATGTCGATACATCTGACCCGCAGTTTTCTTGAATGTACAGATATAAATAAATGTTGTACTGAGTTAGAGTATTGAAGTACTGATAATATGCTAAATAATTTATAGCTATGGTATAGTATTATACAGTAGTGCAAAGAGTGCAAGAGGAGCAGCTAACCAGATGTGCAAAATGGGCAGTCAGGTAAACAAGTCATTATACAATAACAATAACACTGGAGTACGATAGTGCAGAGGAGAACAGATGTGCCATGGGGTGGCTAGGTACATTGTATATATATATATATATATATATATATATATATATATATATATAAATCTTTGCTAAAAACGTTCTTTTTCTACCCCTTAGACGTACCAAGTGGACCTCAAACCCAGCGGCTCGGACATGGTGGTCACCAACGACAACAAGAAAGAATACATCGAGTAAGATCTTTAAATGTAAAACAATGTAGTTCTTTAGGTGGTGACCATTTTTCCTCTTGTCAGCCTGGTCATCCAGTGGCGGTTTGTCAATCGGGTGCAGAAACAGATGAACGCTTTCCTGGAGGTATTTCTGTGCTACAGCCTTATTGCCATTTGGGGGCAGTGTAACCCAAACTGAAAAACTTGTTAATTTGTTTTCAGGGCTTCACCGAGCTCATCCAAATAGATCTGATCAAGATTTTTGATGAAAACGAACTGGAGGTACGCATGATTTACCAGCGTTTGGCGTGATACTGAAAAAATGTAATTTGTTACAGTTGCTAGTTACTTCATTAAAAAAGTTACCCCCCAGATTACTGACACACAAAAGGAGCGTGTTACCGTGAAAGTAACTGTCCTGCTACAAATTACCTTGTATAATCACATTGAAGCTAACCCTTTAAAAATTATCATAGCCATATAATAAATGAAATAGAAGAAAAAGTGCACACACCAATGTGTGGAAGCTGTGAACTCTTCATATTTTTTTGAATGTGTAATCTTGAGAGCTTGCAAACACTTAGCCGAGACACTCTATATCAATTTTGTCTTTTGTCTTCAAAACACTCAAAGATTTCCTTCTCTATTTCTGAGTACTGTCAAAGTCTGAGTTTATTTCAACATGCATGGTGCATTGCAAAATCGTTAAAAAAAAAAAAAAGAAAGAAACGCAATACTATATTACTGTAAAATCTGTGCTTATCCCTGCCTCTGTGGTTTTGTTGTTCCTGTATAAGCCATGGCCCCTCCACTCAACCAAATATGCACATTTAAACTGACTCCTTATTTCCCATTTTATTTTATAGTTGTAAATACGGCTTATTTGCACATATATACGGTCTGTACAATATCAATATCAGCAGAGAGAAATGCAGCACCCTCGTACTCTGTGTTTGAGACAGCGCCACTGTAAATGTTTTCTGCTGTATTTTCAGGGTTTCCTGCAGTTGCCTGAAATCCTTAAAAATGCTACAATTTTAATGTTGTTTTTTCAAGGATTCGGTGAAGTGCTCGTAAATGCTTAAAATTGTTGCTATGTTTCTCAACAAGTCTGTTTACTAATGTTGCAGACACTTCGACATTTGGTGGCTTAGTTTTGCCATTGCATTTCTCTTTCCCCTGTGAAACGGCAGCTGTTCTTAGTTTGTATGGCATTGTCATATGAAATGTCATCACCCCCTCCAAGAGAACAGTATGCTATAGCTAAACAGAGCACTGTGAAATGTGTATTAGTACAAGGATTATGATGGGCTATGCAAAAAAATGAAGGTAGCGTCTCACAGTGGTAATTTGTAATGGTAAGACATTTTACCCATCACCTTTATGGGGAGCGATTCCTCTCAAAAATACTTACAAACATATTGTTTTGATCCACAAATATAATAGAGAGCTGAAAATCATAAATGCACACACAAGATTAAAAATCCCATATGTAAATCGAAGATATATTTGTGGATCTGCAAAATGGATGACGCACTACTGATTTTTACTTTTAAAGGTACGAGAGAAATTGAAAAAAAAATGGCTGTGAAAGTCCTTAAAAAGTGTTGGCCATCAAAATGGAATAACCCTTTGTTTTGTAGGTAAATATAAACATGCCCGCGCTGTGGTACTTTACTTGTGGATTGAAGGTTGTATCTTACTTAGGAAGAGGAACTGTCAACAAACAGAAAACATAGTAATTCATGGTCTGCTATCACAAAGTACCATTGTAGCGCACAATTTTTTAACGAGTTACAAAATGTTATTGAAAATGCGTCACAGTGTTCGTTACCAAAAAAAAAAGGCAGTGTCTTTCTAACGCTGTTAAGGTCAAACTTAAGTAGAAACTCAGAATAACTTATGAATGACCTATATTTCAAGTTGGCAATATCTGTGCATTATTTGTTATTGCAACATCCGTTGCAGCGTGGTCATCCTGGAAGGGGCATTACCTCATGTCCGGCTCCTTCTCAGGGTTTACCTCATGTTTAGGTTTTGATCAGAGGATGGTTTAATAATAGTACGTAGTTTGCAATAATCTGTGGTCGGCGCAGGCCTTTGAGACTCCTTGTGATAAAGGGCTATACAAATAAACATGACTAGAATAAGGCGAGAATAAATCAATGGATTTTGAACTTACAAGGGGAACTGGGAGAGGTGCTTTCAGATAAGAGAACTCCATCCCTCAGAATGAACTCATCAAACGTGTCACTCCGAACCTACCTTAAATCTACCTTTACTAATATGCAATAATCATTTGTGTTGGTGCAGTTGCTGATGTGTGGCCTGGGAGATGTCGACGTCAACGACTGGCGGCAGCACACGGTTTACAAGAACGGTTACTGTCCCAACCACCCGGTCATTCAGTGGTTTTGGAAGGTCAGCCCCGTTTATTCGCGTTTGTGTGTGCACAGCCAACTCTGTTGCTGTTATGTTTGGCCACGCTCGTACGCTCCGCCGGCGTCACCTTTGAAGATCAAAGTCTGTTTTAAAGGACAAGCTTGTTTGCGCTGATGAAAGTCTCTACCAGTCCCTGCTTATCATCTCAGTTGAGTTGAGGACTTAAGCATGCACTGCAAACACAACGAGCAAAAAAATCAGTTAAAAAAAAAAAAAGTATGTGGTTTTTGTTTTGTTTTCCTCACGCTGAGGTTTCTGAGTTTTTCCTAGTCCGCATGTTGGTTTAAGATCAGGGGATGGTGTAATTGTAACCTGTGAAGTCCTTTGAGACAACTTGTGATTAAGGGGGGGTTTTGGGGTTTTTAAGGGTTATTGATCTATCTTCGTTATTCATTATCCATTATCCGTTATCGGTCAGTTCATAATACGCTACAAAGCCTAGGAGCCGGGACACTTACTCTCAGCCAAAAGGCCAAGCTAAGGTCCTAGCCCTAAAGCCTTGCTGCGATCATTGCGAATGCACCGTTCCCGGAGGTACTGCAATACCGGGCCGATGCGTGGAGTGGACAGAACAAGCTCTTATTCCATCTCCGGATTGCAAAAATCAAAGATCATGGCAAAGGGCCACTCGGCCAAAAGGCCAAGCTAAGGACCTAGCATACAAAAATGTGACATGACTTGACAAACCTGCTCTTTTATTTGGGCACTAAAACATTAGCCACTAATTGCAGGGACATTGTTTATTCAAGTTTTCGTGTGACGTCATGATAGTGATTGAGAAACCGAAGCTTACTGACTCAGTGAATCAATATGAAGCAATATGTCGAAATGTTTTAGTATTATGAAGCATTTGCCACCAATCAGTGTGGTGAGTCACAACACTACTTCACCAATGCTTTATAAACCATTGAAGCAAATGTGTTGAAATTTTTCAGTGCTTCGAGATGTTTTACACAATTCAGTTTGATGCCATCTGCTGGACAAAAACATACAGGCGCTGCCTTACTTACGAAAGAGATTCCAGACGATCGTTCGTAAGAGGAATTTTTCGTAAGCTGCTTCAGTGCTATATTTTGTATGTTTAAGGTTTATATAAGTAGGTTTAAGGCTTATATAAGTAACCTGTATTGTTTTGTATTAAAAAATAAGCATTTGATAAAATAATATGCTCTATAAAGATAAAGTTAATTTTAAATTACTTTTGGAAGATGAGGTTCAAGAGTTAGGTGACTTCATCCTCTGTGGTAGAAAGTGGGTGAAAAAAAAGCGTTCCAACCATTTGCTCAACCGCATCTAGCTTTTTTATTCCACTTTCATTTCAAAAGAAACGTCTCGCCTCTTCTTTACACTTTACACCAACCATATTGAATGGATGCACAAGATATTAAACTATAAAAATGTCAAAGCCCTTAGTGCTGGAGACAGACATGGGGACTTGAGACTTAGTGACTTGGACTCGAGTCGACTCGAGTCGCTGTTTTTATGACTTGTGACTTGACTTGGACTTGGCAATCTAAGACTCGGGACTTGACTTGTGACTTGACTTGCCCAAGAAAAAAATACTTGGGACTTACTTGGGACTTGAAGGTGAAGACTTGAGACTTACTTGAGACTTGCACATGTGTGACTTGGTCCCATGTCTGGCTGGAGAACTAGGAAGTAGAAACGAGATTTCTTCTTTGGGGTGGATGCTGGGTGACCTCTCAGAGCACCATGCGGTGGGAAGAACCACTACAGCACTGTCCTCTACTCGGAAAAAGGTGCCCAATACAAAATCGAACAATTTTTCGACATCCCAAAAAAATGTTCGTATCTACCGTTTTGTGTAAGTCGAATGTTCGCAAATAGAGGAGCGTCTGTATATAAATCAGTGCATAAATCAGAGTGTCAATGAATGCCTATTTTTCTGCACTCTCAATGGAATCTAATGTATCATCTGATCTAACTTCACCTCACTCTTCGTCGTTTTCAATATGACGTAATGCTCGCAGAAGCTCTCCTTCTCACAAGCCACAACATTTTGAGGGATGTTTCCCCCTTTTAGAAGCATTGTGAGTTTGACTGAAGTAAATTGACTCGATCTCTCCTTACCTGAGTGACACGTCTGGTCACCTGCCAACGCGCGTTTGACGTCACCACGCTTTGCTTCTGTAGTCACGTGATTTTTTTCTACCACTGATCGGAACAACATATCAAGACCCTTAACATGCAAGCACTCGACACCTGTCGAGCATCTACTTCAAATGTCATGCCACTAAATGTGTCACTGGATCCAGCGAGACATTGAGAGCACTGTTTGTGATACTTCTACCGCGAGCACTTGACCCTTGTCTCGAGCGTCTGCTTCGAGCGTAACATCACTACTTTACGCACAGACCCGAGTGGAAACAGTTGGCCGTATTGGAGTCCAACAGAAGCTGTTTGATGTTTTTATATATATATAATATATATATATATATATATATATATATATACATAATCAGTCAGATCATCACAAAGAGCGGCTACCGATTCTGTAGCGGGACAGCAACTAGCCACCTATTCTACATGAATTACATCAAGCTGTACACCAAGAGTGAGTGATAAATAGATTCCCTGATCCACACCACCAGGATTTGCAGCAATGGCATAGGGATGTAATTCGGATGAGACAGGTTTGGCCAGAAGGTCTTGAAGAGGGACAAGATGATCAGAACCAAAGGGACTGACCTACCAGATGTCAACATAGATGACCAAGGTAGATACAAGTAACTGGGCATCCCACAGGCTAATATGAGACATGAAGAAGCCACAAGGGAGTCAACCTCGTGAAAATCTATAGAGAGTAAGGCAGGTCCTAAAAAGCTAGCTGAATGGTCGAAAACCAGTCCAATCCATCAACATATATACACTACCAGTCATCAGATACACTGCTAGTTCCATAAGTGGCCAAAAGAGGAGATAGAAGCTGCTAAAAGCTCCTTCCCATGCACGGAGGGTGTTAGATGCTAGCAGGATCAGAGAGAGAGGCACGACGATGTAGCTGGGATAGTATACAGGAACATCTGCAACCAGTATAGTATAGAAGTACCCAACTCCTGATAGGCCATAACACCGAACCTTGCTGACAAAAACGGGGCCAAGCTCCTGTGGGACTTCAGCTTCCAGACTGACAAGCAGCTCCTGGCTAACCCACTGGACATCGTGGGGGTTTGCAAAGAAGAGAAAAAGGTGGCGATCCCAGCTGACTCCAACATGAGTAAGAACAAGCATGAAAAACTGGAGAAGTACCAAGTGTTCAAAAAGAAGTTGGAACAGATGTGGAAGGTCAAGGCGCCTGCGCCATGGCAGTATTCCCCAAACTGGAAGAGTGGCATCAACAGATTCAGGGAACAACATCTGCAGCATAATAATATATATATAGCAGTGTGCGAGACTTGTGCTATCCTGTGGCCACAGACGTGCTGAAGTCATTCACAGCAGAGGCCTGTACACTTCCTGCCAATTGCTGACTTGTAACCTTCAAAAGAATGCTCCATGCCAAAGTCATTATTTTCCTCTAATTTTGATGGGTGTGTTTTCTGGAAAATACTTCTTTGTGTGAAATGCCTTTAGTCCTTTTGTAAAAAAAATGTTAATTTTGATCTCCAGTGTACCGGTGTATATAAGATTATATTTCATTATCATTTTCATAGTATCATTTGACATTTCCAGTAGCAAACTGCCGGGATGTAATTTCAATATTTGTCCAATTTGATGTTTATTACTTTGAAATAATGCAACAAAAATGCTTTATATGTGCCTTAGGTTGTCTTATTAATGGATGCCGAAAAGAGGATCCGACTTCTCCAATTTGTGACGGGAACGTCGCGGGTGCCCATGAATGGATTCGCTGAGCTTTATGGTGCGCCACTTACACTTACAAATGAAATGTATTTAATTTTTCATGCGTACACTAATTTTAAGATGACCCATTGTTGTTGTTTTTCTAGGCTCAAACGGTCCTCAGCTCTTCACTATTGAACAGTGGGGAACCCCAGATAAGCTGCCTAGAGCCCACACGTGGTACGTCTTTGTTTTTTGGGGGTTTTCTTTGTCGAGAATATTCAGTTTTGTGATGTAACATCTTCCTCGGATGGATAGTCTATCTTTTCCTTTTGACAACATTTCTTCGGGTTGTTTTATCCTAGATATTGAAAACAAACTTAAATCCATCTTGTTTGTACCTTATCGGTTTGTAGTTTGAAAGATTGAGCCTCAGTAGTTTGTGTTTTTTCTTTGGAACACTCATTTTTGGTCGAATCACACAATACAGCGACTTTTAGTGGTCAAATAACACACTGTAACTTTAAATAAACTAAACGATGGTTCCCAAACATCTCCTGAGAAAAAATATGTGATAGCATTTCAGTTATTGTGTATTACCTAGTCAGAATATGCCATACCCTATTTTCTGTGTTATAAGGCACACCCCCCCAAAAAAATATTCTTTTTTGATATATTTTTCATATATAAGGCGCATGAAGTTAAAACTACAGTAGGAACTAGTAGGGTCACATACCAAAAAAAAAACATTTAAATTAAATTATTTCACTAAACATGAGACATTGGGTTCACTTCTAAAACTAATTTTATCAACCAAAAATTAACATGTTAACCACCAGAGGGAACTCAAAGATCAATCTATATATTTATCAAAGGCAGAACATTTACCGTATGCTGTATCAAGTTCTGTGCTATCCTTTTTTTTGGCCTTTTAACAACAAAATATTCACAGGTTAACCACAAAAGGGTTAATGAAAAAATATATTTGTTTCTCAAAGGCAGAACAGTTACTATATGCAGTATCATTCGACTTAAACCATGCATTTTTAATCGTATCCACAGTATTTCCCGGTATATAAGGCGCACTTTCGCATTTCTGGTCAATTTGGGGTTTTTAGGGGCACCTTGTATTCCGTAAATTATAGTTATTTTCTTTAGGTTTCTTTTGACTCATGTCTAACTTATTTAATTTTTTGTTTTATATTAGTTTCAACCGCTTGGACCTTCCCACCTACGACTCGTTCGAGGACCTAAGGGAGAAGCTGCTGATGGCGGTGGAAAACGCGCAAGGCTTCGAGGGAGTTGACTAAACATGGGACGGGGCCCGGGAACAAGCATTTGACAAACTAGAAACAGATAAACAGCTGTCCTAGCATATGGTTAGCCAACGGCGAACAGTTAGCCATAACCTTCCGTACGGAGAGTCTACATGCTAAGTGTTCGGCAGGAAGGGGCAGCCTCCTCGCCCCCAGCAAGGAAAAGAGGGTATTTAATTCTTTGGCATGAGCATGAGAATACCTTCCCGTCACCATGACAACCTTTTTAAGCACTACTACTAACCACCGAACTACTAACATTTCATTACTTAGAACAGCAGCCAAGGCCTTAACACGGCTCCTAACACCGGATTACCTTAGCAATCCAACTAGCCAATGACATTTCAGGAAATCTGCCACCTCTTTCTCTCCTTTCCTCTTTCTCTTCCCTTATGTAGCCACCAGAACCTTTTGGCAACTAAGGGGATGATTTTTTTTTTTAAAACTATATAAAGTACATATGAATATAAATGATTCTTTTTTTATTCCTTGTTATGATTCCTTCAGGAAATAGTCTTTGTACTGATGTTTACTGTTTTGACAATTCTCAAAGATCATGCAAAGTGCACAATGAAAAAAACTCAATTTGTCACGGTGATTTTTTTGTTTTTTTTGTTTTGTTATTATTACCGCTGTCCTGAAAGTCATCATAGCGCGCCGCAAAAGCAGCATGAAAACAACACTGCTTACGTCGTGTCGCCTCGTGATTGAGAGATTTAGGGCTAGTCTCTGTAAAAATCAATAGTCCTGGCTTGTTGATAATGCTGTAAATGATCTTCTTTTTGGACAATGTATTAATTTATGTATGTTTTACAATTAACAATTACTGATCAACACAAAAAAATGAAGTGTGTGTGTGCGCGCTAGGCGAGCGAGGAAAAGACAAGCTGTGATTTCAAACTCTTGAATATTATCAAGCAGCACGTTTCGTACAAAAAAATGACTCGAATTTCTCCTTTTTCTAACAACGCGGAACTTAAAGGGCACTTTATACATCACTGAGGTCACCTGTTGTCGTCAACTTTTGAATGTGATTTTACTTCTTATGCAACGCTTAGCCGCTGCTATAGAACCCAGACTAATGTAGATAAGCTGCTAAATTCATCACATTTTGAAAAAATATATATATTTAAAAAAAACAAAAAACAACACTTTATTTCCACTTGATGCTATTGCTTTCAACCTTGTCATTTATCCTTTTTTGTACGTGCTTTTGCTCAGTGTTCTTTTTTTCTAAAATGGGTGACTATTATGTACGTGTAAACAGGTTTGGAAACACGTATGTGTGTGTATCGATATCTAGATCCAGAAAACGATACAGATTCCACTTCTCTCAATTCTTTGTGGTTCATTTATCTTCAGTCCAATAAAAGTAAAACTTGTTTTAAATCGATTGTCTTTTTCTTAGTTGGGGTGGTTTCTTCAGGTAAGTGCAAATGAACATACAGGAAATGGAGCTTAGTCTAACATTGTTATCTGAGAGGTCAGGATTTTAACAATTTATTTATGTTATACAGCTGCAAATAAGTATTTGAACACCTGAGAAAATGAATGTTAATATTTGATAGAGTAGCCTTTTTTGCAATTAAAGAAGTCAAATGTTTCCTGTAGTCTTTCACCAGGTTTGCACACACTGCAGGAGGGATCTTGGCCCACTCCTCCAAACAGATCTTCTCTAGATCAGTCAGGTTTCTGTGCTGTCACTGAGAAACACGGCGTTTGAGCTCCTTCCCAAGATGGTCGATTGGTTTCAGGTCTGGAAACTGGCTGGGCCATGCTAGAGCCTTGATATACTTATTACGGAGCCACTCCTTGGTTATCCTGCCTGTGTGCTTCGGGTCGTTGGCGTGTTGGAAGACCCAGCCACGACCCATCTACAATGCTGTGACCTAGCGAAGGAGGTTGTTCCCCAAAATCTCACAATACACGGCCCCGGTCATCCTTTCTTTAATGCAGTGCACTCGTCCAGTCCCACATGCAGAAAAACATGCCTAAAGCATGCAGCTACCACCCTCATGCTTCACAGTGGGGATGGTGTTCTTGGAATTGTACTCTTCATTCTTCTTCCTCCAAACACGCTTAGTTGAATAATGACCAAAAAGTTCTATTTTGGTCTCATCTGACCACAAAACTTACTCCCATGACTTCTCTGTATCATCCAAATGGCCATATGCAAACTTGAGACGGGCCTTGACATGTGCTGGTTTAAGCTTTCGTGCCGTGCATGATTACAAATCATGACGTCTTAGTGTATTACCTACAGTAACCTTGGAAACGGTGGTCCCAGCTCTTTTCAGGTCGTTGACCAAATCCTGCCGTGTAGTTTCAGGCTGTTTCCTCACCTTTCTTAGTATCATTCAGACCCCACAAGGTGATATCTTGTATGGGGCTCTACTCCGATTGAGATTGACTGTCATGTTCCGCTTCTTCCATTTTCTACTGATTGCTTAAACAATGGACCTTTTTTCCCCAAGCTTCTTGGCAATTGCTCCGTAGCCCTTTCCAGCCTTGCGGTAGCTGTATAGCACAAATAAATTGTTAATAAAAATCATGCATTGGGATTTCTGTATTTTTCTTTCTCATTTATCTCTCTCACAGTGGACATGCACCTATGATGAAAATTTCAGACCCCTTCAGATTCAGATTCAGATCTACTTTATTGTCATTCTAGTACACGTGTATACAGAACGAAATGTCGATACATCTGACCCGCACAGTTTCCTCGAATGTACAGATATAAGTAAAAGTTGTATTGTATTATGGCTACGTATAGTGTTTTACCATACCATAGTGCCGATAGTGCAAGAGGAGTAGCTAACCAGATGTGCAAAATGGGCATTCAGGTTAACAAGTCAGGTAAACAGTAACATTAACACTGTAACAGTAACGCTGTAAGTACAATAGTGCAGAGAGCAAATGTGCAAGGAGTGGCAAGCTATAAAGAACTGCCAGTAGTGCAAAAAGTCAGATTAGCAGCCGTTAAGATTTAGGTTAACTATATGTTAGATTGACCATTTAACAGTCTAATGGCCAGGGGGACTAGACTACTGCGGAACCTGGTGGTCCTGCACCGCACACTGCAGTACCTCTTCCCAGAGGCTAGCAGAGTGAACAGTCCATGATGGGGGTGAGAGGGGTCCCCGATAATGTTCTTAGCATGGGATAGGCAGCACTTCTGGCCAATGTCCTGAATGGAGGGAAGTGTAGTCCCGATTATTTTCTCTGCTGTCCTCGTTACCCTCCTCACACTACCCCAGTCGGTAGCGCTGCAGCCTCCACACCACACAGAGATACAGCTGGTCAGGATACTCTCTATGGTGCCCCTGTAGAATGTGATGAGGGAGGGTGGGGGCAGGTGGGCTCTCCTCATCCTCCGCAGGAAGTACAGGCGCTGCTGTGCCCTCTTAACCAGTGATGCAGTGTTCACGGACCAGGTGAGTTTGTTTGTAATGTGCACCCCTAGGAACTTGATACTGCTGACAACCTCCACAGCCTTGTTGTTGATGCAAAGTGGGGCATGGTTGGGCTGGTTTTTCCTAAAGTCGACAATGATCTCTTTAGTTTTGTCAACATTCAGGACCAGGCTGTTGTCCCTGCACCAGGCCACCAACTGCTCCACTTCCTCTCTGTAGGCCAGGTCGTTGTCGTCCCTGATGAGGCCCACCACTGTTGTGTCGTCAGCATACTTCACGATGTGGTTTGTGGCGGACCTAGGGACGCAGTCGTGTGTCATCAAGGTGAACAGCAAGGGGCTCAGGACACAGCCTTGGGGGGAGCCCGTGCTGAGGTAGATGACATCTGAGATGTTCTGACCTATCCGCACTGATTGGGGTCTGTCACTGAGGAAGTCCAGCAGCCAGTTCCGCAGGGGGGTGTTGAAACCCAGGATTCTCATTTTGTCTACCAGATGTTGTGGGATGATGGTGTTGAATGCTGAAATGAAGTCCAGGAACAGCATCCGCACATGGGTGTTCTTCTCCTCTAGGTGTGTCAGGCTCAGGTGAAGCGCAGAGGAGATGGCATCCCTGGTGGAGCGGTTTGTCCGGTAGGCAAACTGAAAGGGGTCGAATGAGGAGGGGAGACTGGAGGTGATGTGCTCTTTAACCAGTCTCTCAAAGCACTTCATTATGATAGGAGTCAGTGCAACGGGCCGGTAATCGTTGAATGATAAGATCTGGGGTTTCTTTGGCACAGGGATGATGTTGGCAATTTTGAAGCATGATGGTACTTTGGCTTGGTCTAGCGAGGTGTTGAAAATGTCTGTTAGTACACAAGCCATTGCTGGCCAGCACTCCCTTCACTTCATGATTTCTAAGTGTGAGAAATAGCAAAATAGCAGCGTGTTCAAATACTTATTTTTCTTCACTATATATATATATATATATATATATATATATATACGTGTGTGAAGAAAGTAAGTTATGGTCAAAAGTTTACAATTAAGATACACTTGTGAAGAGCAATGTCATGGCTCTCTTGAGTTGCCAGTTATTTCTACAACTCAGTTTTTTCTAAGTGATTGGAACAGATGGTTCTTTGTCACAAAAACATTCATGAGGTTTGGTTCTTTTATGACTTTGTTATGGCTTAACAGAAAAAGTGATTAAATCTGCTGGGTTAAAAATATACATACAGCAACACGAACTAGGAATTTTGGTGACTTAGAAAGATGTGTCAATGAAATGAGCTTTAAGCATGACCTCTTGACTTCTTATGAGTGATTATGAGCGACTACAGCTGGGGACTTCTCTTAGGCCATTTAAATAGGGCTCATTGGATGAAAACGCCCACAAACTCTACAATGGGAAAGTCAAAGGAGCTCAGCATGGATCTGAAAAAGCGAATCATTGACTTGAACGAGTCAGGGAAAGTTACTTGGTGTCATTTGGAGCAACAGTGCAAACAAACCTTTTTTTATGAAAAACACAGGAAACATAAATTAGAATATTTACAGATGTGCAAAACGAAAAAATAAATGTCAAGTCAACAGCACAGAATCCCCGGGGGAGAAAATGTGTCCAGAGCCGGTTCATTCACAAACGACACATCACTAATGTGACTGGAGTGAAGGCGTAGGTGTAAACAGCACACTCCGCCACTGAATTCTCAAAACTGTGTCAATGTTCCACGAATATATTCAAAAACATTGTCCGGAATACATCTTCACAATTGAGAAGAGTACTAAACAGGCATGCTAGCACAAACTGATTTAACCACCTAACCACACACACATCCTAGCAGGTCCCCCCCAAAACACAAATCCATAACACTCCTTGATAATTTGTGATGGGAAAATGCATAAGTGTTTTTCTGCTGAATTAGTAACTAAGAGTTTGTGTTTTTTAAACGTGCCGCACGTGTTTACGGTGGAGAGACGTCCGTTCGTTCACTCGCACAATCTCTGGAGTTATCAGCTCCAAGGACGAGCAAATAAAAGCCAGCCTGCCAGCACCAGGACATTTTATCAAAG
The DNA here is from genome assembly GCF_059441175.1 of Urocampus carinirostris. Lineage (NCBI taxonomy): Eukaryota > Metazoa > Chordata > Actinopteri > Syngnathiformes > Syngnathidae > Urocampus > Urocampus carinirostris. The sequence goes on along the minus strand of NC_142364.1, from coordinate 20,725,881 downwards.
CTCTCCATTGCCTTACAAACAAGCCGACAGCCAAAAATTAGGTCGAATGAAATTAAATATAAGGCTTCTTTGTGGCGTCTTTCTTTTAAATAAGGGTTTGTTCACAGAAGAGCACAAATCATGGGTAAGTATAGTGCGTGTGGCAAGTACTTTGCAGATAAAACAGGTCAGATGAGTAGTAAGCCCTTTTTGACCGACTTCAGCTTCTAACACGCAATACATTTAACTTTAACCTCACACATCCAGACTTATTCGGCTAAACACCCAAAAAAACTTCCATGTGGAATCTGTCTGCCTTATAAATGATTTCACAATCATAACTTTGGGCTGTTTTAAAATGGCTTTTCGTTTGGTTCATTTGCAATGTGTACTGTATGGTTTTGAGGTGGGATAGACCCATGTGGGGGAGACGGAAACTAGAAGCAGTGGTGCTACAAACAAGGATTGTATTTATTGACAAAACGAGGACCAAAGTAACAAACAAGTGGGTACAAAGCAACTGACAAAATGCCTGTAAAAGAAACCAGAAACAAAGTCCGAAACTGGAAATGTGAACCACAGAGAGCAAAGTAACAGAGTAACTAGAAATGAACAAACCTGGCGTCCTAGTGGAAATGAAATGGAAAACCAGTATAACAGTGTCAATAGAAATGAAAATGTTCAAAATGGGAATTCATAGGTTTCTGGATAAATGGTCAGTTCAAACCCCAGTTGGGGCTCTCCTGTAGTCGGAGGTGTATCAGACGCTAACAGTGTTACATGTCTTCATCAGGTTGGGTTATTTCCTGTACTCATCTACTCAATTGCTGGGCTACATTTGAAACTGAATGATCAATTATCGGTTTTGGATCAATAATGTAGATTATTTTATTCACCTGTTTTATCCAATGATCTACTGTTGAAATAGTATTACTGTAGGTCAGGGGTCTCAAACTCAATTTACCTGGGGTCTGGGCTCGGTTTGGTAAAATTGGGTTTTCCACAAGAAAATCTAAGAAAAAAATAATAATACAAAAAAATATATATATATATATATATCTATATATATGAAAAACGGCTACACAAAATAAGCAGCAAGACGTCGGCCAATTATGTCAGCTCCCTCAAATGTTATGTAAAATAAATGCAAATTTCTCGGCCTACAAGTATTTTAAAACCTGCTTGTGTGTATCATAGTTCATGTATTGTTGCTTATATTTTGAATTGATATTGTTTTTTTACTCTGTTCCTTTAAAGTTTAATACTGAGGCAGGGGCCTCACACTCTCATCCAGCAGACTGCAATTAGCCCCCGGACCGCGAGTTGGAGACCCCTGCTGCATATACTTAAAAAAATACAAATTAAAAATCCAAGTGTTAAAAAATAAGAAACAAAAATCTGGTTTATTCTCATAACCCAAAATATTGAGTCAAATCAGTGAATAGCATTCAACTCGTAGGTAACATATTACTGTTCTGAGCATCTGCAAACTGCACACAGAGTGAGGCACACGATTCTATTGCCTCACGGCTTGACTTGCTGTTAGCTTGCTAATACTATCACTAATTCAATTTGGTTGGGGCTTAGGTGTGCACCGAATCGAAATCTTTGGTTTCACAATCACCCTCTGCCATGAGGCAAGAGAATTGTGTATTGTAATCCTGTGCAGTCCTTTGAGACATTTTTGTGATTAAGGGCTATATAAATAAATGTGACTTGACTTGAATTGCATGCCATGCTAATCTTTAATCGAGTCAAGTCATGTTTATTTGTATGGCCCTAAAGTCTCAAAGGGCTGTACAGACTACTATTACACCATCCCCTGATCTAAAACCTACATGAGGGCAAGGAAATTCTCAAAAACCACAGCATGAGGAAAATAAGGAAACCTTGAGAAGGCGGCACACATGTGGTACTCCACCTTTCATTATAGGGTGCAATGGATGTTGCAAGGGCCTCAGACAAGACACAGACATGAGCAACTTGAAATACAGGTAAAGAGATAGTGTCCAGTTGACAGCTTCCTGAGGTCAACATCATTCATTAGGTATTCAATATAAGTGTGTTTTAATCCTAGATTTCAACACTTCCACTGAGGTTGCAGATTGAATATCAGACTGCCGAGCACTCCGTTATGTAAATCGCTCTCAAATCTGCAGATTTCTTCTTGGCTCATAGGATCACTAGTAGACCAGCATTTTCTGAGCGAAGGCTACGGGCAGAAACAGATGGGCGAATTAAATCAGAAAGAAATAAGGTGGCATGTCCATGTTTGCTCCCCCACATAAAACAGATAGTACTGGATTCCATGGTTACCAGTAGAAGGAATAGTCTCCGATCTGACTCAGAGACAGCACCTTCATCATCTGGTCGCCGTTGATTTTCTGTGTAAAGCGCCATCCTGCTCTTCAGAGATGAGCCGGACCTCGGCATTGACAGGCAGCAGAATTTGAAAATTTTTTTGGGGGGTTTGAACAAATTTATTGACACTAATAACAGCAAACAAACAACGTGAGGTTTTAACAACCCTTCTCGACAATCTTAACAGCAATCAAGCATATTCACAATTTCGTTATGTAACATCTTTGATAGTGTCAATAGATCCGTCCAGTTTGAACAAATTCATTGACACCAATAACATACTGATAGAATATTCTAAATCACTGGGGAAAACTATTTTGGAACAAGTAATAGAGTATCACACCGCACAATACGCATGACATCACTTGTGGCTTTCATGTTTTTGTTAAAAAAAACTTTGTGTCAATGACAGGTTGTCCTTTGCTTTTGTGACATATTAAAGTATCAAAGGCTCTTTACTCACTAAAATGCAGTACATGTCAAGTCAAGTCATGTTTATTTGTATATCCCTTAATCACAAGGACAGACAGATGATTGCAAACCTATTATTACACCATGCCTAGATCTAAAACCTACACGAGGGCAAGGAAAAACTCAAAAACCTCAACATGAGGAGAATGAAGAAACCTTGAGAAGGGACCGCACATGAGGTAATCCCCCTTCCAGGATGACCAACTGCAACAGATGTTACAGAAACAAATAATACACAGATATTGTCAACGTGAAATATAGGTCATTCATAAGCTATAGAATAGAAGTGTGTTTTAAGCCTAGATTAAAACAGTTCCACTGAGGTTGCAAAACGAATCTCAGGGGGCAGACAGAGCATTCCACAACACCGGGGCACGAATGGAGAATGCTCTCGGACCTACGGATCTCTTCTTGGCTCTTGGGATCACTAGACCAGCATTTTCAGAGCGAAGGCTCTGCCAAGTAACATAGGGGAAAATTAAATCTGAAAGATATGAGGGATCAAGTCCATGCATGATTTTGTATAAAACCAACAGAACCTTAAAATCACATATTAAACAAGCAGGGAGCCAATGCAGGTTAGCTAAAATCGTGGTCATGTGATCAAACTTTCTCGTCTTAGTTAAAAGCCTCGCTGCAGCGTTTTGTACCAGCTGCAGGCTCTTGATTTTGGACTTCGGGAGACCGGAGATTAGTGCATTACAGTAATCGAGACGGGTGGTAACAAACGCATGAATTATAATCTCCGCATCAGACTGGGACAGCATGGGGCGATTTTTTCTATGTTGTCAAGATGGGAAAAAAGCTGCTCTAGTAATATTCTTACCATGTGTTTGAAAGGACAGATTGGGGTCAAATGTGACACTTACACTTTTGACTGAGTCACTCTGGGTGATATTACATTTGTCAATGTTCAAAGCAGTTTTTGAGAACGATTCACAGTATTTAGATAGACCCTAAATGATTGTTCTTAGATTTATTTTCAAGTCGATCAAGATTTATTCACTTTTATTATTGGAGTCAGGGGTTCAAAAAGCAAGTAAATTATTCTACTATTCACCATATTCAAAATAAATCCATCACATTGTGACTGTATAAGAGGAACCACACTTGTTTTACTTACTGTCACTAAAGCCTGATCCATTTCTATATTCATCTGTTACTTATGAATAATATTTATCATAAAATGAGAAAATTCAACAATTTTGAAAAAGAAAATCCAGAAATTGTGAAGTTAAATGAGACAATACTAACAGTGAATGAATATAACCATCAGCATTGGAGCCAAAAATGAGGTACAAAGTAAAGGTAAGTTGGGCCTATCAGTATTTTTTTTTATTTTTTTTTGCATGCGCGCTGTTTGGCACGCTTACTTTTACACAAGTAATTATTTGGATGACTACTGGAGTAATATTATTCCGAAGTAACAGTACTTTTACCAGAATACCCCATTTCGGCGTGGAAGTGCACACTTGATTTGAGGAACCGAGCTCCAAGTAAATCCGAAGTTGCCCTTCGACACTGCATTTCAGCGCCTAATTGTGCGCTTTGATTTGGAGTTCAGCTTCTAATTTACTACGAGCCGGGTCCCCTAAATCAAGTAAATCGGTCAGGCACAGGCGGGTCTGTGTCATGAACCAGAACAGGATCAGGACCCAAACGCGTGACGTTTCTCACACAAGCCTTTTTTTTTATGGGAAATGGGGAGTCATGCACGTTAGGCAGCAGTCTGGCGTGGAATGATAGGAAGCCAGAGGCCGACGAGATCTATAGCAATTGCCCGAGCGAATATCGGACAGATGGGTCGATAGCAGACAGGACGGGACAGACAGGATTGATATCACAACAGGATATTGAAAATAAACAGGACAAACTAGGCGGGAATGAAACTGGAAACCAATATTAAACACGACAAAATATGTGGGAACAATATCGGACATGAAATACCAACAGGAAACGGGACCGAGTCAAAACCCACGTCTTGCGGGGCAGAGGTTCGTTGACGGACTGACAAAGGAAGAGTGAGAGCCATGAGCTTAGATAGACAGAAAGCCAATCTGTCAACGAGCCGCAGCTGGCGCCACACGGGCGGGGCTAATTGGGCGCCATGGCAATCGTGACAGTCCTGGCTTTTAAACTCACAGGCTGGGTCAGGTTGGGTTGGAGTTTTAGGGCCCGATCTAACCTCTAGTACAATTTAACAAACAAGTGGTTACAAAAAAAACAAATGTCAAAACTAGAAACAAAAACCAAACCTCTCAAACCAAGTTGAAACTGGTTTTAGGGTGCTGTATTTTAGTTGGTGCAGTAATGTTACACTGAGTCCTTACTGTGAGTCCGATGTAAGGTCTTAGGCCCACGCCTGAGCCGGCCCCAAAATGTAAATCATCAAGTCAGGTCAGGCTTCTCTCTTGAATTTTTTTTCTTCGTGGACGATCTGCACAGCTCGCACTTACTTTCAACTTGAGTATTTTTTTTTGAAGAAACAGTACTTGAGTAACACACTTCGGCGCTGCAGTTCGGCGCCGAAATGCGCACTTCGGAGCCGAAGTGTTCATTTTGGCACTGCACTTCAGATTTGAAGGACTCGGCCCGAAGTAAGCCCCAAGATGCTCAGTCCCTCAAACCAAGTTATTTAGTCGGGTTCCGGCTTATATACCCGCAGGCCGGGTAAGGCTGGGCTTAACTTTTTTAGGCCTGATCTTACCTCTAATGAGAGTCGTATAAGGAGGATTAGAAGCAGGTGTGGGAATTGTACAGTTCTTTGTTCTTTGGCGCCCTCTGGTGAACTGTGACATGCTAGGTCATGCCAAATGTATCACAAAGGAAGATAATTGCTTTTCTCTATAACAAGTAATGTAACTTGTTACTAATAAAATGTTGTGTTTGTAGCATCGTTACCACATTGAGCGTAATTGAGTGATTCGATGAATCCAGATAATGCGTTACAATGTTCTCCAACTGCTAAAATGAAATACATCATTTACCTTGTCACATAAAATCCCCTACTTAACTACAAAGTACCTCTAAGTACCATTACGGTGCCACGTCTCAAGCACAGAGTATGAGGGCACTGAATTTCTTCACATGGAGATATTCTCCCTAACCGTTTACTGTATTCTCGCGAAGCTGAATTGAGGTATTTTACACAAAACAGTAAAATCAGGGGGTTAGTTTATATAGGCATATTTGGTCGTGTGTCACCAGTAGCAAATGACAGGCATTGAATGGGGAGGGGGGGTCGTGGCTTTTATAGGTACAAAAAAACAACGGGAAAACAAAGGAGCAAACATAAGCACAGATTTTACAAGAAAAGTGAGCTGAATCTTTGTCTTTTTATTTTGTAAAATAAACTTTGCAATATACCATGCCTGGAGATAAACAGAAAACGTCTTGGACAGTACGCAGAAATGGAGTATGACATCTTTGAGTGGTTTGAAGCTCAGAGAACACATGGATATGGAGTGTCTCTACTAAGTGTTCCCAAGATTGCATAAGCCAAGAAATATGTGCAGTTCACTGTTCAGAAATTTTGGTTTACAGACTTTCTATTATATTTATAATGTGGCTATATCAAAGCTCTTTTAGGGAGTTGGTTGTTTATGCGAGTATATACGGTAATTTGTAATTTAATAGTTACTTTCAGAGAAACGTGCTTTTGTTTGTATCCCTGTGGGTAACCATGTTACTTTACAAAACAAGTGACTATTTATTTTAACTGTTTTTCTGGAAACACTCCCAACAGTGCAGGTGAGGCACAACTTCACCTGTCTCCCCTGACGTCACTGGTGCAAAATTGACTCATGATTTGAAAAAGGGCATGTTGGGAAATTTAACTTTAAGCGTAAAAGACCTCTCTTGCCACAGCCGGCCTTTATCTTCCCCTTTATTTTTCTTTTTTTGGTCCCACCTCAGCTCACCCCCGGTCAGGGTCGATCAATACTTCCCCTGTAGCTTATCACAAATGTGCAAGCTGCTGTTTGTCTACACAAAGACTTGGACGGGGCACGGACCTCCCTCGGCTCCCCGCCTGCCCCGTCAGCTTCTGGACTTTTAACCGCTTTGCAAAGATCCTGGAAACTATATGAAGAGGTCCGGACACATTCGGGACGGGAGACCGGAGAAGACCGTGGAACAGAGGTGAGCAGATTTCGATTCTGAGGAAATTTCTGGGATTTCCACAGATGGTGCTGCTTCACCTGGATGCTCTTATCCAACCAAATCTGTGACTTATATTGATGATTCCTTCTTATATTCTGTCTCTTTTTCCTCCCCAGTTGCCTGATGGGAGATTTTCATGACTTCCTGATTCATTCGACCGCCACGTTGTGTCCGTTCTAGGGAGCTGTGGAGTGTGACAATGGTGTTTGTGTCCTGTCAATCAAACGCCATCATCACACTATATAGCTACAGGGTGGAAAATTACACTTTGGAATTCCTGCTGTTTCCTTTTACTTCGTTTTTTTAAATTAGGGGTCAACAACCTTTTAAAAGGTGAGAGCTACTTTTTAATACCGAGGGTCTGACTACCTGTTTGATATGCATTTCTAAAATGACAACTTATACTGTTATTACTATCTTATTAATACATAACTAAGCTCTAAATTCTCTCCCAGGCATGCTTTCTCGTTTAGATTATTGTAATGCCCTGCTCTCCGGTCTTACCAAAACCAACTTTGCCAGCCTGCAGCTATTACAAAACTTAGCAGCACATGTGTTTAAAGGGGCCGGGTGGAGGGAACCCATTACACCAGTTTTTAAATTGCTGCACTAGTTCCCTGTGCGTTTCAGGAACGATTTTAAAGTGCTTTCGCTAGTTCTTATATGTCTAAATCAGGGGTGTCAAACAGGCGGCCAAGGGATTGAATCCGGCCCGCTGAGGGAAGCGCAAGAGAAATCAAGCTGCAGGTTGAAATATGTCCACTTGATGTTGCCAAAGCCAGATGCATCTCACAAACGCTGTACTTGTATTTCTTTCTCTCTCTTTCTGTCTGTGTCTCTCTCTCTGTCTCTCTCTCCCTCTCTCTTCCTACCTTTTTCTCTCACTCTCTGTCTCTCTCTCACTTTCACTATTTCTGTCTCTCTTTTTTTGTTTCTTTGTTCCTCTTTGTCTCTTTCTCTCTCCCACTGTATTTTTACCTTCTTTTGTTCTCTTGTCCTTTTTCCTTTTTTTCCTCTCTTTTCGCTCTCTCTCTCTCTCTCGCTCTCTCTCTCTCTCTCTCTCTCTCTCTCTCGCGTTCCCCTTCTCTCTTTCTCCCCTTCTCTCCTTTTGTTTTCTCTTCTTCTCTCTTTCCATTTCTTTTTGGATTTCTACATTTCTCTCTCTTTCTCTTCCTCTGTCTCACTTACTCGTTTCATCTCTTTTGTATTTCACTCTCTCTCTCTCTTTCTCCATATATTTTCTCTCTTTTTTGTCCAACCCTCCCCCTATCTCTCTCCCTCTCCTCTCTTCTTTCTTTCTCTCTCTTTTTCTTTCTCTCTAGGGTACTAGTACGGCCCGCGAGAGAATGTTTTTTCTATCGTGTGGCCCCCGAGTTTGACACCTCTGGTCTAAATAGTCTTGGTCCAGCTTATCAGTCTGATTTGCTTTCATTATATCAGCACTCGAAATTAAACGACACTATAAAACTATGTTAAAAAAGAGGTACTTTTCAGTGCAACAACAAATAAACTATGATTTACGAGAATAAACTCAGTTATTTTTAAATAAAAAAATTACAAAAGTGAAACATAGATCACCAAAAATAGCACAAAAATATTAATTTTGAATCGAGAAGAATTTAAGCGTGATAGAGAGAAAAAAAACATAGTTAGGAGAGCCAGCTCGCGTCATTCAGTTCAAAAAGCCTGATCATGGAGCCGTTACATTCATTTGGATACCGACATCTTTTATGTCTTTCTTTCGGACCTGCAGGGGTCAGTACAACAGTTAACAAAAGTTCCCAACTTCCTTTCAGGTAACAGGAACTTCCTGATAGACTGCCATATATAGAATTCAAACCCAACATGTGCTTGTGAGACAGTACAAGCAAAGGTTTGTAAAGCAAAGCTTGAATAATCTGACAGCAAAATCCTCAGATTGACAGTTAAACGCAACTGTTGGAGATAGACTTTATTAAGATACTTGCCTTGTTGACAAATGAAGAGCGTTCATTTAGCTCTTAATCTCTGGTGTGGAAGATGTGTGTTCAGGTTTTGTTTGCAATCGGTTACTTAAGTTTAATATTATAAATATTCCATTTTACTTTGGTTTGTAGTCTTACCTTGAAGAATTTACACTGTTTAATTGATTGTTTGAACTATTTGACTCTTGAAAGTGAAGGCCAGATATTACTTTGGCTTATGTTTAAATATAATCAATTTGATTACTTCTATGTCCATTTTCGTAGATTAATGATGCTTATAGTATGTTTAATGGTTATTTGAGTTACTTGCCTCAAAGTTTAGCTCAATCTCAAACCTGAGATGTCTGTAATGAGCCAACCTGATGCTAAGCTTTTGGATATTAGGCTATTTTATTTGTGGTTAATTGTAATTATAATCATTTGTTATTTGTTTTTTTATTTAACCTGAAACAATTTGTACCCTTTGTTTAACACAATTGGTTTTCCTCTCTTGTGTATTAAGGAGAGGTGTTGTAAAAGTATAGTAGGATGTTTAGACGCGTTTAAGGGATGAGCAGGGAACCTGTATGATGCGGCAGGGGTAAACCAGTGAAAGCTGTCGGGCTTTGAACAGATGAGTGTGTTGTGTCACCCTGGCCCGAGTGACATGGCTGCTTTCTTGTTTCCCGTTTCACCTGGAGGGACGAAAGCACGACCAACTTTGGGGTCGAGGTACTTAACTTGTTTGGGCTGGCCAAGGTCAATTTTTTTTTGTGTTTTTATGCTACTTTTTCCTTTCTTTGTTTTTGTGTGTGTGTTTGTCTTGCTGTCTGTCACTTTCTCGAGGGATATGACCAGGGTGCATAGATAGTGTATTAAGGTTTTCAACCTGATAACTGCTTACTCCCTGTGAACCCAATGATAAATAAATCCATGTCAATTACGATAAACCTAGAACCCCGTCATCCTTGAAGTTCAATAAAAAACAAAGAAGGGAAAAAGACTGAGATGTTCCTTGCATGACCAAAACTCTTGTAAGTTGGAGTGCAAACTGAGGACAAGATCAAACTAAACCAGACCAAACAACTTGTCAGATACGTTTTCAACGAAACACAAAACTAACAATTCTGTTACAATGCATTGGCTTGTTTACTTTCATAAAATATTAACATAAACATTACATAAGCATCAAAAATGTTCAAATATATTCTTTGCATGAGAAGTTCATCATTTTGATTTTCGCCTTTATATTAACGAAAGTCAGAACATTCAAGCACTCACAAAAGAAATCTTCTATTTCTTTGCCTCGCTGTTGCATCAAAATGATCATCCAATAAACCCAAATTAAGTCCAAGAACTCAATTAAACAATAAAATCAAAACTCAAATGAATGAGGTACTATTTTAGACCTGCACATCATTTCAAATCTGCAGAATATCTGCATTGTAGGACTAGTACCTTAAAGGGAAAGTGTGTACTATTTGACCACTAGATGTCACTGTATTGTGTTGTGCAACCAAAAGCGAGTGCTAATAAGCACAAGGAAAATTAGAAGCAACGGAGACATCGCGTTATGTCAAATACATACTTAATTCTCAACCTATGGCTATTTAAAAAAATGCACAATTATGTTGTTTTTTTTAAATTTATGAAATCATTTTTTTTTAAATAAATGAATTCATTTTACCACTAGGAGGCACTAAATAATACACACTGTCCTTTAACACCTGTAAACCTCAGCCAATTGATCCCCTTATTAATGATTGCAATCATCCTTATAACAATAACAAACCTTACAAACACAAGGTGGTACCTATTTACTCACAGCAAGATAAACTACGTAGAATATTGCGAGATTCTTATCAATCTACGACAATGTCGTATGCTACCAGTGTCCGAGATGATCCGGATTGGAGTCAAAACGGGCGAGACAAGATCGGTCTAACAAAACTTCCCGAACAAAACTTGTTAAACAGCGTACACAATTTGAAATGATCAAAAAAAGGATGCAAGACCGGGAAAGCAAATAATTTGGCAGGTTTGCATAAAAACAAGAGCGTCTGCTTGATAAACTATAATACAACAAAATCAGCACAAAAGAAGTCAACAATCAGCTATTTGCTAAACATTAACAAAATGAAAGGATTGACAACTAATCCATCATGAACAATAATTATATATCTGTTCTGCAGTTCATAGCAGCATTTCCTCCAATAAATTAAATAAACAGTTCATTAATTTAATGAACTTATATCAGAGAAGACGGTCAGTAGTAAGACATGAAAGTTCCACGGTGCAAATCCTATTCGAGTCCAAGCGCTTGTGTCCCTCTGTTAGATCTTGACCTTGGGCGCAGGTCCGAATGTTTTCTTTTTGGATCCGGCTGAAGGTTGCGCTTTGCTTCGGGGAAGACAGGCAGCCTTTTTGGCAGCTTTGGGTTGCAGGGAGGCCAGGCCCAATATCTCACAATACGTGTTGCACTGGTGCAGCACTTTGAACTGGTCGATGAAGGAGGTGGCGCAGTTGCCTTTGAAGCCCTTGTAGCTGCGAGCAGGAAAAAAACATTGAATTCAGGTTTGAGGACTATGTTAGTAGTGACAAGATTGGATAGACTGAGAAATGAAATTGTGAGAGACAGAACTGGAGTAGTCGTGGAACTGAGCAAGCGTGTTGATGTATTTCAATGTATTTTTTGCGACACTCACCCTTTCTTGCAAGTGGCTATTCCCACATCGGTGAGCTTCATTCCTACTCCTGCAAAACACAATTTGGTGTAAATTATGGAAATTCTGTTGTAATATTGAAATGTGTGATATATAGTCATGATTGTATGATTGCTTCATTTTTTCTTATTATTTTTGTCATTTATAATGTCTTCATTATTTGGTCGGAATTTATTAACTTCTTCATTTATTCATTTATTTGGTTTTAATTGTGTATGGTGGTACACCATTTACAATATAATGCATACCCGTCAACCTCCACGGCCCCATGCCCGTACAAACTGTCGTATTTTTCCTTACAAAATACAAAATAATCGTACACCATATTTTTTTTGCATGATGGGAAATCCCCAGGCGGCAGACGCATGCGCACATTAGCAGCAAACCGCTCGCTTCGTTTGCAAAGAAAAAAACGATACCGAGATAGAGGCTTCCGCAGCGAACTCCTTTGACTTGATTGATTTGCCGTTTTGTGATAGTCTGTGTATACCCATCATTGACAAATTTGCGTTTTTCCGTACAGATTTCCGTCGTACTCGTCTTAAAATGCATAAAAAACGTACTTTGTACCGCAAAACCGTACAGGTTGACAGGTATGATAATGGTACAGATGGTGTTGACTAAAGTCAGGCAAACTGGAGGATTTGCTTAGATCTGTAAATATGTCATTAGGAAGACTCTAGGGGTCGATAGTTAGCCCTGCTAATGCAATCCTCAGTTTCTCTAAAGTATCAGGAGGTAAAGTACTCGTCTTGGGATCAAGAGGTCACAGGTTCAATTCCTGGCTTCTCTGTGTTATATGTCGAAGTGTCCTTGGGCAAGACACTGAATCCCTAATGCCCCCGGTTGGCTAATAGTTGCTTTGCATGGCTGACGCTGCTATCGGTGTGTGAGTGTGTGAATGGGTAAGTGTTAAGCAAGGTGTTAAGCGCTTTGGGAGGACTTCAGTGACTTGAAAAGCGCTATATAAATACAGACCATTTACATTTTAACATGTATTCAGGTTTTCCATGCTCTCAACCCTGTTTTTTTTCCTGTAGCCAGAAAATACACGTTCCTGTTAGAACCGGTTTGGGGAATTTCCCCTTCAGGTCTCTTGAGGTAGAGTGGGAATATGAGAACTACAGATTTTGATTTCTCGCTACTTCAAGTTTCATTATTGTCATGGCCCGCCCTCCTAGTATAAAAGTGATCATCAGTCACTTTAATATTTGCACTTGTGACAGTCTTGTTCTGTAGCTCGTCTGTGCCCGGAATATTCTGCGAGAAAAAGATTCGAGGGACTGCTCAGCTCTAACATTTGTTTTTCCCATCTCACAGCCTGTATGTTAAACAAATAAGCGGAGGAAGAAAAAGTTGTTTTCTTCCACGATTCCCAATAAGTGACATGTTTGTGGGTAAAATTTCCCTTATTGAAAAATATAACACAACTTGCTGCAAATCGTAAAATTGGCCACTAATAAAAGGACAATCGCTATTTCGATGTCTTGATGTTATGCAACAAAGATTTTAATGTAACACACTCACTATTATTTTTATATCATTTACTCTCAAAAATAGATCCTGATGTTATAATACATAAAAGGAGCAAAACAGGGGGGCGGTGTCAGTCATTTATTCAATATTAACTACTCATAATATTTAAATTTTCTCATCCACAAATCAAGTCCTCAGTTGATACATCTGAATTGAACAGCACTGGAATTCAACTATCACAGATGCTTCTGTTCTCATTCCGTGTCATCGGAATCATTGTTAGGTTGCTGGAGTTTCCTGTTATCCTTAAGAAACGATTATAAGCGAATGCAATTTGATTCGTCACCGCAGAACCACCAATGACAACAACAGAAAAATCATGTTCATGTTGCGATCTGGCTCTCATATCCACCTTGTGGTTGCCTTGGCGTTGTCGTCTAGAAATATAGGGCTCACATTTTACGTGATTTTAGCACTCACTTGGTTTTCTTTCGGTATAAAAGTAAATATGTGATCGTTTTCATAATCGCCGTCTTGAATGGTCACATGATCTGAAAAGACCTGATGTAAACAACTTGGAGCAGCGCGGAAAACGGTGTCAGGTATGCAGGAGAAAGGTACCAGTAGCATTCTGCATTCAAAGGCGTCAAGGCCAGGTGTTGGCCGGGGTTTAGCCTGCGGCCTAAAATCTGGTGCGGCTTATACAAAGCCAAATTTCAGTTTCCTTCCCAAATTTGAGCATGTGGCTTTCGATCAAGTTTGCTCTCTAGTCCAGAATTTATGGTATTTTTTTAACCTTATTTTTGATTGTCATTTTACTAATATTCAACATTCTACCAGTAAGGCCACAAATTTGAAAGGACCAACCCTGCCCATAAAAAAATAAATCTTTCTATCACCTTGCATGTCTGTGACCAGCAGGTTCCCGTCTGTCCGTTGGTAGACCCAATGCTGGAAGGCGCAACATTTGCGCCCAGCTTCGGAGTCGCGCCTCAAAAGGTTGATCTCTTTGCCGTCCTTAACCGAATACTTGACAAAGTCGCCGATCAGCTCCTCCTCCAGCGTGGCGTACGGGATGTTGCTGGACGGCCGGTGGACCAGGTAGATGGGAATGATCCTGTGCCGGCAAAAATGGGAGGACACGGTGATGACCACTTTGTTTGACCCGAGAGCAGTTTAGGCCCCTGCTAAAATTTGGATATGGGTCAATGGAGGAGTTCTGGTCACTTACTCAGGTACTTCTCCGAAGGCGTCGAGGGACCGGGCAGCGGCGGTGTACTCTTTGATATACTCCCGGGCCGTGTTCTGAACGTGACACTCCTGCAAGACACGTTAGCACATGTTAATAATAGCATATATGCGATGCCAAGCGTCCTATCACGTCTCACACTTCGGCTAAGCATGTGGCATGATTTATTTACCGCAAGTCGACCGACTGCAGTAAAACTGGTTTGTTACATGAGTGGTTGCTGAAGATTAACAGTATGTATCACACATGTGTAGGTTCCTTAACAGTAAGCGTGTCATTGGCCTACTTCTCATCCTCACGAGGGTCACAGACGTGCTGGAGCCAATCTTAAGTGTCTATGACCAGTAAGTGGAGATACAACCTGAACTGGTTGCCAGAGTAATTCACAGTAGCCAAATCAACACACCTGAATACCGTAGATTTCCGACTACAGATGTTCTCCTACTTTCGACCATTCGATTTACGAAAAACGGTGGATACGATCATTTTTTTCAGGATGTTGAAAAATATCCGGACATTGCTGTGAGTTAGATTTTGGATTGTGTGCAGCTTTTTCCGAATACAGTAGATTCCTGTAGTGCTTCTGTCCGCTGCTACCGGCGCGTGGTGGCGCTGTGAGAGGTCACCCAGCATCCACCCCGAAGAAGAAATCCGCTTTCTCTTCTTAGTTCTATACTGTATGTCCAGCGCGCTAAGAACTTTTAGATTTGTATTGTTTAATATCTCTATAGTTGGTGTAAAGTATAAAGAAGAGGCGAGCCATTTCTTTTGAAATGAAAGTGGAATAAGAAAGCTTGATGCGGTTGAGAAAATGGTTGGATTGCTTTTTTTTCAACCACTTTTAGTAGGAAGTAGCCTAACTCTTGAAGCTCATCTTCCAAAAGTAAGTAAAACTTTATTTATCTTTATAGAGCATATTCTTTTATGAAATGTTTTTTAGTACAAAACAATCCAGATTCCTTATACAAGTCTTAAACATACTTATATAAACCTTAAACATACATTCCATACAAAATATAGCACTGAAACAACTTCACACATTCAACTTACGAACTATTTTCCAGAATCTCCTTCGTAAGTAGGGCATCTTCTCTACAAGTTTTTACCACATTTTAAACAACATTTTTTTGCTCTTTTCCACAGAGCATGCGCTCTGATACAAAACACCACTCCTAGGTCCAGAAACGTTTGTGACGCCTTTTGAGAGAAATTAGTTTTTTGGGTTGACATTTTTCATATAATATATAACAGGAGCAAAACGGGAAGTTTGACAGTACTTTATTCAATATTTACGACGTATTTATATTTCAACTTTTTCCCCCACAAATCAAGTTCTGAATTTGTGCATCTGAATGGAAAAGGGGGTTTGTATCATCTGTGTCAATGTCATGTCTCTAGAGTATGCTTTAATACTCGAGGAACAATAACAAACAAATTCTATTTGGTCCATTACCACAGCAACCACCAATGACACAACGCAAGGAGACACGTTTGTGTTGCAATCTGGCACTATTCTCCACAGGATGGTTGCCCTAACGCTGTTGTCTAGAAATTTAGGGCTCATATTTTACATGACGCACCCCTCATTCGCGTTTTCTTTCGGCGCAGTGAACATGTGCTATATGTGACAATAGCTGTAGCAATCCACTTGTGCGTAGACTAACGTGATTTACGATCAATCTTATACAAAAAAGGGCAGTCCTGTAAGCTGATTGAAAATCGATTCCAAGTCAAACATACAGTTGAATAGAGAACTATTCTAATGATGACAGCCCCGTCATCTTTGGGGGAATTTTTGATTAGTGCCTCGCTTTAATGCATCTGACCACAACTCTCTTCTTTTTCTTTGATCAGGAGCGTCCGCTGGGATCATGTAAAACTTCAATTTACGATAACTGTTTCTCTCCAATTTTGGCACACAAACACACAACATGATACCAACTAGCAGCCAAGATAGCTTTCTTTTCATCAGTCTTCTGACCACCGCTAGTTAGGGGAGGTTATAATTGTGGATTGTGCAGTCCTTGAGTCATATTGTGATTAAGGGCTATACAAATACATGGGATTTGACTTGACTTGCTTTGTATTTAGCTTCGTTATTAAACCATGATGTCAAAGACAGCCATTCTGATGATACAAAGCTAAACTTTTAGCTTGTAGCTTGAGGTATCATCTCGCCCTTGCTTTTGCCACCACCAGGCTAATCCTGCCCACTGGAAACATCACAATGTTTAATAACAAATTAAAGGTTCTATACAAATAAACATGACTTAAAAAAAGACGAACCTACTGATATCTTCAGGGTTTGTGCACCTTTTTCATGGCCAAACTCAAACACTTTTCAAGCACTTTCAACGCTTATTTGTCAATTTGTCAAGTTTTTTTCTTGTTGACTTTAAAGACTTAAATAAAGCTGCTTTTTTGCTGCTAGCACATACTTTGTGCTATTTCGCGCTGTTCCTTTTTGTGTCAATGGGCTGCTATAAACTGTATTTCTGCCATTCTGCTTTAACAATGCACGCGCAGCTTGGCTACGTCACACTTGTTTACGGAAAGGGCTCTACAGGTTTTGGGTCATAATGGTGTTCAATACGTAAGACCAAAGAAAAAAAGAAGAAAGAAAGTACTGTATGTATTGAAAATATATATTAGAACAGTAGAATATTGAGGTAACTTAGGAGTCAAATAGGTGTACCTCGGCCTCACCTGACAGCGCATGCTGCACACCCCAAAAAAGAAAAAAATGATCAAACTGTGACTGGGTAAGTGTGAAGCACATTGTAAAGCGCTTTGAGAGGTCTTCAGTGACTTGAAAAGCGCTGTATAAATGCAGTCCATTTACCATCAAAACTTTTCTTTTGGAACATACAATTTGGCCCCAAACTCAGACAGACCCTAGCTCCAAAGTAAATAAGGGTTTGAGAACACTGATGTAGAGGGAGGTGACCAAATTGTCCTCCATCTTGTTGATGAGCAAAATTTGGACTTATTATAAAATATTGATTGCTGTGAAGCATAGTGCATCGAATCTTTCAATCTTAGAGACTGCTGATCTTTTGCTTTACTTATTTTTAGCAACAATTTCAATATTTGTTAAGCATTGTTCCCCAAATTCAATCGTTTTCCTGACCTTGAAAACACATTCCAATTTAAGCATTTTACAGCACATATTTAAACTTTCATTGACAGTGAGTGCAGAGGAGCGCATTTGAAAATAATTGGCATAGATATATTTAAACTTACTTCAACCGCCAAGGTGTAATTTTTGTGGACGAGCTCGTCGTTGTCCCTGATGCTGTAGCTGATGGCGTTGTGCACCTTGAGGACGCAAGCGGGTCCCGACAACAAGTGCGGCGGTTCTTCACCTCTACGCAGCCGGGCTCGAAATGCACGCCGGTGCATTCCCTCCCCGAAGTGGGCCTTTTCCGTCACGATGCTGACGGGCCGATTCTCGCTGAAGTAGCGTTCGGAAAGGAAGTCGTCTTTGAAGAGTAACTGAGCGCATTGGATGTCCTCTGCCTCCATGGCCACGGCAACGGCTAGAAAAATGATAAAGAACAAGTTAAAGAGAGGTGAAGGAGCGGACGCCATTTTGTAAGGACTCACGTGTGACATTCTGAGATGGAGGGATGACAATCTCACGGAGAACTGGGGAAAAAAATATAGTTATTATTAACCAGTTGGAGTTTAATTTAGATGCTAAACGGAGTTTGAGGGCTCTTTCACAGCTGTGTGATGCTACTAGTGCACACTGGAACTGGTTTTGCTGTTAAACTGCTGTTAAATTTCACAAAAACGAACAAGGGAGATCAAGGATATATTTAATGTAAGATTTATTTGCATTCTATCATTTTCATGTTGTTAAAACTAATTTTTTCTTACTAAGTAAGGAACTGGCATGAAACAGATGTCAACATGCTTCCAAAGGGTCACGATATTATTGTTCCGTTTTTCTTTTAAAGCAGCCGCCATATTGGATTATAAACGACAATTGAAGAAGATGCAAATACAAATCGATATGCATACCTAACAGGTTCAGTCGTGGTTTCATGGACTAGATACAAGGAAGAGGTTAGGGGATTTATATTGTATAATTGTTCCCCTGATTAGTGATTGCGATTCCCTTTTTTTAAGCGATAATTAACCTTACCTGCACAATGCGACACCTATTTGCTCACAGCAATACTGAGACAACAGCAATCTAAGAAGACATTACTGTCTTCGACCTGTGCCCAACACAACCTGGATTAGAGTTAGCTGAAATGGGTAAGACGAGATCAGCCTAACAATAAAACAAGTATTTTTTACTTTTTATATTTTCCGTCCAAAATTTTGTATAGAGCGTACACAATTTGAAATTATTTTAAGGTTAATATACATAAATAACACTACAGACAACAAGTCCTCTGATCCCGGCTTTTCATACATCATGAACTTCTTACGTGTCCAAGAACAAAATGAATATTGATTCCAATTGATTTTACTTCTTTCACCCGGCAGTTGAGTTTCTAATGAGAGACATATGAAAAAAAGCCCAAATTGGGTTATTTTCTAGCATATAGGTCAGGATGTAAATTATTACATTCTAATTATTTCTTTAAATGCGTAAACATTTAAGACAAAAATTTTGTGGGCCATTTCTCAATATCCTTATATTGAAATAATGATGTTATAAATTCACCATTACTATTTGGAGCTATAAGGCGTCTATCAAAACAACTAGGTAAGAAAGAATACTTTGATAAGAAAAAAAACAATATGCTTGCATAAATTAACATTCTTTGTTTCAGGATGATAACATATTTTAGCACAATTAAATACATAATGAATATTTTCCAAGTCCAGTGGTTGGAATGGTGATTACTAGAGTGTTAAGACTCCTACCTTGGTAAGTGAGTAGGTAGTCAAGTGTGACGGAGCCCTGTAAGCTGGTAAGACGGCACTGGTAATTTCCCAAGTCTTTGTGGGAAGCATTGAGGATGTTCAAAGACGAACGACTCTCGTCCCCTGCACTTCAGAGATAAAGATTGCGTCACAAGGGCAGAGTAATTTCATAGTATTGTTAAATGCTTCTAACATAACATATCAGTGTTTCCCATAGAGTTTTGTGAAACCCTGGTGGGATAACAGTAAAGTGTAAGGGTCGGCGACACGTGGGTTAGGAACCGCATGCGCCTTTTTAGTGCTCACGAGCGCTGGCGCTTTTCCAAAAGTATTGTAAAAGATTGGGGAGGAAAATATATTTTTATTTTAATATGGTTTCTTCTGTAGGAGGATGAACATGACACAAATACTCTGAATGTTTTCAAGTGTTGAAACATTTTCAAATGGTATGGGAAACACTGCAAATCATATTCAACTTTTTTTGCCTGTACTAACAGAAACAGCATGCATATGAAGATTGTAATGCAAAAATGTGAATTTTCTTGCCAGAGGTAATCAAGTGACATTACCTATGCTTGACCTCAGCCAGAAGAGCGCCCTCTAGCCTCCAGGTGAATGTGTGCTCACCCGAGACAGTAGCAAACTGACACCACAGACTCAAACTTTGGGGGTCGTCGCTCACGGACACCACTTGGATTGGTTGAATTACCTTTGGCTCTGTAAGTCATTATTTAAAGAAATTGACTCACCTAATAATATATTTTTGTTTATTGTTAGAACAAGAATCATTAAAACAACACACAATCAGGGGCGGCAATAGCTCAGGAGGTAGAGGGCTCGTCTTGGGATCAAGGGATCCCAGTTCGAATCCCGGCTCGTCCGTGTTACATGTCGAAGTGTCCTTGGGTAAGACACTGAACCCCTAAAACCCCCAATAAGCAGGTTAGCGCCTTACATGGCTGCAAGGCCGCTATTGGTAAATGTGGAGCACATTGTAAAGCGCTTTGGGAAGTCATTGACTTGAAAAGCGCTATATAAAATGCAGATCATTTCATTTCATTATACTTGAGTATTAGTCAAAAGCTCACACCGTCTAACTGAGCATTTTTACAGTATTGGACTAATTTCAGGTTAAACTTTACTCAAATCATGAAAACACTCATCTGATACATGCATTTTATCACCAGAAAAATGGTTGCAACTCATGAGAACATACATGTGACTTATCCATTCCTTGTAAATTTAAAGGAAGAGATACAATTACCGGTAATTTTGGCTATTTATTAACCAAACTGATCAATCGTGAAATTCTATGCCTCGAAGTTTAAAAGAATCCATTAACTATTTTGCATTGGCTGCCTGTGTCAAATGAGACAGGTGAAACTGTGCCTCACTTGTCAAAGAAATACGAAATTACATTTTTTTCATGATTTTATTTATTCTGTGTTAAAGTTAATGTTTTTTCTATGCTTGATTTCATGTATTGCCTTTTTACTCTGACAAACAAATGATGAATAAGATCCATTTATTTGCATATCTAACTGTCCCACCAGACCCAAACGTCAACACACATAACTGACCACCATGTTATGGGATCACATTTAGTTGAACATGTATTTTAATGATTTTTTGCAACTGATTCAGGCACCATAAAGCCTAAATTTACTAACAAGTTTTGTCTTTGATAAACTAAATATTTCATAATTTAATGCAGATTCATCGAATCATATTACATACCAAACGGATTGGAATAGTAAAAGTTGAATAAGGTGAAACAGGGGAAGAAAATCTGAATTTTACCTCCTATGTGTGAGCTTGTTTTGTTTTTGACCACTTCAATGGATGCCCTCCTTCTAGATGATTTACCATCCATCTTTTGTCCCTCCGCTGCATTCGCCTGATTGGAAACGGTCCCTTTTGAATCTAAAAGCTTTGCAAACGTATCCTTGGATAGGCGGCGTTTTTTGTGGATTTCGTCATCACTCGTATTGTTGTGTGCTGTGTTGTACTGAGTATGTCCTCCTTGTGAAGGTTTGGAAGCGTCTGCTTTTTTATTTTCTACTTCATCTGACCTCCTTCCGTTGTTGCAGGCTTTGTTGTGTTTGGTGCTCATTTTGATCTCGAACATTTCGATCCGTCCTTTTGCGCCCTTTGCTTTTGCGCTGATGTCTTTCTCAACATGAGGCTTGGCCGCAGTCTTTGCCCCAGTGTGGTGGTGTTTCTTCTTGCTGTGTGGTTTAACGGTCTCAATGACCACTGTCTTCTCTTGAAGAAGCTGATTGCAAGTATTTTCCGAGGTTTCATTTTGTCCTCCGATTGTGACGTGAGATGAGTTCTCCTGTTTTTTGGGAGTGCCTTGTTGGTGGGCAGCAGATTTTTCCTTCTTGGAGTGGGGTTTTCCCTCTTTCTTATGCGGGTTTTTTCCCAATTCCCCGAGACTAGGTTTTGACCTAGCCACTTGATTGCTTAGATTTGATAGCTTTGGCTCATCTAGAATGGTGAGGTTTTTGTCAGGGATGATGGCGCAATTGCAAAGTTCCTTGGAGAGTTTGTGTTCCTCCTCGTCAGTTGGTGCCTCATTGCAGAGCGGTAAAGGAGTCCAGTTATGAGCCTGGATGTCATTGAAAGTCCTTATCGAATCTCCTTCCAAACTGCTCCTGCGATACTCCAGGGCAGATCTGATCTCAAGAGGAGCTACAGGCACAATAAAAGTGGGACACACCCCTTGTGAGCTTGCTCCACCGGGGTCTGTCAAAGTTACAGGCGCCAGAAGTTGTCCAAAGTGAGGAACTGGCTTGCGGGGGTTCATCTTGTCGTCCTCAGAAGCTATCAGTCCATTGCAGTCAATATCTGTTGACACAGAGTTGGGATTTGCAGCCTGATTGGATGAAGGTTTGGGAAGGGGGATAAGTTCATCCTCTGTCACCTTAAGCAACTCATCTCCCAGCAGCTATGAAAAGAATAGAGAAGTTGCATTGATTAGCATTAGTGTTAAGGAACACACTGATCAAGAGGAATCACTGTATGTTAACATCCATCCATCCATCCTGAATCCCATTTATGCAGCATATTTGTGAGCCCAGAGCTTCTAGCACATTCTGATGGTTAAAAATATAACTTGCCACATGTATAATGTAAGTGTACCGATTCAGTAAATAGCACTCCAAATACTAGTGCATGCCACTTTTCCGGCTAACAATACCCCTGGAAGCCTTTTAGACATGTTTGTATACTTCACCTTATAAATAATCCCAGGCTGGATACTTTTGGTCAATTTTCCTCTTTTTCAAACAACATCCTAGGAACTTTTGAACCAGTAAATATCTTAATCAGGGTCAATGGTTTACAGGGTCATCGCTCCCAAATTCCCAAGTTATTGGAATATTACCAACAGCATTTTATGTCTCTCTCCTGGCATCTGCAAGGCTGATTTTTGAAAGGCAGCGCTTCGTCACTGGGCATGCAAACATTTGCAAAGAATGAAAACTAAAGAGTGAGCCAAGCCTTCTCTGGTTTGTTTTAATTGTTCTTAATGACTTGTGATACGTGTTCTTTATACTTAATTTAATTATACTTAATTTAATACAAACCAGCTAATTTGGCTTCCTTTCCTTTCTTTTGCCAGGGCAGGGTGTTGACAACATATAATTAATATTAAATACATTTACAATTCAGATTGACAAAATAATAATTGCTTACGATGAGCTTCTTAGCAATCAATTGTATTGTGTCTTTGGTGACTTTGGGATCAAGGCAAGTAAAATGTTGGATAGGCAATGAAGTATCAGTCTTCTAACCTGCCTATTTTTGGGACCCTTACCCAACTTCGCAATGAGTTATTTTGACTCGAAAACCATTTGAGATGCAAGATACAAGGACAGTTTCACTGTAACCCGAAATGTCCTCTTACCTAATAAAATAAGTCCACATACCTTCTGGTCGATCTCCACAAACATCCCATACAAGAAACCCTTTGTTTGTATCCAAGCCCAGATGCCATTTGTGTTGCACACGAGTGACTCTTGTGAGCGACTCTCAGTCTGAGCTGACTAGCACCCGGTGCAAGACCCCCTTGTTGGTTCTTGCCTTTTCAATAGGAGGGATGTGATGGTATGGGGAAAAAGGGGTTCGTGTTACAATCAGCAGCTATGCCACTCCCACAGCACCCTCATAGACCATGCTATTATCATCGTTGTCCTGACCTAAATTTAGGCTGTTCTCTTGGTTGCCCCTCATTTTCCTTCACCTGTCACTCTCGCACAGCACAAATGTAAAAGCGGTATGTGGTCGCTGGAATTAGCAAGCCCGGGCGATAATATTTTTGTTGCCCCATTTGTTTGTGTTCACCTCTGAGACCGGGGTGGGAAACGGTGGACAGCATGAGAAGTCTGCAAATTTCTTTCCTAGAGGTATGTCACGACCACCAGTCTGTGCTTGCTGTGCTGTACATTATGTTCATGTGTGTGACTGTTTGTTTTTTATGAGGGTCCCTGTGACGTCATTGTCGCTTAGACACTTTCCATTTGTTACACGTTTTAACCTCAGCATTTGCATTTTGACCAAACCTCCACACTACACATATTACAGCCTCGCTTTAAAAAATGATCATGATCAATTTTGATTGCAGCAACGAACTTTCATAACGATACAAAAAAAAATGTTTTGGACTTTTGGCAGCTTTTTTAGTCAGTAACTGATAGAACAACATAAAATCTTAGAAACCTATAAGCTAGATACACTTTATACTTATCAATTAGTTTATTTTCTAACTTTTCTGTAATTGCTTTTGCTTCAATTGTAAATGGTCTGCATTTATATAGCACTTTTCAAGTGAATGAAGACCTCCCATTAAAGAGATAAACATGCGATGCATGCTTCAGAGTCTTGACTTCATTTAGTTTCTGACACGATTAGACAACCAACATTATGTCGGCAAACCGTGTCATTGATATTAGTCATCTAAAAGCTTAACTCCTCTTTATTTACTTTAAGCATTAATGTAACCATAGTTGATTATCTATTTCTACCTCCTTGAAAATAATCAATTAGGGCAATGTCACATGAGATACTAAAGTTAATTGTGGCATATCTGATTTGGTTTCTGGTGATGGTATTCAAAATTCTCCTTAAATCCACTTACCTGTTCACACATCGACTGAGCAGGTTGGTCTGTCTTTTCTTCATAATCCACTACATTTATAACTATCTTGTCGTCTTTCAAATCAATTGTCTCTGAAAGTTGGACAAACTGAAGAAAATCCACATTATCTATTGGAGCCCAAGCCGGGATTATGCTGTCCAACTCCAAGTCTGAAGAAACCAACGCTTGGTTGTCAAGTACAACGTTATCTTCCCAGGTTTCCGCTGGTTCATTTCCAGGGTTTACTAATGAATTGCCAAGAAAATTAACATTGTCCCCCATCTGTTTTTGGAAAGTGAAGCATTCCTGTTCACACAGAATTGATTCTTCTTGGATAGTTTGTCCAACTTGCTGGTCCTGGACTCCCATTCCTGTTTCCGTTTTGTTACAAGAGTTAATGTCTGCTAGCGCTTCAGTCAGTGCATCTATCTCAGCTCCTATCTCTGAGAAGGCAGCTGTGAACTCCTGCCTTGGTGTCACTGCAACGTTCCAATCTGAAAGTGCACTGGACCAGCTTTCCACTGAGGACCGCCTTTCTACTGATGTACCCCGACCCGATGTGTCATCTTTGGCCCAGCCAATCCAGTCACTGTTGTAACCAGACACGCAAATCTCTCCCAAAGATAAGTCACTGGAAATGGGTGAAACATCCGTCTTATCCATATACTGACAGGCGTCCGCCCACAGCTCAACAGGACTGACGCTCCTCTGCCCTCGCGGAGTTGTCAGGGTGACCTCAGCAGGTGGCTTGTGCCTTGAATCTGAGTCAAACATCACCCAATCCGTATTTGCAGCAGTATTATGTGTCACACTCTGGGCTAAATCACAACACATGAATGGAGAGGCGTCATGGTTTTTATCCAGTTTATCCTGTGGGACAGTTGGACTCAGAACAAATTCTTGTGTTTCGTTTTCAAAGATGTACAAATCTGACATGACGCCCATGGCTGAGTCTGTCCCTGAGCTATCTGACAAGGACCTCTGATAAATTGGATTATGGTGTTTAGGACTGTGGTTTGAAACCGTGGAGTCCTCCAGAATCGGTGTATCCACCCAGAACGAGTGTTTTGTGTCTTCTTTGTGTGTAGGTTTGGTGTATATATCAGACATTTGTGAGGTAAAGTAAGGTTGTAGGGGGAGCATTGGTTTAAACAAGTCCAAGTATCCACCAAAAAGAGAGAAATAGCCGAAATCCTGACTGATTTGACTTTCTGGGTACACAGACGGCAACTCTCTTTGTTTGTTGGCAGTGATTAATGTTGGATCCATCAATGCAGTCTGATTTTACTCCTCCTGGATTTCTGTCCTGTATAGAAATCCAAAACAAGATGATGAAATGAAGAACCTCTGATCACACATTTAAGACTCTAAACATTTAGTCTTGCCTTCAGATTATGAAAGTGTACCTTAGAGTATAATTTTCCAGATTTTAGCCATATTTTAAGAAAGCAATCAATTTTTAAATGGTATTATTTTTGTTTCATTAAAATATTAACTGACTACATATTAACAGCAACATTGTAAAAGAGCACAGCAAATTACTAAATGATTCTGGTAAGAGAGCAAAGCTTCCTTTATACATTGGCTTTTAATTTTGAAAAATTGTAATTTTAGTCAACGTGTCTTCTGGCCACTTAGTGTGTTTTAGCTGTCGCTGGCGTTATGATGTGTTGAAAGCGGCTTAGTTGATTTACACGAGTACTCGAAAGACCCGCTGGTGGCAAAGAGGCCGGAAAAATACCAGGGCATCTTCACCCATGGCCTGCATTTGTGGCATACTCGGCGAAGGGCACCTCGCTGGAGACACGCTATGTGACAACAACAGCACGTGTTTAATACCATTTTGCAATATAGACGACTTAGAAGTGGGCCATATACAACAAAGGACTTTCCGGCTTTGTGCGGGACTAACAATGAAGATAAGAATGGTGTCTGCATTCGCCAGGCAATGTATCCTTACATATGACCTCCGAATATCGATAAAATGGGTGGCAATATTTGCTATTCATAGCTGAAGTACAGTAAGTTTAATTTTCCCGCTGCAATTTGACCTAAACATTTTTTACATTTCTAGATATTTCATTCTCACTAGACTTCATCTTTAGTTCAAGACTTCAATTATTTATAGACTACAGAACAGGAAATTGTATCTAAGTCATGCAGTACAGCTACAATCTACTCCACAAAGTATCCAGAAGTGACATTTAGGTTGTGACCAAATGTGATGGAAAGTCCATCAATCAATCTTAGAAGGCAGTGCAACAATTTAGATCATGTGCCAGCTAAAATACCCTGTGGGCCATTTTGGAAACTAACAATCCTGTGGAGTGGACTCAAGGCTAATAAAAATGAATAGGCCGCAAAGTACGTACCTCTCCCATAGACGTGCTTGACGATTTAAAGTTGTGATGCAGTGCATGTGCCTGAACTGTCCCTCAAGTGAGTGGGGAGGGAGGTGCTATTTTTAGGTCCCCTCCACCATCACAGACTCCTCACAAGCGCAAAGTTACATGATAGTGCGAACATGTGCCAATCTTCAACATTTAAGTGGCTTATCTATATTTATAATGATGGCCTATTTGCTGGCGTCAACTAAAGTGCTTACGACGTACTGTTTTTATTTGCTAGTGAATTGGAATATGGGGACAAAAATATGTGGACGAGTCACAGTGAAATTCGTGGAACATTTGTTTAAATCTGGACAAATTATCTTCAATCCATATATATATAAATACATATATATAATATCTCATCTCTCATCTCATCAGCTGTACCGCTTATCCTTATTAGGGTCGCGGGGGGGCTGGAGGCCATCCCAACCATCTCCGGGCAGTGGGCAGGGGACACCCTGAACTGGTTGCCAGCCAATCGCAGGGCACACGGGGACAGACAACTCACTTGCTCAGTCACACCTAGGGACAATTTGGACCGGCCAATTCACCTGAAATGCATGTCTTTGGAATGTGGGAGGAAACCGGAGTGCCCGGAGAAAACCCACGCAAGCACGGGGAGAACATACAAACTCCACACAGTAAGGCCGGTAGCTGGATTTGAACCCACGCAGGAGGTTCCCACGACCTCAGAACTGTGCCGCACACGCGCTAACCACTGCGCTTGGAGCCATTTCAAATGAGCTGCAGTTCCCAAGAGCAACAGTGCAAACAATTGTTTGTAAGTATCAATTGCATGGCACTGTTTCGTCATTGCGACAAACAGGAAGAAAACGCTAACTGTCACCAGCTGCTGAGATAAAATTGGTCAGGAGGGTGAAGATTTAACGAAGAAACACTAAGAAGCAGATAAGCCAAGAATTAGAAGCTGCTGGAACACAGGTGTCAGTGTCCACAGTCAAGCTGAGAGGATGCCGAGCAAGAAGGAAGCTCTTTCTCCAAAAGTGGCACCTCAAGGCTCAACAGAAGTTTGCTGCTGATCACATGGACAAGGATAAGACCTTCTAGAGGAAATTTCTGTGGTCAGACAAAACAAAAATCAAACTATTTGGCCACAATGCCCAGCAATATGTTAATGAATTAGCTTTTGTCTGCAGGGCGTTTTTTTTTTTTATTCTTTCTTAAAATATATGGTGTGGCTCTCTTAAAATAAAAAATATATATATTTTGCTTTCATGGCTCTTTGGTTCAAAAAGGTTCCTGACCCCTACTCAAAGTGACCAAACAGCAACATTTTTTTTATTTTTCCCAGGCCTTTCGCAGGGGTTTTGGTTTGTAAGGGGTACCCGTAGTGGCAAGATGACTGACATTCATGTCAGCGCCCCCTCTTGGTAAGGCTTATGGTATGTAAAATAAATACAAATTTCCTGATTCACACATATTCATAGAAATGCACATTTATATGGTATTTCATGTATTTTGCTTTTTATTGAAGTTGATATTGTTTTGTTTTGTACACTTCTATTCTATAGCATATGAATAACCTATATTGTATGTTGATAATGTGTATTATTTACCCTCATGTAGGTAATAGATGATGGGATGGTGTCATAATAGTCTGTAGTTTGCAATAGTCTTTGATCTGTGCTGCCCTTTGAGACTCTTTGTGATTAAGGGCTATACAAATAAGCATGACTTGACTTGATAAAAAAAAAAAAATACAAATTACGTTTTTTACCACTAGGAGGTGTTAAAAACTACACAACGTGCCTTTACGAAAAAAAAAACGGCTGTATTTTGTTAAATTTGTCAGCGTTGAAAGAAATATTATGTACTTGTGGTGTCTGGCAATTGTATGAATGGAAACGTTAATCAAAAATAGAAGTGAAAGGTTTTGCAACTCGCCACGTACAGAAATGTTACACCTTGTGCGCAATGTTGTTGTGGCGTGTTGAATTGAGCTTATGCACTCAATAAGACAGAGTGAGACAAGTGTCCTTTTACAACAGCATGATGTATTTTTATCCCGTGTTGTTGCAGAGCCTGTCGTCTGCCTTCCTTACCAGGCTCAGATAGAAAGCGATGGGGGCTGGGTCATTCATTTGTATTGTTGTTATGACACGTCCTGGTACACTCAGCAAAATGGAATTACACGTCACATAACAGTCCTGTTTTTGAAATGTATAAGTCGTTGTTAGCAAGAGGATGAAGTAAAAAAATGAACAACGTATTTTTAAAAAAAAACATTTACGTAACTAGTGATGTGCCATTCAGTTGCAATGGTAGCAGTTAGATGCTAAACAAACCAAGAAAATAACAAACCTTTGTGCACAATAGATACAAAATATGTGATGACAGCAAAAAAAGTAATTTTATGAGAGATTG
Source organism: Urocampus carinirostris (assembly GCF_059441175.1). Lineage (NCBI taxonomy): Eukaryota > Metazoa > Chordata > Actinopteri > Syngnathiformes > Syngnathidae > Urocampus > Urocampus carinirostris. The sequence goes on along the minus strand of NC_142364.1, from coordinate 20,696,719 downwards.
TAAACTAATTGAAAGAAAGTTCTCAAATTCTAACAAACAAAGGTAATTACTGGACTGTCTCAGAAAATTAGAATATTGTGATAAAGTTCTTTATTTTCTGTAATGCAATTAAAAAAACAAAAATGTCATACATTCTGGATTCATTACACATCAACTGAACTATTTCAAACCTTTTATTATTTGAATATTGCTGGATTTGGCTTACAGCTTAAGAAAACTCAAAAATCCTATCTCAAAATATTAGAATATCATTAAAAAATATACAAGTAGGCTATTCAACTAATCACCTGAATCATCTAATTAACTCGAAACACCTTGCGAGGGTTTCCTGAGCCTTAAAAACACTCAGCTTGGTTCAGTAAACTAAATCACAAGTATGGGGAAGACTGCTGATCTGTCTGCTGTCCAGAGGACCATCATTGATACCCTCCATCAGGAGGGTAAGACACAAAAAGAAATTTCTCAAAGAGCAGGCTGTTCACAGAGTGCAGTTTCAAAGCATATCCACAAAAAGTCTGTTGGAAGGGAAAAATGTGGCCGGAAACGCTGCACAACCAAGAGAGATGACCGCAGCCTTAACAAAATTGTGAAGAAGAGCCGCTTCCAGAATTTGGGGGAGCTTCAAAGACAGTGGGCTGAAGCTGGAGTCCAGGTATCAAAAGCCACAGTTCACAGACGTGTCCGGGAAATGGGCTACAATAGCCGTATTCCCATGGTCAAGCCACTTCTGAACTCAAGACAACGGAAGAAGCGTCTGACTTGGGCTATGGAGAAGAAGCACTGGACAGTTGCAGAGTGGTCCAAAGTCCTCTTTTCAGACGAAAGCAAGTTTTGCATTTCATTTGGAAGTCAAAGCGCCAGAGTCTGGAGAAAGGCTGGAGAGGAGCAAAATCCAAGTTGCTTGAAATCCAGTGTGAAGTTCCCACAGTCAGCAATGGTTTGGGGAGCCATGTCAGCTGCTGGTGTTGGTCCACTGTGTTTCATCTAGTCCAGAGTAAATGCAACTGTGTACCAAGAGATTTTAGAGCACTACATGCTTCCATCTGCTGAAAAGCTCTATGGAGATGAGGATTTCATTTTCCAGCATGATCTGGCACCTGCCCACAGTGCCAAAACCACCAGTAACTGGTGCACTGACCATGGCATCACTGTCCTTGATTGGCCTGCTAATTCCCCTGACCTGAACCCCATCGAGAATTTGTGGGGTATAGTTAAGAAGAAGATGAAAGACACCAGACCTACAAATGCAAATGAGCTGAAGGCCGCTATCGAAGCATCCTGGGCATCAATAACACCTCAGCAATGCCACAGGCTGATTGCCTCCATGCCACGCCGGATTGATGCAGTAATCCGTGCAAAAGGATTCCCAACCAAGTACTGAGTGCATCAATGGACATTTTCAAATGTTTGATTTAGTTTTGCTGTTATAAAATTATTTTTTTACTTGGTCTGAGGAAGTATTCTAATATTTTGAGATAGGATTTTTGAGTTTTTTTCAGCTGTAAGCCAAAATCAGCAATATTCAAATAATAAAAGGCTTGAAATAGTTCAGTTGATGTGTAATGAATCCAGAATGTATGACATTTTTGTTTTTTTAATTGCATTACAGAAAATAAAGAACTTTACCACAATATTCTAATTTTCTGAGACAGTCCAGTATATGGCATAAGGTGATATTACTGGATTGTCAAGAACCAGAACAGGATCAGGAACCAAACGCGTGACGTTCTCACATAAGCCTTTTATTTCATGGGAAAAGGGGAGTCATGCACGTTAGACAGTGGTTTGGCGTGGAAAGACGGGAAACCAGAGACCGACGAAATAGATTCCAATTGCAGAGTTCATAATGGACAGATGGGGTCAATACCGGACAGGACGGGACAGACAGGATAGATAATGAATCAGGATATCAAAAATAAACAGGACAAACTAGACGGGAACGAAAATTGGTGAAAATAATAAACAGGACAAAACTAGACGGAAACCAAAACTGGAAACTAAACAGGACAAAATAAAAGGGAACAATACCGGACAGAAAATACCAACAGGATCAGGACCGAGTCGAAACCCACGTCTTGCGGGGCAGAAGTTCGTTGACGGGCTGACAAAGGAAGTGTGAGAGCACTGAGCTTAAAGTAGACAGAAAGCCAATCTGTCAATGAGCCGCAGCTGGCGCCGGACGGGCTGGGCCAATTGGGCGCCATGGCAACTGTGACAAGAATTACAATAAATGAATAAATGATGTAGTGAATTTGAAATTTCACAAAAAATGACAGTTTATTTCAATTCCACTCATTGCCGTCGATGTGGAAATACTGGCATGTAGTGGCGCTGAGCTGTCACTTCGCATATTTTCGACAGTATTTGTGAGAAATATAGTTTTTGTCTGAGCTGCTTATTTTAAACCGATGAAATTTTAAGCTCTCTTTGATTTCACGTAATTATATTGTGGGCCACATTTGGCCCATAGGCCATGAGTTTGACGCATGTTTTGGACATTAGAGTTTTATGTAGGGAAAAAAGGGTTTACTTTTTCCATGCAACTTGGAAAACGAGGAGAAACAATTTAGATACATGGATTTTAACGTATTCGTTGATGTCTTCATTTAAGGGAAAAAGTGAGAATTCTTTGCGATCAAGAAACAAAACGATGTTAATGTATTAATGCTTTAAAGTGCAGACCTTTAAATTACATGAACTCAAGTAATTGAGCAAATATAGTTTGATAGAGAATGCATATTTATACTACAATATAATTTTACATCAAAGTAGATATCACATTTTGACTATAAAATGTTTTTTTCACAATAAAACCATAATTTATAATATCAAAGTAGATATCACATTTTGACTATAAAATGTTTTTTTCACAATAAAACCATAATTTATGATATGAAGCCTCATTCTAATAATGCAATATTAATAAACTAAGTACAATCACATTCATGATAAAAAAGACCATTGAATGAAAAACATTGTGTAAAATTGTTTTCATGTACTTAGTATCTTTAAAATAATGACTGAATGCCATTTTCATGAAACCTTAAGTTACTTTACTCTGTGCTAGTTAGTTTTTGAAAACACATGTCTATGATCCCTTGTTTGCCCTCCCAGTGTCAGACTTTCAGGCACCATCCAAAACGCCATCAAAGAAAGCCCACCATATTTGGGAGTAAAGAGTTACCAAGTTGGATTTAGGTCCGCTATGTGAGAGGACGTCATGCACTGCTTCAGAATCGCCGTCATGGAAGACGCACTGAAAGTATCAGAGATGCCATCATGTTAAACTGGATTACTACTCTAAGTCTCATAATCATCTTTAGCCCGCAAACTGCAAGGGTGCATATCTGAGCCAAGGATCAGCTAGTCCAAAACAACTCATTTCAAAATTTAGCCGAGAGAATACAATACTTGCCTGGGGCATCTGTATGTGATGTTGTTTCCTTTATTTTGTCTAGGAGCTTTTAGAACGTTTGTCTTTGCCTTAAAGCCCCAGGGTGTAATACTTGACCATTAGATGTCACTGAATTGTCTTATGCGTTCAAAAAACAGTGCCAAGAGCACAACTGAGCAGCAATATGCCAGAAAAACATGGAGGCAACTTCAGGGTAGAGATTCCACTGTTTAAAACAAATGCAAATTTCTTGACCTGATTTTTTTTTCTTTTAAATAAATCTTAACATTGGTATGATAGTTCATGTATTTTTGCCTAGCATTCAAATCATTGTTTTTTGAACCACTAGGAGGCAGTAAATCTTGCACACTGTCTTTTAACATCTTTGGTAAACAGTGTTGGGAACAACGCCGTTATGTGTTAAGTGTTTAATTTTTCAGTAGCAGGGTAATTTAACTAATTACCTTTTCTTCCGTAACAAAGTCAATATGGTTACTGAAGGTCAAACGTCGTGTGTTACTTTGAATAAACTGGTTTTCTGCTCTCCTCCAAATATGTTCACGTCCACATTCAAAATAGTGACTGCCATATAGTTATAGCGATTACGAACATATTCTTTACTAAAGCGCCGAAAGAAAAGGCGAATGAGGGCTGATTCACGAAGAATTTGAGCACCCCGAATCGTGTCGTTCATGAAGGAAACGTCTCCATGACCCGGTTCTTTGAAGTGGCAGAGGGCTACCCACCAATCAAGAGCGGATTTCCTTCGAGACGCTATTTTTCTTCTTTGATTGCTGGGATTCTGTGCTGTTAACTTTGAATTTGTTGAGTATAAAAAAGGATACAATTATTTTGTATCTTATTTTTTCCTTTGTTGATTCATAAATATTTTATGTTTCCTGTTTATTTCACCTTTAAGTGTTAATTTTGATTTATTTTCCCCCTTTTTAAGTCATTCATAATAATTCATGATAAATAAACATAAGGATTCAACAACCAAAACAACATGAAGAGCCATTTGGGAGTCGAAAAAGCCAGCTCTTTTTAGTGAGCCAAGCCGAAAAAGCCAGTTCTCTATAAAGTCTGAATTCCCATCTCTACAATGGACTATTCAAGTTAATTTTTTTATTGTTTAATGCTGATTGTTATTTTATGCTATCGTTAACTGTTTATTTTTTGTTGCACTTTAAGTGTAAGGTAAGTCTGTTGCTGGTGCGGTGCAATACATATCACAAGGTTCTATAACACAACTCGCTGTCTGTTGTTCTCTATTCAACTAACTCGAATAATGTTCAGAAAACGTCAATTTCTTTGTCATACAACTTATTAATATAACAGAAATAGAAACTTTCTCTGGTAATTAGTTACTTTGACTAAAGAGTAACTCAGTTACTAAGTTACTTTTTGGAAGAAGTAGTAAGTACCTAAAACTAGTTACCTTTCCTAAGTAACGTGCCCAACGATGATGGTAAATTACATTTGCCCATTCATCATGAGCAGCAAAGGATGGAGTTACTGTTGATACATTTGCGTAGTCGGCACACAAAAACAAACAAAACGACTTTCCACAGTTTTTTTTAATTTGCATTCTAAAAAATGTCATAATTTGTGAACACCTTTAATCAATGTCGTGCTGGGTTGGCTTTTGAAATACATTTGAGGAGGACGTAGGGCTTCTCGACCAGCGCTGTTAATATCACGCTCGACCCCAGGGTGAGCGCAAGGTGGCCGAGGAAAAGGTACATCTAAAAATTAAAACAAATAAAACATTGAATTAAAAATGTGTTTTAAATTATTTCACAATTCATGTGGCATTGCAATTTTTTTGGTGGGGGAGGATATTTATGATTTTAAGAAAGACAAAAATAAATAATAACCCGTTGGTAAGAGTTTTTGCTCTTTTAAGTTGTTATGTTCTTTCTTTAATAACGACAAATGTTTCTTGCAGATCGTGGATTGTTTTGCTAATTTTATGAAATATTCAATATAAATATTTTAAAAATACTTAATTAGCAAACAATCAAAACCCTGCCATATAAAATAATCAGGCTTTAAATAGAAATTATCTTACTTGAAAATAAGTTAAAATGTCTTGAAATTTAAAAAATACATTTGAAATAAGACACAATTTCTGCCAATAGTATATTTTTCCAGTTGGTAGATAGTTTTTCCTATTTTACGAAATATTTTATATAAAGGTAAGGAAAACATACTTAACTCATTCAGTGTCGTAATCTATAAATGTGTCCCTGAGTGCCAAAACATAGAACTACTTTTATTTTTTTTTAACATTTAAAAAAAAAAAAACTATTGTAAAGGGTCTGGCACAGCACATCAGTAAGTATCAGATTACTGGGAATGATCTCTGTATGATAAAACCATTAGATGGCAGGAGTGGCTTTTTTTCTTCGCCCACACGTCAAAGGAGCCCCCACTTCCTAGTGTTGCTTACTGTTTCCAGCAATTGAAGCGTGTGGGCGACACCATATAGCGAGTGGGAAGTGAAGCAGTTTGTGAAAGAAGCAAATACATCTAGCAGTACAGACAGAGCTTTTTTCTTTCTAAACAAATACATGACAGTCCCTTTGTCATCGTCGGGGCAGTAGGTTCTTCCATCGTTCATGCTTAAGTTCCGAGTTTTTGTAAAAATAATTATTTTGCAAGCATGGTATCCCTGTATTTATGATAAGCATTACGAATGCAAAAAAAGCACTGATCTGAAAGTCTTTCTTGAAATACATCCATTCAAAAAAGCCGTTTTTAGCAGAATTCTTTTAGAAACTAGTATTTTCAACTGTTGTTTACCAAACAATGGTAAAAGGTAGAAACATACTTTTTTTCTAAAGAAAGATGAAGGTTGAAGCTTTATTTTGATATGCCCTAGGCCTATATGGCTACAGAAGAAAATCTTCTGTTGGCCCTCAAAAATGAGTCGAAATAGCAAAATTTGGCTGGCCCTCGCTCTTTCCATTTGAGAGAAACGTATGGCATGAGATGAGTTAATCAGCAAAGAATCTACCATATAGATTAATCTTGCTTGAATAATAAGTTGAAATATCCTAAAACCTAAAAATATTGCACCTAAAATAAGATCAAATTGCTGCCAATTTTTTACAGAGCACAGTTCGAAAGAGCTAACAATAAAAAAGTTATGATGTTAAACGATCAATGAGTTTATTTGCATGTATTTGTTTCATAGTGTTGAGAAATCATTTATAATAAATAAAAGATCAGTATTTATCAAGGTTTCACAAAAGAAATCAATTTAGGTGTATCTTATTCCTTAGTTGTTTTTCTTTTTCTCTTTTTTTTCAGGATAAAGTTTTTGGGCCGGCCAATTTTAAGTAACCACAAAGTAGTCCTTACAAAGTTGATGTCATTGTAATGGATGGGCGTTTCTTGTAGTCCAATGTAGACTAATATGAAGACAGGATGGATCATGTAGCAGGCGAAACTGATGTTCGCCAGAGGAACCCACAGAGAGAATGACAAGAGGCTATTGATAAAGCCTGTGGATTGACAGAAAGGGTTTAATCCAATTCCAATTTGCACTTAGTTTATACTGGTACACACTCGTGAAAAGTTAGCAGTGTTTCCCATGGTATTTTGTGAGACCCTGATGGGTGGACAGTCTAAAAGGGACCGGAAGAAAAATGTGAACATTTTAATTAAAACTCATTAATCTTTTTTTTTCAAATTCGATAAGCCAGATCTATGAAGAATGTGTGCACTTGTCAAGTATTCAATCACGTATAAACTAGTTGTGAAAGGCAATTACACAGCAAACAAATCACACCCACAAATCACAGTAAATGAGTTCACTGCAGAAAAAAACTTGCTCTTCAGCTAATTAGACTAAAAAATAACTAATTTTGTCCTGATGCCGTACTATTTTAAGGTGTAGTATCAGCGAGTAAGCAGACCAAATCACCGATATGAGTTTTAAATTTGATAGAATGTAATACTCATGGCGGTGATTTGGTTAATTTCAGTATTAAATACCGTATTTTAACGACTATAAGGCACACCTAAAAACCTTTATTTTTTTTCAAAGGCTCACTATCCACCTTATAATACAGTGCGCCTTTTATATGGATCACTATTGTGTCGCAAGGTCTCGCAACTAAGGCAAGCAGCCGCCAACTAGACTTTCCCCTATAGAAGAAGTAGTCTGCGATGCATGCTTGAATATATATACATATATATATATATATATATATATATATATATATATATATATATATATATATATATATATATATATATATATATATATATATATATATATATATATATATATATATATATATATATATATATATGTGTATATATATACAGGCGTTTCATTTCCTAACCAATGTATCAATCATCATTTGAATCGGTCACTGTTGCCTTAAGTTATTCATAGGTAAAGAAGGCGGGTCCTTTTTAGCAATTACAGGCTCGCATAGGCTAAAGCGGGGCAAAACAAAGCCTGACATTGGCCGAAAAAGATGTGAATCACCTGTTTTGTTGCTCTAAGGCCTGGAGAAAACTTTTTTTGGTACTGTAGTCAGTAATTATAAACGGGAATTATGGGGCTAAACAGACAGCTAGCAAAAAGCAATGTCCATCGATGCAACCAAACCCCCATTAAATCGACTTTAGCTGCCATGTGGGTTAGCTAATGTTCAGTCATTGTTCATAAATATACCAAAAAGTATAGATAAAAATAAAACATTTGGCTAAGTAAATGCAAAAGATAAACAAATAAAAAATAAAACAACAACCGAATCAAAATAAGAAAATATAAAAAGTCAGATAAATGTCTTAGCACACTTTTCCACTCACTGTTCCTGGACACATAAAATAGTGAGCAATTTTTGTTTCTGTTTAAATCTCTGAATGTTTTTCAAATGTTTCAGATTTTGGCTTTATCGGGATGTCGTTTTGTGACAAAAGCCTGCAGGTTTTCCCAGCAGGCGAAAACTTCCTTAATTTCTGCTGTCTATAACGTGATCGTGTACCCAGTGAGCTCTTTTTCTTGCATCCATATCATAAGAAGCTTTTCCATATCTTCATTTGTTGCCGTCTCACTTTCGTATTTTGCGATAATATTTTGTTTATTTTTAAACGTAAGAGAAGCACTGGATCTCTTTTTCTCTCCTTTTTTTCGCAGCACCCATGGCTGAAAACTTAAAGCACAATGTCAAATATCAACTAAGCCAGGGGTCGGGAACCTATGGCTCGCGAGCCATATATGGCTCTTTCTATGAGTATCTGTGGCTCAGAGACCAATTTGATTGCATGCAAAATTTCTCCATCTTATTCAAAACCGGAGTTGTCTATCCTATTCAGGTACACGTAAAGCCAAACTAAAGCTAAATTTGAAAGTAACACTTCGCAGTATATATAGGGCACGTTTTTCACTAAAATTTACAGTCAAGGTGTCGCACAAAAAAAAAAGGGGGAAAAAAACCTCGTTTTGGCAGTACAACGCTAAAGAATCCTTTATTTAAAAGTTCACTATATAATCTGTGTTCAGTGTTCAGATACTTTATGATGAATCAACAGAACTGTAAATACGCCAAAACACCGGAAGAGAACTTAGTCATTTGATTGGGTGAGTGGGAGGGATGGGTGGAGCTATGCAAAAAGTACAAGCATTCCCTCCCATCTCTTGCCAAAGGTAAGCACATAAGGCTCCCTATTCTCAGAATGTTGTGACGTTTTTACAAAATAAATGCTTGCATCTGGTTTTGAAACCAATATGTATGAAAAAGGGGTCAAAAGGAGTTTAACCGATCTTGAGTAATTGCAAGAAAGAGACAAGTTTAAAGTGGTCTGTTTGTTGAATTTGGGACAGGGGCTCTGGCATTATTCTCTTTTCATAATTTTTATCAAATCATCAAAAATAAATGTGCTGAAGACTAAGCTTTTGTCTGGGGCGCCGGTTTAGCAATTTAGTAAATTTGTCTCATAATATATGGTGTGGCTCTTTCCCAAAATAGAATTAATATTTTTTGCTTTTATGGCTCTTTGAGTCAAAAAGGTTCCCGACCCCTGAACTAAGCCCTTGGTGGCTTAACGGACTAAACCATTTGGCAATTAAATCAGGGGTGTTGCAAGGGTCTCATTTAGCTGATAAACAACGAGGACGCTGTTGGAGCGTACCTAGGGAAACCATGAGTGGTAGCATCACTGACTTTAGATACTGGAAAACTGATCACATAATGAGGAGTATTTTAATTGGACAAAAACATTCATAAAATGGGTCGATCGTAAAACGAGGTACCACTGTGCAAATCTTGGGGGACCAATTAAACCCTAGCGACCAATGGTCCCTCTAATATTCCACGGGTCTGAGCGTTCACACAAAGTCGGTGAGTAACGCTTGAAACAACAGTGAGCAACAGCAATCCCAAGTGTGGCAACTAAATCATTATCAAGCATGTCCGAAACTTGACATCAAGTTACATTTTGCTGAGTTTCCGGCAATGCAAAATTATTTTTCTCTTTTGAATGAATTGACTCATGTACTATTGCAAAGGTTGTACGGCCTACAAACGTCGTTTGTTCTTACAATTCTTTCACAAGATATCCATTTCTTTTTATTTCCTGACATATTTTGTCGCATAATATTAACATTTTTGGGGGCTTATTTAGTCGGTTGTAAGATACGGAACTGTACTTAATCACATTTTTTAGTGGAAGTACAATGTTGGCAACAAGATTCACTTGATATAATTGGAAATTATTTGAATGCAACACAAACTTTTTATTCTTTTTTCGGTGTTTTTTTTCTACTTTTTTTTAAAATTCCTTTAAAAAAAATCTCATTGTGTTTATTTTTTCCGAGCTGTTACTTTTTTCTTTTTGTTCTCTATTTACTTTTTTCCTACATTTCTTTATTTTCTTTTTTTCTGGCTTTTTTCTAAATTTTTCCTTCTTTTTTTTCTCAGCTTTTCACTACTTTTTCATTTTGGTATTTTTTTCTTTTTTGTTCTATTCCCCACTTACTTTAAGTCATTTTGTGCATAATTTTACATAATATTTGGTCATGTTGTGATTAAAGAAGCAAAAACAACATGAAGAGCCGTTTAGGACCCAAAAGAGCCGGTTCCTTTTAGTGAGCCGAGCCGAAGAAGCCGGTTCTCGACAAACTCTACTAACTTTACTCAACTTCGTTCTACTTCGACTCGACTTCAAAATACCGCATTTAGGACACAACTACAGGGGAACTCGTGTATTTTTACCTTCATGCACTGTAACTTTGACTTAAGTCGCTACCAGCTAAGTAGCCTAGATGGTAAGGCGCCCGCTTTGAGACTGGGAGGTTCGGGTTCGCGCCCCGGCCGAGTCATTCCTAAGACTTAAAAAGTGGTCGGCGGCGCCCTCTCTTGGCTGCGGCTGCATCGGGTCAGATGCAATCGACATTTCGTTCTGTGTACATTGTTACACAGAATGACAATACAAGGAAATTATTATTATTATTATTATTATTCTTAATTAGTACTTTTGAGCCCTCATTTTTGTGCGCTGGCTAGATTTTCTTGTGCGCTGAGAATGTGCTAGCAGTGCGCAATTGCGCACGCGCGCAGCTTAGAGGGAACACTGCTAGCGACACGCCAAAATCTTATTATGCATGGGAAACACTGGTTAGGTTACCAAAACAGCCCCTGATCTTATACCTCCGTAGCCCTCCTCGCAGGCCAGGATGATCCAGGCGATGGCCAAAGCCCACAATGGTCTGTGCAATCCCTGGTAGAGCGCGTGAGGCAATGAGGGGTGCGCAGGGATCCCCCGCAGGGTGTAGGCCAGTCCTATCACTGCCGCTAGGACTGACAGGCAACAGGACCAGCCCAGTACTGCTTGCCACTGCAGCAACTGGACTTTAGAGCCTGACTCAAACAATCGTGAAATAGTTAAAAACAAATCCTACCTTCTCCTTCAACAGTTTTCCGTTTTTAGTCGTCAGGTATATTCCTGTTAAGATTCCTATTAGAAATGGTCCGTATCTGGTGTGGGGCTTCACGTAATAATACAGGACGTAATTCTCTGATGTCCTGGAAAATAAAGAATTAGAACTGAGTACTATGAGAGTCAAATCGTGAGTAAAATGTAAAAGTTGTTAATTTCACAGCTAAACATTGTGTCTGTCCTTGCAAATTTAGCAAATCATTTTTGTCTTCAAAATCATCCTGCTTTCAGACAATAAAAATGGACAACAATTACCTTAATAAAAGTTGTAATATACTTTTCGTTTAATTAATGTCCATGCTTTTTCTTTATTCTCAGCCTTCAATCTCATAAATCCTCTTATTTAGGATTTTTTGGGGGTTGTACTACTTCCTTTTGTAATTCATGTATAAATTAACTCTCATTTTAGGTGTGTGTTGTACACGTTGTTTTACGGTATTATATTACGGTAATTGTGCTATGATTGATCAGTCAAAAAATATTGCTGACCAGAACTGCAAAAGATTGGATGCAAATTGAATCGAACTCTGGTCATGGCGGTGAGAGCGCAGAACCGAGCAGATAGACCACCAGTGATATTAAAGACAAACAGAAAAACAAAAACACAGTTGATTTTATCTCATTATTGCACTATTTTAATTCACGGTCTCAGAGAAAACAAAGTCGTCCAGAAATATGTGAAAAAACATAAAAAAGCGCAACAGTGTATCTGATATTGAATCTGACTTTAAAGGACATTGTAAATTTGATGTTGGAACTGAGAATCCATCACTACGTTAAGCAAATGTGTCTTTCGTACAGGGTTTACCTAACAGCTCAACAAGTGGAGATAGAAAAGAGAATCCTGAAACATACTCAGAAATTTTAGGCATGGTAAAACATGCATCACTCCAACTACTGGTTTGATGCTTTTAACATGATAAAAAAATACAAATAAAAAAATAATATAATAATGCATGTTAACTTGTGTGTTTTGTTTTAGCGTAATTTTATTGAAGTAAATTAATGAATGTCTCTCTTTAGAATTTAACCAAAAAGGACCAATGTCACCACACTCAAATCTCCATTTCGACCCTAGTAGTCTACGGAAGCAGACATGGAAGGGTCAAGCAGTTAGTTTCACCAATGAACAGTGTTCCAGGCCAGTTTTATAAAGTAATCTTAACTCAGGTACATTTTTTTTGCGAAATAAATGTTTTCATTTTCGTCCTTGTGCATTAATTTTTGACATCAGGGAGACACTAACGTTTTTGAAGAAGAGAGCTACTTTTTTGTTATTAATGCCAAGACATATCAGTTTAACATGCATTTTTAAGTTATATTATTACTTTGTTGTTACTTTGATATTACCAGGCTGTAACAATTACAAAACAGGGTTAAATTAGGCTCAGTCAACCACTTAAACATCAGCCTTGTATAAAGGTACTGAATAAATTCTATTCAGTAATTAGGCTGATTTTTTAGCTGAGAAAAAGTGAAACAAAATTGTAAACACTAATAAATACGGTAATTTTTGAAATCATAATGAATATTTCTTATTCTTTTTTTATTTTATTTTTATTTTCAAGCATAAACATTGAGGGTCAATTCCATTACTTCCTCATTCACTGACCCACTCCATCTTGTTCATCTTTCTCTTCCCTTTTCCATATCTTTCGTGAGGGAAGGTGACGGATTCCTTTAGGATTTAGAAATAGACTTCCTGCCTACAACATCATAATTTTGAGGTGAGCAAAAATGTTCCATTTATTTTTATTTTTGTTTTTTTCACTCAACTTGAAACGGTCACATTTAATCGAGGGACATGGTGAAAATGAGCTTGCGTAAGGGATAAAATTAAGGGGGAGGTGGAGTAATCGGATTGAGCCTAGATATATTTTTGTGAGTGGTAAATAAAATGATCCTTATGATATTAATTTTCACAATGGAGTTCATACTAATAGTTATTGTCGTCCATCTTTCAAAATGTGCTTGCCATCAATGAAATGATATGGCCCTAATGAAAATATTTCCCTACATTTTCTTGTACAAGTAACTTTTTTTACAATATTCTTGAAGAAGTAACAATGGTTTTATTAGAATGTCATGTTTTGATTTGTGAAGTTGCAACATTTTCTTATAGTATTGTATAAACCTTAATTTAGAACAAATTACAGAGACCCCTCGCTACATCATGCTTCAATTATCACTGTTTCACTCCTTTGCAGGGAAAAAAATCATTAAAAAAAAAAAAAAAAAACGACAGATGCTTTCAGGACCAATGAGTAACATTTCAGGCATCCAAGATTCAACCCGATTGGCCAGCACCTTTCAACTTGAGATCTCCGATGCAGATTTGCCAATTCTTATAATATCATTTTTCATACTGTATTGTAACTGGACACCTGCTCTGCATTCCCTGAATCTCGCTAAGAAGAGTTTGTGTCCCGCTCCTTTTACCATGCCGCCTAATGATGCATCTTTCTCTCTCTCTCTTTCTCTCTCGTGCATTCTCGCTCTCGCTCCTGCTCTCTTTTGGTAAGTCGGCAAGTCCCCTCTAATGAAGGCTGCCAAAAAAAGGAAAAAAAAGAAAAAATAAGTGCGACACTACTTTGCTGATTTTCACTTTTTGCGGGTGGTTCAGGTCCCCAATAACCATTAAAAGTGAGGGATCTCTCTACTACAGTTTTCCTTAAAAATGTTGAAAGATCAGTTCATTGTTCAATTATTAATTTACCTTTGTGATTTAAAAAATCCTTTCTCTTTTCATTTTCTATATTTTGTATTCAAAGTTTCCACCCCCAAATTTGGCGAGCCTGTTAATCAGGGGTTGTAAAGCTTGGGAACATATTTCAACCTAGAAAAAAATGGGCAAGTTTGTCCAAATTTTGTGGGATGCATTTACAGCGGTATAATTTTTGGGGTAAAACACCAATTTGGGTTGAGCCGAAATTAGGTTGATAATGGTAGAAGAAAATTTGTAATGCGGTTGGCCATTACTATTTCTCCATAGCCTTGTGGTTGGACATCAAAAGTCTGGTGACCCACCAAGCTTATAAAGCACTAGTGAAAACCCTGGTTTATTTTCAGTTGCTAAAGCTGCTTGACTTTGATGTGTTTGACTGCGAAGTGTCAGCACCAGATTATGGCTGCTTCCTCTTACAGTGTCGAGGGCTGGAAGACAGGCAGCTGGAGGAATCCTGTTACTATCGATGCAGCCAATGTGGTCATCAGGAGGAGGCCTCCCGCTACAAATGCAAAGACCCCTCGATTCCTGACGGAAGGCGCACAAGATGGACTGACTGCTGTTGATTCAAAATGATTCAAAAGTGTAACATACCGCCTGTAGAAATAAACCAGGAGGGGGGTTGTGGCGTAGCACTGGAAGTCCAAGGAGAGGTACCACGTCCAAGGAATACACTGTACAGAGACACTTTTACCAACTATTTAAAGATCAGAAGTGTCATTTACTTACTATCTCATGGACTGGGAGCAGGTTGCTAATCAGCAACAAGTTCCCCCACCAGTAGGCTTTGCAATCCATCAAGTTGTCAATGAATGGAAACCAGTAAGGCCCCCAGTGCACCACTGAGATAAGGCCAACAGTCAAACACATTACAAAGATATGCAGCGGCTGGATCCTGGAATGGGAGAAGATAGTTTGTGTGTTCTGTTTCCGGACTTCTCTTTAACGGGCTAAGAATTGACCTTTTAAACCTCTTAAAAAGGTAGGCAACCACTAGACCTGGGCTCAGCTTGTCTTCAGCTCTTTGGATGGAGTTCAGCAGAGACCTGGCGCTGAGTAGACCGCTGGAACAGAAAGAGCCCTCAAGTAATCCAGTGTCAATTTTGGAAAGTAGCTGTTATCTCACCCTAGTAGAAGAAATGTGTCCACTGCCATAAATACCGGTCCACTGAGAGAAAACGCATACAAAGGGTTTTTTTCTACTGTTTTCTTCCAGTCTTTGTAGTTGTCTGTGAAAGACACTTGCATTCAAATATTCGGGAATCCAATCAAATTTTCTGAAGCACTTTTCAGGCAATAATTTGCCACTCAAAGTGCTGCATAAAAACATTCAGTGTACAATAAGACAATATAATCCCGTCTTTTATCCCCACCCAACAACCCGAAACATGTAATATAAAGACACACAAAATGGTTAAAAAACATAAAAACACAATAAACAGTAGAAGAAATAAAATAGGATTATAGTAATACATAGAATAACCATTTGAGAAAAGGCCCTGAAGGAGCCCTAGCCTCACTGATAGGGATGGCAGCAAAGGGCCTCAGGATTTTCAGCCATTAAACCTCTCTCTACCAGTGTGCCCCTGCCCCACCCCAAAACGGAGAAACAGTCAAACAATAAAAATATAATAAACAACTGCAGTAGGCGGCAGTAGCTCAGGAGGTAGAGCGCTCGTCTTGGGATCAAGGGATCCCAGTTCGAATCCCGGCTCGTCCGTGTTACATGTCGAAGTGTCCTTGGGTAAGACACTGAACCCCTGATACCCCCAATAAGCAGGTTAGCGCCTTACATGGCTGCAAGGCCGCTATTGGGAAATGTGGAGCACATTGTAAAGCGCTTTGGGAAGTCATTGACTTGAAAAGCGCTATATAAATGCAAATCATTTCATTTGGGGCGGCAGTAGCTCAGGAGGTAGAGCGCTCGTCTTGGGATCAAGGGATCCCAGTTCGAATCCCGGCTCGCCCGTGTTACATGTCAAGTGTCCTTGGGTAAGACACTGAACCCCTAATACCCCCAATAAGCAGGTTAGCGCCTTAGATGGCTGCAAGGCCGCTATTGGGAAATGTGGAGCACATTGTAAAGCGCTTTGAGAAGTCTTGACTTGAAAAGCGCTGTATAAATGCAGATCATTTCATTTCATTTCAATAAAAGGTAAAGTATGTTACAGTAAAATGTTAAACAAAAATGATCAGTTAAAAGCCATCCTCCTCTTAAAAATATTAACGGTCCGCAAACACCTGATGTCTTCCGGCAGACTGTTCCATAGGTGAGTACCAAGATGGATGAATGCTTGGTCCTCACCCTAAGAACAGTCAACAAACATCTGCCAGAAAACCTCAGGGAGCGCAACGGCCAATATAATAAAAGCAAATCCGACAAACAGGGTGGCCCAAGACCGCCAAGCCATTTAAAAAGCACCTTAAAATCGACCCTGAAACGCACAGGGAGCCATTGCTGCGAACGGACTGTCGTAAATATTAATTTGTATAGTTTTACTGTACCTAGGTTGTTTATCACAGGGAATTGTGCAGAATGTCCACACATGATCCACAAGAGGCTGAGGATGCGGATGCCGTTCAAGGAGGAGTAGACGCCTGATGAGGTGCTGAAGAGACCCTGGCCAGTCGTCTGAAGGGAGAATGCTTGGAGGCACTGCAACATGAAGGTTTTTCGGAAACCAGCAGACCCTTCCCAGGTACTGTCTGGGGGAGACCGGACCTCGTAAGGTAGCGCATACACAGTAAATAAACGTTTGTGTTTTGTTGGTGGATGGGTCTGCTCATTAATATTTTAATTTTATGATATGTTTCAAATGTACGGTTTGTGTCATGATTACTGATGTGATTCACATGTGCCCGCTAATTTGGCGCCAACCGCCGCGGGCGCTGATTGGCTCCCTGTCACTATTTGAACCTAGTCCTGTCAACCCCCGTTGTCAGTCCGTGTGCGAACCTCAGTGTATACTAGGCAAGCCTTTTTCGACCCTGACTCCCACCTGTCTCGTTTTTGCTCCCGTCCTGTTTTGATTCTGACCATGTCTGCTCTCCCGTCATGGAATACGACCTCTTTTTGTCCCCGACTACGTCTACTCCCGTTCTGGCTCACGACTCGTTTCCGACCCCGACCACGCCTTGCTCTCCCAGTCCCGGCTACCGACCAGTTTTTCAGTCCCTGACACCGCCATTGCTCGCTACGGAAGATCCACTTCCGTGTTCGGCTCACAATCCGAGTACGAGAGCGACTTACTTTGTGCGTTCAGGGAACACCGGATCGTGGGCGCTGCCCTTCCTCTTTCCTTTAATAAAACTTGTGTTAAATGCAACGCAATTGGGTCCTGTTTCCATTCTGGTCCTGACACTTTGTTTTTATTCTTTTTCTTAAAAAGAATATTTTGTGCTGACAGAGGAACAAATTTAGTCATATAGTGTGACAAACAAATTGTTATTAAAACTGTATCATAAAAAAATAAAAGATAATTAAATAATATCAATAAAGATAAAAATAAATCGTGACTAAAACATTTTTATTAGTTCATTATTTTATTTTTAATTTTTATTTTTTAATTTTATTTTTCTGGACTTGTTGCTGTATTGTAAGACAAGAAATATCATCTTAAATTTTATTGTTATCATTTTTCAATACAATTTTGTTAATTCATCTTCTTTTACCATGTTTGCTCTATGGAGCCATCAGAATTCAGCAAAACGAAAAACAAAAAACAAACAGCATCATTAAAATTAATATATTACTTAAGTAATCAATACATATTTTGCTTAAGTTATTTTTGTCTTATAGTTTTAAGTGTTTGAACTATACATTTTGCAGTTTAGGGATGTAACTATTGAGGGGAAAATATATTATCATAGAAATATACATTTATTGTAATAAGAAAAATACTTAGATACTGTCATGAACCAGAACAGGATCCGGACCCAAACGCGTTACGTTACTCACACAAGCCTTTTATTTTACGGAAAATGGGAGTCATGCACGTTAGGCAGCAGTCTGGCGTGAAATCATAGGAAGCTAGAGGCCAACGAGATCGATACCAATTGCTCGAGTTGATATCGGACAGATGGGGTCGATATCGCACAGGACGGGACAGACAGCATAATGAAACAGGATATCGAAAATAAACAGGACAAACTAGACAGGAACGAAAACTGGAGAAAATAATAAACAGGAGAAAAATAGACAGAAACAAAACTTGAAAATGAAATCAAACAGGGCAAAATAAACGGGAACATACCAGACAGGAAATACCAACAGTAACAGGACAGAGTCGAAACACACGTCTTCCGGGGCAGAAGTTCGTTGACGGACTGACAAAGGAAAAATGAGAGCACTGAGCTTGAGTAGACGGAAAGCCAATCTGTCAATGAGCCGCAGCTGGCGCCACACGGGCGGGGCCAATTGGGTGCCATGCCAACCATGACAAAATAAAACTTTACTCCAAACATATATTTGGAAAATACAGGGACCTCGGCTATCGCTGGTTCACCGCTTTGCGGATTTTTAATTGAATTGTCTTTGAGCAGAGAGCAAAAAGCAGACAGCAAATGCTATCACAGGGGCAGGTTAAGGAGGGCTTTGCGTGTTGGGTAGGTGTGAATGTCTGTACCTGACGGTGATAGGCTTGTTTATACTGTCAGTCAAACACAGAAGCCCTCCAATGTCATTGTACTTCTGTATATTAGCACTGGACCATTCATTTTACTACAATTCTGTGTTCTGTGTTTTAATCTGTAGATCTAGAGTTGCTATTTTCTTACAGCCGTATACTCTCAGGTAAGGATATCTCATCTCATCTCATCTCATCTCATTAGCCGTACCGCTTATCCTCATTAGGGTCGCGGGGGGCCTGGAGCCCATCCCAGCCATCTCCGGGCAGTGGGCAGGGGACACCCTGAACTGGTTGCCAGCCAATCGCAGGGCACACAGGGACAGACAACTCATTCGCTCATTCACACCTAGGGACAATTTGGACCGGCCACCTGAAATGCATGTTTTTGGAACGTGGGAGGAAACCGGAGTGCCCGGAGGAAACCCACGCAAGCACGGGGAGCACCTACAAACTCCGCACAGGAAGTCTGGAGCTGGATTTGAACCCACGACAGGTTCCCATGACATGAACTGTGCCGCACAAGCGCTAACCACTGCGCCGCCGTGCTGGGTAAGGATATCATCCCGAAGAAAGTTTGACCCTTTGGGTTTTTAAACGTGTGACACTACTTCATGGATTTTCACTTTTTGCGAGGGTTCTGGTGCCCGCTAACCGCGATAACCGAGGAATTACTGCATTTTATTTATTTTTTTTTATCTTGAGTTTTTGTCATGAACAAAATTCCAGCTTTCACCCGTTGATTGACTATGTTTTTTTGAAAGGGAACCATGCTTGGATAAAAAAAAAAAAACGAATTAGCCTGTAGGATCAAGGTCTTGGACTTCCTTGCATCCTAATTCCACAACTGTACAAGTATGCTTGTCCTATTCAAATGCTAACACAAGACTTATAAGAAGTGGTACATTGTGCTCACCATTGGCTTCTGTTGGACTATCCTTTACTTCACAAGCCATAGAACCATTAGGCTTCAAGGAACCATACTGATTAAGGCTGGCGTTTAAACAGGCAGACTCTGTAGTTGGCATCACAGATCTATCCCGACGCCACTTCAAAATGGCTGAGAACAGGGTGGCAGCAAGTGGAACTGCTAACATTGTGCAACAGACAAACCTGCCATAGGAAAGAAGTTCAGTTAAGGCGAAAGAGACAAGCCAAATATGCGATAAGGTCATCTTACAGGCATGTGATATCCGACGCATCAGGAGCCATCGTGTTTGACAAGCAGTGAGTCATAAACATCTCCTGAGTGGACTCATTAACCAGAATAGAAGGTAGAGGAGGTACAAGGGATGTGCGTCCCATCTTAAATGTGTCTGTTAAAATGTGAATAAATGCAATATTGGTTTGAATATTACAATATCCGGGCTTTTAATTGTCTCACCATACAGGACCAGAGTTTGGACCTCTTCTTCACCACAAGAATCCGGGACACAAATCCCCACAAAATACTGGATGGTTCCCTGGGAGTAATGATAAAATTATATCATTTTCTTTTTATTTTCTATGTGGATTACAATGGGATTTTTTTCTGACCTGCTTGAGGAATACTTGGCAGTACTGTCCAGAAAATGAAGGATTATGGGCAGAATGGCACTGCTGCAGCAGACCTGGCTGGTTGGCATTGCCTCCTTCCACGTTGCTGCCCAGTTTCCCAAAAGCATCATACACTATTATTTCAAAAATACATTAGTTTATGTTGCATTTTACAATTTCAAACCATTGCTCAATCAACATCAGCGACGCCCCAATTGCATACACATTGTTTGGCCGCCCCCTTTGGGTAATCAGAGTTACTAAATAATTTTCTTTCTGCCCGGTCATTTATCAATAATTATCTTAAAAGGTTTTTCTGACTATAAATCATTTCATAACGAAAGTTGGTACGGTTGCTTGAAATCCTTTTAAATGCTTTCATTTTATTTCAAGGATTGAAAATTGCATGAATTTTGTGTGACATGCTTGTAAATGCTTAAAATTGTTGCAATAAAGAATTTGCTTTCTGCTCGGTCATTTATCAATAATCATCTTAAAAAGTTTTTCCGACAATAAAACATTTCATAGCGAAAGTTAGTATGGTTGCTTGAAATCCTTTAAAATGCTTTCATTTTATTTCAAGAATTGAAAATTGCATGAATTTTGTGTGACATGCTTGTAAATGCTTGAAATTGTTGCAATAAAGAATTTGCTTTCTGCTCAGTCATTTAGCAATAATTATCTTAAAAGGTTTTTCCGACAATAAAACATTTCATAACGAAAGTTAGTACGGTTGCTTGAAATCCTTTAAAATACTTTCATTTTATTTCAAAGATTGAAAATGGCATAAATTTTGTGTGACATGCTTGTAAATGCTTGAAATTGTTGCAATAAAGAATTTGCTTTCTGCTCAGTCATTTATCAATAATTATCTTAAAAGGTTTTTCCGACAATAAAACATTTCATAACGAAAGTTAGTATGGTTGCTTGAAATCCTTTAAAATGCTTTCATTTTATTTCAAGGATTGAAAATTGCATGAATTTTGTGTGACATGCTTGTAAATGCTTGAAATTGTTGCAATAAAGAATTTGCTTTCTGCTCGGTCATTTAGCAATAATTATCTTAAAAGGTTTTTCCGACAATAAAACATTTCATAGCGAAAGTTAGTATGGTTGCTTGAAATCCTTTAAAATGCTTTCATTTTATTTCAAGGTTTAAAAATTGCATGAATTTTGTGTGACATGCTTGTAAATGCTTGAAATTGTTGCAATAAAGAATTTGCTTTCTGCTCGGTCATTTAGCAATAATTATCTTAAAAGTTTTTTCCGACAATAAAACATTTCATAACGTAAGTTGGTACGGTTGCTTGAAATCCTTTAAAATGCTTTCATTTTATTTCAAGGATTGAAAATTGGATGAATTTTGTTTGACATGCTTGTAAATGCTTGAAATTGTTGCAATAAAGAATTTGCTTTCTGCTCGGTCATTTATCAATAATCATCTTAAAAAGTTTTTCCGACAATAAAACATTTCATAGCGAAAGTTAGTATGGTTGCTTGAAATCCTTTAAAATGCTTTCATTTTATTTCAAGAATTGAAAATTGCATGAATTTTGTGTGACATGCTTGTAAATGCTTGAAATTGTTGCAATAAAGAATTTGCTTTCTGCTCAGTCATTTAGCAATAATTATCTTAAAAGGTTTTTCCGACAATAAAACATTTCATAACGAAAGTTAGTACGGTTGCTTGAAATCCTTTAAAATACTTTCATTTTATTTCAAAGATTGAAAATGGCATAAATTTTGTGTGACATGCTTGTAAATGCTTGAAATTGTTGCAATAAAGAATTTGCTTTCTGCTCGGTCATTTATCAATAATTATCTTAAAAGGTTTTTCCGACAATAAAACATTTCATAACGAAAGTTAGTATGGTTGCTTGAAATCCTTTAAAATGCTTTCATTTTATTTCAAGGATTGAAAATTGCATGGATTTTGTCTGACATGCTTGTAAATGCTTGAAATTGTTGCCATATTTCTCATCAACTCTGCTTTAAAAAGAGGCCAACACTGCTCTCGAGCGGCTTAGCTTTATCATTGCATTTCCTCCCTTGTGATTAAGTTGGCATTAGTTTGTGTAGCGTTGTCATGTGAAGCGTCATTCCCCCCGACAGGTCGCACCCAAGAGGACAGGTGCATGCTATACGTAAACGGGGCACTATAAAATGTGTATCAGTGCAAGGATTACAAATAAATTAAGTATATTTATCATGGGCCATGCAAAAAAATGGAGGTAGCATCTCCCTGTAATAAATTATAATGGGAAGAACTTCCTGCCACTGAAAATGTAAGCTACATATTACTGTTATTCTACTCAACACCTACTGGACATATACAGACATACACATGTGCATACTGTTTGTGTATATGTATATGTTTGTGTAGATAAATATATTATAAATATATATATAACAACAATAATAATTTTTTGTTATGTAAAGGGGTGAGAGCTAATAAGCTAGCTTCTGCTCACTCCTTTCTGATATATAGTTTGTTTTCCTGTTCTTTTTTTCCTGTTTATGTAGCTTTTTCATTTGTTTTTCTTTTTTACAGGTTTTTGTTTTGAGAAATTGTTTGCCAATCAGGAACCCTTGCAGTACTCGTAATGCATATTCAGAATAAATGACAGCGACAACAACATCAAAAACAACACGTACGCACGCATACACACACGCACAATGTATCTATATTTGATGTTAATAATTAAGACTGTAATCTTTCCTAACTTTTTCTAATCTCACTATTGTGAAATTAAATGTTGAAACTCAATTTACATTTTAAATAAACATTTTAAATATGATATCTAGAGTTCTGGTTTCTTGTTCAATTAATTTGAGTTTATCGTAAAAACATATTAAAGTCTTTGTCCCAAACACGCAATTTCTTTGTGTAGTGACAGCACATCAAAGTTAGAAAAGAAATAAACATCACAATAGTGTAATTAAGATTAGATCCACTTACTGAGAACAGCATATTCCTTGGGTTTTTCCTGGTTTATTTCTCTCAGGAAAGCACTGGTATCTGATGCACATTTTTCAGACACCAGCAACGATCCAGTTGGATTCAGAAGGGCACTTAAACCTGCAACAAGAAACAAGCTCACCCATGCACGGGCCATCTCAAGAGTGCCTGCATCTTTTTGTACGAGTACCTGTTTTTTAAGGTAAGGAGGGATTTAACTACTACCTTTAAATCTGTGAGACATCCACACTTGCTTTTTCACGTTGGCTGCAAGGTATAGAGTTTCACAGGAAGTTGCGAATCTAAGCACCAACACAATTAGCACCTTCACTTGACAAAAGGGGACTGATGCTCAAAGGGTTGGGTTTCATAGAGTTTTCCCTTCATTCTTAAGACGTGTCGAATGGATTTGTTTTTAATTAGCGACATTTTCCTTTTGGCTTTGCCTTGTTCGGGGGGAACTGTATTGTAGCTGACAAAAACTACGGATTTTCTAGAAATGCAATATACATCAATGTTTTTCAACCAGTGGGCCGTACAACCTTGTCTCGTATGCCATTAAAAATTTCCAAATTTTAACTGGAATAAAAAGAATGCCATTGTTCATTATCTTTTATTTCTTCCAGGGATCCGCAGAGTAATTCATATCAATATCTGTAGATGGCTGTAAATAACTACTTTATTCTGTTCTGCCCGTGAGGTACTACGGGGAAATATTTAATAACTTACTTTGTTTGATGAGGGTTTTTAAAATTACATTGCAAAAATGGTCAAATAAAGCAGATCAAGTAAAAATCTTGTCGGTATATTGCTTATTTAAATGTTTTTTAGGTAAAAAAAGCACAAAAAAGCTAGATTGGACGGGGAAAAAAATAACATTTTGTTCAACTGGCAGATATTTAATTGGATATATTCGAGTATTGTTTTTGGTGTGTTTTGTTTCTTTTTTTTTTCCCAAAAAAACTAAATTTAAAAAAAATTCTGCAAAACTGGGATAACAAATAGAATGAAATAAAAACTTATAATAAAACAGTGACCACAAAACTTGAATACTGTCAGTTAAGGAATCATTAAAAAAGTAAAGAGGTGTCTCTTGATATAGTTTAAATTACATTTTAACAAACATATGCACCCATAACCATACATTTCCTTATATGATTCGATTTTATGGACCATGATACCCATCAGTGATTACAATTTATAACCTTAAAACGGGTCACTGGAGACCCCAACACAGCATAAGAGTTCAATTATGACCTTTCCTAAATTCTTTCTTCACTCCTAACCCAAAAACAAATTCACAAAAAGTTGTGCGAATGGAGAAAAAAACCTGACTTTTGTTTTAATGCTTATTATTCATATTTTTAACTGTGATTTACCAAGAACACAGAAAACCATGCATTTGCTTTTAAACAGGAACCCAAATAGCCTTTTATAAAATCAGTATAGAAATCTGCATAACACTGTATCCTTTTTAAAGGTGGTGTGCATAGTTAGAGGTCTCCTTAAATGTTGAACATAAAATATTTGTCTCGGGAATGCCCAACTGAGTTCAAATAGCCTCTATATATTTTTCCCCCCCACCACCCTTATCTGCTTTTATCTGTTACCCTTGGTGTTCCAGCCACGGAGTGCATTACGCTGGAGTAAAGGAGGAAAGGGGATGGGGGTAGAAGAGTCAAGTCAAGTCAAGTCATTTTTATTTGTATAGCCCTCAATCACAATTAGTCTCTAAGGGCTTCACAAGTTATTACATATAAGAAGTTTAGGTTATTCGTATGCTATAGAGTAGAAGTGAGTTTTAAGCCTAGATTTAAACATTTCTTTCGCGTGCCTGCAGATTTATTTCATTTCAGGATGAAAATGGTGAAAGTAAGAAAGAAAATGTTTCAAATACATTCCAAATGCCAACGCAAAGCTCCAAAAAGAGGACAAAGGAAGAGTTTAAGAATTTCACATACTTGCACACGATTGATTTATTTCTCTCATCCTTTCGTCCTGTCTTTTTTCTATCTTCCTCCCTTCATTCCTGTCTTCCTTTAGTTCTTTCTTGCTCCTTTTCTCTCTTTTTTACTTCCATCCTGCAGCCCTTTGAGACACCTTGTGGTTAAGGGCTATACAAATAAATATGACTTGACTTGACTTGACTTGACTTGTTGCACTATATTGCCAATGCTATCTGCTGAGAAAAAAAAAAAATACAATTACAGCATTGGCCGCTAGAGGTCTACATTGTTATTTAAAAAAATACACGCAACCCTCCAGTACTAATGGTATGCTATTTTGCCTTGCTTTAACCTTTTATTGACATGAAGAGCATCACAAGCATCTGAATAGTCTAGAAAACAACATAACAGCAGCGATAGTTGCAGCAACAAGACAACATTCAAATTCACAGACTGCTTCTCATGTGCAGTTTTACAGCAATACTAAAGACGCCTTGTCATAAAGTAACTTCCTTTCCAACCCACAGCGTATAAATATGTGTGGCTGTTTTGTAGAGATGTGTTTTTCTATGCAATAGCCACCTTTACATTCTTTAATGTACTGTCAAGTTGAAATACAGTGACTGAAAAGATAATTAAATTAATTAACAGACAGGCTGATTTTAAAAAATCTTAAAAGAATAAAGAACTTCATTTTCCCCAAAGAATCGTGCATGGATAAAAAAAAAACAAAGGCATACAAAATATCCACATTTGAAAAGTTTATGTTGATGTTTTAATTTGACAAAATGTTTCAGCCGGACATCATCTAGCTCTACACAATGCAAACTCTTCAAAATAAAATGCTCTCCTATATAAGTAATTCAAGTCTTTAAAAACATGTACAAAAAATATTTTGTTTAAATAATACAAAAGGGACTCTCATAATCTGTGTTTATATGTTCTGTATGAGTGGTACATGGACTAGGTTTTTATATTGCTATGTTTTGTACATTTCAGGACCGTGTAAGATAAAAAGTTTTGATTCTATCAATCCATCCATCCATCATCTACTGCTTGTTTGAGGTCAGGTCGTGGGGGCAGCAGCCTTCAAAGAAGCCCAGACTTCCCTACACCCAGCCACTTCATCCAGCTCGTCTGAAGGGATCCTGAGGGGTTCGCAGGCCAGCCCAGAAACCTAGTCTCTCCAGTGTGAGACATGACCGTAACACCTCCTTAGGGAGGTATCTTTATCAAATGCCTGAACCACCTCAGATGGCTCCTCACGACTAGAGGAAGCCAACAGTACCATATCATCTAAAAAGCTGAAATGCAATGCTGAGGCTTCCAAACCAGTCGCCTTGCACACCACAGTTCTGCCTAAAGTTCCATCAATAAACGTTATGAGAATCAGTGACAAAAGTCAGATTTGGCTGAGTCCAACTCCCACTGAAAACAAAGCCAAGTTATTGCCAGCAATGATTAACCGGCGCCTGTCCTACGCTCATGGGATCCAGCTCAGCCCCAAGAGACGATGTGGGTCCCGCTATCTATCGGCACACCACCAAAAAGAGAGACCTATGTGGTTAGGAACGTGGAGAGCCGGGTGGCAACCAAAGGCTTTGACCGTGGTGGACCTATCTCTGGCTACAGAAACTTGTTAAGGAGAACGAGCTGGTGTGTGGGTTTTGGATTTTAGTTAAATCATTTATTTTTCAAGCGAATTGAATCTTTTGGCCTTGATGAATGCCATCCCGTGCGTCCGCATGTGAGTGTTCAGATTCCCTTCAGTCTCGAATTGCCTTCTGCAAACTTTGCATTTGGTCTTTGGCATGCCGTCGTCGCTGTCTGTAATTTGGTTCAGATGGTTCTCCCTCATGCTCTCGTCGTCATCCCGACCCCGTAGTCGGCTAAAACCTTTCTCCTTCAGCCGGTGTACAATAAAGAGGTGTCGGGCCTTGGAGCGGGGTGAGGTGTAGCACAGTCCACACTCCTGGCACTGGAATGATGAACCGTCCGACTTGTGCTGAGGTATGTGCTTGTGGAAGGCAGAGATGTCCTCTGTGGTGAAGCAGCAGACGGCACACCTGTGAACCTTAGGGATGTTCACCTTGAGCCTTTTCAAAGGATGAAAATCCAAATTCCTGGCTTTCAACTTTGGGGATTTTTCATCATCTTCGTTCTTTCTCTTAGGGCTGGCAGTCTGTGCAGGAAATTAGAAAGATATGAGGAGTGACAAGCGAGCGGAACAAATAAACGTTTTATGTCTTTACCATTTTCCTATCTGACAAATCATCCTTGTTATCAGAGGTTACTGTCTTCTCCTCTAAGGTCCCATGCTTCATCTGAATATGCTGATCCAGCAGAATTCTCTTAGTGAAATGCTGACTGGGAGTGGGGCAATGTCTAGGGAAATGCAGTAAAATCATAGTTACATTGTCTGCGGTCACAATTTAATTTGTATAGGGATTTTTGAGTCAGTGTGTTTTTCTGTAGTCTCAGTCATCATCTGTAAATTATTGTGTTGCACAGCAAAAGATAACTCACAATCTAGTCTTACTCTACTACTCAATGATCAGTACCAGTAACGTGCAGTGAGGTTCGCGTCTGGTGAGGCACAGTCAGGTTGACAAATAAATGAACCTATGTCTTAGTCAGCTTTTGATTGGCAGAGCAAGAAACCAATATCTAAACTGTAACAAATGAAAAAAACATTTTATTGTCCTAACTTATGATGGTCTATCCCGATACATCGTTTGAATAAAATCATCAGTAGATAGGTAATCCTTCATTATGGAAAAAAAGACCATTCAAGGAAAAAAAATACTGGATTGGTTGATTTACTGTTATATTTCCAATATAATCTCTAATTCTATTGTTTGGGGCTAAGTTGTATGCCAAATCACAGTACTTGGTCTCGTTATCGCCCTCTGCCAAGAGGCAAGATAATTGTGTGTCTCGCTCTGTATCTCCAGATGCTCAGCAGAGTAAATCTTTGTATACAAATTGTATTAATAATATTCATTGCATGTGAAAATTCTGTGATCTTGAAAAAGAATCACCTGCCTTCCCTGACTGCACTTCATTGAGTAGGACATGTGCCTCAATGCTAAATCTATTCCACCCTGGTCATCCTGGAAGGGGGATTATCACTTATGAGGCCCCTTCTCAAGGTTTATTTTTTCCTCACGCTGAGGTTTTGAGTTTTTCTTTGTCCGCATGTAGGTTTTAGATCAGGGGATGGTGTAATTGTAATCCTGTGCAGTCCTTTGAGAGTTCTTCCTCCCATCCATTTTGTAGGAAAATCAGCTGTTATACTCACGGACAAGTGTAGACCTTGCACACACCCTTGTGTTTAAAGCGGTTGTGTCGACAAAGACTGTGTGCAGAACTGAAGGACTTTTCACATTGTTGGCACGGGTACTTCTTCAATATCTAACGTTAGAGAGCAAGAATGTGCGGCTGCAGATATTATTTATAGCTGTTACTTAATTTAACTCACCAGATGTTTCTGAGAAATAATTCATTTACCTTGCCATGTTCTTGTTTCATGTGAGCCACAAAGACCTCCCTGGAAGTGAAGTCTGTGTGGCATTCTTTGCACGTATACCCTAGGTCATTGTGAAGCTTCCCTGAGTTGTTTTTGGTTATTTTTTGTGTCGATGAAGGTTTAACTTTATGTCCACCCTTGTTTTGACCGTTGACCTTTTGTCTATCTTTGTTATCACTGGGTCCATTCAAATTTGTAGTCTTAGTACTGAGTGGAAGGTTTGGTGGGGCCTCTGTAGTCTTCAGAGTTCCATGTATGTCCTAGAAAAGTTGAGTTGCTGACTTTAATTGAGGTGTGATTAGGTTAATAGATTTGTGTATGAAATATTGAGGTCATACCTTTATATGTTCCATCATGAGCTCTTTCTGTGCATAGTGCATGGAGCAGTCGGGACATTTAAAGACGGGAACTTTATGATTGGACACATGCTGGTCAAAGTGTGCGTAGAGAAGAGACTGCAGGGTGAATACAGTATCACACATGGAACATTTGTAGATAAGCCTGTTGGATAGAAATAGGGCAAAAATTAAATCGCTCCTTCGTTTTGTGGAATACAGATGTCACAGCCAGCATGGTCGCCGTGGCGACCGGCTGGCCCCGCCCCCTGGGCACCAGCTGAAGCAGATCGCCTAATTTGCGCGTTAGCTTCTTAAGGGTGGGTTGTGGGTATTGCAGGTGTTGGTTCATTGCATTTTTTGTTCTGTTTTGCTCTGTCCTGTTTTGTTTGAGTCGGAGGAAACCTGTGTTTGCACGTTTTGAGTAAAAGCCTGTTTTGTTAGTATTCCTAGTCTAAGTTTCTGATTGTCTGTAAGCCTTGTTTCGTTTTGTCCCATGAGTGTTGGACGACTTTTATTTTGCTAAATAAAAGTACGGATCGTTAACGCAAATGAGTTCTCCCTCCCTGCCTCCTGCCTCCGTTCTGGTCCGGTTCCCCGTGACAACAGAACCAGAGCTTGGCAATTTTTTTGAAAGAATTTGATTAATTCTTCATTTTAAAAATTGTCAATACATGATAGCGAGTGTATGAATTTTCATTTGATTTAATTTACTCATAGCTTTGGCTGACGATCAAAATATAGTCTCTAACTTCTTGTGTCTTTTAGGCTTGTTAGTTACAAGCTACAGTTAGGTTGTTATTTTTATACATAAACTTCGACATTTAACTTTCGTTTAACATTGATTCAAAATATGTTTTATTGTCCAAACATTTTGCACGAATCATTTCTTTTTCAATCAATAAAACGTCATTTTAATAAATGTATTTTGGTTGTTTTTTTAATGTATTTAAATCATAATTCTCGAGACCAGAGGTGACCAATGTAGTTGCCACAGGCACTAGGTAGCCCAAAAGAAGACCTGTGTATCCCGCAGACCACTTCTGAAAATAGGTCACTATGATGGGTCATTAGAGTTCTCTAGGAAATGTATTTTTTATCTCTCATGAGAAATCTTTGACATTATCGGTGTCTTTAAGTACATGATTCTTCCAAAATTTTTTAAAAGATATATATTAGTTATATCAGGAGGCTATACAAGGCAGTATTAGAAAGAGCCTATTTTAACCCCAGCTATCATTGAAATCTAGTATTTACATAATTATATCATAGTGATTATTTTATATATTTTTATTTTAGTAGTGTGTACCAAGCTGGCTTCTTTTGGCAATAATCAGTAGCAATAAAAAAGTAGGTTTCAGTTCGAAAAATAGTCGGCGACCCCGGCTCTAGACTGACAAAAAAAAAAAATGGCCTATATCACCCAGCCCTTTACAGGTTTTAATAATTTGCAAATTATTGTGTTACACCTGCTTGTAAAGTGTATTCAAATGAGTCAGTTTAATGATGAGTATGAAAAAATGTATTCGCATTGTGTCTAAAGCTTAAAAAAACTGTTAATGGGAGTGTGATTTTTTTTTCCAAATTAAGTAGGACACGGCAATAACTTATCACAATCGGTTTCCAAAAACTAATTTCTCTAAATTAACCCAGGATGTTGGACTGAAGTCAACAATTGAAATTATGGGTAATATTCAAAAGTCTCTGGCAATACGCTGCCAATGCATAAAGAAGGCCTACTTCAAGTCCTACCAGATTAACTGATAAGTAATATTAAATGCCTTCAAAAGCTTTAATTTTAGAGTTTTTTCCTGACAGCATGTCTTTCCATAGCAGCTGATTTGACTCTCTTCACGACCCACTGTGACCAACATTAATGGCACAACACCAATCCTTTATAAAGACTCACTTGGGTTCTTCTGCTTTCATTCCAGGGTGCTGTGTGTATGCATGTGAGTGCGTTGCCGGCGCAGACTTGAAGGCCATGGGACAAAGAGGACATTTATAGAAGCTCTCACAGTGTGTGTTCTGGATGTGCGACTTCAGAGTTGCAACATCAGCGTAAATCACACTACAGTGGATACAGCTAACAAGCAGAGACAGAAAAACAATTTTAAAAAATGTTAGCCACTATTAAACATGAACACACTCTCAAAAATACTTTCCATGAGATGGTTTCAGCCAACGTTCACTATTTAAGCAAAGCAGTTATTGTAACACCTGTCTGGGTGGCAGTTGTCACATGATCTTGGAAGTGAGGACTGTTATTATTGGGACTAAAAAAAAAACGGGAGCAAGAGAGAAAAGTGCGGCATTTGTGTGTTTGTGTAAATTAAAAGAATGTTGGAAAGTAACTCTCAAACATTAAACTTCAAAATAAAAGAATTGTAATTCAAGAAACTAACCGGTAGCCAACCCTACGGGTGTAGTGAAGGCAGTTCTTCGTAATGTGCGACTGGAAGTGGACAGAACGACAGCTTGCCCCACATTCGGGGCAAATGTATGGATTCTTGTGCTGGTGGATTCGTTGGTGGGAAAGAAAACTGCAATGGTTTGGAAGAAGCATTTGACAGAGGGGGCAGGGTTTCTGATAGAACAGAAAAAAAGAGAAAAGGGGATATACAGCTGTTAATATCCAAAATTTTATTTTCCTTTGTTTCTAATTCTGCATGCGTCACACTTTGAAATTTCATTTCGGGGCAAGTTTCTTTGAGTCCAAAGTTAGCATTGCCTGATTTCATCTTTAAGGTTGTAGTTGCATAGGCCCTGAAACTTCAGCATTCAGACTTTTTGTTAAAGTTCCCTCAAGATTGTCAAACGTTCCACCTCATGCTACACTTATAAGGTAAATGGAAACTTTGGACAGTGTCTCGATTCCATTAGACAAATATAAACTACATTTCTGAAGAACAGTGTTTCTTTTTGTTTTGTTAGTTTCATCCAACATATAGCTATATCTCTTCCTGTCACCTATTATTCTTACTATGTCTACAGTGTCGTGCTTTTAAAGGTGGGGGGCTCGATTGGAAAACGTAATTCTGCAATCATGACTTTAGGCCAGGACGTGGCGGCAGTGTAATATGTGATTTGGGCCCAAGAACATAGCATTTCTTAGATGCGCTTGAATAGACTCTTCTTTTTTCATCTTTTAAGGGGTTTGTTCCACCCCGAACAGGCCTGATAAAACTAAGATAAAAGCAGATAGGTGCATTGGAAAATAAAGCACAAGGGCTCTTTGTACTCATTTAGGCACTGTTAACCTTTACTTACTGGAGAAAATGTTTAATTTTTAACATTTTAAGGACACCTCAAACTATACACCCCACTTCTAATGAATTCTATTCGGTTAGATTAGCATTAAACAAATTTCCTTAGGCATTTGAGTTTGTGTGTCTTGATTAAAATATTATGACCCTCTAAAACTGTAATAAGAAGTCACGTTAAGTTGTCATTTCTAAAATTATGAGATTGAAAATGTTTTTATGATAAAACTATGTAAAACAAAAAACAATTTGGTGCTCCAAAAGGAGAGACAAGACATAAAAACATTAAGTTTGCCTCTTCAGATTTGTCGATCGATTATTTATTAAAAACATTTATTGATTCTGAAATATTCTACACATTCATTCTGAGGTTTACATATGCTTCAGTCATCACATTGTCTAACTTTGCCCATTGGAGGTGCCAGCAATCCGTTTGAACATTCATATTGTCAACATAACAACTGTCCGTCAGTCAAAGTTCAGGTCTTCAATGATACTTCACGAATGAAAAAACATTTCTCCTGTGCCAAACTAAGATTTATTAAACATCATACCTGTCCATTTGTCTCCAAAAATTGTTGATAATGCGCTGCTAGTGAGCTGTCGTCCTGGAACATTTCATTACATTCCCAACACTTGGGGTTGTTCCTGCTGAGCTTTGATGCGTCGTCCTCTAAGGGCATGGCCGCCTCGAGAGGAGAATTGGTTGGAGTTGAAATCAGTGCACTTGGTGACCCAATTGTCGGAACCTTTACAGTCGTTTGAACTGATAATGTTTGTGCATCAGAGGTTGGAAAGATTATACTTGATGGAGAGCCAGAGAATGGTGATGTTGTTATCATCTGGTCTGCAGGTATAGGCTTTAATATGAGGTGTGAGCATTGCATGACAACACCTTTATCCTTATGGCTCCTCGCGTGAGACAGAAGACTGCATTTGTTGTAAAAGACAAGGCTTTTTGAGCAGTAGTTGCAGGTAACCTCAATCTGCACACTACGACGTTCATAGTGTTGGTTAAGGCTCTTTTCAAGAGCAAAGGAATCGCCACACTCCAGACACTTGTAGCCCAAACTGGGAATCGAAATACAGGCTGAGGTTGGCGGTGAGAGGTTTGGAACATATACAGGAATAGGATTAATGCTACTCAGAATTTTATTGAAAGCATCAACTACAGAGCTTTGAGCACTGCCAAAGACTTGAACCCGGGAGACTTTCTTTGGCGACTGGCCTTTTAGAAGCGTCTGCTGTTTAAGTCCTTGTAATTGGTGTGCTTTGGCCTGTTGAGAGGAGGACATTGCTTTCTGGAGCTCACTGGCAGTCAAAGACACATTTCTAGAGAGAACATTAAGATTGCTAAAATGGACTGCCTTCGGTAGGAGTTTGGCACTAGCTAGACTAGAAGCAGGAACCACGACGGTTTGTTGTTGCATGGAGTTTGCTGCTTTGAGAATGGCATTGCCCGCACTTTGTACAGATGCAGCTGGAATGACCGTTGCTTTGACTGTAGTGTTATTAGACAGCTTCAGGTTAATGACTTGAGAACCAGCTGTCTTAACAGCTGAGATTGGCAGGAAGGCTGTTGCTACCGGTTTAATGGTCATCTGCTTAGTTTTTTCAATCAGTGGTCCACCACAGGTCGCAACAATTTTAGTTGGTAAAGACGGCACTGTGGCGGATGAAACAAGTGCACCCTTGTTAGCCTTGACTTTTAAACCTTTTACAAAATTCTCTTCTTTATTCACTTCAACGAGATCCACATTTGGGATGACTCGCGTGACTGTGCGCTTGATCTGTCCAGAAGATGTTTTGATTGTTTTTATCCTGACTTTTGGAATGACCTTGGTGCTGCTACTCTCACTATTGACGCTAGAGGGGCTATCCGAGGGTCCTGACAGTAGGCGATTTGCCATTTCCAGTGCTGATTCCTGCTCATGTTTCTTAATATGAGCTTTAGAAGTTTCTTTGTCTGTGTTTGAGCCCATCTGTGCAATAGGAGAATTTGAAATATGGTGTGTCGTTTTTTCACTTTTTGCGCTTAGAGCAGCAATGGCTGCAATGCAAGAAGAAAGTTTTGCAGAGGTCTTGGACTGGATTTTGCCTGTTATTTTATTTTCTCTGCTATGTTTCAACTGAAGACTTCCTGTGGGTTCGTCTTGGAACCAATTTAATTGAATGGTGTTATTGAATATGGAGTCCTCTAGAGTGCTATTTTGATTGTTATTATGGTCTGGCTTTAAGTCCTTTTTGGGGGGCTTCTGAACTTTTTCCACAGATGTAGGGTATTTCAACTGTTTCTCTTTCTTCATGTTTTTGATAGCTGAATCACTTTCTTCAATCTTGTCTTCCTCAAACTCTTCAGCAATGAAGATTGGACTGAACTGATAATCTTCCGTGGAATGACTCCACCCATTTTTGGTGCCTTGACTAACCGTTGGTGTGCCAGTCAAGAAGCCATTTTGTAGTTTATTGCCATTTCTTATGTAATGAACTTTGTTGTGGGACTGCAAATCGTTTTCAATATGCTGAGTTGTATCTGCATTTCTGATATTCTTGACGATGACACTCACACCAACATCTTCGTTGTTTGATGGGGGAAACTTTGCTTGGTCAACTTTGTCTTCATGGTCTTCTTGCTGGCCGGAATCAATTGCAGCTTTAGGATCCACCATGTCCGGGATGTCAAAGGCCGCTAGGAGGTCGTCAAAGTCTGGTGTCTTCATATCACCCATATTCTTTTCCCTGTTGTAATGACAATCGCACCTGTAATGGGCAGAACATTTTTTCCAGTAAGTGGAGCAACTGTCCTCATATGCTCAGGAGATTAACTGTTTTGCATTCTTAATTCGGAATTAATTAACTATTGGTGGATGGATTATAAAAGACAGATACTCTTGATTTGTGAACATAAATATACAGGTAAAAGCTAAGTCAAACAAATCTATTTGTTGACGTCTCTTTTTTAAAACCAATAATTGAATGTTTGCAACACAAAGTGAAAGAATGAAC
Source organism: Urocampus carinirostris (assembly GCF_059441175.1). Classification (NCBI taxonomy): domain Eukaryota; kingdom Metazoa; phylum Chordata; class Actinopteri; order Syngnathiformes; family Syngnathidae; genus Urocampus; species Urocampus carinirostris. Next base: position 20,661,442 of record NC_142364.1, on the reverse strand, counting down.
ACAGAAGAAATTTTATTTATGTTTTTAGGTTTGTGATATTTTATTTTTTATTTGCAATATTCATTCATTTTTTAAAAGCTTATAAACTGGGTTTCATTGTTTGGTCCAGGCTGTACTTTGCAATTGTTTAGCCAGATGTAAAACGGCTACTTAATCAAACCTATCTGGGCAGAGGTCTTGAAATACAACTTTAAAAATTGTTAAACAGTTTAATAAAATATTGACTTGCTTTTAGGCAGCACGGCGGCGCAGTGGTTAGCGCTTGTGCGGCACAGTTCATGCCGTGGGTTCAAATCCAGCTCCAGACTTCCTGTGCGGAGTTTGTATGTTCTCCCCGTGCTTGCGTGGGTTTCCTCCGGGCACTCCGGTTTCCTTCCACGTTCCAAAAACATGCATTTCAGGTGAATTGGCCGGTCCAAATTGTCCCTAGGTGTGAATGAGCGAATGAGTTGTCTGTGCGAATGAGTTGCCCTGCGATTGGCTGGCAACCAGTTCAGGGTGTCCCCTGCCCATTGCCCGGAGATGGCTGGGATGGGCTCCAGGCCCCCCGCGACCCTAATGAGGATAAGCGGTACGGCTAATGAGATGAGATGAGATGATTTGCTTTTAAATCCGAACCAATCTGAGGGTTTTCAGCTCTTCAGAAAAATCTTTCATTATTAAATGTGAAAACATATTTCACTCAAGCATGAGCATTTTATTTCTGAATTTGTGTTGCTTGAATTTATTCTTGTATTTTCCTTTTAATGGAAATGATACTTTTGTAAAAATGGAAATGCTTGTTGTTTCTGTCAAGATTTTGGATGTGCAGATGTGTGTGGGGTTAGTTTGCTTCCATTGACACTTGAGCTTTTCATGCCAAAGACTGCATACATTGATTACATCGCCTACATAGTTATAGTCCTACATATCAGGAGACCTTTCTCGATTTGGGGCGGCAGTAGCTCAGGTGGTAGAACGCTCGTCTTGGGATCAAGGGATCCCAGTTTGAATCCCGGCTTGTCCGTGTTACATGTCGAAGTGTCCTTGGGTAAGACACTGAACCCCTACTACCCCCAATAAGCAGGTTAGCGTCTTACATGGCTGCAATACAAGGCCGCTATTGGGAAATGTGAAGCACACTGTAAAGCGCTTAGAGAAGTCATTGACTTGAAAGCGCTATATAAATGCAGATCATTTCATTTCAATTCAAATGATGCATGGATTTCAGCGATGGTGGGGGTTGAGGAAAAGTGGACTGGTGAATAATTCTAGGATGCAAAAAATGGCAGCTGCAACGGTAGCGACGAGGAAGAGTGAGGCCTGGCTGGAGCAGAAAGCCTGAGATGTCTGATTCTGAAAGTGAATCGCAAATATGCCAACATATGTAAGGAAAACCACAAATAGCTCACACACTCACAAAAGGCAACAAAACCATTTGAGTGAAATGAAGATTCGTTTTAGAAACATGCAACATAATCAAACACTCCTCACCCTGTAGACCCGTTCCTCTGCAGCCACTAGCCAAACCTTCCTCTTTTCCCTTTTTCCCCATCCTGTAACAAATACTCAATACACTGCAAACCCTCCAAAAGCTGTGTGCGCTATGCACTGAAGCAACAACACCCCCCCAAAAAAATCTTGCCTCTTGACAAAAGGCCCAGAAGTCAGGGTAATGTTACATCCAGGGTTGTGCTAAATCCTGGTGGTCCATAGAAGGTCCTCTTTTGTCATTTTCAGAAGCACTGGTAGCACACAGACATACAAACAAGACATAAATATCATGCCCCGTGTTTGCGTGCGTAAGTGTGTGTGTCTGGGCTGCAGATTCGCAGACTCAAAAGCAGCCACCTCCCCCTCCACCCCTCGTCCTTTTCCCAAATCTCCTATCTTGTCTTCTCAGCGAGCTTTTGCCGCATAGCAAACCGCCGCAGGGTGGATCCTCATCCCCTGGTAGCCGGTGGGCAAGAAGCAAGGGGCTGCCATTGAATACCACCTAAAACTCTGAGGAGCACAGACATAGCATTGTTCCCGACGGCGCTGTCTGCCTCAAACTGGTTTCAGCTAGTTCTACTCTCCCCGACATAAAGCCCTGCGCTGCATTGCGGCCTCAAAACGCACACAGGAAGGAGACTCCCAGGATGCCAAATCCAGAATTTCTGACTTTGTGTTTCAAAATATGGATATGGGCAGGATCAGACACCTTTGTGAATATCAGATCAAATATGCATACACGCATAAATGATGTTATCAGAGTAAGAAATTATATTTAAATTTAGTGTGGTTGAGGATCCCAAGGAAGTCATGACACGGGGTGAGGATTGCAGGTCTGGATGTTGTATGTATGACAACAAAGCAAAGACAGGTTTAGTAAACTGACTTGGTCAATTGTTCTCAAGTGGACTGATTTTTGGACCATAACTAGCAACTTTTACTTTTTAACGGTTTTCTTCAATCTACAAGAATGATCCTCTGAATGGACCTCTGAACTGTGAGGCACACAAGCTGATAGCAGCACACTCTGGTCGCTATAATATTGTTTAACGCAAATCGTCATGTCGATCCCAATGCAAAGTAATTAAAGATAAAAACTCACCAAATGAACCGACCCTACGAAAATCTTTTTTGGTTTCACGTGGTCAGTGTTGTTTTCTTGACTTAGGGATTCATGCTACCTCCAACTCTCTCGCTAATGGTTTTTCCTTAGCGGCAAGTTAGTTAGTTTACATTTGTTCTAGCATGACGTAGGTCAACATTCTTCTCGCTGATTGCCTGAAATCGTAGAAGTTTGGTTCTATTTATCGTTTGCTGTATCTTTCTGTCATCTTTCTTTCCAACAAGACATTTGCAACTGCGCTCGCCCATGCAAACTAAACCGATTTTGGTTCAAACATACCACTTCAAAGCACTGGTTCAAATTCAGTCTGGAAACGTAACGCTGTCAGTAAAACAACCTTAGGTAAAACATATCGGAACTTGTTTTTCTTTCTATGAGGCCCAGTACCAAACTAACCACGACCCGTTACCAGTCCACTGCCCAGTGGTTGCACTAAGCTCTCGATCCTCAAGTAAAGGTGTCTCTTGCAAACATCACACATCTCTGCACCTAATCCATCTTCTTGGTCCTCAGGTAAAAATGAAATTGTTCAACATTTTGTATTAATGCTTCTGCTTCCCTTAGATGGCCAACCAAACCGATGCCACCTATCTCCACGTTTGTCCACAGATACATCCGTCCACGTAAACATGCACATGCAAATTTAGAAGGACATATTGCATACCCAGTAAGATGTTTCCCCCCACACCGGAAAATGGATCTCTTTCGGTTCTAGGCCTTAGCACCTGCCTCAGTGTCTCAGCCCAGCCATTGCAGCCTCCATCTTCTTCCTCCTCCCCCTTCCCCCTCCTCCCGCTCTGGTTGACTGATTCACTCCCAGTCCGGGCCTCCTTTCCGCCTTTGGCTGGTGCTGCCACCTTCACGGACATTCATAGAGGGGAAGGATAGAAGTAGGGGGGAAGATGGGTGTGGAGTTGGGGAGCAGTTTTCAGCAGGCGAATCAGGCCTTTTGTCTCTGTCGTTGGAGGGGGCGGCGGAGGCGGTAAAGGGACCCTCCACTCTGGCTCAGGAGCAGCAGCTGCTGCAGAGGAAAGAGAGAGAAAGGGAGGCAGATGGAGGTGGGGGAAAAAGAGTTGAAGGAAAAATGGGGGAAACGTCTAATGAGGGTGTGAATACGAGCTCCATTTTCATGAAAAGAGACCTCTCGCATTGCAGTTCATCAGTTTATGATCGAGTGGTGTGTATTGAGACTATCTATGAAGGAGGATTAACAGAGGTCACTAGGTCTCCATGAGTCCTGTATAGTGTTGGGAGTAACACATAACAAAGGAACACCTTCCTGGACCGCTTTTTCTGTTCTTGGTAACGAGTACTGTAACGCGTTGTTAATAACATTTTGGAACTCATCTGTCATTACAACATGGTGCGTTACTCTGCTATATAATTAAAGCACATCAGGCATGACAATGTATTTGTTCTTTGACGGTTCCTCCTTCGCTTATGAAGTAACATACAATCCTCAGTCCGCCAGCATCACAATGCTGGTTACAACAGTCTTGAAAGGTGTGCATGTTATCGACCTTCAAAATGAAACATGAAATAGTTGTGGTGGCGCCGTCTCAAGGACACTGAATTTCTCCCCACTGATATTTTGATATTCTCCCTATCGTATACACTTGCATCTGAAATCATTGGGTCAGTATATATGCACATATTTGGTTGCATGTCACCAGTAGCGAATTATAGGCAGTGCGTGGGAAGGAGGCGTGGCTTATACAGGAACAACAAAATCAATGGGACAAACCTGAGCACTGAAATAACGGTAAGAGTGTTGAACTTGTCTTTTTTGTATTGATTTTTGCAATACACCATGCCTTGGGGAAGAAAAAGGAAATGTCTCGTTCAATACCCAGAAACGGAGAAGGAAATCTTGGAGTGGTTTGAAGACAAAGACAAAATGGATATGAAGTGTCACGGCTGTTTCCAAGCTCTCAAGATTGCACAAGCCAAGATAAATAAAGGGTCAGGTTCAATATGAGTACATACGGTAATTTGTAACCTGATAGTTACTTTCAGAGTAATTGACTACTTTTGGTTTTTAGTAATCAGGGGTTGGAGGGGTTGGTTGGGTGTTAACGCAATTACTTTTTAAGTGAAGCAACTATTAAATGTGATAACTAGTCACACGCACAACATGGTTGATGAGGGAATCTTGTATGAGTAGGTTCAATGGCGGGGAATGGGAGTGTTATGTGAAAAGAAACACCACTCTTTCCTGATTTTCATATTCTTGTCGGTCTTTCCAAGATGAAAGAAGCTGCGAATTGGAAACAAGATGCTAACCTACCTGGCTGTCCCTCATCAGGCCTTGCTTACTAATCCTCGACACATCTTGCCAGCTTCGCACGACTCCCAGCCTTTATTGTGAACGGGGCCGTGAAGGATTCATTGGAGAAATGTACGGAATCACTGAGGTAGGAAGCATACGTGCACATAAGTGTAATTTAAGGCCGGAGTGGCGCTATCTTCCTCTCGCTGGTGTGATCTGTTTTGTGCAGGAGAGGGGAGCACGGCTATCTTACCCTCCCCCACGAATATGGTCCCGTGACGTCATTATTCTCCCCTGGATGAGAGTAGGCCAAAAGAATGAATGGATTTAAATGTACACGATGTATCGATCCTTTTGTGGTCCGTTATTCAACAAAACATACATTCAGATGGCTTGATTTCTGATTTGCATCAAACGTATCCCATATTAGACATGTTTTTCTTTTATCTCCCGTTGTGAAGGCCTCACTTTGTTTCTACCTTCCCTCCATCCTCTACGGGATTACAGGATCAGACAATATCTGCACTTCTGTCTTACATTTTGTAAGTGTATTTTTGGCCCCATTGTTTCTTCTAGTATTTTACTGTATTTCATGCACTATAAAACACACCTGTATTATAAGGCACACCCTCAAAAAAATGGTATTTTGTACTAACGGTCCGGCTTTGCCAGGCATTCTACTCGGGCGAGGTTGTTGGGACCGCAGTCTGTTGAGTCATGTGCATAAGAAACAATTGCATCAATCAAGGTGTTGGTTCTGGAGATTGGATTCAGCTGCTTGGAGTGGTCATTTGTCGGGAGCTGGAGTGAGTAAGAGACCCCATGAAACCAGACCCCATGAGAGCAGATGTTTTTATGTTTTTTTGGTGTCATGATTGCTGATTCGGGGCACCTGCAGCTGCCCCGGTGGCGCCGGCAACCCTGGTCGCTGATTGGCTCCTTGCCACTTTTTGAACCCCCCAGCTCATTGTTACCGGCGTCCGATCGTTGCGAACCTTCAGCTCCTGCTAAGGCAAGCCTTCCGAACCTGATTCCCTGTTTTTGACTCCCGTACATTTCCCGGCTTTGACCTGTTTCCCTTTGATCAAGTCTCTGCTTCTGCGCCCTGGCAACCCGACCTGCTTTTCCCTCTTCGACACCGCTATCGCTTGCCAGAGAAGTGCCACTTCCGCGTCACGAGCGAGCTGCTCCCCACAATCAACGATCACTGGATCGTGGGTGCCAGCTTACGTCTCTTTTTAAATAAAACTAAGAAACTAACGCAAATGGGTTCCTGTCTGCGTTCCTGGTTCCTGACAGAACGAAACGGACCAGAAAAAGAACCCAGCGGAAGTTTTTTACGAGCGCCGATCGGCGAAAGGAGACATGCAGCGTTCGCGTCGGGCTGAGGGGGAGGTCAGACGGATGGCGGGTGAAGTGTCCGCCATCCTTCAAATTGTCCAGCAGCAACAAGAGTGGCTTAAAAGCCAGCAAGAAAAACTAGATTCACTCACGGAAATACGTGCTCGTCAGCAGCATGCATCGGCCCCGCCCTGCGGTAATTCCACGACTGCCGTGGCGCCACCCGCCCCGCCCATCCCGTTCACGAACTCTCCCGCCATCGGATCGGCAGAACCGCGAGTGGGCGCATCTGAAAAGTTCTGTGGAGACCCGGCACAGGTTCACGCATTCATTGTGAACTGCCGACTCATTTTCGACCTGCGACCCCGAAACTTCGCATCCGAAGGGGCCAAAGTGGCCTTCACTATTAACCATTTGACCGGAAGAGCCCGACTCTGGGGAACGGCTGAATTTGAGAGAGGTTCAGCTGCGTAATCCTCATTTGATCTCCTGGCCCGGGAGATTCTCAAGGTATTCGACACAGGATCCTCATCAGTTGACGCGTCCAGATCTCTGATGAGAATACGGCAGGGAAGACGATCGATCGCTGATTATTCGATCGATATTCGGACCCTCGCAAGCCAGAGCAACTGGAATGCAGAGGTGTTAGTGGACACCAATCTTAACAGCTTGGCAGACTACATGAAGGACGAGTTGGTGTCTCACGCCCCGCCTACAAGCCTTGACGAGGCCATAGCGCTCACGGCCCGGATCGATCGTCAGGTCCAGGGTCGACACCGTGAGAGAGTCTGCCAGAGCCATCCAGTTTCCTGCTTACCCGAGGGGACTGGCGCCCCTTCCAATTTCCAGCAGCCATCCGCAACTCTACTAGACCCACCAAAGGCAATGGAGGTGGATCGCACGTCGCTGTCCGTCGAGGAGCGTCAGCGTCAACTCTCAGTGGCGGGCAAGGACACCGGATATCATCCTGCCCGTCTGAAGGGGGAGCTAATCGGACGATTGGAGTCGTCCGGTTAAGTTCCGTTCACACCCCAATCTCCCCGACCAGAAGGCCAAGGCTAAAGCTGCACCTTCGGAGCCTTGGGTCAATCCAGTCCCTGTCCGCCCTTGTGGACTCGGGCGCAGAGGTCAACGTCCTGGATGCGACCTTGGCCCGGAGAATGGGATTGAGGTGTGTTCCCCTTTCGACCCCAGTTCCTGCCCAAGCTCTGGACGGTCATCTATTGGGCACGGCCACGCAGGTTACAGAGCTGGTGGAAATGACACTGTCTGGGAACCACTGCGAGCGGATAAGTTTCCACCTGCTTCCTTCCCCCAGTCAACCGCTTGTCCTAGGACACCCGTGGCCGATTAATCACAACCCTAATTAATTAATTGATTTATTTATTTTTTTAAAACATTTAATTAAAACAATTTATTTAATCAAACATCTATCCTTATTCACACCGTTATCCTCTGTAGGGTTGCAGGGGTGCTAAATGCCATCCCAGCTATCTCTGGGCAATGGGCAGGGGACATCCTGATTTGGTTGCCAGCCAATTGCAGGGCACACAGAGACAGATAACTCAGTCGCTCATTCACACCTATGGACAATTTGGACCGGCCAATTAACCTGACATGCATGTCTTTGGAATGTGGGAGGAAACCGGAGTGCCCGGAGGAAACCCACGCAAGCACGGGGAGAACATGCAAACTCCTCACAGGGGATTCAATCTCACAACCTCAGAACTGTGCCGCACACGCGCTAACCACTGCGCCGCCGTTCTGCCCCCAAAAAACATATTTTGGGTACCGTATTTTCCGCACTATATGGCGCACCGTGTTATAAGGCGCACCTTCAATGAATGATATATTTTAAAACTTTTGCCATACATAAGACGCACCCAATTATAAGGCGCTATAAGTGCATGCTGGTTTAAGATCAGGTAATTGTGCAATTTTGTAGTTGTAATCCTGTGCAGTCCTTCGAGACATTTTTGTGATTAAGGGCACTTTACGGTAAATAAATAATAATAATAATAATAATTTCCTTGTATTGTCATTCTGTGTAACAATGTACACAGAACGAAATGTCGATTGCACCTAAATGTGACTTGACTTGACTACAGTAGAGAATGTAGTTACGTTATGCAAGCTCTAGATGTTGCCACGCTAAAGGGAATGTCAACAAAACATTCAAAAAGGTCAAACTTTATTGTTAACAAACAAGCTTTCCACAACTCCATTCACTCCCAAAATAAATAAACAGCCGTTTTATTATTTTCTCTGAGGTAAAGCATTTTCGTGACACATCTTTAACATCTTTGAACAACATCAAGGCATATCATTTTACTTTTCCTCCATTTAGTCAACACGCAAAAAAAAAACGTCTGATACTGTTATTTTAAATGAAACGTTAGTGCAATCGCAATAAAGTGACACTCGTAATGTGCAAAAACAACAAGTGCAAAACAATAACATAATAACTGTAAAATGTAAAACTTAAACACACAAAAGAAAAACAAAGATCACTCTATAAGCTCCTCATCGACGAATCCCTCGAATTCTTCTTCTGCAGTGTTCGAATTGACCATCTCAGTGAATGGGCCATCCAACACGTCCGGCTCCGTTTCATCAAGGTCGTCATTAATTGAGTCAGTGTCGCTGATGTTGTCTGGCTGTTCGGGGACAATTCCCGTCTTCTTGAAAGCTCGGACCACAGTTGAGACTGATATATCAGCCCATGCATTTACGATCCACTGACAGATGGTGGCGTATGTCGCCCGGCGCCGTCTCCCCGCACGTATGAAAGAGAATCGTTGTTTAATATTTCCCAGTATGCACAGCGCGAAAAATGGAGTCGGCGGCTGTTTCTCGTAGTTGCGAGACCTTGCGAATTTAATATTGAGCCATATATAAGGCGCACTGTGTTATAAGGCGCATGGTCAGCTTTTGAAAAAATTTTAGACTTTTAGGTGCGCCTTATAGTGCGGAAAATACGGTGACTATCAGAAGCCATTTCGTCATTGGTTGAAATATGAAAAGCTAGTTTTTACAATTAACATGTTAACCATAAGAAGGCACTCAAAGACCACTCTCTATGTTTCTCAATAGCAGAACAGTGACAATATGTAATATCATTTGAGTTTAACCACGCTTTTCTGATTGTATCCAAAATATTTTCCAGTATATAAGGTGCAGTGCATTAGAAGGAGCACTCTCAAATTTCTGGCAAATACGGGGGTTTAATTTGCGCCTTACAGTCCACAAAATACTGTATTTTATAATGATTCTTTGTCTCTTACATAGTGTAAGAGATAGGATATCTTTTCACCAAAGAACACAAGGAATTGAGTTCCTGTTAATGGAATTTTCTGTCTGAAAAGCCCCACAAAAATGTAAGAGGTAGCGCAACACAACTGCACTACCCCTCCTCACCAGTGAGTGGCAGGAAGAAAATGACGGCCAAGCAAAATTACTTGCAGTGTAGTTAATGCAAAAAACAGCAACCCACAAAAAACACATCTAGAAGTTAAACAATGAACTCAATAAGAAATGTTAGAAACTAGTGTAGCTATTGTCTCTCTACTGAGAAAGCCCAGTTAAAGTAAGCAATGATCACTGATATAAGATGGATGTTACTTGTCTCCTTGCGCTTTAATCCTGTAAATATTGGTCCTTTTCAGTGCCGTGACTCGTTCTCAAACAATGTTCTGAACCTTGACAAATGTAATATCATGCAGTCTGTCATGCTGACCCATTACATTCACCTGTGCCTACTCGTTTGACGTTCACTCACCTGTTGTAAGTTCATCAGTGAACCTCTGTTTTCTCAAGGCAAGCATTTTTGACTCTGACTAACGTCTGTCCCGTTTTGTCACCTGTTTTCCACTCGTCCGTACCTGATTTCCCCGTTTGTCTTCTGCTACGACGCGTTTTTTGACCCTGACCACGTTTTGATCTCCTGTCCCGGCTAACGACCTGTTTTTCCGTGTAACCACGCTACGATCTCCCACTCAGGAAGATCCACTTCCGATCCTGTGAACGGCATGCTTCCCGCGTCCAGCGAGCACTGGATCGCTGGCGCTGCAACATTGCAAAAATCCGCCCTATGCTGTACTAGTTTGATGCTGTGATTATAATTAATGCGTAGTTACCTCCTGTCTCGATTACTGTAATGTACAATTCTCCAGTCTAGCATTAAAAGCCTGCAGCTGGTACAAAATGCTGTGGCGAGGTTGTAAACTAACAAAGTTTGATCACATTACCCCGATTTTGGCTGACCTGCAGTGGCTCCCTGTTAGTTTAAGATGTGATTTTTAAGGTTCTGTTGATATATTTCAAGTCAAGTCAAGTAACATTTATTTTTATAGCCCTTAATCACAAAAATGTCTCAAAGGACTGCACAGGATTACAATGACACAATTACCTGATCTTAAACCAACATGCGGGCAAGGAACAACTCAAAACCTCAGCGTGAGGAAAAAGAGAAACCTTAAGAAGGGACCTCACAAGTGGTAATCCCCCTTTCAGGATGACCAGGGTGAATTAGATTTAGCATTACAGTACACAAACATAGTAAACACAAGGTAACATGTTGAAAATTTCTCCGGAAAGTGCATGACAGCAACGACGCCCCCAGCCTGTAAACTAGTCCAGAAAGTCCATGACGGCCACAACGCAGCTTCCCATCTCTGCCAGCTGGTCAATGCAGGCGTTGACATGCTTCAGGTCAAACGCTGGTCCACTGACTCATCTCAAATCGTCCTTCTCCTTCGTATCACAACCACCCAGGCAGTCGGAAAAAGACAGGACAATACAAAATATGAGGTGGGCATCAATCATAAGCTTTGGAATAGAAGTGTGTCTTCAGTCTTGATTTAAAAACTTCCATTGAGGTTGCAGATCTTATCTCCGGAGGCAGGGCATTCCATAGCACCGGGGCCAGAATGGAGAACGCTCTCAAGCCTGCAAACTTCTTGGCTCTCGGAGTCACAAGTAGACCGGCATTTTCTGAGCGGAGACTCCGTGCAGGAACATAAGGGGAAATTAAGTCAGAGAGATAAGAGGGTGCAAGTCCATGCAAAAATTTGTATGTTAATAAGAGAACCTTAAAGTCACATCTTAAGTGGACTGGGAGCCAGTGCAAGTTGACCAATACAGGAGTAATATGCTCAAACTTTTTTGTCTTAGTCAAAAGTCTAGCTGCCGCATTCTGAACTAGCTGCAAACTTTTAAAGCTAGACATCAGGAGACCAGAAAGCGATACATTACAGTGATCAACCCGAGAAGTAATACAAGATTAGCATGGACTTTGCCCTATGTTACTGCTCAAAGCCTTCGCTCGGAAAATGCTCGTCTACCAGTGATCCCAAGAGCCAAGAAAAAATCCGCAGGTTTGAGCTTGGTGCAGTGCAATGCTCTGCCCTCTGGGATTCAATCTGCAACCTCAGTGGAAGAGTTTAAATCTTGGCTTAAAACACACTTATATTCAATAGCTTATTAATTATAACCTCAGGAAGCTGTCACCCGGACACTCTATGTTCATTGTTGATGACTTCTGTGTATTGTCTGTTGATGCCCTTGCATCATCCATCACAGCCTGGTCTTCCTGGAAGGAGGATTACCTCATGTGTTGTCCCTGATCAAGGTTTCTTCATTTCTTCATGCTGAGCTTTTTTAGTTTTACTTTGCCCTCATGTAGGTTTTAGATCAGGGGATGGCGTAGTAGTAGTCTGTAGTCTGTACAGCCCTTTCAGAATTTTTGTGATTTAGGGGTATACAAATAAACATGACTTGACTTGCGTTGTTTGCCACCTCGCTAGCTTAGCGACACTACCTTTCTTGTGTTCAGCCGAGATCGATGAGACAAAAATGTAACCGTTTCTGTTACCCATTATACTATCCATACTATAGGTAAGGTCAGGCCTAAAACCCAGCCCTGCCCGACCTAGCCCACAGGTATAAGAGCCCGAACCAGCCCAAGCCTGACCGGTTATTTGATTTAAAGGACTAAGCCCGAATTAAATTTTCCTTTTGTCATTGTGAAAAGGAAGAGTGATTTTGGCTGTCTCCCATATTGGGTTCGGGCTCAAGATCTTACCTTTAGTCCAAACTAACAGACAGGAGGGAACTATGTTTAAAAATAGGAATAACTAGAGCAGGGGTAGGGAACCTATGGCCCGGGAGGCATATATGGCTCTTTTCATGAGTACATATGGCTCCGAAATAAAATGTAACTATTGCACATCTCTCTGTGGCGTTCCAAAGCCAAGTGATTTTATCGATTTTGGTCCATAAACAGCCGAAGCAACTTAATGCAGAAGTTCGATAAGAAACAATTTAAACTGCTGAATAAAAACGCTGGCAAACGACCTTGATTGGGTGAGCAGTACAGGTGGGCGGATCCCTGCACACAGCGCAAGGCACTTCCTTCTCGCTCTCACTCAGTGCAGTCTACACTGTAAGTGATTATGACGATATTCTTATCGTTTGCAGTAATTTGAGACATTTTTACAAAAGAACTTTGCATGCACATTGTTTTGAAATCGTTATTAAGGACAAATTTCATGGAAAAAAAATTGCCTCAACACTCTTAACTTAAGGTGGAAGACAAGTTGTAAATGTCATATTTACATTGATTTGGGACACAGGATTTGGCATTATTATCATGTCATACATTTGATTAAATCATCAAATGACACACAGCGAAATAAAACGTGCTGAAGAATTAGCTTTTGTCTAGACAGCGTGTTTGGCAGTTTTTTCAATTTTGTCTGAAAATATATGATGTGGCTCTCTCAATTTATTTTTAAAACATTTGCTCTTATGGCTCTTTGGGTCAAAAAGGTTCCTGACCCCTGATCTAGAGAAATATCACTTTAGGAAAAAATATGGTTTGGCTTCCGTGTCCTTGTGCTTTATGTTTTAACCTAAATTGTCCTCTTATAGTTCATTATTCAAATGGATTTGAGTGGCTTGTAACAATTAGCAGCATTTACTGTTTCCCACGTGTCCCTTGCTTCATACATAAAACAGAATAATACGGTAATAGCTTTGCGTTTGGCTAAACTAGTCCACACTGAATCAGTACAATTTAGAGTTAGGGCAAACAGAGTAAAACCTATAAACATTTGCTCTTAGTTGAATCTCTGATTCGAACTCCTGTTATTCGCTGAAACTCTTGTGCACACCAAAGGATTTCATTTTAGTACTTTAACGCCATCTGGTGGAGCATTAACTTACTTGGGTTTCATTCACTAGGCCTAGGGAAAGAAAAAAAAAGGACTGAATCGTAAAGTAACCGAAATAATCCTCATTTGAAGTAAAATATTCGTACCCGATCAAATGTTTCATATAAATATTTTTCCGGCATTTTTTAATAATTTCTTATTCGACACAATTAGGATGGCACTTTTTAACTTTGTTGTTGTTACAATGACAGTTATTTTTTATTCAAATGTATTGAGTCGTCAGATTTATAGCATAACTCACTTTTTGGGGCCAAGTTGAGATTTTTGCCCCAATCAGCTCAACCGATCATTTTGCAGATAACAAAACAATCAACATTTCTTCCTAAGTCATTTTCACTTGAACATTTTTTGACGAGAATTCATTTTCAAACTTAAAAATCTCAAAATAACTCATTAAGTTTGGGTGCACATTGTACACAGGGTTTTACAGAAGGGTGTATTCGTGCAACGATTGATCAATCAAAAATTATTGCTGACCCCAATTGCAGAACATTGGATGCAACAGGAATTGAACCAGGGTCGCGGGGTGCGAGCTAAACATTAAACCAACGATATAGATGATGTATGAAAAGGCATTCCATTTTATCTCATTTACACACTATTTTTATTCACAGTACTAGAGACGAATGTTACACGATGGAGAAAACAGAAAGTCGTCCTAAAAGAAAAGAGGACATGGGAAATAAATCTTTGGTTTATCTGATGATGAATTGGACTTTGAAGGACATTTAAAAAATACATTGTAAATTTTATGTTGGTTTTTTGTTCATAGTTTACGTTGTCAATTAATCATTTTAATTATGGCCGCAAGTATTCAATCTTTGTCACTTACAGTGGTTTTCATTCAAGAATTAGGGGCGCACGTTATACACAACCGTGCGTTATACACCAATAAATCCGGTGGGCATTTTTTTCTCAGAAGTCCTAAAAATGACTTGTGTTATTAGTGTGACGATATTCCTTTCCCTCAAAGCTATTAGCTCCACAGAGATTTTTTTTTTAAATTTTTTTGTTGTTGTAATTTTGGAGAAAAAGGCCCACTCTTTCAAACTGAGACCCTATTGTAATGTAACCAAGAGTACAGTAACGTTACACAGATAGTTTTACTCTGGTTTTCTATTTTTTTTGTTTTCTTGATTTTTTTCCCATTTTTATTTAATATTTTCAAATATATGTATTTGACAAGAGTGGAACACATCCGGTAGGTGCAATTTGATTATTCTTTTGTAGATTTATTTAAAAATGAAGGCCTATGTTAGAAATGCAATTTGGCAAGTGGTGTACAGAGACCCTTCGCTACATCATACTTTAGGTACCGAATGTTAAATTCTGATTGGCTCCCTGTCACTATTTGAACCCAGTCTTGTCAATCCCCTGTTGTCAGTCCGTCTGTGAACCGCAGTGTATTCTAGCAAGCCTTTTTCGACCCTGAATCCCATCCGTCCCGTTTTTTCTTCCGTCTGTCTCCGTCTACCACCCGTTTTGATCATGACCACGTCTGCTCTCCCGTATTGGCTTACAACTCATTTCCGATCCCGATCACGTTTTTGCTCTCCTGTCCCGGCTATCGACCTGTTTTTCCGTCCACTTCTGTATTCGGATCGCAATCCGATTGCGAGAGCGACTTAATTCCCACGTCTAGCGAGCACCGGATCGCGGGCGCTGCCCTTCCTCTCTATATCTCAATAAACTTGTGAGAAACGTTACGCGATTGGGTCCTGTTTCTGTTCTGGTCCTGACACTGGTTTGTATTTACCGCGGAAATAGAGGAATCCCTTCAAAGACTTTTACTTTTTGTAAGTTCTTGAACCTAATGAAGATCTTAAAATAATGATCAAAATCCACAAGGAGTTTCCAATCTAAAAAGTCTCCAACCGATGTACAGCTGCTTACGTATGTAATCCTGACAGCTGCTGGAGCGTTCCGGCTCTTTTTCCACAGATCACAACGATTTACCGCATGCAGAGATCTCTGACCGTCACTGAACATGGACCGAAGAACGTGCGTTTTGTGGCTGGCTTTTAGCGCTCTTGTTTTTCACTCTTGTTGCCATCCTGCTACACCGGCTGATATAAAACAACGCAGTCAACATTGGGCCGTCGGTAAGAGAAACCTTACTGTTCTATTATTAACGTTAGTTATTTAAGATCTTATTTTCACTAGTGATGATTTTAGTTAAAGTAACCTTGGATTCCCAGTATGATCCAAATAATGGACAGAATTAAGCAGTGACGTGCGGTGCGGTTTCTGTCTAGAGATTTATGAATAAAAGAACCTACACACTTCATATTCATAATCAGGGTTGGGTAGGGTTACTTTAACTGGATTACTTTCAATTACTTTTAGATTACTCCAATACCAAATATGCTAATAAAAGACAAAAGAAACTAAATATGAATAAAATGACTAAATCTTGTGCAGGCTTGGGGAGTAACGGAACACATGGAACGGCAAAATTGATGTTGGCAAGCTGTTTGGATTTATTTTCATTTTGTTTCTGTCGCATTTTATGTTAGTTTTGCCGGAGATCAAAGAGATCAAAGCCAGGAGAGAATGCTTACCACGTGTTGTGAGTCATCATTTTATTCATATTTAGTTTCAAGTTAAAGTAACCCTACCCAACCCTGTTCATAATATACAAACAACACATAAACTATAGCGTTAAAATGATATTTTTTTGTGTAACGTTAACTTATAAATGAAGTCTACAGTTGTGGTCAAAAGTTTACATACACTTGTGAAGAACATAATGTCATGCCTCTCTTGAGTTTCCAGTTATTTCTAAAACTCGGATTTTCTCTGATGGAGTTATTGGAACATTCATGAGGTTTGGTTCTTTTACGACTTAGTAGGGGTTAACAGAAAAAGTGATTCAATATGCTGGGTCAAAGGTATACATACAGTAGCGCTAATATTTGGTAACATGTATCTTGGACATTTTCACTTCAATTAGGCGCTTTTGGTAGCCATCCACAGGCTTCTGGCAACTTCTTTGACCACTCATCTTGACAGAATTGGTGCAGTTCAGTTAAATTTGAGGGCTTTCTGACATGGACTTGTTTCTTCTGCATTGTCCACAAGTTCTCAATGAGGTTTAAGTCAGGACTTTGGAAAGGCCAATTTAAAACCTTAATTATGGTCTGATACAGCCATTCCATTACCACTTTTGAGGTGTGTTTGGGGTCATTGTCCTGCGGGAACACCCAACAGCGCCCAAAACCCAATCTTCGGGCTGATGACTTTAGGTTTTATGATCCTGCTTCTTCATTATCCCATTTACTCTCTATAAAGCACCAGTTCCATTTGGCAGCAATACAGCCCCACAGCATACTACAACCACCGTGCTTGACGGTAGGCATGGTGTACTTGGGGTTAAAGGCCTCACCTTTTCTCCTCTAAACATATTGCTGGGCATTGCGGCTAAACAGCTTGATTTTTTGTTTCGTCCGACCACAGGACTTTCCTCCAGGAGGTCTTATCTCTGTCCATGTGATTAGCAGCAAACTTAAGTCGAGCTTTAAGGTGCTGCTTGCACGGCAGCGCTTGAGTGTGTACACTGGAACCTGTGTTCCAGCAGCTTCTTATTCTTGGCAGGTCTTGGTTGAATTTTCACCCTCCTGACCAATTTTCTCTCAGCAGGAGGTGATAGCTTGCGTTCTCTTCCTGGTCGTCGCAATGACAAAACAGTGCCATGCACTTTATACTTACAATGTTTGCACGGTTGCTCCTGGGACCTGCAGCTCATTTGAAATGGCTCCAAGTGACCTTCCTGACTTGTTCAATGATTCGCTTTTCAGATCCATGCTGAGCTCCTATGACTTTCCCATTGTAGCGTTTGTGGGCGTTTGCATTCAATGAGCCCCATTTAAATGGCCTCAGAGAAGTCACCAGCCGTAGTCATTCATAATCACTCATAAGAAGTTAAGAGACCATGCTATGAAGCTCATTTCACTGATACAACTTGTTAAGTCACCAAAATTGCTAACTTGTGTTGCTGTATGTATATTTTTGACCCAGCCGATTTGATCACTTTTTATGTTAACCCATAATAAAGCCATAAAAAAACAAAACCTCATGATTATTTTTTTTTGTGACAAAGAACTATCTGTTCCAATCATTCTATCGGACTTAAACCCGAGTTGTAGAAATAACTGGAAACTCAAGTAAACCATGAGTATGTGCTACTCCTTTTGAGAATCAATAGATACATAATCTTAGATTATGGAAAAGGTCTAGTAACAAGAAAAAAAAATAGATGGCTTAACTTACGGTTACCCTGTTAGCTACCACTAATTCCCTTTTTTGGGGCTAAGGTGTGTGCCAAATCATAATCTTTGGTCCCACTATCGCCCTCTGCCTTGAGGCAGGAGAAGTGCATGCCTCACTCTGCATCTCCAGACACTCAGCACAGTTATATGGTAAATACTAATTGATATTGAACAAAGAGCCAGAAATTCTGATGTATATTGAGAAAGAACATTGAAACATTGAATCACTGAAAGACTGAAAAAATGGCACATTTAAATATATTTACATGATGACTGTTGAGGAATAGCCATACTTGGCTCCCCTAAAAGCAATTCAATATAAAATATTAAAAATGTGGCTTTTTTCAAAAAAACACTTAACTTGTTTAGCCTAGGAAACGTTTAGTGCCATTGACGTTTCGGGACGTTGAAGATTAATCTCAACTTGTCTGGTACTGAATGTGTTGAGAGAAAATAACTGATTAAAAGCAGTGAACACCACAAAAGTACAAAATCACATTAGAATAAAATAAAAGGTGAAATGTCAAGAACACTAAACATTACATTTTCAAATTTTCAACCTTGATTTCAGGACATTTGATGGGTAAGAAGAGCGCTGAAAAGCAGACCAAATCTAGTGGAGGAAGATCTAAAGACTTCTTGGTGAATAGCATGGAATCGCTGATCTGGAACAAGGGTGCAAAAAGTGGTTTGTCCTGAGATTATATATCAACACTTAAATCCTAAATCCCTCGTAACAGTCACATTTTGAAACATGGCAATATGCGTTCTATTTATTTTCACTGTGTAGGTTGCAGACCGGAAGTTTCTGGCCATAGAGATGCATGAGCTAGAACTCCGCTTGAAAGCTTACGTTTGTTTCGACTCATTGAATGTGTGGAACTGTAAAGCATTGAGTATATTTGACTATTTGATATCTCTTTGTTTTTCGTCACCTGCAAATTATGTATGAACATTGATATGCTCCAAATAAAAATTTCAGTGCATCTGCATCCAATTTTTCCCTTTTAAAGGGACAGTGGGTACAAATAATGGTTTCCTTGTGGTACAAAAAACTTTCTGAAAATGCTGGTCTAGTGATCCCAAAAGCCAAGAAGAAATCCGCAGGTTGGAGAGCGTTCTCCATTCGGGCCCCGGCTGTGGAATACTCTGCCCTCTGAGATTCGATCTGCAACCTCAGTGGAACTGTTTAAATCTAGGCTTGAACCACATTTCTATTCTATAGCTTATGAATGACCTATATTTCACGTTGACAATATCTGTGTATCATTTGTTATTGCAACATCTGTTGCACGCTGGCTATCGTGGAAGGGGGATTACCTCATGTGCGGTCCCTTCTCAAGGCTTCTTCATTTTCCTCATGTTGAGGTTTTTGGGTTATTCCCTGCCCTCGTGTAGGTTTTAGATCAGGGGATGGTGTAATAATAGTCTGTCCATCCCTTTGAGACTCCTTGTGATTAAGGGCTATACAAATAAACATGACTTACCTTGACATGACTTAAAAAAAACATTGACTTGAATTCTAGGGGAAAATACATGAACTATCATACCAATGTTAATTTTCATATAAAGAAAAATCATAGGTTGAGAAATTTGTATCGTGGGATCCCTACCCAGAATTCGCCGCCATGCTTCTCTAGCATCGTGCTGCTATGCTGTATTCTGTGGCACTGGATTTTCATTTAAATTAGACAATGCAGTGCACATTTGGAGGGCATTATTACACACTGGGGCTTTAATGAAAACTTGCCAACCCACTAAAGTTTTTTTTTCCCAAAACAACAAAATACAGCTACATTAAACAATCAAATATTAAACATCCCTATAAGTATTTAGTCATCGAACAATAGACTTTCAAAAAAATAGCAAGCAAGATAAAAACAAAAACAAATACAGTAATATAATAATTTAGCTCATTTTCAGATAGGAATTTTCTTGTGTATGATTTTAAGATCTTTTATAATAAATCAACAAAATAAGCATTTTTTAGGACTCTTTGTTTCAAAAGTGTAGACACAAAAGCATAGAATAATATTCAGAAAAAATGATGGCTTTATAATCGTGTCAAATTATTTTTTTTAAATCCATCGGCCAATTATTTTACCCTTTTTATATATGGATTACGTAATCATTATTCAACGTATAAAGATTGTTGTTTATAGTACTGTATTTTTGTATCATTTTAATATATATATATATATATATATATATATATATATATTCAAATTATATATATATATATTTTACAAAATAATGGCGTTTTACTGTGTATTATACCGTATATACTTTCCCCAGCAGATGGCAGTAGTGAAATACAATAAAATTGTCCTGTCATTGATAACAACGTAGTGAACATTGTTTGCAACCACCCAGGGCTCCAGGATAAACAACACGCAATGAAGACTTAAAATATAAATATTAAATAAGAGAATATAAGGATAACTAGGAAAAACTATACATTTTTAAGTTCTAATTGATTGATGTGGTAGTAACACATTAATATATCTTTTTTATTTTATTTTTTGCTGATAATGTTGTGTGAGGGTGGACCTAATTTTTTTATGTACTATATTTTCTGTACTAGAGGGTGCACTGGATTATAAAGCGCACCAGATTATAAAGCGCACCCCTCAAAAACGTTTTTTGTCATATATTTTTCATAGGCGCACTGGGTCATAAGCCATATGGAGTTAAAAACTACTGTAAGAGCTGCTGTGTTTTTTAATCATATATTTTAGTGCAAGGAATAATCCGTTGAAAAATGTCACTGAACAAAACTGCAAAATACAGGATGAAATGGAATTCCAACCCAGGTCGCAGGAGCACCAAACCATAACCACTTAACCACCAATTATACAGATTATATACCTGAGGTTATTAGTCACAGTGCCCGAAATTAATTTTATGGACTGGAGAAAAGAAGTTGAACTGAACGATATGAAAAAAAAAGCACGACGGAAACAACTATTTGGTGTATCTGATGATGAATGGTACTTTGCGTTGATTTATATCTTTCCGGGCTTTCTGGTTTTTCCATTCTCAAACATTCATTTCTGGTCCTGTAAGTAAAAATAGTGTGAAAATAAGATCAAATCTAATGCTTTTTCGTATGTCATCTGTATCACTGGTTGTCTAGTGATTAGGATGTGGCACTCTCACTGTTGTGACCTGGATTCTAATTCCGTTGCAAACATTTAATGGTTATTTGTTATGCCCTTCATCCACAGATTATTGCAAACCACAGACTATTATGACACCATCCCCTGATCTAAAACCGACATGAGGGCAAGGAAAAACTCAAAAACCTCAGCGTGAGGAAAAACCTTGAGAAGGGACCGCACATGAGGTAATCCCCTTTTCAGGATGACCAGGCTGCAATCGATGTAGCATTAACAAACAATAAAATTAAAAACACAGTATAAAATACAAAATAATTCAAGTATAATATAATATAAAAAATGAAATAAAAAGGATGACCAGGTTGCATTAACGTAATGTAGCATTAACAAACAATACACAGATATTGTCAACATGAAATATCGGTCATAATATAAGTGTGTTTTAAGCTTAGATTTAAACACTTCCACTGAGGTTGCAGATCAGATCTCAGAAGGCAGAGCATTCTACAGCACCGGGGCCCGAATGGAGAACGCTCTCCAACCTGCAGATTTCTTCTTGGCTTTTGGGATCACCAGTAGACCAGCTTTTTCAGAGCTAAGGCTCAGAGGAGGAATAATATGCTAATAAAAGACCAAATAAACTAAGTATTTATGTATGATTACAAAATGTTGTTTCGGATGAAAGAAAAACGTAACTTTAAAAATTATTTTAATTTCACTTCAAGTGATTTAGGGGCATTCAACACTGTTCAGGGGTGTCACTTTCCATTTGTGAACATCACATTACATTTTATGGTTAGCGGAAACACTGTTACTAAAAATGCCCAGTTTTTCTCATTTTCTTATAGATTACACTCACACATAGACATACAGAAGAAGAAGCATGGAATGTATTAGACAACGATGCATACTATCCAACACTTGATAATTCCACCCAACACTTCACAGATTAAGCTGTGTCGCCTGACCTTGAGGGTCTTAAACATGTCTATAACTTCCTGGTGTTGCACTTGGTCAAACATGTTTTTCAATTGCCATCACAGCTGGAGTTTTTTTTGACCTGTTGTCTTTCGAAACCATATGTCATGAAACGGGTCGCGAATCAGGAAGTTGGAACTCATTTGCGTAGACGATCTGTCACTTTAATTGAGAAAGAAAAGTTGTCCAACACACAAACGGACCAAAAACAAAACAAAGCAGGCTCAAAGGCAGGCAAAATTACAATCTAGGCATTACTCAGATCAAACAGGCATGAACAGGTTTTCAACAAGTGTAAACAATGGTCTGGCCACGGGCAGTCCCAAAAGGAGCGTTTAAGTACTCCAAAAGCAATCAGTCCAATGCGTCTCAGCCGGTGTCAAGGGGCGGGGCCAGCTGGGCGCCATGACAACCGTTCACGACTTGACACCATATACTTATATTTTCATTTCACATTATTGTGTTTTTGTTCTACTGTTGTATTTATTTCTATTTTTATACTTAAATGTTTCCTCATTTTCTCACACTGGCTGGGTGAAAATCCGTAGCCAACACGCTATCAGTGTGGATGGCCCCCCTCAGGTTCCTTTCCTTACATGGTAAGCCTGTGCCTGGCCTTAAATCCTATTTAATTTCTATAACTATTTTTGTTTTTATTCATTATCTTCCGCTTATCTAGAGTCGGGTCAGGGAAGCCCAGACCTCCTTATCCCCAGCCACTTCTTGCAGCTCATCCGACAGGATCCCGAGGCATTCCCAAGCCAGCCTAGAGACATAGTCTCTCCAGCGTGTCCTGGGTCGTCCCCGGTGCCTCCTGTCGGTGGGACATGCCCGGAACACCTCCCAAGGGGGGCGTCCAGGAGGGATCCTTATCAGATGCCCGAGCCACCTCAACTGGCTCCTCTCAATGCGGAGAAGCAGTGGCTCTACATAAAGTCCCTCCCGGATGACTGAGCTTCTCACCTTTTCTCTAAGGGAGAGCCCAGCCACCCTGCAGAGTAAAGGATTTTATACATTTTACTATGGAGGGATTTTGTACGATTGAATACAAGTTACATTTATCGAGGGCAATGAAGATTTTCACTGAGTGAGCTTCAGGTCGCACCGTTCCAAATGCGGAATGTTTTGGCTGGGGAATTTTGATAACAGAACTCTGACGACGTCAGGCATTGTTTTGATAAACGCTCGGTGTTGTTTTGAGTTTCTTCAGACATCGAGGCGAGGGGGCTTTCCTGGCGCGCCCATGGGAGGAGCCGGCATGCCAGCTTGCGGAAAAAACCGTGGGCCGGGAGAAAAAAAAAAGAATATCGAAGGAGAATCGAGAGACTCAAGCGACACTAATTCGGCTAATTCGATGGAGTTCACTTAGTTAAATACTTTAAAAAAATAAATCTGCTCCCGTGTGGAAATGCCGGTCTCTTGTCCCTCTTTTCACATCAAGAAACGAGCACGCATTGTTAGGGGAATGAAGGTTGTGTTTGGTTAATGGAGTCAGATAACTCATTCGAACAATTTAGTAAACGGTACATTTTTTAATAATTATTTCCTAAAAGGAGGAAACTCATTTCAGCCACGGGATCGCGTTCTTTTGGTCATAACCCACAGTTCATGACCATAGGTGAGGGTAGGAACGTAGACGGACCGGTAGATCGAGAGCTTTGCCTTTTGGCTCAACTCCCTCTTCACCACGACGGATATGGAACAGGGTCCGAATGGCGGCAGATGCTGCACCGATCCGTCTATCAACCTCTTGTTCCATCCTATCCTCACTCAATGTTTTTATTGTAGTAAAACCCTTGTGTGTGTCTGTGTATTAGGGTTTTCAGGTTGTTGGGTGGGGAGAAAAAAGGGGACATTTTTGTCTTATTGTACGCTGAATGAACTTTGAGTGTCAATTTATTGCCTGAAAAGATAGATAGATAGATAGATAGATAGATAGATAGATAGATAGATAGATAGATAGATAGATAGATAGATAGATAGATAGATAGATAGATAGATCGATCGATCGATCGATCGATCGATCGATCGATCGATAGATAGATAGATAGATAGATAGATAGATAGATAGATAGATAGATAGATAGATAGATAGATAGATAGATAGATAGATAGATAGATAGATAGATAGATAGATAGATACTTTATTCATCCCCCCAGGGAAATTCACAAAAGTGCTCTACAAAGAGATATACATCCATCCATTATCTTTACCGCTTATCCTCAGTAGGGTCGCAGGGGTGCTGGAGCCTATCCCAGCCATCTCCGCGCAGCGGGCAGGGGACACCCTGAACTGGTTGCCAGCCAGCTGCAGGGCACACAGGGACAGACAATTCGCTCGCTCATTCACACCTAGGGACAATTTGGACCGGCCAATTAACCTGATATGCATATTTTTGGAATGTGGGAGGAAACCGGAGTGCCCGGAGGAAACCCACGCAAGCACGGGGAGAACATGCAAACTCCACACAGGAAGGTTGGTAGCTGGATTTGAACCCATGACCTCAGATCTGTGCTGCACACGCGCTAACCACTGCCTTGCTGCCCGTACAAAGAGATTTGATGTAATTTAATTTGATATACAATACACTGGAGCATCCACAGACTCCACTGCTATGCAAGCTACACCGGCCAAGCGAGAAAGGAGCGGAGAGAAGAGCGTAGAAAAGAGCGTAGAGAAGAGCGGAGAGAAGAGCGGAGAGAAGAGCGAGAGCGTTGCAAGGAATCAAACGGACTGAACCATTTTAAGGCAGTGAAGTATTTCCAACGCCGTGTTGTTCACATTTTTGTTTTGTTTGGCTGTTTTTATTTTTTATCTAGCGTTTTTCCATCATATTTAGACTAGCGTGTCTTGTATTAAGGAAAATAAAAACACTATAATTTGGGGGGGAACTTTGGTGGAATTTGGGGGTAGTGGACACCCACCAAAAACTAGCTGGTTACGTCCATGGAGGAAACCAAGATCAGGTAGTTGCTTGTAGTTCAACTAAAAAGTGTAGCATCCCTTATACCGTAATCTTCATGGAATATTTTTTACTCTATACATTTTTGTCCCCGATCTAAACTGTGTAAAATATTCAGAACAAATTTGTTATTTGAGGGTGGGGGGCTTTCTTATTTTTCATTATTTTCCCCACTTACTACATGATAAATATTCCAACAATAGAAGCAAAAATGATTTGGGCAGGGTTGGGTAGGGTTACTTTAACTGGATTACTTTCAATTACATTTGGATTACTCCAATACCAAATATGCTAATAAAAGACAAAATAAACTAAATATGAATAAAATGATGACTCACAACACGTGGTAAGCTTTCTCTCCTGGCTTTGATCTCTTTGATTTCCGGCAAAACTAACATTAAATGCGACAGAAACAAAATGAAAACAGCTTGCCAACATCATTTTTGCCGTTCCATGTATTCCGTTACTCCCCAAGCCTGCACAAAATTTTGTCATTTTATTCATATTTAGTTTCTTTTGTCTTTTATTAGCATATTTGGTATTGGAGTAATCCAAAAGTAATTAAAAGTAATCCAGTTAAAGTAACCCTACCCAACCCTGGATTTGGGGATAAGAAAAGATAAAGGAGAACTATAAACAAGCATGAAAGCATGAAAAAAAAAAAGTTTTACTTGGAACCCGAGCAAATATGAATTTTAGAATTTTTTTCGTATTAACTTGAAGAAAAAAAAGGTTTACAGTTGTTGTTTTTCAATATTAATCATATTTTTTGGCTTAGTTTTTTTTTTGCATAAAATAAATATTCTGACAATAAAAACTGGGCCCAAAAAAATCTCAGAGGATTTAATGAGTGTGTAAAATATTTGTTGAAAGATTTTCATAACAAACTTAAAGATAACAAATAAAGTAAAAAAAAAAAAATGTTTTGTTTTTCTGACTAATTGTGTCACAAGCCAGGAACGGAGACAGGACCCAATAGCGTTCGTTTTACTCAGTTTTTATTAGGAAAGAGAGCAGTGCTTGCATCCACGATCCGATGATCGGTCACGGGTAGCAGATGGCGGGAACGCGGAAGTGGCACTATCGTTGACAGCGAGAAAACAGGTCGATGGCCACAACGGGGGGAGCAAAACAGAAACGGGTCCAGAAAAGAGGTCGGCAACAGGTATCAGGCAGAAAACAGGGCAAAACAGGTCGAAGGCCGGGACAGAGGAGCAAAAGGAAAACAGGGCAGGATAATATCGGAGAGTACAAAAGCTTGCCTAGCTGTGAACATAGGTTCGCAGACGGTCTGACGCTGGTAACAGGGAGCCGGGGGGTTTAAAGAGTGGCAGGGAGCCAATCAGCGACCAGGGCTGTTGGCGCCAAAGGAACGGGCATAGGTGCCTCGCATCAGTAATCACGACCATTTGTGTGTTGTTGTTTTTTTAAATGAACAAATTTACTACCGTAAACTGGTGTAGGCGTCAAAAATATATTTTAGCTAGTCTGCTGAAGACCTCAAGGATCCATTTTTGTGTGGCTAGCGGTTATTGAGTTAAATAATAAATTTCTAGTCAATAAAAAAAGCAGAACTGACTAAAATAATAATGAATACGTATTTTTAACTTATACCACAAACAAAAACTGTGTTTTCTGAGCCAAATGTAACTTACGGGATTTATTGTGGATCAGCGGTTTTTGAGTTTTTCCTTTCCCTCATGTAGGTTTTTAGATCAGGGGATGGTGTAATAATAGTCTCTTATAGTCTGTGGTCTGTGCAGCCCTTTGTGATAAAGGGTGTCACAAATAAACATGACTTGAATTAAGCAAAAGTAAAACTTTCTCTTTCACATGGCAGACAAGCTATGCTTAGTTTTAGTTTCCATTCAGAGGAAACAATATTATTCCCAACACACGAAAGGTTCACTTTCTAAATTTCTAAAAATAAAATGACAATAAATAAACTCTGGGACGTATTGTCATCTCTCTGTGTCTCTCTATTGTCAGTGATTGAAATCCTGCAAAGTAATTCTCAAAATATACCTTTAATTAGATTACATCTTTTTTTCTGTAACTGAGACGGAAAACAATTGCATTTTTTTTGTATTCTGATTACGTAACACCGTTACATGTATTCCGTTACCCCCTAAACCTTGTTACAGTATTGTACACAATGGCAGGGATTTTTGTTAGGGGGATAAAACAAAGACGAGCGCTAATTACAAACAAGTCACTTGCACACGTTTAAAAAAACTTTGTAAAGAAAAAGGAAAAGTTTCCTCTAGCGTCCTCGCCCCCTTGTTTACTTTCCGGCATATTGGGAAACAAAAGAGCCCTAAAACTACTTTCACCCCGTGACGACGTCCCAAATCCTCCCTGGGGTACCGTTTACGGAGGTTAATGAGGGGGAAAGGAGTCATTCTCTAAATAAATAAGCCTCTGGGAGGAAATCCGCCGGGTTAATCTCCTAATCGTGTAACAAAGATGCTAAGTGTTCGTTTCACAAACTGGAGGTTTAAAAAAGTGCATTTATAAACGGAATATAAAAGAATGCCTTTTGTTTTTGTTACAGTATTCCATCGCTAGGGAGTAGATGGTTACGATCTTCAACGACTCACCTTGTTGACGGTATACATCTAAGTATAAAAGCCAAGAAAAGAAAAACGAGCTGAAGTTTTAAATATGTCCACTTGATGTCACCACAGCAGGGCGCCATTCAGAAAGACGGTGAAGCTGAATTTTTTTCTATCGCTCTTTCTCAGGTTCTCTCTTTCTGTATCTCTTTTCTTTTCTATTTCACCCTCTCAATAAATTTCTTTTTACTTCTCTCTCCCTTTATCTCTCATGTTTCTTCTCCCTGACTCTCATTTTCTCTCTATCTCTCTCTCTCTCTCTCTCTCTCTATATATATATATATATATATGTCTCTCTGTCTATCTCTCTCTATGTCTCTCTCTCTCTCTCTCTCTCTCTCTATGTCTCTCTCTCTCTCTCTCTCTCTATGTCTCTCTGTCTCTCTGTCTCTTTCTTTCTGTTTCTGTCTGTCTCTCTCTTTTTCTTTCTAGCTCTCTTTTCTCTCTCCCTCTGTCTCTGTCACTTTTCCTCTCTTTTTCCTTTCCTGTCTCTTTCTCTTTGTCCCCTTTTCTTTCTCTCTCGTTCCCAATGTGTCTTTCTTACTATTTATTCTCTTTTTCTCTTTTGTTTTAGCTCTTCTCTCTTCTCTTCTCGCTTTCTGTTTGATTCTCTCTCATTCTTTCTCTCTTTCTTTTTCTCCCTCCTTCTCATTCTTTCTCTTTTTTTCTCTCTTGTAATCTCTTTCTCTGTTTCTGCCTTTCTCTTTTTCTCTTACGTTTTCTTTCATTGTTTCTTTCCCTTGAATCTATTAGTCCGGCCCTCGTCAGTTTGTTTTCTACCGTGTGGCCCCCGAGTTCAACTGTGTTTGACACCCCTGGAGAAGTGCAACCAAAAACGAGTGCTACAAAGTACAAGGAAGAATAAAATCTAAAAGTGTCGAAAGGTGACTAAACTGCACCATCTGTATTCTCATTTATGGGCAGTTTTTGGTGTTTTGTTTGTATTTGTTTTTAACCGTGCAATGTGTCAAACTCATGGCCCTAGGGCCAAGTGGCCCACCTCTTCGATTTAATTGGCCCACTAGACGGTGCTGGGAGAAGCACGTGAAAAAAAATCAGCTGCATCTTGTCAAACGATGACATGTAGTTTTAAATATGTCCACTGGATGTCGCCAAAGCCAAGCGCCACTTACAAATCACCCACTGTAGCTGTATTTGCAGACTACTGGAAATGAACCAGTGAACGTTAAAAAAAAAAACCCATGTAGATGTTATTTTTCTTAAAATAAAGTCATTTGAAAAAAAACTAAAATGAAAACAAAATTGCACCTGGGTGTCTTTACAGAAGTCTTAAGAAGCTTTAGCTCCTTCCAATATTCAGTGTGAAATCTCACAGTTGCCATAATCCCGTAAATATTTTCTTTAAAAAAAGGAAAATAACAGGACGACTTCTAAATCATTAAATAAATCATTTAAATGAGTGTTTTCGTGCTTTTTTGTTACTTTCCACTCTAAACGAGATCAATTGTTGTTTACCTTTTTATTTTTATTTTATTTTTAACAAATGCACAATTACTGAACACTACACAAGATTAAATTTTAGTGAAGGAAATAAAAAAAACATAGAAGAAAAAAAACTGTAATAATAGTTTTAAAATCTAATCCCTAGATTTTCCCTGAATCATAACTGAATTGTGAGCCTCCAAAAAGACCCCCAACCCTCCAACTAGGCCACGCTTTGCATGCCAATTTTCTACCATGTGGCCCCCAAGCTTAAATGAGTTCGACACCCTTGCTGTACATATAAAGTTTATTGTTCCAAAAATATTCACACTGGAAGACATTTGTACAAAAACAACACATTGAAAAAGTTTTTTTACATGCGGACGTGTAAAATAAATAGACAATGTTTCCTGCAACAGGTAAGAATGAAAGTAAACGAAGATAAATCCGAGAGCTGCAATGTTTGCTGTTGTCTTGGTAACGCTTGGTCCACCATCACTCCCCTTCTCACCACGTCTTTCCGATAGACTGAATGTGTTCTTTGGCTTTCATCCTCAAGGACGCGATGCTGGAGTTCCTGGGGTCTGACGAGCACTGGTAGGCCGGGCACAAGGTCCCCATACGGGACAAGTGGGGTCCTGGCCCCAGGGCGGGGCCCCCGAGGAAAGAGGATGCCACAGAGGGAGAAGACGAGGGGGCGTAAGGGCCCCCGCCTCCCATGAATCCCGGCAGCGACTGCAGGGCGGCGGCCCCGATGGGGGACGACAACCAAGGCTCCAGGGAAGATGTGGCGGGTGGACGCCCGAAAGACAGCAAGGAGGGCGGCGGGGCAGTTTCTTGAAGTTTGATGGAGTTGACTTCCAGCTTCTCCTGACGTCGCCACTTGGCCCTGCGGTTCTGGAACCAAACCTAGGAAGCAACCAAAATGGAGTTCAATTGATGACTCATCGTTCCAAAACATTGATAGGATACTTTGAAAAGTTTATTGTGGCACTGTTACGTAACACTGTACTAACTTTTTTAAGAGACACTGCGTTATATTTGCCCACCGTATTTCGCCGGATTGTGTAGTGGAATTGAAAACAAGTACTACAAAGCACAGAGAACATTAAAAACTACTTAGTTTCAAAGAGACCAAAAAGCACAGTTTTTCTTCTCATATTTTTGCCTTTCAACAAAGTTTTTTTAGTACTTAGCAGCAAGATGGAAGACAATCACGTCAGCTCCCTCTAGGTGAGTGATACGTTTATTCTGTTTCTAGTATTAGACACCTGCACAGGAGATTTCCTAGGGTGCCAGTTCATTATTTTGACTATTATTGTACACAGATGTTCGTTGTTTTGACCATTACATAGTTGCTATCAGAAAATTATATTGCTGTTCCTTGATTTCTACAGCCATTAGGGCAGATATGCTTTCGTAACCTAAGATATTTAATATAAAGGAAGCACTGGGTGGTCTCTAAAACAGGTGGGAATTCCTTATCTGAAGGCTTCTCTCCCTGTCCACCTTGCAAGATCAAAACCTATGAATGTCTTCTCTGATTATTTGGAGTGCCTGCTAAAGTTTGAACCGTGAGCTTCATGTTATTTAAAGTAAATACAACTTGCTAAACCTAATGCTATTTCTTAAATGCACGTTTATATGATAATTCATGTATTTCTGCTAGTATATTCAACTCATATTGTTTATTTTAATGAATGATATTTTTTTAACCACTAGGATACGCAAAATAATACACAATCTGCCTTTTAAAAAGTGTTTAAATTTCAAACATCTGAAACATAACTGGGGAAAAAACCTTTAAAAAGCCGAAGCTTTTTCTTTAAAAATCTCAGAATTCTGACTGCTGTCTTGTCTTTAAACACACCATGATTCCAGTGCAGAAAACCTACTGGGCTTTTCACTTGGTTTATTTTTTTCTTAGTTAAAGGGACACTGTGTAATATTTGACGACTAGATGTTTCCGTATAGTGTATTTCGACCAGAAACGAGTGCTATAAAGCACGAGGAAAATGCCCCACAATTGGATCACTAAAATGGAATCATGTTTTTTTTCGTACAACACAATTCTGAAAAACAGAATATGTTTGTTTAACATACAGTTTCACATACTAACTAAAAAAGTCTGGGTCATTTTGTTTCAAACAAACCCATTTTATTTTTCTCACAAAACGACCCATGGTCTGTGTGCCAGCAGTTTAATTAACTAGCAAATACCGTATGATCAATTTGACTTGAATAATGCCCTTAATTAATCATACATGAATCTAAGGCCCCCTGAGGATTTTAACATAGTGACTTTTACCAGAAACCGAATACTCTTCCTTTTTTTTTTCTTAGGTTTGGACAAACTGATTATCCTAACTGTGCCATAATTCAATAATATCTATATAGCAGTTTATTTTGGGAAATAATTAGGAAATTACAATATCTTTGAGACTGATGAGATTCTCGAGATATTCCTATTTTTTTCCATTTTATTATTAAAATATTGGACCAGGGCTATTGCATTTATTTGCAATTGAAGGGGTGCGTGACGCGTTTGGGTGTTGTATTGTGAACCAGAGGTCACCAAACCTTTTCCTCTGAGGGCCACATAACTTTTCCATTCTCTGATGAGTGGCCGCATCAGTTTGTAACCAAAAAAGTGAAGATTGTAGGAATGCCTAAATATAAAAAAATATTGTTTTTCCAGAAAGTCACTATCACATTACCCTTTTGGATTCTTCACAGAACTAAAGTCAGAAAAGAAATAATACCACTATTTATAAGATAAATAGTCACCAATAACTAGACAACCAGAGGTATCTTTTACATGCGAAAAGGCACTAGATTTTATCTAATCATCACACTATTTTTAATCACAGTACCAGAGGTAAATGTAATTTTGTTGTGCATCTCGCATGTTAATAATAAAATACATTTTCAACTCTATTCTAAGCATTGTACGTGACGAATTAAAGACATGGTAACATGTGAAAATCACAACAAAATTAGCATTGGTCTCTGGTACTGTGACTAAAGATGGAGTGAAAATGAGATAAACACATTGCCTTTTATATTTTTATCACAGGTAGTCTCGTGGTATTAGTTCAGTACAGGTTTGAAGTTTCAATTATAAATGTGAGTACAGATTTTTTTTATTAGATATAAAGAAATGCATGTAAAAATATTTTTTTTGTATTGTTCTGGGGGTCAAACTAAAGGTGGTGGTGGGCCGTATGGCCCACGTTGTGTAGTTTGGGGACCACTGTTGAGGATCCTATATAGGTTGACTGTACCTAAATAAATTATGATCAAGAATTAAATACTAAGGAAAAATATACTGTTGGTGAGATGGAAATGCGTCTTTTTTAAACCGTTTTTAATATTGTGTCATTAGTCATACTGCAAAAGATGTATTCCCCTGATAAACGCTATTATCATTATTGCTATATTTTTGTATTGTGCATGTGCCTAAATAAAAAGCCACAAACAAAATATTTGCCTTACCTGCACTCGGACCTCAGGTAGGTTGACTTTCAGGGCCAGCTCCTCCCGGCTGTACACGTCCGGGTAGTGGGACTTCTCAAAGGCCCTCTCCAGTTCGTGCAGCTGGAAGGTGGTGAAGGTGGTCCGGTTTCGGCGGTGCTTTTTTTTAGGGTTCTCGTCATCCGAAAGTTTGCAAGCATCCCGGTCCGGGGAGTCTGGGGGACAGCACATCCCTACAAGCGCAAATACGAATAGCTAGAGTTATTATTACTATGGGAGTTTGTGCGAAGGGTATGAAAACGATTGAAATTAGGGTACAACTAAAAAGGAACCCTTGTTAACAAAATGCCAATTTAAAATGCATCTATATAATGGAAAATTAAATTAAATTAAATCTCATCTTTACATACATGCCAACTCTTTGAAATCACAAAGCGGTAGATGTTATCGCGCAATCTATTTTTTACGCATAAAACTCAATATAAATATTAAAAAATAAACAAAAAATACACTAACTAACAACTAGTGCCTTTTTAAAACCGGAAGTAGTAAACCTTTACCAAAACAGAAAACTAATGCGATCGTTGGAGAGGTTTATTCACGCATGAAGACTTTGTCTTGCTTTAAAATAATACAGCAGAAGACTAAAATACGAGTCTTCAGTTAAGATTTTCTGTTTTTGCTTACATTTGAAAAATAATGTTTGCTTTCAAAACGTTTTTTTTATCTGTCCTGGTAGTGTAACACATACAACGCTAGAGTTTATGACATACATGTCAACCTCAGCCAATTACCGGTACTTCCCTTATTAATGATGTTAATTCCTCTTATTAAGCAATAATAAACCTTACTAACACAACGCGGCACCCATTTACTCACAGCAAGATGGCCTATGTAGAACAAAAATACATTGAGTACAATTTTTTATTTTATTAACCAAATAAATATGTCCGTTTTTCTTTGTTGTTTCCCCACTTACTGTAAATTGTGTTGCTTGTACGTAGCAGGGATTTTTTTTTTTAAATCCCGTTCAAAAATATTCAAACGGCGTAAGCCTACACAATTTGAAATTATCAAAAATCCTATAGAATAAGGGGAAAACGTAAAAATTGACAGGAATTTGGTCCGTAAGATTTAAAACGCATTCACTGAATTCATCCAATTAACAAACATTTAATTAAACAAAACGTCACCGTCGTTAAAAAGGTGAAAATTCGATGTAAGCTAGAGTAAATAAGTTTGCCTTCTAAAATATATAAAGTAAAAGCTAAGAATAAAAGTAAAGTTATTAAATGCTTTTGAGGGCCTTTTAGTGTCCAAAAAGGGCTACATTTAATACACTATTATAGTTACTTAAGTTGTAAAATGTTAAAATAAAAAGCCTACTAATAATTATAAAAAAATAATTAAAACGAACATTACATTTGAAAGCAAACCAAATATAAAGTAAAATATTGCACGAATTAACACGAGTAGATTGTTGCAAACACGAATTTAAAACAAAATAAACGTTTTAATTATAAGTGAAGTAAAGGTAAAACCATAAACTGAAATCAAGCAAAGTGAATACACTCAAACAAATAATAAGATTCACAAATTTAACGAATAAATATTTCATGAAATTCCGATCACGTACCGTCCAAAGTTTGCGCAAATTGACTATGCTGAACATTTCGTTCGCGGCCGTCTTTGTCGCCAACTTTTGTCATGTTGCAGGTGACCGATTTGTGGAAAAGAAGGTCCTCCTTGAAGCCAAGAATGGCCTCGATGCTGTGCGTCCTTGTCGGCTGCTGCTGCTGCAATCTCTCGTTCATCATCATCATAGTCATCATTTTCTTCCTCCTGTGGGAAATTGATCCAAGCAGCCACATGGGACGGCGGCGACTGTCATGAAATGTCACCCTGGTGTTACGGGGCATCCCCGGCTTTTAAACGAACGCATCCCGCCCTACCTGGTGACGTCACGGAAGCAGGGGACGTCCCGGATTCTGCTGGGGCGGGCGGGGCCAAATACGCATCACGTGTCAAGACCTACTTATGTCCATCTTAAAATCATCTTTTCGCTCCTCCAGATGTCGTGTTTTTTCAGTCTGAGAGCGCGGGAACCCAGAAGGAAGATTAAAATGGCAGATTAAGGTACAACAGAATAATAATTATGATTTCTCGCCAGGATTGCCAGATTAATATTTCATCCAGAAAGGAAGCCTCGTCAGTAGGAGGGGTGTGATTGTTGGTGTTTGGCTAACTTGACAGCGGCCTTCTTCCCCGCCATTACGGGCCTCAATGTTCTGTTTCTTTAGATTTTAGTTTTCCCCAATGAATGTTTTTTATTGGAGTTCGCCTATAATCCTGGTGTCTAAAGCAGGGGTGTCCAAACTTTTAATTAAGCGGGCCAGATCTAGTAAACTTAAAATGCGAGAGGGCCGACTATTCAGCCTGGCATTTTTCCAGTTGCTTCACCTTTTCACAGCGTTCATTTCCAGTTAGCTTTTCTTATTAAACATGTTTCGTCTGGCAGTGCCTCTTGATACTACAGTATATTCTATGAAAACAGCCACAGTCTCTTGTCAAATTAGGCAGTTGTTTCAGATTTCGATACTCACAATAAACTTTCATTTTTTAATTTACAGTCCCCATGTTGGAAATGGGGTGGGCTAAAATTATCACATAAAAAGCCAATGGCAAGGTGGCCAAAGGGCTACCGCCTACTGCCTTCATCTGGTGAAACGGTGATTTATTTATTTTTTGTGCGAATTTATTTTACCCTGCAGTCAACCCTAATGGCGGACCATATATCATTAATTTTTTGAGCGAGGCAGCAAAGAGTAAAAATTTGATCACATGCCATAACTGGCCCCCATGCCTGGTGTAAAGGGATAGTGTTTAGTATTTAGTGCCTCCTAGTGGTCCAAAAATATAATTCTGTAAAAAAACATTGATTTGAATACAGGGCAAAAATACATAAACTATCATATCAATGTTAATTTTTAAAAATGCGAAAAATCTTATGTCTGGAAATTTCATCTCATCTCATCTCATTTCATCTCATTAGCTGCACCGCTTATCCTCAGTAGGGTCGCGGGGGTGCTGGAGCCCATCCCAGCAATCATCGGGCAGTGGGCAGGGGACACCCTGAACTGGTTGCCAGCCAATTGCAGGGTACACAGGGACAGACAACTCGCTCGCTCATTCACACCTAGGGACAATTTGGACCGGCCAATCCACCTGAAATGCATGTCTTTGGAACGTGGGAGGAAACCGGAGTGCCCGGAGGAAACCCACGCAAGCACGGGGAGAACATACAAACTCCGCACAGTAAGTCCGGTAGCTGGATTTGAACCCACACAGGAGGTTCCCAAGACCTTAGAACTGTGCCGCGCATGCGCTAACCACTGTGCCGCTGTGCTGCCCTGTCTGGAAATTTATATTTCTTTAATGGGATACATACCTAGCAGTTGCTGCCATAATTGTCTGGCATCTTGACGCTACACTGTGCTCATTAGGCACTGGTTTAAATCGCCTAGTTATTTAATTGATGACACAAAAGTGATTTAATGAGTTAAAATTCTGCTTTTTATTTTATGAAAATGTCTACCTGAATATGTAAACTTTGCTGTTAGATTTCATATCTATTATAGAAAGGATCTAAAGCTTCTTTAAACTTCTGCAAAGAATCCAAGGTGCTATTTATTTATTTATTTTTAACATTTTGCATTTTTCCTATCCCTTCTAAACAATTGGTCCATGACCTGGCTTTGTTGACATCCAGTGCACATATTTAAAGCTGCAAGTCATTGTTTGACGTGATTCAGCTCATTTTTCTCTTGTGCTTCCGTCAGCATCTTTTTGGGGGTTGGTCTGGCGTTTGGACTGGATTTTAAACAGGCTTTTTCTTACTTTGACCATCTTCAGGCTACACTAACCAATAAATTCCGGGAACGAGCATTAAATCACTCTCCACCCTCACCCCGTGTTCTGCTTCCTAATGTGTTGCGAGTCTTGTAACTGCGGTGCTGAAAGTAAAAGAAGATAGGCGCGGTGGGGAGAATATATAAAGGCTTTTTAGGCTTTGTTAGGCATTGATAACACATATTCAATAGAGAAAATATTCTACTTTCAAATTTCTAAAGACACCACAAACAACACACCCCACCTTTGGTGCACATTGGAGTAAAGGCCGCAAGAAATTAAAACTATGATATCTAAGGTTGCATAAAAAAGAATACCAGTAAATAATCCATCCATCCATTATCTTCACTGCTTATCCCCAGTAGGGTCACGGGGGAGTTGGAGTCCATCCCAGCCATCTTCGGGCAGTGGGCAGGGGACACTCTGAACGGGTTGCCAGCCAGTTTCAGGGCTATCAGTAAATAATGGATACTTAGTTTATGGCCTATAAACACTTTGAAATCTTGTTTCATCACCTAAATAGGTTAATTCATAAATGTTTACTGTATGTAGGATTCCATTTGAATTATGCATTTCGTCATCTTTCATTACAAAAAAGGCTGTTTCTACCTTTTAGCATACCTAGTTTAGTAACAACAGTTGAACATTGCCAAGTTTCTTAAAAGTACTCGTTTCCCAGACAACCTCTGCGGAAAACAGCTTTTTGTGAAAGGTTGCCTTTCAAGTAGAACTTTCACTTTGGCGCTTTTGCATTTGTGATACCTCAATTATCGAAACACGGCTTTCCATAAATACAAAGGCGCTTACAAAAACATATTATTGCACATATCCATGAACAATGCATAATCTTTGCAAAAACCTTCGCCTTCCTATCACCATGGCGATTGCATTCCTGTCAACGTGCACAAAACATCATCCCTCTCTACCCCAACAATGAAAAGAAGACTTTGTTATCTTTTTTTTCTTTTTTTAGAAAGGAAAAACCTTTGAAGTGTTAAATGCACTTAAATATTCACTTCTCTAATCACACTGCATTACTGCACCTACTCGCCATACGGGTCGTCTACACACTCTCATTTACTGGATACAAGAAGCAACACAAAGAAGTGGTGACTTCCTCGATGTGTGGACAAAGATCTGCTCAAAGCCACTCGCGCCATCTTTTGGTGATTTTCTTTTTTTTCATATTGAAATCCTTCCTAGAGGCTTGACATTTTCTGATGAGCTGTTTCTGAAAATAAAACAAGACACACTTTTACATTTTGACACTCGGGGATAATGTTTGTGAAAACGCTTTAAGGGGGATTACCTCATTTGCGGTTCCTTCTCAAGGTTTCTTTATTTTCCTCATGTTGAGGATTTTTGAGTTTTTCCTTGCCCTCATGTAGGTTTTAGATAAGGGGATGGTGTAATAATAGTCTTTAGCTTGCAATAATCTATGTTCCGTGCAGCCCTTTGAGACTCCTTGAGATTAAGGGCTATACAAATAAACATGACTTGACTTTAATATGTTATGTCACCAAACAAGTTGATATATTTTTGATTTTATATTTCC
Organism: Urocampus carinirostris; assembly: GCF_059441175.1. NCBI lineage: Eukaryota > Metazoa > Chordata > Actinopteri > Syngnathiformes > Syngnathidae > Urocampus > Urocampus carinirostris. The sequence goes on along the minus strand of NC_142364.1, from coordinate 20,623,680 downwards.
ATGATGACACGCAAGACACAGCTTTACTTGCCTTCCCTGGCTCCATACAGATGATTAATGCAACACAGAAAGTCCGACTTAATCACCGGTGACTGACACTACTACACATTAAACAGGCCTACTTATTTAACTTTTTTTTTTTTTTTACGGGGTCAAACACACTCAAGACCATTTTCAGCAATGAGCATTTAAGAAGAAACAAAGATTGACAGCAGTGTGGCGGTAATCCCGCTTAAAGGCGGATTACATGATGTTGCTCAAAAGGGTTCCGAACCCCCTCAAACTATTTAGCTTTTGCTAATTGCGTAAAGTGACCTCATCCTTTGTGGTCCTCCACGGGGGAGGGGGTCAGGGGATGCTAATTAACACTACGGGGTCAATGGGCAACTTCCTATTTTTTATTTTAGCAGTTTTTCTTATGTTTTGCTTGTTTTGCAGGGTGATAGACCTTTGCAGGGAAAATCTAATGCTTTGGATGAGGGAGCATTCGAGCTGAGTTTGTGCACGTAAATATGTCTGGGGAATTCTCGCATGTGTATCCAAGTTGATTGATCATTTCATATAAGCATTTTTAGGGAGAGCTTAGAGGAGTCACAGGTCACACGTTTAGTCAGTACAAATAATAACAGGCCTGGGCGGAGTGGGAGGGGCCCGGGCCCTTGTGATCCTATTAGACGGTAATCTTCAGACTGCAAATCCGCAGCCGCTCAAACTTGGGATGCTGCGAAACGATAAACTGTTGCCTCCCCCTCCTCCTCTTTGACCAGTGTTTGGATAATGCCCAATTAAATTAAACCCGCCCCTCCGTCAGCCGCCAGGTATGAATCCTGCTTTTTTTTTTAAACGTCTTTAATGTTTTGCCCTAATCCAATCAAGGATTTGAAATGTTATCACATCAGTTAGATGATAATACCCCAACACAATCTTGTTGAAGCTTGCTTGAATTGATATGTGCAAATACCATGAGGAAGTGATAATCAAAATAGCGTCTATAGGGAAAAAACAAGCCGATTAACATGGGACTTTTGGTGAAAAATGTGAAAAACAAATATTAGATGATGATAGGAAAACACAGTCCTGCTAAAAATCATGATGGCAATATCGATGAATTCAAAGTTACAGTTGACTCGTTTGGTGAAATGTGTCTTTACTCATTTCTCTTACATATAATGACAGCAAAATTGAAATACACATCTGATTGTAGCTGTTCACAATAACCAGTACTAATATCATTTATGATTATTTATACAAATTCTAACAGTTTTTAGTAAAAAGTCAGTTTTTCATTACATAATGTGGTTACTGCGATGTGCAGTCAGGGTAGGCTGTGCCTCACCTGTCATCATTGAGAAATAAAATCACTGCTTTGATCTAAAGTCAACTGATCAGCCAAGTTGAAATGAATCTTTGACGTCTATAACCGTCAAGGGCATTGAATGTTTCCTAGGCTAAACTAGTAAAGTGTATTTTTTTTAGCATAAGTATGAGGCAGTGGTTAGCACATTCGCCTGACACGTGAAAGATCCCCAGTTTGCGACTGCTTGGAAACATATGTTGGCAAGAGAGGGTTGGGCACCTCCAGGCTGTAATTTCCCAAGACACACCACAGGAAAGGGTGCCCTTATAACCCTAATGGTTAAGGGATCCAACCAACCGTGACCCAGTGACGTGAGTGAGGGGAGGCAGGTAGGCCTTGCCTCACCTATCATCATGGAAATATCAAATTATAAATATATTTAACACTTATATTAATATATTTTACTTACCATTTTTTTTATTTCCTTTTTCAAAATCACAGACTTTTCACATTATATTAGGAAGATTATTAATTCAATTTGTTCGTAATGTATTACTTTACTCACCGTCCGTAATTTTTCCCACCGCACCTATCTGCTTTTATCTTACTTTTACCCTCGGTGTTCTGGCCACGGAGCGCATTACACTGGAGGAAAGGAGGTGGGGGAATGGCTGTTTCCTTTTATTTTACAATGAAAATGGTGAAAGTAAGAAATGGTCTGTTTCAAATACAGTTCAAATGCCAACTCAAACCCCCAAAAAGATGAAAAAGGAAGAGTTGACTTGAGTGCCATTTTCACATACTTGCATGTGCCATAAAAGTAGCTGCAATGATGATTCCAGTGAGAAGATGGCGTCAGCAAGTACAATATTTTAGCGTTAGGGACACCACCTGTAAGTACTGTACTATTTTTCTTATCATAAATATATACATATATATGTTTTTAAATGGTTGTCCATATCAGCAGCAATATTAAATAATTGTGCTGATGATGATGATCTGGTTTAGGATGAATGCACTGAGTAATCGGCACCAAAATATTTTTAGACAAAAACTGACCAAAATTGGTAACGATAAATGATAGGGAAAAAAGGCTTCTGAAAAAACTATGTTGTGATGAAGTCATTTTTCAGATTTAATTTCCCCATATGTTCTGGTCCGGAGCCTTTGCTCTGAAAATGCTGGTCTACTAGGGATCCCAAGAGCCAAGAAGAGATCCGCAGGTTCGAGAGTGTTCTTCATTCGGGCCCGGGTGTTGTGGAATGCTCTTCCCCCTGAGATCCGATTTGCAACTTGAGTGGAACTGTTCCAAGATAGGCTTAAAACACACTTCTATTCTTTAGCTTATGAATGATCTATGTTTCATGTTGACAATATCTGTGTATTATTTGTTATTGCAACATTTTTTGTAGCCTGGTCATCCTGGAAGGGGGATTACCTCATGTGCGGTCCCTTCACAAGGTTTTTTCATGTTGAGCTTTTGAGTTTTTCCTTGCCCTCACATAGGTTTTAGATCAGGGGATGGTGTAATAATAGTCCGTGGTTTGCAACAATCTGTGGCCTGTGCAGCCCTTTGAGACTCCTTGTGATTAAGGGCTATGCAAATAAACATGACTCGACATTTCTGTTCTCATGTATTTTTAACAGATAAGTCAAAATTCAGCAAAATAAGGAAAAAGATTGGAGAGAAAAAACAAAGCTCCTCCAAAACATTGCATAGTTCACATCTTTATTTGATTCACATCGTCATATGTACATTATGTATTCAATTCACATTGAGCCTTCCTGCAACGTTGCAGTCATTGTTAATATATAAATATATGTCATATATTTTAAAAGAACATCACAACAAGCAGTTTTGTTTTTTTTTTGGTCGACAATAAATACAACCTAAAAACGCGTCTGTCAACTCAAACACCACATACAAAAACGACAACAAAGCTAGCGTGACAACCACGGACATGAACGGGGAGTCAGAACACTCTCAACAGGCTTCTCGCTTGTCACAACAAATGGTGAAATAAACTTTTAAAGTCATGTGGCCACTCAAATGATATAAAAGTAGAGCAAAAAGGAGACAATCTACAACATTTTCCCTTTTTTTAACTGAATGTTTAATTTGTATTGTTTTGTCCATGATTATTTTTGAGTTGCTGTTTAATCCTATTGATTGCAGGTTAATTTTTATTTTTATTTAAATAAAACAAACAAAAAACGATAAAAGAGCTTGTACCAGCTTTGCGCTGGGGCTGCAGTTACACTTTGAGCCAGAGGTGACAGTGGTGAGTAAAAAGTGACAACTTCCACAATTCAACTCTGAAGGGACAATGTGTATTATTTAGCGTCTCCCAGTGGTGAAAATAACTAAATTTCTTAAAAAAAACAAAAGTGATTTGAATAAAAAGAAAAAATACATGATCATATAAACATGAATTAAAAAAAATACTTTTATAAAAGGGTCGCGGGGGTGCTGGAGCCCATCCCAGCCATCTTCGGGCAGTGGGCAGGGGACACCCTGAACTGGTTGCCAGCCAGTCGCAAGGCACACAGGGACAGACAATTCGCTCGCTCATTCACACCTAGGGACAATTTTGACCGGCCAATTAACCTGACATGCATGTTTTTTGGAATGTGGGAGGAAACCGGAGTGCCCGGAGGAAACCCACGCAAGCACGGGGAGAACATGCAAACTCCGCACAGGAAGGTTTGTATGAGATATGAGATGAGACTTATATACCAAAAAAAATACTATTATAAAACAAAACACAAACCTCACATAGAGGTAGCTGACATGATTGACCGCCATCTTGTTGCTACGGATAACACCAAAACTCCCCAAATTTGTGAAAGGGTGGGCAAAAAAAATTGAATAAAAATATTGTGGTTTGGTCACTTTGAGTCTCAGTAGCTCGTCCCTATGCTTTGTAACACTTGTTTTCATCGGCACTACAAAATAAGCAACATGTAGTGGTCAAATATTACACAGTGTCCCTTTGCCTAAAATATCTTTATTTAAATTGCAACGCTGAGGGTTGATTTTTGTATTTGTTTTTAAACTTTGATGTGATGTTAATGAATTCAAAAATATGCTTTTTTCGTGTTTTAAATTGATGTACCAAGCAGAAGTTGCTCGACCACCATTAGGTTTCTTGTTCAAACATTTGGAAAATTTTGTGAAGAAATATAACTACATTGGGACAGAAAGCAGGATCACTCTAACAACAACAACAGCAAAATTGCCCCAAATGTATGTGAAAATTAAGTGAGGATTTGGATAGAGACGTAATGATTAAATGTTACTGGTCACACCCATCTGGAAACAGGAAGTAGAAAGAAGCTATTTTTCTCAACTGATGGAAGCTGTCACGCTATTTCACGTTTGGTCAACTCGGCGTTCCTACAGTATTACAACAAACCCAACGGTGGCCTTTGCACGGTGGTTTCTTGGTCTTTGTTTTCTTCACATGACCGCACACTTCTCTTCGGCTTTGGTCTTGAGCTCGGTGACGGTTGCAGAGGCTTTTTCCTTGAGCTGGTCCATATCCATGTTCTGCAAGTTCTGAATCTGGCCCATGAGGGAGTCCTTGCCCTCCTCCTCGGTGGCATCCTCATCCACCATCTTGAGCAGGTCCTCCGGCACATCCACGTCGTCACCGGCCATCTCGATCATGTTCTCGTCTTGTTCGCTCTGCGTAGGAAAACAATAGGCACCATTGACGCTCCGATTTAAATTCGTTACCGCATTCAACGCTCTAACAGGTTTTCAGAAGCAATGTCCCTACGGGCCAAAACGTAAAATACTTTTTCCTTGTTTTAGTTTAAAAAACTATTATAAAGGGTTTCGTTCTGCTCATCAGTAATAATCAAATCTATGGGAATGATTTCAGTATGCTAAATCACCTTTAGATGACAAAGCATAGGGATAGAAATGGATGTTGTTTCCTTAAGAAGTGTTCTACTTAAGTTTTGTTTGTATCTCAGCTTTAAGTTAAAAATATAGCAAAATAATACGGCTACCGGGTTCCCCCTGTCACTGCCGCTTCTGCGAGTTCAAAATAAACAGAAGACTCAAGCTATGGTTGCATGTCCGATCAATGGTCTCAATGCACTGTGTTGTATTGCAGTTTTCACCGTCCGAAGAAGGGATTTGGTCACGGCCCTTCTTTAGTCGTTTAACTAGTCATATCAATAAGGTTATATGTATCTTTTGACAGCAATAACTTTGGCCGGTCCAAATTGTCCCTAGGTGTGAATGAGCGAGTGAGTTGTCGGTCCCCGTGTGCCCTGCGATTGGCTGGCAACCAGTTCAGGGTGTCCCCTGCCCACTGCCCGATGATTGCTGGGCTGGGCTCCATCACCCCCGCGACCCTACTGAGGATAAGCGGTGTAGCAAATGAGATGAGATGAGAACTCTTGAGGCAGTTGCTTTAACTCTGTTAATGTATTATAAGGTCTTTAATTTCAAAGCCAGTCTCACTTCAAATGTTTGATTCTTTGATTTTAAGTCAACCTGTGTATCACAACAGGCACATTAATGCTCCAACTTAAATTTTTTGATAGGAATCCTATCAGTTACCTTAACTTTGGAACCACAAAGCTAACTTGGCATGCCATTGTTTCTTTACCTCTAGTGTTATAGCTTAGAAGTTGCTTTAAATCTCAAACTAAAGCTTTGTAGCTGCTTTAACAATTTAAAGCAAGTATAAAGCTTTGATTTAGCGTAACTCTGTTTAATCTTTGTCGGATGTAACTCCGAAATCTAAGCTGTTTAAAATGTCAAAAACTCTTTAATGTCTAAACTGCTCTCATTTTAAAGCCGTTTTAACTATCAAGTTTAAAATGCTCTAACTCTTTCTCACTCCCCATGTGACAGTACGCACAAACAATGATCTGATTTTAATTGTTTGATATCAGTGCTGTCAAAGTTTGAGTTTTAAGGCCTATAAACGTTGGAGTGAAAGCTTAAACCCGATTTAAAAAAACAGTAGCCGTGGCCGGAACACCGAGGGTAAAAGTAAGCTTGAATGTTTCTTTGACTCTTTAGTCAAAGCTTAAACGCTTCTTTGACTCTTGAGTTAAAACTTAAATGCTTTTAAAACTCTTGAGTAAAAACCTTAAACAAAAAAGAAAAAGGTGATGATAATGACGATGATGAAGTGACTGCATCCACTAATAATATAAGACTGGATAGAAGGATGTGACTGAATAAGCATGAATGCTACCTTCTCCCCTCTCGTGCTATTTCTTTTATGTGATTATTATTATCAATTCTTTTTTTTTCTTGTCTACTTTTTGCTTTGAGCGGGTTATACATTTAATACTATTATTATTATTATCATCATTATTTTCCAATTTTTTTGTACGAGGAATCTGTGACAATGAATAGACATGAGGTATTTGTTATATGTAAATACACAGAAGAGCTAATTTGACTTACAAGTTTTAAAGAAGTCGGAGTAGGAGTAAATAAGCTAATGCTTCATTCTACTCCTTTCGGACATGCTACATTAAGATTGTTTTTGTTTAGTTTTTTTCTCTTGACTTATGTTCGAAAAAAAAAAATCATGTATTTATTCAAACACTTTTTAACCCCAAAATTTGTTAAAACTCTTGAATTAAAGCAGTGAAACTGCTTTAATGGTTTAGTTAAAGCAGGTACAAATCATTCCTTAAGTGTGACACCTTTTGAATTTGGTCAGCATTGCCTCGGAAGTCCGGGGAGCTTTAACTCTGAGTGAATGTGTTGACGTTTCTTTAACACAAAAGCTGTTTTAACGTTAGAGCTATAAAGCTGTCTTAACTTTTGAGTTAAAGATGCTTCAAAGCTTTAAGTTAGAGCCAAACCTTTGAATCTTTAACTTTTAGAGCAGTTGTTTATACTTTTTCTAAGTAATTCTCATTTCTCTCAGTTAGGAGTTTTTCTTTAGCAATTGAAATGTGGTTAGCCAACTTGTTTTGTTGTTTTCAACAACGCTCTGTTTGTTTGAAAAGGAAATGATTCAGATATTGCCCTAATGCTATGATAGTGTGTTTTCAAAATACCGGTAATTTATTTGTAGCTTTTTTGTATAAAGGGTTCATCTCAATGACAAATCATAGTTGAGAATAAGGTGGGGTGTCCTCCGCGTCATCGTTCAAGGTATTTTCGAAGAAAATATTTTTGTGTTTTTGAGGGATTATACCAACAATGATTTCTCTGAAATTTGGTGTACTACGGTGTTGCATGCTCAATCCTCGTGAATATGGCCAGAAACTCCCACGAGAAAGGTAAACAACTTTTTCCTGGATTAAAATGTTTTCCTCCAAGTGATGAAAGCGCCGCAAGATTGGATTGATTGAACATAAGATTATACACGCTGTAAACAAGTGGATGAGTATCTCTTAATCCTTGTTATTTCGATTATGAATCTGTTATTGTAGAAGAAGCAGGAGAAAATGCATTTTTTTTGCTGCTGTTGATTTTAAACAATACGATTTTTTTCAGATGACAAAATTAGAATGATCCATAATTTTATCTCATTCAATTTATTTCATTCACTGAATGGTAATAGTATTGGCTGTGATTGATTTTCTGACAGTAATTGGATTTCCAGAGAAAGGCTAATCACTCTTAAGTTTTCGAAAACAATAGTTGCACAAAATTAGTCTTATTTTTTAGGGTTTTTTAGCATGCATTTAACAAAATTCATCATTTCAATTATTGAGTTAATTCACTCTGCTGTTGACTGATTTACATCACGTAATTTATTTAAATCTGTGACGGCACAAAAATGAGTAATAGGTAGGGTGTCCTTAAAAGGTTTATTTTAAACTTGTTTATTTTTCCTTTATTAGGTACGTGTTAACAATGCCCAACTAAGTTCTAAGAGCCTTTCTATATTTTTTTCCACCGCCACTATTTGCTTTTATCTTTTACCTTTGGCGTTCCGGCTACAGAGCGCACTACACTGGAGAAAAGGAGGCTGGATTGTGGGGGGGGAGGAGAGTGTTTTCGTGTGCGTGCTGGCATTTTTTCTTATTCTACGATGAAAATGGTGAAGGTAAGAAAAGGATTGTTTCAAATACAGTCCGAATACCAACCCAAACCTAAAAAAAGATGATAACGAGTTTATTTAAGATATTCTAAAAATTTCACATACTCACACACGCAACAAAAAGAGCTGCACTTATTATTTCAACTAGAAGATGGCGACAGCCAGTACAATATTTTGAAGTGACGGACACCACCTTTAATGAAAATTATTAGCATTGCAATTAATAGCATTTGCAAGTGGTTACATGTCACATGATTCAAAATTCTAAGATTTCCTTTTTTGTTTTACTAAAACCTAGCATGGGTCTTTTCACGAGTACATCTGGATCAGTTAATACAAGGGCCATATTAATATTCTTTGTGACTTTCTAGTTTTAGTGTATGCTTAGTCAAAGCAACACACCAAGCTGCAGGTTTGGTTACAAATATGAAGGGCAAAGTTTCATGTACAATTGACTCTCACATTGTTACACCGACAGACCCAGTTATGGCTGAACGTCGCTAAGGAATCCTTTATATGGAAGCTCATTAAAAAATGTAAGTTCACTGTCGAGACACTTTATGATGAAAACCCACAGAACAAACCGTAAGGACTTAAAAAAGCTAGCCGAGCACCCAGAGTGATTGTACATCCCTGCACACATAGTGCACTCCCTTAAATACATCCCTATGCTTCTCGTTCGAGGTATTTTGTGACATTTTTACAAAATAACTACTTGCACCTTGTTTTGAAGGTTCTAACCTCTGCTTGGCAAAGGCTTTGAATTCAAAATCAAAGCGATCATTTTGTTTTGTGACTTCAAATTCCAATGCCGGGGATTAGCCGCAGGCCGCGGTCTAAAGATAACGTCCGCCGATTGGCACGGGACGCTAATGCCATAAGACGGACGACACCTTCCCCGGTATCGAGCGAAAGTGTTTCCCTTTTCAAGCGTCCCTTCCCCCTCGCTTCTAAAAAGGACTCCATTGTCTGCTCTTACTATTGTTGCCGAGCTGTAAATCTATTTCGCTTTAAATAAAGACACGGTGGCCTTTGTCACTGCAAGTACAATGTAAACATCATTAGAGAGTAATAATTCGATTTGTACTTAGATGCGCTTTAAAAGGCCACAGAGCGGCCTTTGTTTTAATTTTTTTCTCTCCAATCGCACAATAGCGGACAAGGTCACGAGCACGCACGAAAATCACACTTTTCTAAACTACGGTTTCGCTTTTGTTGTCGACGCTCGATTAGAAGCTCTATTTAAATAATGGATGACGTACCTTTTGTGCTCCCTCCATGCCTACGATGTACAGTTAACGTTCCTTGAATTTTTATCCTTTTTTTAATGCGCAGAAATACAAGGCAGAAAAGTCACGCGGACTGATGCAGTGCAGAGTGATCCTGAACTCTTTTTGGCTCAGGTAAACACTTTCCTGTCTAATCTGGTGACACGCTTTGCACCTCCTCTTCTAATCGCCATCATTCCCCTACCTGGCCATTCCCGATATCCAGGTTTCGTACGGGTGCTTGAAATCTTTGAAAATGCGTGAATTTTAATGTTTTCAAGAATTGAATTTTATGTGGAGTGATTGTAAATGCTTGAAATTGCTATCTTGTTTCACAACAAGTCTTAAAAATGAGGCTGACACAGCTCTCTGGTGGCTTCACTTTGTCATTGCATTTCTTCCCTCGTGATTAACGCCGGCTGGTATTAGTTTTTATGGTATTGATTGTATGAAGCGTCATTGCCCTCTACAGGTCACGCCAATAGTGCAGCTACAGCTTAACAGGGCTTTATGAAATGTGTATTAATGCAAGGATTACGAATCACTTATGAACATTTACTATGGGCCACGCAAAAAAATAAAGGTCGCGTTCCCCAGTGGTAAATTGTAATGGGAAGAACTTCCTGTAACTGAAAATTTAAGCTACATATTACTATTATTTTACCCAACATATATGGGAAGAGATTACACACGTATTGTTCAAATCCACAAATGTATTGATGCTTTACTCTAAATATCATGTCTTGATAAATGCACACGCAGGATTAAAAATTGCATTTTTAAATCGCAGCTATATTTGTGGATCCACAAAATACAAGATTCACCACAGATTTTTTTGTGGGTACTGGATGAATTAAGATATTGGCTTCGAACGTCCTTAAAAGTTCTTGAATTTGGCCATGAAGAAAGTGTACGAACCCTGTATATCACGCCGTAAAACTCGTGGCCTGTGGGCCATATGTGGCCCGCCACATCATTTTAGGTGGCCCACGAGACAATGCGGAGAAAAGCACAAAAAAAATGAGCTGGATTACGTCAAACAAATGACGTTTTAAAAATGTCTACCGGAGGTTGCCGAAGAAAGGGCACCACTGGCAAAACACCCACTATAGCTGTATTTGCTGAATATCATTAATCAATCAGAATATTGAGGAAACCCTGTCTGATATTGCACTTAAAATAAAAGTCAGGAAAATGCTTTTTAAGGCAATAGACAATATACAAAATGTACTCATTCAATGCCAGATGTTTCTCTCAGATGGGAAGAGGCATTTTGACTCATTTTTGAAGGCTTAAAGAAAATTTAGTTCTGTAGCTATATAGGTAATGACAGTAAAATAATGCTTCTTTAGTGTCTAGCTTATACCGTCGTTTAGTAAACAACAGTTTAACATTGCTAAGTTTTTTGGAACAGTTCAATTCCAAGAGAATTTCTCTTTTGTAAACAGATTTTCATTCCAAGCAGAACTTTCACTTCCTGTTTGTTGGATGTATTACACTTGTGCAACCATGCTATGTGTTTTTTGGAAACAGGTGAAGGTTACAATACTACCATAATGTTTTTCCAATGACTTTAGGGGCTCACAAAAACTTTCCATTTCAACAGGGGTGTAGATAGATAGATACTTTATTCATCCCCGCAGAGAAATTCCCATTTCCAGCAGCATCCCTGCGCTGAGAACGATACAATAATAAGGCAAAAGGAATACAATATACAAATACCCAATGTGACGTGCTAATACCCACTGTAGCGTGTTGTATAGAGTATTTAAATAGTGCTACATAAAATACACACTGCAATAAAAATACGGTAATATGCAATGTAGGGGGTGTGGTTTAATGTGGGCCATTACTCCGCCGGGTGGAGTTAAAGAGCCTCATGGCATGAGGAAGAAAAGATCTCTTCAGTCTGTCCGTGGTACAAGACAGTGACAGCAGTCTGTCGCTGAAGCTGCTCTTCTGTCTGGATATAATGCTGTGTAGTGGATGTGATGAATATCTGTGTACATGTTTACATTTATACATGACTGTCTGAGAAAATTTGAGTATTGCGTTAAGTTTTTTAGTGCAGTTGTTAGCACATTTACCTAACACGCGAAGGGTCCCCTGGTGGAGACCGGGTGGAAACATATGTTGGCCTGTAGAGTGATGGGTGCCACTAGGCTGTACTTGCCCAAGGCACACCACAGAGAATGGTGCCCCTACGACCCTGGCGGATAGAGGTAAGACAGGGCCTAAGGTATATCAACCCAAACCTGACGGATTAACCTGATTTGATAACCAAGCCCGAAATAAACCCAAAGCTTTAATTCGCCACCGAAGTAAACACAAAGCTTTACTTCGGCCGTGCGTATTTCAGCGGCAAACTTTGCGTTTGGGCTTTACTACAAAGCATGGGGTTTACTCGGGGGCGAGTCCCTCAAATCAAGTGCGCATTTCTTCGACGATAGTAAAGTGAAACTGAACAAATTGTCTCCGAAAAGTAAATCATATCCCGCACATTTAATACAGTTGGCCGAAAAGCAGAAAGAAAGCTTGTAAGCTATTGTCGAGAAGCGGAAATGACGTCTGGCGTAAGGGAGGTGGAAGGAGGAAGCGGCGCATCTTTTACCCGAACACAGATGATGAAAATTTATTTGGATTACATGATTTTGAGTTAAATTGATGGTTCGGTAAGCATGTTCTTTATCTTAATAATTACTTGAGTAAAGGTAAGTGCATGCTGTGTAGATCCTCCATGAAGGAAAAATAAAAAAACAGCGAGAGAGAAACCCAGTTCACCCAACTGATTGACATTTTAAGCACGAACCCGGCTCAAAGATTTTACCTCTCCGAGGGGTTGGTCTCCGACCAACCAATGCCATTCAACAAAAAAATGTCATGCATTCTAGATCAATAACAAACCAACTGAAATATTTATTTATTTATTTATTTTTGCTGATTTTAGCTTACAGCATACTCGTATACTTTTTCATAATACTCTAAAATATCGGAATATTAAGGAATATTTAAACTACTTTTGAACATTTTAGAATGACATGTAGTTTAAGAATGATTCTCATAATAATGTACAAATAATTTATTTATTAAAAAAAACTTTGATTGTAATCCCCAATCGTCACTGTTTTGTTTACATTTTTCTGTTTTTATTTTGGGAATGTTTTTTTTTCAGCATGCTATTTTCTGTGATGATTACTTATTACATTGGCGCCAGCTGCTGCTGGTAACCTGATTGGTTCCCCGTCCTACTTTAGCTAAGTCCTTTCACTCGCCTGTGGTCAGTCCGTCAGCGAACCTCTGTTTCTACAAGGCAAGCATTTTGACTCTGACTCCTGCCGGTCCTGCTTTTTTCACCCATTTTCCGCCCGTCCGTTCCGGATTTCCCCTTTTGTCTCCGGCTACGACTTCTTTTTTGACCCCGACAAGGTTTTGGTCTCCCGTCCTGGCTTACGACTCGTTTTTTGACCCTGACCACGTTTTGCTCTCCTGTCCCGGCTATCGACCTGTTTTTCTGTCTACGAAACTACGATCTCTCACTCATTCTGTGAGCGGCTTGCTTCCCGCGTCTAGCGAGCACCAGATCGCGGGTGCTGCCTTTCCTCTTCATCTCAATAAACTTGTGGTTAACGTTACGCATCTGGGTCCTAATTCCTTTCTGGTCGTGACAATTTCCCTCTACTTTTTTTCAAATCAACAAATAAAAAGTCTACAGGTATTTTCTGTATTTAAGGGCAGCACGGCGGCGCAGTGGTTAGCGCATTTGCGGCACAGTTTATGTCTTGGGAACCTCCTGCGTGGGTTCAAATCCAGCTCCAGACTTTCTGTGCGTAGTTTGTATGTTCTCCCCGTGCTTGCGTGGGTTTCGTCCGGGCACTCCGGTTTCCTCCCACATTCCAAAAATATGCATTTCGGGTTAATTGGCCGGTTCCAAATTGTCCCTAGGTGTGAATGAGCAAGCGAGTTGTCTGTCCCCGTGTGCCCTGCGATTGGCTGGCAACCAGTTCAGGGTGTCCCCTGCCCACTGCCCGATGATTGCTGGGATGGGCTCCAGCACCCCCGCGACCCTACTGAGGATAAGCGGTGTAGCTAATGAGATGAGATGATATTTTCTGTATTTAATCTAACAATACTCTCCTAGATAAATAAATATAATTACACAAAAATATGAAATATAATGACTATAGTGATGCATAAAATATTTGATTTTTGCTCATTCATTCCCATTGACTTATTTGGCTAATGACATTCAGTAGCCTTTTGGGGACGTTAGGTTAAAGTCAAACAGGAATTTAAAGGCACAGTGTGTATTATTTGACTTTCGCTGTAATTTCATGTTAATCCTCCCTAATTTTATAACTAATTCATTCTGTTTGGGAAAAAATATTACTCCATTGTCAGAAAATGTCTTTCATTTTTTTTAATTTTACGATATTTTTAGTGACACTCATATTTTAATTATACTTAAAATTGAAAAAAAAAATGTCTTCTAACAGACTTTGTATGATTTCTCCTAATTTTTCCTTAGCTTGCTGGAAAATATTTCTTAAAGGTACAGTGTTCATTATTTGACCACTAGAACTCCTATTTAAATAAACACATTTGGACCATTCAAGGTTTATCGTTTAATATTTTGGTCGAATTTGTTTAGGCAAAGTGTCATGTTGCCTATTTTGAGTATGTTTTTTTTTTCTCATTTTAAAATATTTTTACTTTAATTAATAATTTTTAGTAATTTAGGTGTACTCTGTTGTCTGGAATTCACGGTACTATGTTGTTACTACGTTACTATTAAGTTTTTACCTGGTTGTATTTATTCAAAGTAGGGTTCGCATTCTCGGATCTCTTAACCGCCATGGTCGTCGGGGTACCATTTCCTGTAGTGTGTCTTGGGCGATTACAGGAGTTACCACTAGCAGGAGAAGCCTCCTGATCTGACTAAAATGCAGCACTTTCATCATCTGGTTGCTGTTTTTTTCCAGGTCTAAAATGTCATCCTGTTCTTCTGAGATGAGCCAGACCTCCGCTTTGGTGGAGAGCAACATGTGAAAATACTGATACTTGATGCTAAATCACTCTGCCATGCAATTTTGAGGACCATATTGTACAATCGGCGACTATAGTTTGGAAATCAAATATCCTAGACAGTCACGACGACCCATCTGTGATCAGCTATTTTCCGTTGTTCTTAGGGAGCTACCTGGTTTACACGGGCTCCTTGTCGGTGACCCTCGCTTTAAGTTATTTCTATTCCAGTTTTTTTTTGTAGTTGTAGGAAGAGGCGGACGGGACTCGAACACGCCTACCTTAGGCAGTCTGTACTTTTCCCTGAGGCACACCCTCAGCGTCGCCCTCTCGGCCTTCTTGTGCAGAAAATCTGCGTCTCTCTCCATCCTGAAACACAACGTTCAAAGTAAGTCATTTGGCATTTTTGTGATGCTTTCCCGATACAGTTATCGTATTTTCCAAAATATAAGTCGAGGTTTTTTTCCATAGTTTGCCGGGGGTGCGACTTATACTCAGGTGAGACTTGTATGTAACATTATTAACAAGTTATCATGTTATTGAGTTTCAAATTTGTATTACCATTATATAATTCCACATGTTATTTTTTACACTAAACCGCAAGAGCGCTCTCTGCCTGGCCTGTGTTGATCATTTCCACCATTTTCAGTACAACACCGGTAATTTATAAAAACAACTCGGAAGTGCCGAACAAAAAATGGTAAGAAAATAAATAATGTTCTGGAGATTACATGCTGGAAACTGTAAAAATTGCAGCCCAAATTGGTAATAAAGCAGCAGAATGAACGTTTGGAGTTGAAGTGAAGGTAACAATGAGACTGATGTAAGCGATGTAGAGGTGGAAAGAGGAAGCGGCGCATCGTTTACTTCCCCACATTGTGGAGTTGTTTACTGGTAAAAGGGTCACCAAGGATGACATTTTTATGGGGATTTAGTGATTTGGAGCGTAATTGATAGTAGTGGTAAGCATGTTCTTCATGCTAAAGTTATCTAAATAACTCTTAATTCGGTACGTCAATACTGACACTACCATGCATGTCAATCATGTAACATTAGTATGCTGTACACTTATTCAGCCTTTTGTTCTCTATTTTATTTTAGATGCCTTTCAAGATGGCATGTATGCTTTTTGTGCTGGGTTTTATAAAAAAAATTAAATGCGACTTATTCTCCAAGTGCGTTTTATATATGTTTTTTCCTTATTAATTATGCAACATATACTCCGGAGCGACTAATCGTCTGGAAAATACGGTACCACAAAATCTTATGTTGCAACGTCAGGCTGACTTTTAAAAAGTAGTAATCATTAAAAAAAATTAAGGTGGCTCTCACAAGAGAAAGTTTTCTTGATTATTTTCTGTAATTTTTCAGGTAAAGATCAAATGCGCTCCACTGGTAGATATATCTTTATGATATATGGTATTCTTCAACCCCAAACTCTGTACACAACACAAAAGGCCTTTAATCAAGCATCATTGGTATGTGTTGGTCAAAATATTTATTTAAAAAAAAAAACAACAACATCAATAGAATGTAATTAGCAAATTCACGATATACAGTGAACCTTCACTATAACGTGGTTCACTTTTCACTGTCTTGCTAGTGCACTGATTTGCATCAGGCGTTGTGTTCTGCATTCTGATTGGCTAAACGGTCTTCTTTTTTTTGCCTGGCAATCAAAATTATTTGATTATTACTATTTGAGACTACAGTAGCTATTCAAGTCATTTATAAGAAAACACAATTTTATACAGTACTTGTGTTTGTTCTTTGATTGATAAAGTTGCCTGCCCCGTTTATCACAACTTGAAACACAATAAGACGACTAATCGTAAAAATAAAACCATTGTTGCAAAGTATTAAGGATTGATAATGAGAATATATATCAGAACAACACTTTAAAATTAAGTTTATTATAAATCTGCTTATAACATTCATTGCATGTATATGATATCGCTGTTTTCCATTTGCCATCAGTATGTACCTGTATTTACTCATCTTCATTCATGTAATGTTTGCGTTGCGTCATCTGCTACAAGCCACGTGAACTCCTCTTTCCACGATGCTTTTAATGTATGTTTATGTTTTGTAGCGTCATAAATTTTGTTAGCTTCTTTTGAATATTTCTTCTGGGGCTGAGGTTTTGGCTTGATTCCTAACCACTTATCATTTTTTCTTGTGTTCTCTGTGCGTCTACCCTGGAAAATGATATGCAAATGCACGACCTTATAACGCTTGGGAAAGTCCGGATCCACGATGTTATTCGATGCAGGCTTCTGATCGGCCGCCGATTATGCAAATTGCCCCAAAAAACGAAATCGCAAATTTTCCAAACTAAACGAACATTTCGAAATCGGAATGAAGCAAATGTTTGATTTGAAAAAAACTCTCAAGTTTTTTATTTTATTTTTTACTTTTTTCTTGAAAAAGTTGTCGGCCACCCGGGCGGAGACATTTTGTAAGGTGTACGCCCGGCGTAAAAGATGTATGCCCCGGGGGTCCGAGCAGACTTTATTTCACTGTTGTATTACTTTTCCTCAGTTCAAACTAAGGTTTGTAATTAACAGACATTGAATAAGTGCGGTCAGGATCGAAGTTCTTTATTGACGTAAACTATGAACAAAGTACTAACATAAAGTTTACAACGTATTTATTAGTTTGTGCTTCAAAGTCCAATTTCATTTTCAGAGTTGTTTCCTTTGTCTATATTTACTTTTTATCTTCACCATTCTCTAACATTCATCTCTGGTACTGTGACTAAAATGAATGTGAGAATAAGATGAAATTAAATGCCTCAGCGCTCTCACAGCCATGACCCAGGTTCGTTTCCCGTTACATCCAATGTTTAGTGATTGTGGTTAGTGATATATTTTGACTGATCACTGCACAAATGCAGTAATATACTACCATGAAATCTCTAGTTTCAAGTTCTTGTTTAGGTAAAACAAAAGAGGTGCGTTATGCACGATTAAATACGGTAGTTGTATTATAATTTTTTAAAAATACAGTAAAGGTTTCTACTTGAGGAATTTTGCTCATCATGGGTTCCTGTGGAAAATGAGACCTGTGATAAATAATGCTTCACTGCATGTTTTAATGTTTTGATACATTCAGGCTGAAATGTCACAATATGTGTTTCTCCTTTTTGATATCCACTGTATGTTTAAAAAAAATCCCAAACAAGAGAAGCTGTAAAATCCCGTTATGTAATCTGGGTTGACGGGATTTGCGTCATGCTGCAGGACACCGCCCCCAACTCGCCTCCTTGCAAATATATTATGTCAAAAATACCAATTACTAGAAAGAGGTCATGTCAATGATTTTTTTTTTTTTTTATATAATCATATATGTTTTGTCATATGTGCTTACTGGTAATTTTAACATGCTGATTTTTTTATTCTCTATAATTTCATGATGTGGGATTATTATAATTGTCCAAATGAGATTGTAAAAGATTATTATTACAGTGTTTAACACAAATTTACAACATTATGCATAGACCATGTAAATATTGCATCTGGGACTATTTGATATTTTGTTTTAGTTTATACAAAAAAAAAACAGAAATGTGATTATTAAATTTGTAATCCATGTGAATTATTGACAGTTTTTGAACCTATTAAATCCACTTTGTGTCAATCCTCATGTATGACATAGAAACACATGCCCGTTCCCAACCTAATGGAAAAAGCTCAGATTAGATAAAATTACTGATGCATTTTTGCACAGTATTTAATCTGAAAATACATTTTTTATTCTACATTAAATATTTAACTCGTAGAGATAATAGTTATCTCGATGTATTTGATTCCATCAATCGTGTGCGATACGTCCAAGGTCATCGCTCGTTAATCCCAAACGGAGGCCGTCACTTACTTCTCCTCCACCAACTGTTTTTGGTACTCCTCGTACTCCTCGCGGGTCATGCCCGCCGCCTTGGCCGGGTCCGAGGGGGTGGCCTCCTCTTCCTTGTCTCCTCCGCCGCCCAGGCCCATTCCCGAAAGCGGGTTCCCGATCATGCTTTTGATTAAAAAAGCCATGCCGAACGACTCTAGTGTTTTTTTCTGTTTTTTTTTCAAGAGGGCCCGAGGAACGATGAAAATGGAATGTTGGGTTCCCCCGCTCCGGTTCCTTTAGCACCCCTGTAGCTGTCGAGCTAACCTGCTGCTGGTCTACACGGCCAAGGACGCACTGATGACAAGTAACAAACACACGCAATCTCCCACGCACGTACACACAAAGTTGTGCGCTTCGGCCGTAATCTGGATTAAATCCCGCCCGACTCGGCTATGCTAAGAGACAGATGGCCTGTTTCCTATCTATTTTTATATCGAGCAGGCCTTTATGGCGCTTGCACGCTTTCCTTTTTAATTGATTGTGCACCAGAAAGCATGTTGTAAAAACAGAATCCAGGGAGTCGGCTCTCTTGAATGATTTAGAGGTACAGTTCCGAAGGAAGCGGGATTATGGGTGTTTATCTCTGATGGAACCACCATTCTACATGCCGTGCAGTGGGAGGGGATAGGGGTTTAAAGGTGGGAGGAGCTTGTTCATGAGCGCAACATTTATTCATCTCCCAGAACACTGTGCGAGCGATATCATTAAAAAAAAAGAGCGCAAAAAAACACTGCAAACCTATCAAGACCTGCCCTTCACTCGTCCCAAACAAGGAGAAATGTAATCAGAGACGCAACCAAAAGGCATATGATCCCATTGCATGACCTGCAGGCATACACAGCCAAAGTGGGACAATCTGTGCATAAGACAACTATTGGTCGTACTCTGCATAAATCTTCATGGAAGAGTGGCAAGAAAAAACATTTTCTGAAAGAATACAATAAAAAAAACGTTTGGTGTATGCAAAAATCCACATGGGAGACACAAATACTATGTGGAACAAGGAGCTCTGATCAGATGAGACCAAAATTGAACGTCTTGGGCTGAATACAAAGTTATCTTGGGCGTAAGAGAAACACTGAACATGGATCACCCTGAATACACCATCCCCAATATCAAACATGGTTGTGGCAGCATCATGCTTTTCGTTAGCAGGGACTGGGAAGATTGTTCTAGTTGATGGAAAGATGGATGGAGCCAATTACAGGGTGATTCTGTCAGTTTTAATTTGTGAGAGACCTATTTGGACTTAGGAATCTTCATGTGGAAAAAAGTCTGACTCACATAAATAAGAGGAGCCGAAGGAGGGAGCACATCTTCTCATGTTGGGGTACTTTTCCTCTGTGAGTAAGTCTTAGAAGGGACCATGAGCCCTGGACTTCAGCTCAATGTCAGCTTGTAGTCTCAAATTCCCTTCGTTCACGGCAGAAAAGTTCAGGTAAAGCAGCGCTTCGAATTTTTTAGTGCCAGTGAATCACCCTCAGCATCATCGCAAAAAGGGTGGCACATGGATGTGGCTACTGGCTCCAGTAAAACAAAAGGACTTCGTCACCTTTTTTCAAAATACATTTTTGTTAAAGTGTCTGTATTTATCCAAATATTCACTTTTCTCACCACACTGCTTCATTACGCCTACACACTCTCAATCACGGGATACAAAAAGCAAAACTAGGACGTGGGGGCTTCCTCGATGTGTGGACAAAAATCTGATCAAAGCCTGCCATCTAATGGTGACTTTTCATAGTGAAATCACTCCCACACAATCAACTCTGGTTTTATCTTGTACAATGCAGTAAGAGTATATGTTCAATTACTATTCAGTGATCAAGAATATGGTAAAATGGTAAATGAACTGCATTTATATAGCGCTTTTCAAGTCACTAAAGACCTTCCAAAGCGCTTTACATTGTGCTTCACGCTTACCCATTCACCAACACACTCACACACCTATAGGGTTTCGTTAACAATGGTACTGTGAACTACGTACAATAAACATGCATTGCAATAAGGCTACTATAGTACACTATATAAAGCCTACTTTTGTACAATTAGTGAACATTGTATTCTAATACCCTTCATGTGATCAATGATGTACTCCGTCGCTGATTAAGTCTGCCAATTTAAAAACTAACGAGGTATAAAGATTCACACAAGAGCTACCGTTGGTCGCAACTATGTGTTTTATAGCTAACAAGGATAGACTTAAGATGATTTTGAGAGGCTGGCAACAGATTACCGTATTTTACGCACTATAAGACGCACCTAAAAGCCTTCATTGTTTTCAAAAGCGGACAATATGCCTTATAACACAGAGCACCTTATATACGGATCAATATTGAGTCGCAACTACGGTAGGCAGCCACTTACTCGATTTCCCCCCGTAGAATTAGTGCGCAGGGCATGCTGGGATATAAATACTAGTGTTTTGTTTCCGAACCAATGTGTCAATTATCAATTGAATTGGTCACTGTCGTCTATTTATTTGGGGGTATAGGAGGCGGGTTCTTTTTAGTATTAACAGGCTCCCATTGGCTAAAGGGGGTAAAACAAAGCCTGCAATTGGCCGAAAACAATGTGAATCGCAAGTTAGGTTGATTTGATCTAAGGCAGGGGTCGGGAAAATCTGTGGCTCAGAGACAAATTTGGATGCATGCAAGTTTACTCCATCTCATTCAATACTTGAACCATTAATCCTGTTCAGATACACGCAAAGTCAGACCAAAGCTGAAACATCAGGCAGTACTTCGCAGTATATACAGGACTGTCTCAGAAAATTAGAATATTGTGATAAAGTTCTTTATTTTTTGTAATGCAATTAAAAAAACAAAAATGTCATACATTCTGGATTCATTACACATCAACTGAACTATTTCAAGTCTTTTATTATTTTAATATCGCTGAATTTGGCTTACAGCTTAAGAAATAGAATATAACATCGAACATGATCATAACAAAGCTCCAAAAAGCTTAGATGTGAAGAGCTCCTTCTACCATTAGTTACAATGAAATTATGAATTATACAATTTTCACAGGCTATTAATGAGGTTCTACAGCCTTCCTTGATGTCCTCGGGACGGATGACCTGCAGGTTGCGAGGCTTGCCCATAAAACCGTTTGTAAGAAAAAAAAAGTTATCTGGGAGAGAAGCTTATGCCTGCCCTGGATTTCCACCCACTGGTGAACTTTGAGTTCACTTTAGCAACATTTACAGAAAATCTGACATCTTCTTCACATATTTACATCACAATGAAAGGATAAACATGCATCCGATTTTTCAAGTCTGCAATTAATCCTCTCGTTGCCTAGTATGCAACCTTTTGCTGACCTGTAAATCCTCCTAAATGTTTCCCTCATTTTTTGTTGTTGTTATTTGGAATCAAACCTTTTGGGAGTTTGGCAAAAGTAGGGCTCATCAAATAAGCTGAAATTTGAAATGTTCCTTCTTTTTAAATATCAAGAGGGTTATTTATTTCTTTTGTCGTGGGGGAGGGCACACATTTATTTTGCGTAACTGCTCACTTCTTCACTCTCTTCTCTTGCAAATGAAGAAAGAAAAAGTGTGTCAGCTATAAAGTAAGACAGACTTTTATCCCTCCTTGTGTTCGAATCAACATCCAAGTCGCAAGATAAGAGCACTGGAGTGAACAGTTGGAAGTTTTTATGACAATAGAACAAAAATTATAACATAAAATTATGCACTTGTTTGTACAGAACCAGGCTGTAATAACTTCGCAAATGCTTTTTTAAAATGTCTGACAATTATTTGTTTACAAAAGGGGCAGAACACAAAATTTAGTAGAACATTCCCAAGGCACCCATTTCAAACAAGTCCTTCGTTTTGACTGAATCCTGCAGGTGGTTTGATAAGACTCAAGGCCTGCCTCCCAAAAGTAAATCAGAACACCATTTAGAACAATGTTGGGACCGTATAACGACCAGATAGATTATTATATTGTCGCGACAAGTGAACAAAACAAGAATAAGGGATTGTATTTTGATACATGTGTAATCATAAGGTGCGTTAATTACCACTAATTGATTACCTTGATTAAAATATTGATGTGGCAAATATAAACGAATGAAAAGGATATAACTAGAGAACTCAACAATCATGACTCAATGCAATAACACATTTTAATATTCTAACAGCTACCAAAAAGTCAACACGATTGGCCCATTTTATAGAACTAGCAAGCAGCCAACTACTCTGCTTTTGATGAGCCCTTGGTTATTTGCTGGTAAACAATTAGCAACTCTTGAGTTATTATGGTACACTGTTGAACTGGTTATTTGACTCAACTTTTTTAAGCTGACTAGCTCTTAATTTCTCATTTTTGGAAGAAGGTACTATACAAACTGGAGCAAAAACGTTTTATTGTCAGAAATTTTAAATAAAACAGTATATTCTTAAAATACGAAACAGCACCTTATCTAGCACAAAGTATAAGACGGGTTTTTTTTTTTAATTTGCCACAGAAAATATTTTTTAAAGTGATATTTTTTTTTCTCAACTACTTTCTGCTAACCAAGAATTTACACAGTTTTACACTTGGTTAAAGTTTATTGTTGAAATGGTTGGAGACACGAAATGGGAAAGTACATTTATTAAAACCATCCCTTCTGACATCATCAATTTACCAATAATTGACTACCGACCAAACAATCGTAAATCCACCTTTGTAATTGCATTGTCCTTGAGTTATTAGTACAATCTATCAATGGTTTTTCTCAATCATATTTTGGCTATGGTTAACTACATTTTGTACCCACTGATCTACCTTTTCAATATAAAGTATAGTGTAACCTAGTATAATAAAATGTATATTAATATTTTATTCAATAATGTTGAAACAGAGTTTTACACATGGACAGAATGGTGAGAATAATGCCACCCAAAGCGAATTAGATTTAGAATTAAAATTGTCCTTATTGTCATTGAAATCAACATCGTGAAACTTTGTATGCAACAAGATTAGACATGGCACTCTAAAAATGTAATACAAAGACTTTGAAGACCAAAAAATATAAAAAACGATATGGATAAATAGGCAAAAAAAATAATTGCAACGTAGTGCTTATAAAAACAGGCTTAAGTTATAATAATAATTAAGCAATGAAGAAGAATAGTAGTCGTAGTAACAATAGTGCAGTGAATAAGTGCAATAGCACATAACAGCAGCAATTTGAATCGTAGCAAGATATGTTTGATTCTAAATTTCCCATTTCCAGGACCCTTAGTTGTTTATTAACATGCCTGATATAAAACAGCACTATGTGCCTGATGTTTAATTAAAAAAAAACAAAACAAACTAAGAACACCCCAAATGTGCACATAAATGTGGCAAATAATGTCAAGGAATTGATAAGAGAAGAGGAACATTGTCCTCTGTCATCAAACAAGCACAACGACAAGGCCAGTTATCTGTTTTAAAACTGAGCCTGAAGGCTTCATGATTGGATTGTGTGGATTTTAGCAACGCTGCTAAGTCTATATTTACTTGTTTAATATTTTTGCCCATCTCAATGAATCACAAACCAGCCTTAGCGTTTTACAATTCCGTGCGAAGCATTTAGCATGTGACATACTACATGTACTAATAATACCTATAAAATAATGTGAACATTTATGCAGACCATTTACCATTGATTTTGAAAAAGAAAATCCAAAATGAAAAATAAAAAATAACTGTAACACTGAAGAGATAAGAAATATCAGTACAATTATAATCGTATAGATCCACAATGATAGGTGAGGCACAGCATCATCTCCTACCACTGCGTTTAGGAATATGTGTCTTGAATTCCCTAAAGATCCCCTCCTTGTGTTTGTTTGCTTACTTTCTCTATGTCATTTGTTCCGTCTCATTAAGTCATCATCGGGTGATGAAAGTGAAGGCAAACAGAGCGAGTCACTCAAAAAGCGAGATCGTTCTGCTAAATTAGGAATCCAAGAGATTCAGGGTGTGTTTGAGACGAGCCCTCTTCTCTCGCATACGCTAGTGGCTAATTTTAGCCTTGCGAGGCAGTGCACTGTATGTCCCAGCAGTAGAGTTGAACCGTGGAAGGATCTAAGCATCAGGCCAGCACTCTTGTTCTCTCTCATCTCGCTCTCTCTCTATCTCTCTATCTCTCTCTCCCTTTATCTCTCTCTCTCTCTGGATGTGATAGCTGTCCTTTTGTTGCAGAAAGGTGAAATTAGAGTCACTATGGACCGCAGTGGAAGGGCTAGATATCCAGTTCTGTTCAATTAAAGTCAAGTCACATTTATTTATACTGGACTGTCTCAGAAAATTAGAATATTGTGATAAAGTTCTTTATTTTCTGTAATGCAATTAAAAAAACAAAAATGTCATACATTCTGGATTCATTACACATCAACTGAACTATTTCAAGCCTTTTATTATTTGAATATTGCTGAATTTGGCTTACAGCTTAAGAAAACTCAAAAATCCTATCTCAAAATATTAGAATATCATGAAAAAGTATACAAGTAGGCTATTCAACTAATCACCTGAATCATCTAATTAACTCGAAACACCTTGCGAGGGTTTCCTGAGCCTTAAAAACACTCAGCTTGGTTCAGTAAACTAAATCACAAGTATGGGGAAGACTGCTGATCTGACTGCTGTCCAGAGGACCATCATTGATACCCTCCATCAGGAGGGTAAGACACAAAAAGAAATTTCTCAAAGAGCAGGCTGTTCACAGAGTGCAGTTTCAAAGCATATCCACAAAAAGTCTGTTGGAAGGGAAAAATGTGGCCGGAAACGCTGCACAACCAAGAGAGATGACCGCAGCCTCAACAAAATTGTGAAGAAGAGCCGCTTCCAGAATTTGGGGGAGCTTCAAAGACAGTGGGCTGAAGCTAGAGTCCAGGTATCAAAAGCCACAGTTCACAGACGTGTCCGGGAAATGGGCTACAATAGCCGTATTCCCATGGTCAAGCCACTTCTGAACTCAAGACAACGGAAAAAGCGTCTGACTTGGGCTATGGAGAAGAAGCACTGGACAGTTGCAGAGTGGTCCAAAGTCCTCTTTTCAGACGAAATCAAGTTTTGGATTTCATTTGGAAGTCAAGGCGCCAGAGTCTGGAGAAAGGCTGGAGAGGAGCAAAATCCAAGTTCCTTGAAATCCAGTGTGAAGTTCCCACAGTCAGCAATGGTTTGGGGAGCCATGTCAGCTGCTGGTGTTGGTCCACTGTGTTTCATCAAGTCCAGAGTAAATGCAACTGTGTACCAAGAGATTTTAGAGCACTACATGCTTCAATCTGCTGAAAAGCTCTATGGAGATGAGGATTTCATTTTCCAGCATGATCTGGCACCTGCCCACAGTGCCAAAACCACCAGTAACTGGTGCACTGACCATGGCATCACTGTCCTTGATTGGCCTGCCAATTCCCCTGACCTGAACCCCATCGAGAATTTGTGGGGTATAGTTAAGAAGAAGATGAAAGACACCAGACCTACAAATGCAAATGAGCTGAAGGCCGCTATCGAAGCATCCTGGGCATCAATAACACCTCAGCAATGCCACAGGCTGATTGCCTCCATGCCACGCCGGATTGATGCAGTAATCCGTGCAAAAGGATTCCCAACCAAGTACTGAGTGCATCAATGGACATTTTCAAATGTTTGATTTAGTTTTGCTGTTATAAAATTATTTTTTTACTTGGTCTGAGGAAGTATTCTAATATTTTGAGATAGGATTTTTGAGTTTTTTTCAGCTGTAAGCCAAAATCAGCAATATTCAAATAATAAAAGGCTTGAAATAGTTCAGTTGATGTGTAATGAATCCAGAATGTATGACATTTTTGTTTTTTTAATTGCATTACAGAAAATAAAGAACTTTATCACTATATTCTAATTTTCTGAGACAGTCCTGTATATGGCACGTTTCTCACTACAATTTACAGTCAAG
This sequence comes from Urocampus carinirostris, assembly GCF_059441175.1. Classification (NCBI taxonomy): domain Eukaryota; kingdom Metazoa; phylum Chordata; class Actinopteri; order Syngnathiformes; family Syngnathidae; genus Urocampus; species Urocampus carinirostris. The sequence continues at coordinate 20,597,245 of NC_142364.1, read as the reverse complement.
GTGTAAAAAAAAAAAAAAAAAATCATTTTGGCTTTACAACGCTAAAGAATCCTTTATATAAAAGGTCTCTATATAATCTGTTCAGTGTTCAGATACCTTATGATGAACCCACAGAACAAACTGTAAATACGCCAAAACACCGGAAGAGAACTTAGTTTTTTGATTGGGTGAGTGGGAGGAATGGGTGGAGCTATGCAAAAAGTGCAAGCACTCCCTCCAATCTCTCGCCCTACTCTGTCTGCACCAAACGTAAGCACATCAGGCTCCCTGTTTGCAGAATGTTGTGACGTTTTTACAAAATAACTGCTTGCATATGGTTTTGAAACCAATATGTATGAAAAAAAGGGTCAAAATTGAGCTTAACCGATCTTGAGTAATTGCAAGAAAGAAAAGTTTAAAACTGTATGTATGTTGATTTTGGGACACGGGCTCTGGCATTATTCTCTTTTCACAATTTTTATCAAATCATCAAAAATAAATGTGCTGAAGACTAAGCTTTTGTCTGGGGCGTGGGTTTAGCAAATTAGTAATTTTGTCTCATAATATATGCTGTGGCTCTTTCCCAAAATAAAATTAATATATTTTGTTTTATGGCTCTTTGAGTCAAAAAGGTTCTCGACCCCTGGTCTAAGGTCTAGAGTCTAGACTCTAGACGGAATATTTTTATGGGGCTAAACCGACAGCTAGCAACAATTAACGTCCATTGATGCAGAGATGCTTTTTGGCGGCTTTTAAAAAATATATATTTGTCGGCATTAGCGACAATAATAATAATAATATATATATTTATATATATAATAATAATATATATATTTAAATAATAATATATATATTGCACGTAAATATTTCAGTTGAATTCACTACACTCACGGATGTAAGGGGAACATGGGTACGTATTATCATCCAATGTGATGGCTGCAAGACCACGTCGTTGGTGAGCTACCCTGGCTTTATATTTTTCTGTTATCTTGTTTCAGACTCATGTTCCTGTGATGAGTATATCCAAACGATCATCATTTCTTGAATCCCAATAGTTTTCCAATGATATGTCGCATGACGTATTTCAGTGACTGGTAACATCGTATGGACACGCATTTGCTTCTCAACGTTAAGTGGTTAATAATGTCTGACCGGCCCGTGTTTGTTGACGTTTCGACTGTAGCACCCTATAGTTCGGTGCGCCTTAAGTAAGATAGATATGACAAAAGACGATTTTTTGGGAGTGCAGAAAATACAGTAATTGGTTTTCAGTTTTGTTTATGGGCAACATTTGTTCCGAGATACGAGAAATTCTAAATAAGTGTAACAGTTGCCATGAAGCCCAATTGGCCCCGCCTGTGTGGCGCCAGCTGCAGCTCCTTGACAGATTGGCTTTCTATTTTAAGCTCAGCGCTCCCACGCTTCCTTTGTCCGCCCATCAACGAACTTCTGACACGCAAGATGTAGGTTTCGACTCAGTCCTGTTCCTGTTGGTATTTCCTGTCCGGTATTGTTCCCGTTTATTTTGTCCTGTTTAATTTCAGTTTCCAGTTTTGTTTCAGTCTATTTTTGTCCTATGTATTATTTTCTCCAGTTTTAGTTCCCGTCTAGTTCGTCCTGTTTATTTTCGATATACTGTTTCATTGTCTATCCCGTCTGTCCAGTATCGACCCCGTCTGTCCGATATCTACTCGGACAATTGGTATCGATCTCGTCGGCCACTGGCTTCCTATCATTTTATGCCAGACTGCTGCCTCACAAGCATGACTTCCCATTTCCCGTAAAATAAAAAGCTTCTGTGAGAACGTCACGCGCTTGGGTCCTGATCTGGTTCTGGTTCCTGACAGTAAGAAACAAATTCATTTTGTATGTAGAGTGGTTACTATATTGCTCTCTGGGACACCCAAATATATAAGATTTCTGCATGATTGTGTCTCAGGATTTAATGACACGCCATCTTCACAATTGTATCATGATTTGTTATTTTAAGAAACATTGCATAGTAAACTGACATTGGAATTTATGGTCCCTTTGAGTAGGTTCAGCTTTTAACATGGTTGCCACTTTGGACCTTAAGATTAAATGCAACCTCCTTCTCTTTGTACACAGCTTGGCCTTCATGGAATACAATTACTGACATTTTGGCAGGTGTTTCCAATTCACATCAGTTTTTGGAGTTTATTCATACAAAATTACACAAAAAACACAGATTGGTTGTCTGCAACATGCCAGGAAACAACTGAAGCAAATTATTTCAGAAAAAAAAAAAAAAAAATTCCAAACGATGTGAGCAGGCAACCAAGACCATCAGGATGAACCTGGGCGTATCACTTGTAAACAGAACAGAATTACCAATCTGGAACAATTTATTAGAACTAAATTCTTGCAAACAAATCATATTTCCTTCCAGGAACAATAACTTAGAAATTTTGGGAGGAAAAAATGAAAATAGCCCAAAATAGACATTCATTTATACTGTACATATTTATGGAATTTGTTTTTGCATCAAAAAAATTTCTTGGCGGCTGCTTCCTGCTGGCTTCTGCAATTGAGAAAATGACAAATTAGCATCTCATTAGTGTTCATTCATCTATTGAATTGAAGCCCCAGTGTGTAATATTTGACCACTAGATGGCACTCTATTGTCTAAGGTGAACGAAAATCAGTGTAACAGATCACAGCAAGATGCCAGACAAACATGGTGGTGACTTCTATGTCGGAAAACCACTATTTAAAAGAAAGACGATTCTCGACCCGTGATTTTTTTAATACAAAAAAATGAACATTTATATTTGCCTAGTATTCAATTTTTTTTTTAACTGAAATTTTTATTACCACTAGGAGGCACTAAATATTACACACTGTCCCTTTAAAGATAAATAACTTACTTGTACATGATATAACACAGAAATAGAACCGACTGGACCACGATGAATATTATAAAATGGACAGTGGACAAGCAGGAAGTCGTGGGAAGTTCAGGGCACTTCTGGACTTTCTCATCGGGATTCTACAAAATAAAACAATTCTCATACGAGTTGAGCCCAAGATTTTGAGTTTGTGCTCTTTTGCGTTCTGACCTGAGCGCCTCGTTGTGCCAGGTGCTCCAAGTCCCGTCTGACTAAGTGCAGATGCTCTTTGATATCGTTGAAGTGCTGAATGTTCTCGTAGGTTGCGCCGCCGCCGTGCTGGACCGAACCTATTTGTTTCAGGGACTCATAGAAAGCGTTCCTGCGCGAGAAAACCATGCAAAGATCATGTGATGAGAATTCATTTATTGAGAGATTACTACGTCACATTTTGGATTTTCCAGATTATAAAACGCTTCTTTAAATGGTAAATGGTCTGCATTTATATAGCGCTTTTCAAGTCAATAAAGACCTCCCAAAGCGCTTTACAATGTGCTTCACACACACACACACACACACACACACACACACACACACACACACACACACCAATAGCGGCCATGCAAGGCGCTGACCTGCTTATTGGGGGCATTAGGGATTCAGTGTCTTGCCCGAGGACACTTCGACATAGCCCGGAATCGAACCTGCGACCTCTTGATCCCAAGTCAAGCCCTCTACCTCCTGAGCTAATACCCAGTTGTGAATTTTTTCATGGCTGAATTCAAGCACTTTCAAGCCAATTTTACAATATTTCCAGTACCTTCCAAGGAAGAAATCCAGCACCAATTGGTTGACATTGCTGACTAAAACAAAGTTGGTATCTTGCTGCTAGCACATATATAGTGTTATTTTGTGCTGTTCCCATCTATGATTTACGATCTTTTTCTGTCAATGGGCTGCTATAAACTGACGTAAGATCCGCTTCTTGGCTACATCACTGGGCAGCACGGCGGCGCAGTGGTTAGCGCGTGTGCGGCACAGTTCTGAGGTCGTGGGAACCTCTTGCGTGGGTTCAAACCCAGCTCCCGACCTTACTGTGAAGAGTTTGTATGTTCTCCCCGTGCTTGCGTGGGTTTCTTCCGGGCACTCCGGTTTCCTCCCACATTCCAAAGACATGCATTTCAGGTGGATTGGCCGGTCCAAATTGTCCCTAGGTGTGACTGAGCGATTGAGTTGTCTGTCCTTGTGTGCCCTGTGATTGGCTGGCAACCAGTTCAGGGTGTCCCCTGCCCACTGCTCGATGATTACTGGGATGGGCTCCAGCACCCCCGCGACCCTACTGAGGATAAGCGGTGCAGCTGATGAGATGAGATGATGAGGCTACGTCACTCTTGTATGTTATAAAAATCAGAAAAATGAGCCAAATTATATTGATTGCTCCGAAACAGAGTGCATTCAATTTGCTGATCATTTGCGCTTTTTGTTTGACTCATTTTAATTTCCTTTTTTGCATGTTTCTCAGAGGATCTGTGTCTAAATTGGTAAAAATTGAATAGATTGAATAGTAAATAGGTAATACTTTTAGCATTTTATCATTTATTTATAGCACTAAAGAGTTATTATTAATTTTGTTTTGCATTTTCAGGGATTTTGTGTTGTTCAACTTAGAATCTGTTCAGTGTGTAAGACTAAAATTGATTTGTATTGCACAATTTTTGTTGTATATCTGAAAATATTTTAATTTGTATGTCATGTGTTTTTCAGGGATCCGCTGCAAACATAAAATTACGAAATAATTTGGTGCATAATGGTTCATATAATTAAAACATACAAAAAATCTCAAACCCAGCCGAAAGAATTCCCAGTGAGCCGAGCCAAAAAAGATAGTTTTCTAAATAGAGCTGTCCTCTTTGGTGCGACCAGTAGTGGGCTGTAACGCTTCACATGACAGCGCCATAACGACAAGCCACCAGAGCAGGTGTGTTGGTGTCATTTTCACACACTTTTTTGAAAACAGTTACTGGGAAACTGATCGTTTAACGAGGACGATTATAGACATAAGCGAATTTCGGATACCGAAACATTCGTAAGATGGGTTGATTGTAAAATGAGGTACCACTGTAACTGAAATCTTAAAACACACTAAATGATGAAAAGAAGATCATAATATAGGGTTTCCGTGAGAGAAACGTTATAATTTTGCAGAACATTATATGAGAACAACAAAAAACATCCTTAAAGGGAACTTAATTCGTTAAGAAAATATATCGATTAAAAAAATTAAGCAAAAACTCATGAACTATCATTAACGTCCATTTAAAAAAATACTTGTTCATTAAAAAAAAAAAATACATGATGGGGCTCACCTTTCACTTTTGTTGCTCATTATTTGTCCCCTTGTTATCTTTTAAAAAATGATGACTTTTTTTGCTTGTTTTATCAATTTTTTTCCCTTTATCAATTTGGTTAATTTTGTTTTTAGTTCCCTTTTCTTCCTTTTCATTTTACTTTTTTCTCTTTCTTTCCCTTCACTTGTAATCTTTTTCCCTTAAAATAAAATAATGGTGCCGTTTAATCACTTGGAGTCTGGGTAGTTTCTATTCTTCCTTGTGGTTTGTAACACTCAATTCCAGTTGCACTACACAAAAAAGCAACATCTGGTGGTCAAATCTTACACTGTCCCTTTAACAACATTTTTAATGTTGCCAAACACCAAACGCAGTGCGAGTATCCATTTTTGGGGGGAGGGGGGATACAAATGCTCCCCCGTGTAATCTCGTAATCCCTATTCACCAGAGGATGCAAAGAGGCAAAGTTTGAAAACCAGAAAATTACCATCTGATAAAACGGGTCATGATTGCCAAATTAATCCCTTATAAAAACATGTTCCGACATCAGATTACAAGGCCTGCGAGGGTTAAAGAGACTACTAGCCGCCATGCTAGCAGACGGCATTAGCATGTCGGAAAAATAATGTCGACCTGTTTGTTCACGAGGCGACAAAGACTTAAAGCCACAATCATAATATGTAACTATGCGTGTGGAAATGCCATATTTCCTTGTTTCAAAAACTGTTTAAAACAGGGGGGTCGAATGCATTTTAGCTCGGGGGGGCCACACGGTAGAAAAAAAAAACTTTCTCTCGGGGGCTGGACTAGTAGATGGATAAGAGAGAGTGAAAGAGAAAGGAAGAGGGAAAAAGAAAGAGAGAGAGAAAAATACTACCACAATGTCCTTGTTAGTGGCGCCTGGCTTTGGAAACATCAAGTGGACACGTTTCAACCTAAAGATCGTTTCTGTCTTGTGCTTCTTTTAGCGTCGTCTCGCAGGTCCGATTCAATCCCTTGACGGGCCTGATCCAGTTTGCGGGGTGCATGTTTGACACCCCTGGTTTAGAATAAACTCAATTGTCGGCTCGAATATAAAAACCTTAAGAAATTGACTATCTTGTTTTTTTTTAAATAGGCTTCAATACTTTAGGGCATTGTTTTAAATTAGTGTGCCGGGAAACATTAGTATGCTAAGAGACCTTGTCTAGTGTACTGCAGGAAATTTCCTTTTGCTTTTTTTCCAGTGATCAACTTAACAATTATCCATATCAGTAAGTGGTACTAGATAACTTCCACACTATGAGGCGCACCCCAAAAAGTAGTCTTTTATGATATGTTTCATATATCGGGCACATTGGACTATAAGAGTTTAATGTACGGTAAGATCTTGGGTTGCATGAAAAATAAATACATTTAAATAAAAATATTTCAGAACATAAATTAACAATGATATCTGATTTCACCACTAAAATTAATTTGAGCAACAAATAATTAGCATATAAACCATAGGGGGTCACTATGTGTTTTTCAAAGGCAGAACAGTTACCGTTTGCAACATCATTTAACTAACTATTTGAAATTGTATCCATCTTTTCTGCTTTAAAACAGCGCATGTTCAAATTTCTGGCCAATTTGGGTTTTTTAGGTCTGAAAATTACAATAGCAATCATCTATTCATGAAGTAGTAGAGTATATTTAATCACTTATGTTTGATTAAGCTGTTTTAGATGAAGTATTTAAGTCATGAAAAAAAACGTGTTACACCTGACAACGAGCAAGGCTTTCAATTTTAATGTGGTGAATACGAAATACGTTCCTAATTTCCAAAAAAGTGCTAGAGGACAGAAGGAGATAAACAAGCTAAAGTGACAAGGAGATAGAGGATGTAATGAGATTGGTATGAAGTTAATTATCATGGTTAACTTTTGTGAAGTTTATTTAACGTAACCTTAAATTCTCAGGAAAACTTCCTTCAAAGTACACATATTTTATAATTTTTACCAAAAAAAAGCTAGAACATGGGATAAACGTTGTGTTTTTGCATTGGAAGGTATTTCCTGCTCACTTGAAGTTTTATATTTCTCTCAAAACATAAGATAAAAATACGGTAAAACAGGTAAAAATGTAGTAAAATCTCAAATTACAGCTAAAACAAAGAATATCTCGGATAGCCACGGTGACCAATACTAATAAGAAAAACGCAATATAGACAACATGATCATTTATAATTTAAAAAAAGGAAAATGGTATCAGGAATTTAAAAAATATTTTCTAATGAAAAAGCAAAATGTGCCTCGACTCAAAAAGGTTGAAACGATTGCAGTGAGGAACACTCGTTGCACTTAAAAAAAGAAAACAAGAGTTTAATCCTGTATTTGGAGCAGGTCGCGTTGGTCATACAATAAATTGGAAGAAAATGAAATTTCTTGCAGTCGATTAGAAGCGGGCAGCAGTAAGCAGCAACTTTCTCTTATCATCTTAAAACACGTCTAAGACGATTACCACAGAGAGGAAGAAGAAACATTTGACAAATGAAATGAAGTCCCGCAGAGCGTCATTTGTAGTGCGGAGCGTGTTCGACAGATGTAGTTAAAGACGCCTAATCCCAAACCGCGCTAAGACGTTGCCTTTTCTTTGCGAAGCCACAAAATCTCATTTGTTTTCATATCAAATAATCATCGAAAAATCTCCCTTGAGAAAGTAAGTGAGCATTTATTAATAAAGCCGGCGTCTAATCTTCATCTAGTGACCTATTTATCTTCATTTTCTAATCCGAGCTGAGCCTGACTGGCCTTTTTGATGCCGTCAATCAAACGGTTCATACCATGCCATAAAGTTGTGGGTCAACGTTATGATAAATAATTAAGGAGGAAATAAAAAAAATAAAACATGTTTTCACGTGGGAATTAGGCCACGTGGACAGCTTGCGTCTTTTATGGCCCGCGACACAGATTAATGTTGCATAAAGTGAAATCTTTAATATCGCTCCGATTAATTTGTCATGCAGATGGCACGCTCATATTAAGAAGCAATCAAAATGTGACGTGCACAATGGATAAAAAGTGATTTCACTCATTAAAACAGTCGGTTTTGTCGAGTATTAGGGCCGTGTGGAGAAGGGAAGACAGGTAAAGGGTGTCGAAGTGTCCTTGGGCAAGACACTGAATCCCTAAGGCCCCCAATAAGCAGGTTGGCGGCTTGCATGGCTGCTATAGGTGTGTGAGTGTGTGTGTGAATGGGTAAGTGTGAAGCACATTGTAAAGCGCTTTGGGAGGTCTTCATTGACTTGAAAAGCACTATATAAATGCAGACAATTTGTATAAAGGTGTCAACACGAGTCCACTCACATGCAGCCAAGTACAGGGATGGGTAAACAGGAAGTTATGTGCGAGCTCGATGACATGGTAGGGATCTGTGAGGAGGTTGTAGTGTGAAAGGACCTGCTTTTATTGCTTCTTTTTTGCTTATTTTCCCCTCAATTTTTTCTATTTTCTTTTTTCCAAGCATTTTTCGAATTCTCTGATTTCTTTCCTTCTATCCTTTTTTTAACTTATTTTCCTTGCATTCTTTTGATTCTTCTAGGGAAAAAATGGGTTACTGTATTATGAGGACTATAAAGCGCACCTGGTTATAAGGCGCACCTTCAAAAATATTTCTTCGACATATAAGGTGCACCGGACTGTGAGGCGCATGAAAGTAAAACTGCAGCAAGAACAAGGTTTGCATTGAGAAAAATGTCAGAAAATAGAAAATGTATTCCATAGAACATAAATATGGGGAAAGTTGAATCACAACTAACATAAAAAAAAAAAAATCATACATAAATGGTTACAGATATATGTACAAGCAATAACCGTAGTTATATTGCATTCAGAGCATTTCTGGTCTATAAGCCACACCTCATTATGCAGCACATTTACTCATTTCTGGCAAAATTGAGGTTTTTCGATGTGCCTTATAGCCTGGAAAATGCAGTGGTTTTTGTGCTACTTTCTTTTGGGAATTTATTGTCTAGATTTCTGTAATGCAAGTTAATGTATTTTCACAACCATATGGCATACATAAAAGTCTCCTTTTTACTTCAAATTGTGCGGCGCACCCCAGCATGCAGTGGGCCCTGTGTGCAGGGGGACGTGGACCAGCTCGGTGGCTTTAGGGTTGGACGTGCCCTCAGGACTGAGAAGTCACAGGTTTGAGTCTTCACCGAGGCATAGACTTGCAACATTTCTGGGTGAACGCTGATGTTTTTTAGATTGTTCATATTTCCAACTAAATGAGACGTGTATGCGATCTACTGTGACTTCTATGCTTCTCCTTTGTGAACGCTGCCATGTCCCAGTTGTGCAGGAGAGGACACGTGATGAAATGCATTGTTTGCGGAAGTACTCATGGAAGCTAACAATGTAGCGTATCTAGCAATTTGAAAGTTCTTGTCTTAGTCTTAGTGCGTTTGTTTATTGAAATTGTGTCATTTTTCCACCCGGACCAGGACTACAGTGGCGCAGAAGCTTCCAGCGGATATAATGAAATAATGGATTGTGGAAGCCTGGGCTAACGTGTCAGTCGGTACTGTTGCTCGAGCTTTTGCAAAACCTGGCATCATTTTTGAGGAGTCGCATGTCATGGAAAGTGACTGAAAGTGACACTGAACTTGAAGAAAGTTAACCAATTAGTGGAGTTTAGCCGCGTTGTTCTGGTCAGAAAGAGGTTGTGTTTTGATATGGATTAGCGGTAAAAATGTGAGTACCTGTACCAAACTGTTTGAGCACCAGCTTTTTTTTAAATTATTAAACGTTTTGTCACTGTGTGTCCTACTTTTTAATCAATACTTCGATAAACCATAAATAAACTCAGTTCTGCTTCTGTTGTATTTTTAAATACGCACACTTGTACTCTTGTTTGTGTTGTAATGCGGCCGCACGAGAGGGCAACCATGCCCCATCGGGTGATGTGCCCTTTTTAATGGTAAATACAGAAATAGAAGCAGCTATGGAGAATGCGCCTTTTAACAAGATGCGCCGTATGGTCGTGAAAATACGGACATTTGCACAGCATGGCAAAACACAAACCCATTAGCACATTTTTATATGACTTATTTTTCGAATCATTTCGGCAGGCTATAGAAACATTCATATTGTGATTTATTAAGTATTGCCATTAAAGTTGTTGTTTTTGTTTGTTTTTAAATCGGGTAGGCTTTCACTTTAATGCGGTAAAATCACTTTTTTTTAGGGGGGATTGTTTTTGGGGGAATCCGAGAGTCCTTAAGTTTAAGAAGATTATGAGCAGACGGGTATTGCTTCACGTATCATGCCCTGTACACATACCTTTAAAAACAGACTTACTTTCTGGTGTAAGTCATGAAAGCATGATCACAGGATTACGCAGGGAAAGGCTGTCGGACACCTGAGACGTGCGCAGCCTGAGATTAAATATGACTTCTGGGGTTTAAGCGCTGGGATTTTGCTTTTGTTTTGTTCTTCGGCTTTTGTTAACAATGAAAAATAAAGAGAAGACAAAACGACTCACCTAAACTCATTGAGGTTCCTAAGCAGATCTTGTTGGGAGGATACAATCGTGCCCAGCTGCTGGTGTGCCACGTCCAGCTAAAAAAAAAACAACAGCATGGTAGGAGGAGCCAATATTGGAAAAAATAATCGTGTATGAACAATTTTGTTTGCATTGTCGAAAATACAATGTAGGCGTAAACACGCCTGTGAAGCTTGTCTCAAAAGTTCAAATGTCACAAACCATGGTCAATTAAAGTTGCAGTGTGTAAAAATTAGCGGCATCTAGTGGCATACTTAGCAAATTAGTTTTCAAACACACACTTAGCACTTCACACAGATTAAACTTTGCAAACACTAACCAATTACTAGGAGTGAAAGGGTTAGCTTGAGTGGCTAACAGCAACAATAACAAGAATCATTTGCTAGTTTATAAAATTCATGATTGAAGGCTATACAAAACAAATGTTACTTGACATTAAAAGAAAAAAAGATCCAAAAAGTCTTAAAATTAATTTTTAGAGAAAATACACAAAAATACCATTAAAATGGGGGTTTATTTGGATGGGGAAATGAGGTTTTTGTGCAACCGTTTATTCCAATAGGAATTCATATTCTTGATCTATTTAAGTCGCGTGTTTTGAAGTTCAAGTAACTCTCATACACAAATGTAGTATTTTGCAATAATTTCTTGTACTCGATCACAGTTTTCACTTTTGTTTCCCTGTATCCCTAACTTTCTTGGGACCAATTTTTATCAGCACAAAGGTAATAAAATGCACTAAAACACAATGCGATGAGATGTGATCCCTCTTAAACACATGGAATGACAAGGAGGGAGCATGAGGACAAGAACTGATTGAGTGGCTATGCCCGTCTTCGGCGAGTATCTATGGCAGGGGTCTCCAAAGTGGTGCCTGTGTGCACCAGTTAGCCCTATGAGAACACAAATAGTTCGCAGACAGGTTCATAAAAATAGCTCACCATTGAGGGGTTATGGCAATTTTCTAGTGAATTAGAATTCTTACTGACATGACTTTTTTTAGTAGTTGACTTAACTTAAAATAATTACAACCTGGAAGACCATAGCAGAACATAGCTCAAACACAATTTTCGAACTGTATATGAAATTGGTAGCCCTTCGTGACAATCGGTAGCAAAAAGTAGCTCCCAGATTAAAAAAGGTCAGTGATCCCTGATCTACATTAATCTAGAATGTATCTTAACAGTGACAAGAATAGACCCATTCTCAGAATATGATCCTAACTATGACAGAACAATTTACAAAAAATATTGAAAATTTAAGAATTAAAAAAATTGCTCCAAGACACAATATTTTTGCTACAATGAAGTCTAAATTTGTGTTGAAAATAAAGTTGCAATGCAATAAACTAGACATAAGAACATAGTTATAAGGAGATAAATGAAACAAACAGCTCAGTACAACCACAAAATGGTTTGATATGAATTACAGTCACGGTGCAACCCACCTGGCCCGAACCGGTGTTGCCTCCTCTCTTGGAGATCTCGTCGGTGACAATAGTAACGTAACGGCGCTGCTCGTCCAGAATCATGGCCAGCTGCCGGTTGAGCTGCTTGATCTCCAGGTGGATGCGGTTCTGACCCTCGAACACCTGACGGATCTCTCGGTCGTTCACGCTCTCGAAAAACTCTTCAACTGACAGGAGAAAGATCGAGAGTTGTAAATATTTTCAAGATACCAACCTTAAACGTTCACATTAAACAATGTATTCTAATGTTTTTCATTACAGTAAGCCCAACAAGATAACTATGGAGGATTTAACCATGAAATGTTGTAAGAATCGTCATTGTATACACTACAGTTCAAAAGATTGGGGTAACCCAATTTTGTGTTTTCTATGAAAAGTCACCGTTATTTATCAAAAGAGAAGTGTTCTTTAGCCCATATTAATTTCTTCTTTTTGATAGCCAGTCTCAAGTATGGCCTTTTCTTTGTCACTCTTGAGGCCAGCAAATCGGAGTCACCAAGTGTAGATGTTGACACTGGTGTTTTGCGGGTACTACAGTGTTTCCCGTAGAATTCTGTGGGACCCTAGTGGGTGTACAGTCTAGGGGGGAACGGGGGGCATGCCCCTCCAGAAGAAAATGTACATTTTAAAACCAAATGTATTGATCTGGGGCATATGTGTGCCCTTACTATTGAATGATAAATGCACTAGTTATGAAAGGCCATGACAAAGTAAATAAGTCACACCCACAAAGCATAGTAAACAAGACAGGAATTTAAGGCAGAAAAAAATCTGCTCGTCGTCTAATTAAACCCAAGATTAAAATTAACATTTTGTAAACAAATATATGATCAATAATATGTAAAAATATGCGTGAAATAAAGGAATTAAAAAATGTTTTATAATACTATATTACACTAGCCTTTATTTTTTCACTTTAAAGTTAACTTTTAACCAATTCAAACGTATACTAAGCAACTTTAAAGTCAAGCAACAAAGAATCCCTGAAAAACAAACAAAACAACAAATAAAATAAAAATGATAATTTTTAACTTCAGTGCTATAAAAAACAATTCAATATAAGAACTTTTGACTAATTACAATTTAACATTTAACCGATGTAGACTGAAACACTACAGAACCTCTGAAAAAACACTCAGCCCATCCTTCCTGTGCTCAATGTATACACACCCTTCTGCCCAGCAAACAAAAACACGCATATTAACCAATCAACTACTCAAGCAAAAGAAATGAAATGATCTGCATTTATATGGCGCTTTTCAAGTCAATGACTTCCCAAAGCGCTTTACAATGTGCTCCACATTTCCCAATAGCGGCCTTGTATTTCAGCCATGTAAGACGCTAACCTGCTTATTGGGGGTATTAGGGGTTCAGTGTCTTACCCAAGGACACTTCGACATGTAACACGGACGAGCCGGGATCCTTTGATCCCAAGACGAGCGCTCTACCTCCGGAGCTACTGCCGCCCCCAAAAGAGAGTGAGATCACAAAAAAGGGTGAAAGCGAGGACACCGTGGTGTTATGCTCTATTTAAAATGAGATATCATAAAAATATTTTTCTTAACTCAAAATGTATGTATATTTAAAAATATTATTCAATTTCTTATTAATACAAGTTAATGAGACTGTAGCTGGGGTCTAACAAGACCTTGGCGGCCCGCCAGAGAATTCATATGGTTTGGGAAACACTGTACAGTACTATTTAACAGAGCGGCTAATTGAGGAACTGTAAGGCGTCCATTTCTCAAACTAGGGACTTCAATGTACTTGTCATCTTGCTTGGTTGTGCCTCAATCTCTTCTTCTATGATTAGAGCCTGTTTATACTATTCTCAGAAGGGAGTAGAACACACTGTTGTAAGAAATCCTCAGTTTCTCTGCCATTTCTTGCATGAATTAGCCTACATTTCTTAAACTAACAATAGACTGTCGAGTATCAAAAGAAAATTCTCTTTTCTGGCTGAAAGTTGAATCACACCCAAACATGTTATGCTACTGATACTTGACTAAATCAAAGAAAAAAGATCAGTTTAATAGCTTCTCTGAACTGCTAAACTGTTTTAAGCTGTGCTAACATCATTACACAAGGGTTTTCTAATCTATTAGTCTTCTAACGCATTAGCAAACAGTGTTCCATTAGAACACTGGAGTGTTGGTTGCTGGAAATGGCCTCTGTACACTTATAAAGATATTGCTTTAAAAAAAACATTTGGAGCTAAAATACTCATTTACCACGTCAACAATGTATGTGGTGTGTTTCTGATTGGTTTAATGTATCTTAATTTAAAATAAATGATTTTCCCTCAAAAATAAGAAGTCAAGTCATGTTTATTATTTGTATAGCCCTTAATCACAAGAAGTCCTTACGCGCTGCACAGACCACAGACTCATACAAACTCCAGACTATTATTACACGGTCCCCTGATCCAAAACCTACGTGAACATTTTTAAATGACCCAAACATTTGAAAGGTATTGTATATCCAGAGACACCTTTGGTACTTTGCGCTTTAATTATCCCTAGCTAACTCCTTCGTGAATTTTTAATTAAATTGTCTTTATTGTCATTGATATCAACGTATCGTTCATTGTGGTCAGAGAAAGCATAGAGTAAGTGCGGCATGGGACAAATTGTGTGTGTGTGTGTGTGTGTGTGTATGTGTGTAATGGGTAGGCATGACCGTTTGCATGTGCGAAAATGATAGGCCTGTGCATGCTGTCAGTCAAACAGTCGGGGTGGGCATGCGCAGTGTATGTCTCCATATGGAAACAAACTGAGAAGCATGGCGACCGCTGGTTTTAAGTGGCTCGCTACATTGCAAAGAAATTCAGCATTTAAATCGGACTCTGACGAAAGTTAGAAAAGTGCAAAGGAAACGGCTCCATGGATTGTTATCTGGTCCATGAATCAACTGAGGCAGAGTCTGGGAGAAAGCAATAGCGAGGCTGCAGGACCGGCCCTTTGCTACGGCTAAGCTAACAACCCTTACAAGCAATCTCTGCGGAGCCTATATTTCAGCAACTCCAGATCCATTAGACATGTACAGCTACAACTCGTGGAAAACCGCAACATTTGGGAATGTTATTTTGATCATCGTGGAATCTCGGCTAAAATCGACGACACCCGATGCTTGCGCACAGCTAGCCGTCCGCTCTCTAAATTGCTTTTTTACTCTGAAAGGAGAAGCCCTCCAATTTTATTTTACTTTTGTATAGTGACATTAAAACAATCCAGTCGACTACAATTATGTGTTGTGCGTCATTATTTGTAGATCTATAATTGTCATTTTGTCAGTCATGTATTCTATGACGGTTATGACGTAATTTCGAGGTAAGTTAAACACTTTGGGGGCTTTTATGGAGGTGCGACACTTCTTTGCGGCGAATGCCTTTTCGCGGGTGGTTCTGGTCCCCATTAAGCGCGAAAACTAAGGGATTTCTGTATATATATATATAATATATATATATATATATAATTATTATTTAATTTTTTTGTTCTGACAACAGTTCAATCATTTCAAAGGCCAAACGCCGACTAACTTGGCTCTCCTTCTACGTCAGGGTGCTCTTTCTGAAACTCCTCTTTCTTTTTGTCGAGCTCCTGCTGGAAGTTGTGGAATTCCTCCTGGTACTTGTCCTGGTCTTCTTTAGGAATCTCCGCTTCTGGGAGGGGCTTCAAGAGCGCCACCGCAAACAAAAGTATTAAAAAAAAAAAAAAAAAAAAACACAAATAAAGAAAAGCTTCAGTGAATTCAAAAGCAGCGCAGACTGATTTGTTTGCAGGCAAAAGCAGTGTAATTTGGAAAAGAGTTCTGAAAAGATGGAATTTACCGGTGTCTGGCCTGGTTCCGTGAGTTGGAATAACAAGAAGGACAAGACATCATGGTCATCTACAGTGAAGAAAAGAAAAAGAAAATTAGACATATCTCTATCTAAATCTATATATATACATATATATCTATATATATATCTATATATATATGTATATATATATATATATATATATATATATGTATATATACACAAATATAATTTTAGACCTAAATGAATATTATGGAATCGTTGAATTATATATTATTAACACGAATTTGTACTTCACTGAAAAAAGATTATTTGAAAACATTCGATATAGCTTTATTTAAAAACATAAAAACATTTACCTGTTCCGTTCCTTTGACGGCTATTAACATCAAAACCTTTGATTGGGCTGGTGATGAATTAGTTAATTTAAAGGAACATTGTGTATTATTTCGTGCCTCCTAGTTTTAAACAACCTTCATTTGAAAAAAAAACATTATTGATTTAAATAATAAGCAAAAATCCATTAACTAACAAATAAACAGGCCTTTATTAAAACACTTGAAGGTTGAGAAATGTCAATTTTAAATAACATGAGGCTCACATAAAGGGAGGTGACTGTTGATTTTCTGCCATCTTGCCAGTACGGGTACCCCCAAAAACCTTGTGAAAGGCTGGGCAAAAAAAAAAAAAAAAAAAGTGTATTTTGGGTAATTTAGTTTCCATATTTTGGATTCTTCCGTTTAATGAGAAAGACTACACAATACAGTGACATCAAGTGGTCAAATAATAATAATAATAATAATAATATTAACATTTTATTTTGAAGTTCCTTTCAGGACACCCAAGATCGCTGTACACAGAATATAAAACTTCAATAAAACTAAAACGAAACAAACAAGCGATAAATATAAAATTAAAAACAGGATAAAGTTAAAAAAAGGTAGGTGGGGGGGCATTTTAGGCAAATCAGAAGAGATGGGTTTAGAGTCTGAATTTGAAGATGGACAGAGTAGCGGAATTTCGGAGGTCAGGTGGTATACACAGTGTCCCTTTTATTTAAAAGTCTAACATGTATCCGTGCTCAGGACGTAAAACCCGTTTTTCTATTTTACCAGCATCCATAAAAAACCCTAACAAAGTCTAGATACCCTCATTGGAGACGCCTCTCCTTGTGCTAAAGACCTTAAAACCATAACCCTGACCCGTCAGCTTAATTTTCCACGGCGGAATACCTGCTAATCCTCCCGTCGCAGCCGAAATGCCGAAGTAACCCTCGGTGGGAATGATCATGTTCTCCACTTTGGCACATAACTCAAAGTCTTCTCTGTCGGGGGTGAAGCCATTGTTGATCAGGACCTGCCGAACGGCGTGACATCGCTGTTACAGCAGAGGCCTGAACGTGACCCAGAAACAGGAATCCAACGGCACGTACCGACAGCGTCTTTTTGTAGTACCTCACTTTGGCTCGGATGGGATATGGTTTATTGCGGAAGTCCCGTAGACACGTTCCTAAGGCTTGTGTGCTGCCGTCACTGCCAACATAATAGACAACACTTTTGGCTAACAACTATTAACAGGTTTTCTATACAAAAATATTTTCTTGCTTTTACAAAAATACTCTATCAATGAAAGATAATATTCTTAACAAAAGCAATTGTGAATCAGATTGTTTACATTATAAGTTAACATGCAAGTCCTATTGAAAAATTCAAATGGAAACACACAAAAACACACCACCCGTTCCAATTTTACAAAAACAATACACGATCGTATGAATTTAATAAGGCAATCTCATCAAATTCATATAATTGTGTTCATTTTTTTCTGTACAAATGACTTTGTGTTGATGAAATTCTGTGCGTGGCAAACAACTCTTATAAAAACAGTGGATTCCAAGACAAACCTCTATGGTAACACAGACAAAAAATGGGATTAGGGAACAAGAGTGGATTATTTACTTTCAAGCAAATACAATCATATCTGTTAATCTTTGTTTAACAGGTAGCAGCGTCAGGGCCACTTAAGTGTTTACTTACTGTTTGTGGTCATAATCAAATTTGCCGTTGTTCCCCACGATCACGATAAGCGGGTTATTTTTCTGCAGGGGGCACAAAAAAATAATTCCGATCGTGAAAAACATAACCCATCACAAACCTCTCACCTTTTATTTGTTATGGTAAGCAAACAATGTCGCCGGTATGATCTTTAATCATTATCTGATCATCTTTAAGTACCGTACTTTCTGGACTATAAGTTGCACCTAAAAACCCCGAATTGGACAGAAATGTTAAAGTATGCCTTATAACCTGGTGCATCTTATATGTGAATGAAATTGGGAATGCAGTATTTATTCCTGTGTGATACTGTACAAGGTTTAACGGTATACCTGCGTATTTGTGCAATGATTTATCAATCGGATAACATCTTTGACCAGTATCGCAAAACATCTTCAGCAAAGGGAATCGAACCCAGGTAGCGGCGGTGAAAGTGCCGTTGGATCACCAGTGATACAGGTAACATACGAAAAGGCATTGGATTTAATAATTATCACATCCATTTTACCCGTTACAGAAACAAATGTTAGAGAACGGAGAAAAACAAAAAGTCATCTTGAAAGATATAAATAAATGCAAAGTCTGATTCATCAACACATAAATTGTTGTGCTTTATTTGCTTTTATTAACATCTTCCAGGACAAATGTTTTCTCCATTCTCCAACATTTGTTTCTTACTTACTTAGAGTGAAAGTAGTGTTAGATTAAATCGAAGGCCTTGTAGAGGGGCTTTTGTATCAACAATAGTGTAGTTCTAGCGCTCTTACCACCGCAACCCCGGTTTCATTCCCGTTGCATTCATTGTTGTTATCTTGGTCAGCGACATTGTATATAATATGATAAGTATATAAAACGTGCAACCGTTATACACAAATAACTACAGCAGGTAATACTGCAGTTTTAAATCCATGTGCCTTAGTCCAGTGTGCCCCTGATGAAATGAAATGAAAAAAAAAAAAAGAATTGGGGGAGATGCGCCTTATAATCCAGTGTGCCTTGTAGTGCGAAAATATGGTACAATAAATTAAAGGGAGTAAAATGCGTATTATTTGAAAACTAGAAGTCGCTGTATTGGGTAGTGGAACTGAAAATAAACTAAAAAGCAAAAAGGAATACAAAGTACAGAGAATCAAAGTGAGTATAAAGCACCAATTTTCTTTTCATCTTTTTGCCTGGCCTTGAGCAAGGCATTTTGGTATCCGTTGCAGTAAGATGGCGGATTGCTTATTTTTTTATAGCAATATTTTTTTTCTAATGAATTAAGTTTTTTACCACTAAATATTACACACTGTCCATTTCAGGTAATGGCAAAAATAGGATTGTTAAGAAAGAGGAATTAGATCAGGTTTAAGGATTGTATATCTGAAAACGTTCTGAACTAGCTAAGGTGTACATTTTAAACACATATTCGAAATGAAGTGAACTTGCCACGGACCTTGCCGTCATTGTCGAAGGAGTCGAAGAAGACGCCGACTCCGTTCCACTTATCAGAGGATCCGTATACGGGCCCCAGCCGGCCTTGGGCTTCGGTGAACCAGATGGCCTACAGACGCAAAATGAGACAATTTGAGAAACTTGGCGGAAATCATCTTTTTGCCAACTTGTCATTGGCACGTCTCAAGAAAGAACAAAAATAATTGTGAAGAATTGCTCAACATCTTATTCAAAGAATCACCCAAAATCACTGAGTCAGTATTAACTCTACCCAAAAACTTATTTTAAATGGGTCAGACAATAGACTTTCCCTTGCCATCAACTGATGAAAGACTAATTGTCACCCAACCTGTAAGGTGAGCATTGAATGAAACACGCTGCCACCTCAAAGGTGATTTTAACTCGTTGCTTCTTATTTTACTTATTTTAATGCAAGTGACTAAACACTATTCCACACAAGCCAAGTAAAGTAACATTTTAAAAATACAATTGATATATTTCCAGTATTTCCTCAAAACATACATTTCGGACCCTTCAACTCAGAACATAACATTTTAATAACGCCGTCAATGTTTCTTGCTAATCAACACAAAATCCAGTTAGCTTAAAAGAAGGAATCCTCAGGTCAGCGATTCGCTTTTTCTTACCAAGCCGTCTGCACCCATTCGGCCTCTACCGGATACGCGGAAAGTCACCTCGACCTCCCAGTGTTCGAAAGACGCCTTGTTTTTGGACCACACGGCCCCTCGCTGACTCTTGAGGGATGGTACGATCCTAACTTGGTCCGCGCTGGGAATGGCATCTACCATCAGGGATCAGACAAAAACGCATCTCTGTGAGGGCACTGCATAGCTTTTCATACCGGCTGTCATTCAGGCCATGTGGGGGGGGGGAAATAGTTTCCAGAGATGGATGTTATCTTAGCATTGCTGTTGGTATACAGCTCGAAGGACTGTGTTGTATGTAAAAACTCAAATCAAAGCCATTATTATAATTGATAGGATTGGAGTACCTATTATTCACTCGTGCTCGCTTTGGTAAAACCCTTTCCTATTAGTTTACCTCACTGTTATAACAATCAGGCACAAGTTTAACAAAAACTTTCGGAACACTGTTCTCACTGGGATTTTAAGCCATGAAAATAGTTCTTTATGCAACATAAAGAAAAAAATATTCATGACATTGAAATCAAGTGAGATTATGCAAGTGACTGTTAGAACTAAAACTTGACGGTTATCAGCTGTATTTGATATGGTAAGAAGCTGAGGAATATTGAAAAACGTCAAACAAGGTTTCTTCTGTCATGTCAAATATTTGTCATCTTGACAGATATTTGCAGTCCTTAAAAACTGGAAGCTGCAAGTTGAAACTCACTAAGTTCTTACAGGGTTCATTTTTTTAAGACAGATCAGTCAGTGTTTAGTGTGGGAACGTCTTATTGCGCCGTTTTTGGCTATTGTTTTGCCTTCCTTCCAATGTTCTAAGAACAACAGGTTAAAGGTGGTTGGGTGCACCGTTTGAGGTGTCCTTCAAAAGTTGGACGTTAAATATTTTCCATGTATTGGTTTAAATGCCCAACTGAGTTGTAAGAGCCCTTATGCTTTAATTTCCATTGCACCTCTCAGCTTTTAGCTAGCTTACTTTTATCAGAGCTGTTCGGAGTGGAACACATTAGGATGGAGGAGTGCTGAAGAGTGACGTCATGCAGGTTTTTACTTTATGTCAGTGTAGCAAAAATATGGTGGAAGTAAGAAAAGGCCTGCTTCTAGTAATGTCCAAACGCCAACCCAGACACCAAGAAAGATGTAAAATGTTTATTCTAGCGCATCTAAGAAATGCACGTATTTGCACGCGCATCATGAATGAGCCGACTAAGGCTGCAATAATTCATTTAGGCCAGTAGATGGCAGCAGAGAGTAATTACGTTCAAATTCTGCACAGCTCCTTTAGGCTTGCAAATGCGAAGCTAGTGCAATTGTATACCTGTGAGGTTCTCTCATATTTTAAATTTTTGATCAAATGAAATTGTGTACGCCGTATAACAATTTTTCTATGGGGATAGTTTTTTTATATTTTCTTTTAGACTTTTTGACTGATCTTGTTTTCCAATTTCGGCTCTGTTCCGGATCTTGTCGGTCATTTGTAAAAGAAAAATGCTGCAAGAATTGTTTGTGTTGTTAATTTCATAAATAAAATAAATGGCTGTTTACACAAATGATCATCATTTTTATGCAACATGGTTAAGTCATGTTTATTTCTATTCCCCTGAAAGACAAAAGGTCCCAAAGACCTGCACAGGTCACCATTTCACTATCCCCTGATCTGAAGCCTACACCAGGGCAAGGAAAAAATTCAAAAACCTAAGCATGAGGAAACATGACAAATGGTCTGTCTTGCTGTGAGTAAACAGGTGTCGCGTTATCTTTGTAAAGATTATTATCATTTTATAAGTGGATATGCACTCATTAATAAGGGAGAAAGTCTGCTTAGGATGACAGGTATGGAATTCTAACAAGTTAATTATTCTAGAACAGATCAGTCTTCGTGTGCTGTGTACATACCTGTCAACCTGTAGGTTTTTGCCGTACAAAGTACGTTTATTATGCATTTTAAGAAGTGTACGACGTACAAGAAAATCTGTCCGGAAAAACACAAATTTGTCAATTATAGGTACTATCCGGTATACACCGACTATCACGAAACGGCAAATCAATCAAGTCAAACGAGTTCGCCGCGGTAGCCTTTATCTCGGTCTCGTTTTTTCCATTGCAAACGAAGCGAGCGGTTTGATGCTACTGTGCGCATGCGTCTGCTGCCTGGGGATTTCCCATCATGCATGATTCCGATCACACGTGAACAAAGTCTTAAAAAACATCGGATTTTATGTGGTAGTTGTTTAGTGAAAGGAAGTCCGTCTCTTTTTAGAGAACCGTCTTTTTCGGCTCAACTCATTGTTAAACTCAAACGGCTCACTTGCTTTGATGCATTACGAATTATTATGTTGTATAAAGAAGTTAAGAAAAAAAGGAGGTATAAAAGGAGAAAATGAAAAATGTCAGGTTTGTGGTTATCCCTTTAATCAGTATATTACCAACAATAATTTAATGCAGTAAATGAATTAATAATTTGAATAAGAAAATATATTATTCTACTTAATTATATTTGCATGTATTTTTTCCAAGCTACTTATTTTTTTTATAATAAACCCCATTCATCTCGAGCGACTCAGTATCTCACAACAAAATGTTAAGTAATAATATATATGATATAACGAAACACATGTACAATATAACTACATAAATAGACATGTTTGAAAAACAAATATGGTGTAAGATTATCTTGTATTTTGTAAGGGAAAATACAACATTTTGTAAGGGCATGGAGCAGTGGAGGTTGACAGGTATGAGTGTATGTATTATTGTGCCTCTTTGCCATTATTTGCCTTATTTTCTATGCTCTTTGCACGACAGGTTACCCTTGCAAAAAAGGAACCCGTTGGCAACTGCAAATGACAACTTTTATCAAATTGCATCTTGATGAATGGCAGCTGCATCAGGTCCATTGATGCTATGTTGTGACGCAACAGTCCAAATTTCAACCAAAAGGTTTAGGGTTCGACCTCAGGTTGTAACGAGCCATGAGCAAGATATTGAATTTATAATTGCTCGGAAATTACCTGGCAGACTTAACTTATAGATGTAAAGGGACAAAAATACAATGACATATTGGCGATGATTTTTAAGCCCATTCCGTTGCCTGTGGGGTAACTGGCGAGCGTTAGCGGCTAGCTTTGGGAAATTATTGTGAGTTTAGCACACTCAGAAAGACGTCCGGACTTACTGCCCACGTAAACCCAGAAAGGGACTGTTCCGTCTGCTTGAACCAGGTGAGGACCCTTGAAGCTGTACTTGTACTCGAAACGGCGATGTGGAGCCGCTTCCGCCGGCTCGGGGGTCTTCTCGACGGCGTCTCCGTCGGCTTCCGCTGCCGTCCCTCGGACGGCGCCGCTGTGACACAGAAGCCCGACGAAGAGAGTCACCAGCAGCCTTCTCGTGGCCGAGGAGGAAGCCAAAGCCGGCAACCTCCGCTGTGTTGCTGCTGCGGGCACCGCCATGTTTTCGTGTCAGTGCTGACGTAGCGCTCAGTGGCGGGTGCGCGCGGGCATGACGGGATGCCTGGAGGCCAACAGGGCGTCTTCTCATTGGTCCGCTGCTGTCGCTCTCGCGCGTGCACGCGCACGCTGCGGCGGGCCTCGGTAGATGGGACACGCCGTAAGTTATGGGACAGAGGGCAAAGTTACATGTCCAACGACCCTCGGGACCACCGGAAATAATACCAATAAAGCTATAGTTAAAGGTTCAATTCCATTTTTTTACGCATCCCATACCTGTCAACCTCCACGGCTCCATGCCCTTACAAAATGTTGTATTTTCCTTCACAAAATACAAAATAATTTTTCACCACATTTTTTATCAAACGTGTTTATTTATGTAGTTTGACATGTTATATTGTACATGTGTTTAGTCATATCATATATATCGTTAATTAACATTTTGTTGTGAGAACTGAGTTGCTCGACATGAATGAGGTTTATTATAAAAAACGTTCAAAAATTAAGTAGCTTGGACGTTCACTGTAGAAGGAAAATTACAGGCAAATATAATTAAGTAGAATAATGGATTTTCTTATTCAAATTATTAATTCATTTTCTGCATTAAATTATTGTTGGTAATACAGTGGAACCTCGGTTTTCGAACGCCTCTCAGTTCGAACGAATCGGTTCTCGACCAAAAATTTCGAGAAATTCTTGCTTCGCTTTTCGTTCAAAAAATCGGAGTTCGAACGCCGGTACGCTAGGGGCGATGCTGAGCAGCGTACGGGTGTAGATTGCCCCCACCCCTCGTGAAGAACTGTTGTCACGTGAGCGCACACTCCTTTTTGCTTTCGTTATTAATATCGGTGAACGGAGTGTTTTAACCCCTAATTATGCCTCGGAAGAAGGTCGGTGCAAGCAGCAAAGTTGCTACAGGTGAAAAAAGAAGAGTAGTGCATACAACTATTGCATTTAAGAAAGAAATAATAACAAAATATGAAGAAGGTGTGCGAGTTTCCGATCTTGCTATACATACAGCATGGCTTCTGCTGAGCACCACAAAGGTAAGAAATCCTATTCATAAATATTTTCTTTATCCTTTAACCGCTAACCACTTCTTGTCGAGACCCGGGTGCTAAATGACGTGTATACGACCTGATTTTTTTATTTTTACACGTTCATGTTAGCGTAATCTTTCGTACGGAAGATTACGCTAACGCGAACGTACAATTAGCCTGGGTTAGCTTCATGTTTACGTTCTTGGTAAACATTTAGGGTGTTGGAACGGATTAAAACAATTTTACATTACTTTTAATGGGAAAAACAATTTTCCGTGATCGACCAAATCGGTTTTCGAACAGGGTTCTGGAACGGATTATGGTCGAGAACCGAGGTTCCACTGTATACTGATTAAAGGGATAACCACAAATCGGTCTTTTTTAATGTTCTCCTTTTATACTTCCTTTTTTTCTTAACTTCTTTATACAACAATAATGATTCGTAATATAATGCATCAAAGCAAGTGAGCCGTTTGAGAGCAAGCTCTCTTTAATGAGTTGAGCCGAAAAAGCCTGTTCTCATTATGGCAGACAAGCAAAAATGCACAATTGATGGTTCATGTAGTTTGATCTATTATTTAAATCTGTATTTTTGTTTTTTTACCACTAGCAGGGGCTAAATAGCACACACTGTCCCTTTTCAAGGAAAAACAAGATTTGAATAATCAGCAAAATACATGAATTATCAAGACCAGAACGGAAACAGGACCCAATTGCGTTGTGTTTCTCACAAGTTTTATTAAAGGAAAGAGGAAGGTCTGCCCATGATCCGGCGTTCGCTAGGCGCGGGAAGCAAGTCGCTCTCGTACACAGTTTGTGATCCGAACACGGAAGTGCATCTTCCGTAGCGAGCGATGGCAGTGTCAAGGACAGAAAAACAGTTCGATAGCCTGGACAGGAGAGCAAAAACATGGTCGGGGTCAGAAACGAGTCGTAAGTCGGGACGAGAGAGCAGCAGTGTTCAGAATCAAAACGGGTCGTAGCCGGAGACAAAAACGGGACAGGTGGGAGTCAGGGTCGAAAAAGGCTTGCCTAGTGTTAACTGAAGTTTCCAGACGGACTGACAAAAGGCGACAGACAGGAGTGGGTTTAAATAGGGACAGGGAGCCAATCAGAGTCCGAGACAGTTGGCGCCAAAGGAGCAGGCACAGGTGATTCACATAGGTAATCATGACATTATCATTTAAACATGCATTTTCTTTATATAACTCAAGCTTCACCTTGAGAAAGCTGACATAATTATCTGCCATCTTGCTGCTATGGATAAACACAACATCGTAAATGAATTAAATTAGAAGAAAATGTTGTGATTTGATCACGTCAAATCCCCTGTTTGACTACTTCTTAGTGGTTTTTATCACTTTGAGTTTCTGTAGTTTGATTAGTCCCTAGTGGTTTTTATCACACATTTTGCGTGTTCTAAACAATACAGCGACATCTGATGTTCAAATAAAGCACACTCACTGTTCCTTTAAAATGTTATGTTTTCAGAAGTTTGAAAAGAAATAAGGAAAAAAAATATTTTTTATTGGAAAAAAAGACGATGGAAATTTGATTAAAAGGTACTTCGTGAAAAGTGAAAAAACGTTTGAAGTGGTTTTATGCAACTCTCGGCAAAAAAATTGCGAATCAACTTGGATAAAAACTTTGGGGTCTTCAATACATTGTTTCAAGATATTACTGATTTAGTAATCCCTCGTTTTATCGCGTTTCATCTTCTACTGTCTTACTGCTTCGTGGATTTGAGTTATGCATTACATTCTACATTCCCAAAAATAATATGTATTTGTAAAAAGTAAATACATGTTTATAAGTACAGTACCTGTTCCGTTACGCGAATGCTCGGCCTTGTAAAAAGGTTTTGTCCTTTAGTTTTAATGTTAAAAGAGTATTTGATTTTTATAGTATTTTATTTATTTTCTCCTTTTTGTTTAGTTCAGTTTTGATTTTATCTTTTAGTGTTATTTATTTATTATTATTATTGTTTTGTTGTTGTTGTTTGTTTGTTTTTGTTTGCCTTTGTTTTTTAAATTTTGGTATTTCAGAGGATTGTATGTTTGGGGAGTTGCATCTTTATGAATATTGAGTATATTGTGTAATTGCGAATATTGAATATACATACATATATATACAGTTTATATATATGTATGTATGGTTCAAGTTTTTATTATCTATTTTTTCTTTGCAATAGGGAGAAAAACAAAAATGATGTTGAAATTATTTTGTCTATCAATGAAAAAATAAATAAACATAGAATAAAGTAAAAAGAGTATTTAATTGTATAATTATTGTAAAAATAAATAAATGTTTCTACTTCACGGATTCTATCTATACTATCAACGGTTCATTTTTGGAACGCAAACCCCTGCAATAAATGAGGGTTCAATGTAATCTAATCTTGTAATCATCGATACCACATACAGATAGCAATAGTGCAAAAACCTCTCGGCTTAAAACACATTTTTATTTAATAGCTTATAAATTATGTTGACTTCAGGAAACAGTCAACCGGACATTCTGTTATTATCTATATTTCATGTTGATGATGTCTGTGTATTGTCTGTTGCGTTATCCATTTCAGCCTGGTCAATGTGGAAGGCCCCTTCTCAAGGTTTTTTAATTTCTTCAGCTAAGGTTTTTGAGTTTTTTCTTGCCCTCATGTAGGTTTTACATCAGGGTGTAATAGTCGCCTGTAGTCATTGGAGACTTCTTGTGATTAAGGGCTATACAATTGCAGACAATTACTGACATTTCTAAAGATATACAGGAACAATGTGTATTTTTGGTCAGCTACTGGTTCCTGTATGACATGGTGCAACTGAAAACAAGTGCTAAAAAGCACAGAGAAGGATACAAACGACAGGCTCTCAAAGTGACCAAAACGCACCATTTTACTTCTCTTTTTTTTTACACTTTTGGGTACTGTTGGCAGCAAGATGGTGGACAATTTTGTCAGGTTTCTCTATGTGAGACTCGTTTATGTAAAATAAATGCTAATTTCTCAACCTAAGAGCTTAGTATATTTTTGATTATTATCTGAATCAATAACTTTTTGCACCACTTGGAGGTGCTAAACAATACACACCTTTAGATCCCAACAAGTTTTCAAAACTATGAATGAATGAATTAATTAATGAAAACCTTATTTCCAACATTAGAAAATAAAAACAGAACAAAAACAAAGACTCAACAAAAATATTGTAAACATAGCATGTTCGAAAAGGGGCAGTATGAAGCAGACGCTTTAATTATAACTACTACATATATTTGATCTCAATTTACACTTCCTTTTAATTTCAGGATCCTAATTGTTAATCGTCCACATTAGAGAGCATAAAATGTCAATCATTATTTTCGGGTTCTCTCTAGCTAAATTTTAAGTTTATTCATCCACCCGTCATGGTTCTTCGTTTTTTTTTGTTTGTGGAGGATCCAGGCCACGGATTCCGTCCACCTCACGCAAGGCACCTCGTGTGCGCTGGCTTGGAGGAGAACCCCTTTTCTTCCTCCCGAGTCCTCACAAATAAAATATGAAAATTCAGGTCTGCTGTGGGCTTGGTCCCTCGTATCAAGTCAATTTGTCAGGCTCGGGCTGGTTTGGGCTTTAATACCCATGGGCCGAGTAGTGCCGGATTTTTTTAGGCCCGATCTTACCTCTCAGTGGAGGTCAACAATTGTGTTGTTTGTTTTGGGTCATCAGCATGTTGTGAAATCCTCCCCGGGGGATGCAAGTCGACCTAACATTCACTTTCTGGGGCTTTCACTGGTTTCACCCCTTCGGATGGAGGGGGCGAACCCGATCAGCATGAGCCCGCTCTTGTCGTCCGCCGTAACAAAACACGGCTTTTGTGGCCTTGCTAATCTGGGGATTTTCACTCTTGTGTGGCATGATCAGCAAATGGCAAGAAGTGATCTGCGAGGCTTTAACCTGATAAAGTTTCCTGGGCTCCCTCAGTGTCTGTTTTACTCAGATTTACTCTATCCACAAAATGTATCAACGTCCTTTGCATTTTTTTTATCATAAAGAAAAAGTCCTTATCTCTTTGTTTTTTGAAGGGAAACATCTATTGTGGCCAAATACTAACTAATAATTTCCTATCAAACACGTACCACGATTGAAAAAGTACTGTCAGTGTAACCTAGGAATTATTGGAATTAAAGGTTTTGTGAATTTCAGGCAAATTTAATGACAAAATGTTGAGATTTAAATGTATTTCTTTGTAAAAATCTGCCATTTTTATGGTGATTCAGGAGTTAACTAGTGAAAGAATTAATTTCTGTGTGTTTTATTGGTAGTTTTGTGTATCAATATGAGTCTAATAATAAGTATATATATTACCCTGCCCTAGTGGCTCCCTGGCGCGTTATAAAAAATGTTTGATAATGGAAAAATATATAGTCTCTACAAAAGGACACCTTTTTAATGTTTTCTTATGTATATACACTAGAAGGGGGATTACCTCATGCGCAGTCCCTTCACAGGGTTTCTTCATTTTCCTCCTTTTGAGGTTTTTGAGTTTTTCCTTGCCCTCATGTAGGTTTTAGATCAGGGGATGGTGTAATAATAGTCTATGCAGCCATTTGAGACTCCTTGAGATTAAGAGCTATACAAACACGCATTAAATGACTTGACTACAAGAAGAAAGAGAGACATTTTAACGGAATGACAATTTATATTGTGGTGTGACGCAATTTTACATTTCTTTCTATTTATGTAAATATTTTTTGAGAAGATTCTATTTGTATTTTACCTTGTTCATAGCCAGACCAATAAAAGAAAATCAACCTTTAACATCTATACTGTAGTATCTTGTCACGAGGATTACCAGAACAGAGCAGGAGACCCCAGAGCGTTCGTACAATACTTTTATTGGAAGGAAGGAATGACAAGACGTGAATCTTCGATCCGTTGTTTGACGGATTGTCGAGACTTGACAGGCAGGTGAAGGCTTGGCGGGAATGGTTGCGGACAGGCGTAATCGTCGTGTTGTTGGTTGGGGCTGGACAAGAAGGGCGTCGTTGTGTTCGGAAGAGAGATCAGGAGTCAGGCGGGCAGGGCGTAGGCAGATTCGGAAACGGGTCGGCAACGGAGATCAGGTAGAACAACAGGATTAATCCTCCGACACCCATGTCTCGGTGTAGAATGCTTAAATAGCGAACATAACCCAATCAGAAGGCGCATTCCAGCGCGCCAGATGATTACCCCAGGTGGCTCCACTTAGGTAATCATGACAGTATCTATCATACAGTTTAAATATTCTTTAATACATACAATTAGGAAAAAACACGAATTTAAATTACTGATTACTAAAAAAAAAAACAGTTTACACATGGTTAGTCCGTGCCATCATTTGATTTATTTCCTTTAACCATTGTGTGTATGTGTCTTTGTGTTTGACTTTCGAATTGTTGGGGGACTAAAGAGGGGGATTTTATTTTCTTATTGTACGTTTATATGTTTTTATGCAACACTTTGAGTCGCCATCTATTGTCTGAAGAGTGGTATCCAAATAAGGTGTTTGTGGTCTATAAGGTGCAATGGATTATTATGCTCACTTTCAAAAATCGTCCTTTGTGTGACATTCATATAAAAAGTGCACCGGACTAGGCACAATAATTTATAACTACAGCAGTAGCTAGGGTTGCATTAAAAATCATCATAAGATAGAAAAAAAAAGCTTGTTTAATAGAATATATACTAATGTAATTGTCAGGACCAGAACAAATGGTATACCCAATTATATAACCTTAACCACAAGTTTATTGAGCGGGAAGCAAGCCGCTCACAGAATCGGAACGTGTTCTGAGTGCTGAAGTGGATCTTCCAGAGCGGGAGATTGTAGTGTTGTAGACGGAAAAACAGGTCGATAGACGGGACAGGAGAGCAAAATGTGGTCGGGATCAAAAAACGAGTCTTAAGCCGGGACGGGAGATCAAAACGTGGTCGGGGTCAAAAAACAGGTCGTAGCTGGAGACAAACGAGGAAATCAGGAACGGACGGGTGGAAAACGGGTGAAAAAAGCAGGACCGACAGGAGTCAGAGTCAAAATGCTTGCCTTGTAGAAACAGAGGTTCACTGACGGACTGACAACAGGGGTGTGAAAGGACTGAGCTTAAGTAGGACGGGGAACCAATCAGGTAGCCAGCAGCAGCAGGCGCCAAACGAGCGGGCATAGGTGAAAGTCATGAGGAATCACGACAGTTATGAAATTGATTCATTCATAAATGAATGACAACAATGAATTCTAAATTGAGAAGCATTTAGTTGTAATTATGCATTTCCAATTTTATTCACCGTATTTTCTTGCTGTAAATTGTTCCAGATTATAACACGCACTATGAAATCCGTCATTTGAAAGACATTTTCGTACAGGACACTGTCATGATTACCCAAGTGGAGCCACCTGGGGTAATCATCCGACGCGCGTAAATGCGCTTCCTGATTGGTTTATGTTCCCTTTTTAAGCACGCTACGCCGAGACCTGGTTGTCTGAGGATTACTTCTGTACCCTGTATGACCCTCCCGATTACCCGTGCCTTCTTGTTTACCTGATTCTGCCTGCCTGCCTCCGATCCGACCTGCTTCCGTCCCACGCCACGAGCTTCTCTTCAGTCCCGGTAAATCCGACCTGCTTCCGTCCCACGCTACGATCTTCTCTCCAGTCCTGGTAAACTCGACCTGCTTCCGTCCCACGCTACGATTGGCTACGTCTTCCGAAGTTGTCTTCACGGCGTTGCTGCTGACGTTCGACGGTCATCGCGCCTCCCGCTAACCCTTACGCTTTCCCAAATAAAGAATTGTACGAACGCTCTGGGGTCTCCTGCTCTGTTCTGGTCCTCCTGACAGAATCCTCAGACAACCAGGTCTCGGCGTAGCGTGCTTAAAAAGGGAACATAAACTAATCAGGAAGCGCATTTACGCGCGTCGGATGATTACCCCAGGTGGCTCCACTTGGGTAATCATGACAGGACACACTGGTTAATAGGCGCAAGAAATTGAAACTATAGTAAGTGCTAGAGTTGCATCAAAGACTTTAGAAAATAGAACAAAACTTGTTTCGTAGAGTTTAAACTAACATTTTGAACATTTTCCCGACTAAATTAAATTGATTCAGTCATAAATGGTTGCCATCCGTTATAGTATTTCATTGTCATAATGCATTTCCAATTGTACCCACCGTACTGTAAGACACACTTTCAATTTTCCAGTTTAAAGGTGCGGCATACAGTCCAGACTCAGGAAAATACTAAACATCTGGATTTGAGGTGCTTAAATATTAAAAAACAATCAGGAAGGGATATTTCGAATGACTAAATGTATATTTTTTGCTCAAAGAGTTCAGGAAATGTGTAGTTTGACTCAATTACAGGAAACACTATTATTTTTTACATTTGTATACTTACATCCAGGTGTTGATAATTATCATCTTGGTGCGAAATACACTTTTTGTAGCTTTAACTTGTTATCAATTAGGATACGATATTTAATCCCACAATATTCAATCCCACATGTCTACCGTACTCTGATATATCTAGTGTATTTTCTTGGGGTTTTTATGTTTGTATGTTATTTACTGAAAGACTGCTTTTAAATTTTGCAAAAAGACCATATCTTTTAGGGTGCTGCCCAGAGTTTTTAATTTTTCTACTCGCTGACGCCATCTTCTGGCTTAAAGTCTTCATTGCAGCCTTTGTCAAGCTTCTTGTGAGGCGCATGTAAGTACGTGCATTTCTTAGACTCTCTTGAATAAACTATTTTTTTTGTGTGTTTTGGGGCTTTTGGGTTGGATTTTGGACTGCAATTCAAACAGTCGTTTTCTTGATTTCACCATTTCAAGCTACACTAACAGAAAAACGCCAGGACAAGCATAAAATCACTCGAAATCCCAATCGCCCATTTCCTGCTTCCTAATGTGTTGCAAATCTCGAACAGTTCTCATCACAGTCGGATAAAAGCGGATAGGTAAAATGGAAAACAAATTATAGAGGCTATTTGAACTTAATTGGGCATTGTTAGTAGAGAAAATATTAAGGACACCTCAAATGACACAACCCACCTTTAACAGCAATAATAACATTCTGTAAATACGTGTCAAAGTCAAGTCAATTCCTGTTTATTTGTATTCCCCTTAATCACAAAGAGTCTCTAAGGGCTGCACAGCCAGCTGATTATTGCAAACCAGACTATTATTACACCATCCCCTGATCTAAAACCTACATGAGGGCAAGGAAAAACTCAAAAACCTCAACACATGGAACATGAAGAAACCTTGAGAAGGGACCAAAATACTTAAACCAATTCATTTTTAACAAAAATATATGTAAATGTTAAAATAAAACATAAAATAAAAACAGAATTATACAAAATAAATTTCAAACAACAATTTGACTGACAAATGTGTAGAATTACAAAAATCTTTGAAAGGAGAGAAAGTGTTGATGTCTTTTAAGCCTGTCATGACTGATTCACTGTTGAAAGCACGCTCAGTGGATGCGAATAATAAAAACAAATACGAACCCCGTTGCACCTTTGTGGCCAAAATTCTCATTAGGGGCATTAAACGTGCCCTCGTTTGAGGGCAAACCCGGGATTTAACATGACAAAAGGCATGCTAATGGGTCCATTTAGCCTCACACAATGACAACCTGCTGGACCTTAATGGGCTGCCGGTGCCCGTGAAAAACTCATCCCGGTCGCCAGCGCAAATATTTGGCCAGCCAATTATGCTCTCTTGTCCCTGACATGTCATGTGTGAGCTCATCGAGTGACTCTGAATAAAATCGGTGCTGACAGAGTTTGAGCTTCAAAGTTGAAGCGAATCTGTTCTGAATCTTTAAAGGGATTATAAAAGACTGATATTTTTTCAATCAAGTCAAGTCATGTTTATTTGTATAGCCCTCAATCACAAGGAGTCTCAAAGGGCTGCACAGACCACAAATTATGCAAATTTAAGACAATTATTACTCCATCCCCTGATCTAAAACCTACATCAGGGAAAGGAAAAACTCAAAAACCTCAACATGTTGCAATGACAAATAATCAGGCACAGAACATGTAGAGTTCCCCCCACAATCATGCTGATATGTTGCAAAATATTCCACGCACTGGGGGACTCGAGAAATCATTAGTTTGGTCACAACAACGGCTGGATTAGCCCCCGCTAGCTCTCCTTTTGTTATTTTCGTTGGTTGCTGTTTGGTGTACCATTACTGCATCCACCTGCAATACAACGCCTATGTATTCTACACAAAAACTACCAAAGTTTGTCTTAAAACATTTAAAACCTCTTCAAATAACATGTTAACCAATATGGTGACTGGCTAACGAGGGTGCTACACCGATGACCTCAGAGCTCAGGAAGCCAAGGCAGGCGGTCTTCAAAATGCATTATCTAGGAAAATAAGTGGGACACAACTACGAAATACAGTACACAGACGCAGTGGATACGGTCATTTTTTTCGGGATATTGAAAAATGTCGGGCAATGCTGTAAGTTAGATTTTGTATTGTGTGCACCTTTTTCCAAGTACAGGACATTATTGTTGGGCTCATTTTCCTCCTTTCCGCCCCTACCCCCTACTAAGAACTTTGACGTTTGTATTGTTCTATATCTCGTGCATCCATTTAATAAGGTTGGTGTAAAGAGTAAAAGAGAGGCGAGCCGTTTCTTTTGAAAATTAAGTAGCATAAGAAAGCTTGATGCGGTTGAGAAAATGGTCGGAACAATTTTTTCGGCCACTTTTTACCACGGAGCGGGACCTCTTGAAGTGCATCTTCCAAAAGTAAGTTAAACTCAACTTCATTTATCTTTATTGAGCATATTATCTCATGGAATGTTTATTTTTTAGCACCAAAAAATACAGTTTACTTATACAAGCCTTAAACATACTTATATAAACCTTAAACATACAAAATATAGCACTGAAGCAACTTACGAACAAATTCAACTTATGAATGATTGTCCGGAACCTCGTTAGTAAGTAGGGCAGCGTCTGTATATGGATACTATCCAAAAACCTATGCATTTTTTACATTTAGCATGTTTTAGAATTTGAGTATGTACTTTTAAGATTAAAGCCATTTTAATATTTGAGTAAATGCCGCTTTGAACTCAGAAGTTAAAGCTGTTTTTACTCCTAAAGCTTCAAAACTGCAAAAGTTAAAGTTGTTTTAACTCTTCAAGTTTCTTAACTGCAACAGTTTTAGAGGTGTTAACTTTTGAGTCAATGTCATATTCGTGTTAAAGCCGCTTTAATTCTTGAAGGTGTTAACTTTTGAGTTAATGCCCCTTTGGTTTTAAATCAGTAGTTAAAGTCACAGTAACTCTTTTAGTTTCAAAGTGCAAAAGTTAAAGCTGTTTTAACTCTTTAAGCTTTAAAACAGCAACAGTTTAAGTGGGGTTAAGTTTTGAGTCAAAGCCATTTCCGTGTTTAAGCCGCTTTAATTCTTGAAGGTGTTCACTCAAAAGTTAACTCACAAGTTAAAGCCTCTTTCTCTCAAAAGTTCAAAACTGCTTAAGGTAAAAAGTCTCTAACGTTTGAGTTAATGCCGCTTCAGTTTAACTTCGAATTTAAAGCTGTTATAACTCTTCAGGGGTCAACATTTAAAAGTTAGTGGCGTTAACTATTAAGTTACTCAGGAGTTATAACCGATTCAACTTTTAAAGCTTGAAAACTGCGAAACTTAAAGCGTCGTTAACTCATGGTCACTTCTGTGTTAAATCAAAAGTCAGAGCAGCCTTTACTCTTAAAGTTTCAAAACTGCAAAAGTTAGTAGCGTCAACTTTTAAGTGAAAGCTGCTTCGGTGTTAACTCACAAGTTAAAGCTGCTTTAACCCTTAAAGCTTTAACTGCACTTGAGATAACACAGAAGTGGTGTTCACTCAAAAGTTAAAAGACGTTTTAACAGTAAAAACCTCAAAACCCCAAAAGTTAGAGCGTTCACTTAACGAG
The DNA here is from genome assembly GCF_059441175.1 of Urocampus carinirostris. Taxonomy (NCBI): domain Eukaryota; kingdom Metazoa; phylum Chordata; class Actinopteri; order Syngnathiformes; family Syngnathidae; genus Urocampus; species Urocampus carinirostris. Next base: position 20,561,679 of record NC_142364.1, on the reverse strand, counting down.
TTATTGTCAGTTCTCCATCAATTGTTGGGAATTAAATATCAAAATGTACCGTTTACCAAATTGTTCGAATTAGTTATCTGACTCCATTAACCAAACACAAACTACATTCACCCAACAATATATGCGCGCTCGTTTCTTGAGGGAAAAGATGAACAGGAAGCCGACATTTTTACACGGGGGCAGACTTAATTTCCCTAACAAAAGAACTAAGTGAACTCCATCGAAAACGGTCGAATTAGTGACTTTGGAGTCTCTGGGAAGCCTTTTTCTCAAATTCTTTAGATTTTCTTATTGGCCATCTTCTGCCCGCATAATGGCGTGCCGAATCCTCCCATGGGCGCGCCAAGGGCTTCATCATTTCTTAGAAGAGCGTCCCGATGTCTGGGGTACTCAAAACAACACCGAGCGTTTCTACGTCATCAGGTCCTTTCTGCGTCAACAGAGTCTGGATGTGCTGATCATCGTATCAGCTGTACGTCCCGTTCCTGCTGTTCCTGTAAACAACATTTTCCACCAGGGTGCCCCGACCTCGCACCACAGCCCAGTCAGTGAATATCTTTTGCATTACATTTAATTTGTATTCAATCGTATAAAATCCTTTATAGACAAATGTATAAAATCCTTCACCATCAACTCAAAAGTTAAAGCCTTTTTAACTCCTAAAGCTTTAAAATGGCAAAGGTTAAAGCAGAGTTAACTTTTGAGAAAGTGCTGCTTCTGTGTTAACTCAGAAGTTAAAGCCACTTTAACTTTTGAAGCTTCAAAGCGGCATTCATTGTTGTCCTCTTTATGTTTTGCCATTTTCAGGCTTCAAGCGGCTTTAACTTTTGAGTTAACGAAGCTTCAGTGTTAACTCAAAAGTTAATTCCGTAAAGTTAACCCAAATTCTTGAAAATTAGAGTACAACAGATTAATAACCAGAATTAGAACTAGAACATCATCACTGCCAGTTATAAGCAGAGACTCCAGTTTTCATTCAAGCGATTGCTTCTCTCATTATCGTTTTGTGTGCGTTGGAATGTTTCGCAAACTATAATACATTGTGGGCGTCTACCATCTTGAAATCCAATTTTTTTTTTAAAAACACCCAAAAATGATTAGGCCCCATGAAAGTGCCCAAGTGTTGCACATGCTCCGTCCTCACAATGCCCAAGAGTTCCCCTTTTTGAGGGGGCTTAGGTCCAACAAGGTCCAATGCGGTCCGGCCTGGAGTGGGTTTGTCCACTCATCGGACTTTGGCACATTCATTTCAGGAGCGGCGTCCTCTCTCATTATTTAAGCAATGGTGACAATGGCCTCCGCCCCCCCATTCCTCCCCTTTATGCCCTTAAGTGTAGAAGGGGGTTCGCTGCTACCCCCACCTACACCTCTTTCAGCGCACCCGCCGGGTCTTTTCCAAAAAAAAGATAACCCTCAACTTTTCCTTTCTTCCATTCGCCAAAACAGATTTCTTTTTTACCCTTCAGGCCTCTCATTAACTCGGCTCCCGCTCCAGTGATGTGTCGTCTGCGAACGAAAAGGCTCTGTATGCCGGCTCTTTAAAGTGAGCGACGAGAGCCGGCTCCCCAACAAGCCGGTTGACTTTGGGACACTCATTTTCCTCTTTAAATTCGTTTAGTATATGATAAGTTAACTTTGGTTTGTATTTCATTGTTTTTTGGGTTCATTTATTGTTCTATTTCATAGTTGATTTGTTGTTGCATTGAAAAGTCAATAAAGTTTACAGGGTTTGTTTTTGTTTCGGAATGAGGGTTTTGGTAGGAGCTAGGGTTAGGGGACAGGGGTTTCAGCCCTAAACTAGGTGTTTGTATTGTTATCACAGGGTTTTGGGTTCGACCCCACAGTCATGCCAATATAGATAGATAGATAGATAGATAGATAGATACTTTATTCATCCCCTAAGGGAAATTCACATTTCCAGCAGCATCCCTGAGCTGAGAACAGTACAATAATAAAGCCAAAAGAATACAATATACAAATACCCAGTGTGACGTGCAAATGTCCACTGTAGCGTGTTATACAGAGTAACTAAATAGTGCTACACAGAATACATATTGCAGTAATATGAGTGAAAGGTTACAGGGTTAGGGTTTTGGTTGTGAATTAGATAAATACAGCATATGTTGCGTTAATTATCAGGCTTATATAAGGATTTTTTTGCGGCTCCTGACAAAATTATTATTATTATTTTTTTGTCCAATATGGCTCATTTAATATTTTGGGTTGCTGACCCCTGTGCTAGCTTGTTGTTCTGCCTGCAGAGCCTGTTAAAAAGTACTTGGGCTTTAAATGTGCTGCTTGTGCTTCATTTATTTATTTGATTTATATTATTAATTTTTTTTTTTTTTAAAGTTCGTAAAAAATTCCGTGATTATGTTAATCTATTATTGAATTCAATGTACTTTATTGTTGGTTGGAAGGATTTTGATGATCCTATTGAATTGATGTTTAAAACAAATAATAAATTAGACATTACGGTTACTCAGTACTTGAGTATTTTTTTTTCACCAAGTACTTTTTTAACTTTTACTCAAGTACTGTAAAAATCGGACTATAAGCCGCAACTTTTTCCTAAGCTTCCAACCCTGCGGCTTGTGCAATGAGTGGCTAATTTATGCATTTTTCTAACGGTCACCAGGGGCGCCTGATTAGTAAAGGTGAGAGCAAAGCAGGTGGAATATGTGTCGACGAAGATGCAAGTTGAATGAAACTTCTTGCTTTGTTCATGAATAAAACCAGCATGAACAGACCCTCATTATGGAACAGGTGTCGATCGAAAGGGGAACGCTAACTTTCATATAGGGAATAATTTTACGAGTCTGTTCATTGGTGAAACGAACGGATTATAGGAAGCAACTTCTAACGAGGCAGAAATGTTTTAGGCGGATTCCTATTCATCTGTTGGCGTTATTGTGTATTTTGGAGTAAATATTTTACACGGTTGGATTCTATAGATTGTCCTTGATGTAAAGACGCGGATATTCAAAGAAGTTGAAGATGGCCAGAGGATGTCATGGCTAGTTATGCCGGCTTTATAGTTTTCGGATATCTGGTTTCAGACTGATGGTGATGTTTCTCTGATGAGTATAATTTGAAATGGTTTAATATTTCCAATGATATGTGTTATGACATATTTCAGTGTCTGGTGACATCGCACCGATACATAGTTGTTTATCCAAAGTACAACGGCCCATCGGCGGGCCGTTGAAACGTTAAAGGGGTGGTGTACCGTATATTATTTGAACTCTTTTTGTGTACCGTCTTTCTTTGTAAATATCTCATGTTTTAAATGTGGGCACATGCGGCTTATAGTCAGGTGCGGCTTATCTATGTACAAAATGGATTTTTTTTTTTTTCCTTTTAAAATGTACCGGGTGCAGCTTCTAATCAGGTGCACCCTATAGTCCGAATTTTAAGGTAATTATTTGGATGACTACTGTTTACTTCCACTTAAGTAATATTATTCTGAAGTGACAGAACTTTTACTTGAATAGATCTTTTAGCTACTCTACCCACCTCTGATCCTAACAACAGTGCAATGAAAAGAAGTTCCGTAACACTTAACAGCAGCAAGAATCACCAAACAAGTCACAAGGTATATATTTTTCACAGTTTTGTGATATAACATTTAGCAGCAACAACAAAAAATAAGTTGCAATATACAGTTTTAGCTTTCAGTTCATCGCACATGTTTAGGGTGGTGATGGCCCTGGGGAAGAAGCTCTCTCCAAGACTGTGTGTCCTGAAGGATTTTTTATTTAATTTAATTGACTATGAGGGATTTAATATAATACAAATTACATTTGTTAAATGCAGTGGGGATTTTTCACAGGGAAGGCTTGGGGTCAGTGTGGCCTGGACAAGAATTATGTTTACAAAAAAACGAGAACGAGTACAAGGGGTGGCGCGGGAAAAGGAGACAAGGTTTCTGACAAGCTTTCTTGTCGTGAGTCCTCTAGATGTGGCGGCGTCTTCCGGCGAAGAGGAGGTGACGTGGGCACCTGGCCCGCCCACGGGAGGAGTCAGCACGCCCCATGGGAGGGGCCGATGCCCCGACGTGTCCAAAAGACGGAACACGGAGAGACAAGACAGGCGGGAGCAAGGCTCGACGTAAACTAATTAGACTAATTCGACAATAATTCGGCAAAATTCGATGGAATTCACTTAATAATAAATTAAGAAAATAAATCTGCCCCTGTGTGCCTGTCACTTGTCAATATGTTTCCCTAAATTAAGAAAAGATCATGCATTTGTTAGGAGAATAAAGTTTGTGTTTGGTTAATGGAGTCAGATAACTAATCCGAACAATTGGGTAAACGCTACATTTGAAATATAGTTTTTTCAGTCCTTATTATAAGGCATCTGTAGAACCTAACAGAGGGCAACAGGTCAAAGAGGGAAGAGTCCTATATACAGTAATGTTAGCAGCTCTGCTGTGGTACCGCAATGTTCGTTTTAAGGCCGTTTTATATTATTTGAATGTTCATTCTATTAATTGAATTACGGCACTCTTGGTCCTCCATAGGCTTGGAGTGGGCGGGCCTTGTGAAAAAACGACCAATTAGGGGCTTCATCAGCTCCAATTAGAGGAGACAAAGCCTGAGTAAAGATAACTCAATAAGCGAGTGTGTGTGTGTGTTCGGTCCAGTGTTACAAAACTTGGCCATTCACAAAACGAGGGTGGGTGGGGTTGTGGGGCCAAGTGTTGTTGTGTTGGCGAGGCCTGGGGCCCCCCAAGAGTCCCAGAAAAGGAGCCATTCAACCCTCTTTTACCTGTTTGCAATCTCTTATTATTGTCTGCCTTTACTCTCTCGGTACTTCCTTCAACAAGGAGGGGCGCATGGATGTTAAGGGGGTGCCTTTCACCTCATTAGAGGCACATTTGCACTGTCTGCTAGCCGCAACAATGTATTTTTCTTTCCTTTTTTTTTTTTTGCATCATAATCTTCCCTGAATAGAGAATTTTTGGGGCGCTTAATTCGCCGCCCACGCTAAACGCATTCATTAATGAATTGGGTAACACTAATTTTCCCCCATTCATCATTTTGAAGGGGGGGCTGAATAACGAGAGGAGTTGGTGGTGGTGGGGGGAGGGAGGTATAATTAGGATACAAGGGTCCACTTCAGTAAATATTTGGAATCTTTTAAGGCTTACCCTCGATTAATTACTTCCACAAGAGATTTTTGCAGAAGAAAACGAAGTGGCAACTTTCTTCGAACAAGATAAGCTCGTTAGGAAGGGGGTGTCTTCAAATTAAAGGGGTCGGGGGGTGGGGGGCCATTTTAATCAAATGCATGCTAGGAAAATGGGCTCATTAAGGACACAAAGGGAACAGTGATGTCATAGTTTGTCACTTGTTTACAGAAATAAAGACGAATTGGAAAAGGGTGCCGACACGAACGTCACCATGGCAAACAAAAACAGACCAAACAAGTGAAAGATCTCCAATCGGTATTTAAAAATGACCCGGTTCAGCTTGAAAATTCATTTTTGTATGTTCGTTAGACTGTTCTGCATCGAAATATAACAATAAAAGTGAGGGGTAGCAATTCTACAATGTTAGTTGCAATATTTAAAGGAAAAACATACGATAAAAAAAATAATATTAGATTCAATCGGCAATATTTACATGGTCGTGCTTGTACACTGTCCTTGGCTGTAAGTGCATCGTAAATATTTCTTACCTAGAGCCACCATAAGCCCTTATTAAGCCGCAAAACTGTGAAAAATATAATGTTATTCTATATTCTTGCAAAATGTTGCCTCTGATTGTTTAATTCTTAGTGTTTTGAGGAGGCACAAATGACCGATGTTAACTGCAATGATAAATATAAAACAAAGATTTACAAACAAAATTAAATGTAGATATATAAAAATATATAACATATAAATAAGTAAAAGATATATGAATAAATAAAAGATATAAGTTTATGTTTAAATATATATTTATATAATATATATAACATAATATATATATCTATATTTTTTAATATATAAAATACATAATATAGTATGTAATATATTAATATATTTAATGAAAATATATATATAAAAGATACAGTACATTATATAAATAAAAGATGTATAAATATAGATATATAATGATACAGTGGCTTACGAAATGTTTTGGCCCCTTTGAACTTTGATAGATAGATAGATAGATAGATAGATAGATAGATAGATAGATAGATAGATAGATACTTTATTCATCATGTGAACTTTTGCCAGATTTCAGTCTTCAAACATAAAGATATAAAACTATAATTTCTTGTGAAGCATCAACAACAAGTAGGACACAATCATGAAGTGGAACACACTTTATTGGGTATTTCAAACTTTTTTTGCAGTGGTCTGATACTCGTTCCATTTTAATATTATTGCTTGCACGGTGCTCCTTGGGATGTTTGAAGCTTGGGAAATGTTTTTGTATCCAAATCCAGCTTTAAACTTCTCCACAACAGTATCTCGGACCTGCCTGGTGTGTTCCTCGTTCTTCATGATGCTGTGCGCTTTAAACAGACCTCTAAGACTATCGCAGTGAAGCTGCATCCATACAGAGACTTGATTACACACAGGTGGATTCCATTTATCATCGTTAGTCATTTAGATCAACATTGAATCATTCAGAGATCCTCACTGAACTTCTGGACAAAGTTTGCTGCACTGAAAGTAATGGGGCTAAATAATTTTGCGCACCCACTTTTTCGCTTTTATTTGTTAAAAAAAGTTTAAAATATCCAATAAAGTGTGTTCCACTTCATGATTGTGTCCCACTTATTGTTGATGCTTCACAAAAAATGACAGTTTTCTATCTTGATGTGTGAAGTCTGAAATGTGGCAAAAGGTCACAAAGTTCAAGGGGCCAAATAGTTTCGCAAGCCACAATATAATCTGTATCCCTCTATATATCCATCAGTAATAAAAAAACAATGTAAAAATATATAAATATAATTTAAAAAGCTATCTAGAATTAAAACAATTAAATCCATTGAGAATAAAAAACTAAAATATAATTTGTATTTAGGACAAAAAAGCATGTTGAATATATTCATATATATATGTACAATAAAAATAATATGGTCAAGGATTAAAACACTACAAAAATATATCTTTCTAGGATTAAAAAAACTGCATATAGAATTCAAAATCTATTTTTTTAATCCAAAATTTCAAAACTAATTGTCAATTTGAAATTTTAAAAAATTGATAACTTTGTCTAGGAATAAAATATATCCATCACTTTACCTAGAATTTAAAAAGTCAAGTCAAGTCTAGTCAAAAAGACTATTACTTTATCTAAATTTGAAAAAAAAAATGCAATTTTTTTAGCTTTAATCTTAAAATCTATAGTTTTACGAGAATTAGAAAAAAATATTGCTTTATGTAGAATTAAAAAAAAATCTCCGTCTGGGATTTGATATGCCTCCAATAAAATAATTGTTCCCAACGAAATGCCGTCAAACATGTATTTGATAGTACTGCTAGAAGGAGTTTTAGAGGGAAACTATTTCCAACAGCCTTTATTTACGGCACTGAACCCCAAGGATTTTTGAGGGGCCAGTTTACAAAATCCTGCACTTGCTTTTTGCGGCGCTCTCACGCCCCCTTCAATTTGTTTTGAGCACGGACTGCCCTCTAGCGGCGACCATGCATACATCAGGGCCAGGCCAATATCATGACGTCATGGCACGATCCAACAGCAATACGTGGTGTGTATTCAGTTGCCAAAACAGAAGTAAATTCAACAAGTAAAATGAGGCGATGGCATGTCACCTAAAAGGCCGATTTACAATGTCTAAATCAAAGCGCTAATGTAGTAAAACGCCCCAGATGAGAAAACCTGCGGAAACATGCTCGCTGTCAAGTCGAAATTTACTTTTGGAAAAACTCATACGTCACAAGGAGGTCATCATTTTTACAATGGAGCGCTTTAACTTTTTGTTGACTTTGAGGCTAACTTACAGATCAAAGATGACTCCTGGGTTCCCCCTACCTGTAAATGTCACAAATCATTTAAAAAATATCGTAATGCAGGGTGCCCCAAACAACGGCCTGCGGGCTGGATATGGCCCACTTGCACATTTGGTCCGGGCCCCTGAACGATAACAGAGAGCATTTCGACACACATTTTTACATGTCCCCCCCCCCTAAAAAATACTTAAAAGTCTGGGTGCTTCACACTTACCCATTCACACACTTAATCACACACCGATAGCGGCAACTGCTTCATTTCTATCAAAAGTAATGATTTTCTTTTTTAATGAATACAAACCAAATGCTTCCTCCCGCTACTAGGGTAGCAAAGGTTCAAGAGAGCTGACGTCTAGTCTGGTTTCATGTTAAATACAATATTATGCAGTATTTTGTCACCTTCAGTAGGCCTAGACAAGTAGTTTGATCTGATGCCTTGCCCTTTCACTACTAAAACACTTCTTTTGTATTGCTTTATTTATTTCAAAGCAGTATAACAAACAAGGCTAGCATATTTATATTCAGAGCTCCCTCTTGAGTTTATGTTTGTGGTGTTTGGACATGAAAATCTCTCACCTTTGGGAGAAATTCACCGTTTTGAAGACAAAAAGGGTGACCTATGAGAATTATATAGATCCGAAGAGGAAGGAGAGTATCGTAAGATTTCCCAGAGTGAAGCCGACATTTGAGGTTGTGCGTATTCAAAATCAATGTAGTTTGTTTAAATTTTCGACCAAGTGTTTCACATTATCGGCTTTTATTTTAGGCTCAAAACTTTATTTTTGATGAATCCCTCTTTTTTCTGGGGGGGGAATAACTGCTATGCAATTCTTCCTCTGGCTACCAAAAGTACACTTTAAACTAGTGTTTCTCGACTCGTGGGTCGCAACCCAAAAGTAGGCCACGCACACGTTTTGCAGTGGGTTGCAGGCCTTTGCTTTGGCAAAATAATGCCAAGACAAAAATAACAGGATCAATCCCACTCCTTAACAAGAGATGGCGATAATACCCCACAAACATGAATAACACATGTCATTTCACACCACAGAAATAGACCAGTAATGTTTGTTTACACATGATGGGGATTTCCATGGATTATCACCAAAATAAAACTACAGTAACACTGACCTACAAAAATACTACAGAAATATTACAGATATACAACAAACATTCTTATACGGAAATACAAAATCCAACAGAGATAGTACAAAAATACTGAGTAAAATTATACTACAGTAATACGACAAAAATATTATAATCATAAAACTTCTATAATAATACAAAAATAATACAAAAATACTACAGATGTACTTTACAACAAAAAATCTACTTTCGAAATACAACAAAAGTACTACAGAAATACTAAAAAAAACTACTATGGAAATACTACATAGAATTACATCAGACTGTGACGGTTGCCATGGCGCCCAATTTGCCCCGACCGTGTGGCGCCAGTTGCGACTCGTTGACAGATTGGCTTCCCTTCTATTTAAGCTCAGTGCTCTCACTCACCCTTTGTCAGTCCGTCAACGAACCTCTGCACCCGCAAGATGTGGGATTTGACTCTATCCGGTTCCCTGCCTGTATTTTCTGTCCGGTATTGCTCCTGTCTATTGTGTCCTGTCTCCAGTTTCGTTCCCGTCGAGTTTGTCCTGTTCAATTTCAATATCCAGTTTTGATATCAATCCTGTCTGTCCCGTCCTGTCCGATATCGCTCCATCTGGCCGATATCTGTTCGAGCAATTAGTATCGATCTCGTCGGCCTCTGGCTTTCTGTCATTACACGCCGGACTGCTGCCTTTCGTCTTCCGCCCAACCATCACAGAATCACTGGCGTTTGGGTTAACGTGCATGACTGCCCCGTTTCCCGTCAAAATAAAAGCTTGTGTGAGAAACGTCACACATTTGGGTTCTTCTGTTCCAGTTCATGACAGAGATATACTACAAAAATAAAACTACAGTAACAACAAAGAAACTACAGAACTTCATTAAAAATCTGACTTCAGAAATACTAAAAAAACAACAACTAAAAAAACATACTATTGTGCTCGTTTCACAACTGATGTCAATTGACATAGATAATAACAAAATTACTTTAAATATACCATAAGGGGACATTGTTTCTTATTTAGTGCCTCATAGTTGTACAAAAACTTCATTCATCAAAAAAAAAAAAAACAATATTGATTTGAATAAGAAATCTCACAAGGAATGACGTTTCCCAAATTCGAGTGACAATACAGCAACATCTAGTGGTCAAATGAGTGTCCCTTCAAAAATTACTTCAAAAATAACATCACAGTTTAAATAAAATGTGGTGACAATTTGAGCCGACATCAATATTTTCTCTTATTCTTTTTTGGGAAACGGCAAGTGATGAACGACACCGACGGGGCACTTACACTTTTCTGCTTGTTTTCTTAAAAAACAACGACGACATTTAGCTCCTAAGATCTGAACTCCATTTTTTATTCATCTGTAAGGAAGCAAGGTCGACAAAAATGTAAAAAAAAAAAAATTAGACAAATAATAACTTTTTATGACTTGCGAGAAGAAAATTTGTCTGGCTCATGACCCAGCTGGAAGTCCAAGAGAGGCCCAGCACGGTTTCTTGAACTTCAGACACAAAACAGTAAATATGGATGTTGCCATATTTCAATAGAAAAAGGATACTATATAAATAATGGTGTGCTACAGAAGTTCATTTTCATTTCAACCAATTTATGCCTATACATTTCTTGAGTTGTTTTTATATGTTATGTTTTTTTTTCTATATTAAATCAAATTGAAAGCATATTTTTTTAAGAGGGCTGTAGGCTGGGGTGGTGCCATAATAATTAGGAATTTATTTCATATACAGTAGAATGCGTTTTTTGGCAAATAAGGACCATGATCTTCATTTTCCAATTAAAAAAAAGCAGTAAGACGTTCAAATAACAATGACATCTTAATTTTTCTACTTTCTTGGAAAGCAGCGCAGGTTTCAGACCCAAAAAAGTCATCAAAAAGTCAAATATCATTCAGGCTTTCTACTGATTTGGTTCCCTCTAGTGGAAAACATATCAACAGCAGAGTTTGGTTGTTATTTTTAAATTAAAGCTTTCAAAATGAACATTCCAAGATTTTAAGAAAATACTTTAACTGCCATCTTGTTGAATACAAATGTATTTTTTTGAGTAATTACAAAATCACAAAGAAAGATGAGTCAGTAGTGAGGAAAAAACACCAGTAAAGTCATTCATATTGTACATATACTTTAAGTAGTGTTAAATATGAGTTATTCCATAATTTGAGGATATCATTTTTTGATGAAAAAATACGGTGGCAGAAGGACAAAGTGTTTGCTCAGAGTCTTGCTACTGTAATATATATATATATATATATATATATATATATATATATATATATATATATATATATATATATATATATATATATATATGATATATTGTATAGACAGTAAATACAGTATATAGATATACTCTGAACATTTTAGGTTCCCTGTGGCGTTCAACAGGGTTCTGTAATTGGCCCCCTTCTTTTTAGGATCTACATGCTTCCGCTTTGTGATATTATCCGCAAGTATAATATTAGTTTCCAGTGCTATGCATCTGACACTCAAATGTTTCTGCCGACTGCTCAGTTAGGTTGTAAAAATTGGGATGCCAGCCTTACTTGGATACCATTTTTTTCACGCCTTACCCAGAAAATGAGGAAATGTTGATTGTTGGTCCAGCTCATTGTCCTGATTTGTTCTCCTACACTGCTCTAATCCTCAATAAATGTAATATCACTCAAAGATCTGGGTGCTATATTTAATCCTCATCTGTCGTTTCAGTTAAATGAGAAAAAAAAAACTACAATAGCTTTCTTTCCAATTCGTAATATTGCAAAGATCCGTACGATGCTGCCCCAATCAGATGCTGAGATTATAATTCATGTGTTTATTACTTCTCGGCTTGATAACTGTAATGTATTGATTTCTGGTCTCACGATGTCTAGCATCAAGTTTCCAGCTGGTTCAAAATGTGGCAATGAGACCTTTGACTAAGACAAGACAGTTTGACCATGTCTTTCCTATATTAGCTAACTTGCAATGTCTGCCAGTCAGCTTAAGATGCAAGTTTAAGGATCTCTAACATACAAATGTTTCCATGGACTTGCCCCATCTCATCTCTCAAATTCGGCTTCCCCCTAAGTTCCTACACAGAGCCTTTGCTCAAAAAATGCCTGTCTGCTTATGACTCCAAGAGCCAAGAAGAAGTCTGCAAGATTTGAGAGTTTTCCATCATGGTCCTGTGGAATGCTTTGCCTCTGGAAATAAGATCTAAAACCTCAGTGGAAGTTTTTAAATCTAGACTGAAATAATAGTCTGTGCAATAACCTGTGCAGCCCTTCGAGACTTTTTGTGATTAAGGGCTATACAAATAAAAAATGACTTGACTTGAGACCCACTTCTATTCAATAGCTTATGATTGATACCCACCTCATACTTTTCTTTTCCTTTTCTTTCAGACTGCCTGGCTGGTGGTAATACGAGGGAGAAGGACGATTGGAGATGAGTCAGCGGACCAGCGTCTGGACCTGAAACATGTCAACGTCTGCATCGACCAGCCGGCAGAGACGAGAAGCTGCATCATTGCTGTCATGGACATTTCAACACATTACCTATGTTTTTTTATTGATGTTCACTGAGTTTTGTGTATGGTTACCCAATGCTATATCTATTGCAACTTGGTCATTCTGGAAGGGGGATTACCACTTGTGAGGCCTCTTCTCAAGGTTTCTTATTTTTCCCATGCTGAGGTTTTTTAATTTTTCCTTGCCCACATGTTGGCTTAAGATCAGGGGATCATGAAACCTGTGCAGTTCTTTGAGACATTTTGTGATTAAGGGCTATTCAAACAAATGTGACACGACTTGACTTGACTTAAAAAAAATAAATGCAGTATGAAAACAATATGAATAAAAGTGTACATTTCAGTAAAACAACCATTAAACAATTTCGTCTTCCAAGTTCAATGTTGACATATATCTAAAATATAAAGCAAATACAGGGGTTCTTCAATTGTTAAATCCTCCTCAAATACAGGGCACAACTTGAATTAAATGTAATTACACATCAAGTAGAGTAGGTGGCAGTGGTTCTCCCTTTTTTGGTTAAAAACAACTATCAAAAAAAGTTGTATATTTAAAGGTACAGTGTGTATTATTTAACCATTAGATGTAGCCATATTGTGAAGTGCAACCAAAAACAGTGCTAAAGAGCACGGGGAGGATTATATATTTTGTTTAAAAAAAATAAGAAAACCATGATGAAACTATGCAAATGTTATAAATTTAACATACAGATTTACAATATAAGTACAGTATATAAGGCCAGCATATTCTGAGTTCATGGTTCAAATCCAGCTCCCAGCCTTCCTGTGCAGAGTTTGCATGTTCTCCCTGTGCTTGCTCAGCATTTCTTCCGGGCACTCCGGTTTCCTCCCACATTCCAAAAACATGCATGTCATTTTAATTGGCCGGTCCAAATTGTCCCTAGGTGTGAATGAGCAAGTGAGTTGTCCGTCTCTGTGTGCCCTGCGACTGGATGACAACCAGTTAAGGGTGTCCCCTGCCCACTGCCCGAAAATAGCTGGGATGGGCTCCAGCACCCCCGCGACCCTACTGAGGATAAGCGGTGCAGATAATGGATGGATAACAATATAAACTATACAAATGAACTCATACAGCTGGGATTACATAAAAAAAGAAACTGAAAACAAAAGTCAAGATTGGAAAAATAATGTGCGCGCGTCAGTGTATATATTTGATCAGTCATGTTGTTATCATTTGTTTCGAAGAGTGAAGTGTGTAAAGCATTCACATGTGTGAAGTTACAAAAGCAGTGTTAAGTGATTTACTGCAACGCTGGGAAGTATGTCGACAATCCTTTAAAAAAGAAAAAAAAAACATTTACTTTATCATCCGCCAATTGTTGTGTTGTTACCATGGTGACAAAGCATTACAACGTACTCATCTTACACGTGGCATCAATCAACAAAATGACAGCTAAAGTTTGTTGTACGTAATTGTTTAAATACCTTCTTGCGCAAGCTCAAACTAAAGTAAAAATCTTTACTTTCCAGATTTTAAAAGATCAATGTTTTGAACATTTTATATCTAGTTTTAGTAATGCAAAAGTAGAACATTCATCGATTAAATGTATTGATGTTTATAGAAAAAGTCATATTGTTTAAAAAAAGAATCCGTGAGAAGATAAAAACTTTATGATCATATAAATTGTACTAAAGGTCAAAAGGATGCTAAAGAATGAAAGCAAATGCTTTTAAAACGCAGTATTGTTATCAAGAATTTAATCTTAAATCTGGCCTATTGTATGATAAGAACATCAAAAATGACCAAGATATGTCCAAAACCTATACATAGATTTGTAAACGTAAATTTCAAGTTATTAAATTTGCACCATAGTCGGTAAAAAAAGTACAGTACACCAAAATAAAGTTATAGTTTCATGAAAAAAATTGTTAAATCTCATAAGGATCTACTTGAATAATTCATTCATTTTTTTTTAAATTTCACTTGAAACTTTTTGAGTTCTGCTCTATTCTAAGTTCTGTCTAGAAGAAATGTATTGCATTGGCACCCTCTGTTGGCATCTATAGGCAACAGTCAACTACAGTATTTCTCAGAATTTAAAGCACATTGGATTCTAAGGCCGACCCCATGAAATAGTCTTGTGTCATATATTTTCCATACATATGGCACACCAGACTATAAGGCGTATGAAATTGAGACTACAGTTAGAGCTAGTGTTTATTCGTGTACAGCTGTTAGGCTCTTTATACTAAACGGCATATAATAGTGCAACGATTGATTATTGATTATTTGCTCTTTTTGGGTACGACAAGGAACTGTTTTGTATTCTTGGTTCCTTTTTTTTTGGGGGACCAAAATAATTTAAATAAAAAGGTATTGCTGCTTGCACCGTGGCGAATGCACTGTGCAAATTATGTTATTTTTGGCCCTGAGAGTAAAAATAGTGTGACAGTGAGGTAACCTCTAGTCTTTTCCTATGTCATCTGTACCACAGATGGTCAGGTGGTAAACTGCGGTGAGGGTTCGATTCCTGTTGCAAAAATTGTTTTACGACGTTAACCAGGGATAATCATCGACTGATTAATCATTGCGCTAGTATATACCGTAGGTAAAGAGCCCAACAGCTATACACGATGCGCATTATAGTCCAGTGTGCCTAAAAAAATATATAAAAAAGACATGACAAAAGACTACACACACAGAACAGTATGGAAGTTAAATGTTGCCACGAATGATGATCAGCTCCATTTGCATACAATGTGTTGCGATTTTGGCCAGCAATGATTATTGATTTATCAATCATTGCTCAAATACAAAATTATACCATAAAACCTTGTGTAGTAACTCACACCTATGAATAATGTATGCATTTCCCATCTTATCCAACATATTCCACAGTACATAAGGCGCACTGGGTTATGAAGCACTTATATATTTCTGTCTAATTAGGGGTTTAAGGTATATATATATATATATATATATATATATATATATATATATATATATATATATATATATATATGTATATATATATATATATATATGTATATATATATATATATATATATATGTATAAAATGTATATGTCACAGTTGCCATGGCGCCCAATTGACCCCGCCCGTGTGGGGCCATCTTCGGCTCATTGACAAATTGGCTTCCCTTCTATTTAAGCTCAGTGCTCTCTCTCACCCTTTGTCAGTCCGTCAACGATCCTCTGGCCTGCAAGACGTGGGTTTTGACTCTGTCTGGTTCCCTGCCTGCCTTTCCTGTACGGTATTTTTCCTATCTATTTTTCCTGTTTAATATCGATCTCCAGTTATGTTCCC
Source organism: Urocampus carinirostris (assembly GCF_059441175.1). Classification (NCBI taxonomy): domain Eukaryota; kingdom Metazoa; phylum Chordata; class Actinopteri; order Syngnathiformes; family Syngnathidae; genus Urocampus; species Urocampus carinirostris. The sequence continues at coordinate 20,545,779 of NC_142364.1, read as the reverse complement.
ATCGAGTTTGTCCTGTTTAATTTCAATATCCAGTTTTGATATCAATCCTGTCTGTCCCGTCCTATCTGGTATTGCCCCATCTGTACGATATCTGCTTGGGCAATTGGCATCGATCTCAACGGCCTCTGGCTTCCTGTCATTTCACGCCAGAAGGCTGCCTTACGTCTTCCGTCCAACGATCGCCGAATCACTGGGGTTTGGGCTAACGTGCATGACTGCCCCATTTACCGTAAAATAAAAGCTTGTGTGAGAAACATCACGCATTTGGGTTCTCCTTCTGTTCGGGTTCTTGACAGTATTTATATGTATTATGAGAAAAGAAAGAGGAAAATCCCAAAAATTAGGTAACTTTAAACACAAAAATACTGTAATACCACAATAAATAAATAATATTTAATAATTACAAAATGAGTTATAGTTATAGATATCACATAATTGTTTCGGTCATTTACCATATAAAAATAAACATCCGCGACCCAAAAAGCTTATAATACCTTTCAAATATCAAAAATATATATTAACACCTCACGTTGACTATTTAGATTCCCTGGTTGTTTGTTGTGCCTCGTGGAGGTTTCCTCTTGCGGGTCCTCTTGGAGTGTGGAGGCGGCGGTAACGTCTCTGGGATGTCCCCGCCCGAGCCTGCGTCCTGGCTGTCTCGCCAGATATCGGGCGCGGCGGCTAACTCCTCCCCCGGGTAGAGGGGAGCTCTGCCGTACACTTTGAGCTGAAGGTCGGCGATGTCGTTGCGGATGTCGGCCATGAGCAGCAGCAGGAAATCGAAGGACCCTGGAGGGCCCTATGGCCAAAAATAAGGCAGAAGCTTTATTATTGGCGATGGTAAGTTTTCAAACTTTCTGGAGTGACATGCATTAGGTACTGAAGATCTGGGTGTGAAATTGCAGATGATACTTATAATAGGAAACAGGGAGGGAGAAATACAGATACCAGGTGTCGGTATCAGTGGCTGATATTTGTAACAGCTGTCCCCTAATGGCCATTTTACAATAAGCATCGTATTTTCTGGACTATAAATTGCTCCAGAGTATAAGTCGCACCAGCCAAAAAATGGATAGTTAAGAAGGAAAAAAAAAACATGTATAATTCTCTCCTGAAGTATAAGCTGTATTTCTTGGGCAAATTTAATTAATGAACTCCAAAAACACCTTGGCATTTAGTTGAAAAATATAAATACTATGAATGAAATACAGAAAAACAGGCTGAATTAGTGTATGGTATACTAACGTTATATGATTGACATGCCTGGTAATGTTGGTAATGTTGTAAATAATAAACTCTAATAACTCTAGCTTGAATTTTACAGATTATGATTTTATTTTTGGTGACAATTTTTCAAGTCTCTTTTCAGGTGTTTTTATAAATTACCGGTGTTGTGCCACAAAATACCCTCCTAATCCCCCCACCCCTTCAGCGCATTTCATTGTGTGACTTTTGATGTTTTATATCATTTATGAAATACTAATAATGCCATGGCCTTTGTTCCAGTTATTTAGTAAAATATCAGAAACTACTGCAAACGAGAGAGAGATACTGAAATATTTAGAGAGACGCGAGTGCTTGCACTATGAGCCCGTAGCTCGCCCATCTATACCGCTAACTAAATCAAATTGCTCCGGAGGCTTTACTGGTATTTATGGGTATTTACAGTTTGTTCTGTGGGTTTTCTGTGTCTCAATCGTGAAAATACATTGTTTAATGAGCTTGTATATAAAGGTTTACTAAGCAACATTCAGTCAAAATGGGGTTTGTTGGTGTAATACAGCCAAACTTTATCTTCGAACGAGATGTACTCATGAAAAGAGCCCCATCTGGCTCGCGTGCAATAGGTTCCTGACCCCTGGTCTCAAACAAACAACAACGAACGAACAACTCTACTAGAAAAAAATACATTTTGTGTTAAAATAACGCCAAATTATATTATGGAGTAACACAATAATTACTTCTAATATATTTTTAGATGATAGCAATTTTATTTTACAATATATTATTACTTCAGTCATGGGCAGGCTAGATCCATCCATCCATCCATCCATCCATCCATCCATCCATCCATCTATCCCATATATTCTGCTTCATACAGAAAATTCCATACATAAAAAAAAATATTTTTGGTAATTATAATTTGAATTTTTCTTTTGTGAAACAACAAGTGCCATTTTTTTATGCCAATGTATTGATATATATTTAGAAATCACCATTACAATTACCGAACAGTTTTCTGATTTTTGGAAGTTCCTTAAATATTTGTTTGGTTAAAAAATTACGGTAGAAGTTAAAGTTTTCGGAGAACATGAATTTAATATTCCCAGAATAAGAGTTAAATAAATCAGCAAATAAATACATGTTTTCCATTTTTTCTCATAATAAAGATCAGGTAAAATGAATAGCATAGTGGTTATGGTAGATGAGATGCATTTCTATATCCTATCTAATAACGCTGTTTATTTTCAAAACTGTCTGTTAGCGGCTCTGAAAACACAGCAACAGATTTCTTTAGCGCATGCATAACGTTGATAAAGGTGGTGATTGTCTTACTGGAGGTCCAACAAGCCCAGTTGCTCCTCGCTCCCCCTGGAGGGCAAAGAAACAAATATTTAGTTTAGATAAATTTGAGTAAAGGGGCGCATGAGAGGAATTCATAATATCGCACTCTCTCTCCGTTCCTTGAACGGGTGTAAGCGTAACCGTGAGCAATCGCTGTTGATCTACGGTAGCACTTCTTCGCCTGGCCGCTGATGTGGTTTGGGGTGAGGGGTTTTGGGGGGGGTCACACTGGGGCTGTGATTGTTTTGGCAGATGGTTTGGATTTGTTACTCGGAGAGACAGATTAGCATCACTCACCGATCTATCCACACAAACATGGCCGTTGCGGGAAAATTGAAAGATTCTGCAAACTGGCTCAGGTCCCTAAAACACCGACGAGCCGCTAAGCTGAGCAAATCGGTAATAAACTGGATGGCGTCCTTCCAAAAGATGTCATAACTTTATCAAAACTCAATAAAGAAATAATATTTTTTGTCATACAGTGCCTTGCAAAAGTATTTACAACAAGCATTTTTTACAAGGTACGGTTGATGCATTTCCGAGCAATTTTATGTTAAATAGTATCGAGTGGTGTGGCTAATTTTGACTCCCCGGCAAAATCTATTTGTGAACGAGCACTCGTTTTTTTCTACGCTTCTCAGCGCTGTATTCCAGACAGAATGAGTGTCCCGACTGTGGAAAATGACCAGGACGAGTCACGTCAAAGACACTAAACGTAGCTGAAATAAAAATAAAAAACAATTTGAGCAGATTTCAGTTACAGTCGATTCGGGATTTCATGGCACCCAGGACAAAACATATTAGCATACCTATAATATTTGTGAATTTAATAAAGAGTTATTTTACAAGGAGTAATAACAATCATTTTGCATACCACTCAAATATATTTTGTTAAATTTACAAAATAAGTTAAGTCAGAAATATAACATTACACTTATGCCCGTAGTGACCATAAGTTTAACACCCCTGTTTTAAAAGGACAGAAAGTATTATTTAGCACCTCCTATTTGTAAAATAGATTTGCGTTATTAAAAGAAATATTGATTTGAATAAGGAATAAAACATGAACAATAATACAAAACTGTCACGGTTGCCATGGCGCCCAATTGGCCCCGCCCGTGTGGCGCCAGCTGCAGCTTGTTGACAGATTGGCTCCCTGCCAGTATTTAAACTCGGTCCTGTCAGTCCCCTTTTGTCGGTCCGTCTGCGAATCTGTTTTTACACGGCAAGCCCTTTTTCGCCTGTCCTGATTTTTGCTCCTGTTTGTCTCCCGTTACGATCTGTTTTGATCTCGACCACGTCTGCTCTCCCGTCCCAAGTTACAATCTGTTTTGATCTCAACCACGTCTGTTCTCCCGTCCTGGATAACGATCCGTTTTTGATCTCGACCAAGTATACTCTCCTCTCCCGGCTTTCGACTTGTTTCCGTTCCCGATCACGTTTTTGATCTTCTATCCTGGCTACTGACCCGTTTTGTCCGTTCCCGACACTGCCATCGATCGCCACGGAAGTCCCACTTCCGCATTCAGAGCGACCTGCTCCCCGCGACCAGCGATCACCGGATCGTGTGTGCAACCCTCTCCCTTCTTCCTAATAAAACTGTGAGAAACGTTACACGAGTGGGTCCTGTTTCCGTTCTGGTCATGACAAAAAAAATGCTTTAAAAAATACTTAAGTCGAAAAATCAGAATTTATTTGACATAACATGAGCCTCACCTAAAGAGCTGACATAATTGCCATCTTGCTGTTACAAGAACCCAAAAACCTGAAAAAGGCTGATCAAGAAAATGAGGAGTAAAATGGTGTGGTCACCCTGAGTCAACATAGATTGTATTGGTCCTTGTGCTTTTTAGCACGTGCCTTTGGTTGCACTACACCGAACAGTGACATCAAGTTGTCAAATAATACACACCTTTAACTATCACTGCACGTTATTCATATGGCTGCCCTCTAGTGGATGTGTTATAATCAGGAACTACAAACAAAATATAGCAGAATTATTTTGTCAATAATTTCATGATAGGCATTTATCTAAAATTATAATTCATTTTTCGGTTGAAAGGGATTTTGAACATATATTTGTCATATCTTGTGTTGATATCAATGACTATTCAAGAGTCAGTATCAGTCAGAATATATGTGGTAGTTCAAACAAATGACTTTAAGTCAGACTATTAACTCATAAATATTATGTTAGTGACATTATTGTTGTGGTGACACATAAACTTTGAAATCTGTTACCTGTTTATGGTATTATACACAAAACAAAAAAAGGTGTCTTAAGTTAAGATAAAAAATAAGTAACATACTTCTATGGTAGGAAAATAATAGATGTGACACTTTACATGAAATTTTCTACCAAAACAGATTAAAGTTATAATAGTTCATGGAAATTATTAGTATTATGAGAAAAAAACTATAAATCAAGGTTCGTACACCATATTATGGCCGAAGTCAAGCACTTTTGAAGGACTTTCAAAAAGAAAATTTCCAATTCCTCCAGTACCATTAAAAGAGAAGGTCTGGTGTGGATCATGCATTTTGCAGAGCCATAAATATATCTGCAATTTACATATGTGATTTGCATTTATCAAGATATATTCCTTTTAGATATAGTTACGAATACAAATATGTTTGTGAATCTGAACCATACGCATGTAATTTTGAGACAAAACTGTATTATGTAGCTTACATTTTCAGTTGCAGGAGGTTCTTCCCATTACAATTTACCTATAGGAAACCTGGCCTTATTTTTTTGTATGGTCCTAAACTAATGTGCATGACTGATGCGTAATCCTTGCACTTATACACATTTTATAGTGCCCTCTCTAGGTCTAGCACGCACTGGGTCCTTTTGGGCGCGTCCTTGTAGGGGCGATGACGTGTAGTAGGACTATGCCAGGCAAACTAATACCATGTGTAAGCAGACTTGTTAAGAAACATGGCAGCAATATCAAGTATTTACAAGCACTTCACCTAAAATTCAAGCACATTTCAATCCCTGAAAACAAAACATAAAAATTCAAGCATTTAAAGGACTTCAAGCACACAAACGGACCCTGATAAATGTAAGTGTTAGTTGTAGTAGGAGGCTGCGAAACAGCAAAGCAGCTGGTCCAGATGGAGTATCCCCCCGACTGCTGAATGCCTGTCCGTTGGAGCTGGGAGACCCTCTACAGCGCATCTTCAACCTGAGCCTGGAACAGGGGAGGGTCCCCCAGCTGTGGAAAACATCCTCCATCATCCCAGTCCCAAAGAAATCAAGACCTGAGGAACTCAACGACTCCAGGCCGGTCGCCCTGACATCACATGTGATGAAAACCATGGAACGGTTGCTGCTGCACCACCTAAGGCCACAGGTCTGCCATGCCATCGACCCTCTGCAATTTGCCCACCAGGAGAAGGTGGGAGTGGAGGATGCTATAGTCTACATGCTACACCTCTCTCACCAGGACAGGGGCAAGGGTGCTGTGAGGATTGCATTTTTGGACTTCTCCAGTGCCTTCAACACCATACAGCCTCTGCTACTTAGTGGTAAACAGACAGAGATGGGAGTAAGCTCACACCTTGTAGCATCGATTACAGACTACCTGACAGGCAGACCCGAGTATGTGAAACAGGGGAGCTGTACATTGGACACTGTGGTCAGCAGCACAGGATCGCCACAGGGGGCCTTGCTCTCTCCGTTCCTATTCACCCTGTATACGTCGGACTACCAGTACAACTCTGAGTCCTGCCACGTGCAGATGTTTGCTGATGACACTGCTATCGTGGGATGTATCAGAAGTGGGCAGGGGGAAGAGTACAGAAAATTGATTCAGGACTTTGTCCAATGGAGCGACGCTAACCACCTGCACCTGAACACCACCAAGACCAGGGAGATGGTGGTGGACTTCAGGAGAACTAGAACTCACCCGGTTCCTGTAACCATCAAAGGATAATTTGTCCAGACCTACAAATACCTGGGTGTGCAGCTGGACAATAAACTGGACTGGACTGCCAACACAGAAGCTCTATGCAGGAAAAGTCAAAGCCGACTGTATTTCATCAGAAGGCTGGTGTCCTTCAACATCTGCAAAAAGCTCCTACAAATGCTCTATGAGACTGTTGTGGCAAGCGCCCTCTTCTATGCTGCATCGTGTTGGCGAGGCAGCGCCAAGAAGAAGGATGCCTCTGGACTTAATAAACTGGTGAGGAAAGCGGGCTCTGTTGTGGGCACAGTGCTGGACATCCTGACAACTGTAGCTGAGAGACGGGCACTGAAAAAGCTGCAATCATGGACAATTCATCACATCCACTACACAGCATCATTTCCAAACGGAAGAGTATCTATCTATCTATCTATCTATCTATCTATCTATCTATCTATCTATCTATCTATCCATCCATCCATCCATCCATCCATCCATCCATCCATCCATCCATCCATCCATCCATCCATCCATCCATCCATCCATCCATCCATCCATCCATCCATCCATCCATCCATCCATCCATCCATCCATCCATCCAGTTTTATATTTGTGTGCATTGTAACATTAAATCAAATCTGAGTCTCCGATCAGACAATATTTTAAAAACTGCTGGCATCACCAGAATAAGGCAACCATTATACTTATAATTTTATGGGACATAATTTTACGAGTTTTGTTTATATATATATATTTTAAACTGGGCTGTCACACAGATTACTTATTATAAAGAGACATGTAATGTTAGGAGTTTTTATAAAACATTTTTTTAAAGTCTTCTGTTGCTCAATAAGCATGGGTGTAAATCTAGCCTTGTTCTGTCTGAGACAAAAAAAAACATCAGAAACGAGACAGAAGGCTGTAAACCTTAACAGACCTCTCAACGTGAAGTTTGGAGCATCCTCAAGCCCTTTTGGCTTCCTGACAAAGTGAACCATTCGAGTTCCTCGGGGGGTAAAAAAAAAAGCCTGAAATATTCCAGACGTGCCGAGAGAGCTGCAAGGTTTTCTTAAGACCGATCAGGAAAAAGTTAACGGCTACTTGAACAATCCAAACTGTTCATCCCCTGAGGGGTTGGTACGCTTCGGATTTTCACGGGGCAAGAAATGTGTTTGCACTTGAGCATATTGCACACATCATAAATAATCACTCATTCGTCTTCAATCCAAATGCAACTTGGACTGCGAACAATCATAGTATTAATCATAGTAAAACTCGTTTCCGAAAGGTATTCTCACCTTGTGTCCATCTTGTCCTGCCGCTCCTGGAGGCCCCTGTTGAATAGAGACAACGACTTAATTTTTATTACTAAGAGATAACTTATGGCAGTCAGCATTTTCATTTAGGATGGTTTACATTCAAGTAAAGGAGAGCAATGGTACATTGATTGTTAATCTTGATGAAGAATTTAGTTGGATTTCAGGTCCCCTTATGTTTACCAGACACATTTGAAAGAAAAGTCAATTTTAAAGTTGAATGGTAGGATACTAGTTTGGGATGTTTTGAACCATTTGTAGAAGTTTTAATTTTAATACATTTTAAATTTATTTATCTTGTAAAGTAACAAAAATGGTTCTGTTTGACTTTATCTCCTAGTAAGCAGAAAGAATAATGACTGTATATTAAAAATAATGTCATGAACCTGAACAGGATCATGACCCAAACGCGTGACGTTCTCACACAAACATTTTATCTTACGGGAAATGGGGAGTCATGCACGTAAGGCAGCAGTCTGGCGTGAAATGATAGGAAGCCAGAGGCCGACGAGATTGATACCAATTGCCCGAGTAGATATCCGACAGATGGGGTCGATACAGGACAGAACAGACGGACAGGATTGATAATGAAGCAGGATATCGCAAATAAGCAGGACAAACTAGACGGGAACGAAAACTGGAGAGAGTAATAAACAGGACAAAAATAGACGGGAACAAAATTGGAAACCGATATTAAACAGGACAAAAATAAACAGGAACAATACCGGAGAGGGAATACAGGAAACAGTATAGCATGAAAATGGTGAAAGTAATAAAAGGACTGATTTAAATACAGTCGAAAGGCCAACCCAAACCCCCAAAAATTTGAAAAGAGAAGAATTTATTCAAGCGTATCTAAAAACTGCACATAAATTCTAGCATGCCTTTAAAGCAGTTTTAAGGAGTTTGCTTCTATGGGAGTGTATAAGGTTATTTGTGACTACTTATTTGTAACTTTCAGTGTAATGCGCTACCTTTTGGTGTTAGTAAACTGGGGGATAACTTAGTTACATTCTAAATAAGGTAACTAGGAACTGTAACGACTGTAAATACTGGTTTTCCGTACCCTTCCTTACACTGGAGTAAACAGGAGTCAAAAGCTATCCTCCGCTTTCAAGCTGACGGCTAAGGCCTCCATGTACTAGTATCAGTATAACAGACAACATAGACAGACCTCTAATCAGGATTAAAAGTTTCTCTCACACGAGCATATTGCACATAATTAAAAACCTCCGAAAGCTCACTGAAGGGATTGGGGAGTTTTTGGCCCAGTTGACGCCGCTAGCTCATGTGATTGCAGGTGCCGATAGTGTCATTCATCAAGGAGGCAATGCACCACCACATCTTGCACATTCTTGGTCTGTGTCCCGCTCCGACTAATCAACATGAAAGGGTGACGCTTGCGGGCAGTGAAAGCGAACCAGCCAAAGAAAACCACTTGACAATTAATTAACCCTTTGTCGTTTTTCCACACAATAGGTCAAGCTCAAAGATGAAATGTATCCGATTTTAATGATTGTATTAATAACCATTAATCAGGTCCAAATATTTTCAAGTGATCTCATACTCAAACTGATTTATGCAAAGTCACTATGCAACAAGAATCCATTTAAACGTGAAATAAAGATGTGGGATTGTCAAGAGACTTGCATGCTTATAAATTAAAAACGTGTATGTTATAAGAATATAGTTACGAAATTGGAAAAAAAAACATCAGAAAATATTCATACTTAGGCAAAAGCAGTGGAAAAGCTAAACTTCCCTTAGGCTATGTAAATAAGTTTGAATGGGATTGCTTAATTTATCATTGAAGTAATTTTCAAGTTAAAGCGAACAATGTACTGCACAATTGTTCATTGTGAAGTTGCATATATATATATATATATATATATATATATATATATATATATATATATAAAATATATATATATTTTTTAAGGCACTTTTATACCTTTTCAATTGTTTTACTTGCTCTGAAAGGAGAATCCCGACAATTTCGTTACACCTGTACGTACTGACAAAAAGCCAATTATTCAAGATAATATTGGTTATATTACCGAAAGTGAAAAAATGTTAACCAGCGACTATTGTAAAAAAGAATCGCTGGACACGGATTATCAACTTACAACAGGTCCCCGAGGACCTCGTTTGATGTGTGACAAGTCTGGAGTTGGTCCCATGGGGCCCATCAGGCCCCTCGGTCCAGGGGGGCCCTGAGATCCTGGCTGTCCTTCAGATCCGGCTTTTCCCTCAGGTCCTGGATCACCTAAGGAAAAACAAAAAAACAAAACAAAAAAGAAAGTCAATATACAGACATGATTTTTGTTTTAATCAATAATTCATTGTTTCTTTAACAGGAAAACAACGTAAATATGACATAATGCAATATATATTATATTCTGATTTGATGTATATATATATATATATATATATATATATATATATATATATATATATATATATATATATATATATATATTAGATATCATCATCATAATCAATGCCCACTTTATATCAATATTAATATTTCATTTTTCTATTCTAAGCCTATACCCAGGTCACAATTTGATATTGAGACTGACCGATTAACTGACGGAAAATGATTACGTTTGTGATATAAAATAACATGTACTTGAACAGAATAATGTGTACATGTACAAAAATCTCACATGAATGGAGCTTTGTAAAGTTGTAAACAGTAAATAATGCATCTTGTATAATTATTAATAATAGTAAAACCTGTGTTTAGAGAATAATATTAATGACCATGTTAAAAACTTCAAGTAATTTTCATTTTGTCCATAATTTTCCTGGTTTTAATTAGACATTTTGCTCAGTTAACGCTTGACCTGCGTGTGTTCTTTCTCAAATAAGTCCCTTTACTTTGTAATTAATGAAGTTTCCAGGATGTTAGGCGGCACTTTTACCTGGGGGACCAGGCAGGCCTGGTGGTCCAGTTAAAAAGTCAGCTGGGGTTTTGTCATTAGTTCTCTGCTCCGGAACATCAGAACAGCTAGACAGTATCTTGAGTAAAGGAAAGAAAAAACAGAATAATTTGCATGCAAAATAATGCATGATAGGCCACTAACTCATAAAAAAAAAAAAAAACTATAACGGCAAAATATTTTGTGGTGGCCTTGTACCTAACATTATGAGCATTGTGTACAGTGCCGTGGTAACACATGACTGGAAGCAATTCATCAGGCGAACTGTGCCAACAGTGGCAGATGGATTCCTGGAGGGAAATGCGAGCTTGCCGATTACTTTTTCTCAAGCTGTCCAATTTGGAGAAAGACATCAAGTGACGTGAAATGTGACCGTGCGTGCTCTTCTGTAAAGTTAAAAATAAAAACATATATTGCACCTCCAGGCGGCTGTTTACATGTGACTCCAGCAATCAGCTAGAATTGGAAGGAAAAATAAATGTTGAAATAGATGCTTTCTTGAGTCATACACAAAAAAGCCATAGGGTGAACAAACCGGACAGTAAAAAGAACAATTGTTTACTCTAAAGTTGCTGAAATCCTAAATGTACAAATGGTTAATGATAAAAAAATATAAGACACTGTGAAAAAAATTGTAAAAAAAAACAAAAACAAACTTTTATAAAAGAAATAGAGGGCAATTCACCACCTTCTGCCTACCTGCGCACACCAGTGGCGCTCACCTTCTGTTTTAGCTGCAACACTGTAGTCTTGATCTGCTGGAAGTCATCACACGTGGCAGAGCAAGTCCCAGTGTTCATGACGTTATCAGGATTCTCCAAGACATGATGCAGAGCTGTTGACAATTTGTCATTAGGGCATACTAAATAACACAACATTTGAGAAAACACATCAATAGCATTTGCTTAAAAGATGCACGAAAGGATATTTTGTTTCCCCCCGTGGATTGTATAATTGGAATGGACGAGCGCAATCTTGGTTACGTACCTTCTGACACAACAAATATGTCGTAAAAACTGATTTCAAGCCGCACCCACTACTTTAATTCAGAAAAAAATTGCATATACATGAAATGCACTATAAACTGCAGGTGTCCGCGTCATAACATGGGATTTACAAAGGAAAAAAAAGAGTCTTAGGTTTAAAAAACATATCTTAACTTTTTATTCCCAACAGTGCTTGTGATGATCTTGATTTTTGGCATTCCATTTGTAACGGGTGTCAGGACCAGAACGGAAACAGGACCAAATTGTGTTACGTTTCTCACAAGTTTTATTAGAGGAAAGAGAAAGGGCTGCGCCCACGATCCGGTGTTCGCTGGACGCGTGAAGCAAGTCGCTCTTGTACTCGGATGGTGCTCCGAACACGGAAGGGGAACTTCCGTAGCGAGCGATGGCGGTGTCGGGGAGGGAAAATAACGGGTCGGTAGCCAGGACTGGGAGAGCAAGGCGTGGTCGGGGTTGGAAGCAAGTTGTAAGTCAAAATAGGAGAGCAGACGTGGTCAGGATCATAACGGGTCGAAGCCGGGGACAGACGGGAGCAAAAAAGGGACAGGTGGGAGTCAGGGTTGAAAAAGGCTTGCCTAGTGCTCACTGAGGTTCGCAGACTGACTGACAAAAGAGGACAGACAGGACTGGGTTCAAATACTGACCGGGTGCCAATCAGAACCCGCGGCAGTTGGCGCCAAAGGAGCGGGCACAGCTGAGTCACATCAGTAATCATGACAACGGACATGATTTTGACCACCTATAAATGTTTCTAAGTTCATTAGACCCTTCTAATTCATGACCGAAGGATATGAATTCTGTTGAGTTAATGTTGCACGGCTATTTGGACTTTAAACAAACAAGGCTTAACGCCCCACTTGATCATAAATTGGCCGCATTATTGTATAAGCCACATGATTTAAAACCTAGTAAAAAGTAACAACTTGTATCCGTTTTTCACGGTAATAAACCTTTGATTGACAAGTATTGAAGGAGGCAGCCACACAGCTCTGTTTTGCCGTATGACGTCACGGCTCGAGAGGCAACCGCTGGTCACGGGTCACCCCTTTCAGGGCACCAGCAAAGTTGGAATTTTTCTAACTTCATTCCTCCTCAGGATGGATAATTAAAGTAACAATCATGAAAAAGGTCAGTGTAAAGAGTGCGCTTTTGTTTCCACGCGCATACATTATACAACAGATTGACAGTGTGGGGACCCCGTTGCTTTTTGCTCAAGCGAGGAGACACCCTAGGGAGGAAGGACTGCCTCATTGGCGGCAGAATGGGCGCGAAGGTTTTTATTTTTATTATTTTTAATCTTCCGGGCCTTTTGTGATGTTTTCCTCAAGAGGCAAACTGGGGAAGGACCCCGGAGTCGATGGGTTTAAAGTTCACGCTCGGGAGGAAAAACTGTTCTGACGTACTGGGTGTAATGACTACCAGGTGCATACATAATACATTTATGCATACAGCGCGATAAAGCCCACTCTTGGAGCAAGGGCAGTGCCTGACCATATCCCACGTTGCTACTGCTGTTTCTTTTTTGTTGTTGTTTTATGTTCCCCCTTGATATTTATATCCTACGATTTTTGACTTTGCATGAGACGCTCAATTGTTTTAGCCTTCTTGGATGTTTTTGTCAATAAACTTTTTTAACTGCTCTCATGCATCAGATTATAATAACCACTCACTGTATTGCGGTCTACTTTTTGCAGTTCCACAACTCCGCGGATTTTAATTGTGCATTGTGTTCCGCATTCTGATTGGCTAAATAGTTGCCCCGTCCCTTTTTTGCCCCTGTCTGTCTTTGCATCAATAACGTTGTGGTCTAAGCTGTTCATTACGTACAAGCAAATCTTTTTCAAGTTTTCAAGTTCAAGTTTCTCTAAAAGGCATATTAGCATATCGCTCAACTGTGGCTGGGGGCAAAAGTCATAAGAACATGCCAACAAACTTGGACTTCTCAACACGCTCAAGGAAAGTAAGAGCAATTTTCCATAACCACCACACTCTTATGGAGTTTTCTTTTACTAATCATCTACTGAAGAAGCTCAAATAGAATGCAAAACACTTATGGGGAAAATGACATAAAGATAACACAGAAGTTGAGAACTTAAACTGGCACCATTTGGATGGACAACAACATTGGCTTGATTATTACGTGACTGTATTTTGATAGAGTTCCCCCTTTTACGTCACACCAATACCAATACCTAGCAACAAAGAGATGTTCTGCGAAGTTCTGCTTTGATGAAGATGACGGCCCAGTCTTTAGGTTCTCGGCTGTAGAGTGATGAGGAATCATGGTAGGTTTGAGAGCCGGTTGGGACGGGGACCACAGGATGCAGAGTGTTGAAGTGTTGACTCCTTGTGGCTTGAGGCTTCTCTGAGGTCGCTGGCTTTGTCCCACTGGTTTGGCCGCAAACTTGATGAAGCTTGGCTGCTGACTTGGCAAGGCTCTCTGGCTGCCAGTTGAGCTGAGACTTGGTCAGGACCGGCCAGGGCGGCCTTGGTCCAGTTCCTCCTGATAGGACATGCCCTCTTGTTTCTTTCATTCATTCATTCATTATCTGCACAGCTTATCCTCAGTAGGGTCACGGGGGTGCTGAAGCCCATCCCAGCTACCTCTTGCTTATTGCTGGCTAAAATTCAGACGGCCCTTGTGAGGGGAGACGTGTACCAGCTCCCGGTTCCGGTTTCCTGGGAGGGGCTAACCCCCAGAGGTGGAGTGATCAAGGCCACCTTTGATGAGCAAATGCAAGATAACGTAACCTCACCAATCTCACATTTCACCAGTATCAGTCAGATAACATATCTATGTGATTGACAATGTCACATGTCTTGATCATTTTCTGACCAAACGTTGAATACTCTACATATTTAATAATATATCATCACACTGCAGGGTTCCCTCAGGATTTTTCCACTCAAATTTAAGACTTTTTAAGACTTTTTGAAGACCATTTGCAATAAAATTAAAGAACAATCTCGTACCTATTCTGGCATACACCGGCTGCGATGGTGGGGATTTAAAGACCGCCATGAGCAAAAACGCACGGGTAGTGGGAACGGGTATGAATCAACCGGTATGGATTCGCGAGCCGCCTCCGAGAGGACAAGACCGAGTACGGCAACGAATGGGGGGAGGGACACAGTGATCATGCGGTGGAACCGCACTCCCAGTCTTCTTAGGATCCTGGCGGGGGCGGGCGACTGTGGTGGCAAAACTGGAAACGTCTGCGGTGGCAGAACGGGCCACTGCCGCGACAGATTCATGACATCAACTGGACGACTCCCTGATGGAGGTCCACGGCTATCTGTCACAGTCCGCGGCAACGGGTTCGGGTGTCAGCTCGGTGACTCCTCCCACTCATTCCCTAGTAGAGCCAGGAACCAGTTATCCTTGAAATCATTCAACCATAATGGGTTAAACCTACACTTTCCCATCACAAAGTTTCGCCGATGATGACAGCAGGTTAAACACTGACTGTACGTCAAGATCCATAAAGCTCCACCTGTAGTTCCGAAAACACGTACATCTGAATTTTCCAACAAATTTCATTTTTCGGTCGGAAGTCAATGAAGTCAGGGAAATTGAAAAAAAATAAAAATATGACACAACAAACAATCCATACTTTAATTAGTTTACTTTTTATTCAGTTATCAGCTCAATCACGCAGATAAGACAAGGGAAATTTAAGACATTTGAGAGTAAAATTTAAGACTTGTAGTCAAAACTTAGGACCTTTTAATGCCTTGATTTGGGTTAATCAAATTTTTACGACATTGGGGTAACCCTGCACTAATAACACAAATTAATGAATCATTTTCTTGGGCCAAATTGAGATTTTTGCCAAAATCCCAATAGAAAGCCGCTCTATCTGCACATGTGTCCAAGTCGGTCAACCCATTATATTTCATCCAACCAATTTATAGTGCAATATAGTAGCAAGATTATTTTAAAATAAAAATTCCAGAGTACAGAAGTTATTTGTAAAAAAAGTTCATAAAGTACAGTACTTAAATTAGTTGTTTGGTATGTTCTTTTTACACCACATTTTTGCCATCCTCATGATGGGGATAAAATATCATTAAAGTAAAGTGGATCGTGCACTTAATCAATGCAGTAGTGTGAAAAGAAGCACGTTTCAAAGATCATAATTTGACAGTGGAGAAGTGTTGGTGAGCCTGTAAATTGGATTTTTTATTTGGCTTCAATGTGAAATAAAGTATTTAATAAATAAAGGCTTCTACTCTTCGGGTTTTGAGTATCGCTGGAATTTTGGGAACGCAACCATCACAAAAACTGGATGATTACTATGAATAGAAACTGGCACTGACCTCTCTCTTCTTTGCTGCACGTTTGCCCATCTTCCTCCAGAAAGAAGCCTGGTCCGCACTCGCAACGGAAACTCCCAGCCGTGTTGACGCAGTCTTGGGAACACACCGTTGCGTTTGTGTCAGCACATTCGTCAATGTCTGGATGGAGAAAAATAATTTCAGATATGACTTATGATTGGATCAATGTACTTTCCCCTATTGCTTAATCTCAATCTGGTTCCTCCTTGATTTACAAAGTTCAGATCAGCCAAAATGTTTAACAAGTGACATGAATTTGTTGTTATATATATATATATATATATATATATATATATATATATATATATATATATATATATATATATATATATACACATACACAAAATTAGATTTCATAGTACAGAAAATTGACAAAAAAATAAAGCAAAGACTGAAATTGCTTAACGTTGTGGTCTAAAAATTTAACATTTTCTACGTGCTGATGCCATATTCTGGCTTAAATCGTCATTGCAGCCACACGATTGAATTAACGCTTCCTTTTTTCATTTTTCCCCCAATGTCTTTTAGGGTTTGGGTTTGGCATTTGGACTGTATTTGAAAAAGTCCTTTTCTTACTTTAGCCATTTTCATATTACACTAAGAGAAAACTGCAATCACGAGCATGAAATCACTCTCAATACCCTGCTTCCTCCCTCTTGCCTTTCCTGCCTCTTAATGTGTTGCGAGTCGCGAACAACTCAGATATAAGTAGGATAAAAGCGGATAGGTGTGGTGGGAAAAAAATAAAAGCTCTTTGAACTCACTTGGGTAATGTTTACACATATTTAATAAATACAATATTGTACTTTGAAATTATTAATAATAATAATAATAATAATTTCCATTGTATTGTCATTCTTTGTAACAATGTACACAGAACGAAATGTCGATACACCTGACCCGTTGTAGCGAGTCGATGCAGCCGCAGCCAGAGGGCGCCGTCATTATACCAATTAGGTATGTCTCAGTCGAGGCGCGAACCAGCGACCTCCCAGTCTCAAAGCGGGCACACTACCATCTAGGCTAAGAACACCTCGAATGATGCCGCCCACCTTTAATATAAGATGTTACATGGTAGCAATCGTCGTAGTACAGTTTTGAGAGAAGATGGGTGAGTGTTTAATATTAAGTGCCTCCGAGTGGTATAAATAAACTTTCATTCAGTAAAAAACAAACAAACAACACTGGTATGAAGACTAGGCAGAAATACATAAAATATCACATGTTAATTTTTATATATATAAAAAAAAATCATAGCTCGAGAAATGTGTATTTATTTGACGCTTTGGCGTCTCCACTTAGGTCGCCACCATCTTTGTCCGGCATCCTGCCGCCACGCTGTGCTCCGTGGCCCTCGCTAGGCCCAGGCAACACAGTGCCATCTAGTGGTTAATAGTACGCATTGGTGCTTTAAGAAACTGTGCGTACACAAAAACCTTTTAACTGTGATAAAAAAACTAACAAATGTCCCAATAAGTGGTGTTATATTAATTAAACATGCCTAGATTTTTTGTATACTTTCATTTGTAATATTCTATTTTATTTAGTCATAATTATGTTGTATTGTATTTTGTAGCCAAAAGAGACCTTGAGCGCCATTGTTAATTCCATATTTCTTTGAATAGAATACACAATGAGAGACAGGAAACATCAATTTCAGCTCATGACTATATGTTATCAGTTCAAGTCTTGAAACTCACTTGGCTAGTGTTTTGACACTTTTCGTCTTTATTACAAAACATTTAGACACATTCACTGGGTTTCTAACATGTCAAGAGGACACAATCATAAATGGGGTGTGTAAAAAGACACATTCCTGAATGCCAGCACTGGCATATCAAGCTAACTCTAACTGCCTACTGTCGACAGCCTATGTGTGTGCCTCCTTTGAACAACATGCTCATCCTTTTTAAGCCTTTATTTTTCCTAGCCTACCCAAAATCAATCGAACACGTGGAAAAAAAACAGTGATGTACAACATTATTCATAAACCCTAAGAGCAAAGTAAGTAGCACTTTGGTATGTTGATAGGAAAATGCTGTACAGTAAACGCAATTATTTTTTAAAATTCAAACTAGAGGTAAGATCTTGGGCCCAGGCCCAGACCTGACTTGAATATTGAAAATGTCAAGCAATAAGTCTTCTCTCTCGTCTTAAAAAAAATATATTTGTGGAGGATGAGCATGCAAGCTGTTCAGCGCACTTACTTTTACTTAAGCAATTATTTGGATGACTACTTTTTACTTCTACTTGAGTAATATATTTTTTTTAAATATTCGGCACCGCCTGTAATTTGGCGCCGAATTGCACACTTTATTTGCGGGACCAAGCCAAAAGTAAACCTGAAGCTGCACTTCAGCGCCCCGCGTACCTGAGCTAACCCGTGCACTTTGGCGCCGAGGTACGCATGGCGCCGAAGTGCAGCTTAGGTTTACTTTCGGGCCGGTCCCTCAAATCTAGTGAATCGGTCGGGCTTGGGCTGGTTCAGGCTTTTATACCACAACACTGATTTGCATAGTACATTCTGAAATGTAAAACAGTCTCTCCTCTTCTTCAAATGTGTGTCAATAACCTCTCGTGTTTAAAAGGTATGCGTAAAAGAGCTTGTGTCGTATATTGTTAACATTTGATGGTGAAGAAGTGGAGAGACAGTTTAACCTATCAGAATGCGCTGTGCATATCAGTATTTCTGGCACCTAAAGTAAAAATTGTGTGATAATGATGTGACTTATAATGCCTATATATCATCCTTCATATATTATTTGTACCACTGGTGGTCTTTTGGTAAAATTTTGGCACTCTCACCACCACTACTCTGGTTCGATTCCCGTTACATACAATGTTTTGCAAATTAAGTCAGCGATGTTTGACGATTTTATCAATCATTGCACAATTATTGCTCAAATACCTCAAATTCATGGCCAAAATGGCATTTTTAGGCACCTCATATCCTAGAAAATACAGTACTCACTGTCCTGTAAGGTGATTCCAAAATGGAAAGACTTACCTAGACAATAGGGCTTCTCCCGGTTCCTGTGTCGCTCACGATCATAACGGTACCCGGGATAACAGGTACACACCACACGGCCAAAGTGATCACTACACTGTTGCTCACAGGGAGCGTCGGAGCACACATCATAGTCTTGTGAATACAAGGGAAAGGTTTGCCATGTTAATTTTTAAAACGGGTATTTAAAAAAGGAATTTTGCTCACGGATGATGTAATTGTAAACATATCGTATATTCACACCACGGCACTTATGACATGGATTCATCAAACACCTTTTTTTTCCAGGTGTATTTGCCTACCTTCAGGGATGCACTGTCCTAGCACAAACTTGAAGCCACGGCAGCACTGCTTTCTAAAAAAAGGACCAAACAGAGGCAAATAACGTTGGCTATGATGATTCTATTGAAGGCACATTACGGCCGACAAGTATTATCAATAAAACGCAAACGCGCACGATAGTCAGCGGGGTACAGGCAAGCGGTCCTGCTGATTTGGACAGGTTTCCTCACAGCAGTCTGTTCTGATCTCAAGCATTATGATTATTATTCATCACTGTCTCAAACAGCAAAAAGTGCTTTCAGGTGTTTCTGTTATTCAAAGAGCAAATGATACACATGTAAAAAAAGAAATACAAAATGAATTACTGTACATAGTGAATTGTGCATTGCCACTTGCTCACTCAAAGGTGACACCGTAATTTTTGCAGCATTTATTCAGCCATCGGGGGCACCGCATTTATTTTGAACTAGGCCAGCATTTGGATGTGATTTGTGCGATCCGTGGTTTCACACATGCGCTTTTTGTGATGGGAGCTAAAAGACGGGTAAAGCTGCACAGAAGGACATGCACTCAAAGACAAACATGATGCATAAAGCATTAAAATATTTTAATTTGTTCAATATTTTAAGCAAGTATACATCATATACTATATGTGCAACACAAAATAACGTTTTATCATTAAAATCTCCTCGCAAAAGTTTTACTTTGATTATATTGGTGGCCCCCATTTGCTTTTAACTGCACTGATTTGCAATTCGAAACTGGACATCATGGGACACCATACACCATTATGTGTAACCACATTAAAAAACAATCTTTGATTTCAATATTTAATGAACACATTTTGAAATTCAAAATATAAAATATTTCATTTGTCAGCACCCCTAGCATCAAGGGGGAACGCCGTCAAAAAAGGATGAGTATTTACAAATGTTAACTTTTTACTTAATTTTGCAGATGGCTAACGCTAACCGAGGTCCTTCTTACAAAAACGTATTTCTTTTCAGGAAACCATTATTTGAAAACTGTAAATCAACCATCTGAAGGGAAACCACAATGTTGGCTTGAAGGCATTATTCTAGCTCACCAATGTATTTTTAATGTATGTTTTCTTTGAATGGTTGTCGCTAGATATACTCACTGGAACAGTTTGCAAATAATATTCCCTCACTAGTGTGGAATATTTGCCAGAAGCAAAGATGACTTCAATAAGCACACTTAACATAAAAACATGATCAACACATTGGATTGAGCCACGTAGGTGCACAACATTGCTGATCTTAAATCCAGCATAGGACCAGCAAAACAGAAGTAACAACTAGAAACCAATTACATTTTTTAACAGGCCCTGACAAGAACAGAGCAGATCACTAAACTAAACTCCAGTGTCCTACACGTACCATGGATTTTGATTGATACACAAACTATATAAGGCTACTCTACTATTAACACGGTTCATGGATCCCTTAACCATCCGTCATATGGGTCATAGGGGCACCACTTCATGTGGTGTACCTTGGGCAAGCACAGCCTGGCGGCAAGGCTAATTATTTGTTTTCAATTTTGGTGTTAAGAGTTCGTTATCCTGTAATTTAAAGACAACGCTTGCTTAAGCTAACCAATGGCAAAAACCTCTTGAAGTACACTCAAATAAGAAAATATGTTGTGGAAGTTCCCGGTGATCCTAGTGAGGATACGCGGCGCAGAAAATGGATGGATAGATGTTGTCAAGGTGGTAGAATAGTAAAAAAAAAACAATCTAAAATGAGCCAAATTATATGCTGAAAGGTTAGGGTTTCCTTTCCGAAGCTGACCCTGCATCGGCTCGCTACAGTTTAACTGTACGGGTCAGGTGTATCGACATTTCGTTCTGTGTACATTGTTACAAAGAATGACAATACAAGTAAATTATTATTATTATTATTATTTATAAGGGGATGAAAATGAATGGGTGAATGGTTGAAGATGGATTGATGGATGGAGGGTTTCATTGATGGATCAAACCAACAAACTAATAGAAGTTTACTGCAAAACTGCAACTAACGTTTTTAGGAGATTTTCAATTTGAAAAAGAAAGAATAGTGAACAACTCAAACATGCATCCTTTTCTGGTCAAGCCAAATTTTATCTTTGAAATGAAAAAAATGAAAATAAAAAAGGTTCCTGATGTCAAGTACAACCACCCAATAATTCTAAAACATGTTTTGCTCAGGAAAGGTTCCTAGAAAAAAAGGGTCATCCCACATAGGATCCAAATTGTATTAACCATAGTAATTGATTTAAAATCTGTTCATTGTTTTCTCATATTTCTTACTTTATAAGGACTGCAACTCTTGATCTTGGATACTCTATTGCATAGTAAATAACCTGGGAAGAACGACACCACAAGAGGACACCCTGAGAGAGTTGACTCAAGGACTATTTTCTGTGTGACCCGAAGAAGAATAAGCAAACAGTCGGTGAGACGACGGCGGCAAAAACAAACAAACTCGGCATCACAAGAGAAACCAGATCCACACCCGTGTTCACTTTCCCTCGACTGTGCATCTTTTATTGGATTATCATTAAAAGGGAAAATGCTCACAGGTTGCAACTTTATACCTTGTTGCCCCTTGTGGAAAACCCAAGCGAATTTAGGAAACATCCAAAACAACTTTACAAGATTAGCTTTTCCTTCTTCATGGATGATTCTTGTGGACTGGCGTTTACACATCCTGACATGACTTCAGACAAGTGTGGGGAGTAGGGGTAATGTTTCAACCAGAGTGAAGTTTGAAACAAGTTTTTTTTATGAAAAGCAGTCCAATGGCTTAAAGCTATTAAAACTTGTATTTAATGATAATATAAACATATATATGATAATAATATAATTAAGTCTCGCATGATAAAACAAACAAAATCAGCACTACATTTGACTAGACAAGATTTAAATAGACTGCATATCACATAACTGGACTGTATTGAATAAACCACACTAGATTAGACACTTTGGTATACTGTCTATTGTGCAGTGTTGCCTTAATTTCATAATTTAGTGCTCAAGTGTTGCCTAGCATACACTACATTGCCAATTGACACGTATATGGCTGCACTAAAACAAAATAACTGGACTACCCAAATGCGTATCGACAAAAAAGTAAATAATAAGATTTTCGTAGTGTTGAAAAGACTAGAGTTTACTATGATGCTGCAAAAGGAAATCCAGGCCATAGAGACGTGATGCTACAGAAAACATCTAAGCATCAGCTACATAGCCTATGTGACAAACAAAACAGTGCACAAGACCATCAGAGGGCACAACGGACCTTACAAAAAACTGCATAGACAAAAAACGGCATGGACAAAAAACTGCAGTGGTATGGTTACGTCACAAGAACCTCGGGACAGGCCAAAATCATCCTCAAGGGCACAGTAAAAGGAGGTTGGAGGAGAAGAAGACCAAAAAAATAATTGGGCCGACAAAATCAAGGAATGGACAGGTGCAAACTTTACCACAACAAAACTCAGGCTAGAAATTGTCAGCAGAGGAGAGAGCTGTCTAGAGTTCTAAGTGGCGTCCCAGGCTGTTAAGGGATTCATAAACCGTGATACTCTATTTGAATTGTAAAATGTGGACTAATTTGAAAGGATTTTAGAAACCAGTAGTGCTGTAAACTCTGTTATGTTATAATGTTTGTTGTACATTATACTAGATTGCAATAGATCACTTAAGTATTGAGACTACAGGTACACAGAGTAAGGATTCTCTAGTCAAGACTAGGATACTCCAAAGTAATAAATAATTTATCAATTGTATTTTCTTCTGTCTCAACAGGCAACAGGACAATGTGCACATGCTTGATTATTTGTCTTAAGAATATGATGTCTACACACATTATTAAACGTCTCCTACCTGATTATAACTGTCTCAAAAGTTTGCAACCATTCCAACGATAAATGAATTATTTACCAAAATAGAGTGCCTGCATTTTTTGTTGACATTTGTTATTTTATGAATGGATCTGTTATCGTATTTAATAGAAAATAATTTTAAAGATGAAATAAAATACTGCTTTTTGATTTGAACCTGTAAGAAAGGGATCTTAAGAACAATTAGTCCATTTGTCACTTTCTATACTTTAGCAGTGCTATTTACTTATGCTCACTCCATTTATAGAAGTGCATACTTATGCCAAAACCTGTAAAAAGGAATTCACCCAACTCAACTTATTTTATGGATTCTCCAGGTTTTCTATCTATTCTGACCTCTTTTGTTACTGTGTGCACTCCATTCACACTCCCCCTTCCATGTGCACTGTAAACCATTTTGTTGCCACAAATGAATCTTCCTAATAGCCCACATAAAAAAAGAAAAATGGCAATGATGAAGTTATACGAGCGACAGCAAGATAAAGCCCTGCGTCTCTATATTTGTGAGGGGAACACGGACGGAGGAACAATGAGGCGGTGCATCAAATACATCTCAATAAGTCTTTACTTAGCCAGGTCATGTGTTGAAATTATGACAAAAAAGATCAAATAAAAATCAAGAACAAATTTTGGTTGCGGAGAAATGTGAAAAACGTTGTTTGGTTTATTAGGTCAGTTTAAATACACTTGCACAACCTAAATACCGTTTTAATATAAGCTTGAGAATCAAAAACCTCAGCATAAACTGTCATGGTATTTTTAAGCACACTTGAGAAAAAAATGTAAACACGCACCAGCTCACATGGTCTAGTTTGAATTGGAGGGGGTTTAACATTATGTCACTAAGATTAAAAACCACGCCATGTCGTTTCCATATAAATCTCACAACAAGTTATACATTTAGTTGTCACTATAAACTGTCTTAGTAGATCCAGGAAAATTGTGTAAAATGTATAAGTGTTCTTTAGTCAGTTTACACTGAGGGGGTGTTTGTCATGTCACTTATAAAGGAACCTCCTACATAACTGGTAAAAAAAGAATGTTATGGGATGTTAAATCAAGATTTTCAACATATTCTGTACGGCTGGTCTATGTTATAAAAGACAAGAAACAATTTGAACAAAAATCCAGCAATCTTAAACCTGCTATACAAAATACATCTGCGAACAAAATGTATAGAGGAAATAAATAAACAATGTAATCTAGGTCCGTCTTAAGAATGTCTAGAAAATAACAAGAATGAGAGAAAAAGACATTCAAGAAGGTCAGCAGTTCATCTAAAAATACCACAGGAGTGATTTTCCCGTTCTTACTTTAAAATTCCTTTGACGTGCTGAAGGTCCCTCAGCCGTGTCCTCATTATTCGCTGGAATTATTAAATTGCAGGCTACTATTGAAATGCCAAAAAAAGGTAAAACAAAACTAAAGAATGGTGTTTTTCCACCAGATGATATCGTTCTTCTGAAAGGGAGACAGATGGAGAATTTTAGATGACTAAAGGCTTATTTCGCAAACGTGATAACTCCCAAAAAACATTTAAGTGTTGCAACCAGCAAGACTTTCTGCAACACAAGTGACCTTTGATCTCAGCTCTCAATCACAACTGCAACAGTTTCTTAGTACTGTACATCTTTCACAGAAAATGGCACACGGTTTAAAGAGTTTCTGTAACGCTGCTTCCTGTAGACATCCAAGACCCCCCAGAAATGACTTTTGACTACTGCAACCGTATGGGATTATATTTCAAAAATCACTTGAGTTCCAGGATATCAACTTTTGATGGGAGCTTGACTCCATTAAGTGTCAGATGTATTCCCCCTAAATTGATCTTATTGGTTAGATCAGGAAAAAAGTTTCCCCGGCTAAAAACAAATCCAGTTTTATATTTGAACACACATATCAGATGTCTTTTTTACTTGGGTAATTGAAAAAAAAAAAAATCTCATAATTTCTATCTGACAACACATAAATAACTACTATGCGTTTAAAATAGTGAGGCATGGTAGAATAGTCGTGAGGGATTTTGAGGAATGAGAAATAAAAGTCTATTTGAAACATTTAACAAGATAAACGTACTCCAGGGGTTAGCGCTGTTGTTTGCCTTGCTGTCATGACCTTGGATCGATTCATACTCAACAGTACATTAACAATCACTCTGCAATCCACAAGTGACTCAGCCAGGCAGTATCCTGCTTTGTGTCTTAATCACAATGGGGATCATCCCCAGTCCTACCCATAGCATTTCCCAAGAAAAAACAATGGGAAAAGAATTTTAAACTGACCCAGTATATGCTTTTTTGCCAACCTAAGATTCGGGAAGACTTGTCTTGGAGATACAGAAGCAGTCATGACATTGGATCTTTTTACACTCAGAAGTCCATTCAATATCAGTACTCACATTTCAAGTCACCAACTGAGTGAACCGTTTTTATTTCAGTGACTGAACCACCATCCAGATCTCATTCAGCTATTGTTGCATAAGTTCACTTTCAATGGCTCTTACAGTGGCCATGAGTATGTAGAGAGAAATCTGTCTTTTGTCTTATGTAAACTGGCATCCAGATTAAAACTGATCCAAGATCTGTATGGGTTCCCACTTAAGCTTGGGAAAGACAAATCCAGAGAAACACCAGGGCAAAAAAATTCCAACTGGGAACCACATTTAGCCTCAATAGCCACTAAGAGTCGTTTACATAACTGTCAAGAATTTGGATTTATCCATACTTCAGAGTGCATTCCCAATAACCCTGCGGTTGGTGACCAAATTCAGGGTAGTCTGCGGTTACATAGGCAAATACCTCAACAACATACTTTTGCTGATTGATCAACTCCTGCTTTACATGACTTTTGACTAATCAAAGGCTGAATCTACCTAGTCAGCTGGCAAGCAAATGAAAGCCCAGCAATTATTTGTTTTGGTTCCAAACACAAATGTATGATTCATTGTTCTAAAGAAACACCAGGGACCAAAACATTGAACTGGAATTTTGAGTAAACGATTTAAAAGAAAAGATGAATTAAGTGCTCTCTGTTGTGCAATTAAAACAAATGCATACATTCACAACTCCAAAGGCTGCAAAAGACAGAAGCACACAGCAAAGAGCAACACAACAGTATCTGCAGGCATCTGCAACTGATCAGACAATACTGCAAATGTACATGACGATAACGTTATGCAAAAACACCTCCATTCAGTTGAAGCACAAGTACCTATAGTACTCAATTCCACACTATTAATATGCTGTAATATCGATTACGGCTGCAACAACAAATTGATAAAATCGATTAAATTTGATTATTAAAAGCGTTGGCGACTAATTGCCTCATCGATTCATCGTGTTGCTCAATTTATGAGCCACTAAGAATGTTTATCAATGCAAATAAGTGCATTGGATCACGTTGTTATAGTACTGCTTTAGTCCAGCAGAAGACATTATGGGGAAGTTTTTTTTTTTACTAACAAATAAAGATTTCATAAAATAATATGCTCTATAAAGATAAATAAAGTTCAGTTTAACTTATTTTGAAAAAGCTCCTCTGTGGTAAAAAGTGGCCGACAAAAGCGCTCCGACAACCGCATCAAGCTTTCTTATTCCACTTTTGTCTTAAAACAAACAGCTTGCCTCCTCTTTATACTTCACACCAACCATATTAAATGGATGTATGAGATAGTAAACAATACAAAAGCCAACGTTCTTAGCACGCTAGCATTAAAGTACATGTTGTTATGCTTACACGAACCAGGAAGTAGAAGCCAGATTTCTTTTTCAGGGTGAATGCTGGGTGAGCTCTCACAGCGCCACACGCTGGTAGCGGCGAAAAGAAGCACTACAATACTATACTCCGAAAAAGGTTTACACATCACAAAATCTAACTTCAGATATTTTTCGACACCCAAAAAAATGTTCGTATGTAGGGGAGTGTCAATATTTATATTTTGAATTTCGTTTAGTATGTGGCGATTTTGTTTATTGTTTTTTTGTCAAACACTTGTTTTTTATTGTTTTATATGACAGAATGTGGCAGCACGGCGGGGCAGTGGTTAGCGCTTGTGCGGCACAGTTCATGTCATGGGAACCTGTCATGGGTTCAAATCCAGCCCCAGACTTCCTGTGCGGAGTTTGTATGTTCTCCCCGTGCTTGCGTGGGTTTCCTCCGGGCACTCCGGTTTCCTCCCACGTTCCAAAGACATGCATTTCAGGTGAATTGGCTGGTCCAAATTGTCCCTAGGTGTGAATGAGCGAGCGAGTGAGTTGTCTGTCCCCGTGTGCCCTGCGATTGGCTGGCAACCAGTTCAGGGTGTCCCCTGCCCACTGCCTGGAGATGGCTGGGATGGGCTCCAGCACCCCCGCGACCCTACTGAGGATAAGCGGTACGGCTAATGAGATGAGATGAGATGACAGAATGTGCAGCCCAGGGGCGCAGTGGTTAGCGCGTGAATGTTTATCAATTAAACACATATCACAGTTCTGAAGGTCGTGAGATCAAACCTCCTGTGTGGAGTGTGCATGTCAGGTTAATTGGCCAGTCCAAATTGTCCCTAGGTGTGACTGAGCGATAAAAAAAACGTATCGGTTGGTATAATTGTTAGTTGCAGCCCTAATATCTACTATCTATCACTCTCAGAACAGTGAAAGAGAGTTAGACAGAAAACATCTTCAATAGCATATATTCTAAGTCCACAGTCTTTGTGATTTTTCCTGTGGTGACATGGCAAGAAGTCACATACCAGTAGATGACGATATACCATATAATTTAACATCAGAAATGCTAAAACAGACATGCGGTAAGAATTATTACTGTTTTTCCAGAGACTGAAATATTGAAGTTAAATCAAGCATACTTTAATATTGTTTTATTACTAAAAAAGGGCCCGACTAGCTTTTAGCTCTGTTGGTAAATCCACTTAAGCGGGGGACTTTTTGCCAAGTAGTTTCTGTTGCCGTTGGTCATCTTGGGGTAAAACCATGAAATTGCATTATGAAAATAATATATTGCTTCAAATACAATGATAAAATAAAAGGCTGTGAGACATAAAGGAACAAGATTCAATTCATGCATCAATCTTAAGGGAATGAGACAAGCCGCTTTTACTGATGAAGATTTCAAGTCTGGCGTGTTCACACCTACATCGTGAAACACTCCTTTGAGACTGTGCAAAAATCTGCAAAAATCCCAAAACAAAGTCTAGTCTTCCCATGCGGGGATCCAGACAATGCCTCAGGTGAGACTTGGCGTGATCATCAAGAGAAATTTTAATAACTAATACAAAAACTAAAAGAAAATACGTAAACATTACCTAGACAATACTCTTTAAGAGAGAGACAGTACCGTAATTATTAATAAAAGGAATGTGGCACAGTCGTTGCTTGTGCTTAAGCACTGCAACAAACAGCATGTTTGCCATTGCACGATGTCTACAGCCGCCACTTTGGAATGCTCCTTAACACAAACATGTCCTCCCTTACGCTATCGTGATGACTTGCACTCCTTCAGCATCTTCCGCATTTCAGGATTTACGACTAAAATCTCGGATTCCCATTCAGCTTCTTACCGAAATAGTAATAAATGCAAAAACAGCATGCCTCCATCGCCTACTGCGAACTAAATAAATCTAAACATAGACTTTAAGTGCAGATCATGCAAGATATGTAATAGTTACAAAAACTAATTTATGCTGACATTTTACCGTACAATTCTATTAATGTGCATGTTTTAAGTCACGTTTTTGTTGGTGGATGAGGAGTGTTCTCCATTTGTGTACCTGTTCTCATTTTAAGCCAGGATGCAGGGGCCTGCATAACTAAAAATGTGCATCACATAATATCCACTTACATTCATACAACTCATTTCTTGGTTTATGTTTCGCCAACCTACTAATTAATAATACTGCACATTGTTGCCGATTAATTGTGATTATATCAATTACTCACATGTCTGAAATGGAGCAATGATGATTAGCTCACCTAATCTCTCCGCTACATTTGCCACTTCTTTTCTCCCATACAAATTGTCATTTTCGCCTTCAACTCTGCAGGGGCCATCATTTTTCATTTGCGTGCATTCATCTCGCAGTCTTCCCATGCACTTGCCAGGATAGAAAACACATGTTTACATCCCTGCATCGAGCAGCGTGAGCACGTTTTACTACTTAATATAAATCGTAAGGATTTATTGCATTTCGACTACTGTAGTGATCGGCAAATAGTGATACCGTGTACCAATGCCTGCCTTAACTTAAAATATTGTTTATTTTGGATGTTGCCAATACCAGCCATGATACCTAGAAAAAAAGTTCTTTGCATCAAAAAAGGTTTTAAGATATACAGTACTAATTAAATATTTTGGTATCTGTGAAGATTCAAAGAGTAATTATTAGTATTGGTTTGAAGAAAGAAGTATTGAACATCTGTAATTTAGACAATCGGACAGATTTCTTCCGCTCACTCTGTAGTCTGAAAAAAAATAAAATGAAATTGAAAATGCATGATTAGGTAATAAGTTGGATACAAAAATGTTGTAGTACAGTCTAAATTGCATTTTCATGGAGAAAAAAAAAAACATTTTGGGCTTAGAATAAGCAGTTTGCATTTGACAAAGAACAAATCTCGTTAGGGAGAAGATGACATTTGTTTTGAACTCTGAAAAAGAGTGACTTGTCGTCCGGAAAATGTGTAAATGTTTAAACAGAACCATGAAGTAGAGGAAAGCAATGTAATTCTAAAATAAAAATAGAAAGAACATTCTTCCATCCATTTCCTGTGCCGCTTATCCTCAGTAGGGTCGCGGGGGTGCTGGAGCCCATCCCAGCCCTTTTTGGGCAGTGGGCAGGGGAAACCCTGAACTGGTTGCCAGCCAGTCGCAGGGCACACAGTTACAAACAACTCACTCGCTCATTCACACCTAGGGACAATTTGGACCGGCCAATTAACCTGACATGCATGTTTTTGGGAATGTGCACAGGGGAGAACATGCAAACTCTGCACGGGGAGGCAGCAGTAGCTGGAATTGAACCCTGGGTCTCCATTCCCTGGGGCTGCCTGCTAACCACCCATTCGCCATGCTGCTACAAAGAGATATATAAGTGAACATAAATAGATTTATAGAGAAATAAAAATAACAAAATCAAGAAAAATGCATCACCCCATAAAAACTCTGGCCAAAACATCAAATATTTTCCTTTAAAACAAATACACTATAAGGTCACATTAGTAATGAAAATACAGTGTTGAAAACAGAGACATCTTAATAATAACCAGGTTATTGCCTGTAAAAGTCAAGATTTTTGCTGGTCTTTACTTGCACTTTTGAAATAATAGCATCCTAATATGCTTTGACACAACTTAAGCACATTTGTTTTATGACAACTGTTGGTAATAGATCTGGAAGATTTATTGCATCTGAATTATCATCTGAAGTCGACTTTTCCTCGGCAGGCTATGCATCAACATTACGATGGCGAGGAAGGTTGCCAGCCGGCGTAAATGCTTTTCAGGCATCTGAGATTGGCATGATTACTGTGTCTACATCTGCTCAAAGAGAGACAACCTGGACTCCTTCCATCATATTTTCCTGGTTACAATGGAGGATACAAAATAGCAACATTTTGAAAATTCATAAACTCTAGTCGTGTTTCTTAGGCAATCTGCCATTTGCTTCATTTACCACAAAATTAGATGACAGATTTTCTAATTAGATCACTTGATTGGAAAACTAGTTAAAATACTCAGCTAAACAAAGTTTGAGAAGATGATTTTGCGTCACACAAAGTTTTAAAGTTTTAAAGTTGCTCCCTACCAATGAACTGCTTCCCTTTGAGACGCCATTTTTCTCTTAAAATTGGTCAATATGCATTCTTGGGGGATTATGTGTTGTTGACTTTAAATTTGTGGAGCATAAACAAGGTTAAAATTGTTTTGTGTTTTTATCTTTTTTTCCAGATATATAAACGGTTTAAATTGATTTCCTGTGTTTTTCAGTGTTAATGTGTTGATATAAATGTCAAGTTTATTCTTTTTTCTTCTTTTATCTCTCTTTTTTCTTTTGTTATTATAACTTTTCTTTGGAATCTCTTTTACATTTTTCCCCCCATTTAATTTATCAAACTCAGTTTATATTGTTTACTGCTGATGGTTGTTTTACTATATTGTTTAAAGCTTGGGAAATCTTTTTGTATCCAAATCCAGCTTTAAACTTCTCCACAACAGTATCTTGGACCTGCCTTGTGTGTTCCTGGTTCCACATGAGGCTCTCTGCGCTTTAAACAGACCTCTGAGACTATCACAGAGCAGGTGCATTTATACAGAGACTAGATTACACACAGGTGGATTCTATTTATCATCGTTAGTTATTTAGATCAACATTGAATCATTCAGAGATCCTCACTGAACCTCTGAATAGAGTTTGGCGCACTGAAAGGGGCTGAATAATTTTGCACACCCACTTTTTCGTTTTTTATTTGTTCAAAAAAGTTTAAAATATCCAATAAAGTGTGTTACAACTTATGATTGTGTCCCGCTTATTGTTGATGCTTCACAAGAAATTACAGTTTTATATCATTATGTTTGAAGTCTGAAATTTGGCAAAAGGTCACAAAGTTCAAGGGGGCCAAATAGTTTCGCAAGCCACTGTAGTTGCTTTCCCTTACTATAGACTATTCAGTTACTAACTCAGTTACTTTTTGGAAAAAGTAGTGAGTATTCATAACCAATTACTTTTTTTCAAGGTAACATGCCCAACACTGCTCATGGAGGATGTTTCTGAAAACGTATGTATAAGTTTTGCCATTGAATGAGATGAGTGGGATTTGGATAAAGATAAGAGGCAGCACATGCTAGCAGCAATTGAAGAGACGAGGGGAGCAAGCAACCCACTGCCCCTTCACACAAAAAAGCTTTATAACGGCAGAATTATTCTTAAAACAATACGGCAACCGCTACACATGCCGCACATTAGTTATCTAGCAGCTGTAGAGTGGAAAGAGTCTTTTATGGGGAAGTCTTTTTTACAGGCCAGGCTAAGCCAACATAGCGCACACAATAAATCAGTGCAATCATCCTTTTCGCACTCCGCCACTGAAGAGGAGTTATAAACACAGATTAGTAATGTGTTCTTTTGGTTCCCGCCATTGTTGCTTAGCTTAGATTCTGGACTTTGTCTTGGCGTGGATCATCATAGTGACGCTGAAACGGTTTTAAAGGTCTGAGCGTGGACGATTGGGTTCCCCCGACTCTTTTAAGTTCATCAACACCAGAGGTGTCAGACATGTGGCCTGTGGGCTGGACCAAGGGATTGAATCCGACTTGTGAGAAAACGCTGAGAGAAGTGCATGATAAAAATGATCTTCAGGTTTAAATATGTCCACTTGATGTCACCAATCCCAGTTGCCACTTGCAAAGCAACTGGAGCTGTATTTCTTTCTCTCTCAATCTCTTAATTATTCTCTTCTCTTTTTTCACTGTGTTTTTTTCTCTTTCTTTTTTTCCATTTCTCTCTTTCTCTCTCTCCTGCTCTCTTTCTTTCTCTTTCTCTCTGGTTCCTTTCTTTCTCTTTTTTTCTCCCTTTCATTTTTTTTCTCTTCCTTCCTGCCTTTCTGTATCTCTCTCTTTCTTTATTTGTTTATTTTTGTCTCTCCGTGTCTTTCTTCATCCCTTTCTTTATTTCTTTACTTCTTTGTTTTTTCTTTATTCCTCTCCCTCTCTCTTGAGGTCTCTCTTTCTGTCTCATCTCTCTCTCTATCTGTTTTTCCACTGTGTGTTTATTTCTATTTCTCTCTGTTTCTCTGTCTTGTATCTTCCTCTTTTTTTCCCTTTGCCTTTCCTTTTCTTGTTTTTTCTTTCTTTTCTCTCTCAGTGTTTTTCTCTCTCTATTTTTCCTCCCTCTTTCGCTCTCTTTCTCTCTTTCTAACCATATTTCTTTCTCTCTCTTTCTTTTTTTTATTTTCTCCACTTTCTGTTTTCTCTCTCTCAGTTTTTCTTCCTATTTCTTTCATTCTCTTTAATCCCTGAATCTGTCCCCCGTGATTTTTTTTTTCTTCTATGAGGCCCCAGACCTAAAATCCACCAGTTAACTTTTAACCCCTTACTTATGGGAAAAGTTATATATGTGCAAGGTGAAATAGATATTACAAATGTATGTTTTTACCCTCTGATTAATGATCCTAAAAGGGGAAAAAATTAAAGCGGTTACAGGTTAGCCCAAAGAAAAACATCAGTAGCGCACGAGCCAGTTGAAAGTTTATATCATCAGTGATGGTAGAGTAATTGCATTAGAAAAAAGAGAGAACAAAATCAGAGTTAACATATAATGTTTTGCACACTGAATGCATTGTATTTAATTAGTAATTAAAACTAAAATCTTAAAGCTGTCATTTAAAAATCGCCTTACCATGATTTTTGCTCACAATACAGTATGCCGAAATGGTAATTAAAAAAAATAAGCTGGATGTTTTTTGCGAAAAATTATGACGTATCAACGGAAAAAAAGGTAGCCGGTAATTGTAATTGACGAAAAAACATACAAACAGAATTTACAAGAAAATACAGTGTGAATTTTGAAATAAAGTTAGCATTTTTGATATTTGCCTCCTGTGCCCAGAAGCCAATTCCCCAAGTGTTTTCATGGTGAGTTTGTTGTCGTCCTGATCAGTTTTAAGGCAACTATTAAATGGGCCATTGTGTAATATTTAGCACCTCATAGACAGAAAATAAATTAACTTCAGTCATAGAAAAAAGAAAAATCATGATTTTAATAGTAAGCTATCATAAAAGAAATACATTTAAAAAAATATTGGTAGGTTAAGATATTTGTGTTTATTTCATGCAACATAAGACTCATCTAGAGGGAGCTGACATGTTTATCTGCCATCTTGCTGCTACAGGTACCCTCAAAAACTAAAAAGGCTAGATTAAAAAAAAAAGAAAAGTAAAATGGTGCAGTTTAGTCACTTTAAGTCTCCATAGTATTATCTTCCTTCTGCCTTTTTGCACTCAGTTTGCACTACATAATAGAATGACATTTAATGGTCAATTATTCCACACCTTTAGGTAACATGATAAGTTGGCGCTCCCTGTTGTGGTCTACAGGTTTTAATTACATAAAACTAGGGTTTGGAAAAAAAAACATATGTGATAAACAATTTATTGCCACATTGTAAACCACTTTATAAACAATCAAACAATAATAACAAGCAGAATGTGGAACCAAGACTTAATTTTCCCAATGTGTAGGAAAAAGTAAGAACACTTAGCGCCCGCGTCAGTGCCAAACTGGCCTCCAAGGCGCTCAGCGTTCGCACTCGTTAAGCGTTTATACTGCAATTAGAAGCATTTGCAGGGACAAAGCATTACCCTGCCTTTTGCAGCCTCTTTTTGAAACACATATTCAAGTTGCGAGCAAGAGTAAATACCAACAAAGTAAAACTTGGGTCTGTCGTGGCTCTTTGATGAACGGCGTGCAGCAAGATTGCTGAAAATCAGCAGCCGAGACGACCCGTTTAAAAAAATAGAATAAAAAAAAAAGAGAGACACAAGTTCATACATTTTACTCCTGCTTGGATTTCAGCATTTTTGGAAGACATGGGGAAATAAAATACACATCCGCTAATTGTTACGCAAAAGAACAGCCAACTATGGTTTCATATTTTGAAAAAAAAATAAAAAAAATAAAATAAAAAAATGGCTGGTTGCATTAGACAGACGTAAAAAACTTTTGGGTAAAAGGTGAATTGTCTCACAAGGCTCTTTTGCCTTTTTTCCCAAAGGGATAGTTTGGTTGTAAAAAAAATGTTTCTTTAAGAGAATTAAAAAAAAAAAAAAAAAAAATATATATATATATATATATATATAAATAATAAGAAAAAAAAAATATGAACTATCATGTAAAAATCTTTTTTTTTTACATACTCATTGGTTGAGAACTTGCACGTATTTGACTTAGGGGCCGGTCACACAGCCGTTTGCGGCTGAATTACGGCTAAAATTTTGCGGGTTTTTTTTGCCCGTGGTTGCCCGGGATGGAAAATGCGCAAAATTGGCCAACCCGCTGTTCATCGGTGGTATGCCCGCAAAACAGACGCCGGCGACTGTTCCGCTTCCTCATCGCGTCATTTCTGCGTCATTTTCTCGTGTGGACCACGGGTATAAAAGCTCCCGAGCCGGTGTTGTGCTCAAATACGACTCCTACGCAACACCCCCACCCCCTCGCGTGAACGCGCATTCTGCTGCGTTCGCTTTTGTTGTAAGCGTGCATTGACGTTGGTGACTTTTTCATCCGCGTTAACAAACGCATTTTGTAGAATACGATCGCACTTTATTGTTTAAATAAACGCGTTATATAGACTAGGATCTCCCAATTGTTATAATTAGCTCGCTTTATAGTTTTAATAAGCGTTTTATATAGAATACGATCGCTTTCGTTGGAAGTGCAGCAGAATGCGCATTCACGCGAGGGGGGGGGAGGATTTACCGTTCGATTACGTTCACAACAAAAACAAAGACGGAATGGTTTAAGTTGTATTACATTTCCAACAAATGCAAGACGAAGTGGTTTTGGTTACCGTATTTTCCGCACTATAAGGCGCACCTAAAAGTCTTATTTTTTTTCAAAAGCTGACCATGCGCCTTATAACACAGTGCGCCTTATATATGGCTCAATATTAAATTCGCAAGGTCTCGCAACTACGAGAAACAGCCGCCGACTTCATTTTTCGCGCTGTGCATACTGGGAAATATTAAACGATTGGTAGTTGCCGGGGCTCGTGTTGTATTTGTTTACTAAGTGGCAAAATGGCTACCCCATTAAACTGCTTAATTCATATTCAACAAATACAGTATTTGTCTGAATCCAGGGTTATGACTGGTGAAGATGTAAAGCACAATTTACCTTAAACAAACGCAGAATTATTCAGAATGTCACGTTTGAGAGAGAGAGAGAGCGAGAGAGAGAGAGAGAGAGCGAGATTCTCTTTCATACGTGCATTTGTATAAGAAAATGGCTCCTGTTAAGAGACACGCGTACAATGCCGAGTTTAAAATCAAAGCGATCAGTCACGCAGCACAACACGGCAATAGAGCGGCAGCGAGAGAGTTAAACTTAAATGAATCGATGGTACGGAAGTGGAGAAAGGATGAAGATAAGCTCCGCCAAGTAAGGAAAACTCAACAAAGTTTCCGTGGCAATAAAGCAAGATGGCCAGAGTTAGAGGAGACACTTGAACAGTGGGTTGTTCAACAAAGAGCGGCAAGCAGAAGTGTCAATACGATAACTATACGTATGAAGGCAACAGCGCTGGCACAAAAACACCGGACGTGTTGGATGGCCCATTCACTGAGATATGGTCAATTCGAACACAGCAGAAGAAGAATTCGAGGGATTCGTCGATGAGGAGCTTATAGAGTGATCTTTGTTTTTCTTTTGTGTGTTTACGTTTTACATTTTACAGTTATTATGTTATTGCTTTGCACTCGTTGTTTTTGCACATTACGAGTGTCACTTTATTGCGATTGC
Source organism: Urocampus carinirostris (assembly GCF_059441175.1). Lineage (NCBI taxonomy): Eukaryota > Metazoa > Chordata > Actinopteri > Syngnathiformes > Syngnathidae > Urocampus > Urocampus carinirostris. Next base: position 20,508,993 of record NC_142364.1, on the reverse strand, counting down.
ACTAACGTTTCATTTAAAATAACAGTATCAGACGTTTTTTTCTTTGCGTGTTGACTAAATGGACAAAAAATAAAATGTTATGTCGATGTTGTTCAAAGATGTTAAAGATGTGTCACGAAAATGCTTTACCTCAGAGAAAATAATAAAACGGCTGTTTATTTATTTTGGGAGTGAATGGAGTTGTGGAAAGCTTGGTTGTTAATAAAGTTTGACCTTTTTGAATGCTTTGTTGACATTCCCTTGAGCGTGGCAACATCTAGAGGTTGCATAAAGTAACTACATTCTCTACTGTAGTCAAGTCGTCACATTTATTTACCTTAAATAGCCCTTAATCCCAAAAATGTCTCGAAGGACTGCACAGGATTACAATTACAAAATTGCACAATTACCTGATCTTAAACCAGCATGCACTTATAGCGCCTTATAATGGGGTGCGTCTTATGTATGGCATAAGTTTTAAAATATATCATTCATTGAAGGTGCGCCTTATAACATGGTGCGCCATATAGTGCGGAAAATACGGTATATGTTCGCCATTACATTCCCTAAAAGTGAGATAAAACGAGGTAAAAGTGGTTGTAGTAGCGAGGGGATGCAAATCTCGGCACCGGGCTGTAGAAATCATAACCGCACAAGACACAGTCCCGTGAAGATCAAGATTTCAAGCTATGGCATCATTTTTATTTTATTATCTTGAAAAGAAATGTCAAGAAATAAAAATGGATTAAGACGAGGTCACTACGCTGACGGGGATCCATGTTCACCCCCTTGACGTCTCGAGCACAACTGACGTGTGCTCGGCATTCGCGCTGTTTATACGCGGAGAAAGGCGTTTGACCGTCACACGCGTAACACGCTAATTTCACGTAATAACACCGCGATACAGGCGCAGAACATGCTATTACCATGCTCCACCCATGATTACCCGCTGAAATTTCCCGTCCTACCCATGTGTAACCACGCCCTGGCCGCGGCCAGAGCACGTCGTTCCGCGTCATTTCTGCGTCATTACCTCGTGTTGACCACGTGTGCGGCACGCGGTTTAACACGTGCTCAAACTTTTGAGCAGCTCAAAAGTTTTGAGCGCGGCCAACCACGTGAAAATTTCCGACCGCGAGTAAAGCACTGCTCTATCTCGTCTATATGGCGGTCTCAAAACGTCCAACAGCGCCCAACAGCATTTGCTTCACGGCCAGAAATTTCTGACCGTGGTTCAGCCTCAATACGCTCGTGAAAGGCTGTGTACCCGCGCTCTAAAGAATTGAGCAGCGCAAAATTTTTTCGCGCTGCCACCCGCGCGCGAATTTCCGACCTCGTGTTAAGCACCGCTGTATCTCGTCTGAATGGCGATCTCAATGCGTCCAATAGCGTCCGCCTCAAAGGCAGAAATTTCTGGCCGTGATTCAGCCGCAAATGTCTGTGTGACCGGCCCCTTAAGATGATACTCATCTAGAGGGAGTGGACATGATGGGCTGCCATCTTGCTACCAAGGCAACCTTTAAAGCCTGTCCTTTTTTCTTATTTTATTTATCTTGCACCCTATTTGTATTATCTTTTTCACAAAACGACAGAAAGCATTTAGAACATAGTAAAAAAATGTTCCACTGTAAGATACTCTTTGCTCATTTTAAGTATTATTTTGATCATTTTTTCCGCAGTTTTACTTATTTTTTAAAATTTCTTTTAATATTTTTTTCACTTTTTTCCAGCACATTTTTCCATTGCACAGCAACATCTATTGGTCTAATATTACACACTGTACCTACAAGAAAGGTACAGGATTACGCACAATTATAACGATACAATGACTATCTATCTATCCATCTATCTGTCTATCCGTCTATCCGTCTATCCGTCTATCCGTCTATCCATCTATCTATCTATCTACCTACCTACCTACCTACCTACCTACCTACCTACCTACCTACCTACCTACCTACCTACCTACCTACCTACCTACCTACCTACCTACCTACCTACCTACCTACCTACCTACCTACCTACCTACCCTGGTCATATCCCTCGAGAGGGGTGACTAACAGCAAGACAAACACATACAAAAACAAAAGAAAAGAAAAAATAAAATTAAAAAAAGGGAAAAAGTAGCAAACATTTTTTGGACCATGGCCAACCCAAATGCCCAAACACCCAAACAAGTTAAGTACCTCGGCACCCAAGTTGGTCATGCTTTTGTCCCTCCAAATGAAATGGGACACAAGAAAGCAGCCATGTCACTCGGGTCAGGGTGACACAACACACTCTTCTGCTCAACAGCAGGGCCCGACAGCTTTCACTGGTTTACCCCTGCCGCATCATACGGGTGCCCTGCCCATCCTTTAGAACGCATCAAAAATCCCACTAGCGTTTTTAGCACTCTTTTCCATTGCACAGCAACTTACAGCAACATCTAGTGGTCAAATATTACACACTGTACCTACAAGATAGGTACAGGATTACGCACAATTATAACGATACAATGACAAACATGAAAATTCACTTTGCACAGGCAATGCAGATGAACAAAGTACTGGCATTCTCCAAACATGACTGCTTTACATTGGCTGTTCGCATTTAGCCGATAAATATTTCTCCTCTTAGGGATGACTGTATCCATCTTAGGGATGACTGTATCCACGATGTTTGAAAAACCATGTTAAAGAGCTTTTTTTGTGATGAACACTGGTGTCTTGAACAGAAATCAAAAGTGCTTATATTTGGCACTGTTAGCAAAAACTACATCATAAAAAGTGTTTCACAACGGCAGGATTACGTAAAAACAACTTGGAAAACTTTCTGGGCGTTTTGCCATATGGACATATCTGACTTGAAACACCGAGGCCTCTAATGTCTATCTTTCAATCTAATTGCGCATAGATGGGAATTTCATTCTTTTGGTATTTCTTAAAGTTCCACTTGTAGAATTGTGAATCTTAGAGGATGTAAGGCAGCTGATTCAAAGTCAATCAAAACGGCTACCCTAATTCCCGTTAAAATCAGGGCAATTGAAGAGTGCACGGAGCTGAGAATAGACTGATTGGGGTCAGTGCATAATAAATAAAATTAGTAGATTTTGTGCAGGCTTGGGGAGTAACGGAATACATGGAACGGAAAAAATGATGTTGGCAAGCTATTTGGATTTATTTTCATTTTGTTTCTGTCGCATTTTATGTTAGTTTTGCCGGAGAGCAAAGAGATCAATGCCAGGAGAGAAAGCTTACCACGTGTAGTGAGTCATCATTTTATTCATATTTAGTTTCTTTTGTCTTTTATTCGCATATTTGGTATTGGAGTAATCCAAAAGTAATTGAAAGTAATCCCGTTAACGTAACCCTACCCTGTTCGTTGTATAGTATGTGCTTTAAAACAGTGGTGGGCAACCTTTTTTGTATCACAGACCTGTTTAATGTCCGACTATATTCTCGCGACTTGGCCCAATAATACCATTAAGACTATTGTATCAATCCCGATTTGCGTGAGTTGCGTGTGTTTATAGGCTACGAAATGGCTGCACCAATTTTCATGAAAATTTACACAGTAGTACTTTAGGTCTCTGGAAAAGTGCTTAGCTTGGTTTCATGTCAAGGCACCCCTTAAAATACAGGGATCAGAATGGAGATTTTCATTTTCAGCTGAAATAGCCAGGGTCCAGGGGCCGCAGGCCCCGGCCAGGTCCAGGGCGGAGCCCGGTGGGGGGCTCAGTGGGGCGAAGCCCCCCTGAAGCCAACAGCATTTATCTTATTTGCTATGTGAAAATTGCACTAGAATGAATTAAATCCAACAAAACAGAAACCATGTATTTTTTTCAGTTTTAAGATGTTTAAAACAATTGGGGGATTACAATGTTACAACCATCACCATTGTTGTTGTGTTTTGATGATGAAGATGGACCTTGTATTTAGCTACTAATCAACAATATATATGAAAATATATACATTAATAACCATTCATCATTAATTTGAAAATAGAATGCACAAACTGAACATGCTTAAAGAAAATACATGTCAGTCTGTGACAGTCTTCTCCAGCCATGACCACTTAAATTTATTCTTGATTCCTTTATCAATCTCGGAGACAAAAGCCTCGTCTTCTTTTCTTAGTATTTTCATATTTACTTTTTCAAACACTCATTTCACCGTTTGAAAAGACCGGAAGGAGCGCCATGTTTGAGAAAGCCAATGCTCTGAACAAAAGCTCCGCTGATTGGTTATCAGCGAACCTATCGACCAATGGTAGGAGTCGATCTATTTGTTGTGTGTTATAGATCTAATGCGCTGCACTTCTTTTTGCCGATTTTTCTCGCGATCTCTAACTGCTAACTTGGGGTGATGAAACAGTCACGTATCATACCTCACCCCCCCAAAATATTTTCTCATCGAATTTAGACGATTTACGGGAATGACCTTTAGGGTTCAAAAACAGCGGAAATCCGCGGATCCGCGGAAAATTCTGATCCCTAAAAATACCAACAAAATGGATAAACAACTGCTTGCATGTACAAGCGGCTTAGGGGCTGCATGCGGTCATAATGCTCTTTGGCACTCCCTAGTGGCTACCTTGCGATTTTTCAGCAGACCACAGCACCAACAACTTCACTCAAGTAGAATGAAGCCCGGCGACGCCAGGCCATTGTGCTTGTTATTAGTAATAACAAATATATTAATACAACCAAATCCACTGTGCAATCACTGGTCCACTCAGAATATAGATGACATAGTAAAATAACAATTTAATTTTATCTTACCCTTTGTTTTGACTGAACTCTTTCTCATAATCTTAACTGTGTTGTACAGCGTGAAACCGTGCGTAAAAATAGTATGATGATACCTTTTCCTTTGTCATCTACAATCCTAGTGGCTTAGGACTTAGGATTCAGTGCTATCACATCCACAAAGAGGTTTGATTCCTGTAGAATTCAATGCTGAGCAAATGAGGTCAGCAATATTTGTTGATTGAGTAATCATTGCTCAATTATGGTGATATACTACCAGTATAACGCACATAGTTTAAATAAATACAGTTTAAGCAAAACAGAAGGCAATTTTTATTCTACTGTGCTACCTGGTACCAAACGACCCATATCTCTGTACCGGTCCGCGGCTAAGTGGTTACCAGCCACAGCTTTAAAAGAACTTAAATTGGCACAGAAATCGATACATGGTATTGGTACTCCCACATCCTTTTTCCATTATATATGAAATGAAACTATTAATGCTTGTGTTATTGGTAGAAGTTGTTAAAAAGAGTTATCAGGTGCATTCTTCAATTCCTTGATCCATAGTTAGTTTACATATAGTACAGTGTCTGAAATAACGTCTGCCAGGGCGGCCGGGGCGTGCATCTTTTACATCAGGCGTACAATTTACACAACATCTCTGCCCGGGTGGCCGACAACTTTTTCAAGAAAGAAAAGAAAAATCTTCTGTTTTGATTAATTTATCTATTTATTTCAAATCAAACGTTTTCTTTATTCTGATTTCGAAGTCTTCGTTCGGTTTGGAAATTTCGGAATTACGGTTCGTTTGGGAATTTGCATACTCGGCAGCCGATCAGAAGCCTGCATCGAATAACTTCGTGCTTCCGGACTTTCCCGAGCATTATAACGTCGTGCATTTGCATATCATTTTCCAAAGCAGATGCACAAAGAACACAAGAAAAATGGATAAGTGGTTAGGAATCAAGCCAAATCCTCAGCCTCAGAAGAAATATTCGAAAGAAGCTGACAAAATGTATGACGCTACAAAACATAAACGTAAATTAAAAGTATCGTGGAAAGAGTTAACGTGGCTTGTAGCAGACGACGCAACGCAAAAATTGCATGAATGAAGATGAGTAAAAACAAGTACATACTGATGGCAGATGGAAAAAATCAATGTCATATCCATGCAAATAATGTTTTAAGCAGATATAATAAACTTAATTTTAAAGTGTTGTTCTGTTATATATTCTGATTATTAATCCCTAATACTTTGCAACAATGTTTTTTTTTTGCGATTAGTTGTCTTATTGTGTATGAAGTTGTGAAAAATGGGGCAGGCAACTTTATGGCTGAGCAGGCAACTTTTCAGAGTTGTCTGCCCTGGTGTTCCGTAACTTTTTGTCATGAGTTTCAGACTGATAGTATCAAAATCTGGTAATTTTGGTAGTTCTGGGGTGGCAGTAGCTCAGGAGTTGAAGTGCTCATCTTGAGACGAGAGGTCAGTTCCCGGCTCCTCTGAGTTAAATTAAATGTCAAAGTGTCCTTGGGCATGAGACGAAACCCCTAATGTCCCCGATAAGAGAGTAGGAGCCTTGCATGGCTGGCGCCGATATTGGTGTGTGCGTGTGTGAATAGCTAAGTGTGAAGCACAGTGTGAAGCGATTTGGGAGGTCTGCATTGACTCTAAAAGCGCTATGTGCGCCATTTGTAACATGAATGTAAATAAAAACTAACAATTACATCCAAATACTGACTTACCTGTAGCAAGTTGTAACTTCTCCGTTGGATTTAACGCAGGAGTACTTGGTGGTGGAAATGTTATCCGAGCATTCTTCAACGTCACTGTCATATTTTAGCAGGTTAACAAAATCACACACACTCAAAATAAATATTTGAAAGTGTCAGCCGGATGTTACCTGAAGAGGGCATCCTCCTTCGGGTGTGACCACGGTGAGGCTCTGGAGAGGAGTAACGTCCAGGTGAGGGCGGCGAGCAGGCTGCCAGCTTGCCCGAAGATCATGACGCTCTGTCGGGGCTACTGTCACCCAGCCACCCGGTCGTGGAATGAGCGTGGCGGCGTGGAGAGGGCCGTGGGTGGACAAAATCTGTCACGCAGACAGCCACGGACCCTCCCACTGGCCATGCGTACGTTGTGGACAAAAAAAGGCTCTCCTGTGGCGATTAATGGTGATTATTTTTCATGATTTGACTTTTTTTTTAACCATTATGGGTAAATTAAGGAATTGGGCTCTGCTGCCACCTAGGGGCTATTGATGTAAATTCAACAAAGGAACAAGCGCATTTCATGAGGTACTTTTGTGAGAACTACTTTGTGGAAAGATAATTTCTACGGAAATTATCAAGCAAACAACCGCTTGTGTTAAAACGAGAATCCGTAGGATACAGAAACAACATAATTACGCCATTTTGCTGACTCGTTTCGACGGCGTGTTTCCATTCTATGTGAATGTGACTGTATTTACACTTTTGTGAAGATTAAGGAACAGTCGAATATAAATTATGTAAAAAATGTTTTACAATATAACGCCCTATTCCCCCCCAATCATGATTCATATTTGGTTCATGTTATATACAGTTATAACAAACATACCTGCTTGAAAACAGTTTACGACCCTTTGCCACTTGTTGATTACAAAATGACAGTAATGCTATAACCAATCACGGTTTACTTATTGTAGTCATGTGACGTTTCCAGATGCTGCGTTCGGAAGAATACGAGATTGGAGTATCTCATTCAATGATGGCCCCGTGTCATGTCGCTGGACCGGGGGTGGCAGGTCGTCCCGGTGACGTGCACCGAGCCCCAGGGCCGGTTCTCCGGCGGGTGCTTCAATTGACGTGACCAGGTGCTACCGGGGGCTCGTGGAGTTGGCTGGGTAGGGGGGTGAGAGGGGACGCTGCCCTGCTTGCATTTTAAGCTCCACCACCTCACCAGCACCTATACCATGATTAGGAGAATACACCCCATTAACATTATTCAGATGATAGATATGTCTGATAGGTGTTTGTGGCTAACAATCTGTCCATGCTCATTTTTTCTCAATCCTCCTTTGATTTTACACTGAGTCAAGTCGAGTCATGTTTATTTGTATAGCCCTTAATCACAAAGAGTCTCTAAGGGCTGCACAGATGAAAGACTATTGCAAACTATTATTACAGACTGTTATGACACCACCCCCTCATCTAAAACCTACATGAGGGCAAATAATAAACATATTATCAACAGAAAATATAGATTATTTGTATGCTATAGAGTAGAAGTGTGTTTTAAGCTTAGATTTAAACATTTCCACTGAGGTTGCAGATCGAATCTCAGGGGGAAGAGCATTCCACAGCACCGGGGCCCGGATGGAGAATGCTCTCGAACCTGCGAATCTCTTCTTGGCTCTTGGGATCACTAGTAGACCAGCGTTTTCAGATCGAATGATCCAGACCAGATAATAGGGGGGAATTAAATCTGAAAGATATGAGGAAGCAAGTCCATGCATGATTTGGTATAATACCAACGGAACCTTAAAATCACATCTTAAGCCAACAGGGAGCCAATGCAGGTTAGCTAAAATCGGGGTAATGTTATCAAACCTTCTTGTCTTAGTTAAAAGCCTCGCTGCAGCATTTTGTACCAGCTGAAGGCTCTTGATTTTGGACTTCGGGAGACCGGAGAGTAGTGCATTACAGTAATCGAGAAGGGAAGTAACAAACGCGTGAATCATAATCTCCGCATCTGACTGAGACAGCATAGGACGAATTTTAGCAATGTTGCGAAGATGGAAGAAAGCTGTTCTAGTAATATTCTTCACGTGTGTTTGAAAGGACAGATCGGGGTCAAATATGACACCTACATTTTTAACTGAGTCACTCTGGGTGATATCAAAATAGGCTCCGGCCTCTGTGAAATGACATATGGTGGAGAAAAATGAGGTTGCAAATCAGGGAAGAACCACGTGCTCGTCAGAAAAATACATCAAAGACATCAAAGACATTATAGCGAGGGCCGATAGCCGTCCAGTCCTTTGTCATTGTTCACTGTGGTCAGAACATGCGCATAAGAATACACAACAGACAGAACCTCAATTATGATAGCAATCTTTTACATATCATTACTTGGAATTGGAAAACCAAATCTCTCCTTTTCTCCCTACAGTCCACCAGTCAACCAGATCTAGATCAGTTTTGGTCAGGTTATCCGAGTGGCGTGCTACCCCAGACCAAGATTATAGTCAGGATCAAATTCATTATAGAGCTCTCCATCAAGGATTATTTCATTGATCTTGACTGTGGACTCATAAACTTAGAGAAGCCAGTGATACCCATGGATATAGGATCCCATGAATAGGAAATCATCTAAATTGTGTTTTATTTGATTATTTGATTAACCTTATTGTCCTTCACTTGAATTGTAATTGAAACTTGAACTGTATAATTGTCTGACTTTAAAACAAATTAAGGTTGAATCTAAAAACTCTATCATTACGCATAAATCTAAATTTTGCGATTAATAATAGGTTATCAACCAAAAGTAGAGTTAATAACCAGCTATCAAACTGAAATAAAAATAAAACAGGGTTAGTAAACCAAAATTAACAAAATTTATGATTTGTCATGTAACACCTTAATCCATATAAGAGTGCCCTTCTATCCTAATATATGTTAAGGTTTTTTTTGTCTTGTGGATTGTTAATAAGTACCCGGCTTTTGTTCCAATTATTTTTTTGCTCTGGTTTTTACTCTATTATTTTTACCAATCACTAAACCTAAAATGAGCAACATGGCAGCTGAGTGGTGAGCCCGTCCGCGGCACAGTTCTTGAGATTATAGGTAGAGATCCAGCTACCAGCGTTCCTGTGCGGGATTTGCATGTTCTCCCCACGTTTGCGTGGGTTTCCTCCGGGCACCCACATTCCAAAAACATGCGTGTCAGGTTAATTGGCCAATTTAAATTGTCATTAGGAGTGAATGAGTGGGTGTGTTGTATGTCTTTGTGTGCACTGCAACTGGGTGGCAACCAGTTCAGGTTGTCCCCTGCCCACTGCCCGTAGATAACTGGGATTAGCTCCAGCACCTCCGTGACCCTACTGAAGATAAGCGGTGCAGAAAATGAATGAATGGATGGACTAAATCTAGAACTAGTTCAATAGCTTTTCTTCACATTGCTACAGTAGTCCAATGTGTAAAGCGGTAGTGTTGGTGAGTATTTGACAAAAGAATGAGAACTAATACTATACCTGTATATTTTACGGTGCATTCTGGATTAAAGGTTCAATCCGGTTTCAAAAGCAAGCGTTTCATGATGTAACTGCAGTCCTATTTCTCTCCACTGAGTGTCTCTTTCTGCTAAGAGATCAGCATCCCTCCTCCCTTCTCCTTATTCAGCAGCATCGTCACCAACGGCCACAAAATGGATGACAGCTTTTTAGTGCGTCACGCGCAGGGCAGTGGCGGCGGAATCGAGACTCTTCCAATTACCTTACTCTCCTTTTCATAACTCGGCAACTCAAACTGAACATAAATGAGGGATGCTGCGAGGTCTTACTTAAAAGGAAAATGCAGCAACGGGGTTGGATTCTGAATAGTGTGACCTTGTTAAGATTCCCTCCTACTACAGTGAGCGTTTTTCACTTTTGATCTAAGTCATTACCGTTTTTGTATATCTTACTTGTAAGAAACTATACTGTGCCATTGTTTAGATTAACCCTTGGGATACAATTTTGGTTTTAGAGCGCATCCTAAACGGAAACTTTGCATTGAGGGTAGCTGGTGCAGTGTTCTCTTTTATTCCTCCTAACAGTTTTATAATGGCAAATTTGAATGTCCGATGAGAATTCTAGCTCTTTTCCACTACATGGCTCAAGCTCTCGGGTACCAAGTACTTTTCTTAGGCTAGGTTCACACTGCAGGGAAATCAAGTCTAGTCAAGTCACATCTTTTTCTATAGCCCTTAATCACAAGATGTCTGAAAGGACTGCACAGGTTACAAGTGCACCATTTCCTGATCTTAAACCAACATGCAGGCAAGGAAAAGCTCAAAACCTCAGCACGAGGAAAATAAGAAACCTTGAGAATCAGATTTTTTTTTGCACAGACCCGATCTGTGTCCGATCTGTTAAAGTCTGTCCGAACTCAACTCATCCGCTTTTTCACACCAAACCCGTGCCACCTTCATTCGTGGTCTTTAATCTGAGACGTAGCCGATCTTCTGCGAATTCTGTCGGATCGGTCACTGCACATTCATGAGACTTGCACGTCATCAATACGCGTCAGACGTCACTATTCTGCCTTCAAACAACTACGGTACTGTCAAATTATTATTTTAAAAAATAATAATCTTGCTGTTTTATTGCACAACTCTCCTTTTCTAATAAGGATCCAATCCACTTAACTTATCATTACTTAGCCTCCATCATGTGGCTGTTAGGTAAAGCTGCATTTACCTTACGGTTATGTCCTACAGAAACCATATATATTTCCATTTCAAGCATTTTTGAAAAAGTGCCAAGGGAGCGCCAAAGACCTTCATGAGGCTTCAGAAAAGTTTAGTTGGTGGACAGGTTATGATTTGTTGGCGATAGAAAGCATCTTCCTCTGTTTAGCCAATTAAAACGCAGAACACAATGCATGATAAAAATTCAAAAAGTGGACACATTTAGTAAGTAAACAACAATAAAGCAAGGGATTGCTGTATTGTAATAGCCTATATTTTTGAATGTGTGCTGTGGGGAAATTGGAACGTTGTTTTTCTCTGCCACTATCTCCTGGCTTAAAGTCATGATTGCAGGCTTAGTCAGCTCATTCATGATACACGAACAAGTATGTGCATATATTAACTCTTCTTTTTTGTTATTTTTGGACTTTTGGGTTGGTGTTTAGACTGTATTTGAAAAAGCCATTTTATTACTTTCACCATTTTCATGCTACAGTAACAGAAAACCTCGATCACAAGCATGAAATGACTATCCGCCTCCATAAGATAAAAAGTGTCATGATTACTGATGTCACTCAGCTGTGCCCGCTCACTTGGCGCCAACCGCCGCGGGTTCTGATTGGCTCCCTGTCACTATTTGAACCCAGTCCTGTCAATACCCTGTTGTCAGTCCGTCTGTGGATCTCCGTGTATACAAGGCAAGCCTTTTTCAACGCCGACCCCCGCCTGGCCCGTTCTTCTCCCGTTTGTCTCGGCCTACAACCCGTTTTGATCCCGATCACGTCTGCTCTCCCGTTTTGGCTTACGACTCGCTTCCAATCCCGTCCACGTTTTTGCTCACCTGTCCTGTCTACCGGCCCTTTTTTTCCGTCCCTGACACCACCATCGCTCGCCAACAAAGATCCGCTTCCGTGTTCGGATCACAAGCCGAGTACGAGAGCAAACACCGGATCGTGGGCGCAGCCCTTCCTCGTTCCTTTAATAAAACGTCTGGTAAACGTTACGCAAGTGGGTCCTGTTTCCATTCTGGTGCTGACAAAAAGGAACATAACAGCAGATAGGCTTGGTAGAAAAAATAAAATAAAAGCTTTTTGAACTCAGTTTGGCATTGTTAACACATAATAGACTTTCAACTTTTTAAATACACCTCAAACAAAGTATTACTAGTGATATCAGAGTATGGTATCAGTAACATTGATTAGTCATTAGTCAAGAGTATTGTATTCGTATATGAATTAGTGGAATTAAACATACAGATTATTTGAGAGATCATTACGCTCTCAAGGTCACTAGAGTATTTTTTTCAAGCAAGCTGTTTAGTGCATAGAGAATGCATCCGGGAGCCTTGAAAGTTGTGTTAGTCTCCCTCTCTCACGCTTTTTTGCTCAAATAAAGCCATTAATTCCTTTTTCATTACCCTTGACTAACTTTGCACACGCCAGTCGTCGCCCGTCGTTCATGATCCTCTTAGCGCAGCCAGAATCACGACGTGTTACGTTGCTATCTCTGTCATTCTATCTGTATGGATTTTGAGATTAAAAGCACTGGCGGCGTTAAAGCAAGCACATGCATATGCATGGGTTTAATGAGTCGATTCAGTCCCATTAGTATGGAAAATAAACCCGCTGTTTACTCAAACAACAAAAAACAACAGGTGCAATACTACGACAATAAAGTCAGTGTCTTATACAAATAAGTTTTATATTACATTGGGTCTTGTCATGATTACCGATGTGTATCGCCTGTGCCCACTCCTTTGGCGCCAACTGCCTTGGACTCTGATTGGCTCCCTGTCCCTTTTTAAACCCACTCCTATCTGTCCCCTTTTGTCAGTCCATCTGCGAACCTCAGTTAACACTAGGCAAGCCTTTTACGACCCTGTCTCCCACCTGTTTTTTGCTCCCGTCTGTCCCCCGGCTTCGACCCATTTTTGATCGTGACCACGTCTACTCTCCCTTCCCGGCTTTCGACCTCTTTTTGTCCCGATCACGTCTACTCTCTTTTTCTGGCTTACGACTCGCTTTCGACCCCGACCACGTTTTTGCTCTCCTGTCCTGGCTACTGACCCGTTTTTTTCCATTCCCGACACCGCCATCGCTCGCCACGGAAGATCCACTCCCGATTTCAGAGCGAACCTGCTTCCCGCGTCCAGCAATCCCCGAATCGTGGGCGCAACCCTTTCTCTTTCTTCTAATAAAACCTGTGAGAAAAGCAACGCAAGTGGGTCCTGTGTCTGTTCTGGTCCCGACAGCTTCCCTCATGTTATGTATTCTGGTTGTTTACATAAAGTTAAATATTGGGGGGGGAAGCCATTAGAGCCAATTTTAACTGGCGACGTGCCTCATTTAAGATCCTTTATTTATAAAGGATTTATCAATCTCACATCAAGAAAAAACATGAAAGAGAAATTTGGAATTTGTGGAAAGGAATCACCTGGAAAAACTTAGGCTATCGCTATATTTGCCCCGTGCATTTTAAAACAGATTTTTAAAAGCTGGCAAAAGTAGACGTCATTGGTTAAGTTTTTCAAGAAACACGAGGCAAAAAAAGTAATATTTTTATTATTTCCTCTATTCTTTGTTTTTTTACATGAAGTGCCTCTCGTTTCATGTTTATTGTGCGGTAATCTAATTTAACATGTATTGGTTTCATGTTCTGATCTTTTTTATGATTTATTAAAGAAATATCATACCGTACTTATGCGGATTAGCGCATTTACATACAAAATGTGTCTCTACTCATGAAGTTTTCAGGTTATGTAGCTTCTCCCAAAATGAATCAAACTCGGAAGTAGAGGTACCGCTGTACTTTGTAGGGGAAACATATCCGGGTTCGCAAACAGTTCGGTCTTCAAACACCGATCTTGAACAGATTATGGCTGGTTTCCGAGGTATCACTGAATTTGCAGTTTGTTACCTTATTGTACACAAGAAGGCTAATACCGTCTCTTTTTATATCAGGGAAAAGTATAGTGGTGCCTCTTTGAATGAGCACCTCTAAACACGAGAATTTTGATTTAGTTTTATTTGAAACAAAAATCTTTCTCCGCATAAGACTGAAAACCCAAGTAATGGGCATTCCCCGAGGCTACCACTAGAGACTGCTTGAGGCCACTCAACCCCGGCATCAGCTCATCCCAGTTTGCATACACAAACTACTACAGGGAAAAACAAAACAAAATTGATCTTTAAAAAAAGTTTTAACCTTTGCCAATTGCTTCCCCTTTGAAGCGGCAATAAAAATTACAAACACACCAGGTCATCTATTTACTTACAGCAAGACTATGAAAAAATAAATAATAATTTGTGTATCAAGTTTATTTAATCACCAAATAAATGCTTGATTGAAGATAAAATTTGCTAGGGTGCCTCAACGATAATAGCAATCTACAATGACGTTGTCGTCTGCTGCCAGTGACCGAAAAAGTCCAGATTAGAGCTGAAATACGCAAGAAGAGATCGGTCTAACAAAAAAAAACATTTTCCCTTTAATTTCCAGGACAAAAATTGTTATACAGCATACACATGATATGATCAAAAATACAAAAACGTATAAGCTGACAGGTATGGCGACGTTTAATCAAAGTTACAGTAACTTAAATTTAAAATTTACAGTAAGTGCTTGAGTATCATCAACAGTCTCTCGGTTTCCGTCACTTGTCCCAAGACCCTGTCCCCTACTACATGGTAGTTTCTCATAATAAACTCACATTTTATTTTGTTACCATCATCTTTTTTATCTCATTATTGCATTATTTTATGTTTAGTTTAGAATATCTTTTTAGTGAGTAGGAAGATATCTTTTATACCTATTTAGAGTTCACTTGGATGCTTTTGGGAGGTTGGTAAGAGGCCAATTACTTTTTAATGGTTTCATATCTGGAGAACTTGTTTTTTGCACAAGCAATTTGAGCTACAAGCACGATCCTGAAACAAATAAGCTTGTATAGAGATAGTTACCACGGTGGTTCTTTGCCTCTGTCTTGTGGCACCTAAAAGTAAAAATTCTACAAGAGCAATCCTGGTGTGGTTTTGTCAGAAAGAAAATTTTCGGAAAACGGTTGTTATGATAGCTTGACATTAGAAAATTACGGCGTCAAATCGGATAAATGCATTGTTTTCTCTCAGAGCCGCCTCTCCACTGGAACTATGTCTGTTCATTTTTTTTCTCAGCATTTTCGAGCAATTTCTTGTCAAAAGAAAAAAAATCTAACCCTTTTTTTGCTTCCTGGCATCTTTTTCTTCTTTGTTGGTGAGACAGCAGGTTAATGAGTAATTTCCTTCCTGTCATTTCATCGCTTCAGTGCTTTCCCGGCAGCACGTACACCGATACCATCTCCCCGTCGTTCTTTGGCATCAGCTGTGCAACCGGTGACTCATCTGCTGCCCAAAGAGAGAATTATGAGCTTATCTTTGTAATATTAAGATTATTCTCATAATATTACATATTTTCTTTTTTCCCTTGGCTAAGCTTTGTCTTATATTTCACTTAGTACCAGGCTCACAGTTATTCACTTGGACAGTGTGTATTATTTAGCACCTTCTAGTGGTAAAAAACATTCATTCATTAAAAACAGAATTGATTTGAATAAGTAAAAATACATGACCTGTCATGTATACTTATTTTACACAACTTGAGGTACACCAAGACGGAGCTGAAATGATTGTCCACCATCTTGCTGCTTAGGGTACCCCAAAAGCAAAAACATTGGGAAAGGCTCGGCACAAAATTAGAGAACAATGGTCTCCTTAGTTTCTAAACTTCCTTGTGTACTTTAGAACTGGTGTTCAGTTGCACGACATAAAACAGACGCATCTGGTTGTCAAATATTACACAGTGTCAGTTTAAAGTATGTCAGTTTTGGTATGCAACTTCGGATGTTTTTCTACTGCTGTACTTAGGAACAAATCTCGGGAAATCAATGGGGCAAACGTGGGCATGGAATTTATGGTAAAAGTGTGCTGAATGTTGGTTGGTTTTGCTACTGGTAAAAATATTTTTGCAATACACCAAGTCTGGAAATACGTCTTATAATCTGAAATGTAAAGAAAAGATGTTTAATTGGTTTAGAGCACAGAGACAAAATGGATATGGAGTGTTTCAACTAAGTGTTTGTTTGGAATTTTCTCTAGATTGAAAACGGCAAGAAATATGAGGGTTACTGCTTCCACAGGTTGGTGTACGCCAGTGATGTTCACACTTTTACAGCATATGAGCTACTTCAAAATGAGCTTGTCAAAATGATCTACTTATCACTGAAACTGCAAGCTAAATTTAAGTAGTGGAATAGTTTTAGAATTGTATTTCCAGTCTTCGATTTAACTAAATCTTACCCGAACGAATGAAGATTCAAGGGAAGTCTGCACCGAAAAAAACATTTTGTGTACTAGAATGCTAACTATATTTCTAATGCAAGCCTAAATAAATCAAATGTGTTTACTCAAAATAAAATGTAGAGCAAATGAACCCAGCACATTTACTTCCACATTCTTTGTTTCAAATAACTCACTTTGGAATGGAACGACTGCGTCCCCTTTTGAAATGTTCCCGGACGTACCAATTCATCATGTACCATAATGAAATCTGATAACATGAAGTTTTGAATGTAATTAAAACATCGAAGTCAATGTATTGATAAAATAATGTTCTCACCGTACATAGTCGTAATTATTTCGATTGGAGGGACATTCTTAAGTACAGAACATTATGCAAATTTCTCACTTATTTGTCTTCTAACAAGTTTAGCAACTTCAAACACCATCATCTGATCCTGGTGGTCTCAAATATCTGAGACCACGCCCAATGAGGCATGATGTGGTCAAGAGTCCCTGGTCCGTATAAAAAGAGTAGCTGTTGATAGCTCTTCCTCTTTTCTTCTGCCTGGCTGGTTCGTCTCGCATGCAACCACACCAATGGCCGTGCAGGCCTGCACTGCGGCCTTGAGTTCAGCTCGTGGGACATACATTGTGACCATCCAGAGCACGTGACCAAATTTCTCTGCAACAACAAGTAAGAGGACGATTTTAAATTTAACTACATGTTTCTTGGTTCTTGGGAATGAGCATTATTTTCTGTACAAGGACATCTCCCCATATTTTCAGCAGTCGAAAACTCCCATAATCTCCGGGGCCTTCCCTTCCCCTTTTTTCCCCTATTGAAAATTCTGTGTTAATAAATTGTGTGTGATATTTCAATCAGCCTGGTTCATTGAATCTATTTTCTTGGGACTAGTAATTCATATCAGAAGTCAAAGAACTCAAAGTAATAACATGATTTAATTGTTGATCAATGTAGGAAATTCTAGCATCCTTCAGAAAACAACCTCATCCAAGGAATAAAAGCGTCAAGGCAGCCTTTTTTGCAAGGCTGGTGAAGTTGCAAAAAAATTATAACTAACACTGTGTAGAGGACTGAACTGCCACAGCTGCATTTCCCCTAACCTTTTCCAACATACGACTCTGCCGACGCAACGAAAGACCCACAATTCATTCACAAGACCTCTCCTTTTTCCTAAAGTGCACAAGAGGGCCCTTTAAACTGCTCGGAAACATCTCATCTCATCTAATATCATCTCATTAGCTGCACCGCTTATCCTCAGTAGGGTCGCGGGGGTGCTGGAGCCCATCCCAGCAATCATCGGGCAGTGGGCAGGGGACACCCTGGACTGGTTGCCAGCCAATCGCAGGGCATGGTCTGAACATTTACAAATGAAAAATCACTCAGAGTGACTCAGTCAAAAATTTAGGTGTCACACTTGACTCCAATCTGTCCTTGTTAAGAATATTACTAGCTTTTTTCCATCCCCGTAATATTGCTAAAATTCATCCTATGCTGTCTCAGTCCGATGCAGAGATTATAATTCATGCCTTTGTGACCTCCCGTCTCGATTACTGTAATGCACTACTCTCTGGTCTCCCAAAGTCCAAAATCAAGAGCCTGCCGATGGTACAAAGTGCTGCATCGAGGCTTTTGACCAAGACAAGAAAGTTTGATCACATTACCCCGATTTTAGCTAAGCTGCATTGGCTCCCTGTTTGTTTAGTTTAATATGTGATTTTAAGGTTCTGTTGGTAGAATACAAAATCATGCAAGGACTCGCTCCCTCATATTTTTCAGATTTAATTTCCCCCTACGTTCCGGCCCGGAGCCTTCGCATAGTATAAGTCTGGTCTACTAGTGATGCCAAGAGCCAAGAAGGGAACCGCAGGTTCGAGAGCGTTCTCCATTCGGACCCTGATGTTGTGGAATGCTCTTCCCCCTGAGACTAGATCTGCAACTTCAGTGGAACTGTTGAAATCTAGGCTTAAAACACACTTTTACTCTATAGCTTATGAATGACCTATATTTCACGTTGACAATATCTGTGTATTGTTTGTTATTGCAACATCCGTCTCAGCCTGGTCATCCTGGAAGGGGACTAACTCAATGTGCGGTCCCTTCTCAAGGTTTCTTCATTTTCCTCCTATTGAGTGTTTTTCCTTGCCCTCATGTAGGTTTTAGATCTGGGGATAGTGTAATAAACATGACTTGACTTGGCTTAACCTACATGAAGTGACCAGGCTCTCCAACTGTATGACAAAGATTTGAAACAAATTCAGGGGAAAATCGTGACCACCACGTGCTGACTACATTAGCCTCGGCCGAATTAGTTTGTGAACAAAATAAATATATATTAAAGCTTTAACTGATGCAAAAATGCTTTATTTTACCGCAAGATGGGAATGTGTCCCTACAAACTTGATATTTACTTTTGGAGTAATGCGCTATCCTTTGTTGTCAGTAATTTGGGGGGTAACTGAATTACTTTTTAAACTCATTAAACAGTAATTAATAACATTTTTTCCAATAAATGGCCCAGCACTGCTGATTAATGAGTCACACAGTTCAAATATCGACAAAAACTGTTATTCATGCCTGTCTGGATGATTTTTACACTCGTATCACAGTTACAAACACAAAATGTACATTTCGGTTCTTATTAATAAAGCTTTTATGATGCTTACATTGTACTTAGATTGTCATTAGTGTTGAACATTGAAGCGTGATTGTACGAAAAAGGAGTAGAAGCAAGAATAACTAAAAAAAATCCCTAAGCCGATTTAACTGTTTATCAGCAGCCGACATCGAGCGGCAGATTGGAGGCTACCTCCACGCAACCGCACGAGCTCTGATCAATATAAATAACCTCCTGCCGTCCTTGGGACTGCGTGTATCAGACCACTTGTTTTTTTTAATCGTCGCACGCGACGAACTGCCTGCGTTTTTCCTTCCCGGCGTCATATCTGATGCAGATAATGGAATAAAATTCCTTGAGTCGTTTGTGGCCACATGCCCAACAGCACGGCCTGGTATCGCAGACTATCCTAAAAGAGGAAATTAAAAAATGCGCTCAGCCTCTTACGATTACAAGTCAGGTGGACGTTCAACGGAAAAGAGGAAGACCCGAATTTGCTTCGGAATGTTATAATAACACAGAGAAGAAAAGTCAGAATCTGTAATAAGAAAGAAAACATTCCAAACAGTTGCAAAGCTACCAAACAGGTAGTAGGGAGCTTGGTGCCTTTTTTACACAGTGAGATGTAAAACATTTAAAACGCAAAGCCCAAAATTTGGTCATAGGGCACAGGTGGGCAGGGTAGCCCAGAATTTTACTCACGTAAAAGTACTGTCACTTCAGAATAATATGTCTCAGGTAGCAGTAAAAAAGACTCATCCAAATTGAGTAAAAGTAAAAAAGTACTTGGTGAAAAAAGACCCAAGTACTGAGTAACTGTAGGAACTTCTTATTTATTGTTTTTTTTTTAAACAACCATTCATCTAGCTCATCAAAGTCCATTCAATCGCTAATAAATTAAGCGGTCTGTTTAATTGTTTGTCTGTGTACTATACAGTTTGTTTAGGTGAACCCTCTGTGTATGAAAATAAAAAAATATATATGTGGAAGGCTATAGTTGTATACACAGCACATTCAGTACAGTAAAACAATGTCTTAACCCTGCTCAAATGTGCCACCAGGTGGTAGTTTTGGTCACTGGTCAAATCTAAATAAACAAAACGGGGTCCCAAAAAATTCGCCCGAGCAGAGACGGACAGACATGTACTTTAAAAAAAAGGGATTTAAATAACTGGTTCAATGTAGCCCAATGTAGCGGAGTAAGAGCTCAATTTGTTTTTCACAAATCCACTCAAGTAAAAGTGAAAAAGTAGTGATTTAGAAATACCCCTAGAAGTACAAAATGTCTAAAATCTTACTCAAGTAAATGTAATGGCATAAATGTAACTCGTTACTACCCACCTCTGGAATAGGGCACAGTAAACACAAAACAAAGTTCTGTTAGCAGATAATTTTGCCTCCTGATTTTGTTGTATTTTTTCATTCTATTTCTCAAATTTTCTCAAAATTTTAGGTGTATTTTTGCAGCATGCTCTGCAAGCGATCAAATCTGTCTGTTTGTAAAATATTTTACAACATAAATCCATCCATTACCTGCACCCCTTTTCCTCAGTAGGGTCACGGGCGTGCTGGAGCCCATCCCAGCCATCTTCGGGCAGTGGGCAGGGGACACCCTGAACTGGTTGCCAGCCAGTCGCAGGGCACACAGAGAGAGACGACTCACTCGCTTATTCACACCTAGGGACAATTTGAACCTGCCAATTAACCTGGAATGTATATTTTTTTCGAATGTGGAGAAAACTAGAGTGCCCGGAGGAAACCCACGCAAGCACAGGGAGAACATGCAAACACCACACATGAAGGTTCGATCTCATTACCTCAGAACTGTGCCGCGCACGCGCTTACAACATGTATGTTTTCAAATTTTATGGTATTTTTAAAATATGACTTACATTTTACTATATATAGTAAAATATTAAATCAAGGTGAAAACTATAAAAAAAAAACATTAAATTTGAATTCTGCATAATTATCTGCCGAGAAAACTGATAGAAAATGATATAATGTAATAAATGTAGTGATAGAAATAGTATATTTTCTAAGGAAAAGCATTCTATTTTTCAACCTGTACTGTATTTATTGCAGTGGGGATAGGATCCATTTGCTAATAATATCACAACATTTCTCAAAACGTATAAGTAACGCTATTTTACACATTTATTTTCAGTTTTCTCCCACCAATTAATGACCCATGCTTATTCAAAAAATATATTTTTTTATGTGCAAAACTGCCCATTTTTGGTCTGTGTGCAAATTAACTAAAAAAGAAACAAAGATGGAAGTGAGTTCCCTACTTTAATTATTTTGGACGGGCAAAATGTGGTCGCAGATCGAGATGCCGAAGAGCAGATGGCGGCAATGGGGCAATCCATGCGGCAAAAATGTGAATTAGGAGATTTTTTCCGGGAGGCCTCTTTGCACTAATGTGACATTTCACAGATCTTAAACAACACTACTAAAACAACACATCTTGAAAAAAAGGGGAAAAAACACCCATTTGTTATGTAAGAGGATTTTCTGTTAAACTTTTTTTTTTCCTCAACTTTGCTTTTCCCATGCGATTAACGTCTTCTTCTGTCCTTCCGTGACTACCACCCTGCCTGCCGCTATCGCTCAAGGGCACTTCTTAGACCGGGGTAACCCGGGTGAGGAGGGAGCTGATCACAAGTGTTTGTATTTTTACATTCTAATTTGCAGTGCCTAGTGAAAGTATTATGGAAGAATGGCAAGAAGAAGGCCCTTTCGGAAAATAGTACCGTAAGAATGCCCGTCTGGCGTTTGCTAAAGGACACAAATAACATAACATAAAATAACATAACAAGGTGCTTTGGTTAGATGATACCAAAACTGAACTTTTTAGACTGAATGCAACGCATTACATTTGGCATAAGAGTAACATTGCACACCCACTGTTACACATGGGGGTGGCAGCATCATGCTCTGGGATTGCTTTACTCCAGCAAGGACGAGGAAGATCATTAGAGTTGATAGGACGATGGATGGAACCAAATACAGTGCGGTTCTGGCAGAAAATCTGTTGGTGTTTGCAAGAGACCTGAGGATAAGGTGCCTGTTCAACTTCCAACAGGACAATGAAACTAAACATGGTGCAAAATCTACAATGGAATTGTTCAAAACTAAAAATATAATGGTGTGAGAATGGCCAAATCAAAGTCCAGACCTCAATCGTATAAATAAGCATTTGTGAAAAGATCCAAAAAAGGCTGCACAAATGATCACCATCAAACCTTAAGAAACCTGAGCTGTTTTAAAAGGAAGAATGGGCAAATATTTCTGTTTTAAGATTAGCAAAACTTATACACACATACAAAAAAAAACGTTTTACTTTGTTCGTAGCAAAACGGGGTGTACACAGTTTTAACTTAAAAAGAGACAATTGTTTTTTTATTTTGTTCGCACAAATTTGGTTTCTTTTCACGATTGTGTCTCGCATGTCGTCTATTCTTAGAAATTATTTTGAGTTTGTAAAATAGAGTTGCATAAGTTTGAAGCCTGACATACGGCAACATGTGAAAAGTTCTTGGGGCCCAATACTTCTGCAAGGTACTGTACCGTTATTATTTTTCATTAAGTCCCTCTAAATGTTACAAATGGGAATACAATTTGAGCAGTGTTGTGATAAGCTCGTTACAAAGGAACACAATTGCATAACGAGTACTATCACGCATTATAAATAAAATGCCAGTTGTCGTTTCTACCTTACTCATAATGCAGATAATGAATAGGATCATTCTCCAACTGTTGAATAATTCGGCTCCACTCATATTCTTAGAAACAGCCATTGAGCGTGGTTGGGCATATTTCTGAGTACTATACCTACAAAGTACAACTTGATACAGTCATGGGGGCATCGTCTCAAGCACAGAGTACTAAGACGCTAAATTTCTCCTCATGCAGATATTCTCCATACGGTGTATACTTGCTTTCATGCCGAATTTAGGCAATATAAAATACTGAAATCAGAGCGGTCAGCTCAAGTGCGCTTATTTGGTTGTGTGTCACCACCCGCCAATGTTAGGCAGCACGTGGGGAGGCAGGCGTGGCTTATACAGGAACAAGGAACTAATTTAATCAGTGGGGCAAACATAAGCACATAATTTATGGTAAAAGTGTTCAGAATTTTTTGTATTTTTATTTGTAAAGTAATGTTTGTCATACAGCATGCCCGGAGAATAAAAAAAGCATCTTGGACATTAACAAAATGTGGAAAAGGAGCTCTTCTAGTGGTTTGAAGCCCATAGACAAAATTTATATGGAGTGTGTCTGCAAAGTGTTTGTTTTTACAAACTCTAAAGATTGCACAAGCAAATGAATAGGAAGGGTTTACTGCTTCCACAGTTGGGTGTGCGTGTTTTGATTGATTTCTTTTATTATGTGGCCCTTTTAACCTTCATGTTGTGTTAGGAATTGGCACCACTAAGAGTCGTTAGAGGATCATTCTTGATCTGGGGTCCAACTTAAACCTGACCACCAAGTACAGTTAATTAAACATCCTAAAAAACATCATATGTTTGCATAGACATCTATTCCTATTGCAATTTGATATCATGGCCACTTAGACACATCAGTTACTACATTTTATAACCTTAAAAAGGGTCACTGGAGTTCTCACACAAGATAAAGGGTAAACCAGTTTTACGACAATTTTTAACTCGATATTTACTTTCAAGTAATGCACTACTCTTTGGTTTCAGTAATCTAGGGGTAAACAAGTTACCTTTTATATAAAGTAACCAGTAACTGTGACAAATTTCAGTTTTGTGTCCAACATTAAATACAGTATGAGTCTGACTTTCATCAACAATACTTTGTTTAGCTAGTCGGTCCGAGATATCAATCATGTGCCACACCTCCCAGAAGTCTTTCCTTACTTTTCTCCTTCTGATTGACTCAGCTTTCACGCCTGCCACTCAATGTTTGAAAATGTCAGGAGGGAGGTGCGGGAAGATATTTTGGGAAAGAAAGTCAAAGTGAAAGTCAGCAGGGAGGAATTTAGGCCTTTCTATGGTGTGAGTCATTGTCAGAAATAAAATGTGGATGACTAATCATATGATTAAATGCACTAACATCTGCTATCATTGTACATGCATAAAAGTGAAGGTGAGAAGGGGAGAGGGGGACAGAATACAGCATGCAGATCTTTCACGAAGAAAAAGAAACAAAGAACAATGGCGGGTGGAAAATTCGAAGAATAGATTTATCTATCTATCTACCTTGGGCATATCTCTAAAGAGGGGTGACCGACAGCAAGACAAACACAACAATAACAAAGAAGATAAAAGGGAAAAAAATAGCAAAAAAACACGCACACAAACATTTTTGGACCATGGCCAACCGAATTGCTCGAACACCAAAACAAGTTAGGTACCTCGGCACTTAAGTTGGTCATGCTTTCATCCCTCCAGATGAAATGGGACACCAGAAAGCACCCATGTCACTCGGGTCAGGGTGAAAAATACACACTCTTTTGTTCAACAGCAGGGCCCGACAGCTTTCACTGGTTTACCCCTGCCGCATCATACGGAAAGAATAGATACCTCCATGAAAAAGAACTCCGGCCCAGCCCAAACCCGAACTTAATGATGTACATTTCTGGCCCGACCTCACTCGAATTTGGGGTCGGTCGCAGGCTTTAGATCTTACCTCTCCTACAGATCCAGAGGAGAGAGATCTAGCAAGCACTGAAATGCTGCATAATACACCTATAGGATAGGGTGTAACACAATTTAGACGTAACAATTTGGCAATTCAACAAATAAATGAGCAGAAGGAAAAGCTCAGGTCACTCCAGGAGACTGCATGCAAGTCTTCTTAAGACCCATGATGACGCCATTGATTCATAAAAGAAGAAAGACTGCAAGAAATAATTCGAAGCCAGAGTGACCTTAATGCCTGAGATTATATCTAGATTGAAAGACAAAGGACATCTGTCATGCATGCAGCTGACTGAAATGCATAATACGACTGGGAACCTTTAAAAACTAAGTATAAATCGGAGATTTATTTTATTGTATTTTTAAAGGAAATGTGATGTGTCTACTATACCGTTATAATTAAACAGGAGATTTCATAAGGACACAGTCTTTTTCATAGGGTATCTTGTCACTTTCATACTTATACTGTACATCGTATTTTCTGGACTACAAGGACCAGATTGGTTTAGAAAATTGAAAATGCGCCTTATAATACGACACGCTTTATATACTGGAAAATACTGTGGATAAAATTGGAAATACATAGTTACATTTAAATCATATTGCACACTGTAACTGTTCTGCCTTTGAGGAATATACAGAGCAGTCTTTGAATGCCCTCTTCTGGTTGACATGTTAATTGTTTGTTGCTAAAATCAAGCAAAAGAGAAGCACAGAACTTAGAAGCCAGGTCAAACTCCCAACTTTCGAATGTTCATTGTATATCCTCTTAGGTTGTTGCTTTGGACGATAATAATCCGTAAGTATGAAACGTATTGTGATTAATTGAATAAAGATTTTTGTTTATGGTAACATTTTGTACAGAATTACTTGCTCTTTCTTGAATTGTTCTTAGCATTTCTTAGTTTAGCTTAGAATGTGTCTGTACAGTATGGTTAGCAAGCTAACATAACGTTTTTGTACTTGTACCTGTTTTTGGTTTTATCGTGACCTTAAAGGGTACATGTTGAGGACATTGTCCAAGCAAACAGTAACCAAAGAAAACAAGAGTGGTTATTTTCGCCGTGGCTCACAAGCTGCATTTTATGACTTTTTATGCAACCCTGTCTCTTACTGTACTTTTAATTCCATGCGCCTATAGTTAAGTGTGCCTTACAATCAAACATTATATCACAAAAGACACTTTTTATCAAGGGGTACTCCTTATTCAGCGTTCATCTTAGAAAAGTGGGGGTCCATACCTCAGAAGAGCTGTGGCGAGGAAACTCGTCCTGACGGACGTAAGAGGAGGCCCCTCGGTCAGGCAAGAAGGCGCTGGAAGCAATCAAGGAATTAATGCAAAAATACAACCCATCACAGCCTAACTTGAATTAACCTGGACTAGAGTCAACTAACCACATTGGTCAATGATTAAGCGCTGAATGCCTGGTCCGAGCTGTTCTTATCCCAAGCTGCCTTGATGAGGATGGACTGGAAATGGTCCGATTGGGATTGCTCCCAGCTGTGCGCCGTTGGGTTCTAACATAGTGCCCTGTTTAGGTATAACATGCGTCTGTCTTCTTGAGCGTGACCTGCAGGGGTGGATGACGCTTCAATGTCATACAAACTAATGCCAGCTGCCGGTAGGGAAAATAAATGCAATGGCAAAGCAAATCCTCCAAAGAGGGGTGTCGGGGTCATTTTTAAACAGACTTCATGAGAAACATGTCAACAATTTCACGTATTTACAAGCACTTCACCCATTAAAACAAGCACCTGTACCTACTCTGTTCATAGTGCGGAAAATAGGGTACTTTCTTGACCCTCCATCAGAAAAATAGCCATACCATGACAGACTTCCAAGGCTACACTCATAATTGCACCACAATCCTCAAACAAATAATAAAATAAAATAAAAATAAAATATTGTGTAGCAATATAATAGGATTATTCAGATCCATTTCAGTTTTTTTTTTACGGTGGAATAAAATCATAATAATAAAAGCGATGGAGCTTATGCGGTGTAACAGACGGTTTGGGGTTGCAGAGCTTAGTTAGAGGTCACTCTCGATTCTTATCGACAGGCAAAAACGTGCATAACAATATCTAGCCGACATGGCTAGCACACGTGGTTGGACTGGCCCCGCCCTCTCCACATTTAACATGTTATGATGACAATGATGATGAAAAGATAGTTAATAAAGTTACGGATAGCACAATAAAAAAATGTGGAATCGACTAAGGAGTGAAGGGGATTTGCGTTAATCTGGCAGGAGGTTTAGCCATCGCGGGATTATTTACTGTTACGCAGGAAGCTTTAGGTGTCACATGGCTGTGGGTCTGGCATTGAGAGGGAGGGGGTGCAGGAACTAGTGGCATCATCCATTTCCCCTTTAGATGACCACATGGCTCTCCTTACCTCTGTCATGATAAAGTCATGCGAAGGGCATTTATTGTTGTCTCTTTGACCATGTCCATTATACTGTATTTAGCATGTACGATTATTTCTTTTTAGATATATGAAAGTATATGGCTTGTAACTTTCAGCAGTGTTGGGCACATTACTGGAAGAAGTAATTAGTTAAAGTTATCAGTTACTAATGAAAATCAAAGTACAGTGTCAGCATCTTGAAAGATTTATTAACAGTACCAGGAATTTGGCTTTTGTGTTTGTAACCGTCATACAAGTTTAAACAGAAGTCAACTGTTTTAATTTTATCAAAAAATATCCATGCAATAAGCGGTGTTGGGTGCGTTACTTAAAAAAAAAGGCATTGCTTGCAAACAGGCACGATACTCTAAAAGTAACTATCAGGATTCAAATTACTCTATATAATAGCATATAATAGCATAGAAGCCCACGCCCTAAAACTGCTTTGAAATATCAACAAAATAAAATAAATAAACGAAAATGTGTAAACCAAACTTCTGAAGCAGAGAATGCTTGATATTTCTTGGTGTCTGCAATCTTGAGAGCTTGCAAATGAACACTTAGTCGAGACACTCCATATCAATTTTGTATGTATATATACAGGGTTGGGTACGGTTACTTTAACTTGATTACTTTCAATTACTTTTGGATTACTCCAATACCAAATACGCTAATAAAAGACAAAAGAAACTAAATATGAATAAAATTACTCAATTTTGTGCAGGCTTGGGGAGTAACGGAATACATGGAACGGCAAAAATGATGTTGGCAAGCTGTTTGGATTTATTTTCATTTTGTTTCTGTCGCATTTTATGTTCGTTTTGCCGAAGATCAAAAAGATCAAAGCCAGGAGAGAAAGCTTACACCGTGTTGTGAGTCCTAATTTTGTTCATATTTAGTTTCTTTTGTCTTTTATTACCATATTTGGTATTGGAGTAATCCAAAAGTAGTTGAAAGTAATCCAGTTAAAGTAACCCTACCCAACCTTGTATATATATATATATATATATATATATATATATATATATATATATATATATATATATATATATATATATATATATATATATATTTGCTACAGGTATTCAGTACTTGAGTGTTTTATATATGTATATATGTATGTATAAAAACACTCAAGTACTGAATACCTGTAGCAAAGTCATATTTTTTCTTTTTTTTAAACAACCAATCAGATCATCAAATTATCAAAGTCCATCCAATCAACAACACAATATATTTGATTTAAAATTAGATTAAAAAAATCAAAGTAAATTTAAATGCTTTAAAAAACAACATAGTAAAAATGGTATAAGTCTAATAAATTAATTAAGCACATTTGGCACCAAGCAGCACATTTAAAACAGGCTCTGCAAGCAGAACAACAAGCTAGCCCATGAACTCGAACAAAGGAGACATTGCATATTGTAGCTGGTGTTTGGCACCCTTTTTAAGATGAACATGCTTTTGATGTGAGGCCAGGGTGCTCCTCCTCTCCTGTGTTTTCAGAGTAGGTATTGCTAAATGATCCATTTCCTCCGTAAACATTTTCCCTCCGCTGGAGTTGACTATTGTCATGTGACGAGGCTGCTACGTTTGATTGGTTAAACATGGTAGAGCCTGGCGGAGTTTTGCGTCAAAATAAACGCGCCATAGCGGAGACAGACAGATGCGTACTTACGTGGAGGGGATTTATTAGGTAATGAAGAAATGACTTCCATGTTGCACAATGTAGCGGAGCAAAAGTTCAGTTTTTTCTTCACAAATGTACTAAGTAAAAGTAAAAGTTTTGGGATTTAAAAACACTCCTTGAAGAACAAAATGTCACAAAACATACTCAAGTAAATGTAACAGAGTAAATGTACTCCATTACTACCCACCTCTGTCATTGGTACAAATGACCACTCAAGAGCTGAATATCTGTATTAATATGAAAAAAGCGGGTTTCCTGTATCAACCATCCCCATCTATTATTGTTCCTATTATTGTTGTTATTGTTGTTTGCAGTATTTCTGGGCCCAAACAGCTCCGAAACAACCCTCACTCTATTGAAAGGTCTTTTCCACAAGTCGATCAAGGACAACAACATGTAAGACCCTCGCCGTCCCTCGCTAATCTGTTCCCACTGCAACAAGGCCAGATTAAAGCTTTCCCCGGAATGCCTGGCCACGATATGAACAAGCCAAGAGGTCAAAGGGAAATCGGACCTCTGATCCTCCTCAGCTTTCATCGGGAATCAACCAAACCTGAAAAAAGGGAAAGAGATTGCTATTTTGCAGTTAATGTCTGATAAGAGAGTAGCAGAAAGATTCCGGGAATGAGCACTGGTGCGGAAAACCAATCCTCGGCGTGGAATTGATGGAAAGTTGCGTGGCATGAAGAAGATGATGATGAAGCGGTTGCGCTGACAGCACATCGATAGACGCAGAAGGAGGCCAAGGGGACTAGGAAACCATTGCAAATTTGACCGCCAAGGTGGGAAACCCGATAAATTTCCCATTTGGGTTTACTACGTAGCGATAGGAATGGACGAGTGTGGCCCAGAATGGTAAAGGTGCACGTCCCGTCAACTATGACGGAAGTCCCTTGGTAGACAATAGACGTACTGACTGACTAACAGAATTCCCACTTTTGTCTGTCAGTCCTTGAAAAGCAGTGGTTAAATCCAGTGTTTGGCGAAATACTGGAAAACAGTCATTGGTTAAAGTTACTGGCTATTTGGTCCAAAAAAGTAATTCCAGATTACAGACACTACTACAGAAGCACATTGCTCCAAAAGTAACTATCTAGTTACAAATGAATGTTCCATCTAAATGCCACGACTTGTTCTTAAAAACTGCTCTGAACATTGACAAAAGTTATATCACCCAGAGAGACTCAGTCAAAAATGTAGGTGTCACATTCGACCCCAATCTGTACTTCCAAACACACGTGAAGAATATTGCTAGAACAGATTTCTCTATCTTCGTAACATTGCAGAAATACACCCTTTGCTGTCCCAGTCTGATGCGGAGAATATAATTCAGGCCTTTTTTTACCTCTTGTCTCGATTACTGTAATATACTACTCTCTGGTCTCCCAAAGTCAAGCATCAAGGCCCTGCAGCTGATACAAAATGCTGCAGCGAGGCTTTTAACTAAGACAAGAAAGTTGGATCGAATTACCTGGTATTAGCAAAATCTTCGTTAGCCCTCTATAAGCTTAAGATGTGATTTTAAGGTTCTGTTGGTATTATACAAAATCCTGCATGGACTTGCTCCCTCATATCTTTCAGATTTAATTTTCCACTATGTTCCGGTCTTGCCTTGAAAATTCTGCTATACTAGTGATCACAAGAGCCAAGAAGAGATCGACAGGTTGGAGATCATTCTCCATTCTGGCCCCGGTGCTGTGGAATGCTCTTCCCCCAGAGATTTGATCTGCAACCTCAGTGGAACTGTTTAAATCAAGGCTTAAAACACACTTATATTCTATAGCTTATGAATGACCGATATTTCATGTTGACGATGTCTGTGTATTGTTTGTTAATGTTACATCCATTGCAACCTGGTCATCTTTTTTGATGATTTTTTATTTTGTATTTTTTGTTATACTTTAATTATTTGGCTTTATAATTTTAATTTTAATGTTTGCTAATGCGGCAGCAAGGCGACGCAGTTGTTAGCGCGTGTGCGGCACAGTTCTGAGGTCATGAGATCGAACCTCCTGTGTGGAGTTTGCATGTTCTCCCCGTTCTTGCGGCGGATTCCTCTGGGCACTCTGTTTTCTTCCCACATTCCAAAAACATGCATTTTAGGTTAATTGAACGGTCCAAATTGTCCCTAGGTGTGAATGAGCGAGCAAATTGTCTGTCCCTGTGTGCCCTGCGATTGGCTGGCAATGGGTTCAGGGTATCCCCTGCCCACTGCCTGAAGATAGCTGGGATGGGCTCCAGCACTCCCGTGACCCTATTGAGGACAAGCGATGCAGATAATGGATGAATGGATGGATGTTTGCTAATGCAACATACATTGCAGGCTGGGGGGATTACCTCATGTGCGGTCCCTTACCAAGGTCTCTACAATTTCCTCATGCTAAGGTTTTTAAATTTTCCTTGCCCTCATGTAGGTTTTAAATCAGGGTATGGTGTAATAATAGTTTGTAGTTTGCAATAGTCTGTGGTCTGTGCAGCCTTTCGAGACTCCTCATAATTAAGTGCTACACAAATAAACCTCAATTGGCTATACTCGCATAGAAGCCGACCCCCTAAAACTACTTTTAAAGAGCCACTTAATAAAATAAATAGAAGAAAATGTGTACACCAACCTGTGGAAGTTGTGAAGCTTTCATATTATTTGGCTTGTGTAAACTTGGAGCTTGCAAACGAACGAATATAAATTTTGTCTCTGTGCCCAAAACCACTTCTTCTCTATTTCTGGGTACTGTCTAAGACACTTTGTTTTTCTCCAGGCATGGTGGTTTGCAAAAATCATTTTTCAAATAAAGAAGAACAAAATTCAGCATGCTTTTACTGTAAAATCCGTTGCTTGCTCCATCGATTTTCAGTTGGTTTGTTTTTCCTGTATAAGCCACGCCTCTCTGCCCATGCCTTATCTATCATTCCTCTTTTCCTTGCTTGATAAAATATACTACGCGGTTAAAATTCACTTTTTTATAGGACAAGCAACTTCCTGACTTCAAATTATTTTTCAAGGTTACATTTTTCGTTTATCATTAAAAAAAAATTTGTGATTTTACTTGTGTTATGTGTATTTTGTCTTTTAGCTGCATATTTGGTTTTGGGGTAATCCAAAAGTGAACAAGTGACATTACTGCAATATTATGGTATTAGGATTGATTACTGATTACTCTCATGATCCTTTGGCGCCAACTCCTATCTGTCCCCTTTGGTCAGTCCGTCTGTGAACCTCAGTTAGCACTAGGCAAGCCTTTTTCAACCCCGACTCTCACCTGTTTTTTGCTCCCGTCTGTCCCCGGCTTCGACCCGTTTTTATTTTGACCACGTCTGCTTTCCCGTCCCGACTTACGACCCATTTTTGATCCCGGCCCCGTCTGCTCTCCCGTCCTGGCCTACGATCCGTTTCTGACCCCAACCACGTTTTTGCTCTCCTGTCCCGGCTGGCTATTGACCGTTTTTTCCGTCCTTGACACCGCCATCGATCGCCACGGAAGATCCACTTCCGTGTTCAGATCACAAACTGAGTACGAGGGCGACTTGCTACCCGCGCCTAGCGAATGCCGGATCGCGGGCGCAGTCCTTCCTCTTTCCTTTAATAAAACTTGTGAGAAACGTAACGCAATTGGGTCCTGATTCCGTTCTGGTCGTGATAGACTACAGTTTTTAAAAAGTAACAAGTAAATGTATCAGGTTATATTTTTAAGTAACCCTCCCAATCCTCCAAATCAGTGACCAACAATAAATCTCTCAGCTTCCAAAAAATGAACTTCTTAAAACAAACAACCCCTTTAAAAAAAGGAAAAAAGGATCATGACAAAAACGCCAGATGAAATACAACTTATTTGCTTGCCGGGCTAAAATCTTTCAAAAAGAAAATCCCTTCTTGCCTCTCACACAATGAAGAGTGCGTGAGAGTGTGTGCAGGCTCATGTGCCCGTGGGGTCGCCAGATAACAGCGGAGGTCAGCAGGGATGCCAGACTTTGGCACGCCATGTTAAATGCGACGCAAAGGCGAGATGTCGGACGAAAAGGTCAACCTTGCTCACCGTGCATCTGGAAATCACGGCAACCGCAAAACCAACAAAGAAAAAACATTACTGGAGGAAATCTGGGTGGGGCAGTCAACGTCTTCAATGAAAAATACAGCAGTCTAATTTAGAACAATTTATGTGTTCAAATGCATGCAAATAAAAAATACTGCACATTTGTAATTATTAGAGAATGAAACCTGCAATAGCAAAATGTGAGTTCCAATAAATGAACACATACACAAATAGTATTAAAGAGACAGTGTGTAATATTCAGCTCCTAGTTGTCCCTATTTTGGGGTCATCAATCTCGTTGAAGCTGAGAGCTACTTTTTGTTACTGATTAGCACAACGAGCTCCTAGTTTGATATGCTTTTCTAAAATAACTTGTGTATTTACGATATGCAATGGTGGGCTGTGCAGTTCACACCTAGGCCTTCAGTAGGCAGAATCAATCCAACAATTGTTTGGCAATAAAATATATACTGCAGCTGTGACACATATAAATAACATCAATGATAACCTCATGAAATTGCAATTTTTTTTAGGAATATTGCCACATTTTACTCATTGAAAATCTTTTTTGTTTGTGCACGAAAAACATCTTTCTTTCTTCCCTCGTAAAGATTTCAACTACTCTGTCGTAGAGATTGTCCATGCATTTTGGTTCAATCAAGAAGTTTTTTTCTATCGCCATTGAAGCCAATGCTAAAAGTCGTGCCTGTCCTGTCATATTTCTGCCATATGTTTTTATCTAATTTAGGGCTGATAATTTCTGTTTGACGGAAGCAGTGGACACGGGAATTCATTATTGATGTTTTTGTCCGTTGTGAAACTCCTACCTTGCCAATCATAGTTTCTGAAACCAGTGACATTTACCGAGGGCTGCTAACAAGTGCTCAGACGCCAAATCGGAATCTTATTGGCTAATCCAACAGCTTTCGCGAAAACTTCAGAAGTCTTTATGGACCCTGTCAACAATGGCTGGAATCTGATTGGTTAAATGCTTGGATATGAAAGCACATATCGGGAAGCAATGCAACCAGCTTCAAAGGAAGTTGAGGGTTTGAATTCTATAATTAGTATTCATGGACAAAAATATAATAACATCACATGTATCAGATATTTCTAGTCCAGCAGAAAGGGCCCTGCAGGCCAGGATGGGCCGCTACTGCTATATTGTTACTTTGTATTTTTTTTTTTTGCCCAGCCTTTTATAAGGTTTTTGGTTCATGGGGGTACCCATCTGAACAAAATGGCAGACAATCACGTCAGGTTCCTCCATGTTATTTAAAATAAATACAAATTTCCCAACCTACAAGTGTTTTAAAAAAATGCACGTTTGTATGATAGATTATATATTTTGGCAAATTTTTTTAAATCAATACCGTAATCCCTCAATTTTCGTGGCAATTTAAGTCAAAACCAGCAAAGTATAAACATTTATTCATTTAGTATTTGTTTTGTAATAAAAGTACTGTGTTGGTATAAACATGTTTTTTTTTTACAAATAACTTTTGTACGGTTAAATGATCATTTTGAAAATAATTGTGTTGTTTCATTGCAAAATAGCGTGGATTAAGGACACAATCCAATTTAGTTTTCATCATACTTTGCCACCATCATGTTCTTTTTGAAAAAGCTCTAGGAAGCCACTAAAGAGTGCCAAAGACCCGTGGGTGGCTCCACAGCAAGTCTACCGGATCGAAAAGTCCGAATATGTTGGCAATAGAAAGGTTCTTCCTTTGATTAGCCAATTAGAATGTAGAACACAATGGACGATGAAAATCCGCAAAGAAGGGAAGCCGCGATAAGTAAACCGCGATACAGCAAGCAATTACTGTATCGTTTCTTTTTTTTTAATGAGTTTAATGAGAACTTTTTTACCACTAGGCGGTGCTTAATATTATACAATTTCCCTTTACACTCTCAAAGGTCTTCACATTTTGGAAAGGCACCAAAAGTTATAATTTCTTTTTTCTTTTTAAACTACTTAAAATTACAGAAAAGAGCTTGAACAAAGGCTACAAAGAAATGGAACTGTGCTCAAGTAGAAGTTCCAATCCCCCCCTTGTGGCCTTTGTGCAAGGTCACTCGAATTCTGTTACAGAAAGAGAATTTCCGCTAACACGTGTGTGATTGAGCTGATGAAATTCGATCCAAAACGGCTCCTTGGTGGGCGTACATTGGCATGCTAACATACGTGGCTGTGCCCTTGCTAGCAAGTCAATGAAACATCCTCTCGGCAAGGACAGGCAACACATGTGCAGGTTTTGCCCTGCCACGTAACGAGCTTCTAAAGGTAATTGAATATAAGGGATACCATCACATGGCGGCCAAATTTTATGGTCTTTTCAGGGTCGGACAAGGTGAAGACAACAACAAGATGCACTCATCTTGTTCTTAATGGCCGAGGACCTGCAGCTCAAATCGACCACAAGATCATAAACAATTGAGACTTTGGGAAGGAATATGTAAGTGTTATGCTGCTACCAACTTGTCAACCTATACCCCGTATTTTATATGTTTTATGATCAATTCAAATTGTGTATGCTGTATAAACAATTTTGTACAGGAAAATAAAAATGTTCTTTTTTGTCTGACCGATGTCATCTTGCCCATTTCGAATATAATCTGGATCATCGGTCTCTGCTCGTTGCGACAATGTCATTGTAGATTGCTAATATTGTTGCGGTATTTTACATTGGCGGTCTTGCTAAGAGTAAATAGGTGCCACATTTGTTTGTATAGTTTATTTTCTGCTTAATAAGGGGGAATTGCAATCATCAATAAAGGGAACAATAAGGTGAGGTTGACAGGTATGCGAGGTAGAATGATTAAATGAATTCCTACATAGAATAAAGACTCACATAATTTAAGTAAACACAATCCCACTCAAATCGGTTCGGAGGAAAAGGTTTTTCCTCAAATAAAATATTTTTTCCTGTTCTAAGGCATTATATCTGTCCAGCAGCCTACCTCAGTGCGTCCCAAGCAGATGGAAAACCAACAGAACGCCAGCACCATGTGGTCACCCCGGCGGCCGTCCCAAGCTTGCGTTCGTCTTATCCCTTCCAGGCCAGATTCAAATTTCTGTAGCCTTTGCAGCTTGTTAAATTAGCGGCAAACCTTTAGGGAATTATTGCGGACTTTGGTTTTGTGGAACTGAAAAGGGTACAGGAGGATGTCCCTTTGGGGTCGTGGGTTTGCAGACTATGCTCTTTGCTGGAAGCCAAATGCAGAGAAAGCTGCTTCGCTCTTTGGCAGGATATCAGGTAAGCAGACTTTATTAAGAACTGAGGAAATGCACACAACTATTTTTACCTTCATGACGTCCAACAATGGTGGGCTGGTGAATGGATTTGGATAGTCTGTCAATCAGTACTCGAGACACACTTGAGGGAACAGTTCATTAAGGATCATAGGAACGTAAAACAGGAGATATTTACAATACTCACAGTACAAAATGACCTGTTATACTAAGGGTGAGCAAACCAAGGCCTTTATATATATATATATATATATATATATATATATATATATATATATATATATATATATAAAAAATCCCCGCACCTCCTCGTTTGTAATCACCCAAAATTTAATTTGAAGTCAATTAATAAATTGGTCTAGCTTGGCCTCGATCGGGCTTTATAACCTGAGGGCCCAGGCCTAGTTCAGCTTTATTTTTTATTTTTTTTAGCCCGATCTTACCTCTAGTGCCGTACAAGATTCTGCTGCTGTGGTCAATCGCCCAATTTTCAACTGGTCAAAACAACAAACGCCTTTAAATTTTCCTGATAAAATACGTCAATGGTGGAAAATTGTGTTAATGTAACCTCTGCATACACAAAAATATGAATGATGTAAATCTTTATACAGTCTTGTTTAACTAAGGTTTCATTACAAAATACAGGCTTGAATTTGTTATCATACTGTATGTAATCTCTCCGCCTCCCGAGTCCTCACAAATTCAATGTGAATTTTCGGTTTTGCTCAGTTCTAGATTAGCAATATTTAATTTCAGTCGGGCAACTCAATTTATCGATCATTTTTCGACACAAACAAATAACCAATGGGTATGTTGGTTCTCACCCAGTTCTTGATTATTACATGAACACAAAAAATATTTTTGATAAATGAATAAAAGAAAACAGCAATGAAATAGTAATGACATTTATATTTTTTACACAAAGTTCAAATTTGTTAATATTTGGCCAAAATCTCAAGGCAAAAATCTTTTTGGTAAGCACTAGAAAACACCCAATACAAGTGCAGGATTGTGTATTTAAACTAGAGCGTCATACTTTTTTGTGTTTCACTTTTCATAAATTGTTTTGACCAATTTTGTAGGTCTACTTTAAAAGTCAAACAGCAATTCTGAGTAATCAAACTAGTTTGGTCGGCAAAAATACTCCAGAATACAAATTGAAATGGTTGATTTGTTTGAATGACTTAAAAACATAAATGGCATTACCTCCTTTTTTGTAATTTTTGAGTTAGTATACAGGTATCAACCCCTAAAATATTTGCTTAGTCTGATTAAAGACTGTTTCGTCGGTCTGAAAGTGATTAAAGTGCATTATCCTAAAACAGAACAACAAAAACAAAGAGTACGCTTATTGCGAGCTGATGATAACAAGAATTCAACACCCAAAAGACACTGATGTATTGTTTTAATGTTAAAAAAGATCCTTCGGTGTAATTGCTAAGCCTGTCATTAGTGGGGAAATGATCCCTCTGTGACAAAAAATGAATGCCACTGAAAGTTGAAGAGACACTGAAAATTCATTTGTACGGTAAACAATTACTTTTAATTAGGCTAAATTAAACCCTGTTGTTGCTGTA
Organism: Urocampus carinirostris; assembly: GCF_059441175.1. Classification (NCBI taxonomy): domain Eukaryota; kingdom Metazoa; phylum Chordata; class Actinopteri; order Syngnathiformes; family Syngnathidae; genus Urocampus; species Urocampus carinirostris. The sequence goes on along the minus strand of NC_142364.1, from coordinate 20,471,265 downwards.
AAAATCTGAAAGTCGCAAATCAACAATGGTGTTCGAAAGTGCGCCTCAAGAGATTTATCCCGGACAAGTTTGGGTCCTTTGCTGGTAATACCCAGAACAAAGGAAGCAATCCGTTGACCTGCGAAGGAGGGAATTCATCTTTATAGTAGGCAGTTTTACGACTTTGGTTGCACAACTTGAAAGGTAATGAATGGAAATCCTCTCCTGAAGGTTTCTCCGATATTTCACGGAACTGCTGACCGCAGAACCTTCTTTAGGACATCCATAGATTCGATCCCGACACACCATCCAAAAGACCATTAGACACACACTCGATTTTAAATGACAATATGTCGTTTATTTTCCTATTTCTTAAAGGTTTATTATTTACAAACCAAATGAAACAAAAAGAAAGAAAAATCATAAGGATTTTTTGACAAACACTGTTTGTCTGCATATTGTTGTAAGAAAGTTTACAATAATCTTTCTTTTCCTCCGCTAAGAAACTTAGTAAACCGAAATGTGGCTCTCGTCCTCTGCGGAAATTTCTTTTTGCATCTCTATTTTTCTCCCGCCTAAACCAAACAAATCGACAAATGACGACAAAAAAAAGGAACAAAATCAAGGATATACATACAAACATGTGCTGGCTTTTGAGGGTCTCTACGCTGCTAATGTGTAAGCTCACCGTAATGCCCGTCTGGTAGCTGTGAATGGGAGAGTGAGGAAAGAAAACAAAAAAGAAAGCACATAGTTGGGAAGCACTCCCTCTGAAGGCAAGTATTTAAAAAAAAAAAAAACAACCACCCAGCCTCAAAAAAAGCAACAGTCCTACAATATGCTATCCCTCACTTTAATGGAACTATGGCAGATACAATTTAAGTGCTTCTAGTTGACAATCTGCCAGCAAAAATATCTTCATCTTCCTACTTGAAAAGTGCAATTTGTAAAACAAAGACAATGATTTTTCTTTTCTTTTGCTTTGGCCAGTTTCCTTACACAAACTTGAGTGGTTCACGTTGAAAAAAGGTAAGAAAAGTGCTCAGCGTTTGTATATCTGGTCATGCATGATATTACTCCCCAACCCAGTCCCAAAAATCCTAACAATAGTGTGAATGCAAAATAAAGCTTCTCGAAAACATTGGACGCCAATGGGACATTTGGCCGTCGTCGCAAAATCCTTTCCTGTCTAAAGAAAACAACAATAAGACGGAAGGAACACATGAATAGAGGAACTTCAGGATGAACCGAAGACGGGCGGAACATGGCTATTATTTAGGCACAAATACGTTAGAATGTCCATCTGAAAAGTCGATGATCGCGCGGACCACACCGAGGGGGACGGACAATGAACATAAACAAACATCAACATTTAACGTCAACATTTTTTTCTTTTTTTTCTTGCTGTTGTGACAGTGCATGCTTTCATTGACGGCGGCATTGGGATCATATTGGTACACTATCGACACAAACTAGCAGCCAAAGGTTTAGTCCCCGAAGGGGCTCAGATACGCATGACCAATGTTTTTACCGTTAGCGTATTATTTTAACTGCCTGGTAGGTCCATGGTCTATTTTGGGGTCTATTTAGCGTATCTGAGCCGATGGGGAACGATTCACGCAAAACGTAGAACCTTAATGCAAACAGCAGTCCTCTGTGACTGTTTTCGGGTAAGGAATTTTCACTAGTAGGTTAGCGTCTGTGTTGGACAACAGCAGAAACCTCACAAATAGGTAATAGAGGAGAGGCTATTGTGACCTGGATGTGGGGTCTGCTCAATTGATAGCTCACTATAAAACAGTTTGCTAGCTTGTACTGTCTAGCATAGAATTGGCATAATGGCTCAAAGAACTGTCGAGTCACTAAGATTGCTAGGTATGGTGACATTGTATAACATTCAGGCTTCATTTTTATAATGTGACAATCCCATTTGGTTTAGTGAACAGTAAGTATATGGGCATCATCCTTCCACAGGACTAACAATGGGGTTTAACACTTCAGTTAATATGATCATAGAAGTCCTTCTTGATGTTGTTTTGTTTCAATAAGTGTCAGAAAATGGCATCTTTTACCAATTTGTTTCCTCTTTGTCTGGAACAATGGAAGTTACAAGCTGCGTTAGCCCCATTGATAGCATTAGGGCTTTACTCATTGATCTTGTTTGTACTAAAAGAGCATCAAAGAGGCTTTTCAGTTTGTATTTGTGTAATCCAAAATAACTGAAAGTGATTTCATTTAACCAGGGGTCAAGGGAGAAGTTTTGTTAAAATTTTCACTCATTGATACTATTGGTGTGAGATACAAATGAGTAATTTTCAAAGTAAAGCTTTGACTCAAAGTTGCAACTTTAGTTAAGAAGTATTTTTAATTTCTACTGATTGAGTTTTTCGTTGCCTTCATGTAGGTTTTAGATCAGGCTGTGGTGAAATAATAGTCTATAGTTAGCAATAGTCTGTGGTCTGTTCAGCCCTTTGAGACTCGTTTAGTACAAAGATTATTCTAAAAGCATTGTCTTAAAATCAACTCCGTAGAAGTCAACTAAGCAATTTGCCTTTTACCCAGTCCAAAAAAGAAAAACTAAAATGGATCAAAGATATCTTGACATCGAAAAGTTCCATGACAAAATGCACTTGAACTCGATTTTAGTACGAACTGTCCGTCAGCGAACTGCATTCTTTGCATCAAGGTTCGATCGTCTGTTTTGTTGCTTGCAGATGGGTTAGCTAGGTTCTCTGACAGAAGTAAGACATTTGTTTATGATAGAGAGAATGCACCACACAGTATCTGTAAATTCTAGCTCTAAAAAAATTATTTACAGCACACGTATAGGTAATCTTTATGTCACAGTCTATTGCATAATGGTGATAATTCTTTAGTTTATAAATATTATAAATATACACGGGGTTCTCTTTTTTTCCATCATTCTTCATCGCGTCACATTTCAACCACCCCGAATGAGGATTACAAAACAAACGCACCCATCCGTCCTCGCGTCCATCTGTCACGCTCGTCTTAAAGCAGCATTTCCCGTTATTCGTTTTTTTCCTAAATACTATCGAGGTTGCAAACACTTCCGTGTGGTGTTGGTTTTTGAAACTCCAGAAAATTCTCTCCTGTGAGCGTGTGCTTTTTCATACGCTTGCTCTTATTTGTGTGTTCTTTTTTTTAAAAAGATGATTTGTAAGTATTTGCTTTGCACGCATGATTCCACAGTGGTGCTAAACGCTGCTTCCCCTCACCCTCGTTTGAGGAGAAGGAAGTCACAATCCATAATGCAGTCAAGATAATTAAAAAAAAAACATAAATATATAAATTAAAAATCCATACATTGTATATGATTCATTACATTTCTCAGAAAGGAAGACTTGTGTTTCTTTTTTTAATACTACAGCTTTTTTTCAATTGCCATTGCGAAATATATTCTAATTGGATTTCTTCACGCAGTGACATGCACTCGGGCATTCTTCCGACACTTCCATTCGTACCATATATACATACGCACACATACAGGCCATATACCAGATATGTGTATATATTCATAGATATGGCATGAAAGAAAAAAGATTATCTGTATAATATACATTCTTAAGTAGGATGACAATATGTCTAAAATATATTACAAGGGCTTTGAATGTACACGATTTCAATGAGGTTTATCTGAGAAGAGAAAACAATGCTGAAGTAGTTTGGAGCTCCCCTATGTTTGAAAAAAAAAAACAAAACAAAAAAAGAAGTGGGATCATAAATTAGACGCAAAGCGCATTTTGTCTTGCTCAGTCTCCGCACTGCTCAGGACAGAATCTCTCCTCGAGCTGGGCTGCTGGCCCGCTGCCGCCGATGCTGCTGCGGCCGCCGCCGATGTGGAGCGCACTGGTGGCAGGGCCCCAGATGACATCTGCCGGAACAAATTGACCCGCTGGGGAACGGTAGTGCGGATGCCGCTCTGGAGACTTAACCCCGCAGGCGTGGCCGCAGGTGGTGCTACGGAGGCCAGGGAGTCGCCGGAGGACTGGTGCGGCCGAGGGCCGAGCGAGGCGTCGTGGGGCAGCGACGGCTGCGATGCCGACAAATGTCGTACGTCTCGGCTCAGGCTTCCCGACTGCAGGGCCTGCGTGCTCTTGTGGAGGTCTCCGCGCTGGGGCGACGGGACCTGTTGCTGCTGAGGTGATTGCTGTTGCTGCGGGGAGGCCTGAAGTCCTCCGCTACCACCGGCAGCAGACACGGTCGGGGGCTGGCTGATTTGCGGCGGTGGCGGCTGCTGGATCAGCGACAGCTGCGATGCCGTGGGCGAGCCGTACTGGAAGCTGCGGCCGGCTAGCGGCGTCTGGACCGGTGGGCTGCACATGGCAGCCGTGAAGGTACACGGAGACATGACGGCACCCTGCAGCGGTGTTTGGGGGTTCCCCGAGGAGGACCCCAGGTGGGAGACTCCTGCAGCTGGGTAGAGAGCGGCGGCGGCGACCGGCAGCATGCGGGCGGCGGAAGCGTTGGCGATGGCTGAAGCGCTGTAGGTCAAAGGGACCGATGACTGCTGGAACTGACTCATCCCGAAGGCGGTGGAGAAAGGCGGCTGCGCCGGAGAGTTAATGATGGAGTTGCCCGACATGGGTGTTGAGTTCATCCCGCTGACCGACTGCTTGCGGTCCACCATCATCACCATTTCCCGGTCCTGGCGGATGATCTGCTTCAAGATCTCGTTTTCCTGCGTGTTGAAAACGCCGGCGTTCAGGTCCTTCTGGAATTTCTGAAGTAGCAAGGAATTCTTCTTCCCTGTTGGGGAGCAGTGAAGAGAGGTGAGATGGTCTGGTATGCGGCGCCCGCAAGCGGCAACAGTTCAGGCCAATAAAATTGAGGTGCAGCTGGAAGACTTGAATTAATAAACAAGTGACGGATTTTCACCTTTGTTTTTAAATAGATGCTTTTTTATCATGAATATGGGCTGGGGTCGAAATAAAAAAAAAGGACGTTACAACGGTAATATTGACCTGCATAAAGCGGGAAGTGCTTGTACCGTATTTTCCATACTATAACAGAAAATAGGGTGGATAAAATTAGAAATGCATAGTTACAGTTAAATAATTTAGCTTACATAAACATATGAAGTGGTTTTTGAGTGCCCTCTTTGTTGCGAAAGGGAACAAAAGAGAAACGCAGAACTTCAACGGATCCTCAGATGCCAACTTTTGAAGGTTCATTGCAAATCCTCTTTTGTTGTCGGATAATAATTGTCCATAAGAATTAAACATATTTGGATTTTATGAATGAAGATTCTTGTTTATGGTAATGTTTTGAAATAACTTACCTTGTTGTTGTTAGAGTGGCTAAGTTTAGCTTGGAATACATATTTATGGTTAGCAAGCTGACGAGACTTTTTTGTATTTTTGATTTTAGTTTTGCAGCGATGTCATATGGGTAATGGTTTATTCCATTGTGTGAAGAAAAAAAAAACGATTAAAGAGAAAAAGTCTCTTCATATGTTGTTCACTAGCTGTCTAAGTGGTGAAAAAGGGGATACTTTGGAGTGAGGACAGCACAGACACCAATAATTCAATAATTAATTCATTTTAGTGGTGAAACGAGATGTCATAATGTTCATTCACATTCTATAAAACACATTATAAATTAAATGTATCTATTTACTTACTGTAGTTTTAGGTCAATGCGTCTTAAAGTCTAGTTCGCCTTATAAATATTTTTTGGGGAGCCTCATATTCCAGGGTGCCTTATACTATGGAAAATATGTCATTTTTTTATGGTGAGCAATTACATATATCAAAGACTTATTAATTGTATTAATATTTGTGTGATGATGATCATCTGGATAGCGAGCATCCCTTTTTTTCGTAGGGGCAACAAGCCGACACTATCTCAGGGCGTTTGTACTAACAGCTGCCTTTAGAAGTCTCCTTTAGTATCTAATTTTTGGGGAGGGAACTTACTAGTGGTATAAGTATGTTTATGATATCATTAGTAAAGTGAATTTATACTTTATCTGCATGTTTCAGTCGTTACAAGGCCTGATTGCATTTAATACAGGGCCTCATACTACTGCTCTGTATCTGTTTTAGTATCTGGAAATCCAAATGCAAAGAAAAAAAAAATGTAATTTTGCATTAGTCTCGTTGTTTATTTTTGTGTAGTTTTACGTTATTTGAAATAGTAGTAGATTGCAAATTGGTATTACATTCTTCAAAAGGGCAGTACAGTAATCCCTCGCTATTATGCGATTCACATTTTACAGTCTCACAGATTTTAATCATGCATTGTGTTCTGCGGTGTGATTGGCTATGAGATTCGGGATTAGTAATAATCAATGTTTTCAGGTTCATCATACAATACCTTTATTTGTTAAAGAAAACTATTGGGCTGGTAAAAAGGGTTTGTTCTTTGTTTTTGATGCATGATCGAGTATTGCATGTAAAAAAAAAAAATAAAGGTTTGTACTTAAGATATTTCGCCTGTCAATGGTTATTTTTGTACTGCAAGTTCTGCAATAACCCACAGTTAACTGTTCTTGTTTTTGTAGCGATCAGAGAAAAGAGGTACCGAATATTCCTAGTTTTTCTTGTTCCTAGTCAATCCTGGAATGGGGATTACCACATGTGAGGTCCTTTCTCAAGGTTTCTCTTTTCTCCTTACACTGAGGTTTTGAGTTGTTCCTTGCCCGCTTGCTGGTTTAAGATCAGGTAATTGTGCAATTGTGTAATTGTAATCCTGTACAGTCATTTGAGACATTTTTGTGATTAAGGGCTATATAAATAAATGTGACTTGACTTGACTTGACTTGTTATCGCAAATGTTTTGCGTAACTAACACAGAAATGTGGCATTCTTTTTTTCTACCTGATTGTCTTTTTCGTTTGAAGCTAAAAATTAAAATCCAAGTGTAGCGTGTGTACTTTTGTCACGTTTTCAAAGTTTTCAAGCTGCACCTTATGCACAATAGCTAAGCTTGGTGGTACAAAACGTGAGGTGTGAGGTACACTGAACAGTGATGGTGGCGATGTAGACTAGAGGAGATGGGGTGAAGGACACATAAGGAGACAAAGATTACGTATGGCGTAGACTGGCAGAAAAGTGCTGACCAGAGATAAAATATTGATGAGTTGACGCCACGAGGCACCACTCTGGACACTTTTTCTCCCCAAGACGAGACATAAGTCTAATTGAAAGTCACCGTCTATCTGCACCACAAGGACTAAGACACGTCACACGAGGGGAGCACAATATCCACTTCTTGATACAAAGGAAAAAAAACGTCAATTTTACCACATGCTTACCACAGAGTGCTTTTGAGTTAACGTTTAGATTTCTGCACGTCACACATGGTGGGCTTAAGCTCCCAACTGGACCACACGTATAAGAACTTTGCAAAATTTGTTTTGTACAGCTTTTAAAATAATTCGCCGCACTGGTGGTTGAGTCTCCCGGCAGATTTTTCCGCGCAATTGATTTGCATTGAAAATGAGGTGATTATGCGTCACAAAAAGGGCACGTGGTGCCCAGGGGCCCGGCAAACAATCTCAATTTTTTAACGCAAGGTTTGGACAAGAATCATGGCATCTTTTGCATTGACAATGGATTTTCTCGCATGACAGCTTGTTGGTAAACGCATGAATTTATTGAAATTGAAAATGAGAAAATGTGCTTGAGCTATGAGATTTTTTTCAAAGACTCATCATGAATTGGACGGGTTAGAGAACAGCATTACATATGTATACTGTGCATACATTTTCTTTCTTTAAGTTAAATGGAACAAAAAAAAGTAATTTCTCATATTTTATCTTACTACCGACTGAGATTTCATTTTGTTTTTTTACATTTTATTTCTTTGGGAACTCTATTACAGCATGAATGAATAAATAAATAAATACATAATTTGATCTAGTGACAACCCTTTTTCTCAAACAAAGTTTTTTTTTTTTAATCTTTTTTGCAGTGTTTAACTGATTCTTTCCTTCCTTCATTCATTCTTTCCTTCCATCCTTCCTTCGTTCCTTCTTTCCTTTGTTCCTCCCTTCCTTCCTTCCGTCGTTTCTTCCTTCTTCGTTTGTTGCCTCCTTCATTCCTTCCTTCCTTCCTCTTTCCTTCCTTCCTTCCTTCCTTCCTTCCTTCCTTCCTTCCGTCCTTCCTTCCTTTCTTCCTTCCTTGTATGCATCCATCCTTCCTTCCTTCCTTCCTTCCTTCCTTCCTTCCTTCCTTCCTTCCTTGTATGCATCCATCCTTCCATCTTTCCTTCCTTCCTTGTATGCATCCATCCTTCCTTCCTTCCCTTCTTCCTTCCTTCCTTCCTTCCTTCCTTCCTTCCTTCCTTCCTTCCTTCCTTCCTTCCTTCCTTCCTTCCTTCCTTCCTTCCTTCCTTCCTTCCTTCCTTCCTTCCTTCCTTCCTTCTTTCCTTCCTTCCTACCTTCCTTCCTTCCTTCTTTCCTTTCTCTTTTTCTTTCTCTTTCTCTTTCTCTTTCTCTTTGCCTTTCTCTTTGTATTTGTCTTTGTCTTTCTCACTCACTTGGTCTCTCTTTCTAACTCTCTGCTTCTTTCTTTCTTACATTATTTTTCTTTCAGGAAAACTTTTAAAACAATTAAAAATTAGCCATATTTTTTTCTTATTTTATGAAAAATTATTCACAAAATGAATCATAACAGGATTGAAATTTTTGAATCAAAAATATAATTATGATTTTAAAATACACATATTTCAAATTTCTCAAAATGTTCTGCAGAATTTTACATGGAAAGCTGATTATATTTTCATTCTCTCGCAGTTACTTGATATCGTTGAGGCTCATTTTGACAATCAGTTTTTTGGGGGTAAACAATGGTTTCAAAACATGGTGCGAGCAGAGTTCTTTTGTGAGAAGGTCACAAAATACTGCAACTGAAAAGTATATGGATGTATTTAGGGGAGTGCGCTATGTGTGCAGAGATCTGCCCACCTCTACAGCTCACCGAATTAAATTGTTCTGGGTGTTTAGCTGGTATTTTCATGTTTTACAGTTTGTTCTATGGGCTTACATCATAAAGTGTCTTAACAGTGGACATATATTATTTAATGAGCTTCCATATAAACAAGCACAATTTTCTTCCAATCCGCATACACTGAAAGCAGAAAGGAAGAGAGAACATTTATATGGCTCTTATTTTATCACCGAACCAAAATTGGCATACGTTCCCAACCCCTGATCTAATCAAAGAACAACATCGGTTTCTGCTTCAAAAGCACACTGTGGTAACAATTTTGAAGTCGAATGTCATTTTCCGACTCGTCACGATGATGCAGTGACTGAGGCCGTCCACGCCGACTGACATTTTTGACGCTGTCGCCGCAGGCTTAGCGTTTCGATGGCGCTTCACACAACGTCACTTACTTAAAGAAGACAAAGTGGACTAAAAGTTTGCCCAAGGCTTCACCTCAGTCACTCCATCACAGAGACTCACTACGTCCTCTAGGAAGGGACGGACGGCGGTTTTCCCGCTCAAGGCCTGCCGTTAAGCTAACAAACCGGCACCGGCTTTTCCAAGGATTGATGTGGCCACTGCTGACTCGGGATTTCTGACTACAAGCTACGGCTAGAACCACCGACCACCGGTTGACTTACAATGCAATTTGTATGGCATTTTTAAAGGTGACAGGATTTATCTCTGTGGATTGGAAGAACAGTAAACAATTCACAACACTCTCACATGGCTGTTTTGACAAGAAAAAAATATGGCGCGAAGGAGAGGCCGGTTAAGAACGATTGGACAAAACAGAACGCACAGCAGATTTTGGTCGGCTTCATTTGTTGAATTCGTTGGCATGAGGGAGTTATTCATTTGATTTCCCATTTTTCTGTGTGGACCAGCTGGTATATTGTTGTTAAGAATATTATAAATTGAGGCTTAAGAAATACTACTAGTTCTGTTCACTATTAGACACCTCAAAATGAGATTGCATAAAATGTCAGATTGTACAATATTTTTACCATTTATTTTAACAAGTTTGATCATTATTATTTACTGTTCATTGTTTTGACTATTATGCACTGTTTAGATCATTGTCACCAATGGCTAATCACGTTGCTGTTCTTTGATAACCACACCCTTCAGAGCGAATCTGCTTTTTATAACCTAGGTTATTAGATAAAAAGAAAGGGCTCATGAGAAGACCTTTAAAACTGAATGGAATTTATGTATCTTGAGGGTTTTTGTGCGGTCCTATCCTGTTCTCCTTGCATGTTCAAAGATTCATTGATGTCTTCTGTACTTATTTTTAGTGTCTACTAGACTGTAAATATACCAGCCGTCTTATCCTTTTAAAATCTGAACATTTATTGCAATGTTGCATCTGTTGTTTTGGGTAAAAATGGGCAGCATGAATATTTTTGGTAACCTTTTTCTTTTTTGAGGTGCCACTGTAAATAACTTATCTTCAAAATGGAGATTTAAAAAAGTGACCATGTTCTAATTAAAAAGGTTTAGTGCTTCAAACATATATATTTCTTGTTGACATTAGACATATTTCTTCTAATCTAAATGAATTCCCTTACAAACTGGCTCCCTAAAGTATTTTAAGATTTTTGTTTGAGGCTCAATCGTGTCTTTGATGGTTACCAAATTGATTTTTCTGTAGTTAATATTTTACACAGTGTACTCCTTAATGCCATTAGTCATGGATTATTTGATCACCGCTAAATAAACTAATGTTTTACGGAAATACATGATAATGTTTGTTCAAAAAGGCCGACATTTTCTAAATTTAAGAAAGTTTTACAATCTGTCAGAATGTCACCTGTAAAGATTTAGCAGCAGACTGTGAAGTTTGTAACCTGAATAATGCATAATATACATTGGTAACAGCAAAACAATAATAAAACACTTGTCAAATATGACTTCACTTTAGAAAGTGACATTAATGTCTTAAAATAAACCATTTCCATATGTTAAGGCCGATAAAGGTAACTGTATTTCAGTTAAAGGTGTACAAATGTGAAGGTAAACCTTTAACACCACCATACACATATGATATAGACACTCTATTACTACAGATAATAACAAAATGAAGGGGTGAAAAATAACGTTCAGAAATGAATATATGTAATAGACAATAATCCATCAATATAAGAATCACATATGTTTACAAAAAACAAAACAATGTGATAGAAAACGGGAACAGAAATACAAAAACAATTGCAATGAATGATAAGAAAACTTATGAATCCATACTAAAAATACATTTTGGGGGGTAGATAACAGTCATGATAAATGTGCCTACTTAAAAGCGCAGATTATATATATAAAGTATAAACAGGGTATACTGTATATATATATATATATATATATATATATATATATATATATATATATATATATATATATATATATAATCAAGTTAATCATTATGTTTAACCATCTCAACAATATTTTCTATTTAATTTCTGACTCATTTGATATATAAAATGAATAATTAATTCATAAACGAATTAATAAACAATTTTCAGCGACACAAAATTAAAAACGTATCTGGCCCTTCGTGAAAAGTAATTGTCCCCACTTTGTTAAATCACAAAGTAATTGAATATCTACATTTTTGGTTAATTTAATTCCACTGGCCACACCCAAAATTCATTGCCACCACCAGGGTTGTATCAAAAATATACATGTTTTTTCACGGCACTGTTGATTTTATGTACATATTTACTGGTAACTATTGTAAAATGAATGTCCAATATATGCAGGGATTTTATACCCTTTCTGTGGCCAAATTGTAGCAGATTTTACAGACTTTCAAAATTTCAATTTCTCCAGTACCATTCAAAGAAGAAATCCATATGTTTTTGTATTGTTCATAATAATAATTATTGATTGATTATAGTTGTTACCATTATTGATCGCGTCAACCCACTAACAAAGTACTCACGGTGGGTGAAAGCCAAAGATTCGTATCTTCTAAATTTTTAGTTTTCTTCCAATAATGCCTAGTCTATCGAGTCTAGAAACATTGCAACAAACTTAAGCATTTACAAGCACTTCACCCAAAGTTCAAGCTCTTATAAAACCTTGAAAATACATTAATCTATTCATTTATTAATTTCATGCAGTTGTATTCTTTTTGTGCAAATGTATGTATAACTTCATTATATAACAGAAAAAGAGGGACGAAGACATTAAAATCTAAGCATTTTCAACGATTTCAAACACCTACATGAATCCTGTGAGTAAATATTGCTTGTTTTTTAGTTGTTTTTTATTTTTTACTCAAAGCACAATTTAAAATAATCTTCAATTAGGTTCATGCTGCACAACATCCTTTCCATGAGTAGGTCATTTCTTACACAGTGGAAACTGAAAACATTTAAATAATGTCATGTTAAATAAACAAGATGGTGGTGAGTTGAATTTGTCAAGTTGTACTAATTTGAAGGGGTGTGCAAATAATCCAAGAGGTTATTTGTATGAGAGCAATCTAAAAACATTCATGCGGATTGAAAATCTTTGTTTCCTGGTTTGTCTCTTTGACATTTGCAATGTGTCCATCCCAAGGTGGATGGTTGGAATCATGAGCGCGGAAGAGAGAGAAGATGAAAGACAATAGGCTTTTGGATAATGGATTCATGGGCAGGGCCAACTACGCCAGCCTCTACTCGTATACTTATTATTTTTCTTGTTAATTAAGCCGCTGTTGATATGTTGCAACTGGAATGAAGTGTTTACCTGGTGCCTACTCGTCGGCCAGGACACTCTTGAAAACGAGATGAGCTCGTCTCAAGACGGACTCCTGGTCAGGTGATTTTTGAATAGATAAAAGATCACGTCAAATGTGAAACACGGTACTTTTTTCTTTTTGTTGTTGTTTTTTTTTTCTTAGATAAGAGCAAGACAAGCATGGGACCAAATGCAGTTCATACGTAAATACGTAGAAAGAGAAACGATACAATCATGACAACGTACGCGTCTTCCCTTGTATGAGACAAACTCCCCTGATTGGTGGAGGTGGTGGTGGTGGGCGGGACAGTTTGTGAAGCCGCACAGAGATGTTGCTCTTAGTTTCGTATTTGTATTTTATTTTTTTTTTTTCAGAAAAAGGGCAAATGCAGATTTTCACACAAATTAAAGGGCATCAAGTTGCAAAAGGCTACACAAAAAATGACAAATGTACGCTGTTTTGTGTTTTGAAAATGTGAAAATACTAAAGGTAAGATCTTTAAGCCAAAGCCCAAGCCCGACCCGAAATTATTATTATTATTATTACAAATAAAAATTACTTGACTTGACTTGAAATTCATCCAAAATCCCCCTTTCCTTGTGTCACATATGAAATATGACATTTTCACCGAGTTTCAGGCTTGATCCCTCAAATGTATTGGTTGGACTGGATCGGGCTATAATACCCACAGGCCTGGGTTGGGTCGAGCTGGATTTTTTAGGCCCTAGCCTATCTAAAACATACATATCAGAAATATTTAAAAATCAAATTGCTAATACGAAGTTTTTCTTATTGATTTTGGTCACCGTCGTAGGCACACAGGTTACTCATTTTTGTTAATAATGTTGCTGTAATTTGGGATTTTGCTATACAGGGTGTTTCAAAAAATTGATATCCTTTGAAATGTAAATAACACAGTAAGTACAAAATTAAGGCAAATTATATTAAAATAAGTACAGTATCAATGTTAAAATAACATTCAAACTTCCAAAACTGAATAAAAAATTGAAAACATCGTGGATTTGGTGAGCAATCTCACAAATGTTCAATATGCTCACCGTCTGAGACAGGCGTACTGGTACTACAAGTCGGTTGTCAACATCTTGCCAAACATATTCTTTATTCCTTTTTATATACTTAATAACTACTTGTGCGTTAGTACAGGGAATTTAGAATTTTTTATTATGATATTCAAATATAAATATTCAAAGGATATCAAGATTTTAACCTGTTTTTTCAAGTATTACTATAAAAATTATTTTGGAAAATAACTTTTTTGCTACGCTCTCTTTTTATTTTTTTATTTTTTTAGTAAAATAAAAATAACTGAAAAGATTAGCAAATTTTTTACTTTTGTTTCATTCTATTATTTTGCGGTACAATTTTAAACGGCTTAATCAAACAAAATATATTTTTAAATACATTTCCATGTCATGATGAGATAACTAGTACATCTATGCCAAGACTAATGCTTTTCACCCCTTAAAAACTGCAGTTTTAAAAAAATCTATTGCTTTTCCGAATTTATACAAAAATTTTGAAACGGGTATTTTAGTCTCTGACTGCTTTATTTGGAAGTGAGACTACGTCTTTGAGCATGAATAAATCGCCCCAACTATTGCATTAGATTTCAGTTTTGGTAAAAGTTTGTTGGATTTGGTTTTTATGTATTTACACCATTTCCTTTTTCATTTTTATTTTGTGTGTGAGTATGATTGTATATGACTTATAGGCTCTGAAATGGCTGAACCGATTTTCGTGAGAATGTACACAGTTGTCCTTAAGGCCTCTGTGTGTGTCTTTAGCTAGGTTTCATGTCAACACACCCTTTTATTACCAACAAAAACGATAAACATCTGCTTTTGTGTGGTCTGCTTTTAAGCTGTTACTATCGCCCTCAGCTGGCCAAATTGGGTACTGAAGCTACTGACATCTAACCACTCCAAGTAGCTATATTTAATCTTTAGGGTTTTTTCATTGCCAAATTCAAGCACTTTTAAAGGACTTTCAAAGCTAATTTTCCAATTTCTCCATTATTATTCAAAGAAAAAAACAATACATTAATCATACTATCAATAATAATAATAATTATTGTTGATCAACGCATAGGGGCGATGACAATGTCATTCAAACTAATGCCAGCTGCCATTAATCATAAGGGAAAAAGAAATGCAATGGCAAAGAGAAGCCACAAAAGAGCAATATCTGCGTCATTTCTGAAAAGATTTGTTTTAATTTTTTTCATTTAATGATGTCAGACTGCCAAGAAACATGATCAATTCGAAACATTTGTGATCACTTCACCCGAATACTTTTCAGACCTTGTAAATACAACATTAAGATTCAAGCATTTTCAAGGATTTCAAGCAGTTGTAAAAACCCTGAATCATCTATTGCTTCGGCAACACTGGGCCATTGGATTGTATATATAAATGAATACTTATGATTACTAGCTAGGGGAAATGTTATTTTCGAGAAATTTTGCACCCGTCGTTCATTATCGTTTTGAAGTTTTAAAACTTTTCTAAACAACTTTCATTGAATTGTAGAATCACGCTGAGTAAGGCGCACAGTGGTGTATTTCCGAGGGAAAACGGTCTCTTTGATTGCGTGAAACATGCATGTCGTCTGGGCTGAGTGCTGCTAATCAATGTGTTGTGTAGCGCTGGAGCAGAGTGTCCTGACATGGTTACACTAACTCGGTGTAATAAGACCACCATAGGCGTATTGGCGCAGTTGAAGGACGTACAAATACATGGACATGACAGTGAAAAGCAGCAGGAAAGGGTACACACACGCTGCAGCTGATAACATAATAGGCACATTGCAAACTTCCCATTAGGAACAAAAAAGAAAGAAAGAAAAAACAAGCGAAACGAAAAGGCAAGGTCGCCATCAACGGGTGTAGTTGCGATTCCGAAATCATCATGTTCTATTTTGGAAAATATGACAAAAGACGGCAACACCGTGTGCTTGGGTTGCCTGCGTGAGCGCGCAATTAGCTGAGAAGAACGCTGAGGCGAGCGTATGGTCAGAGGAAGACGCCGGGCTCGGTTCCAGATGCCCAGCCGAGTGAGCGGCGCATTGGGAAAAGCTGAACTGCCGTCGCTCTCTCATTTGCGCCGTAATAAGTTTTGCTATATATTTTGTCCCTTTTTGGTCATGTATTGTGTTGTGTATTTTGTCATGTATTTTTACAGGTATTTTGTTTTGTATTTTGTCATTTGTCATTTATTTCAGTATTTACTTTTTTCATTACTTTTGTCGTGTATTTTGTCAAATGTATTATATATAATATAATATATTTAGTCATTTATCAAACCTCCTGTGTGGAGTTTGCATGTTCTCCCTGTGCTTGCGTGGGTTTCCAAAAATATGCATGTCAGGTTAATTGCCCACTCTAAATTGTCCTTAGGTGTGAATGAGTGAGTGTGTTGTATGTCTCTGTGTGCACTGCAACTGGCTGGCAACCAGTTCAGAGTGTCCCCTGCCCACTGCCCGAGGATGACTGGGATGAGCTCTAGCACCCCCGCGACCCTACTGAGGATAAGCGGTGCAGATAATAGATGGATTTAGTCATTTATTTATTTGGGTATTTACTTTGAAATGTAATCCATCATTTATTCTGTTGTGTATTCTGTCATATATTTTGCCATTTAGGCGGCACGGCAACTAAGTGGTTAGCGCGTCCGCGCCTCAGTTCTAAGGTCATGGGTTCAATCCAACTACCAGCCTTCCCGTGCAATATTTGCATGTTCTCCCAGTGCTTGCGTGGGTTTCCTGCGGGCGCTCCGGTTTCCTCCCTCATTCCAAAAACATGTTTACAGGTTAATTGGCCGGTTCAAATTGTCCCTAGGTGTGAATGAGCGAGCGAATTGTCTGTCTCTGTGTGCCCTGCGCCTGGCTGGCAACCAGTTCAGAGTGTCCCCTACCCACTGCCCACTGCCTGAGGATGGCTGGGATGGGCTCGAGCACTCCCGTGACCCTACTGAGGATTAGCGATGCAAATAATGAATGGATGGATTTTGTCATTTATTTATTTGTCATGTATATTGTCATGTACTTTTTATGTGTTTTCTCATGTATTTTGTCATGTATTATGTTGAGTATTTCGTTGTGTATTTTGTTGTGTATTTTATCATGTATTTTTTAGCTAATTTGGCTTTTTTGGGAGTATTTTATAGTGTATGTATAAATAATAAACCACTGTACACCAAAAAACACATGACAAAATTAAATATTGAAATTCATGTTAAAATAAATTACAGAATACATAAATGGGGGAATAAATTGCATTTATTCACTCTGCTAGCCTCTGGGAAGAGGTACTGCAGTGTGCGGTGCAGGACCACCAGGCTCCGCAATAGTCTAGTCCCCCTGGCCATTAGACTGTTAAATGGTCAATCTAACATATAGTTAACTTAAATCTTAACGGCTGCTAATCTGACTTTTTGCACTACTGGCAGTTTTTTATAGCTTGCCACTCCTTGCACATTGCTCTCTGCACTATTGTAATTACAGCGTTATTGTTACAGTGTTAATGTTACGGTGTACCTGACTTGTTAACCTGACTGCCCATTTTGCACATCTGGTTAGCTACTCTTCTTGCACTATCGGCACTATGGTAAAATACTATACGTAGCCAAAATACAATACAACTTTATTTATATCTGTACATTCAAGGAAACTGTGGGGGTCAGATGCATCGACATTTTGTTCTGTATACACGTGTACTAGAATGACAATAAAGTAGATCTGAATCTGAATCTGAATCTGAATCTGATTTACTTCCACACATGTCAGGATCGGTCCTCCATAGAAAGGCAACCTGACAACGAAATGTCAGGTGTGATCCTTATTTGGTGTTAAAATGTTGGCTTCAAGTTTAAATTCTATATTACAGTGGAATCTCTTAAGTGAAAAGACAACAGAGAATACGTTGGATGTAAAAAAGTGATGATTTATGACTTCCTTCAAATCTGAATTTTAATTTCTTCCAGATTTGTCTTTTGATTTGTTTTTATTAGGCTCACTGGCCATTTCATTAACAAATACAGATGTCTTTTGATTTCTTCCAGGTGGAACATTGTTGTCTTTTAATGAGGGCTATGACTTGCTTCGTTGTGCGGAGTGTCATAAATCAACACCTTCATGAAATAAGTTTTATCTCCTGGTTTTTAAAAGCCATTAATCATTTCAAAAACAAAAATGGAAAGTCCAGATGTGTGTTTGATTACTTGCAGGTGTGCATTGAAGTTTGATTCATATTATGCATTTTATTGCTTTAATATCAATGTTGTCATTAATCATTTAATAGAATATTTTTAAACTCAAGCTGAATTATCTGTTGAATTTGATACCAGATCAGTGGATAAAATAACAAAATCCAGGTTTGACGTACTCAAGCTGAATTTTTTTGTAATTGAATGACCTTTACTGCCTTTAAAGGGACAGTGTGTATCATTTAACGCCTCCTATTGGAAAAAAATGTAATAGTTTGAAAAGAAAGAAGATATTGACTTAAAACTAAGCAAAAATACATGAACTATCATATAAACCTGCCTTTTTTTAAGATACTCATAGGTTGAAGAATTAGCGTTTACTTCACATCATACAAGCCTCATCTAAAGAGAGCTAACATAGTTGTCCATTATCTTGTTGCTACGGTACCCAAACACCTAAAAAAAGGCTGGAAAAAAATTGAGGAAAATTGCGCGTTGTGTGTTTTGGTCACTTTGAGTCAGTGTAGTTTGTATTCTTCCTTGTGCTTTTTACATCTTGTTTTTAGTTACACTACTCCAAGTATGTCTAAAGTCCAGCCCAGGGGCCAGTTACGGCCTCTGCCGTAAAATGAATAATATGTGGCCTGCCATAATGTTGACTGCAGTATAACAAAATTGAACCCCCCCCCCAAAAAATAAATTTTCACCAGATGATAGCAGTAGCCACCTTGCCCTTGGCTTTCTGTGAGAATTTTAGCTTACCCCATTTCCGACATGGCGACTGTAAATAAGAAAATGAATGTTGATTGTGACAGCCATAGCTTCCAGAACAAGGGAAATTGTAGTATTTTTCACTGAATGCCAAAACAACTGTGTCTGCCTAATTTGCCAAACGACTGTGGCTGTTTTGAAATAATATAATAACAAGAGGCAATACCAGAGAAAAAATGCTGAGTAAAAAAAGCTAACTGGAAATGATTGCTGTGAAAGGTGAAGCAACCTGAAGCTGTTTTAACGACACAGATGTGCTCTTTTACGATACCCTGCGAGTCAAATGAAAATGCTACAAAGGCGAGCTACGAGGACTTTAATAGCCAAGCACTGCAAGGCTTTTACATAGGTTGAAGTTATCAAATACTGTTTAAAGAATGCCTGGCTGAATAGTCGGCGTGCTTACATTTTCAGCTTACCAAATCTGGCTCAACTTTCTGAAAATGTTGGACAAAATACAGCAACATCTAGTTGTCAAATAATGCACACTGTCACTTCTATAGTTTATATCCGTATTGGGTCATTACTTGTGGCATTCTCATTTGTTTTTTTATTCTTCTAACAAGTGTTCAATTGATTTACTTCACTATTTGATATTCAATTTGGGGGTAATGCGTTGGCAAAGTAAAGTCAAGCTACACTTGGATCTGTTAAGGTTTATTATTAGGGTGGGATGTCATGAATCAGTTTTTGACCTAAAAATGAACCATATTCACTCCATCTTAAGACCAACATTTTCTTGAAGCTTTTACGTAGTATTTTTTCTAGGAAAATGTATGAAATTGTTTCATATCAATATCATTTTTACATTCAGTTAAACCTTAGTTGTTTTTTAGGGTCAACAATCAAATAAAGCTTAAAAATGTTTATTGTGTAAATAGTCTATGATTGTGTTTTTCAACATTTTTTGAGGCAGGGCATGTTTTTTACATTGGAAAAATTTTGTGGCACACCACTAACCAAAAATGTTATAAAATAACACTGAATAGTATGTTTAATTACTATATAATTTACAATACCCCCAGTTTTTACAACACAGACACTTGACAATAACATAATATTTGCAGAAAATACAATGTCATTGTGCCGGGGGGCTCGATAAACTTAGTCTCAAAGTAGACCTCATTGGCTTGTTTTCCCTAGAGATGTGACGTCTTTGAAGGAACACAACACGTTCAACATGGCATATGCCATTAACACAACGCTTCATGCAGCTCTGAAACAGACAGTGATTGTCAGTAACAGCCATTGCGTACCGACCATTTCTGCCAGGAAATTTTTTTAACTTTGCTCACCCTGTTATTGGGTTCCTTGTGACTATTTTGTCAGAGTCGCGTGCTTCGACCTTCAAAAGCTGGGTAGGATAAGTTTACCTGATGCCCTTACAGAGTGTGTTTCTAATTTGCCTTTTCCACCTTTTAGGTAGGTGATTGTGACTTTTCGTTTGTGTTGTTCGGCGTGTGTTTTATAAAATTTTAAATTTTAAAATGTGACTTTGGATAATTACTCATGACAAACCTGACGATCTCTCAGGCACACTTGTGTGTCGCGGCACAGTGGGTGAAAATCCCTGGTGGATGATGTGCTATTTCAATATGAAATACTGTACTGTTCTAAAGTTTGTGGTCACCCAGACTGAAGTGTGTTTTTAATGAAAAGTCACACTTTATTAGTAATCATGTAAGTTGCATATTAAATAGAAAGTATAGTTGAGACATTAAGATGGTTAGAGATGTTTATTTTTATCTTTTTTTTTTTAATCTTTCAAACTTTTCTTTCGTCAATAAAAAGGTTATTTCTAAGTGACCCCAAACTTTGAACGGTAGTGTACATCTTTTTGAACTGTACCAGTTTCTGTGCTGACATTTGTATCGTGATCAACATAAGAGGTTCCACTGTATCAGCCGACTCGAAATTATGGCCAAATGTAAATGACGAATTACATTACGTAATGAAAATGAGTGCCCAGTTTTTTCCTACATGTGCCCCTTTAAATGCATACCTTGTTTACAGTTTCATGGCCTGGTTCTGTACATCAACATTTGAGAAAAAGGAAGCGCTGATGCGGCAGAGTTTATAACCGGATTATTCTAGAGTGGGAAAGTGGGGTCGTTCCAGCCTGAAGCGACTTCCTGTTTCCTGTCGCTGGCTTTGATTTACTGTTTGCTTGATTTCCAGCAGGGGTGGGGAACCTTTTTTCTAATAAGGTTTTTGTCTTCCCAGGACTGTCCTAAATTGATCTACAAATATAATGCAACAAACATTAAAAGAACAGTTATCTACCTTTTTTTCAGATTGCAAGTCGTCGTGTTTTAGGTTCCTCACCCCCAATTTGGGCCCTTTTATTCGGGGTTGGGGTGCTGCTCATACCCAGGGTTTGCAGATGAGTGGGAAGAGGGCCACACAACACATGCATGTAAGGTTAGCTTCCATCCACCCGCTAGCGTCCAATGAGGGTGGGCCAGGGGTCGACGCTTTCCCCCGACCCCTCCGGGACGGCGGCATGCGCATCCTCCCCAGTTAATCCAACCATAAAGATTGGTTCTTTACAAGGATTAATGCTGGTTCCAAACACTCTTGTTAATTCATCGGAACAAAAGACAGCATAACACAAGGCCATGCGGCACAAGATGGCGGACACGATGCTTTCATGGCGGGAAGACGGCAAATGTGTGACGGACACGATGACAGGCAAGAAACAAGAACAGAAAAAAAGTCAGGACAGAAGAGGAGTTCGTCAGCGTGACCACTCTTACCAATGCGATCCAGGCGGTCGATAGCAACCGTCTCGAAGGCTCGCCGCATCATGGGGTATTCCTCCAGAACTTCGTTAAAGTGGTCCACGGACAGCGAGAAGAGACGGCAGTAAGTGTCGGCTCGCACGCTAGCCGTCCGTCGACCCTTCGTGAGAAGGCAGATCTCTGTTGGGAGACACGAGACAAAATGGCTTATGAACAACACATGACTTATTATATAATGACCAGGGCTGAGAGGGTTACTTAATTTTCTTGGGGGGGATATAGTTACTAGTTACGTGTTGAACAATTTTATCAGTAACAAACTCCGAATACCAAAATATTGAGTATTGTAACTTGATTACTTTCAATTACTTTTGAATTACTTTAACGCTAATGAATGACAAAATTAACATTATAAATATAACTACAAAATTTTGTTTTGGATAAATTAACAAAGTAATCTTAAAAAATAATTGGAGGAAACCAGGTTTAGGTGGTTCTTGTAGTCCAACAAAAAGTGCTCGAATTTTAACAATATAGTATATTTTATCGAAGGTGGTGTCCGTAACTTCGAAATATTCCACTTGCTGATGCCACCTTCTGGCTAAAATCAGGACAGCAGCCTATCTCATGTTGTTTGTATGGCGCATGCACCATAGACAAGCTCTAATTAACCCTTCTTTTTTCAACCCTTATGGGGTTTGGGTTGGCATTTGGACTGTATTAGAAATAGTCCTGTTCTTACTTCCACCGTTTTCATCCTTGGATAAAAAAAAAGCATGCGCGTGGAATCATTCTCTTCCCCCCATTTGCCCCGCCTCCCTTTCTTTAGCCGGATGCACACCGTAGCCGTAACACTGGTGATAAAAGCAAGCTATAAGCAGATAGGCTCAGTGAAAAAAAAACCTTTCTTTTAACTCTGTTGTGCATTGTTAACGGCAGTAGCTCAGGAGGTAGAGCGCTCGTCTTGGGATCAAGGGATCCCAGTTCGAATCCCGGCTCGTCCGTGTTACATGTCGAAGTGTCCTTGGGTAAGACACTGAACCCCTGATACCCCCCAATAAGCAGGTTAGCGCCTTACATGGCTGCAAGGCCTCATTGGGAACTGTGGAGCACACTGTAAAGTGCTTTGGGAAGTCATTGACTTGACAAGCGCTATATAAATGCAGATCATTTCATTCATTTCATTTCATGTTAACACATACATTACTCAACAGAGCATATATTCAATTTTAAACTTTTTAATGACACCTCAAACTACGCACCTCACCTTAAAGCAAAAATGAAAATTTCTCTTTAACATGGCAGTCAAGGTAGACTCTTTTTCAGTTTACATCAAAATGACATTGAACCCAATATTGTTTTAAACACACCAACTATTCACTTTCTAAATTTACAACAAACTCTGTCTTGTGCCCAAGTTTTACTTGTTTGATGTGGGGATCCCAAACCTCTTGAAAATATTCTAATGTACGAGGCTAGGCAAAATATCCCTAGAATATAACAATACAGTGACCGTATAGTGATTATGAACACCAATTGACAGCAAAATACAAAAGGAAGGCCATCAATCTTTTTAACTAAATGTCCCTGAATGAATTACTAACACGCAACTGCACTGCCCTCAAGGAACTGCAATTCAACAAAGTGAGTGCTACATTTAAGGAGAAATAATACACGGACAAAAGCAAAAGCGATTTTACTTGCAACACAGTGTATGAGTTAGCCGTCTGTACAATCTGTCCAACAGAATGCCTCATCTCTCTCTGCCTCTAGAGTGTCAGCAATTGAAATTGTGGTACACACTGTCCCAAAGGGAAAACAATGTAAATCCAAAATATTATACCCCCTAAAAAAACAGGACACGGTTTTTACGGATCCCTTATCACATGGGTTGTTGGGGAACCAATGAGGACGCAACTCTGGACAGCTTTCTCCACTGTTGATGGTTCCTGGCCTGAGTTTGGGTTGTGGCAAAGTTGGCACCTGTCCATTCCTTAATGTTATCAGCCCCGTACTTTTTTGCTCTTCCTCTCCTCCTGCTCTCCTTGGACTTTGCCCTGGAGAATTATCTCGGCCAGTCCTGATGATCCCATGACCATACCACTGAAGTTTCCGTCAGCGCACAATTGACAACAGTTCTTTATAGGGTCCAATGTGTCTCTGATGGTGTTCGTTTTGTTTGTAAGTCGCTGATGCCTAGAAGTTTCTGATGGCATCGCATCTCCAGGGCCTGGATTTTCTTTTCCAGTTTTGCTGTGAGAGTCCATGTCTCGCATCTTGCTTGAGTATGATCTTTGATTTCCCTGCTATTTTCTTGTCCCTCCAGATGGGTTTAAGTCTGGCAAGTGTGGCCAGGGTTTAAGCTGGCCGTGATTTCTGGTTCCGACCACTCTGAAATGACAGCTGTGAGGTGACAGGTTCTAGCTCTCTGTGGTTGATGGTAATGTTTGTGATAATACCTTGGGGATTATTGGTCATTACTTTAGTTTTTTCTGTGCCGATTTCCAGTTTATGCTGGCTGGATGCTTTGTCCAGGCGAGTCCTGTTCGTCTCCTGCCAATCCGGTAATATCATCAGCAAAATGGAGGTTAATGATGTTGTGTCCCCTGTTAGTGAATGTGCCTTCATGTTGCCCCAGGGCTTCAGACATGATCCTCTCCAGGAAAATGTTGAAAAAAGTTGGAGAGATTAGGAAGATTAGGGATATTCTTCCAAAATAAGTAGTTTTGTTTTTCCTGATATGAACATAACACTGAAAGGAAGGATTCTGAAGATTCTTTTGGCATAATCAAACAGCAACGACATTGTTATGTTAGCTTGTACAATCAATGATGCAAATTTGAATCCCATGATGTAAGCCCCTTTAACTAAAAAGAGAGTTAGAAAAAAAACATAGTTAGTGCTGATAGCCGGTCTTTCTTTGTTCTTCACTGCGGGCGGAACATACAGGTCGACAACAGCGTAGACGAAAGACAAGCTCATTTTCTTTGTTGTCTCCAACGGTGATGGTGTGATTCACAAAAGACGAAAACCCCGATCCATACGAGTTTTGTATGTTCTCTTTGTAGTTTAAAAAAAGTTGCTTTTATGTACTTAGAAAACCTGTGCTCATGGTAAAAGATGATAACATTTAAATCAAATTTGAGCTGTTATATGTTTTCTATTGTCCTGTCGATTGTTCATTGAATTGCCAACTTTTGTTCAAATTAATCTTTGGTTCTGTATAGGTGCAATAATAATCTTATAATTTTAGATAAGAAGTGAACAGCAGTCATTTTACCAATAATACAAACACGTTGCTGACCTTGATGGGATTAAATTCCAAGCAGACAACCACATAGCTTTATTTTCCAAGTGTTAGCTTGACAATCTGTGATGTTCCCAGATTGACCAATGTGCCTTTGTGGGCTGTGGCTCAACTAAATGTCCATGTCACATTAGCATGTAGATGAACCTTCAACGTGAAGGTACAAAAAGAGACGCTTACGTCGAGCGTAAATAAACTCTGTCACTTGAGCAACGCTAAGGTCATTTATCATACGCCGCACGGCTAATGGCCTCTTAATGCAATGCAGTCGGGGCCTGTCAAGCATCACACTGTGTCGCTGCATTGCACCAACCGCGCTGCCTCCTTTTGAGGCTTTAGGCACGCCTGCATGATATCAACCGCTTAGCAGTAGCCTATCTGCGGACTCAATTCAGTAATCTCTCGCTAATTCACGCTTTGGTTAACCGCTGTTTTACTGCTTCGCGGATTTCAAATTGCTGTTATTGTCATTTATATCAATGTATCGTGCATTGTGTTTTGCTGACAGCACACAGCAAATGCTATGATGGAGGCAGGTAGTATGTGAGAGCATGGGTTGGCGTGACTAGCTATGTGCGTGAGTGTGACAGGCTGGTGTATGCTGTCAGTCGAAGAGCAGGGCAGCCACGCAAGGCAATGGGTCCATCCAAAACAAAGGGTGATAGTTTGAAAAGAAAAATATCAATTGAATATGACTCTAAGGAAAGTCAGAAGAGCGCAAAAAAATGGTGATGACCAACAGGTGCTCCGTGGATTATTATCGGAAGCGTCAGGAGAGAAGACATTGGCGGTGCAGCAGGTCCATCCTATTGCAGCAAGGCTACATAACTCCTCTCACAAGCTACCCCCTTTATCTCACCAATGCAAGTATTTTCCATGAAACAGATGCCCTGGAGTTACAACTCATGGTAAACTGCTACATTTGAGACAATAGTATTTTAATCATGCGGTAACCTGGCTTAATCCAAGGAGCCACGATACTTCGTGCAGCTAGCCGGTCACTCTCTAAATTGCTCTCATTCACTGAAAGGAGAAGCCCTCCAATTTCATTGTACTTTTGTATAATAACAATAATTACCTATCATTCAACTGCAATTTTTATCTTGTCTATTTTGTTCATTTTTGTTCTATATAATGCTGTCCAAGAAAGAGCAGGTGCATTTATCTGAGACGTAATGACTCTATGTCATTGTTAGTTATTTAGGTTGACATTGGATCATTCAGAGGTTATCAGGGAACTTCTGGAGTTATTTGGCTGAGCTGAGAAAAAAGGGAGGCAATATTTTTGCAACACTGACTCTTCAGTTTTTTTCATTGTGAATATTATATAAAATTTAATGATTTAATTCCTATTCTCGATTGTGTCTTAAATGTTGTAGATTCTAAGAAAATATTTCCTTGTTTTAGCTTTAAGTTTAAAGGCTGACATTTGGCAATATGTCAAACATGTATTACCTTTGCTAGGCACTACTAGGATGTACTGTACTTTGCACTTTACTTATTCACTATTTCAACCCCTCTTTGTAAATGCCTACGTCGAATATGTAAAACAATTCCCTGGATTTAAAGTTCAAATTCCTTCCTTTCAAATCCCCTGACAAGCTTCATCAACGTTTTCCTCTCATATCTGACAGGAAGCTCTTCTCATTTTGTCTCAGTTTAATCTTCATTAACCGCAGTTGCGTTGTGATCTTTCTTGGGAGCATGTCGTGTTAAGGGATCGGATGTGTCGGAGTGACACCCTCACGCTGTGGTTGCGAACAGCGCCAACGCTGTAATGAAACAGGGGAAAATGCCTTTAACACGTAGCGTTTTCAAACAAGGCAACCACTTTGTTTTTATAAGACGTGAGACCCGAGAGATAAGGTTGCAATGTTTTTGAGTCATCGTTTGAACAGAAGAATCTCCGCCAGATATTATTTTTTAAAACCATTGCAACTTAAGAACATTCAACTAAATATATTTAAAGGGACAGGATGTATTATTTGACCACAAGATGTCACAGTATTGTGTTGTGTAACCGAAACATTTTGCTTTTAGGCACATAGACTGTAAAAACTACAGAGACATCATATTCCTTCTATTTTTTTTGCTCAGCCTTTTGCAGTTTTAGGTCTTTGGGTAGCAGAAATATAGTGGACAATTTTATCAGCCCCCTATAGGTGAGGCTCCTGTTATGTAAATGTAATGCAACAAATTCACCTCTATATCATAAATCTGTCATGTTCAAAGTCCGGCTTAGGGGCCAGTTACAGGCCATGATCACATTTTTACTGGCCCGAGGCCTCTGTCATTAAATATGTAAAATGTGGCCCACAGTATAAAATACATTTGTACAAAAGATAAAAAAGAAGCACAATTTCACTAGCTAACACAGTAGGCCTTTGGCCACATTGCCTTTAATTTTCGGTAAGTATTTAGACCACCCGATTTCTGACATTCCAACTGTAAATAAAAAAAAGAAAGTTGACAGGGAGGGCCTCCACTTTCATGACGAGTACAAATTGGAGTATTTTTTCACTGAAATCTGAAACAAATGCGTCTGCATAATTTGCCAAGAGACTGTGGCTGTTTTCAAATAATATATTATCAAGAGACAATGCAAGACGAAAAACTCTGACTACAAAACGCTAACTCAAATGAGCATGGCAAGCTAGCCTGCTGCTAAAAAGGGATAAGTGGAACTGATCAACGTCAAAACAGGAGGACGGCCAAATAAAAACATGCACTAACAAGCCTGGATAACCAAGAGCCAACAACAAAAAACTACCATGGCAAGAAACATAAACCCAGCCATGAGAAAAAAAGATATGAGCACGCCAGGCAAGCCAGCTAGCCTGATGCTAACATAGCTAACCTAGACCAAACAAAACTGGAAGGCTTTGGTAGCCTCCACGCTAACTGGGAGCTATCCTAACAATATTACATTAATTGCAAGACACGTGGCGAAAAACACAAGCGAAAAAGTCACAATCACATACCTAAAAGGAGGCATAGGCCAAAAACGAACGCACGCTGTACACAACGACAGGTTAATTTACCTTATGCAGTTCTTGATGATCAAAGCGTGCAACTCAGACAAAACAGTCAGAAGCGCAATTGTTTTAAATAGATGTTGTCATCACCTGACTTCACAGCTGTAGGGGATATGAGGTCAAACTGTCAACTTTGAAAATTACATTTTTGAGATCCATTGCGCTTGGAATATTTTGGCACATATCTGCATGATTGTGGTAGGAAACACTACACGTTCTAATTGAAAAAAAAAGGCATTTCGTAATGCTTTTAAATCTTTTATGAAAGTCCGACGCTACTTGCCGGATTATCACTTTTCGCTGTGGGGTTGTGGTCCCCCTTACCCGCGATAACTGAGGGATTACTGTATCAAGAATGTGCCTTGCCATTCCACCAAGGCTAAGAGTGTTTTTCATCTCAATCATGATGCCGCTATGATGAGTCTGTGCGTCATTGGCCGCGGTCGTTTTCTGACCTACTGTCCTCCTCAATGTCCAGCTCATTAGCATGCTAATAGTGTCCCTTGGCTGTTTGGTGTTCCTCAATCGTCCTCTTTGCCTGGCTTTTCTACTCGGGGAAGTGTTCCTCACCCTTGCCGCGGAGGCGCGTAAGTCCTCAACTGAATTTTTTTTTTTTTTTTTAAATAGGAAATTGTCTCTTTGTTAGGCCAGCTGTTCCTGACCAAGCGCTGACCTGGGCTCGCTCATCCACACACACGTGGGTGGCATTGGCAGCTGGGCGGCAGAGCAACAGCAGGTGGATAGCTACAGGCATCGAAGGGCAAGAAAATTATTGTTTTTGACAACTTTCAAAACGCAGATAAAGTTTAGAAGATTTGATATTTAACTTGAATGACGGTTTTCATGTGTATGTGTTGGGGCGATAAGTGTGTAGATCTCTAAAGCAGGGGTGTTAAAGTCAAATGGAGAGAGGGCCAAATGGAAAGAATGGCTCATAGCAAAAGGCCGGTGATGGTCAAATGTTGAAATATTTCAAAATGCTCCATACAGTCTTGTCAACCGAACTGAACCTATTCAAAACCTAACAAATATATTCCAAGATGATCCGATAAATAAAGCAATATTTTTCTATAGCTATGACGGTAAACTTAGCATGCAAAAATTATGAGTATTTTTTTATAACATGAACATTAAATGTGAGGCTTACTAGCATGAACACACCCAATCTTGTCCGATCTCCGAAGCTAAAACAAAGATTGCAATTTTATATCATTTACTTAATTGAATTAAAAACAAAAACAAAAACAGTAAAGAGCAAACTCTATTAACCAAAAAAAAAAACGCTTAATTCAAGGAGAAGTAACGTACAGTCAAAAACAAAACAAAAACATAACGATCTTAAGTGTCTAATATGGTAATGAATCAAGATAAGGTCAGTGGCAGAAGAAACTTTCTCGAGGTCCAGATGTGCCCCGCAAGGCCTTGTCTTTTACATATGTGGTTTAGAGACTTGCTCCCTCATACCTGTCAGATTTAATTTACCCTTATGTTCCTGTCCGGAGTCTTTGCTCTGAAAATGCTGGTCTACTAGTGATCCCCAAAAGCCAAGAAGAGATCCGCAGGTTCTAGAGCATTCTCCATTCGGGGCCCGTTGTTGTGGAATACTCTTCCACTGAGATCTGATCTGCAACCTCAGTGGAAATGTTTAAATCTAAGCTTAAAACACACTTCTATTCGATAGCTTATGAATGACCTATATTTCATTATGTGTATTATTGTTTCTGCAACATCTGTTGCAGCCTGGTCATCCTGGAAGAGGGATTACCTCATGTGCGGTCCCTTCTCAAGGTTTCTTTATTTACCTCATGTTGAGGTTTTGAGTTTTTCCGTGCCCTCATTTCAGTTTTAGATCAGGGAATGGTGTAGTCTGCAGTTTGTAATAATCTGTGGTCTGTGCAGCCCTTTGCGACTCCTTGTGATAAAGGACTATAAAAAATAAACATGACTTGATTTGCCTTGACTAGAGTATCTTTTTGAAAAGTTTCAAAATGTGTCCTTAAGTGTGTGTAAGGATATGACTGAGGAAAGATATGTTTTTTTTGAAATAAAAAAAATAAATAAAAAAAAAAATATTAAAAAAGGATTAATAGATCGATAATCCTGCATTATGAAAAAAAGTCTTTGCAATAAGAAAACAAAAATACTGATTGGCTAGACTTGCTGTTAGCTTGCTAATACTACATTTATTACTATTGTTTGGGGCAGAGGTGAATCCTTGGTCTCACTCTCGCCCTATGTCATGAAGCAAGGAAAAATGGGTTCCTCACTCTGCATCTGCAGACACTCAGCACAGCAATACATACTAATTGTTTTCATAATATTCATAATATAATGTGAAAATTCACTTATTCTGAAAAAGAAAATTGAAAAAAAAATTTTAAGTGAGAAATGAATTTAACACGGAATACATATAACCATTAAATGTATTTTCATTTGACATTTCTATGATTACAAGTGAAGTAAGGCCTTATCCTCCTCCCCTCACTGTTGGTACCAGAATTTAACACTATGCTTTACTTCATCCAAGCTACATATTGGTAGTATGATCACCGACGTCATGTTCAGAGGATGATTTGTCTCAATGAGCTGCTCTGCCCTACATGTCTGCTCCACACAAGACCTCAACGAAAAGCCCCCCAGCTCGGCACCCTGACACATGAACAGATACTTCATGACAGAACCCCCCTTGGTTTTGAGTACTCTGCAACAAGCCAGAAAAGAACAACCAATTTTTGCCTTTGATTCTCTCCTGCTAGACAAAAACTGCGCCAAAGCATAAGTATTTTCAGAGTCCTGCGCCTGTCTCTACGGTTGCCTGTCGAACTCAGCATAAAATATGCAGGCGCGTCTTAAAATAGGAAACTTTGCCGCCACGCTGAGACGACACGGATTTTGTCAGAGTAAACAACAGGCGGCTGACATTTAAAACATTGATGGTATTTGCGCTGAGATGTGTGGTAGAGGTGGGTGATACGGGGAATTTAGGTATCGATCCGATCCAAGTAAATACAAGGTAGCATTGATCGATACCGAACCCACAGCGATACTTTTAGCTTGGAAATGTCATGATAATTGAATAATTGAACCCTCCTCGCCTTGAGTTAGTTTATAATTACGCTAAACACGGTAAAAATGGTTTGGACAATAAAAAGCTACATAACTACATAGCTAAATAACTACAGTGGAAACTTTAACAGTAAAAAATAGCAATAGTTCTATGTCAATTATTTAAAAACAAAAGCTGGAGAGACAAACCAAAAATGAGGAAATGTAATATTGCAACTGCAGGACTAAAATACCTTCTATTACACAATATTTTGAAAATAAAGTCAATTATGCAAATTGGGTGCCAATTGTCTCTCATTGGCTCTATTGCCAAAGTGATAACGGGTTAACAGTTCTGTGTTCAGGAACAGTAACATTTTAACATTTTTGGTTGCAGTTCATTTCTCTCTTTTCCATGTGTTTATGTCAATTTGTGGGGTTGCCACAGTAGCCGCCCAATTTACTACACAAATGACACCTGGCATTGTCTGTTTCTGTAGTTGAAAAAAGCTCACAGGCTTTCTGTTTGCCTCTGTTATCTTAAGCTTATGGTCAGGGTAGGGCACATAGATTTGGAACCCCTCTTCAGTCTGGCAGGCAGAATGCTGCAGCAGGCCAGGTAGAAAGAGGTGCGAGAATTGTGCCTGTCAGTCATATACTCAGGTATAAATTTAGTGAGTGGCCAAGGGCGTTGCTGGGTGCGAGAGAGAAGGGCTGCACTATCTACAAAGAGAAATTGAGCTTTGAGGTAATTGGAGGAGGAGTGCAGTATTGAATCTGATCCAAGTACTTGCTTCGTATTGATAATATTGATATTTTGACTAATCCGCCCATCGCTAATGTGCAGAGAACAAGAAGAACAGCGCAGAGGAAGCTCCCGATTGTCCACAGAATTAAAGTCTGATCCGCTTTTGTCAGTGTGCGGCAAGAACATATAGAGGAGGTAGGGGAGAGTTCATGCATCGTGTCTCTGTGTGCGAGGGTGGTAGCAATGGTACAAGAGGGGGCGGACAGCAAAGAGGGGGGGCAACCTCTGTGTCCTCGGGGATTCCTGATCCACGCCTCGACTCCCTTCAGCAACCAGATGAACGCTTACATAACGGCAACGGGGCTGAAGAGCGGCCAACGCTGCCTAATGAGAATCTGCATTAATTTGACTTCAAGAGGCATCCAACTCGCGGCCTCGGGCGTGAGTCCTCTTGCGTCACCATGTAAACTAACTCTATAATGTCTTGACCACGGCTTGCAAAGGCGGATGATTTCGGGACTTTAACTCCAAGTACAGTAATCCCTTGCTGTATAGCCGTTTTGTGGTGTTCTGCTAAAAACGTAAAACCCTGTCCTACCGTAGGGTAATTCAACAACCATTTTGTTTTCTTTACGATCAAGTAAAACCACCAACACTGTAACACTGAGTTATTGAAAACAGAAATTTTACTGATATGAAAAAAGGGTTTTCATGCATACATACCCTGCGTATTTACCATTGTCAATAAACACCATGCTAAAAGGTTATCACAGAAAAACCCACCAGGCTTAAAAGATTTTTCATAATGATAATGAAAAAATACGGTTTCTATGACAGGACAAACAGGACACTTTCTAAATCTTTTGCAGATAACAGGGTACCCACGGATCCTTAAAAAGTCTTAAACGGCATTGAATTTATTATTCTAAAAAAAAGGCCTCAATCAGCATTAAAAGGTATGTGTTATGTCCACACATTAATACGATTTTTATTTGTTTGAAATAAAAGATTTAGTAACATTTATTGTCTTTTTCCTCCCACTTTCCACAATCATGCATGTCAGGTTGATTGGCCGGTCCAAAATCTACCGTAGGTCTGAATGTGCATGTGAATAGGTGTTTTTGTGTGCCCTGAGACTCCCTGGCAACCAGTTCAGGAAGTACCCTGCCCACTGCCTTAAGATAGCTGGCA
The DNA here is from genome assembly GCF_059441175.1 of Urocampus carinirostris. NCBI lineage: Eukaryota > Metazoa > Chordata > Actinopteri > Syngnathiformes > Syngnathidae > Urocampus > Urocampus carinirostris. Next base: position 20,438,545 of record NC_142364.1, on the reverse strand, counting down.
TGGGCTCCAGCACCCCCGCGACCGTACTGAGGATAAGTGGTGCAGAAAATGTATGAATGGATGGATATTTTGCAAAGCCTTTTCCTACTTTCACCATGTTCATGCTACAGCAGCACATAGAAACAAAACAAAAAAATGTGGACACAAGCATGAAGGATCATTTTATATTTTCATTGACCCAAATAAAACAAATGGAAGGGAATGCAAATTTTTGGAGAGATTCTGCAATTTGTTAAAGTGTTCCGTTTACTGTAAACTTAAAATGTTTTCTAAATCGAACATCTAGCCTACCTCCAAAGTAGGAACCGTCAGTCAGCTTCATCTCTTTGTTGAACTTGGTGATGACGCTGGCGACGCCGTGCTGGATGAAGTACATCTTTTTGCCGACTGTTCCCTCGCGTATGATGTAGTCGTTGGGCTGGAAGACCTCAAACTTCAGTTTGCTGAGCATCCCCGTCACAAAGTTGGGATCTGCATTGGCAAACAGTGGCATGGTGGCTACCAGCTTCCGGCAGTTGAAGTTGACAATTTCCTGGCGGAAAAGTAAAATAACGAAATTGATGAGATTCCAAAAGTGATAGCGGGGTTGGGGCTTTGGAAAAAGTCATTCGCCAAAAGCACAAAATAAAGTCAACACTTTATCCCTAAAACCTCTAAAGCGCCCCTGAGGAAAACATGCTGGCGTCGCTGCCAGATCTTGATGAGTTCTGTCCCATCCCGGACCCCCAGGCCCAGCTGGAGATTAGGTGTTTGTTTTACGGGGCACAGATTGAAAGCTGCTCTGCATGTGCCGTGCGGTCAACTCACTTGCCTCCCTTTTGCCAGCCTGGCGGCATAATTGGACATTAATACGGCGCTGCACAACCTCTGGGGGCTAACTACATGAGAGCTAGCTGCACGCCGGGGGCGATGACCTCAATCACTGGGCAGAAGTAACAAATCAGACAGTAAGCACTTTTCATGCTTTAAGGGGACTTCTTGGCAGCAAGCAATCTTTGCATCTGCAATACCTATTTAAAGAGTTGGCACATGCCAAGGGAATTGAATAGTCACTATATCATGTTACATAATGCGGTAAAGATATTATTCAAAGATTAGCGTGCCACTCAGCTAATGATTCCAAACATGGGTCTGTTTTACATCGTCTACGAGCTCGATTCTTTCTTGACAGCTAGCAAGAATAGTTCCAGATAATTGACATAAAAGGAATGTGGTTGTTTCCTTACCGTAAACAAACCAGATCTGCTGTGAGTTATGATACAAGATATCGGGTGTGTCAAGGTATCAGAACATACATACGTCCTGTGGCTATTTCATGAAGTATTAATTAGAAAATTGAAGAATGGAAACTTGGAAGATTTTTATAAAACGGTAGAAGGATGAAATGTTTATAATTTATGGGACACAGAATAAATGACAACAACAACCCTCAAAGAAAATGAGAAGATATAACAAATTCTGAACTTATAAAGACAACAGGATAGGACTGTACAAAAAAACTTTACCATGCCAAAAGCCAAATCTGTTCTAAAAGCCTTCCCTTTAGCACTTTCTTTTCATTAAATCTTTTAGGTTATAAAAAGCAGATCTGCCCTAAATGGTGTGTGGAACCAAGAACAGCAACACTATTGGTCAATAGTGACAATGATGTTAACGAGCAACAGTGAGGTACAATAGTACAAAATGGCAAACTGGCGTCCTATGCGAAAAATACTTATCAGGGTGAATTGTTATATAAGGTGTACCTCATTTTTGGATACTCATTCATAATATTGGCATGTTTGTGGTTTTGATGCCTCGCAGGTGGTCACGCTTCCTCGAGCTGGCTTTAATCTTGCGATAAAAACAACATGCCAGATTCACTGCACAGTCTACTGAGTGAAGAGGATCCTTTCTCTCACTGTGAGCCCCCCTCCCCGTTATCCTCAAGCTCCCTTCCAAATTCGGTCGCCAAGGCATGGTGCCAACGGCAATCAAGTGGCCGACAGCCAATGACTCGGCGCTCGGATGTTACCGCGAGAAGTCTGGATTAGATGCAATTTGCCAGGTCGGGAGAATCCTCACCACTGAAATTTTCCTGCCAGGGACGTTAAAAAAAAAGCAGGGCTATAAGATCGAGCGTTTGGCAGTCGAACGATGACGTCAACGCCTGCCTGACTCAGTTTACTTCAGCCGCCAGTCCCACGGGGAAGATTTTATTGTGTGACGTTGTCGGCAGGCAGATTTCGCCTACTCTGCATGATGGACAAAAAAAAGCGTGTAAGGATTTTCCGCATTGTAGGTAATAACCATAAATCCCCTGCGCGTCCTTCCTTCGCCGCAAGTGTCTGGAATCTGCGGTGTTCGACCCTGCGAGCCAGCACGCTTAATGGGTCTGTGGGGGAGACGGTCACGAATGCCACGCCTGCGTGAGTTTTATAGCGCTCTTCGCCGTATCTGCCGCGTGTAATTACTCATGTAATCCTGTGGATATGAGGGAGTCGCAAAGAAGATAACTGATCAATGGCCTCCCCATCAATTACAATAAGGCTGACGCGAGCACATATCTGATGATTATCGATTGTTTAAACTGGGACAAGTGCCGTTCCAAATTAGAAAGTACCGTATTTATCTGTAATACTTATAAACTTAATTTCACTTCTCAAAAATTAGAATCACTACCTGATAACAACGTAGTGTTTACAACGGGAATAGACATGGTATTCCTGGATAAACATGTAATCAAGACTTAATAGGTTGTTTGATAAGACATCACTGCATTTGTGTACTATATAATATGCCATATTTATTTGTGTATAAAGAATCCAAAGGTAGAGGAATTTAATGGATAGAAAAAAGAAATCCCTGGTAAATAAAAAGAAAAAAAAAACAATACAGAGTACTAAAGTAATTATTAAAAGGAATGTCCAGAGATGAGTGTACACATTTTCTTCTACATTTTTTTTATTATGGGGCCAATTTAAAAACGTTTTAGTGGGTCGGCTTTCCTGCAAGTATATATGGTAATACGTAACTAGATAAGTTAACAATACTTTTGGAGAAATGCGCTACTTTATGTATCAGTAATCTAGGACTACCATTTCCTTTTTTTAATCCATAGTTATTTATTTATTTAAATTACATAAACAATTTAAAAGGTAGATACAAAAATATACGAAACGAAAAGTGCTTTACTTGACAAGGAGCCTTTGAGCAATTTATATGTAACAAAAGCAAAGGATGTAACCTCATTGCTTTTTACTTTTCAAAAAAATTACAGTATAAAAGATAGATAGATAGATAGATAGATAGATACTTTATTCATACCCGAAGGGAAATTCACATTTCCAGCAGCATCCCTGAGCTGAGAACAGCCATAAGTGACGCAATGTGTATTGTACAATGTGAATATTAATTTAACAGGCCAACTCTTGATTCGGAAAAGTTTTCCCTCAGTCATTTAGGATCTCATATTAGTATTGTCACTCACACACAAACCGCTGCCCATCATTGCCAAGATTTGAAGAGATGGATGACATTTTACATAAAAAACAATAGCGACCAGAGAGTGAAGGTGCTGTATCCGAGTCAGATCAGGAGTCTACCCCTGCTACTGGTAACCACGGAACCCAGTACTATCTGTCTCATGTGGGGGAGCTAACCTCTACCTACAAAACTGGCCTGAAGAGGGATAGGTGACACCGGGCTGTACTTGCCCACGACACACCACAGGGAGTGGTGTCTCTACGGCCCTGTTCAGGGATCTGTAAAGCGTGAACAGCGATAGAGTGCCATATCGTATACCGCACACTTATATCTTTTTAATTAAAAATCAGTATCAAACCATAAGCATCAATATGATTATCTTACCTTGAAAACAATGGCAATGGCTTATTGATAAAATAAAATAGCAAATATTTTGGTGGAGATAGTTCCCCCCATGAAGTAAGATGTGTAAGTACGTCTACATTATTACGATTTTCAAATGACAAACTCCAAGAAAACACATCTTTAGTTATACCGATTGAATTGACATATTAAAATGTTAGTCAAGTATTTTAGTTTGCCTGTCAAGGACAAACATCTTGAATAGTTTTTCAAATTATTCAAGTAAATACCAGATATTGAATGTTTGGACTCACCTCTTTGAGCGGGTCATTGAGTTCGCTGAGGATGTTGTCCTCATCGAAGATCTTGCCCTGGTAGCGGTGCTCATAATAGTCGTGGATCTTTTGCCGCATGTCCGCCGGAAGCTTGTGAAAGGACATGTATTGCTCCACTTGTTTATACTGCGGAAGGAAGACAAAAAAAAGCAGTTCCATAAGGCTTTCAGTCCATTTCATAGATCAGGGGTCGGCAACCCAAAATGTTGAAAGAGCCACATTGGACCCAAAAAACCCAAATAATAAAAGCCTTCTCAAAACATTTCACTTGTTTATAAATCCTGATTTGTGTGTGTGTGAATCGATTTTCGTGAAAATGTACAAAGTTGTACTGTAAGGCTCTGGGAGTGTCTTTAGCTAGGTTTTCTTTCACAGCTATACTTCTGCAATCTATTACCAAGCCGAGGGGGTATGCAAGTGGCGGGCAGAAGGGGATGTTCGGCTCGTGAGTAAGTTACTCCGGGTCCTTTTTGGAGGAGGGATTAGTGTTGGAAATTCACGCTCTTTTTCAGGAAGCTGCACTTTCAGCTCGGCACATTATTAACCCTAACAACCTCACCCAATGAGAATGCCAGGCACCGCCAGGCAATTCTGCTTGTGCTTTATGTCTATATTAGCTATATAAGCCTACTATCAAAATGACTACGTTGGATGCAGAGCATGTGGAGAATGACGCACCATGTGACTACTCTTTTATAGTATACCGCCTCAAATTGGAATTTGTCACTATATTAATGAATTGTGCTATATTTAATTGATTTGATAATTTAAATACATGCAATACAGAAATACAGTTTAAGTTTGACTTCTGTGCAAATGAACAAACAGGTCAATGCATGGGTAAAACAAATCAGCATCCTCTTCTCTCTCTCTTTTGATACCAGATCCTTAGGTCTGAGCAACAAAACACAATAATATCCCTAAGTGTCATTCCAAATATAGAGTGACAAAAAATGAGTAGTCACCTTATAAAAAACAGCTTTTTTGTTACTGAATAAGTGAGTATGACAGGATTGTGTTCTTACCCGTCTAATGTGACTTGAAATTAGTGTTGTCGCGAGAGGTTATGATAAAGTACATCGTGACGCTGCCCCTTTAAAAGGAGCATAGTTTGGACCACGGAGGGCAAATACAGGTGGCGATTGCATTTTGTCCTGCAGCAATATCAATCCAAGCTTGAATTTTGCTATTACTTCAAACGGTCAAAAACAAAAAAACCCTCAGATTCAATTCATAACAAAGATTACGCACTGTTACTGGTTCATGAAGTGGTTGATATAGCTGAGATTTAGTTTTGCCATAGTTAACATAACTGACCTTCAATCTGCGCTATTGTAAGTGTAGCTGAATGCATTACTGACCTAATAATCGTCATTGATTGTGCAGAGCTTCACAAAACCACTTCATTTACCCATTAAACATAATTGAGGGTGTCATCTGTTGCATAACTACTTGTATCTTTGAGAAAGGCTATTGAGAAAGTATTTCTGAGTCCTGGTACATTTTTTTCTCTTACATCTCATCGCTGACTCCATTCCTGCCAAAGGTAGGACAATAGTTCACATAGTGAACTTCGAATTCAGGCCACCACCATTAAAATAACCAAATTGCTGCCTTTTTTAAGGCTTTTGGTGATGTAGTTGTTCACATAGGCAGCAAAACACAGGTAATGGGCATTAGCAAACCTTGGCACACTCCATGAACCTGGTTTAGGATGCAGAGAGACTCACAAGACCACTTTCATTGATTTCCCGCTCCCGGCTGCAGGCATATGATAAGAGGCCTGGTCATTGTTTATTCGAGTGAAGGAGGGGCAAATTTATTCGGCACATTTAGGACGAGCTGGAATGTTGCTCAGGCTGCTATGTCCAGTATGACCAGACAGAAAGATACTTAATGTAGTTCATCAAATTATATATATATATATATATATATATATATATATATATATATATATATATATATATATATATATATATATATATATATATATATATATATATATATATATATATATACATATATATATATATATATATATATATATATATATACACATATATATATATATATATATATATATATATATATATATATATATATATATATATATATATATATATATATATATATATATATATATATATATATATATATATATATATATATATATATATATATATATGTGAGGGTTGTTAGCTTAGCTGTTGCAGTAGACCGGACCAGCAATCTCGCTATTCTCTCCCGACGCCAGCCTCAGTTGATTCCCGGAATCCATTGAGCACCGGGTGGTGATCAGCCGTTTCTTTGCGCTCTTCTGACTTTCCTCAGAGTCTTATTGATTTGATTAATCTTTTTTTCAATGTTACGAGCTACTAAAAGCTAGTGTCCGCTTTGAGACGTAGACTGTGCATGCCCACTCCAGCTGTTTGACTGACAGCATACACGAGCCAATCAGAGTCACACACACACACACACATACACAATCTGCCCCGTGTAGTACTAACTCTGTGCTCTCTCTGACCACAATGAACGATACATTGATATCAATGACAATAAAGAGAATTCAATTAAAAATCTGCAAAAGTGTGAACCAGCAATAACCTAAGCGCGCAGTCGTGAGGGGTCTCTCTCAATATGATTTATTGCAATGGATGAAAGTGTCCAAAAGGATGCCTAGCGACAAAAAACAGATCACAATGACAAAAACCCCAGCCCAGTGACACACTCTGCCATGTCAACAATATATCGCAGGGGCCTTTTAAAAGTGTCCAAGCCCGGAACGAGACCTCGGAGGACAAAATTGGAAGTGGATGTAGCAGATTTAGTGTGGAACAGATGCACGTCCACGCTGAGCGGACAATGTCACTAATTCAATGACTTTCAATGTTTGCTGTGGGCGACCTGCTGCCATTAATATTCACTAGAATGCACCGTGCCGCTCGTGTGAGCCACGGATGCAAAATAATGCAGTAGTTTTTCTTTTCCCATACTGATGTTAGAGTTGATGTCAGATGGCTTTATTGTATGCGACGCATGCTGTCATGTTAACATCTTGCAACCGCATGTTATAGCGTGTTACTAAAGATGACTAAAGGAAGCAGTGAAATTTGCCGTTCTAATAGTCATGTATTTTTTTTCCCTGTGTGTTTTGGTCTGCGGTACTGGATATACAGTGTATTGTCACTTATCTTCAAAATTCGTAATTTTCAGAAGGGGAAAAAATCAACGCTTCAGTATTAATACCTGATGATGAGTTTGAAATATATTTTTAGGGACATGAAAACACTTATTTGTATAATATAGACGGATTCAAACAATAAAAAAACAACCTTTAGAGATGATTTTTTTTTCTTCTTATAACAGTAATTCATGTGATGTATCTACTATTACTATGTATTATTGTTATTGTCAGACCTACTAGAGATTGAAAATCCCATTTCAGAATGGATATAGAGAATTTTCAGTTTTTTTCTAGTAGCATTTCAGAGTGCCATTTTCAGATTGAAAGTGGTTCTTAGACAATGGTATCACTTAATAAAAATAACAACAAACAACAAATTAGCAATAATAAAAAAATCTATAGCAAAAATATAACATGTTTATCGTTTGTAAACATTTATAACAAACACAATTTTCAATGAATATTGCTCAGTTGTTTTGGGATTTTTGTAGTTAACATAAAAAATGCGTATTTTGTGATTTGATATAAACTAGTAGGCTATAGTAAACTAGAAAATATTGTTAGTATTTTGCAGCTCTGTATTCTCATTCTTGTTCTTTTTCTTGTTCTTATTCTTGATTTTATTATTGTTAGTATTGTCAAGAACCGGATCAGGAGGAGGACCCAGATGCGTGACGTTTCTCACACAAGCTTTATTTTACGGGAAATGGGGCAGTCATGCACGTTAAGCCAAAACACCAGTGATTCGGCGATCGTTGGGCGGAGGACGTAAAGCAGCAGTCTGACGTGGAATGACAGGAAGCCAGAGGCTGACGAGATCGATACCAATTGCCCGAGCAGATATTGGACAAATGGGGTCGATACCGGACAGGACGGGACAGACAGGATTGATATCAGGCACTGGAGACTGGAGTCCTATAACAAGCAGGGCAAACTAGACGGGGACGCTACCAGACACTGGAGATCGATAAAAAACAGAACAAAAAAGCCGGGAACGAAACTGGAGATCGATATTAAACAGGACAAAATAGACGGGAACAATACCGGACAGGAAACCGGACAGAGTCAAAACCCACGTCTGGCGGGTGCAGAGGTTCGTTGACAGACTGACAAAGGGTGAGTGAGAGCACTGAGCTTAAATAGGAGGGAGGCCAATCAGTCAATAAGCCGCAGCTGGCACCAAACGGGCGGGACCCATTGAGCGCGATGGGCAACCGTGACAACTATTCTTTTTATTATTCTTGTCTTGTTATTATTATTATTGGTCTTACTATTGTTAGTTTTATTTTTAATAAGAATAATAAAAATTGTATAACTAAAATCATTATATTTGCCATTATCATTATTATTATTATTTGATACTTAGATGATATGTGTGTCCTATGGATTATGTTAAATGTGCATACTGCAACAACCCAAGTTAAAAACTACAAAAAAACCTATTGAAGATAGCAAAATGAAAGAAATTAAACAATTATAATAACAAAATGGTACCTAACATAAGCAAAATGATCAAGCAAAAGAGCACCATTTTTGTGGAGGGTTTGACTTGTATTATCTATTGAAGGGTCAGCACAATTGTTTTCTTTTGTCGCAACGGTTATACAATAATAATCTCAAATCCATACAATAATCCCTTAGCATAGTGCAGTGTTTGTACATGGAACGGTATATCTTGTAAGAGGTTGGCGGGGTTATCTAATCCTTGCGTGCAAATACAAAGCACATCCGGAACATCCGCGTGAATTGGCAGATGGCAGCTTGGGTGCAATAGTAGATAATCACCATCTATCACATAATAAGATAAATACATACATTAAATCATCATGATTGACAATGAAAAGAAAAATCATATGTGCCTAGTTGCATGAATGTATCAGTCCGTCCATGTGTCTTTTATAAAGATATTAATTATTATTGTATCCCGAGTTTTGGTAAAATAAGCCTTTTTCGTAAAGTGGGAAATGAATGAATAATACTTTAAGAGTATCTGAGCTCTAATTAGAATTTGCTTTGTGGCGCTAATGTGATTATGCGCTTCAAAGGGTCCATGAGAGCTTAGCATAAAGTCACTTAAATAAACAAGATATGAGTGAAAGTTCTCCTCAATTCTATGCTTTTTCGAACAGTCGTAGATTTTTATATTTTGTCTTTAAAATAAAATCTCATCGGCTACTTATTCAACTTTTGATGTTTTGACTTAACAATGCTTATATCTCATTTTTTTCCCCAGCCACCATTGTGATTGTAGATGTTTTCAAGCTGCAAGGATCATTGTATGAAAATGTATTAAAATGGAGTGGATGATTTATATTTTAAGGTAAAGACCAATTTTTCTTATGTTATGCTTATACACTGCTTCATAATGCCTACACGCCATACGGGGCCGCCTACACACTTCAATCGGTGGATACAGGAAGCAAGACTCAGAAGTGGGGGCTCCCTGAATGTGTGGACAAAGATCTGAACAAAGCCACTCCAGATATCTGATGGTAATTTATCATTCTGATAAACTGTGTCAAACCCTCATCATAGTTTTTTTTAAATAAAACAAGAAAAAATTATCTTTCTGTTTTGCCACTCAGGGACATAACTTCTGAAAACATATTTATCTGTTATGGCACTGAATTAGTTAACAAAGTGGGCTCCGTAGTCCAGAATTTACGGTAAATTGACAGGTATGCTTGCTTACCTTCTCTTGGTATTGCCGTCGCGAGGAATCCAGTGATTGGATGAGCGCGGTGGCGTGGCCCACGAACATGGCGTAGCAAGTGGCGCCCACGATCATGCTCAGCATGGTGATCCACAGGTCCGACATGCTGACCGGAGCCCGGGCGCCGTAGCCGATACACAGCATGTGGCTCATGGCTTTGAAGAGAGCGTACGAATACTGCTTGCCCCAGGACACGTTCTGCCAGGACAGAGTGAAAGAAAAGATGGAGGCGGAAGCTGAGTTACTGCGAAATCGGTCTTCTCCCTGATGGGGAGTAAAACACACACTCGCCCGCTTCGCCCATGAGCCTTTGCTTGCCCTTTACTACAACGTCTCTCGCTTCTTTCTACCTGCCTCGTTCTTTTGCCGTTTGCCGAGGGGTGAAAAACAGTTCATGTCGGCAGTGTTATAAAAGAACAATGTGCATTATTTACACATCTGAGCGTTTTATTTTTGTAATCCTCCGAGAAGCATGAGAGTTGTCTTCCTAAGTGTTTTTTTCTTCCTTTTTGAGGGAAAACTCATTCCAAATAATAGCCGACGGAGTCAAAGTGCGTGCTTGTTCACTTTAGAGAACAACTAAGTGCTAATAATATATATTTTGTTTCATCTGGGTTAAAAGACGAGAAAACAAACATATATCCATCCATCCGTCCGTCCATTATCTACACCGTTAATCCATCAGTAGGGTCGCGGAGGTGCTGGAGCTCATCCTAGCTATCTTCGGGCATGGGCAGGGGACACCCTGAACTGGTAGCCAGCCAGTCACAGGGCACACAGAGACAGACAACTCACTCAGGACAATTTGGACCAGCCAATTAACCTGACTTGCATGTTTTTGGAATGTGGGAGGAGGAAACCCACGCAAGCACGGGGAGAATATGCAAACTCCACACAGGAGGTTCGATCTCATGACCTCAGAACTTTACCACACACGCGCTAACCACAGCGCCGCCGTGCTGCCCATATATACAATACATTAAAGTCAAATTATAGCGAAGACTTTGATTGCAATAAGCACACATTATTTATACAGTTTATTTTCAGTAGGCAAATGAGTATTAGGTTGTTTCGCCCCCTTTTTTTCAACACAAAGCGCACATCAGGGGTCTCCAACCTTTTTTAAGCCAAAAGCTGATTAGCCAGACCAGCACACCCTTAAAGAACAACTTATCATGTTATTACTATGTTATAACAATTACTTTTTGGAAGTAGGGTTAAATAGACTGAGTCAAACACAAAAATCCATCCCAAAAAACTAGAAAAATCACCACTGATTCACCACTGGCACCTCAGCTGTCCTTAGGGGAACGCTGGTGATGGCGGGCACCACCTTGGAGACCCCTGGCATACATAATGGATTATTATTCACACTTAAAATCTAACTAACAATTGCATCAAGAATGAAAATCTTTTCTTGGAATTTAGATTTTCTTGTTTTTGCTATTTTTGATTGTTTTGATTTTTAATGCCAGTTGACAAATTAACTATTGTGGCAACATTTTATATATTTTATATATTAGCCAAATTAATTTGCATCATCATTTACTTAGTCATAATTGTAAGGCTTCTACATTGTTTCAGATGTGATTCTTGTTACAACTGGATTGAACAGTGGAAACTTACACAGGTTTTGAGGTTTGAGATCGCCCTACTAGTATACAAGTAATTGTAAGCCATTTCGACTGCGCACTTGTGAATCTTACCAACTATTGTCCAGTTGCTCAATATTACCTGGATTATTCAGTGATAATAAAGAAATTGCTCATATCAGCTCCAACGCTTGTTTTACCTGTCTAATACCAGCTACTTTAATATTAACCGCTTAACCTGCAATAGCCCTGAATAGTTAAACTGCAGTCCTTGAGTGCACTATTTGCGTATTTCAACAGGCATATACCTAGCCTAAGTGAGTACACATTCAGACTTTCAGGATTTAATCAGGGGGCACCTCGTTCTCAAGAAACGCCTCTGTTTTTTTAAACAGGACTACCATGGTTTCTCCCAAGCGCCACAAATAGTGCAATGATAGTCGGCCGTCAAGTGTCTCGTTTTTCTATGACCTTGTTGACTCGCCATCAATCAAGCTAAAGCTGAGCAAACATGGTGATCCCACGTGGAGCGATAAGAAGGCGAACAATAGGAGGGACGGCGCTGCCGCCAAGGATCCATGCAAAATGAGCATCGGGCTGCTTGATTTCCTCTGATAGAGGCCGAATTCGTATTATCATGCCGCGAAATAAACACATCCCTCAAATAGATACACCATGTTTCCCTATAAAGAAAAGTGGTACTAAATGTGAGCACTAGAATATAAATCGTATCAATTATAGTGGTACAAGTGAATGCAGTTATCCTTCGATGTATAATTTTGCCATTTTCCTACTCCGCTATTTTATTGACTAAGCAGTCGTCCTGCCCCTTTTCCGCCTGTATCTGACAATACGTCAATAATGTTGTTGTACATGAACATGACAGCTTGACCAACTTGGGCGCAAATATTTTTCAATGTTAACTTTTTCTAAAAGCCGTAATGTCAACAAAACTCTCCGGAGCCACAGTTGCACAAAAAGGCAGAGGAAGATCCTTATATTGCCTAAAAACCTAGGTGACAAAACATAATCTGGAGTAAAGTTGATCACGTCCTGAATCCACACAGTAGTGCAATAAAGTATAGCAGCAAGATTATTTTTAAAATTCTGATTTGACAGTACAGAAATTTATTAAATTGAGGAATAAAAGTTATGACCTTTTGGAATGCAACGCTTGCGAAATAAGAGGGGTTACTGTATAAAATATTGTTGCGTATGGTAAATGAGAACCACCCAATAAATCAGGTATCCTCACTAGAAGGTCCTATTTAAAAATCATAAATATCATATTCCATATCGTAAAAAATATTGAATTATAAATGACGCTGCGATTCCTACCACCCACTATGTCCCAAGCGGATTAAACATTTTTGCCGAGAATTTTTCAAGTGACAAAATTCCACAACCAATCATCATCACTTTTCATCTGCTTGTAAATTGTTTCTAAATGAGACAAATAAATGCATTATCCAAAACACAAAAGGAAAAAAATCTTGTCGTGCTCTGTAGATAACATAAAAAGAGGTAATATATTCAACGAGGGCCCCAAGAGAAAAGATTTAACCCCTTCTACCGAAATATTTAAACACTCTAATTTATTTTTTGCACAAAATTTTGCCATCACAGTATGGTATACTGGCAGCAAGGCAGTGGAGAGAAAATACATACAGAGAGAAATCAACACAGCCCAGATGATTATTGGCTGCTCTCTGCACAGTGTACAGGACATTGCAGGCTCGCAATACGGCAGCAAAGCCATCAACCTTATAAATTACTCTTTCTAACCCCAGCCACCACCTTTTTGACCTGTTGTCCTCTGGTAGGTGCTACAGGTGCGTTAAAAGGCAAACACGATCAGAGACGGCTTCTTTCCCAGGGCCATCACAACCCTAAACGAGCGCACAAAACCCTAAAAGCGTATATTTTGCGACTTTACATCCATCCATTATCTGCACCGCCTATCCCCACTAGGGTCGCGGGGGTGCTGGAGCCTATCCCAGCTATCTTCGGGCAGTGGGCAGGAGACAACCAGAACTTATTGGGGGTGCTGGAGCCCATCCCGGCCATTTTCAGGCAGTGGGGAGGGGACACCCTGAACCAATAGGCAGGGCACACAGAGACAGACAACTCACTCGCTCATTCACAACTAGGGATACTTTGAACTGGCCAATTGCATTGCATGTTTTTGGAATATGAGAGAAAACCGGAGTGCCCTGAGGAAACCCACGCAAGCACACTCCGCACAGGAAGTCCGGTAGCTGGATTTGAACCCATAACCTCAGAACTGTGCTGTGGACGTGCAATGATACTTAGTTTGTTGCTGCCAAATTTTGTTGTACTAGACTGTGAAAAATAATGATTTTTTGTAGCTTCTAGGTGTTATTGCGGTTCCTTTCATTGAACTCTTCTAATAATGTACTATTCTTTTCATTCACCATTGTAATAACTTTGGGCAGTTTCTAGCATTATGTTGTTTTTATTGACTATTTATCCTGACAGTCTATTATATTTTTTCCACTTTTAAGTCTTTATTATATGTTTACCCTGGAGTGCCATGCCTAATGTTGTTGCATACAATGTTTTTACAACAGAGTTATTAAGGACAATAAAAATATATATACCGTAAATTCCGGACTTCCACCACATTTTAAGAGGAAAACCGATTTTGTACTTACACAAACCGCACCTGTATATATGACGCATGCGCCCACATTAAAACATGTATCACAATTACAAAATTAGCCCAAACCCGGCTTTGAGTACCGCGATTGTAACTGAATAAAAAGTACACAGTCCAAAAACCACAGCCGGCAAAATGAACAGAAAATGATACCGGTATTTGATGCAGCCCTGCAGAGTCCGGGTACCCGTTGAAACTAATCAAAAAAAGTCTATATTTGCAAAGGTAAGGTTGGGAAAAATATATATCCACTATTGTCCGCCGCGACAACAGGTCTCACTCACCTCTACCCCACTTCCCGTCAGCCCGCGTTTGCTCCTCCCCTCTTTTTTAATTCGCAAAGCATATCAGAATAAGTGTCTCAAATAAATACATTACAAAAATATACAGGTGCAAATACATATTATACGTCGGTTACACATATTTACAAAGAAAGACGGTACACCGAGAGAGTTTTCAAAGCTTGAATTATAATATTATAACTTTCATCCCAAACGTGCCAGTGAAGGGTAGCAAAACGCTACTAGTAACACGCTCGCAACACAGTGAATGGGTCTGTAAAAAAACATACCGTGCTTTTAGAAACCACGGATAACCGTCCTCATCTTCCCCCTTAGAACTGACGTCATCAAAGTCGTCTTCCCCAGTATGGGAAAGAGACTTTGTCATATCGACGTCGTCCCACGCTCCCTTATTCAAAAACACTCTAGCAAAGTGAAGTTTACGTGCAGTAGCTCTGTTTCCTTCTTTATCGGGCCGCTCGTTTGCTTATAGCTTGAAAGCTACGTCATGTGCCTTTCTTTTTGCAATTTGCATGATAAGGATATGTCTACGCTAATTTAATTTGTGCACAAGCTAAGAAGTTGCAGTCTTCCTCTGCACATATATTACACCGGTCTAAATCTTACCTTGTGTACTCGAGCGCCGCTTGCGGCTGTTAGAAAAATTACATAAATTGGCCGCATCACTGAATAAGCCGCAGGGTTGAAGGTTTGGGAAAAAAGTAGCGGCTTATAGTCCGGAATTTACGGTCATTTATTTCAATTCAAAAGCTAGCCCTCAAAAAACTGTGACAATGATGAAATAGCGTTTGTGAGGTCGGTAGGAGTCTTCTGCGTGCGATAGCTGAATGTTTGCAGTGGAAAAAATGGTTTGCTTGGAGAAGTAGGGATAGATAAAATATTCTTTTTGTTTGTTTGCCTGTTTTGTTGCGCCACTCGGAGCTGACTCACGGCACCTTTTCGCCTCATTGCCTTGCAGACGGAGAAGAGCTGCGTCGGCAGCGTGTTGCGCGCTGTCATCGCTTTGTCATACATTTTGTTTGCGATGCGGGTCAGGTTGGGGCCCCTGGGAATTGCTCTGTGCTGAAATCTTATCATCTCTATTTTTGTCTCTATATACATTCAGTTACTCTTCAACCCTGCGACTTATGCAACGATGTTTTGACAAGTTATGCATTTTCTCTAATGGCCGCCATGGGCGCCCGAGCAGTAAAGGTATGAGTGAGACATGTGGAATATATGTGTTGAGGAAGACGAAAGTTTAATGTAAGTTTGGGCTTTTTGCATGAATTAAACTATCATGGACAAACCCTCATCTGTCAGGACCAGAATGGAAACAGGACCCTTTTATTGGAGGAAAGACAAAGGGCTGCAAGTGCTCTCACACTCGGATTTTGCTCCAAACACGGAAGTGGATCTTCCGTAGCGAGCGATGGCGGTGTCAGGGACGGAAAAAAATGGGTCGGTAGCCGGGACTGGTAGAGGAAGGGGTGGTCGGAAGCGAGCCGGAAGCCAGAATGTGAGAGTAGACGTTGTCGGGGGACAAAAAGAGGTCGTAAGCCAGGACGGGAGAACAGACGTGGTCACAGGCAAAACAGGTCGTAGGCGGAGACAGACGGGAGCAAAAACGGGACAGGTGGGAGTCCGGGTCGCAAAAAAGCTTGCCTAGTATTCACTGAGGTTTGCAGACGGACTGACAACAGGTGACAGACAGGACTGGGTTCAAATACTGACAGAGAGAGCCAATCAGAACCCGCGGCAGTTGGCGCCAGAAGAGCGGGCACAGCTGAGTCACATCAGTAATCATGACATCATCATGGAATGGTGCTCATCAAAAGGGGAGGGCTAGCTACCATATTGGGAATAATTTTACAAGTCTGGTTATTTGTAAACGGAAATAATGTGTCGAAACGAACGGATTACAAGAAGCAACGTCCAACGAACCAGTCATTTTTAAGGCGGATTCCTCTTCATCTGTCAGCGTTATCGTGTGTTTGGTACTAAGTATTTTACACAGTTGGATTCTATGGATTGTCCTTGATGTAAGCAAAGCCATTTTTGCCAAATTAACTATTGTGGCAAAATTTTATATATTTTATATATTAGCCAAATTAATTTGCATCATTTACTTAGTCACAATTGTAAGGCTTCTCCATTGTTTCAGATGTTATTCTTGTTAGAACTGGTTTTAACAGTGGAAACTTACACTCTCTTAGTTTTGTTTTTCTAAGGTTTTGGTGTTTGGGATCGCCCTACTAGTATACAAGTAATTGTCAGCCATTTCGACTGCGCACTTGTTAATCTTACCAACTATTGTCCTGGCCGTCTTTGCAAGTTGAAGACGGCCAGGGGACGTACTGGTGAGTCACCTCGATTTTACAGTTTTCTGGCATCTTGTTTCAGATTGATCGTGATGTTTCTCTGAAGAGTATATTTCAAAATTGTCATCATATCCTGAATCCCAATAGTTTAAGCTTTCCAATGATATGTAGCATGATGTTTTTGCTTTCTCGTTTGCACATTTTGTTAATTGTTTTGTGACGTATTTTTTGTTACGTACTTTGGTCTTGATTTTGTTCATTAATACCGTCCTTGTTTTGAGCACCCCTGTTTCCAGTTCCTGCCTCCCCAACGTGTATCCTTCACCCTCAAAAGTAAAAGAATTACCCAACCACCAGAGGACCGATGGGGAAGCTGTGTGAACAAAGATCTGATAAAAGCCACTTTTGCCATCTATGTTTTGGCACTCAGGGAAAAGGCTTTTGAAAATGTCGAGATCAAAATTACTGAAGATCAAAATTAGAGAACAACTTATAAAAATTGAATAATTTTGAAATAATACAAGGTTCACTGTTATATGGCATCTTATTGTGTCTACATCATGGTACTACAACACTGCTTTTGAAAAAAGGGCTACAGGTTTTTCAGAAAATATGTATTTTTTTCAGAAAATGCACTGATCGAAATCAGAGAACAACAATGACTTTGGCAAGGAACATTTTTTAAGGTTACAAGTGAGCAATTAGTAAGAAGTGTACGGTCCTCTGCTGGGAATGACTTCAGCATATCTGCGGGCCACAGGATAGTGCTTTTCTCTCACGCTGTTCTAGCGTGGTTTTGGTCCTTTCTTCTTTTAGCCTCCTCCACAGTTCAGATATTGCAGTGGGTTTCTTGACCATAACTTTTACGCACTTTGGGTTTAGTCTTTTTCCAATGAGTCACTGAACATAGTGCTTGCAGACACAAACAATTGCAATTTTCATCACTGAGGTGAACTTTAGACCAGTGATCCGTCTGAACAACACGCTCCTCAGCAAAGCTCAGTATTGTCACTGCAATGTGGGCCTTCAGTCCAAACGCTCTTAAAGCGAGACACTGTATGGCGAGACGGATGCTTACCATGCTGAGCACTGAACTGGCGAGCAATTGCACTTGCAGCTTGGAAACGATTACCCATTGACATCCTCCTCCGCAGTGACCTGGCCTCTCTTGAATTCCTCTTATGTGGACGAGCAATCTTCTTTGGCGACTTGAATGCATTTGTAGTTTTGTAAAGCTTCAATATTCTTGACATCACAGATTCGGAACGATCAACTTCTTTTACTATGGCTAGTAGGGTCATCCCTTTTCTTTTTCATCAGGACAACCTGCTGCTGCCGGCTTTCAGTTACTTTAGAACCTCCCACCATCTTGCAATGCCAGTGAAACTACTTAAATAGGGGTTGACAAATGATCAAGAAAAAAAGCACCTAGATTAGCACCATTATGTCTGAGGCACCTGAAAATGTTCTATAATTTTGATCAGTACTTCTTTGGACAAAATACAGTTTTTTTGTTGAACTTTATTCATCTTGTGAAAAGTGTTGTAGGAGCATTGTATGGTCCTTTAACTGTTGAGCAGTGAAGTTGGCATTTTTTCAGAACTATTCAATTGTTTGTACATTGTTCTCTAATTTTGATCTCCAATGTATACGTTATGGTGTTAATGAAAGCTCCAATTTTGTTTGTTCATAGATGGTAATGTGCCCGCTTTGAGACTGGGAGGTCGCTGGTTCGCGCCTCGGCCGAGTCATACCTAAGACTTATAACATTGGTAAAATGGAGGCGCCCTCTGTTGGCTGCGGCTGCATCGGCTCGCTACAACGGGTCAGGTGTATCGACATTTCGTTCTGTGTACATTGTTACAAAGAATGACAATACAAAGGAAATTATTATTATTATTATTATATCTTGCAGAATTCCAGATTAACCCGTGCCTCAACAAAAGAAACACAGCTATTCATTTTTATAACACTGCTCCTAACTAACCTCATTTCTATTCCTTTTACCTCCCCCTTGCGTGACTCACAGCAAGCCGTGTTTCATGACCAGGCCAATTATGCACGTCATACGTATTGATTAAGTTTCACTGTTCAAAACTGCATGATATCTCCCATTCGTGAATCATCATCTGAAGGGATTGCAGGCATTGAAATCATTTTTTGTCACGTAATGCTTGGTCATCTAAGTGTGTTTGTTGGTGCTTGGGGAGTTGTGACTCATTGGTGTCTCAACACGTCTTCGCGAAAACACGGCTTCCGCTAGAAGTGGGGTTCCTCACAAATGAGGTGAACGCGGCAAATGAATTCAAGCGGCTTGCTCTAATTAAAAACCGCATGCGCTCTGCCAAATAAGCAACGTGGTTGAATATTCATCAGGCAGCTCTGAATTTGTTTAAAAAATCTCACTCCCAATCACTGTCAAATTGTCCCCAATAATGCACAGCAACAATTTTAGAGTGGAAAAACATTGTTATTTTCAAATAGATTTTAGCATTTCTAAAAGATGAAGTGTATTTCTTTTCAATTTGAAATTAATTTCAGGGATTTTCATATGGAAGAATATCGTATCTCTTGCAAGTACTGATGATGCCAACAATTATTGATTTCCTCACAAATGAATAAAGGGTCGTGGGGCGGAACTGAGTGGTCACCGCGTCCACGGCATAGTTCTAAGGTCATGTGTTCCAATCCAGCTACCAGCCTTCCTGTGCAGGTTTTGCATGTTCTCCCGTGCTTGCGTGGGTTCCCTCCGGGCACTGTGGTTTCCTCCCACAGTCCAAAAACATGCATTACAGGTTAATTGGCTGGTCCAAATTGTCCCGAGGTGTCAATGAGTGAGCGAGTTGTCTGTCCCAGTGTGGCTGGCAACCAGTTCAGATAGCTGGGATGGTCTCCAACCCCCCCTGCGACCCTACTGAGGATAAGCAGTGCAAATCATGGATTGATGGATGAATAGATGGTGCTTGATTTACAAAAGTTCCGTTCCTTCGCTGGCGATGTAACCTAAAGCCCCACCTTATGTTGACTTCACTTTTGAAGCTGTACGATGATGCTTGATTTCAACACTGTTGGGAATGCTGATTATAGTCGTATAGACAATGGCGCTTATTTTTAGTATAGAGGAAGACAAAGCTAGTTTCACTTTTAGAACAAGTTTCAATTTATGCACCTTGCTGGTTTTTGTACAGCCCCCTTCTGTTCTCCTTGCAATCTCAAAATGTATTGCTATCTTCTCTCCTTACCTTGAGTGTCTACTAAATCATAAACGTATCATTAGTGTAGAAAAGGCGGTGCTAGTTCTATGCGAAGATATGTCGAATATTTATTTTACTAAATGGAAAAAAATTGTGTATGGTACTGTTTTTATGTTGAAAGCTATCGACCTGCTTCACAAAAGCTTGTCAAATGAAGGTTTGTAAATACATTTTAGTCTAGAAAATAGTACTTTAATGAGGGATGAGCGAATATTATTGTCAGATGTTTTTGATGATACAAGCGTTTTTTTAAGGCCCCTGTACTCCCAATGTCAGTCGATAGATATTGTGAATCTGAAATTAAAGGTAGATACTTATTATATAAATGCAATGTTAAAGAAAATATGTTTGGGGGATTTATAGCTATTTTTGCAGCGTGGTCACCCTGGAAGGGAAATTACCTCTTGTGTGGCCCCTTTCAGGATTTTTTATTTTCCTCATGCTGAGGTTTTTGAGTTTTTCCTTGCCCGCATGTTGGTTCTAGATCAGGGGATGCTGTAATTGTGGCTGCTGCAGTCCTTTAATATATTTTGTGACTGAGGGTTACACAAATAAATGTGACCTGACTTCTCTCCCAGCCTTAGTGCACAAACTGGTTATCCTAATGCAATCATTTCCCATAAGTAGTCACATGTGCGACTAAAACGGAAACATTGTACTACATTGACTTGTCCAGTTATGTAAGTAAATTAAAAAAAAATGCACAGAAGGCGCCAAGGAATTTGAAACCAGGAGGGAGGAAGTGGACAGACGTTGATGTCGACTGTCTCTTGGGACATTCAGCGAATTCTCTTAGATAGCTGCCAGCGTCTCATTTTCTGAAAATATTCGGTTTTGGGTAGTCTGTGATGAGGATGACCTTCTGCGGTTTGCTCCTTGAAGACGCTCTCACTTTATCCTGCTCAGGTTTGACATCTTGACAGCCCTGGTGGGAATAATGCCCTTTCCTATATACGCTCACACATCTTTATCAAAGCAGCTGAACAACCAAGCTAACCTTAAGGCTGTTCTGGAATTAAATAACCACAAGCTGGCACATTTGGGATCATGTTATCCCAAAAAAGGGCTGAACAAATTTAAACAAACAATGCCCTCAATGTTTCATCAAAACCTTTTGAAGAAGTTTATACTTCTGAGGACAAGTGCAGGACCAACGTCCTTAACTGTGCAGTTATGTCAACAGTCCCTGGCGTCCCCTCACCCCACAACGGGATTATCTCATCAGCTGATTAAGTCAATGCGGACGCTTGGGAGTAAGAAGCGACTATAAGGCCATTAGTCAAGCTGATAACACCTCTGTGGGCCGCTAACAGCTAGCGTTGCTGTTCCTTCGACCCGGTGCTCTGAAATTCAGTCCTACCCATCGAAACATCTTACCCACGCCCGGTGCACATTCTTCAGAAATGTGAAAGTCCTACCAATCATATGTGCCTTTGAAAGCGATGAAACATTCAGTTGAAAGAATAATTAAATTTATTTTAATTCAATGTTATTTTACTCTTTCATTGCTTTAATTATATTTTCTGACATAGCTTTTATGCTTGATGTAGTTTTCTGAGGTAACTTTTTGAAAAAAATTTTATTACTATAATTACGCAGTGTATGTATCCACGCCAACCCTCGTTTCATATCATTGGTAAAAGTTCTGCTAGAAATAATTATGAGTTTCAGTGTTGCTGGTTTAAATTGATTACAAAAAAAATAAAATTGTTGTCCAACAAGTCTACGATAGGACGTCTCGACAGGGTAAGACGCAGTGACAGAACACCGTAAATGATACGGGAGATAAACGACGTCATGGACGCAACAGTGAGATAAGTGACATCTATATTTTGATGCTCATCCAGTCTCTGGTACAACAACGATCAGGATCTTTAGCCGTATAATCAATTCTCAGAATACATCTTATTAGAACTAGCCCATTATTTAAACATCGCCCAGTGCGTTTTTTTTCAGTAATTGTGTTTCCTTATATATATATATATATATATATATATATATATATATATATATATATATATATATATATATATATATATATATATATATATATATATATATATATATGTATCTCATCAGCTGCACCGCTTATCCTCAGTAGGGTCGCGGGGGTGCTCATTCACACCTAGGGACAGTGCCTGGAGGAAACCCACACAAGCACGGGGAGAACATACAAAACATACAAACTCCGCACAGGAAGTCCGGTAGCTGGATTTGAACCCACACAGGAGGTTCCCAAGACCTTAGAACTGTGCCACACACACGCTAACCACTGCGCCGCCGTGGCAGTTCTTATCTTTTTCACTTTGTGTTTATTGGTATTTCTGTCTTATGTTTGTTTGCATGCAGGGAGAGAGGATGTAATTTCACCTGTGCTGTATGTTATGCATAGAGCATATTTGAAAATCAAGTTGATAATGACAATTTAGTACATGTATTTAAATTCATGTATTAAATTAATTTGAATATACATTCTAATAAAATGAGATGGTAATGTATTAATAGTAAGGGTCGTGTTCAGTGCTCAATGCAGTTTCTCATCACTTTGTTTGAATCTTTTATTTTCATTTAATTAAAAATAGTGTGCAGGAGAAAAAAAATAATCTTCTTATTAAGTTTAGCTTTCATTCTAGACCCAGAGTACTTACTCTTTTTCAGCATGCAAGCTACTTACAAAATGACCAAGTAAAAACTATCAACCCATCTAAAAAAAAAAGTGGAGATTCAAGTACTGTCAAGCATTAAAAATGTGTCCCAAAAAAGTGGTATTAAAAGCTCACAATATTTCCCAATGCACGCCTGAAAAATTAAAAAATGTGTTTGCTCAAATTGAAAATTATGTAATACAAAAGTCAAATCGTAAAAAAGTGTCAACCCCAGTACTCGGTTTAGGTCAGACTTTTTTTCCGTTGCCAATGATTGTGTCCAATGATACGCTTGTGAAAAATAAGTAACACTGTATTGTTGTAATGCAATTTATCAAAAACTATTTAATACTGTGTACTCAATCTTGGCAAATACATTGCTTACATTTGTGGTTAATTATCAAAATTCCAAGATACACTTAAATAAAAAATATATTACAATTATATTCTAATTATTAGAAATTATTATACCTTTTTTTCAGAATCTATGTGTACGGAATTTTGGTAAATCATTAATAAATCATAAGAAAAAAGCTATCTGTAATTGTAATATATTTCCCCTTTCGTCGACAACATTTGGAGAGCTCCAATTAATTACTGCAGCATGGGCAACATTGTTGCTCATGCTCAGATTCTGCACTTGACCACTAGATGGCAGTATATACCAACAAATACAGTGCACTGAATATACTTTCCCGTGATCTACCAGCACTACCTTTGCGATCCACCAGTAGATTGTGATCTACTCAACAAACACCCCTGTTTTAGACAATGTATAAAATCACGGTTTATTTTAAAAAAAGCCTTGATTTACAGTTAATTATCAAAGGTACGAATCTTCAAAATGAATTTAAAACTTTTCATTTTCATGTTTCAATTTTTTTCTACTGTCTAGGGGAGATGATAATCAAACTCCAATGAGTGATCTGGTGTGTGTTGTGGTTTTAACCAGTGAACCAGAGAGCGAAGCAATCAAAAAGCACTGGTAGAGAATGCAACTGCATACATGTCCAGGCAACATAGCTCGATCATGCTCGATCACACTTTTGCACCACGTGGCTTCCATATATAGAAGTGTGATCACTGCTGTCAGAATATGTGAACAAATTCCTTCTCTTTTGTGCGAGACGTATTTTCATCCAAGGACTTCTATAGCATCAAAAATAAAACAAAAAGTCACCATTTGAAAACAAAGATGATTATGATAAGAAATATTGATATTAAAATTAATTATTGTTAACTCATAGTTGATAGAAATAGTGTTTTACTTGGGTAACACAGCAGCTGAGTGGTTAGTGTGTCGGTGCAGTTCTGTGGTCATGGGTTCAAATCCAACTACCAGCCTTCCTGTGCGGAGTTTGCATGTTCCCCCTGTGCTTGCGTGGGTTTCCAGGCACTCTGGTTTCCTCCCGAGTTTCAAAAACATACATTTCAGTTTAATTGGCCTCTCCAAATTGTCCCTAAGTGTGAATTATTAAATGAGTTGTCTTTCTCTGTGTGCACTGCAACTGCCCGGCAACCAGTTCAGGGTGTCCCCTTCCCATTGCCCAAAGATGACGGGGATAACTCTAGCAACCTCTGCCACTGTGGATGAGCAGTGCAAATAATGGATGGAAGTTATACTCTAGTTTTAACTTTTAACACTGTCCCTTTAAAGTTGGGACCACCTCTGACTCAAGGGGTTATAAAAGCCATTTAACTTCCGACATTAGCTCTTGCTGGGGAAATGTCCCGCGGTGGCAGAAGTGCTTAATGCAAATGAGGCCTGGCGGGATGCAGCTAAGTAAGTCTTTTACATGATTCCTGATTGATCTGCAGAGGCTTGACACAGACCAGTGAAAAAGTTTTCCCCCCCCTCTGCGTTTTTGGATATTAATCACTCACAAAAGTTTCAGATCATCAAACCTATGTCAAAATTGCGCAAAGAAAACCCAAGGAAATGCAAACTGCAGCTTTGAAATGTTGATACCATTTTTTAAGGCACCAAAAACTAAGGCCCATCTGGGCCTATGTGAAAAGTAATTGCCCCCTTTTATTAGAGCAGTAACTGTGACTAACCACAGTTTTCTGAAAGCAGAGTTCGATTCCACTGGCCACACCCGAAATTGATTGCCTCCAACTATTGTTCATCAAAGGAAAGTAGGCTAAAAGATCCCAATTGACATGCCACGATCCAAAGAAATTTCAAAAGAAATAAGAAAAAAGGGTCGTCTGGAACAGGCCACAAAGCCATTTTCAAGGCTCTAGGACGAACTAATACAGGTGTACACTCCCATTGACTAAATTATGTTGTATCTCTACTTAATTATTTCATTGGACAATTGAATGGATGTTAGATATAACTATTCTGACTTAACCAATAATTAACTCTCAATACCAGACACCCATACCTAGTCTATAAAATGGTCCATCCATCCATCCATTTTCTTCCACTCATCAGAGGTTGTGTCGCTGTGGCAGCAGCCTCAGCAGGGAAGCTCAGACTTCTCTATCCCCAGCCACTTTTTCTACCTCATCCGATCCCAGGCCAGCCAAGAGGCATAGTTTCGCCAGCGTATCCTGGGTCCTCCCCGGTTTCTTCTGCCGGTGGAACATGCCCATAACACCTCCCAGGGGAGGTATCCAGAAGGCATCATTGCCCGAGCCAGCTCAACTGCCTCTTTTCAATGGAGAGAAGCAGCGGCTCTATAATCAATCCCTCCCGGATGACCAAGCTTCTCACTCTACCTCTAAGGGAGAGCCCAGCTTCTCTGTGGAAGAAACTCATATCAGCCGCTTGTATTAGGGATATTGTTCTTTCGGTCCTGACCCATAGTTCATAACCATAGGTGAGGGTAGAAACCTAGACCGTTAAATCAAGAACTTTGCAGACACTGTACCAATCCATCTATTGAACTTCCGATACAGGCTATCCTCACTCGTAAGCAAGACCCTGAGATACTTGAACTCCCTAACTTGGGGCAGAATCTCATCCCCAACCCGGACAGAGCATTGCCACCGTTTTTCTGAACCATGGTGCTGATCTTCATCGCGGCCGCTCCACACTCAGCTGCGAAACTCCAGTGAGAACTAAAGATCATGGCTTGAGGAAGCCAACAGCACCACATAATCTGCAAAAAGCAGAAATGCAATGCTGAGGCTTCTAAACTGGGCCCCTTCCCCGCCAAGGCTGCACCTAGAAATTCTGTCCATAAGTTAGGAACAGAATTGGTAACAAAGGGCGAAACCGAAATGCAGGCCTAACTCTGCTACCGATAATAAAGGTTACGCATAGCCCTGATAAGACTGTGTGGTACCCCATACTCCGAGGAACATAGTTGATGCCTCCTCCAAGTCCACAAAACACATGTAGAACGGATAAGCAAACTCCTATGCAACCTCGAGGACCCTTAAGAATGTGTAGAGCTGGTCCACTGTTCCACGGCCCAAATGAAAACCACACTGCTTCTCTTGGATCCAAGATTCGACCTACTAATACTGTAGACCGTCCTCCACAGTACCCCTGAATAGACCTTACCATGCATATCCATAAATTGGTGCTATTGCTCAACAAATACCTTTGAATCCATCACACCACATACGTTTAGTCAAAATCAAATGAAATTAAAACAATCTATTATTCCTCTAATTATTAATTCCTGCAAAATGGCCATTGTAAGGCCGTCGATATTGGTATCGGCAACTGTCACAAATGTTCATACCTTGGCATACTGCTTTGATTGGCATTGATACTCATATTGACACCCGAAAATCAGAAGTTAATAAGAAAAAAAATCAATAAGTAATCAAGAGTAGAAACTCAGTGGCGGGTAAAACTAACAATCCAAGGTTTACGTCATCAAAACTATGCGAAAATAATATCCGCAAAAATTAGTATGATTCACACACATAATACACACACACTCCTCTGCCAAAACTTGGGTAAAAATTGTGATACTTACAACCATACCGTTTAGCGACACCCAGCAGTCAGGGGGGAAGTCTTGGAGCAGAGGCACCAGGTACTGGAGGCAGCCGTCCCAGTGACACAGCAGCAGCATCATGCCTATCAAGTTAAATATTCTTACCACAGCGCTAGCCAGGTCATAGGTCATATGGAAGATCTGCCGAAACACAGAGAAAAACAAAAATGTTAGCTCGGATCAGTGTTGGGAGTTACAAACAAACGCGTGCCTGGAACGCAATTACTTTTCTCAGTAATGAGTACTGTAACGTGTTTATACAATTTATTTTGTAACTCTACTCATGTTGTTACTACTTGCTGTATTAAAACGTTACTCCACTGCTTTATATGTAAATGCAGATGGTTTATTATACTGTCCTCTGATGATTGTGTACTCTTGCTTCACTTACGGTGTCACATTCATCCCTCAATTTGGTAAAAATAATTCCAAAAGAGTGTTTATATTTACCAACAAAATACAACTGAATACAGTTATTGAAGGCATGTAATACGAAGTCATTGGATTTCTCCTGATGTAGATATTCTCCCATCTAAGCTGGATTTAAGACTACAGTGAGCTTTTATGAACATATTTGGTTGTGTGGCAGAAGAAGCGAATGATGGGCAGCACGTTGAGAGAGGGACGGGCATAATACAAGAATAACAACCTAACGGAAAAATCAATGAGGCAAATATGAGCATGGAATTTATGGTAAGTGTGCTGAATTATGGTCTTTTTATTTGTAAAATTATTTTTCCAATACACCCTGCTCTGAAAAAAAAGAAAACATCATGACCAGTACACAGAAATAGAGAAGGAGATCTTCGAATGGTTTGAAGCCAAGAAATAAAATATATATGGAGTGTTTCAGCTAAGAGTTCGTTTGCATGATCTCAAGATTGCACGAGCCAATAAATATATCAGGTTCACACTTCTTACATGTTTTTCTTTTAATATTTTAAATTTTATGGCTATTTCTAATTAGTTTAAGGGAGTTGGTGTCTACTAGATTATATACAGTTATTTGTAACTAAATAGTAACTTAAAAATTAACTTGCTACTTTTTGGTGTCAGTAATTGTTGGCCTGGAGAAGGATGGGCGCCACAAGGCTGTACTTGCCCAAGACACATGACAGGAAATGGTGCTCCTAGGACCCTAGTGGTTAAGGGAAACCAATCTGGGGGGTAACTGTATTATTTCTAAATCAAATTTAAATGTCTTTATTGTCATTGATAAGATTGTAGTGAACATTGTATGTAACACGATTAGACATGGCAATCCAGAGTAACGAATAATAGTGTGCATGTCTTACACACGCTCATTTAAATTCTTATTTTTTCATCTTTTGGGGGGGGGGGGGGGGGTGATGAAAGTGGCCTCATAAAAGTAAGATAAAAGCAGATAAGAGCATTGGAAAATAAAGCTTAAGGGCTCCTTGAACCCAGTTGATACTCATATTGACACCCAGCATAGTTTTGTTACCACAAACTTAATAGAGAAAATATTTAATTTTCAATTTTTTAAGGGCACTTCAAACTATGCACAGCACCTTTAAACTGAAAAACAAATGACAGGTTGGAGGCAAAACAAATGTTTATGACCTAAATTATAATGATAGTGCTATGTTTGTGAATGAAATAGAATTGTGCAAAGTAAGTGTAGTGCAATGAAAAGAAGAAGTAAAACATTTAGCAGCAAATAAAATCCCCCAAATAAGCGTCAAGGTATATGTATTCACAGTTTTGACCAATAACAAATTAAGTTTCTACTCGGTGTAACTAATGACTTTTTCTGTACCGAAAGGTTTTGTTTATATTACGTCCATTTTATCTACATTCAATTTTAAAATTAGGTGTTGCAAAAGGATAGTGGGATGTTTAGACGTGTTCTAAGGGATGGGCAGGGCAACTTTATGATGCGGCAGGGGTAAACCAGTGAAAGCTGTCGGGCTCTGCTGTTGAACAGAAGAGTGTGTTGTGTCACCCTGACCCGAGTGACATGGCCGCTGTCTTGTGTCCCGTTTCATCTGGAGGGACGAAAGCCTGACCAACTTGGGTGCCGAGGTGCTTAACTTGTTGGGGTGTTTGAGCATTTGGGTTGGCCATGGTCCAAAAATGTTTGTGTGTGGTTTTTGCTACTTTTCCCTTTTTTAATTTTCTTTGTTTTTGCATGTGTTTGTCTTGCTGTTGGTCACCCGTCTCGAGGGATATTACCAGGGTAGATAGTAGATAGACATTTTAGAATATTTTTACTTGGATCTCTTTTTATAATTCAACAATAAGAAGGTGGAGTTCAAATATGGATACTGTTGTTTTGGTGACTGGAGCGAACGGGTAAGAGTTTGCTCTGGAGTTCTGTTGAGTTCTAGGTCATGTTATACTTTTTGAAACGTAAAAATTAAAAATATTTTAATGTCATGTTATATGTGAAAAATAATGTTAAGGGTTTATTGATTTTTAGCTCCCCCCCGCCCCTAATTTTGATTACTGAATAATTTTGTTTTTTTTCCTCATCGTAAAATAATGGTGGCCTGAATGGATCAAATAAATTCCAACAACCTCCATACTAGTTTGGTGAGCAGTTACCGTTACATTTGAGGTTTAGTTTAGCAATTTAATTATGAGTAAATAGCACTATTTTTGGTAAAAGAAGTTATGTAACTTTCACTCCCTTCTCAAGGTTTCCTCAATTTCCTCATGTAGGTTTTAGATCGTGGGACGGTGTAATAATAGTCTGTAGTATGCAACATTGTCTGTGCAGTCCTTTGGGACTTCTCGTGATTTAGGACTATAAAAATAAACACCACTTGACTTCAGTTCAGTAATGCACCCAACACTGGTTAGGATGCTTAAAATCCAGGAATGACGGA
Organism: Urocampus carinirostris; assembly: GCF_059441175.1. NCBI lineage: Eukaryota > Metazoa > Chordata > Actinopteri > Syngnathiformes > Syngnathidae > Urocampus > Urocampus carinirostris. Next base: position 20,408,919 of record NC_142364.1, on the reverse strand, counting down.
AGCAAAAGGTGACAAAGTGTCTATTAGATAAGAAAAATGATGGTGGGAATACAACATGGAGAAGCAGTTTCGTTATACATTCCGCCACCCAGCATAGTATGAGGAAGCTATTTTTTTAATACCAGGTTAGTCAATCCCTAATTCCTCTAACTGTAATCGTTAAATATGGACGTGATGATCCCTGATTGGTGCACTTGGGTAATAAACCCTTCACATACCGGGAACCGCCAAGTGAATTATTTCTTCTAATTGCGATCTATTTTTAAGGGCGATGCTTTTCCATTTCCACTCAAAGTGCCCACTTTAATTAATCACGGCTGAAATGACGCTTAATTGGGCCTATTTCGTCCGTTAAGTGGCGGAATTCACGTTCACCTCCAAAACAGTGCAAAAACATTTATTCGCATTGAGTGACGGATTAAGACTCTGCAGATGTGGAATTAGAAACGCTTGAGGAGCCGAATGAATGCAAAATACGACGTCTGAAATCATTTTGAATGTGTCATATACTCAATTATAACATAATACACCAAAAGTGATTGTTTACTATTGTATGTAGTCAATTTATAGCACACCTGTCTGTTAAATTAAAAAATAAAGTGCCTAGCGAAAGTATTGCCGCCCAATATTTTTTATCATGTTGCCACATTTCAGGCTTAAAAGGTAAAAAATCCAGATAATATTTTCTAATAATCAACAACAAATGAGACACAATGGCAAAGTGGAACCAAATGATTTCAACATTATATATTTCATTTACAAAAAACAAACAAACTAAAAACAAGGTGCCGCCTCTTCTCTCAGCTCAGCCAACTGACTACAGGAGTTCCCATTTGACTTCAGAATGATCCGATGTTGACCTAAATGATTAATTTCACAATATTTAAACATCTCTCGGAGCACCGTTCGAACAATGATATCAAAATGGAGCGAGCGTACACCTATTTTAAATCTACCAAGACCTGGCTGTCACTCTAAAGGTTTGGCCAAAACAAGGAGAAAACTAATCAGAGAAGCACCCAAGAGACCCAAAAAACCTGCAGGCATACACACCTGAGGTGGGACAATCTGAGTACAAGACAACTATTAGTCGTTCTCTGCATACCTCTGCCCTTGAATACAATAAAAAGGCTCATATGGCATTTGCAAGAACCCACGTGGGAGACACAAATAACATGTGGAACGAGGTGCTTTGGTCAGATGAGACCAAAATTCAACTTTTTGGGCTGAATGCAAAGCCTCAAGTTTGATGTAAGAATAACACTGCACATCACCCTGAGAACGACATCCCCACTGTCAAACATTGTTGTGGCAGCATCAATCTCTGGAGTTGCTTTTCTACAGCAGGGACTGGAAAGATTGTTAGCGTCTATGGGAAGATGGATGGAGCCAAATACAGGGTGGTTCTGGCAGAAAATCTGTTGGAGTCAAAAGGTTCACATTTAAACAGGACAAGGACCCTAAACATAAAGCTAAATCTACAATGGAATGGTTTAAAACTAACAATATAAAGGTTTTACAATGGCCAATCCAACGTCGAGACTTTAATCCTATAGAGCATTTGTGAAAAAATCTAAAACAGGCTGGCCACAGATGATCACTATCAAACCTTAAGGAACCAGAGCTGTTTTGGGAGGAAAAAAAGGCTTATATATTTCCGTTTCATGATGTGCAAAACTTATAGACAAACTCCAAAGGGTTGAAACTGTGGCCATAGCAAAGGGAGCTTGTTACTTCAAATATTTTTGCAATTTTGATTTAGCACATGATGCAAAACATACTTTTGCAAGGATCTTTATATAGTGGTAGGATAGAATTTAAGATACATTTTTGAAGAAAATATAAAATAGCTGAAAAATAAATAAATAAATAAACAAAAGTGAAGCCTCGAACTAAGCTGATTGATTTCCTCTTTTGAATCTCACATTTCCAGTTGAGTCATAAAACTGTTATGCCTTACACCCCCTGAGCACAGTGACCCAATTTACTTTTGTCTGGTGAGTAAACATAGATGAAATTTGTCAGCAAGTGCACAAACTAGGGCTCGATGGAGGGGCGTACAGTCCGTGTTCTGAAGTTAAAAATAAAATAAAACCTCAGCTCAACATAAAAAATAGCTGACTTCAAATGAAAATGCTAATTTCCTGTTCCTTCGTTTTTTTATGTTGTATCATAAAGTTTTGTTGCCAAGCAAAGGATATTTTTTTAGATGAGGCCTTCCTTCCAGAATTGGGGGCCAAGGAAAGAGAAAATATCTTAAAGGGACACTGTGTAATATTAAACACCCTGATGTTGCTGTGATGTGTAGTGCAACTGAAAACAAGAGTTACAAAGCACCTGGAAGAATACAAACTACTGAGACTCAAAGTGACTCAAGAGCACAGTTTTTCTTGTAGTTGACTTGCCTAGTCTTGTCTAACTCCGAAACCACACAGTTATAATGTCATCTCATACAACTGCTAGTAATCCTTCAAGTGATTAAGTAGGTCAAACACATTTGTTATACATTAAGCATTTGTTTATCTGGGAAAATCGAAAGTTGCACTGCAATTTATTTCAATAGTCAAACGGCATTACGACTTTCGTAAAGTTTTCAGTCTTTGAGTACCTGTAGCAGGAGGTGTTTTAGAAAATTGTATTGATTTGATTCATGAATGAAATTGTATCCAACTGTGTCTTATGCGGGCATCACAGCGGTGGGGCGCAGTCCCACGGTGCATGTTCTCCCAGTGCCTGCTTAGGTTTTTTTTGGGGCGATCCGGTTTACTCCCTCATTCCAAAAACATGCATGCTAGGTTGATTGGCTGGTCATTTTCTTTTCATTTCATAACAAGATAATAAAATAAAAATGAAAAACTATTACAATAATAACATATTGGCTTCTTCGGTGCCATTGCTTGAAATCTTGATCGTCACGGGACTGTGTCTTGAGCGGTTATGATTTCTACAGCCTGGCTCAGCAGCTTTTATACCCGTGGTCCACACGCGGAAATGACGCGATGAGGAAGCGGAACAGTCGCCGGCGTCTGTTTTGCGGGAATACCACCGATGAACAGCGGGTTGGCCAATTTTGCGCATTTTCCATCGTGGGCAACCACGGGCAAAAAAAAAAAAAATCGCAAAATTTTACCCGCGATACAGACGCAAACGGCTGTGTGACAGGGCCCTAATCAAGCACGTTTCATCAACTCTATGTCTCCAAGTACTTCTTCCAACCGTGAAGTGTCATGTTTGACACCACAATTCCAGATGGCGGTATGTCACCATCTCTCTAGGTGAGGCTCATGTTATGGTAAATAAATACAAATGTCTTGAACTATGACTGGTAGTCAGCAAATACAGTTGCTTTGGGAGCGGCTTGTCCTGGTGTTGGCGACATCAGGTGGACATATTTAAAACTGTAGGCTATTTAGGTTATTTTTTCTTTTGCACTTCTTTCATCGGGGTCTCGCGGGCCAGATTCAATCTTTTGGCAGGCTTAATACGACCTGCTGGCTGTATGTTTGACAACTCTGCCCTAATCTACAGTGCTGTTCGAAATAATAGCAGTGCAATGTGACTTACCGGAATAACTCAGGTTTTAGTATATTTTTTAATGTTACATGCCAAACAAGTTACCAGTAGGTGCAGTACATTCTCAGAAAGCCAACATTTATAAGGGGCACACTCCAAAAGCTGTGCAATTGGGCAAATAGATCAAAAGGGTGTGTTAAAAAAATAGCAATCGCATGTTCAAATGCATGTTCAACCTGTGCTGGCTTCATGATCCTGGAATAGGTGCCACCTGATTGGCACCTTATTCTCACCTGTTTTGTTTTTTATTTTAATTCCCCCAAATTGATGAACTCAGAGATTGGTTGCAAGACTGCTATTATTTTAACACACTCCTTTGAACTATTTACCCAAATGCACAGCCTTCGGAGTGTGCCTATTATGAATGCTGGGTCTTGTTTGTTTTCTAAGATTCTATTGCACCTATTCGTAACTTATATGGCATGTAACAATAATATATATACTAAAAACCAGGGATATTCTAGTTAGTCATATTGCACTGCTGTTATTTTGATTATTTCACTTCTATTCCAAAGCATATGATTCATGCCCACCTCGTATTCTGTTTTGTCCTGTCTTTTTCCGACGCCTGCCTGGCTGATACGAAGGAGAAGGATGATTTGGGATGGGTCAGCGGACCAGCGTCTGACCTGCAGCATGTCAACCCCTGCATTTACCAGCTGGCAGAGACGGGAGGCAGCGTCGTGGCCGTCATAGACTATCTGGACTGGTTTGCAGGCTGGGGGCGTCGTTGATGCCATGCACTTTCCGGACATTTTCAACATCTTACCTAATGTTTACTATTATGTGTACAGTAATGCTAATTGTAGTTCACCCTGGTCAATCCTGGAAGGGGGATTACCACATGTGAGGTCCTTTCTCAAGGTTTCTCTTTTCTCCTCACACTGAGGTTTTTGAGTTGTTCCTTGCCCGCATGCTGGTTTAAGATCAGGTACTTGTGTAATTTTGTAATTGTAATCCTGTGCAGTCCTTTGAGACATTTTTGTGATTAAGGGCTATACTGGACTGTCTCAGAAAATTAGAATATTGTGATAAAGTTCTTTATTTTCTGTAATGCAATTAAAAAAACAAAAATGTCATACATTCTGGATTCATTACACATCAACTGAACTATTTCAAGCCTTTTATTATTTGAATATTGCTGATTTTGGCTTACAGGTGAAAAAAACTCAAAAATCATATTTTAAAATATTAGAATACTTCCTCAGACCAAGTAAAAAATAATTTTATAACAGCAAAACTAAATCAAACATTTGAAAATGTCCATTGATGCACTCAGTACTTGGTTGGGAATCCTTTTGCACGGATTACTGCATCAATCCGGCGTGGCATGGAGGCAATCAGCCTGTGGCATTGCTGAGGTGTTATTGATGCCCAGGATGCTTCGATAGCGGTCTTCAGCTCATTTGCATTTGTAGGTCTGGTGTCTTTCATCTTCTTCTTAACTATACCCCACAAATTCTCGATGGGGTTCAGGTCAGGGGAATTAGCAGGCCAATCAAGGACAGTGATGCCATGGTCAGTGCACCAGTTACTGGTGGTTTTGGCACTGTGGGCAGGTGCCAGATCATGCTGGAAAATGAAATCCTCATCTCCATAGAGCTTTTCAGCAGATGGAAGCATGTAGTGCTCTAAAATCTCTTGGTACACAGTTGCATTTAGTCTGGACTTGATGAAACACAGTGGACCAACACCAGCAGCAGACATGGCTCCCCAAACCATTGCTGACTGTGGGAACTTCACACTGGATTTCAAGCAACTTGGATTTTGCTCCTCTCCAGCCTTTCTCCAGACTCTGGCGCCTTGACTCCCAAATGAAATTCAAAACTTGCTTTCGTCTGAAAAGAGGACTTTGGACCACTCAGCAACTGTCCAGTGCTTCTTCTCCATAGCCCAAGTCAGACGCTTCTTCCGTTGTCTTGAGTTCAGAAGTGGCTTGACCATGGGAATACGGCTATTGTAGCCCATTTCCCGGACACGTCTGTGAACTGTGGCTTTTGATACCTGAACTCCAGCTTCAGCCCACTGTCTTTGAAGCTCCCCCAAATTCTGGAAGCGGCTCTTCGTCACAATTTTGTTAAGGCTGCGATCATCTCTCTTGGTTGTGCAGCGTTTCCGGCCACATTTTTCCCTTCCAACAGACTTTTTGTGGATATGCTTTGAAACTGCACTCTATGAACAGCCTGCTCTTTGAGAATTTTCCTTTTGTGTCTTACCCTCCTGATGGAGGGTATCAATGATGGTCCTATGGACAGCAGTCTTCCCCATACTTGTGATTTAGTTTACTGAACCAAGCTGAGTGTTTTTAAGGCTCAGGAAACCCTCGCAAGGTGTTTCGAGTTAATTAGATGATTCAGGTGATTAGTTGAATAGCCTACTTGTATACTTTTTCATGATATTCTAATATTTTGAGATAGGATTTTTGAGTTTTCTTAAGCTGTAAGCCAAATTCAGCAATTTTCAAATAATAAAAGGCTTGAAATAGTTCAGTTGATGTGTAATGAATCCAGAATGTATGACATTTTTGTTTTTTTAATTGCATTACAGAAAATAAAGAACTTTATCACAATATTCTAATTTTCTGAGACAGTCCAGTATAAATAAATGTGACTTGACTTTAATTGAACAGAACTCGATATCTAGCCCTTCCACTGCGGTCCATAGTGACTCTAATTTCACCTTTCTGCAACAAAAGGACAGCTATCACATCCAGAGAGAGAGAGAGAGATAAAGGGAGAGAGAGATAGAGAGATAGAGAGAGAGCGAGATGAGAGAGAACAAGAGTGCTGGCCTGATGCTTAGATCCTTCCACGGTTCAACTCTACTGCTGGGACATACAGTGCACTGCCTCGCAAGGCTAAAATTAGCCACTAGCGTATGCGAGAGAAGAGGGCTCGTCTCAAACACACCCTGAATCTCTTGGATTCCTAATTTAGCAGAACGATCTCGCTTTTTGAGTGACTCGCTCTGTTTGCCTTCACTTTCATCACCCGATGATGACTTAATGAGACGGAACAAATGACATAGAGAAAGTAAGCAAACAAACACAAGGAGGGGATCTTTAGGGAATTCAAGACACATATTCCTAAACGCAGTGGTAGGAGATGATGCTGTGCCTCACCTATCATTGTGGATCTATACGATTATAATTGTACTGATATTTCTTATCTCTTCAGTGTTACAGTTATTTTTTATTTTTCATTTTGGATTTTCTTTTTCAAAATCAATGGTAAATGGTCTGCATAAATGTTCACATTATTTTATAGGTATTATTAGTACATGTAGTATGTCACATGCTAAATGCTTCGCACGGAATTGTAAAACGCTAAGGCTGGTTTGTGATTCATTGAGATGGGCAAAAATATTAAACAAGTAAATATAGACTTAGCAGCGTTGCTAAAATCCACACAATCCAATCATGAAGCCTTCAGGCTCAGTTTCAAAACAGATAGCTGGCCTTGTCGTTGTGCTTGTTTGATGACAGAGGACAATGTTCCTCTTCTCTTATCAATTCCTTGTCATTATTTGCCACATTTATGTGCACATTTGGGGTGTTCTTAGTTTGTTTTGTTTTTTTTAATTAAACATCAGGCACATAGTGCTGTTTTATATCAGGCATGTTAATAAACAACTAAGGCTCCTGGAAATGGGAAATTTAGAATCAAACATATCTTGCTACGATTTAAATTGCTGCTGTTATATGCTATTGCACTTATTCACTGCACTATTGTTACTACGACTACTATTCTTCTTCATTGCTTTATTATTATTATAACTTAAGCCTGTTTTTATAAGCACTACGTTGTAATTATTTTTTTTGCCTATTTATCCATATCGTTTTTTATATTTTTTGGTCTTCAAAGTCTTTGTATTACATTTTTAGAGTGCCATGTCTAATCTTGTTGCATACAAAGTTTCACAATGTTGATTTCAATGACAATAAGGACAATTTTAATTCTAAATCTAATTCGCTTTGGGTGGCATTATTCTCACCATTCTGTCCATGTGTAAAACTCTGTTTCAACATTACTGAATAAAATATAGCCAAAATATTAATATACATTTTATTATACTAGGTTACACTATACTTTATATTGAAAAGGTAGATCAGTGGGTACAAAATGTAGTTAACCATAGCCAAAATATGATTGAGAAAAACCATTGATAGATTGTACTAATAACTCAAGGACAATACAATTACAAAGGTGGATTTACGATTGTTTGGTCAGTAGTCAAATATTGGTAAATTGATGATGTCAGAAGGGATGGTTTTAATAAATGTACTTTCCCATTTCGTGTCTCCAACCATTTCAACAATAAACTTTAACCAAGTGTAAAACTGTGTAAATTCTTGCCTAGCAGAAAGTAGTTGAGAAAAAAAATTCTCACTTTAAAAAATATTTTCTGTGGCAAATGAAAAATATATATATATGCTTTGTGCTAGATAAGGTGCTGTTTCTTATTTGAAGAATATATAATATATTTTATTTAAAATTTCTGACAATAAAACGTTTTTGCTCCAGTTAGTATAGTACTTTCTTCCAAAAATGAGAAATTAAGAGCTAGTCAGCTTAAAAAAGTTGAGTCAAATAACCAGTTCAACAGTTTACCATAATAACTCAAGAGTTGCTAATTCTTTACCAGCAAATAGCCAAGGGCTCATCAAAAGCAGAATAGTTGGCTGCTTGCTAGTTCTATAAAATGGGCCAATCGTGTTGACTTTTTGGTAGCTGTTAGAATATTAAAATGTGTTATTGCATTGAGTCATGATTGTTGAGTTCTCTAGTTATATCTTTTTCATTCGTTTATATTTGTCACATCAATATTTTAATCAAGGTAATCAATTAGTGGTAATAAACGCACCTTATGATTACACATGTATCAAAATACAATCCCTTATTCTTGTTTTATTCACTTGTCGCTACAATATAGTAATCTATCTGGTCGTTATACGGTCCCAACATTGTTCTAAATGGTGTTCTGATTTACTTTTGGGAGGCAGGCCTTGAGTCTTATCAAACCACCTGCAGGATTCAGTCAAAACGAAGGACTTGTTTGAAATGGGTGCCTTGGGAATGTTCTACTAAATTTTGTGTTCTGCCCCTTTTGTAAACAAATAATTGTCAGACATTTTAAAAAAGCATTTGCGAAGTTATTACAGCCTGGTTCTGTACAAACAAGTGCATAATTTTATGTTATAATTTTTGTTCTATTGTCATAAAAACTTCCAACTGTTCACTCCAGTGCTCTTATCTTGCGACTTGGATGTTGATTCGAACACAAGGAGGGATAAAAGTCTGTCTTACTTTATAGCTGACACACTTTTTCTTTCTTCATTTGCAAGAGAAGAGAGTGAAGAAGTGAGCAGTTACGCAAAATAAATGTGTGCCCTCCCCCACGACAAAAGAAATAAATAACCCTCTTGATATTTAAAAAGAAGGAACATTTCAAATTTCAGCTTATTTGATGAGCCCTACTTTTGCCAAACTCCCAAAAGGTTTGATTCCAAATAACAACAACAAAAAATGAGGGAAACATTTAGGAGGATTTACAGGTCAGCAAAAGGTTGCATACTAGGCAACGAGAGGATTAATTGCAGACTTGAAAAATCGGATGCATGTTTATCCTTTCATTGTGATGTAAATATGTGAAGAAGATGTCAGATTTTCTGTAAATGTTGCCAAAGTGAACTCAAAGTTCACCAGTGGGTGGAAATCCAGGGCAGGCATAAGCTTCTCTCCCAGATAACTTTTTTTTTCTTACAAACGGTTTTATGGGCAAGCCTCGCAACCTGCAGGTCATCCGTCCCGAGGACATCAAGGAAGGCTGTAGAACCTCATTAATAGCCTGTGAAAATTGTATAATTCATAATTTCATCGTAACTAATGGTAGAAGGAGCTCTTCACATCAAAGCTTTTTGGAACTTTGTCATGATCATGTTCATACACCCGTTTCATGACCAAATTCAAGCACATTTTAAGGACTTTTAAAGCCAAGCTCACAATTACTCCAGGACCATTAAAATAGAGTCACAAATATACTTGCAATTTACATATGCAATATTTAATTGCATGTGTATTTATGAAGACATAAGATTTTAAGATCTTGAGTAAATCGCGAATATATATGTTTTGAGACATATCCCTCACCCTGTAGGTGTTGGGTTAAAAAAGCAATATGTAGCTTAGATTCTCAGTTGCAGGGAGTTCTTCCGATTACAATTTACCACTGGGAGACTCTACCTTAATTTTTTGCATGGCCCATCATACTGTACATGTCTATAATTGTCACAATCATTTCAGTAATATACATTTCAGAGTGCCCAGTTTAGGTGTAGCATGCCCTTGTCCTATTGAATGTGACCCATAGGGGGCAATGATGCTTTGTAGGGTGATGGCATACAAATTAATGACCGGCTGTCATTAATCACAAAGGAAGAAGAAATATATATGTATATATGTATATATATATATATATATATATATATATATATATATATATATATATATATATATATATATATATATATATATATAATACAGTGTTCTTGTTGTCCCTGCGTCCTAGCTGGGGACACATGGTGTCAAGTCAACGTGCGTCCCTGGGACGCAACTTTTTTTGACAAAAAATTGTTATTTTTACCCCATTACATTTTTTTTTCAAACAAAGATTTACCGCACTCCAAACTTTTCGTAAGGCAGATCCGCCATTGTGGTTTTGGGCTCGCGGTTCGAGTTTTCGTCTGCATGCCAATCTCAGCAAACGAGATCTCGTTGTTTCGAGATTACGACATTGTTGTGGTGGTTGTCGTCGAGGGAAGGTGAAAAGTTAGTATTAAGTGAAAATCAACACAAAATTGGTAATTTCTTCAGTGTCAGTAATAAGTCGAAACTTAATGCAGAAAGTGATAACAACGGCAATAATTCCGGCACGAAAAAACGGCGGAGAAATTCTTCAGAAGATCGCGAAGGCAAGGAAAACACATGTGTTAAAGCCAACGATTCGACGAAAGAAAACAAACAAAAGAATACTCCTAGCAAGGACTTTTCGGCCAAAATGGACTCAATTATATTCCCTGTTACGCTATGAGGAGGATTATAACGGATTGGACCTTGAGAAGGCATTACAACTGTGGTGGGACAGCAAACCACGAAGAATATATGAATTGGAAAATCTGAAACGATAACTTTCTTTGTATTACCAATTAACTGTGATGATTAAATCTGCACAGATATATAGACTAATATTTCAGCAATATTATTTTGTATAATGTACAATATTTTTGTGAAGTGAAAAATCTGAAGTGATAACTGCTTTGTATTACCAATTAAGTGTGATGATTAAAACTGAATGAAAATACAGATTAATATAATTATTTCAGCAATATTATTTTGAATAATGTGCAATATTGTTGTAAACTGAAAAATCTTGAAGTGATAACTGATTTGTAGTACCAATAAACTGTGATGATTAAAACTGAATGAATATATAGATTTATATTATATATTTGTCGCCGATTTACAATGTCAACCTGAATAACACTAAATTTTGGGGACCCATAGATCTCTGTTGGACCCATAGATTTTTGAGCATGCTAGTCCCCGGGACCCATCACTTTTCACAGGTAAAATGAACACTGTATATATATTCCAAAGTGCACCTTTTAATGGGGCCAAGAGATGTGACCATGCTTCAGTTACTCAAGGGTCACTGTGTCCTTTGTTACACAAAGAATATTGTTAGTGTGCTGTACTGAAAAGGTGTTAGTGTGCTGTACTGAAAAAGAACAAGAGGAGCCACCTATTAGCTGCAAAGAGTCAGCTGATCCCATGCCCACTCTGTGCAAGCTGCCAATTTAAATGAAAATATATTAAATAAGCCTCATTTAATAAAACATCTTCAGTTCAGAGAACACTCTAGAATCCATAGACCACATTTTGATGTACTAAATAGAAAAATACATTAAAGAAAATCTTTAGAATTTACCTCTAATATTGAGATTTAAAACAAACCTTTAACGTGTTGCCTTAACATTTTGGACTATATCTCTTCACATACAGTCATATAAAAGGTTTTTGGTCACCCCTGATCATTTTTTAAGATTTCCCTTTATAAATCATTGATTGTTCCGATCAACAATTTCAGCTATATATAAATCATATAGAAGACAAACACACTGATATTTGATAAGTGAAATTAAGTGTAAAGGATTAACAGAAAGTGTGTAATAATTATTTAAACAGACGTAGGTAAATGCATAAATTTGGTCATGCCAACAATAAATAGGACATCAATATTTATTCGATCCTCCTTTTGCAGAAATCACCGCTTCTGAAGGAGTAGTTCTTGACCTGGGTTCGATTCAACCCTAGGGGTTCGGTGAGTCAATCTCAGGGGTTTGATGTCAACACACTGACTCATCATGTCTATACACAATTGGATTCCCCCCTTGGCCATCAGTGGCTGCATATGATCATCTGACATTGCTCAACCGACTAAGCCCACTTAAGAGTTATCCAACGCATGAATGTCATCGTAGTACATTGTATAATTATCTTCTTCATGTTTCAATCTATACTATGTCGAGCAAAAACAGAACGTGGTCGGACAGATATGTATGATATGGATTATTTTGTATCACTGTACGGGACTCCAATCACGTCTTATTTGCAATTCCAAGTTTAGAAACTCTAGCTTTGCACTCACAAAACTAAAAGAACACTTCGAGAAGCTGGGTTGAGATGGGGAATAGCAGAACACAATGATTCCCTAATTCAAGATGAACAGAATACAATTCGATGATAAGGCCGCTCTGCTTGCCTTTGGATTCGTACCAATCACCAAATCGATTCTCACAGCATAATTATAATATATGGAGTTGTTGATCACAAAGTAGGGCAAGTGAAACAGTTGTAAAGACAACTACAGTTAAAATGGCTAATTTGATACTCCAAACAGTGGTAGAAGGTAAATTATCCCAAATTCATCTTTAAAAAGGACACCATGAGCAGCGGAATAGCATTCATGAGTAACGACATAGTGGCTCAAGTAGCTGCACATCTGAGAGAAAAACAAAGCTTTGAATTTGAATGAAACAAAAAACATAAAAAACATTATTTATTTTACACTAAAGTAACTATACTTCGTCAAATATTCAGGCCTGGGCTCTGAATGATGTTCGTTGAAGAATGTACTTGTCCTCTGCAGAACACCTTAATGGAATTTGAGCATTGTTTAACGTTGTAGTCTTGTTGGCACAACTACAACGTTGCCACTGATTCTTGAATTCTTCACAAGTATCTGCCCTCACTTACTTCCACTTTAAGAAGATTCTCAATACCTGCACTGGCCACACAGCCCTACAGCATGATGGAACCACAAGCAAATTTCATAGTGCATAGCAAGTGTTTGTCTTAAAATGCTGGGTTCTTGTTCCACCATGCACACTGCATCTTGTTATGTACAAATAACTCAATTTTAGTTTGATCAGTTTGCTTGAAATATGCTAAAGCACGTTTGGACACGCCAGCTTCATTTTGAAAAAAAGGTGTTATGATATTCGTATTTCATAAATCATGGACTAAGGATTTTAAAATGGAACTTTTTGTTCCCTGACAGTGTTTTGCAACCATTAAGAGCTTAGATAGTAGTATTCTTTTAACGCCCAGGGACCATTTTTCAAAACTGAAACAACATTTAATATTCCTCAAGGTGACAATTTTGTAGAAAGCTGTTTGAGACAACACAGATTGCTGTGCAGTTGGTAAAATACATTGAATACATAAAAAAATAGTGTCCTTTTTTACTTTAAAAACTCCATATGGATCCATTCATCCATGCATTATCTGGCCCACTCATCCTCAGTAGGGTCGCGGTGGTGCTGGAGCTTATACCAGCTTTCTTCGGGCAGTGGACACCCTCAACTGAACTGAACTGGTTACCAGCCAGTCGCAGGACTCACAGAGACAGACAACTCACTCGCCCATTCACACTGGCTAATTGACCTGATATAAATGTTTTCGGAGTGTGGGAGGAAACCGGAGTGTTTAGAGGAAACCCACGGAACCACGGGGAGAACATGCAAACTCCGCACAGAAAGTCCGGTCGCTAGATTTGAACCCATGACCTCAGAACTGTGCCGCAAATGTGATAACCATTCAGTTGCCATGCCGCACCTTGCTTGTCAACCTATCCTTTTATAGACAATGAAGTTAAGGAAGTCCCAAACCAATAATTATATTTGAACTCTGGTTTTTATCAAATTCAATTCAAAATCTCAGATTTAGGCAGCACGGCGGCCCAGTGGTTAGCGCGTGTGCGGCACAGTTCTAAAGACTTGGGAACCTCCTGTCTGGGTTCAAATCCAGCTACCGGACTTCCTGTGCGGAGTTTGTATGTTCTCCCTGTGCTCGCGTGGGTTTCCTCCGGGCACTCTGGTTTCCTCCCACATTCCAAAGACATGCATTTCAGGTGGATTGGCCGGTCCAAATTGTCCCTAGGTGTGAATGAGCGAGCGAATTGTCTGTCCCTGTGTGCCCTGCGATTGGCTGGCAATCAGTTCAGGGTGTCCCCTGCCCACTGCCCGATGATTGCTGGGATGGGCTCCAGCACCCCCACGACCCTACTGAGGATAAGCGGTGCAGCTAATGAGATGAGATGAGATGAGATGAGATCTCAGATGTTGACACTTTATAAAAGCTATTGACCTTTTGCATGTGACTTCACGTTGTCTTCCCTGGCAGAATGAGAACCATGGCGGATGGTAAGAGGTACCCGAGTTGACAGCACTTGAATGAGCATTTGAGCTGAAACAAATACCAATAACCACGACAGAAGAATATAACCACGACTTTTTTTGATGGCTATTTCTTTCTGTGCCCACCGCCATGGTTCTTAGCCCAATTTGGAATTGTATCATATCTGTTTTAAAGAAGAAAAAAGACAGCGATGTTTATCAGCAACAGAGGGACTCGCGGCACTCAAATTATTCCAGGATTTGCAGCGAGTATTTTTTGCAAGGTACGTTTGATGCATTTCCGAGCAATTTAATGTTAAGTGAGTATGAGTCACATCAAAGACACTCAATGTAATAAGATAGCTAATGCTAATTCCCTAACGCTAGTATCTTTTATTGCGATTAACCAGTGAAAAAAAGTAATCTTCCAAAAATCACATGTATTTAAACGGTAATGTGCTCTACCATAAAGCTTATTACGCCAAAATGAACTGTCAAATTATCAACAGAGACAAATGTTCAAAAGATAAAGCGTCAATGCACAGAAAGAAATATTCTCAACATGCTCAAAAGTGATTTCTATACAAGGTGCAAAGGCGCGTGTTTCACTGTTCCACTACATTACCCCAAAATTTAGATACCAAGTCATTTTAGTAACTGAACTTATAGAACTGGTAAGCATCCGGACTTTTATATACTTTTGGATGAGCGCCGGTGTATGGGGATACTCCATTTACAATATAGTGGCACCCATCCTGTGGACTGAAGTCAGGACGATCTGGTTGGATGTGTAAATATATCAGGAGGAAGAAGGTATGGTCGGTCCTCAATTTTTTAAATAGCGCTTTTTGTCCTTTGTGACAAGGGGATTCACCTGACCCGACAGCTGCACAATATTTGTTTGACTAGTCATCGCCAATGGTGTTGAAAAGTATAGCTTTTGTTGTTTTTGTCTTCTACTGTTAACTGGCCTCACCCAATGTTTGCTGTCCGCCATGGTGTTGTCATATGGTGGTATTAGGTCAAGTGTGTGTAAAGGGTCAATTGGAAGACCGTTTGGAGAAATTCCTGTTCATAAATAGTAAAACATTAGTACTACTACATAAAAGAGGGAACAATAATCATTTGTGTAACCCATTAAATGTTTGAAGTCCAATTCGTAAGGTTAGGAAGCTAAATCAAATACAGTACCCACAATCGTCCAAAATTAAAGTATAACGTTCCCAATTTAAATAGAAAAGAAAACTAACAAAAAACATCATAAACAAAAGCATTAATGATTCCTGCTGGTATTGTATCGGAATACTATAGGTATCAGCAATACTCTGGGCAGAAGTATCAGTATAAAATCAGTGGTGGAAAAAGTTATATCATCAAGCCCTTCAAAAATAAATAAAAATAAATCAACAGCCTATGCTGTTTGAAATAAACAATGCAACCAAGTTCAGCTCTTTGGCATCACATTTTAATTACCAATTATATAATCAATTCAACAGAACTGACGATTCTTGATAATTAAATATTTGTGTCAGGCAATATTATTATGAAATCACTGTGCAGTACAAGGGCAGAGAAGAAGATGGCAGGCAACCAAAATCTGCACATCCACAGCACGAGCAGATCGCTAATCAGTTTAAATTGGACTTCTTTGTCACTAAGCAACATCTTGGGCGAACATCCCATCTAGGTGGCACTGAGAGGGAGCCAAAACATCTCTGCCAACAACCCCGGGCTGGCATCAGCAAAATATAGGCTTCTAGTGCGCCCGGCCCCAGTTTGACCAGGGGCAAGGGCAGAGGTCGACATAATCCTCTAATACAGCAGAGACAAAAAGCCAAGAAGGGATATGATAGCAGCAAAGGGTCACACGGCGCTTTCGGGCCGGCCAGCCTGCTCCTGTCGGCCAGCCGAGTCCTTTTGTTGCCCAAATGCTGGATTGCGGCCTGTTTAGAAATGCTGATAGGGCAGCAACTTGGGGATTTAGAAGTACAGTGGTACCTCTTCTCACAAGCTTGATTCCTCCCAGGATTGTGCTCAAAGCTGGAACTGCAGTGTTTTATAGAGTGGCCTGAGCAGTTTGGGGACCAACTCGTTACAAAGGTTGCAAAAATCCTGGAATCCAATTTCCATCCTTCCCAGATTATAAAACACTACAAATTTATCCAGATGTTTCAAAGTGTGCCTTATAATGTGGTGTACTTTATACAAATGCACTGTTCAAATTTAAATGATACTTCTGTTGTTGACATCTTACTTGTACAAAGATGCTTGTTCAATCTACTGTAGAGCAAATAAGCCCAGCACAGAAATGACTTAACTTTTTTTGTTTCGGGTGGCTCGCTTTGGAATGGATGAAACAACGACATCCCCTTTTGGACAGTTACCAAACGTACCAACTGACCATGTACCATAATGAAATCTGATCGCATGAAGATTTCAATGTAATTAACACATCCAAGGATATGTATTGATAAAAAATTATGTCAATTGGAGGGGGATTCTCAAGTACAGGACATTACGCAGATTCCTCACTTCTTTGGCTTTCTAACAAGTTTAGCAGCTTCAAACACCGTCATCCAATTCTTCTAGTCTCAGATATCTGAGACCACGCCCTAAGAGGCATGTTCTGGTCAAGCGTCTCTGGCCCATATAAAAAGTGGAGCTGATCGATAGCCGCTCCCTTTTCTACTGCATCGCATGATCGCCGCGCCAAGCGTGAGTTCAGCACGTGGGCCACACGTTGAGACCTTACGGAGCACAAGAAATCTCTCCGCAACAACAACTAAGGGGACAGTTTCAGATTTACCACCATGTTTGCTGGTTTTTGGGATTGAGCATTTTTTTTCTACACA
This sequence comes from Urocampus carinirostris, assembly GCF_059441175.1. NCBI lineage: Eukaryota > Metazoa > Chordata > Actinopteri > Syngnathiformes > Syngnathidae > Urocampus > Urocampus carinirostris. Next base: position 20,391,759 of record NC_142364.1, on the reverse strand, counting down.
AGGGAATCTCCCCAAATCGACTAGATAGATAGATAGATAGATAGATAGATAGATAGATAGATAGATAGATAGATAGATAGATAGATAGATAGATAGATAGATAGATAGATAGATAGATAGATAGATAGATAGATAGATAGATAGATAGATAGATAGATAGATAGATAGATAGATAGATAGATAGATAGATAGATAGATAGATAGATAGATAGATAGATAGATAGATGGATAGATGTATAGATAGATTGCTCTTATGTTTGGACTCGCATTACAGCGCGAAACTTTTGTTTAGTGCTTGTAACTTTCAGCGGTCGAAACCCTCCCCTTATCTCCGTACTACCATTGATAAAAGGTGTTCTTATAATAACCAAAATGCAACAAAAATATAAAAAAAAAATATCTTTCCACGTTTTCAGCGCTTTGTTGATTAATTGAGAGTTTTTCATCCGATAGTATTTTCTTTTAATCGAGTATATTCAATCAAATAGATAAAAATGTTTGGTTTGCAATTATTTGTGCCAGTGTGAGGTTACTGTTCTGCCTGTGAGGAACATACAGAGTGATCTTGGAGCATGTTAACTGTTTGTTGCAAAATGGGAAAAACAAACGCAGGACGTTATCGAAAGCACAAATGTGGACTTTCGAATGACCATTGCGAATCCTTTTTTGTTGTTGCACTAGCTTTCTAGCTGGTGATAAGGGGAAACTTCGGAGTGAGGACAGCACACTAACCATTCGTGAATAAAGTAGTTGTTTTTAGTGGTGAAATATACAAATCAATAACTATTTTTAAATGTATTTGTGTATTTTTGTATGCAACCCCAGCTCTAACTGTAGTTTTAATTTCATGTGTCTTATAGTATATAGACTTTTATATTTTCATATTTTTATTGATAGCCATTTGTTCATTTTTTTCAATAATTATCATAATCGTTATTATATTACAATAATGAATACACAAGGGAATAGAATACAACGCAATATTTGATTCGCAATACTTGTAGTCTTTTTTGAAAAAAAAAAAAAAAAAGGAGGAATAGACATTGGCGCTATCTTTAACACATACAAATTATCTACATGAAAATGTCACCATACAAGTTTGTCGTTCCTGTCGAATTAGTCTACATTTTATAAATACATGTTTTATTTTTATTTTGAGTTGTGCAGACTTTGTTTTACTATTTATCAAAATGAAATCTGCTATCATATTTTTGTGGTCTAATTAAAAGCATTTTAATTATTTTATATTTAAAAAAAAAAAGAGAAAAAAACAACCTTGTCCTATTTTTTATTTTATTTTTATAAAGACATTGTATTTGTATTACATTGACAAGTCCAACAACGCAAATAATGAGAACATGTTGTCGTATCGATGCTGCGCCATATTTAGCAGAGTATTCGTTTGGATTTTCAATTGGACACGAGTGACCTCTGCTTGAGGTTAGCGGGGATTAGCGAGGGACTAATTTAAAGGGATTAAATCTATTAGTTTGAAGGATGACAGAAATGCGTCCTTTAAAAAGAAATTGTGCATGTCTGCCACTTCAAAGATGCCATGGTAATTTGATTTTCTCCATTGGGCCTTACCATTGATAATTGAGCAAAAATAGATTGGTTTTTAGTATAGTTCTGATTGTATTTTTGTGTCTTCATATTTAAAGGATTTCGGTCTTAAATTAGCTACATGCAGGCTTACCTCCAAGAAATAATTTGTCAAGCATAAGCAGATTGCCAATGTGCTTTCGGACATTAACAATGAATAAGTGTAGGGAGTTCAAAGCAACTTCCTGTTTCCTTAAGGAAACTACTTAGCATGCAAATGTGTCTGGAAAAGAACGATGGAAACAGGACAAGGAGTTCAAACTGCATACTGGGCTACTTCGTTAAAGCAATGAAGCCCCCAGGGGGGCTTTATTAAAAGGCAGATGGATGATGGATGAAATCATTACAGTGGCAAAACAAGACAGAGTATAACAGGCAAGGAAAAACACATATTGTCTATTGAATCTTGAACAAATTAAGGTTGGGAGATTTGTGAGTGAATACAGCTCAAAGTAATTCATCAGCACTATTATTGGCAGAGAAGCAATTGTAGACTGCACGATACACATCATCTTACGTAAGGAATATTTATGACAAAACGGAAAGAAGGGTTTGAGTTAGCTAGCATTCCAGCGTACCCCTTCGCCAGCTTGGATGCTAGTTTGCGGCTGTTGTGAAATGTGTCACTGCATAGATGGTCATGATAGTATGAGTTCTTAAATAATAAATGTTCATAATGTCTCCTAAGTGGTTTTGTTTGTAGCCTCCTTGTATAAAGGTGATTGTCAGCCATGTTGGACTTTGCAATTGTAAATCAAACACCTTTGTTCTGTACCTCATTTGTGCCTAGAATATTCTGAATAAAAACCTAAACTGAACTGAATAACTCCAGTCTTACAACTCAGATGTTAAATTAAAACAAACACGGAAAGCAAAGTCGTTCCTCTTCATGGCGCTATTGTCATGATTTGCTCTTTGCTCTCACCTGCTCATTGCCCTCACCTGCAGCTGATTGGTTCCCCTCCTATTTAAACATGTCTTTCTCATTAACTCCTTGTCAGTCCGTCTGCAAACCTCAGCGCATGCAAGACAAGCTCTTGTGACACTGGCTCCCGTTTTGATCCCGACCTGTTTTCCTGTATCAATCCCCAATTCAAGCTCTGTTCTCCTCTCCTGGCTACCCGTATCCCGATTCTGTTTCCTGTATCGATCCCTGTTCCAAGCTCCGTTCTCCTGTCCTGGCTACCCGTATCCTGATTCTGTTTCCTGTATCGCTATATGTATGTATAAGGCTTGTATAGGTAACCTGTATTGTTTTGTACTGAAAAATAAACATTTCATAAAACAATATGCTCTATAAAGATGAATATAGTTAAGTTTGACTTACTTTTGGAAGTTGAGGTTAAAGAATTTTTTTAAACTTTCAGCATGCTGTTCATGGATTTGCGCCACGTTCCAGCCACTGTTTGTATATACTGTTTTAGCCATTGTTCATTAAAACAGCAGCCTCCCAGGCATTCCTGTTTAATGCACTTGACGCTTCTCACAACAATGGCATAAAAATCAATGCCAGCTGCCGATAATCCCGACGGGAAGAAGAAACGCAATGGCAAAACGAGGCTACCAAAGAGCAGTGTCGTTGTAATTTCTAAGGAGACGTGTTATATTTTCTTCATCTATTGCATGGTACATCGAGTCTGACTGCCGAAAACCACGGCAACGATTTCAAGCATTTACAAGCACTTACCCAAAAAGGACTTTTAAAACCTTCAGAGCACAACATTAAAATACAAGCATTTCAAGGTCTGTTTTGAGAGGGGTGTAAATATTTTTCTTGAGGATCAAATAGCTCTAGTTTTGCTTCACCCAGCCACAAAGTTACAACAAAAACGAAACCACACTGCCACTTTAAATGCAATGTATACAATTATATTAGGCATTCGAGGCTTTAACATTGTCATAAAAAGCCAGGAGGAACTGACAATAGCCCATAAATAAACCATATGTACTTAAGTAATGACAAAAGCAAAAGTAGAAGCAGCTGTTTCGAGTCTCAGCGATTTGTCTTTTTTCTGTGGCGGTAAGCAGAATTGTTGTTGTCCCCGCTAGAAGCACATCACTGCGGCGCCCCCCGTCTATTTTGGTCGTGCGAGCGTGATAAGCTCAACACTTGTGTTCTGCTTTTGTAATCTGCTGTTATTTTGTATTGGTACACTTTGCGTGGAGTTTGGAGTTATTGCATTCGTAAAGAACGAGAGGCTGGAACATTAGCATGAGGGGGAAGGATTAGGCAGTTGAGCTGTGGCCGCTGGCCTCTGCATGCAAGTAAAACTTGAGGTCAATACGAGAAGTTGTAGGCAGTACAGTATGCAATGTTGCCAGGAGATGCATCCCCTCGCCTTGAAATCCATACAATGCTCATCTGTAAGGGTGGGCGGATCGATCTGAAAAATGATAGATCCAATTCTGAGCGAGTACTTTGATCGAATCGATGTGATTGTCTTACAATCGATACTGTCTTCCCATTTTATCTATTATAATGTTAGTGTGTCGTTAGATTATACATGCATAATAACTTTCAAATTTCTTCAGAGCGTGTTTTCTGTCATGATTGCCAAAATGAAGACACCTGGGGCAATCGTTTGGCGCGAAGGAGCGCGCTCTCTGATTGGCTGGCACTCTCCTCTTAAGCTGTCAGCACCCAGAGAGGAGTGTCAGACCGTACTTGTGTCTCTCTGTGTGTTTAGCCAGATTCCAGTGATAAAGACCTCTCCTGTTTGATTCCTGCCTGCCTTCGGTTTCGACCTGTTTCTGTCCCACGTTTATGACCTGCTATCCTGCCCTGGCCATCGACCTGCCCGCTAAGCCGTATCGATTCTGCCTACCTGTCACGGAACTGCCATTCCGTCCAACGCTGCTAGCGACCGACAACCATCGGTTTCCAAAGCAAGCTCTGTCAGCTCAATCCAATAAAGATTCCTTTAAAACAAACGCAATTGGGTCCGAGATTCCATTCTGGGTCGTGACAGTTTTCATTGTATTTGCACTACTGGTTTTATTTTGAAAAGGTTATGCAATTAGATGGACTATATTCAGTGTCTGAAATTCTTTACAAAAAGGTACCGGACACCAGGGCAGACAACTCTGAAAAGTTGCCTGCCCAGCCAAAAAGTTGCCTGCCCCTTTTTTTCACAACTTGAAACAAAATATGACGACTAATCGCAAAAAAAAACATTGTTGTAAAGTATTAAGGATTGATAGTCAGATTATATAACAGAACAACACTTTAAAGTTAAGTTTATCAAAAATCTACTTATAACATTCATTGCATGGATATGACCTCACTGTTTTCCATCTGCCATCAGTATGTACCTGTATTGACTCATCTTCATTCATGCAATATTTGCAATGCATCATCTGCTACAAGCCACGTGAACTCCTCTTTCCACGATGCTTTTCATGTACGTTTACGTTTTGTAGCGTCATCAATTTTGTTAGCTTCTTTTGAATATTTCTTGTGGTGATTTAGTTGTGTTGGTGACTTTGTTGTACAGAGTCTGTATTTTTGTTACATTGCTCCATTTTTTGATCCGACTCTCTTAACTTTTGTTCTAGAACAGTTGTTGCTGTAGAAGTATTTTATTTTTTGTATTGACAAAGGTTTTTACATCGCATTTTTTATGCTCTTTACACTTTGACTTACATTTCAAAATATTATGCAATTTAAGGTTTTATTGTCGTATTTATATTAAGGTTACTTTGCTGTTTTTTGTTTTTGTTTGACTTCCCCAATGCAAAATCTACTGCAGCCTGGTCAAGGGGATTGCCACTTGTGAGGCTCCTTCTCAAGGTTTCTTGTTTTCCTGATGTTGAGGTTTAGAGGTTTTCCTCGCCCGGATGTTGGTTTCAGGTCAGGTAATTGTAACTTGTGCAGTCCTTTGGGACATTTTGTGATTTAGGGCTATACATATGAATGTGACGTAGCTTGACTAGTAATAGTAAAATTCATTTAATTTTATATGCTTTTATTTTTTTGTCCTGTTTAAGGAGAACAAGCTTTCTGTTTTTCTGTTGATTCTGGTGAAGGCATGTCCAGGAATCAGTGTCTTTTTTATTTTTATTTTATTTTTATTTTTTTTACCTAAACATATATATTTACTGTATATTGCAGTGACGTGCGATGAAGTTTGGGTCTGGTGAGTTTGACAAATAAATAAACTGATATCTTAAATTATCATTTGATTGGCAGAGAAAGAAAGCAGTGTGCAAACTTTAGCATTGAAATAATTATTTTTTTTGTTGAACTAAATCTAGAAATTAAGTGTATGGGCTGCTCTTTTTTAAAATCACCAATAGATAGATAATCCTCCATTATGGAGAAAATCCATACACAAAGAAAAAAAAAAAGATGGATGGCTTGACCTGCTGTTAGCTTGCTAATGCTATGGCGGTTCCACACAAAACTACTCCCTGGGCGAGACCCCCTCCAAGCGCCCAATACGCTATATACATAAAAATGGCAAATATTAATCAAAAATTGTGTGAATAATAAATAGAAATACACTACATACATATAAGTAGCAATTATTCATCAAAAATCATAAAACAGATTTATATTCTTATACAGAAAATTACACAATCACACACATTTGAAAACACTAAAGAAAATGTAATTTTATAATGAAAAGAAATCACAAACTAAAACCTTTCTTTTCTGGCTCTCCTTGATCCAAAATAATCGGTAATATCGTCATAAGCAATCTGCTCCGCTACTTCATCAGTAATGCTGATGACAGCAACGCCAGTGAGGAGTTCCTGAGACATGGCTGACCTCAGGTATGACTTTATCAACTTCAGTTTTGAAAAGCCCCTCTTTGCGTGAGCCTCTGTGACTGGCAGAGTGAGTGCAATACAAAGAGCAGTCAAAAAGTTGGGGCGGATCTCAGATATATCCTTATCATCTATGAAAGTGATGGCACTTCCTACTGACCAATAGCAGACAGTATTCCAAAATGTTTCAGAAGTACCCATTAAATTGCAAATTAAATTATCTTCAAAACATGGGATTCAATATTCAAATGTATACAAAGTAAAAACTCCATGAATTGCACAATACAATATGCCAAATGTTTGACATATTAGTTATTACTGTCAGAACCCGAACAGACCAAGGACCCAGACACGTAACGTTTTCACACAAGCTTTATTTTACGGGAATGGGGCAGTCATACGCGTGAACACAAAAGCCAGTAATGCGACGATCGCTGGGCGGAAGAAGTGAGAGAGAGAATTTAGAGGCAGACCGACAGATCGAAACCGGACAGGACAGACAGGATCGATACCAGATACAGGACACACGAGCAAATACTTGACAGGACGGAACAGACGGGATCGATACACGAATAAGATACCGGGCAGGACGGGACAGGCGGGATCGATGCCAGATACCGGAGACTGGAGCAAGATACCGGACAGGACGAGACAGGCGGGATTGATACCGGATACCGGAGACTGGAGCAAGATACCGGACAGGACAAGACAGGTGGGTTCGATACTGGAGACTGGAGCAAGATACCGGACAGGACGAGACTGGCGGGATCGATACCGGAGACTGGAGCAAGATACCGGACAGGACGAGACAGACGGGATCGATGCCGGATACTGGATACCCGAGCAGGATACCGGACAGAGTCAAAATACAAGTCTTGCATGTGCAGAGGTTCGTTGACAGACTGACAAGGAGTGAATGAGAGCACTGAGTTTAAATAGGAGGGAAGCCAACAAGCAGCAGCTGGCGCCAAATGAACGAGCCCAAGTGAGGGCAATGGGCAACTGTGACAATTACAGTACTTCAAGGTGGAACAATTAGTTCCTTACTGTCTGCCTCAAAGTCTAAGCTTGGCACACTAAGTTATGACAGGTTAGGCTAGCTTTGTCAAGAATCCGAAATGTAGCAAATACCAAATGTTTGCTGTTTGAACTACTTGATTATAAAAACATGAATAATACTGGGGCCGATGTTAACTCAAATGATGGAAATAAATACCTGAATTTGTAACAGTTTTGTAGAAAAGCACAATCTAAAGGTGAAATGAGATTGCGTGTTTGCTGAGTGAAAACCATGTCAGTATTCATTCGTATTGTAGAAGCATAACGAGCATAATAGCAAGAACGCCAACAAACGCATGCGACAAAATCAACATTAGCCCTTCGTTTATGACATGGATCCTGACTGTCCCTTATCATAAAAACAAAACTAGTTGCATACCTTTACCCTTTCCTTGTTACTCTTAATCTTCTTTACTTTTTTCTAATCTCTGATTCTTTTCCACTCATCTCGAATGTAAACAGATGCCCATTCCCAAATTGCAACCAATTCACCTCAATGACTTCATAATCAATTTTGTATCACATATTTAATCCATATTGCACAATTTAAAAAAATACGCAGCAGTTGGCCTGTGTTTTCAAAGAAAATTAGTAATGAGGGTTATTTGTAAGACAGGAGCCTCCAACTATTTTATGTGTAATAATACAATGAATCCCCCCTTGGCCTTTCATTTTGAGAGACCCAGTCAAAGGTGAACTGTCCCCCCTTATGCTTTTTCTCGTCTCTTACAGCTTGTCAGCCTTTACACAGCTAGCAGGGGTGTCAAAGCTGCGTCAAAGGGGTGCCCATTTGCAAGAGGCAAAGCGATATGCTGTTAAATTATACAAAACTTTTGCGGTGCACATGTATTATTTCAACTTTTATTTTTTGGGGTTGGTTCTTGTGCCGCCCCCTATTTGGTATGGTAAAAATGCCGCCCCGCGCAGCTGCTCACTATAGATGATTTTATTGTTTGCGACTGAGGTGTGCACCAAATGAGAATACTTGGTCTCACTATCGCCCTCTGCCATTATATCGAATTGCATGCCTCACTCTGATTCTGAAGATGCTCAGCTCAATTATAGGTCACATACTAATTGTATTTGAAATATTCATCATATAATTTGAAAAACGTTTTGAAAGGAAAATCAAAAATAACGAAGTTAAATGAAAAAGAACTATCATAATTTACTGTATTTTTATTTTATATTTCAAGGATGTGCCTCACATACCTCACCTAGTTGTACATCTGTGATACACATATTTTAATATAATAATGTGTAAATAATTAATTTTGAATTTGGGATTGTATTAATACATTACCCTTTATTATGCTGATAATAAAATTGTATTGTTCCTCATAAAATACGACTTTATTTTTATCGATATTGAAGTAAGGAGCATTAAAAGTTGTGTTATTATAATTCCAACTCATCCATCCATCCATTATCTGCACCGCTTATCCTCACTAGGGGTCGCAGGGGTGCTGGACCTCATCCCAGCCGTCTTTGGGCAGTGGGCAGGGGACATCCTGAACTGGTTGCCAGCCAGTCGCAGGGCACACCGATGGACAACTCACTCACTCATTCTACCTAGGGATAATTTGGAACGACTAATTGTCTTGACATGCATGTTTTTGGAATGTGGGTGAAAACCTGAATGCCCGGAGGAAACCCACGCAAGCAAGGGGAGAACATGCAGACTCTGCTCAGGAAGGCCGGTAGCTGGATTTGAACCCATGACCTCAGAACTGTGCCACGGACACGCTAACCACTTAGCCGCCCCAAAGTTCCAACTCTTTCTTCATTATTTATATTCTTTAGTTTTAAATTTGTTGATTATTGGTCACCCACTAAAACATTTTTGGACAGGCAGTTTTAGGTGAATACAGCATACTAAAATCACATCTGCCAATAAGAAGATTACCATTTACAAATGATTACCACAGAATGTTTGAAATGTTGTTCGGAATCTTCTATTTTTCGACACAGGGCACCTGACAACACATGGGCACAGCCGGAAGACATGCGGCAAAGAGACAGATGAAACCAGATTTGAGTGGACATCTTGTCTCAAAAGCTGCCAGCAGGCGTGAGAACAACTGTTTTCCCACGTGAGCCATTTTCTCTCCCGCAATTGTTACGCAAGTCCGTTCCGGCACGACAGTTTGACAACATCATTGTTCCACCAAGTAATTTAGTCTTCTTCCTGCGTCATATATATTGTTTCTGGAAGGGAGATGTTTTAAAAGTAAATAAATACCCAATACAAATAATTCTAGTGCTTAGCCCAACTAAAACATTTGCTGTTGGAGTGACTCAGACAAAAACTTAGGTGTCACATTTGACCCCAATCCTTCCTTCAGAACACACGTTAAGAATATTACTAGAACAGCTTTCACCTTCGAAACATTGCTAAGATTTGCCCTATGCTGTCCCAGTGCGGAGATTATAATTCATACGTTAACTCCCGTCTCGATTACTGTAATGTACTACTCTCTGGTCTCCCGAAGTCCAAAATCAAGAGCCTGCAGCTGGTACAAAACGCTGCAGCAAGGCTTTTAACTAAGACAAGACATTTTGATCACATCACCCCAATTTTAGCTAACCTGCAATGGCTCCCCGTTAGCCTAAGATGTGATTTCCCCATATGTTCCGCTCCAGAGTCTTCGCTCTGAAAATGCTGGTCTACTAGTGATCCCAAGAGCCAAGAAGAGAACCGCAGTGTTCTCCATTCGGGCCCCGCTGTTGTGAAATGCTCTGCCCCTGAGATTCAATCTGCAACCTCAGTGGAACTGTTTCAATATAGGCTTAAAATATACTTCTATTCTATAGCTTATGAATGACCAATATTTCATGTTGACAATATCTGTGTATTTTTTTGTTATCGCAACATCTGTTGCAGCCTGGTCATCCTGGAAGGGGGATTAGCTCTTGTGTGGTCCCTTCTCAAGGTTTCTTCATTTTCCTCATGTTGGGGTTTTTGAGTTTTTTCCTGCCCTCGTGTAAGTTTTAGATCAGGGGATGATGTAATAATTGTCACAATCCCCTGCAGTCATGCAGTTTGCGATCATCTGTGCTCTTTGCAGCCCTTTGAGACTCCTTGTGATTAAGGGGCATCACATGTAAACATAACTTGACTTCACTTTTATCGATTAATCCAGCTAGGCTTCTAGATCCTGAATTTTGGGGATGATCGGTGACCAGCGGATCCATTCTGAAATAAAATATTTTCCACAAATCTTTTCTCCTTTCTCATTGGTCCTTTTTTGTGTGTGCTTGAAACGTCAATAAAAATGTTAATTTAATGTGCTGATTGAACAACTATATAAGAGCTGAGCAGAATTGGTCCAATATTTACACTAAAACAAGATTGGAAAGATGAAAGCTTTATTGTAAAAAAGTAGCACCAGCAAAAGATGTTTGAAATTGTCAGGTCTGATTTAAGACCACCCAGAAAACTGCAATCAGAGCACTCGCGGTTTAGTAGGCACGAAGTCACATGAAATGAAGCGCTATTTAGGCTAAAACAATTCTCTTTTTTAAACTTTGAAAATTTTGGGACAATCTTGTAGAGAAATAATTTCTGATAACAGCAAATGTTTTGAAAAACAGAAATTTCTACTTATATTTTCCGACGTTGTGTGTGGGTGGAGAGTGGAATCAAATTTTGCCGACTAGCCATTATATTAGGGTCTAAGGTGGAATAATAGTCTGCAGTTTGCGATCATCTGCGGTCTGTGCAGCCCTTTGAGACTCATTGTGATAAAGGGCTATACAGATAAACTTGACTTGACCTTACTTGCGTAAATCTGTAAATTCCATGTATACTGCTAGTTGGTTTCGGCATCAAATGCTTCCCAAAATTTGATGCCATTACATTTGAAAGGTCTAAAGTGACATTGTTGCCCAACGCATACTACTAGCTTTATACTGAATTGGCCCTACATGTCTTGACAAATCTTTATTTTATCCCTGTGGAGATATACTGAAAAACAACAACATGAGAATCCCCTAAAGCTCACGGGCTGATTGACACTATGATGACTGACAAAATACTTGTGATTTCAGTTTTGGCAGTAGTTGGTGTTTTATAATATTGTTATTATAGCTGGGTCAAAACCGACCCTTACGATTTGAATTGAAACCAGGCTAAAAATTCCAGCATGACCCGATTTTGGCCTGACTGATTAACTTGATTTGACGGACCGAGTCAAAAGAAAAACACAAATTTTCATAATTATTTTTTGAGTACTTGGGAATTTCAGGTCGGGCTGTACTAGCAATACAAATATAACAATTTTAATCAAAGCATTTTATAATGTACTGATGTTTTTCTACTTTATTGTTGAAATAGACACTCCCAACAAGGCCAGGAAGCCTTGATAATTAACAAATGTATGTGGTTTTTGTATGCATTTAAAATCCAGAGCAAATTAGTGGTGACCCTAATATAAAAGGAAGATTAAACATGCCTATTTTAATCATTTTGTTGGCCAGTCTCAGATATGTCTTTTCTTTGCCACTCTGCCTTGAAGGTCAGTATCCCTAAGTCGTCTCTTCACTGTAGATGTTGACACTGGTGTTTAGTGGGCACTATTCAACAATGCTGCTAGTTTAGGACCTGTAAGGCGTTTATTTCTCAAACCAAAGACTCTAAGGTACCTTTCCTCTTGATTGGTTGTGCCTCCCACATGTCTTTCTACTCTGGTCAAGTCAAGTCACATTTATTTATATAGCCCTTAATCACAAAAATGTCTCAAAGGACTGCACAGGATTACAATTACAAAATTGCACAATTACTTGATCTTAAACAAGATCTAAAAACCAGCGGCAGTAGCTCAGGAGGTAGAGCGATCGTTTTAGGATTAAGGGATCCCAGTTCGAATCCCGGCTTGTCCGTGTTACATGCCGAAGTGTCCTTGGGTAAGACACTGAAACCCCAATACCCCCAATAAGCAGGTTAGCGCCTTACATGGCTGCACAGATCACGGCCCCTATTGGGAAATGTGAAGCACAATGTAAAGCGCTTTGGGAAGTCATTGACTTGAAAAGCGCTATATAAATGCAGATCATTTCATTTCATTTCAGCATGCGGGCAAGGAACAACTAAAAAACCTCAGTGTGAGGAAAAAAGAGAAACCCCAAGAAAGGACCTCACATGTGGCAATCTCCCTTCCAGGATTGACCAGGGTGAATCACAATTAGCATTACTGTACAAAGAATAGTAAACACTAGGTAAGATGTTTTTATTTATTTTAATGTTTATTGAAAAAGAGTGATTTTCTTAAAAGAATAGGACGTTGCATGTGTTGCCATCTAAACCACAAGATGATCCTCGAACGTACTGAAAAATAATCTTAACGCGACATAACATATCCCGCAAGAGTTAGCATAATTTTCTCCTAAATACCGCCAACTGCCGACCCAGAAATGTCTCAGCAGACGCAATTCAAAAACTTAAACATAAAAAGACGGCAAACAAAGTGCTGTTCTTGCAAATCTGTCCGTCACTGAGGCAGAAGGCAAAGGCAATGTTTTGAGCCCAAGTCAGGCTTGTGCTAAGAAGGCAGCCGGGGTGGATTAGTGCCCATGTGAGGACGGGGGGGGGGATTTGACTGGATTGTGCAGGATGACCCTCTGCACTCATGTTAACATCAGGAAGATGAACCCTGTTTACCAATCGGTTACACATAAAAGGAAGCGTCCTCGAGGGGAACATTTGGGGTCCCACAGTATGACAATAGTCATGCCCAGTCAACGTGCAGATCATCTACTCTCTGCTCAGATGGGCTTCAATTGAATACAGACCCTCTCATGCTGTTAGGCTAACCGCATTAGCCTTTTACATGAGGGGAGACACATGCAACTGTGTAAATAATAGTATCAGTATGGCTTCGTAATCATTAAAACAACACTGATACCGTCTTAACCAGTATGACATGTTCTCCTGGTCGGCTAATGGCAATTGCCATGGAAAGGGAGGAAGGCATACAATGTTTCTGTTCAATTAATTTTACAAATGAATTTAAGTAAATACACTTCAATGAAAGTTATTATTTGTACTGCTGTGTTTTTCTATCGTTGTAGGAACTGTACAAAATTTGGAACTCTCTCGTTCACTCACTTCCACCATTTCCTGGATTATGTCCTCATTGCACCCTCAATAAGATCGTTCATGATGTGCGTGCAGGTATGCGCATTTTTTAAATGCGCTTGAATACATTCTCACCTTTTGAGGGTTTGTTGGCGTTTGACTTTACTTGAAGCAGGCCTTTTCTTATTTTCATTATTTTTATTCCACACTCACAAATAAAAAGTAAAAAAAAATGTGGGAACGAGTCTTTCTCCAGCGCTTCCCCTACCCCCTATTTCTCCTACCTAATGTCTTTAGCGTTGCTAAAAGTAAGCTAAAAGCAGATAGGTACAGTGCAAAATGATCAGTTAGCATTGTTGACACGTACTTAATTGAGAAATATTCAACTTTTAACATAATAATTTAAGAAAAGGGATTATTTTGCAGAATGTTGTACCACAACGCCAAAGTTACCCACCAACCTGATTCCACTATGTAGCTTGTCGAAAGTTTGAAGCAAAACATTGCAATTCTGCCATTTTTAAAAATTATCTATTATTAAGCACCTCTCAGTGCCTTGCTGTCTGCCTCTAAGTCTGAAAAAATAAATGAGTTTAAATTTAAAGAACATGCTTGCACTTCTGTTGATACATTTGTGTTGTTTGTTTTCACACACCATAGGCTACTTGTCTGCCATTTTGCTGCTATGTGTGCCCAAAAACCTTGCTCAAGGTTGGGCAAGAAATAATCTAAGAAAGATGGTGCTTTATCGTTACTTGAATCTCCTTAGTTTGTATTCTTCCTTGTGCTTTCTAGGACGCATTTTCTGTTGCACTACACCAGAGGTCTCCACCCTTTTTGAAGCCGAGAGCTATATCTACAAAATAGCTGTTAAAAAAGCTATGGCGGTGCCGTCTCAGCACAGACTACAAGGCGCGTTTTGGGAATGGTGGGATGATGCAGTACTACAGACTTTAACAGGAAACTGCAGCATAGGAGGCCATGCCTAGAAGACTGAAGGGTATTGTCCTGCATTCGACACCACACTCTTATGAACCCCCCTACCCCTCAACGACTGTCTCTTTAACAGTATATGCCATATATCCATTTAATAGCTAGTCCGTGTATGTCTATGTGCTTTGTCTTGACTCGAATCTATGACTTTGTTCTTATTTCCCATTATAAATGACTATTTTGATAACCTCTCACAATGTGAGAGAAACACGATTTCTCTCTATTTCATTCGCTCAGGAGGTAGAGCGCTCGTCTTGGGATCAAGGGATCCCAGTTCGAATACCGGCTCGTCCGTGTTACATGTCGAAGTGTCCTTGGGTAAGACACTGATCCCCTAATACCCCCAATAAGCAGGTTAGCGCCTTACATGGCTGAAAGGCCGCTATTGGGAAATGTGGAGCACATTGTAAAGCGCTTTGGGAAGTCATTGACTTGAAAAGCGCTCTATAAATGCAGATCATTTCATTTCATTTCATTCATTTAAACTTTTCCCCTTTAACGGCCTTCAAACATCTTGAAATATGCATTGTGATATATAGAAAAGTGGTACACACACACACACACACAGATAACTAATTTTCTGAAAAGACTGAACAACTATCCCTAAAATATTAACATAGCCTGATAACAGAATAGTTACATATTCAAAAACTTATATAAAAACAGTTTTAATCATTTTTAAAAAAATGGTCGCCATCCACTGAGTTGGTCCAGAGTTAATCCCTCTAAACATTATTTATTTTTGTTGTTTCTGCTCCTTATTTACTGGAAACAAGACTATCACATAAACACTAGCATAGTCTTATATTGGAACACTTAAATTATTAATAAATCCATAAAAGAGAGTTACAAAATAATGGTCCCCATTAAGAGTCTGTCCAGAGTTGATCCATCCAAAGATTACTACGTTTTGAAATTTTCCCTTTCTTGTTCTCTTTTACTCTATTTCCAATGAATTAATTGCCTTTAAGTCCAACTATATATTTTCCCTGAGCAGGGTGCCTGGGCTCTCCCTTAGGGATGAGGTGAGAGCTCAGTCATCTGGGAGGGACTCTAGGTAGAGCCAATGCTCCTCCGCATTGAGAGGAGCCAGTTGAGGTGGCTCGGGCAACTGATAGGGATGCCTCCTGGACGAGTCCCTCGGGAGGTGTTCCAGGCATGTCCCATTGGAAGAAAGCCCCGGAAAGTCCTAGAACACTCTGGCCTGGGAACGCCTTAGGATCCCGTCGAAAGAGCTGGAAGAATGGCTAGGGATAGGGAGGTCTGGGCTTCCCTGTTAAGGCTACTGCCCCCGCGACCCGACCCCGGACAAAGGGAAGATAATGGGTGGATGGGTGGATATATCCTTTCCATCCAGTGTTTTTTTTTTCTTTCAAGTCGGATGTTTTCTTTAACAAGGACAAATTGGGGTTATGTATATTCAATCAAAAGGATTGTTGCTTTAAATATGGTAACGTGTTTACCAGACTAACCAAAAATGCTAAATAAGCTTTGGCAGGGCAGCACGGCGGCGCAGAGGTTAGCGCATGAGCGGCACAGTTCTGGGGTCATGAGATCGAACCTCCTGTGTGGAGTTTGCATGTTCTCCCCGTGCTTGCCTGGGTTTCCTCCGGGCACTCCGGTTTCCTCAAACTTTCCAAGAACATGCATGTCTGGTTAATTGGCTGGTCCAAATTGTCCATAAGTGTGAATGAGCGAGCCAATTGTCTGTTCCTGTGTGCCCTGCCACTGGTTGGCGACCAGTTCAGGGTGTCACCTGCCCACTGCCCGAAGATAGCTGGGATGGGCTCCAGCACCCCCGCGACCTTGTTGAGGACAAGCGTTGCAGATAATGGATGAATGGATGAAGCTTATAGCAAGCGGAGACAAATGTACTTTCCACGAGTTTCTTTCCGTCAAAATAGAGAGTTTTTTGGTTCAAAATAAGAAGCAGCTCATATTTTTGGGTTAGCACAAAACAACGAATGCATGAATCATTTTTTTCTTTGAGTCAACAACGTCAAACAATTTTCTTAGATCATGCCGTCTTTGGGAACATCCTGCTCCTCCAAATTTTGTTCCATTCACATCTTTCTCATGTCATGTCGTCATACGTGGAGGCTCAAACAAGTAATCACCCTATTTTCAAAAAGTATGGAGTAGTTTCGAAATATAGGGTGACTCACAGGGCCAAAATCATGTAAGAGCATTTTTTTAACATAGAAATTGAGACAGTGATTTTGTATTGTTCAAAATCCTCTTTCAGTGTCATTTTTTAACAGGCGCAAGAAAATCAGAACCGTTTTCTAAAAAACGTTTTTCGCTATATGAATATGTTTTTGTGTGTTAAGAAGACATGATAATTGGCAAAAACTTACCTTTAAGACAGATCAGTGGACTGCATCAAGAGTTGTCAACACATTAATCAAACAGCATTTTCCATTTCTATTCTATACAAAGTTGGAGAGGGATTGTGATTCAAAATCCAGTAATCCCTTGCCGTATCGCGGTTTTCTTTTTCACAATTTTGATACTTAACAGATTTTTATCATGCGTTATGTTTTACAGCAGACAACACATTGGATTGTCAATGGGTCCAGGAAGAGACTGAGGCAGCATCAGGAAAGAAAGTAATAGGGAGGGCCTACTTCTACGGGTAGGCTACGTAACAGCTTTCTTAAGCCACCCCTGACGAGCCTGTATCTCACCAATGCCAGAAGCGTTACCAATAAAACGGATGACCTGGAGCTACAACTCATGGGAAACCGCTACATTTGTGACGGTTGTATTTTAATCGCCACAGTGGCCTGGCTCAACCCAAGAATCCGCCATAGCATTCAGCTCGCCGGGCGTTCTCCAGATTGCTCTCTTACACTGAAAAAAGCCCTCCAATTATGTCGTATTACTGTATTGTATAATGACAATAAAGAATATTCATTCAACTGCAATTCTGTGTTCTGTGTTTTGATTTTTAGATCTATAATTTTTGTTTTGTCAGTCGTAAAAATTATATGTGACAAAAATCTAATAAATAAAAAAACATTTCTACTTTGCAGGTTTTGACAATGGCGGGACTTCTTTGAAATACAAACAATGGATTACTTTACTGTAATTGCTAAACTATTATGAAGAAATATGTTGTTTTTTATTCTTGAAGTAAACTGAAATTTAACACCACTTCCAATATTTTAGGCTTTAAAGAATATTAACTAATATAAGGAGTCAAATTTGCAGTTGTGAATGGCCAATAAAGTGATTTTTAGGATGCTTTTTTGTCAATTTGATAAATTAGATGTTGTGGTTACATTTCTTGTCATGATTACTGATGTGAATCACCTGTGCCCGCTCCTTTGGGGCCAACTGCTTCAGACTCTGATTGAAACCCTGTCCCTATTTAAACCCACTCCTTTCTGTCACCTATTGTCAGTCCGTCTGCGAATCGACGTTAACACTAGGCAAGCTTTTTTCGACCCTGACTCCCACCTGTTTTTTGCTCCTGTCCTTCCAACGGCTTTGACCCATGTTTGATCCTGACCACGTCTACTCTTCCGTCCCGGCTTTTGACCTCTTTTGTCCTCGACCACGTCTACTCCCCTTTTCTGGCTTACGACTCGCTTACGACTCCGACCACGTTTTTGCTCTCCTGTCCTGGCTATTGACCCGTTTTTCCGTTCCCGACACCGCCATCGCTCGCAACGGAAGATCCAGTTCCGTGTTCAGAGCGACCTGGTTCCCGCAGCCAGCAATCCCCGGATCGTGGGCGCAACCCTTTCCCTTTCTTCTAATAAAATTTGTGAGAAACGCAACGCAAGAGGGTCCTGTCTCCGTTCTGGTCCTGACAATTTCTGTATTAGCAAACCGAATATAAGTTTGAATGGATTGTGTATAAAACAGTAATTACCGTATTTTTGGCTATTAGTGCACCTGATTATAAGGCACACCTTCCAGAAAGGTGTTTTGTATTTTGTAATATAGACGCGGACTATAAGGCGCATGGGAAACTATTGTAAGAAAAAGCAAACTTGTTTCATAGAACAACAACAATATAAACTTGGTTTCACACTAAAATGAAGGAAAATATTCATATATGGTTATAATAAGTAGAATCATCCCATCATACATTTGCCTTTTCAATATTATTTGACGATTATTTTTCCCTGTTCATATTATTAGGTGTGCCTTAAAGTCTACAAAATTCAGTAATACTGTAGGGATAAATATCATATTTGAAAACTTTCTAATTCTGAACATATCTTAGAAATTAATCGACTATAAAAGGATAGTCTGTTATTCTTTTTTATATGAATTACAGCAGTTTCACTTCTACAGGTATAATTCGATGAGAACCTTCACGGTCTCCATTTTGTGCTAATTGTGAGGAAATAGTCATTTCTCTTTGTTTGTTTTTGTTAATTGTTATGTTTTATTCTCACAACGACGTCTTCATTACATTTGCAGTTTCTTCCATTATTTACTTAGTCGACTTACCGGTATAAGTAACTGGGCAACCATATTTATTACATGTCAGTTTCCACAGAATGTCATTTTCTATAATGTTGATCATTTCCATTCTCACAAGGGCAATTTAATTGCGTTTTGATTGGTGTGCACAGTTAACGAGAACGAACAAATGACGATGATCGCAGGGGCCACAGATTGATGGAAGCTGCTTGAGCAAATCAAGCGCAACATTAACTCTTGGGAAGTGAAAACGCTAACAGCTAATAGGCGTCATTACGGGATGGCTGCCGACAAGAGAGTCGCTCGTCTTAAGATGATAATCAAATAGCTAAAGCAGAGGTTAGCACATTTTTGGCCCGCGGGCCACACGCGGCCCATGAGGCTTTTTCCTCCAGCCCGCCAAACCAAATGATAAAGTTTTATATATATATATATATATATATATATATATATATATATATATATATATATATATATATATATATATATATATATATATATATATATATACACATATATATGTATAATATCATAAAAGGTACTACTAACAATAACACGTTTCTGGTGCCAACTATGTCCCCATTGTCCTTGTGTGTATCTACAACAAAAATACTAGTATAGAAATACCACAAAAATTCTAAAAACTTACTAACATCAGTTAATGCTTAGAAACAAGGACCTAAAATATAATTTGGCTTTCATTTTGAAATAAAAAAAAGATATAAAAAGATCATCAAAATATGGCTACAGTGATACTACAATACAAAAACCCTACTACTCATGTAGTACCTCAGAAATGATACAAAAAACACTACTACAGTAATAGTAAGATACTATAATACAATAACACTATTACAGAATTGTTATGGAAGAAATATTACATAAATACCACTAAAGAACTATAACACCAGAAGTATTACAAATGTAAAAATACAGTAATATTACAAAAAAAAAACAAAAAATACTATGAAAATAATAAAAAATACGAAAGAAATATTACAATGGGAAGAACTACAAAAATACTACACAAATACTACAAAGACACACACAAAAAACTACTTTGGAAATAACTCAATCATATTTCTACATGAATACTATAAAAATACCACTACAGTAATACTATAATACAAAAATACTACTACAGAAATATAACATTAAAAACAAAAACACTTAAGTATATACTCCTGTCAAAATACTACCTAATTACTACTTTGTTAAAACTTCCAAAATATGATTACAGAAATAATACAAAAATACATCTAAAGTAATACTATAATACAAAAATACTACAACAGAAATATTACGACAGTAATACTAGAAAATTACTGTAATCCATCCCTTTTCTCAATCGCTTATCCCCAGGAAGGTTGTTGGGGTGCTGGAGCTCATCCAAGCTGTCTTCAGGAGGTTGGCTGGGAACACCTTGAACTGGTTGAAATATTATACCAGAAATACTAAACAATACAACTGCAGTAATACAAGCAAAATGCTACAGATATACCCCAAAAAACTTTGACAATACCATGTATATACTACAAAAAATAGTTCTGTAGAAATACTCGAAAAATACTAAAAAGTTAAATTACAGTAATGCTACAAAAAACCTACAAAATACTCCAAAAGTACTAAAAAATAAACCTACATTAATACTACAAAAATAAATATCAAATTTTGTGCATAAAGCATATAGCTTATATTATATTGTCCTTTAATCGTGATTGCTTTAAAAGCATTTTGATGACACTAATCTAACTAAAACCAAATCTAAAAACGAATACAATATGGAGATGTCTGCATGTATTTTTATTCATAAATTACAAAATTGAATGCGCCTCCACAACCGGGCCTCTTGGCTACATCTTTTAACCCAATCCAGCCTTCGACTCCGCCTGAGCTCAAGGCTGGTGTAAAGAATCTGTTTTCGGTGCAAAGATCAGATTGGACAACCCCATCCCCCAGGAACCGCATAGCCCTTGTACACCTTCGCGGGCCAACCGCTGCTGTCTGACAAAAATAAACCAGATTAGCCTAATCGCCACACTTATCACTCCAGCCCTCCCTCCCAAGACCGGAGCTGTCATTCGTCTGCTTACTGTTGTGTTTACACTATGCGGCAAAACAGTTTGGGTTGAGTGGGGATATCCCACAGCTACCAGTTATTTTTGTAAAAAGAAAAAAAGAGCACTTGAAATCAGGGTTAAAAAGGAGCTTGAAATCCAGAGTTTTACCAACAGATTAATTCAAGTGTATGGCAGTGCTATGTTTATTCTAGTTGCTTTAAATAAAAAATGAAGTTTTGTTTTTAGTATTGGACACCTGCAAAGGAGATCGCTAGAATGCCAGAGTAGTTTGTTAATTTAATTATTGTTGCTTACTATTGTTCATTCATTTCACTATTATGTACTGTTTATAAAAGTGGTCGGCAACCACCGGGCCGCGAAAAGGTACAGGGCAACATGTAACATGTTGTTCATTGTTTTTTGGGCTACTCGTATCAGGCGGACAAACATGTCAGCTCATATAAGTAAGCCTGATGTTATATTAAATGAATACAATTTTCTGACCAGGGTTGGGTAGGGTTACTTTAACTTGATTACTTTCAATCACTTTTGGACTACTCCAATACCAAATATGCTAATAAAAGACAAAAAAAAACTAAATATGAATAAAATTATGACTCACAACACGTGGTGAGCTTTCTCTCCTGGCTTTGATCTCTTTGATCTCCGGCAAAACTAACATAAAATGCGACAGAAACAAAATGAAAATAAATCCAAATTTGTTCCTTTACTCCCCAAGCTTGCACAAAATTTATTAATTTTATTCATATTTAGTCTCTTTTGTCTTTTATTAGCATATTTGGTATTGGAGTAGTCCAAAAGTAATTGAAGGTAATCAAGTTAAAGTAACCCTACCCAACCCTGTTCCTGACTACGAGTAGTTAAAAAATATATACGATAGATGCTGGATCCTGTGTTTTTGCTTATTTTTTAATAATTTTATTTAATAAATCAAGTTTTTTTTACTACTAGGTGGCCATTAATAATTAACATTGTCCCTTATCTAAGAGAATTACCAAAAATATTGACCTCCATGTCAACAAAAGGTTATGTTTTATAGAAGGGTATTGATAATGATAATGAATAAATGTTTTACCGAGCTTTAGAATGGAATTGGGAGCGGTAGCCACAAAATTAAAAATACATATACGCTCGGTGCGGAGGCTAAAAATAAAGCAGTAGCGGCTGGACGATGACAGAGCAGATGTTGATTGAGTGTGACTGCTGAGAGGCTGCCGAAAAACTTACACCGCCTCAGGATGGATAACAAAGGACTACATC
Source organism: Urocampus carinirostris (assembly GCF_059441175.1). Classification (NCBI taxonomy): domain Eukaryota; kingdom Metazoa; phylum Chordata; class Actinopteri; order Syngnathiformes; family Syngnathidae; genus Urocampus; species Urocampus carinirostris. Next base: position 20,369,478 of record NC_142364.1, on the reverse strand, counting down.
CTTAAACAAATAACCATCAATCCATGATTACTTTAGTCTAGCCTCAAAATGTTTACCATCTTTTTGATACATATATGGGTTTTGTCAACATTGTTCGGGGTTGGACGTGTAATTCCTGTCAGTGGCATTAAAACAGTACAGTAATCCCTTGCCACTAAGCACCTTGGTTATTGTTGGTTTACTGGTTTGCAAATTTTGGATTGAACTGTCTTCATTGTCATTGATATCAACGTAAATGTGTATTGTTTTCTGAGCAGACAAAACAGCAAAATGCTCAAAAGCGGCAAGTTGTATGTGTGTTGGATGGGCGTGACTATTTCTGTCCTGAATGATATAGGCGGGTGTATGCTGTCAGTTAAACAGTGGGGCCGACGTACAAGTTAACGTGGCCACCTTATCAAACTGGCAAGTACGGCAACAGATAGCTTTTAATGGCTCATTACATTGAGAAGAAAATTTAAGAATAAATGGAAGTCTGAGGAAAGTTATACAGGTGCAAAGAAATGGAGATAACCAGCGGGTGCTCTGTGGATTGTTATCGGATTTGGGAAGGGACTGAAGTAGCATCAGGAGAGCAGGCAATAGTAAGGCTGCAAGTTTGGGCTTCTGTTACGGCTTGGCTACGTAACACCTCTCTTAAGCTAGCCCTGCTGAGCCAGTAGCTCAATAACACCAGATCCAGTACCCATGAAATTGATGGCCCAGAGCTACTACTCATTGGAAATCACTTCATTTGGATGATTGTAATTTAATCATCGCTGAGACCAGGCTCAATCCAAGGATACAATTTCCTACACTGAAAGGAGAAGCCCTTCAATTAAGTTTCACTTTTGTAAAATGACAATAGGCCATTCATTCAACTGCAATTCTATGGTCTGAGTTTTAATTTGAAGCTCTATAGTTGTTGTTTTGTCACAGTTGTATACTCTCAGTCGGTCTCTTGAGGTAAGTTTGACCCTTGGGGACTTTTATGAAGGTGCGACACTATTTCGTGGATTTTAACTTCTCATGAGGGGGTTAATTAACTGCAATAACCGAGGGATTACCGTATACAAGAGCAGAGGAATTATACAGTGCGGAAGTGCCAGTTGATTAATTGCGCCTTGATGCGAATTAATTCGAGTCACATCTGTTTGACAAGAAAGCGTAGCAAAGATTGCTGTGTTAGCTTCTCCTGGTAGCCGCTCTTTGGTTTGCTGCCATATGCTCGTCCATTTTAATCAAATGGATATGTTTTATGAGAGCAATTTTAACATTTCCCATTACAGTACGGATTTGGTAATTTTTTGACGGACGCAATGTTTATTAGACACAGGCTCAATTAGACTTAAGTGCTTTCTTGTCAGAATTTGTTGCATTACTTGGCCAAAACTTGCTCTATATTTCATTTGTTACAGAATCACTGATGGTGAGAGCACAGAAGCAGACAGAAAATCCTTACAGAGTAATCAACCTGGCTCAGGATATTGTACACTGCTGTCTGCCCAGTCGGGAAGACATACTGCACCAGAGTAAATTGTATTATTAGGAACTTCTCTCATCCCGGCCACTACCTCTTTAACCTTCTGCCCCCTGGTGGGTACTACAGTTCCTTCAAAACAAGGACTTACAGGCTCAGAGGCAGGTCCATCACAACCCTAAACAAGCTCACAAGACTGAAAAATATATATCTTGCTTATGTATGTATGTATGGGGAAAATATGCATTCATATCTTATTTTTTGACTTATTTTAGATATTTGTTTTTAAATGAATTAAACTTTGTTTCGATTATGAGAGAAACAAAAACAAAACAACAAGTCAAAAATAAAAACAATGTTACATAACGTGTCCGAAAACAAATATGAAGAAGCATATTTGTTCCTACCCCTTCGACTTTCTTAATAATTGTGTCCTACTGCTAGATCTCTTGTGTATTTACATATAACAAGCCGATTATGAATATACGTAAATCATCATCATTATCATCACTATCACAATCGCTATTTTCACCGTCGTCATCATCATAATTGCTGCCTCCATACATTTTCAGCATACCATATAATAAGAGTGTCTATTGTCATAACAATCATTTTCATTGGTGCTCATGGTGACAACTCATGGTGTGTCTAGTCCATCATACACAGTATATTTAACCTATTGATAGGGGGTTGAATATATTTGTGATTTATAGATGCAATTTCAATCTTGCATGTGCATTTATCAAGACATGATTTTTAGATTTTAAGTAATCCATGAATACATTTGTTTTGGAGACAAATCTCTCCATGTATAGGTGTTCGGTAAAAATTGCAGTACCGGTAATATGAAGATTAATTTCTTTGAGTTCTTCCCTTTACAATCTACCACTGGGAAACATTACGTTAATTTTTTGCATGCCCCATAATAAATGTCCACAATGTAATTTTAGCACTAATGTACATTTCACAGTGCCTTGTTTAGGTGTAGCATGGACCTGTCTTCATGGGTGTTTACCGTAGGGGGCGATGACATATCATACTACAATGCCATACAAACTAACTCAGTTGCCGTTAATCATGAGGGAAAAAAAAGCAATGGCAAAGTGAAGCCACCGGCAACATTTTTAAGCAGACTTGTTGAGAAACATGTCAACAAATTAGAGCATTCACAAGAAATTCACCCCAAATTCAAGCACTTTTTAATCCTCAAAAACGCTAAGTTAAAATTCAAGCGTTTTCCAGGATTCCCTGCATCTGTAAAAACCCCGTCAATTACACATAAGCAGTAACAGAATAGCAGTCCAATACCTACCTGTAGAAGTAAGATCAGGCCTAAAAAGGTCAAGCTCGATATCACCAGACCTGCTGGTATTAGGGGGGAAGAAATTCACCCAAAATTCAAGCACTTTCCAAACCTTAAAAACAAAACATTAAAAAATAAGCACCCGTACGAACCCTGTGTATAATGCCAGCATTTCAGATTCAACACTGCCCATAAAAATTATTCACGGTTTTAGGCATGACACAGCGACAGAAGAAGCCCCAGAAGATTTGCTAAAAGGCTTGAAATCAACATGTTTTGGAAAGGAGAAGAGAGGGAAAAAATGGGTCTGGAGCTGCCAAGCGTCTGGGATTTTCCAGTCCCTGGGGCCAAGAAAGAGTGAGCTGCCCCCGTCAGCAAGGCGAGTGAGAACGCCACTCCAGGCGCGTTATGTTCATTGTCACAACTCCCGGCGATAAAACGCAAATGACAAGGATGCAAAGGAAACTCAAGAAAAAACCCATACGAAACTGCGTTACACTGTACATGAGACATGAAGTCTATTACAGTGGATTGACAGTGAGACTTAATAGAAAACAGCAGGGGGGAAGAATGGATTATAAAATGCTTTCAATGAAAAATAATATTTCTATAAAAATAATTGGCGTAATAAGCAGATTATGTCATCACTAGCGGCATAAGTCTTGAACAGGCTTGCTGCATGGCCAAAAACAGCGTAATGTAAATTCGTTTCTTTCAACCTTTTTTGGGGAATCTCATTTTTTCTGTCGATTAAATCTCAAACCGTACATTTTTTTTAATTAAAATGATTACATTGAAATGTGTAGATACCTTGTAAAAATGTTTATTTTTCGAAATATAAATGAGGGTTTGTACATCTCTTACGGACAAATTCAAGCACTTTTAAGGATTTTCAAAATCAATGTGACTATGTTTTTGTCATAATTGCCCTATTTGGAACACCTGTGGCAGCTTGATTGGTGCCAACAGCCCGGACAAGCTGATTTGTGGCCACACCCTTCTTAAGCCCCCGACTTCAGACTTTGTCAGATCGTTGCGAGCTGTTGTGTTTCACTCAGTGAGCGTTCCCGTCGGACTCCGTCCCTGTTCAAACCTGCTTCCTGCCTGATTCCCGTTTTCAACCCGTTTCTGAACCTGACTACGCCTGTTCTGCCTGCCGCATGCCTACGACCACTAGTACGAACTTTACAACGCCTCTGATCTTCAGCCCTGGTCAAACGACTTGCCATTCCCACCTGTCTTCTTCCGAAAAGTGTCACTCCCGCCTTGCTCGTTCCTGCTCTCCGCCAGTCTTCGGATCAAGCAATCAAGCAAGCCTTACTCTCACTCTCTTTCAATAAAATCAGAGAAACGCATGCAATTGAGTCATGTGTCCGCTCTGGTCTGTGACTGTTTTCCAATACCATTAAAAGAAAGAAATCCTGTGTCAATCATGTATTGTGCAGAAACACAAATATATCTGCGATTTAAATTTGACATTTATAATCCATCCATCCATCCATCATCTGCTTATCCTCAGTAGGGTCGCGAGGATACCTGAGCCCATCCCAGATATCTGCGGGCAGTGGGCAGGGGATACCCTGAACTGGTTGCCAGCCAGTCTCAGGGCACCATTTAGAATCTTGTGTGTGAATTTATCAAGACATATATTTTTTAGATCCTAGTTAAATTGCAAAAATATTAGCGTTTGAGGCATCTATCCACATATACTGTAGGTATAAAAATTACTTCTTGACTCATTAGTACTTGGAAAATCTACCTTCATTTTTGCACTAATACACATTTTATAGTTCGCTGTTTGGATACCACCCATAGGAGGTGATGATGCTTCATAGGATAATGCGGTACAAACTAATGCCTGCAGCCATCAATCATGAAGGAAGAATAAATGCAATAATTCCACCAGAGAGAAGTGTTGGTGTCAATTTTAAGCAGATGTGTTGAGAAACATGGCAACAATTTCAAGTATTTACAAGCACAAAATTCAAGCACTTTTCTATCCTTGAAAACAACATTAAACTTCAAGCATTGTTAAGGATTTCAAGCAGCTAAACAAACCCTTGCGGCTATTTACATCAATATTACATGTCTCTCTAAATGACAGGTTTGAACAAGGTAATTGCATATACTAGATATAAGTGAACATAATCCCCACAAATGTAAGATACGACAAAGACGGTTGCTGTCTAGAGTATAAAGCAAATGGCTGCCCTCCCTGCTGTCATCATGTAGGGAAGAAGACGCCCGTAGAGTTGGCGAACGCTGATGAAAAATGTACGAGTCAAGCATGAAAAGTGACTAGCGGAGAAGTCACTGTTGCGTGGCGGAGTGCTCTGCACCTTCGGACAGCGTGCTCACTCTCATGCAATGAAATTGGATTCTTTTCTGCACTTAAAGCAACCTCTTTTTATATTGGAGTGTGGCCTTTCAGGACCAAATGGAAAGCGGAGCTTTGGAACGTGAACCGAAGAAAAATTTGGTAAAAAAAGTATTCATTTAATGGTCAGATTTAATATTCAGATCACAGTATTTATATACATTCATGGAATGATTGTAAATACATTTATTATTTATTTAATACAATGTTATAATCAGAATTGGAATCACAATTATCTTAATTATATAGGGTTCCTACAGTTTAGTAAAAGGTTTTCCTTGTGTTCCGCAGGTTCGAGTGCGTTCTCCATCCCGGCACCGGTGCTGTGGAATGCTCTTCCCCCTGAGATCCGATCTGCAACCTCAGTGGACATGTTTAAATCTAAGCTTAAAGCACACTTCTACTCTATAGCATATGAATAACCTATACTTTTTGTGGACAATATCTCTGTATTATTTGTAATTGCAACATCCTTTGCTGTCTGGTAATCCTGAAAGGGAGATACCACATGTGCGGTCCCTTCTCAAGGTTTCTTCATTTTCCTCACGTTGAGGTTTTTGAGTTTTTCCTTGCCCTCCTGTTGGTTCCAGATCAGGGAATGGTGTAATAATAGTCTAAAATAATAGTCTGTGAAATAACCTGTGCAGCCCTTTGAGACTCTTTGTGATTAAGGGCTATACAAATAAAAATGACTTGACTTGACTTGACTTGCTTGAAAGAGTTTTATCTCCTTATGATCCACTCAACCATTCACCTGAGAAGAGAAGCTGCTGTATTGCCATGTTTATTTTTCTCCGGTCTGATGTTTCTTGTTTTGCAATGGTGTCCTCTTGCTATGTTAAACTCTCCTCCCCCATCAACCCTGTGACTGAATTATTTATAATAAAATAGGGGAGCTGTTTCAGTTCTGGTCACATGAGAATCAGGCTGAAAACTGAATCCATCTCCTCATGAAAAATATTTAATGTGTTTTGTCTCTTATTGTGTAATTTATTCAGAGATGTAGGGTAATAGACCAAACATATATAATGATCCCTTGTTTTTCATGAAAGTCATGTTTAAAAAAGGTACTGAGACAGTCAAAACCTGCGTAGTAGAAACCTTTATTTGTTTGTTTATTAAACACTCTATTATAAGTTTTATTAGTTGAATTTATTTGGTCCATTTTTGTTGGCTATAGCAAACATCTTAGTCTGCCTTTTGTTGGTCCAGAGCATTTTGTTAACGTGGCTTTTAGAGAAACCTTTTCGCCTAGGTAATGTAGGTTTGTCAAGCAACTGCAACATTATTGACGCACAGGCAGACGCAGGCAGAAACGGGACGAGGCGACTTTTCAGCCAATCACAAAGCAGAACACAATGCACGATGAAAATCGCAGTGTAGGTAAACGGCAAAAAGTTCTGACAACACAAAGAAAGCTAGAAAAAAAAGAGACAAGTCGGAAGTGTCTCTATAAGACGCTTTGTGTCATTATGAAAATGACAAAGTGTGTAGTGAGGGAGGGAAAGCACGCCATTGCACCATTAAACACGTTTCTACTTTTCAGCATGTCCTTGTCGTAACTCACAGTGAAATCAGACCTTTTGTTTGCTGTGACGCACAGCAACAGCAACAGCAACAATGCCAAACGCTTACCGTAAACTTATATTCAGCGAGACGAACACTAGGAGAAGCTTCCACAATAAAAAAGCTTAGCTAAAACACCAGTGTGCGTAATGACTTGTTATCAATTAATCATGTCTGAAAGCAAACAGGACAAGAGTATCATTTATCTACCTCACTAACGGATGATAACCTCAAAGACGAGTTTATCTTGAATTTTAAAAAAGGTTACACATTGTTCAACCTTTACCAGTGATGGGAATAACGCTATTATTAATAAAGTTGTTAAATAACCTTGTTAGCTTTGCAGTAAAGGGTTGATCGAAATAATATTTGTTTTCCGCCATTACAACGCCGTTACCGACGTTCACAAGTGGTGTGTTACTTTTGCTACAGAACGTCAAAGATGGAGTGCCCCCGTAAACCTGACGCCGTTTTCAGGGGCGAGGTTTTCCGCTCTCGTCCGAGTTGTTTACGTCACTTCTTTTGGGATCATGTCACTATTTAAAATACAACTATCATGTACGTAGTAAGAGAGTGATTTCTTTTGCTGAGCTAATACTTGAGGCATAACATGTATTGAAAGTTGTTTGATTAATTAGGTCTGGAAAAAAGTAGTGAGGCCAAGTGAAGTCAATTACTTGATCGAAACTAGCTGTTGCAATTGAGTCGGCTTTCTTGTTCATGTTGATTCCCATTGAGTTTCCGTCTACTTTGTCTAAGGTACCGCCTCACGCTAGACGGAGTAACTGCTATTCAACGCAATGCGCTCCCTCAAGAGGATTCCAATGTTGTAGGTATTGATCGATAATGCCTGACATTCGGCATTTCCCACTGCTTGGGTGCTGTCGGATTGCTTACTGCTATGTCAGGCAACATTAGTTGGTCAAGAAACAAATAAATGTAAATGTAAATGGTCTGCATTTATAGTCAATGAAGACCTCCCAAAGCGCTTTACAAGGTGCTTCACACGTTTCCCTTTTACATACTAACTAAATAGCAGCATCAGCCATGCAAGGCTATCAGGGGCATTAGGGATGCAGTGTCTTGCCCAAGGACACTTCAACATATAACACAAAGGAGCCGGGAATCAAACCTGCGATCTCTTGATTCCAAGACGAGCGCTTTACCTCCTGAGCCAATGCCGTCCCAATACGGGTGGCAAATCTGGTGTTTTTAGCGCATTTTCGCTAACCTAATGTTGCTTCTCTTCTATTCAATCTGCTTCATCTCATCCACTGCCATTTATCGATCCGTGCTGATAACTGGAATCGAGTTTGAGTTTATTCAGTATTTGTTGCCAAATTACTATTGGCAATGTAGTTAGGCCAACAGACACTCATAATTTGCGGAAACCTCAACCTCCGATTAATTTGACGACTTGCATACGCTGTTGAATGTACAAATGCAGTGTTCTTACACCTTTTTCATAGCTAATTTCAAGCAATTTTGAAGCACTTTCAAGGCCAATTTTTCAATATTTCCAGTACCTTCACAAGAAGAAATCCAGCACCTATCAAAATAAATATATATTTTATTTTAAAGACTGAATTACAGTCGCTATCCTGTTGCTGGCACATACTTTGTGCTATTTTGAGCTGTTCCTGATTTTTTTTTTCCTTTTCCTGTTCCTGACTTTTTGAGTCAATGGGCTGCTATAAACTGACATCAAATATGCCATTCTGTTTTAACAATGCACACGCAGCTTGGCTACGTCACACTTTTTTACAACGTATAAAAAAGCTGAAAAATGAGGCAAATTTGGACTCATTTGAATGATAATGATTGTTTTGAAGCAAAGTGCATTCAATCTTTTGATCTTAGAGACTGCTGATCTTTTCCCTTTTTTTAATTTTTTCAATACGTATTTTTGCATGTTTTTCAGATGATCTATATTTAAATTGGTTAAAATTAAATTGTAAATAGTTTTCTTTTTTGCATTACTAGAGCGGGTGTATCAGTGTCATTTTCACGCCCTTTAAGGAATTTTCCTCATTTATTGTTTGGTTTATAGAGTCAAACTGCCAAGAAACATAGCAATGGCAATAATTGCAAGCATTTTTCAAGCACTTTACTCAAAATGCAAGCATTTTCCCTACTTGATAACAAAACATTAAATTCGAGATTTTTTAAGGATCTCAAGCAAATGGCTACTCATCAGTATAATAACTTCTGGTAAGACAAATATTGTTTGCATTGACTTATATAATAATGTTGTCGTTTGTTATGTTGTGCTGCCTGGTCCAGGAGATGTAGAGCACAAACACAAATCTTTATAACAAATATACTGCCTTTTCTTGCAACTTTTCATTACTGTATGCTAGGGCTATATCATCTTTTTTTTCAACGAAACATATTTTCCCCCAAAGATTTTGTAAAAATCTCTTTTTTTTTTAACAAATATTTAACCTGTATCAGCCAAATTTTTAAATTAAAATAATATTTGAGCTAACAATCCTGCCAGCTGCAATGCTGACCCCTAATGTGAGCAGCCATCTTTCTAGCGTTTAAGCTAATTTTCCTGTTATAGGATGATAAATAGTTGAGTTATTTTTGGCAGCTAACCTTTATCGTAGTAGCCGTAACGACGCCTCCGACATTTTAACAGAAAACGATGGCCCACAGTCTCATCTGTGTAAAGGTGCTGGTGACTTCTGAAAACTGTCGTCATGTTAAACTAGCATGGGTAAGGAGGGCAAAAGATACAGAAACTTCCAATGCCAAAGCTACAGAGGCCCACGAGGGCAAATCTTGTGAATAGTGAATTGTTTTTATTGTCATTGATAACATTGAAGTGAAGACGAAATAAGACGTAGCACTTCGGGATATATATGTAATACAGACTTAAAAAAGAAAAATACGATAAAAAAATCGTTAGGATAAATGGTCAGTAATGTTTAGAAGGTACTGCTTGGAGACTCAACTTGCATTTCTAGTAAAGAGGAGAATATTCGATTTAATAATTTCTCACAATTTCTCTAAAAGATTTTTGATGTATTTACCAAGTCAACAAGGGAGTTGCAGTTACCCTTTGACCAAGAAGTGGCAGTAATATCGTATAAATGCCCGCAACAAACTAGGAGAGTTTAACAAAGCAAAAGGACACTCTCGTAAAACGACTGCAGTATCAGTGACCTGCAGTGAGGTTCATATCGGGTGGATGTTCAAAAATGAACCTTGATCTTACTCATCATTTGGTTGGCAGAGCTGGAAAGCAATATATAAACTGTAGGTATAGAAATAAACATTTTATTGTCTTACCTTAACTAATAAATGAAGTCTATGCTCTGACCCTTTTGAATAAAATAATCAAAGATACCATATTTTTTTTTCCACTTAGAAGAGAAGATTGGTTGAGAGTTATACACCAGGTTTTATGGTATTTATGAAAAATGAAGCTCAACTTCACCACAATTAGTTCGGTATTTAACACAATGAGTTACTGATTTAGCAATACGGTACGAGACATTCCGACATGAAAATTCTGTTTTCGCACCAGCTTTAATCCCTATCAGATTATAGTATGTATATCCCCAGGCTAGGCTTGAATATAATGACAGCACGGATGGATTGCTAGCTTCGGATCAATGACGTTGCCGCCCAACTGCTCCACTCCGAACCATTGATGTATGCTTTGTGCCTTAGTAAAATGTTTTTGTACATCTTCAGTGGTGTGTTTATATAAGCATGTTTTAGAGAAGACAGTCACAAAATACTTCAATGGAGCGCAAACTTAGTCGCTGTAATACAGTTAGGAGTACTTGGACTGTGCTTGTGTTACCAGTTTTCTTGCCTCCTTCCTCTGTGGAGCACTTTTTTTTACTTCCCCTGACTCCATTAAAACTGTCAACTTGACTCTTGTGTCCCCGTTTTGATATAGTATGCTAATTATAACATTGACTTACAGTCAACTTGCTATTTCTATCACTATTTCTATTATTTGGAGCCGAGCTGTGTGACAAATCAGAAACTTGGTCTCACCAACACCCTTTACAATGAGGCAAGAGAACTGTGTGCCTCAGACTGCTGTCACCCATTACAGTAATATGTGAAATATTTCTGTATTTAGTCATGTATAAGATGTATATTTTTTACTTACAATATAACATAGGGCTTTACGGCAGTATATTACCATATTTGTTCAATGTTTGATCAGTCGAAAAATACTACTGATCAGCATCTTGAAACATTGGATGCAATGGGAATTAAACCCGGGTCAAAGTGGTCAGAGCGCCGAATCTTAACCCCTAAGATCACCAGTGATATAGATCACATACCAAAAGGCATTTGATTGTATCTCATAATCCCACCATTTTTACACACGGTGCCAGAAATAAATGTTAGCGATAAGAGAAAAACAGAAGGTCGTCCTCAAAGTATAAATAAACACAAAAAGCGCAATAAGGGAAACAACTCTCTGGTGTATATGATGATGAATCGAACTTTGTGTTCTGCCTCAAAAATGCGGGCTCAGCTTGGTTACGTCACACACAAACACGAAGGTCTGGAAAATGTAGTAAATAGCCCTCCGGAAGAAGAAAACAATCTGGATTTTGAGCAGCCATGTGAGTCCTGTCCAGCCGAGCGGGCGCGTGCCACCCTGAGGCGACGCAGTGTGATAGATCCACACCCTGACTTGACGCATCGCAGACTCGTGCACGGCACACAACCCAAACCCACAACCGAACGTCACGTCGCATCACTTTGCGCCACAGGAAACACACACTGTGTGTCCTGCCACTAAATGGCATTTGAGCGGACATGCTAATGAAGCCCGGCTGCCTCTTCTAAATGTCACAAGCTGCCATGTGTGATCTATGCATTGTGTGCACAGATCCGCCGCCTCTGCGGAATTAATTGCATGTAGCCAAGTCTCTAAATAGGACACGACTTGGAAACGAGGACTAGAAATGCTTAATTCGGTGTCGTTTTACAATCTGTAATTACAGATTCCGGGAGTGGATCAAAAGTAACAAACACTCACTTCATTTTGATGAGTCAGCGTGTCGCACACTTGCTTACAGGCAGTGGGTTCATACGAAGCGAAGATGAGGGTCGCAATCGTTCGGTGGAGCTTAAAATGTAGGATTAAATTACACCAAACTAAAGTCCGGGGCCAATAGTGGTGAAACATTTTGTGGCCTGCATGCTAAGTACACGCTAATAGATAATCTGATCTGCTAAACAGTTGCCCAACCCCTTTTCTGCCTGTGTCTGCCTGTACGTCAATACTGTCGTAGCATGTCGTTTTAAAGAGGGGTTTTGAATCCCACCCTCGTTAATAAAAAATGCCAAAAGAACACGTTCGGCTTGTTTGAGAGCGACACCCTCAGTACCCGTTTGTTCAACACTGAACTTCAACTCGCGAAATCTTGCGCTCAAACACACTCTCGCGACATTCGCCCTACTGAGGCCATTTACTTGCGCCTCACTTATCGCGCCTACACTTTTATGATCTAAGTCACAGGTGTCAAACAGGTGGCCCCCGCGGGCCAGACCAGGCCCGCTTAGGGATTGAATCCGGCCCGCGAGACAACACTCAGAGAAGCGCAAGAGAAAAACAAGCTGCAGGTTGAAATATGTCAACTTGATGTTGCCAAAGAAAAGTGCCTCGAACAAATACACTGTACTTGTATTTCTCTCTCTCTCTCTCTCTCTCTCTCTCTCCCTCTTTCCCACCCATTTTCTCCCACTCTCTGTCTCTTTCACTCTCTGTGTACCTTTTTCTCTTCCTTTGTTGCTCTTTGTCTATTTCTCGCTCTGTGTCTTTTTAACTTCTTTTGCTCTAACTTCCTTTTTTCCTTTTCTCTTTTCTCGCCTTCTGTCTTTCTATTTCTCTTTGGATTTCTTTCTTCCGCTCCCTTTCTTTCCCCCTCTCTCACGACTTCTCTTTTTATCTCTTGTTTCTCCCGCTCTCTCCCTCTATCTCTTTCTTTGTCCCGCCCTCTCTCCTTTTCCCCTCCCTCTTTCTCTTATTTCTTTATCTCTCTTTTTCTTTCTTTTTAATCTATTAGTCCGGCCCCCGACGTTATGTTTGTTCTATCGTGTGGCCCCCGAGTTAAAATGAGTTTGACACCCTTGGTCTAAGTTATGCCTGTATGTAAAACAGCTTGACGAACCTACATGCAACAAAACATTTGCAGAGAAAAGGCAGTACAATATTTTTCAATATCGAGTGTCTCTGAAGGCTACCATGTCAACAAAAGGACCTGAACAGACAAAACCACCTGCTGCCGGTCCCAAAATGGCAGACGACGATGCTTTCTATCGCAGTTGAACTTCTCTACATCTTAAAGCTGTGGTTCCCTGGGGGGTGCAAGGATTCGTCAAGGGGGGCAAGGAAGCCTTTGATATATGGAACTATTTTATTTTTTAACTTTCAGAAAATCAAGTACAATTGCACCTCCACTACACCAGGGAGCAGTAGAGCTTTCTTTTGTGTTTTGTTTTCATGTAGCCTCCTCGCAGTGCATACAGCACAGAGTATTAGCATTAAGTATGAAGTGTTGATATTAGTGCAGAGGATCCTCAAGTGACCCCATGACAAAATCTTCAACACAGATATTATTTGCCCTCATGGTTTTAAATGGTGTCATAATAGTCTGTGGTTTGCAATAATATGTGGTCTGTGCAGCCCTTTGAGACTCTTTGAGATTAAGGGCTATACAAATAAACATGACTTGACTTGACATGAGGAGACTGGCAAAAAGAGACACAGTAAAGAGAGAAGAAAGTCTCCTCCCGAAAGCTAAGACGAGGAAGTTCGATGAAGCGTACGTAGCGCTTTATTGTAATCATGGAGGTAGAGCTGAGGAAAGACTAAACTAGTTGCTATGTTAAAAAAAGAACTGTTGGCAGCAGACAGCATGAAGCCAAATAAATTAAGCTGCCACTTCAAGACAAGAGACCCCTTAGGGCCCGCAAGAGAATTTCTTCTTTCGAGGTAATTGAGAAGCACTGTGCTAAAAGACAATAAAAGCATTTTTCACGCCAAGTTTTTGTTTTACAGTAACGTCCACATGGTGGCGACAAAATATCATCTGAAGTAAAACAGTGGATAGTGTCCTTCATCAATTGTGCAATACAGCAGCAAGGGTATTTTTTAATTACAATTTGACAGTAGATAAGTTTAAAACATTTATAAGGTAAAAAACCTTTATTTGTCAAACAGGTGCTTGAGCCTGAAAATAGGGTTTATTCTTTGGCTTTAATATAGGCGTTTATTCTGGAGTGCCATGTCTAATCTTTTTGCAAACAATGTTCACTGTGTTGTTATCAATGAGAATAAATACAACTGTAATTCTTATTCTGATTTTAGTTGAGAGCAATTCGAGGCCATCTCCCAGCAATTTCTTGGAATTATGAAATGGCGTTTTAAATACCAGTCTTGCTGACTCGATGCAAGCTCAATTTAGCTTGAATCTGTGTTTTTTTTTTTTTGCTGCGAAATCCCAAATGATGACTGCCTTGTACTTTCACAACTCAGTTTAGAGCCGATTTTATGTTTTCCGTGCACCAACAACACGCTGAGTCATGGTAGGATCAGCATCTTCAGCGGTGTGTTTATATAAGCATGTTTTAGAGAAGACAGTTACAAAATACTTCAGTGGAGGGCAAACTTAGTCACTCTAATACAGTTAGGAGTCATTTAGATACTCGGCCCAGCTGGCTCACATTTTCCTTCTTGCGGATCAATTGACCGAGCCGAATTAAATCTCTTGAATAAGAGCCGAGGATCGGCATTACCTTCGTCCAACAAAGGCTATTAGAACATGCTGCTACGACGCGATCTCAATCCTAATCTGTAACAGAGCCATCAAACTGTCAACAAAAAGTAATCCACATTGTCTGGAAACTACGTGAGAACACTACACGGCTATTCTACACTGCTGTGTTTACAGTCGCCACCAGTGGGTGGGAATCATTAAAGGGTAAAAGGAAGGGGAAAAAACGCGTGTCATGTAGTGCGGGCATTAACTATGGCTAAGTAATTACATCATTGTGAGGGATTACAGTAATGACAGCATGCAGCGGTGATAGAATGTCAAACGGAAGGACTGTATATCGTGGAAATCAACTTGTGAAATGCTAACTTGGTTGCATGCATGCCGAGCCAAAGAAATATACATTTTTAAATGCATTCGGACAATCAGTAAAGATTTGTCTACCGAGTTAAGATTATTCGTTATAGTCTCTACATTGTTCTAAGTGGTGTTCTGATTTACTTTTGGGAGGGAGGCCTTGAGTCTTATCAAACCACTTGCAGGATTCAGTCTGGATGAAGGACTAGTGTGAAGCTTGGGAATTCTCCACTAACCTCTGTGGTTTGCCCCTTTTCTATACTAGTGAAACCATTACAGCCTTTTTTTCTGTATTCATGAGTTTATAACATTCTGGTTTATTTATTGTATGTGTTTTATTGTAACAAAAATCTCAAACTGCTTACTCCAACGTTTAAACTATGTAGCTATATGTTAAGCATTTACACCAAAACCTTGGAGTTAATGTGAAAAATGTACAATTGTCCTAATTGCTCAATCAGTGTCTCCCTTTTAAGACTGTATAAACTATGAGGATAATGTAGTCATGTTACATTTTCACAGTATTGTTAAAATTATAAGTAGTGCACTGTCAACCACACAGAAATTATGAAAATATTCTGACTAAATATGCTCGAAAGAAATCCCTGGACTTGTACATCAGTATTATTGCCCTAAAGGTGGGCTGTGTGGTTTAAGGTGTACTAAAATAGTTAAAATTAGAATATTTTCTCTATTAAGTAGGTACTAACATTGCCCAACTTAGTTCAAAGAGACTTTACAATGTCTTTTTTCCACAACCCTCATCTGCTTTAATTGTACTTTTATCATAAACCTTCGGGACACGCAACACATTAGGAAGCAGTAAAGAGAGGGAGTGTATAAGAGGGTTGCAAAGTGATTTCATGCTGATCATCACAGGTTTTTGTTAGTGTAGCTTGAAAAGGAGGCGGTGTCGGGGGAGAAGGAAATAGCAAAGCGGATGGTCTACTGTTACAGCTAAGCTATGTAACAACCCTCAAAAGCTACCCCTGAGGAGCCTGTATCTCACCAACGTCAAATCCATTACCCATGAAACGGATGATCTGAAGCTACAACTTGTGGGGAACCAGGTTCTTTCATGACGGTTGTATTTGAATCATGTTGGAAAACTGGCTAATCCAAGGTTACCCAAAGCTAGCATGCAGTTAGCTAGACGCTTTTTAAATTGTTTTCTTGCAATGAAAGGAGAAGCCCTAGATAGTGAGATACTGTTGTACTTTTTGTATAATGACAATAAAAAACATTCATTCAACTGCAGTCCTATACTCTCAGTCAGTAAGTATGTCATCTAGAAGTAAGTTTGACCCTTGGGGGCATTTTATAAGGGGGTGTCAAAGCTGATTTTTTACGTTCCATCAGAGGTTCTGGTCCTCATTTAAGGCGATGATCGAGAGATTACTGTATTAGTATAATAAAAATTTCCTATGGTTTGTTTAAAACAATACTTCTTATATCTGTGGTCAGTCACAATTTGGAAATAAATACTGTTTTATTGCCAATATTACAAAGGATTTAACAAATATTTTGTAGCAAACTACAAGCTGACAGCTTGAGCCTGGATCAGGAAAAAAATGCTCCAGCTTTTCCCTATGGGGCAACTTTGCTGCCACCAGCCCAACCTGAGTCCATGCAGCTGAGCTGGGATTTGACAGCAGGGCTGATGCTGCTTGCTACTGCTGTTGGGGGTTGTGAGATTTGTCATCAGTATCATTGCCTCTTCTGCAATTACATTTGGAAATTATTCACCTCTCATACCCTGAAAAGGCAACCAAGGACAGCCATTTTTCGCTATCTGACGTCACTGTGGAGTGAGCGAGGTAGGTCATTGAGATAATTGGAATTTTGAGGCAACAACATGCCCTTGAAACATCAGAATTGTTGCTTGGTATGTCTTTTGTTAGGAAGAAAATTATGTATATGATCTTAGGCGAAGTAACATCCTCATAACTAGACTGTTCAGTTCAGGGTTTGTACACCTTTTCCATGGGCAAATTCAATCGCTTTTAAAGAATTTCACAGCCTATTTTCCAATTTCTCCAGTACCATTAAAATAAGAAACCGGGTGTGAATCATGTTTTTTTGCAGAGCCACAAATATATCTGCAATTTTTTAATCTTTAGCAAGATATATGATTTTTAGGTCTTGATTAAATTGAAAATATATTTGTGAATCAAAACAATACGTGTTTGATTGAGACAAATCTATCTTCATATAGATGTTGGGCAAAATGACGGCAATATGTAGCTTATATTTTCAGTTCCTGGAAGTTCTTCCCATTACAATTCACCACTGGGAAACGCTACCTTCATTTTTTTCATGGCCCTACATAAATGTCCATAATTGATATGTACTGTAATCCTTGCATCCACTCACTTCCTAGTTCGTGTGTAAAAACACTGTACTGTATCTCCAGCGAGCTAAAAACTTTGACATTTTTATTGATTAATATCTCGTACATCCATTCAGTATGGTTGGTGAGGAGTGTAAAGGAGAGGTGAGACGTTTCTTTTGAAATGAAAGTGGAATAAGGAAGCTTGATGCGGTTGAGAAAACGGTCAGAAGGGTTTTTTTCGGACACTTTTTACCACGGAGGAGGACCTCTTGAAGCGCATCTTCCAAAAGTAAGTTAAACTTAACTTTGTTTATCTTTAGAGAGCAAATTATTTTATGTAATGTTTATTTTTTATGTATCTGTGTATCTATTTTTGTCATTTTTGAATTGTTGCCTGAATGGATGAAATATGCCAAAATAACCAAACAAAACAAAAAAAAAACAATTACTTGAAAAAAATAAAGATAGGCCTTCTCTTTTTCTCTCATGTATTGCAGATGGATTGGATTCGAGACTATATCAGTAAATACAAAGAAAATAAAGATAATAACTTTTTTCCTCCTGGCCCTTCAGGCAATTTTTTTTTACCCAATGCGGCCTGTGACTCAAAACGTTTGCTCACCCCTTCTATGTACAATATTTCCGCTATCTGGTATTTTAAATTTAAATATCACCTGAATCAACACTTACAGAGAAAATGATACAATGAATACAGAGCTGAATTGTGTCATAGATTTCACTTTTTGGTGACATCAGGCTAATTAATAAAGGTTAAAATTATCTGATTTACCAGCTAGAATTATCTAGTGACTACAATCTATAGCAATGTTAACCAGTTTTGTTTATTTTTAGGACTCGGCTAAACCAAAACGCAAATCCAATTTTTAAAAATAATAAGGCAAAGTTTGAACTGTACCATGAAACTAATAATGTTTAGTGCTTTTACAAACGTCTTTTTTTTGCAATGGCATGTCCTCGAAACAAGCTATTACAACGCTAATATTTTCATTTTTCTTTTTCTGAGAATATCATTGTATTTGAAAACAAGTCAGTTTTTGAAAAAAAAAAAAAAAAAAAAACAAAACTATTTGTCAGGCTGCCAGTTGTCCGCTTGACCTTGGTGTTTTTACACATTATGCTAGCTAAACTGCACGTGGTATCGATAGCATTTTAGAAAGAGATGCTAACTAAATTAAAGGAGGCGCAAAGCGACGTCAGACTCAATAGGAGTCTCTTCACTAACTCAGGTTACTGCTTTCAGGATTTGGTGTTAGCTTTGAGTCACTTTCCTTCACAAAAGGCATATGAACTTGAGTGGAAGGCAAGTGCAGCGTTTCATCCCCATGAGCCGAGCATGACTCACCTAAGGTGTTCTGTTACGAAACACTGTTCAAATATGTCCTTTGAGGCCACCGTACCACACTTGAAGTCTAGTTGAACTTAACAAAATCTTCGTTGTTAAAATTATTTTCTCTATCTTTCTCTTTTTTTATAATCCGTGTTTGTTTTGCTCGGCGTGCCAAGTGAGCAGTCAAGCGCTCCGCACGACCTTCTCTCCGTAAGCTGCAATTTCCCTGAGCGCTGCGCATCGTCATAATTACGTGCAAACAAACAAATGAATGATTGAGCTCACATGCATGTGCACGGCAGTGTTCCACCCGCTAGCACAAGACCACCGGCTCTACACTGCTTGGAAACGACAGGCGTGAGTAACTATTGTTCTGGGAGGCGTTGGTTGCGAATAACTGAATAATGAAGCTCATCATCAGGCTAACGACTTTACTGAAATTGGTTTGGTATTTAACACAATGAGTTACTGCATTAAAGATACAGTATGGGACATTACAACATGAAAATTCCAGTTCTGCACTTCTGCAAATTGTGGAAAATCAAAAAAGATTTGAAAGTCACTTGTGGGGTTTGTGCCGATGACTAAATAACTGGATAAGCACACCTGCAGTTATTTACCAGTTGCTTTTAATGACAGCATGGACAGATTCCTAGCGTCGGATCATTGATGTTAACGCCTAACCATGCTGCTTCTCGTAGCCCTTGACGCCTGCATTGTGACCTAGTACAGTAATGCTTTATATACATATCCAGCCTCGAGTTTTTGGACTGTGTTTGTGTTGCCCATTTCCCCCCTCCTCTCTGTGCGGTGGGCTTTTTAGTATTTCCATTGATCTGAGTAAAACTGTCAACTCGACTCGTGCATTCATGTTTGGATCCTGTATGCAAATTATAACACTGACTGTCAGCTTGCTAATTCAACCACTAACAATATTATCTCACTATTGCCCTCTGCCACGAGGCAATATAATTGTGTGCCTCTCGCTGCAGTCACACAGTAAAGTAATATTACTACCGTATTTATTAATGCATACCGAACGTTTTTTCACCCCAAAATATAATTCAGAGTTTGGGTGCGCATTATACATGAGGGTTTACAGTAGTATATTACCGTATTCGTGCAATGATTGATCAGTGGAAAATATCACTCACCATAATCGCTAAACATTGGAAGCAAAGGGAATTGAACCCATGTCTGTCATGATTACTCATTACATTCACCTGTGCTCGCTCGTTTGGTGCCAGCTGCTGCTGGTTACCTGATTGGTTTCCCGTCTTACTTAAGCTCAGTCCTTTCACTCTCCTGTTGTCAGTCCGTCGGCAAACCTCACAAGGTAAGCATTTTTGACTCTGACTCCCAACGGTCACGTTTCTTCCACTCGCCCGTTCCTGATTTCCCCGTTTGTCTCCTGCTACGACCCGTTTTTTGACCTCGACCACGTTTTTACCTCCCGTCCCGGCTAACGACACGGTTTTTGACCCCGACCACGTTCTGATCTCCCGTCCTGGCAACGACCTGTTTTTCCGTCTAACTACGCTACGATCTCCCTTTCTGGGAGATTCACTTCCGCATTTGGAACACGTTCCAATCACGTGAGCGGCTTGTTTCCAACGTCCAGCGAGCACCAGATCGCCGGCGGTGCCTTTCCTCTGTATTTCAAAAAACTTGCGAGTAACGTTACGCATCTGGGTCCTACTTCTCTTCTGGTCGTGACAATGTCACTGTGGTGAAAGTGCCAAATTCTAACCAGTAGACCATGTGTGACATAGACAACAAATGAAAAGGGAATTGATTTTTACTCATTAAATGTCTTTTTTACTTACGAGACGAATGTTGGAAAATGGAAAGAACAGAAAGTAATCCTGAAAGATATAATAAACGCCAAAAAAAAAAACACTACAAAGGAAACAACTCTTTGGCGTATGTGACAATGAATTGGACATTGAAGGACGTTAAATAGTTGGTATTGTGGTCATTGTTTATGATGTCAATAAATTATTTAAATCATGGCTTCATTGAAGCTGAAAAAAGTGAAACAAAAGTTGATACCGATTTTTTTATTTTAAAAAATAGTAGTGCGTGTTATAAACAAATAAATACGGAACTTGCATTAATAATATTCATAATGTAATGATAATATTCGCCGTTTTTGGAAAAGAAAATCCAAAAATTAGGAAGATAAGTGACAAAAAAGTGACAAAAAAACGCTATCAAGTATGATTTACTATAAATTGTATATTTCCATGATAACAGATGACTGCACATCACTGGGTTACAATTAGAGGTAAGATCGACTCTAAAAAGTCCAGCCTCACCCGGGCCCACGGGTATTAAAGCCCGATCCAGCTCGAGGCCGACAAATTAACTTTGAATTGAGGTACCAAACCCGAAGCAAACCCGAAATTTCATATTTCATTAGTAAGGATACGGGAGGAGGTGAAGGGATTTTGGCCAACTGAGTTTCGGGTTGGGCTTGTTCTAGGATCGGGTTTAAGATTTGACCTCTGGTTACAGTCATGTGACACTGCCACATTGCAAAAGGCAGTGTGTTTCATCTGTGTTCTGACCGAGTGAAGTACTTGATGAGGCAGATGGAGCAAAGTGGTGGTGACAAAGTGAGGAAGGGGTTAGCGGGGAAGGACTGTGACGTACATGTCAGATGATGACTTATCGTCCACTTCAGATTAGCCGAAATGAACCGATTGCGTTTGACCACAGACCGTGAATGTGTTTGTTTATCTCGCAATTGGTGAATTTGACCTAACTCTGGATGACATCTTGGAATTTTTCCACTCCAGGCAATCACACCAGCGCTTGCGTATGTGCTGGATCAGTTTTTGTGTCGGCTTACAGGATGTGGGCTTGCCGATGACACCTTAACACCTCTGTTTTATTATTAGCAGCATTTTTTCATTACTGAGCGTTGAAACAACACTTGTGGTAATAAGATTCATTCATTCCTTGGTGAATTAAGACGGCTCCATGTTTGTGGTTGTGGTCTTTATCACCTCGCTATCCTCCCACAGACTCATAGTGGCTCATCTGGAATGCTAATCAGCTTCCCACATAGCCAGCATGCCCGGAACATGGCAACAGCATGCCAAAACTATGATCTATCAACTGTATATACCCCAAGTCATCTTTTAATAATTTTGTATACTGTGTGTTGCTCTATAATATCTTATTTAGTGGATACGGAATAGCTAGCGCCTTTGTTTGCTCTAATATACCCATAAATCTATTGCATTGATATTCAGTACCATATACATTAGACCCTGTTTAACACTATTTTTAGTGCACAGAAAAATTACAAAACTACACTCTTACCAGCACGTTGCATAACTATGCTGAGGCCATGACTGTATACTACATTGATACATAGTACACAGTGCTGTGCGGGTAGGTCCATACCTGGTGAGGCACAGTCAAATTTACAAATAAATTAACCTACTTCTTATTCATGATTTGATTGGCAGAGCAAGAAAACAAAATATAAACTTTAGCATAGAAAAATAAGTTTATTGTTTTCAGCAATTTTGAAAAATAAAATTAATTGTGAGGTTAAATAAGAAATAACTTTTACAATGAACCAACATAACCATTTGATATGTTTCTAATGTTATACTTTCATGATGACTGGTGATGCACAGCTTCCCCTGCCTCCCTCAAATCATATCTAAAAAGAACACATGTAAAATTATGAAATTTTGGCCATCACGTGTCCTCTTTATGGACTTATAGTTAAGAAAATATAATTATAAAAATCATTAACTTAATTGGCAGTAAGGCGGCGAAGTGGTTAGCGCGTGTGTGGCACAGTTCTGAGGTCATTAGATCGAACCTTCCTGTGTGGAGTTTGCATGTTCTCCCCGTGCTTATGTGGGTTTCCTCCGGGCACTCCGGTGTCCTCCCACGTTCCAAAAACATGCATGTCAGGTGAATTGGCTGACCCAACATTGTCCCTAGGTGTGAATAAGTGAGTGAGTTGTCTGTCTCTGTGTGCCCTGCTACTGGCTGGCAACCAATTCAATGCCAGGGCAACCATACTTCGGAGAATAGTGCCAGATTGCAACACCATGACGTGTGTTTTTGTCATTATACCAATGTGATTTGACGTGGCCCTACAATATGCTTATATGAGCACTTTCAGACCTTATTTGCCGGCAGCTAATGTACTTCATACAGAGCTGCTTTGTCGCAACTATATTCAATTTTCAGTTACATAACATGAAAATCACAATGTGACCCCAAAAAGTAATTGACTTGAAGAACAAAACCCAGACTGCCAACTGTAATGTGACTCACCCAAAAAAACAGCTTTTGTAGATCACAATCTTGTTAAAGTCAACAATTCAATACTGTCAGACCACTCATCCTGCATACGATAAATAAATCTAAAATCTGCCCACATCCGATCCTTCCTTTAAGTGATATATTCCACACCAAACATGGTGGCCAATAAATCGTGGAAATGGGCTGCCTTGCTAGCTTTCTGAGTTTTTTCTACTTCATTGGTCTGTGTCACAGGAGCTTGAAATTAAGATCACGGACCACTACTTTTATCCACGCAGACTAATATAGGAATGACTTTTGAGCTTTGAAAAAGGAAACTGACTTTATACCACAGTTATTTTGTACCTTTAGATTGAAATAATTTAAACTCTTGGATTAATTGCACATTTCAAGCAACGGTAAGAAACAAAAAGGCATGGAGAATAAGGCGTGAATAAAAATAAAGAATAAAACAGTGATTGGCAACCCAAAATGTTAAAAGAGCCATATTCGACAAAAACACACATGTTTGGAGCAGCAAAAAATGAAAAGCCTTATAAAGTAGGGAACACATGCCGTATACATGTACAGTATACAGAGACCCCTCGCTACTTTAAGCTATTGTTATTACGGGCTCATTCCTTTCTGGATTTTAATATGAATTGTCTTTGTTGTCATTGATTGTCTCGTGTATTGCAAAATGTGCTATGAGGGCTCTCTGTTTTGGGTGGGTGTGACCGTCTGTTTGCACGGCGGTGATAGGCTCGAGTACGCTGCCAGTCAAACAGCCGGCGTGGGCCTGCGCAGTCTACATCTCCGGATCAAAATAAACTCGGCGCACGGTTATAGCTACAGCTAACTTTTGTTGGCTCGTTCCGTTGAAAAGAAACTCATCAATTATATCGGACTCTTAACAAAAGTCAGAAGATTGCAAAGAAATGCTGATCACCAGCGGTTGCTTCGTGGGATTATTATCATGTTCCAGAAGCGACTCGGGCAGCGTCTAGAAGAGGGCAAAAGTGATGCTGTTGGTGTGGCCTACTGCTAACGGCTAGGCTAACAACTCTCCGAAGCCACCGCTATGGACCCTGTATCTTGACAATGCCAGGTCCATTAGCCATGAAATGGATGACTTGGAGCCTCAACTGGTGGGAAACCGCGGTCTTATTTTAATGATAGCGGGGATCTGTCTTCATTTGAGGACACACTCTCTAATTTGCTCTCTTACACAGAAAGGACAAACCCCCCAATTTACTTTTTTATAATGACAATAAAACCAAGGGTCTAAGCGTTCCGAATTCCACCTGGTTGTTGGAGGGTGATGAAGCCCGGACCACACTGGGTTTGGACGGGGCATGCCCGTTAATGTAAGTGAAGGCTCGAATCTCATACCTGAAGCTGTGTATGCTTTTGACGAATGTCCTCCAATTTTGCTTTAATATACCATTCATTCAACTGCTATTAGGTGTTGTGTTTTATTATTTGTAGATCTATGATTGTTTATATGGTTCTGCTTCGAGTTATCTACGTCACATGTTTTTTAGATCGTGTGACCTTTTAATATAGTGATTACAAAGATCAGCACATATCTACTATGCACCAAAATCGTGAATGATGTCTGCTTCACATGAAAAGTAAGCCCTATATCTCGTAATGACAGAGCCAGGGCAATCCTACTGTGGGAAATAATGCCAGATTGCAACACTAGGGTGTCATTTTGTGTTGTTTTCACGAATGGTTGACACAGTAATGGGCCAAACTGCATTTGACCGTTATCGTTCCTCAAGGATTAAAGGAAACTCAAGCCACCTGACATTTAAACTGATGATGCAATGCTTTTCAATTCGGATGTATACATTGAAGACTTGATTTGTGGGTGAAAAATAACTGTAAACTGTAAAAAAAAACTGTAAACATTAAACAAGTACTGTTGAACCTCTCGTTTTGCTCCTGTTATGTATTATATGAAAAATGTTGGCAAAAAACATGGACTCATTTCTCTTGAAAGGCATCATAAATACTTCACCACAGTGTTTTCTATTTTGAGCACTGGTAGTTGCTGGAGGGAGTCGAAATTAAAGTGGGACTTTAGTTGTCTCTGGCATTATTATTATTTAATGTATTCTATGAAATCATCAAACATCACAGAGTAAAATAGAATGGAATGAATAATTTGCTTTTGTCCGAAGACCAGGTTTCACAGCTTCGTTGAATTTTGTCTTAACCTACACGATCTGGCTCTCACTAAAAAGAAATTCAAAATATTTTATGTCATGGCTCTTTAAGTCAAAAACTGGTATAGAGAAATACAACTTCTAAACTGCCATGATCCACATCTTTATTTGGTATTCTTGGACTACTCTGTGTGGGAAAAAAATGTCAATGATATTTGACTATGTATACTGTAGTATGTTTCTATTATGAAAAACAGCTCCAACATATCTACTGCCAAAACGCATCACCGAGTCTTGGCAATATTTTATCAGCCATCTACACACAAACCCCCCAGAACTCATACCCACCTCCTCCCACTGATGTATATATCGGATGAGTCGTGACAGCCTCAATAGCCGCAGCAGGCTGAGGATCTTGGTGAAACGCACAATGCGTAGGGCTCTCGCCGTCTTGTACACCTCTGAATCGAAGCCTTTCTCCACGATCAAAAAGATATAATCCACCGGTATGGACGACAGGAAGTCCACCACGAACCAGCTCTTCAGGTAGTTCATCTTAATGACTTTGGGGTCCAGGATTATCTCGGAGCTCTCCTCATTGACGATGCCCGTCCTGAAGTTCATGACCAAGTCCACCAGGAAGATGGTGTCTGAGGCCACATTGAACACCAGCCAGGTGGTGGTGGTCTGCTCTGAGAAGAAGGTTATTCCCACAGGAATGATGATTAGATTTCCCATCATCATGATGAGCATTATCAAGTCCCAATAGAACCTGTGGAGATGGGCACACGGCACACATGTTAGCATCTGAAGTCAATTTGAACAATGAACTAAATACTGCGTTGGGGGGGAAGAAGTCAGACGTATGTATGTGTGTATATATATATATATATATATATATATATATATATATATATATATATATATATATATATATATATATATATATATACGGGTCACGGATCCCATATAGGGACACCACTTGTCTTGGGTAAGCATGACACAAAATGCAAAAAAATCAACTCAATGTTCTGTCTTACTATTTTAAACTAAAATAACTTTCTGTGATGCATTGAACAGTGAACATTTTTAACATATATTTATTTAATTAAATATATACGTCTACAGCAGATTTGCCACGAAACACTTCCTTATATTGAACCCAAGGCATCTAAACTGAGAGGTGGATGTGATGATCATATAATTAGATTTGCCCTATTTTCCGGACTATAAGGTTATTAGGTTACACGGTTGATTATAAAGTGCGCCCTTTAAATTATTCATTTTTGTGATGCTTTCATATACAGTGTAAGGCACACGAAGTAAAAAGTACAATAAGAGCGGGGTTGCATTAGAAAAAGTGTAAAAAAAAAAATCATAGAACATATATTTTAAGAATTATCATCCACGACCAAAGTGAAGGTGGTGACAATGTACTTGTTTGGGATCTAAGTATGTATATCTGTCTGTTTGTGTGTATGCCCATCCGAGAAAAGGGAGGAGTTTAGATATGACTGCCATCTTTCACGGGAAGTCAGGTAGGTTACCCTTGATGTGAAAAAATGGCACCCAAAAAAGCTGACTCAGCACTTTTGGTTTTGTTGACTCAGCGTTTTTCTCAAAAATGACATTCCACTCTCCCAGGCCAGAACAACATTGAATATCAACACCATCTTTGCAGGCAGGGTGAAAATTGACAAAAAGAGGCTGACTTGGGATTATTGGTAAAACTGACTAATCAGCTTTCCCAGAAAGACATTCTGCTCTCCCAGTCCAATAAAGGGAAATGCCACCCAAAAATGATTTCGTATCATACGCAGCCATTCTACTTTCAGAACTAAATTAGGTTGATTAATTCATAAATGTTTACCGTATTTAGATGCATTTTATTGGAACTATGCATTTCCGATTTAATTTACTGCATGTCTGGTCAATACAGGGCACTGGATTATAAGTGGTACTTTCAAATTATAGTCCGGAAAATACAGTATTTTTATTTTTGTCACTCAGCATAAAACATATACACCATGTATTAGTTTTCACAGAATTAGAAAAATTATCACATCAGATATAAGAAAGACCAGTAAAAAAACAAAAAATTTTACTGCAAGTAAGCCAGTTAGCCACATGCTGACAGCGAAACCTTTATTAGAGGTTAAAGTCATTCAACGATGGTCTGAACATAGTTCTTAATCTAATAATGTATTTACATCAAGTTTTTGTTAATTCAAAAGATTCCTCCACAATATTATGTTATAATGGGCTATTTGAGCGTGGGAATTGGGGGGGTGATGGCATCCATATTGCCCAGGCTTCAACAAATGATCAATAACGGCTTTGCTTCAGAAAAAAGGTGAACCTTGATTGGTTGTTTGCTGAGCACCAGGCAACATCATCATCGACAAACTTACAAAATTGCAGCCCCGGAAAAGGACGAAAAAGGGTGTATTTTGCTTCATAAGTACTAGTTTACCAAATATATATTCCTATTGTTTAGATGAGTGCTGGCTCCCAAAATATCAATTTGTTTTTTTCCAAAAAAACTTTATTATTTCTACTTTTAGTGCATTATTATTCTGTATACAATAGTTATTTTACTTATTCAGTTATACTTAAAGGAACAGTGTGTGTTAATTGACCAATGGATGCCACCGTATTGTGTAGTGCAACCGAAAACGTGTGTTAAAAAGCACAAGAAGGAATGTTTTCTTCTCAAATCTCTGACAAGCCTTTGGCAAACTTTCAGGGTTTTTTTGAGTCCTCTGGTAGCAGCAATATGGCGGATAAATAAGTCAGCTCCTTATAAAAGAGACTTATATTATGTAAAAATTATATATTAAAGAAAAAAGGAAATTTCTTAAACTACATGTAATTTATTAACTGCATGTTTGTATGACAGTTTTTTTTCCCCTTTAAAATAAAGATTAAATATATATTTTAACGAATTAAGTTTTTTTACTACTATGATGTGCTAAATAATACACAATGTCCCTTTAAGTATATTTCATCAACCTGTCCACCAGAGCTGCTTTTTAATCACAACCAAATAAATAAAATTTTCTGCCAAAATAACCAATCACATTTAGAACGTTTTCTGTCTTAATATTACATAACAGCTTTTACCCCAGCTCTTGCCAAAAGTCATTAGCGAAAATCAGGACAAGACATATAGAAAACAGATTGATTACATAACAGTCAACTGTCTTTATACTTAATGATGCAAACATTTCATGCGCACTTAATAAAAATGTCATGAGAGAAACACATTGAAACTCAAAGTGATCCCGCTTATATCAACCATTATTGCTTTTCTTTTTCAAATTTAACAGCAAGTGTAAGGATATCTAAGGGGATTCAGCGAACATAATAACCACTCGGTCACCTTGCCACATCTATATGAACAGGACAGCAAAAAATCCCAATCCCCACATGTGCCCTTAGCATACAATCATAAGAGCTATTATAGCACATGTGTCAACTCATTGCCTGCGAGACAATACTGAGAAGCGCAAGGGAAAAACGAGCCCCATCAAAAACCTGCAGTTTTAAATAGTGGTAAACGCAAAAAGCCAGGCGTCACTCGCAAAGCATCTGCTGTAGCTGTATTTTCTTACTACAATTAATCAACCAGAGAACATTAAGCAAACCCATTGTTAGTTTACTTAAAACGAGTTTAAGGCAATACAATTAATTTCATTTTTTGTTTAAATAGCACCAGGGTGTATTTGCAAAAGCTTAAAGAAGTTTTAGCTCCTTTCTATAATAAATATGAAATCTAACAACTAAGTCGCAGATTTCAGGTAAACATTTTCATAAAAAATTAAATTACATTAAATTAAATCATTAAATCGATCATTTAAACTTGTGTTTGGATGCTATTTTCATCACTCTCCAGTCTGCATCAGTTTCCCTGGGTTCCAAAAATTGTAATGGGAAGTAAATTGTTTTTACACGTTTTTTACAAATTCACACTTGATAAACACTCAAAAAGGTTAAATCTTGGTGTAGGAAAAAATATTGAGGATTAAAAACACTCTATAATCGTTTTACAATCAAATCTTACATCTCTGAATTATGATGTAATTGTGAGCCTCCAAAAAGACCCCCAGCCCTCCAGCTTAGGCACACTCTTTATTGCATGAACTCATCCGCTACCAGCCCAGGGTAAGGAGTCTTTAAAGTCTTATGCCGTCAATGGTGATGCAAGGGGTAAGAGTCATTGACGTTTATACCCGTAAAAGACAGCAAAGGAGTTAATGTTTCTGAACATTTCGTAATTCACAACTATACTATTTTGATACTAAATCACTAGATTTTGTGACAAGAAATTATGAAGGAACCTCTGGAGTCAGTTGGCTGTACTGAGGGAAAAGGGGGTGCATTATTTCAAATACTTTTCAGTTAAAAAGTGTTTTTATTTTTCACATGTATTATTGTCCAATCAGTAAGTTGATTGAATTTAATTTGTAAAGATATTCTTACAATATTAAAACATGATTGAATTGACAAAACTACCAACTGTCACTCCTGGAAAGCATAAAAAAATGCCAATATATTTTGTACAAATTGTATTTTTACAGGTAGTGTTTTTTAAAAAAAACAATTTCTGTATTTTAAATAATTTGCTGACAGCCGAGGTAAAACAAATATTTGACTTCTTAAGTCGTCAATGGCAGTAAGCGAGTTCATATACTACCGAGGGTTCGTACACCTTTTTCATTGCCAAATTCAAGCACTTTTTGAGGAATTTCAAAGTAATTTTTTCAATTCGTCCAGTACCATTAAAAGAAAATACCTCGTGTGAATCACATATTTTGCAGACCCACAAACATATCTCTGATTTACATATGTTAATATTACGTGTGCATTTATATTATTTCTAGATCTTGAGTAAATCACAAATATTTGTTTTGAGACATATACCTCTCCACACAGGTGTTCGGTTAAAATGGCATTAATATGTAGCTTTCATTTTCAGTTGCAGGAAGTTCTTCCCATTACAACTTACCACTTATCATGAATCTGTAATCTTTGCACTAATACAAATTTCATAGTGCCCCGTTTACAGTAGCATGCAGTTGTCCTCTTGGGTGCGATTACGCTTCATAGGACAATGCCAGACCAACCAATGCCAGCTGCCGTTAACCACAAGGGAAGAAGAAATGCAATAGCAAAGCGAAGCCACCAGAGATGATGTCGGCGTTATCTTTAAGCAAACGTGCTGAGAAACATACCAACAATGTCAAGCATTAACAAGCACTTCACCCAAAAATGCAAGCATTTCTCAATCCTTGAGAGCACACATTTAAAATGTAAGCATATTCAAGGATTTCAAACACCCGTAAGAAACCTGTCTACAATGTGGCCCCTTGAATAAAATGAGTTTTACACCCCTGTATTATTCCTGCTCAAAAAATATTCCCAAATAACAATAACCCTGCCATGCAACGGGAAAAACATCCATTGGGTAAGGTCGCCTGAGCAATTCCCCAAGCCCTTCGAGCGTCGCAGTCCCGCCGATAAGGTCTGAAAATAGATGCTTTCAGGCATTCTATCTCGGGGCGACTAAAAACTCCCCTCTGACGCCATCCTCCGAGGGTGGAAATCGACTAGCCGAGCCGGCTAGCTGGCAGGCCGCCTGAGCTTGTGCTGGCAGTCTGGAAGGGCAGTAATGGATCTGTTTGAATTAATTAAGCGGCGGCCTCGGCTTCATAAATACCCGCAGATCGCGTGTCCGATAATTGTCTTCACTTAAAGCTAAACAGCGGCCCTGCAGGCGCTGCGGAATATAGCGGCGCGGTTATATTTATTCGGGCGGTCAGTGACGATAACCCTCTGCGTATGCGTGGCCTTGACTCGGCAAAGAACCTTGAGCATGGCGCAAAGGCTATTATTCTTGTGACGAAGCGCAGGGAAATAGGCCTTGAGCATGACAGCTATGTTATTTGTCTTTTACGTGAACGTAGCAGCTGAAAGGTCACTTTAGGGAGGGGAGAAAAAAAAATGTGACTCCAGCGGGATCAGGCGAGTCAAGTCCTGAGGGTTAGAGTTCAGAATCCAGTTTAAATGCCATCAAAAGTGTGCCATTGCATGAGTCGTTTTCTATCGTTTTTATATGAAACTGAAGTGTATAGGGTGTTCCAAAAATGTATGCACATTTTAGCAATTATTCATTCTACCTTGATAGATTAAACCCATTGGGGCTTCATACACGTTTTTAATGGACAAATTTAAGCAGTTTAAGAACTTTCAAAGCTCATATTTCAATTCCTACAGTGTGATTAAAATAGGGAATTTTGTCTGAATCATGTCACAAAAATATCTGCGAGTAACACATTGACATTTAATCTTGCGTGTGCATTTATCAAAGGACATATGATTTTTAGATCTTATGTAAATTCTACATTTTTTGAGACAAATATTTCCACATCAGTGTTGAGCAAAAATTAAGTGAATGGGAACTTCTTCCCATTACAATGTACCACTGGGAAACGCTATCTTAATTTTCAGCATTGGCCTATAATAAATGTCAAGTCCAGTCAAGTCACGTTTATTTGCGACGCCCTTAATCACAAGGAGTCTCAAAGGGCTGCACAGACCACAGACTATTATTACACCATCCCTGATATAAAACCAACATGAGGGAGAGTAAAAACTCAAAAACCTCAACCTGAGGAAAATGAAGAAACCAGAAGGGACCGCACTTTAGATAATCCCCTTTCCAGAATAACCAGGCTGAAATTGAAGTTTCATTAACAAACAATAACATTAAAAATAAATATTAAATATCAAAGTGATAATATAAAATAAAAAATCAAATGAAAGGTTGCATAAACTCCTTAATTTATATGTAATCCTTGCGCTACCCATTACTTAGGGCCCTTTTATGTGTAGCATGCACTTATCCTCTTGGGCGTGACCCATAGGGAGAGCTGGCACTTCGTAGGACAATGCCATACAAACTAATGCCAGCTGCAATGCGAAGCCACCAGAGAGCAGTGTCGGCCTCATTTTTTTAACAGACTTGATAAGAAACATGGCAAAATGTCAAGCATTTACAAGCACTTTACTCAGAATGCACTTTTAAATCTTTAAAAACACAACAATAAAATCCAAGCATTTTCAAGGGTTTCAAGCACCAGTACAAATCCTGATCGAATCAAGTGATGACAACCAGACTTGAAGTTAGGAAAATAAAACTGGAACTTTTACTGGAAGTATAAAAATGCAGTTCCATCAGATCAAAATGTATATCTTATTCAAGTCATGGTATCTTTTGTTGGTATTTTTGTCAAACGTTATCTTAAATGGTCTTTGCACTTCTGCTGAGGTTTTCAGATTTCCAGTAGCATTTTAGAATACATTTTTTTTCTTCGATGTCAAGTCTGGTGCCAATCCCCCTGTTCAATGGGTTCCGTCTATAAAGAAAAGATACATTTTCGAGCTATCAGCTGCTAAAATGTTTGTTGGGAAGCCATATGTACATTGTTGATATTTCTATGCTCCTGTGAAAGTGCATTCCGACAGTGGTTACCAGAGAGCTTTGAGGCACATGTTTTTTATCTAAAAAAATAACTTAAATTCTGGGTGTGAGATTTTGGTTTTGATGGAATTCAATTCCTGCGATTGGCTGAAGATAGCTGGCCGAAGATAGCTGGGATGGGCTCCAGCACCCCTGCAATCCTACTGAGAATAAGCAGTGCAGATAAGGGATGGATGGATGGATGGATGGATGGATGAATGAATGCAATTCAATCTGAGTCACTGTGGTGAAAGCATCAAACTCTTGGACTACCAGATATATAAATGACATATAAAAAGGCATTGGGATTTATCTTATTATCACACTATCTTTAATCATTAATAGTGTTATCATTAATTTTCCGAGTTTTGTACTGTGCAAAATCCAGAATGATTCCCTTATTGTGGCTTTCTGGAAAACAATACTTTTTATATCTAGGCTTTTTTGTTACAAACTGACCCCGGCCTCACATCATAGAGGGAAAAATGTATTTGTCCCTCACAGAACATTTTGGGGACCCCTGCCGTACAACGAAATCTAGTAGTCAAATAATAAAAATTGTCCCTTCAAGGGGATAGTCCTTTCATTTTCAGACCATGTCTACTCGGTTTTCATTTAAAAACTCTTTCACACATACACATATGCAAACTTTGCAAAATGACTTGGGGAAAAGAATGTTCCCATGCAAGATCACCGCACGGCTATTGGCTATTTAAGAGCTGGTCACCAAGCGTAACGGTGCAGTCAGCCACACTTAACAGCGCGTGCAGGCCTCCCGACATCATTGAATTAAGCGCTTGCTTTAACACTTTGGCCACAATGCACGCAGCTCAACCCACACTGAGCCCAGTTAGGACTTCAACGATGCAACCCCACATAAACATCTCGCCCACAATTAAAGAGCTACACGGAAGCTGCTTTACCTCCAACTGTATCGTACCACTAGTTAGTCAAGCAGCTATCGTACGCGCCGGAAAAACTTCAGCGGGGATCGATGGAAGTCACAGACGTCATTACCTGGTAACTGTTCCGGAAAAAACACAGATGACTCTGCAAATCACTGCCAACACGATTGCACCGCGGGCCAACCAACTTAATTAAATGAGCGGATGTTTTCCACCTCCTGTTTTGAGACGGCTCTTTAAAAGGTAGTATCGTACACCAGCCGTAACAAAGTTATGAGGTCACCTGTGTGTGAAGTGTCTTTGACTAAGCTCGGAAAACCTTTCCTGACGTCACAGAGATTAAGCTATAGTCAGCAATGAATGAAAGAATCAAAGCTGTAATGGGGTGGAGCTTTGTTCCCAAAAAGGTATTACAAGAGCTAAAAATCCCAACAATGAAACTTTTGTATGAATCTCAATTATAAAAGCCACCATGTTTCCCTTTTAAATCTTGCTCGACTGCACACAAACTCAACATGTGGCGACCGAGACAATGCTAAGAGAAGAGATTTGCAGTTTTAAATATGTCCACTCGATGAGGGCAAAAACAGTCGCCACCAGCAAAGCGCCCATTGTTGCTGTATTTGCTGACTACCATTAATCAACCAGAAAACATTCTGGAAACTCATCCAGATATTATATTACTCAATATAAAAGCTGCTGTACAAGGCAAAAAAAAATTTTACAAAATTTAAAAAATAGCAACTGGTTGTCTTTGCAGAAGTTTAACGAAGCTGTAGCTTCTTTCTACAATAGATATGAAATTTAAAAGCAAAGTTTCCACATCCAGGTAAATATTTTCATGGAAAATTAATTATAAACAGCAGTAATACTTTCAAACCATGAAATCTATCATTTCAATTAGTGTACTTTATGCTATGTTTGTCAATTTCCAGTCTGCATGAGTTCATCATCCCATCTCATCCGCTGCACCGCTTATCCTCAGTGGGGTCGCGGGGGTGCTGGAGCCCATCCCAGCAATCATCGGGCAGTGGGCAGGGGACACCCTGAACTGGTTGCCCGCCAATCGCAGGTCTGCATGAGTTATTCTGAGTTAATAAATTCTAGTGGAAATTATTTAAATTGTTTTTTTCTAAATCCATTTTATCTATCCATCCATACATGATCTGCCCTGCTTAACATCAGTAGGGTTGCGGTGGTGCTGGAGCCCATCTTAGCTGTCTTTGGAAAGTGGGCAGGGGACACCCTGAACTGGTTGCTAGCCTAACCCTAACCCTAACAGGCCATAATCAATTTTATTGTTTGCTAAACACGACAAGAGAATACATCTTAATGAAGGATAAATAATATTGAGGGGGGAAAAACCTCTATAAGTGTTTAATCATCAAACTTTACATAAGTCTCCGAAAGGACCCCCAGCTCTCCGGGTAGGCCCACGTTTTATGCCACACTTTTACTAGTCTGTGCCCCATTAAGAATGTTTTCTCGTCAATAGGGCCCCCAAGGTAAAGTGAGTTTGACATCCCCTGGTCTACTGTATGAATTCTACAATGGTAGGACAACATTGCTGTGACATTCTGTCTTTGGGGGAAGATTGCCTGGGAGAAAAGTCTCTTTCACCCAGCCAGTAATGTTTTCCAGCTTGTCACTGTTCTGTAAAACTAAATAGAAAACGAATAGAGGGACAGCAATTTTTTTTCTGTCACAAGGTCATACCAGAGCCATAACACAGGCAAGTCTTTATTATTGGAACGCCCATTTTGGAAAGTCTGTCCAAGAAGTATTTTCCTGGTTGCCCTTTAAAATCGATGATACCCAAATGGAATGCGGGTAAAAGGTCAAAACTGGCCGTTTTTTGCCTTGAGAAGAAGTATTACAGTTATAACAGATGCTTGAATGTTTAAATGCCCATTTTAAAATGTTGTCGGATAGAGGAGAGCAGTGTAATGATATAAAATCATGAAAGAATTAGACAAGACTATGTTGTAAAAACAAATACATTGAACAATCATTGTGTCTCTGAGGCCTATACTGCGGCAACAGTTCCTGGACAAGATTTAGCTCATATTTTTTTCCAATCTAGTTGCTAGCTGCATTAAGAAATAACATTACTTTGGTGGCTGGTATCAATTCAACAGTTATTTATTTTCTAGCTGCTTATCCTCACTAGGGTCGCGAAGAGTCTAGAACCCAATTGACCTGCCATGCATGTCTTTAGCATGTGGGAGCAAACCAGAGTACTTGAAAGAAGTACAGGAGAACTTGCAAACTCCACGCAGGCAGATGAGCAGCTGGATTGGATTTAGGACCTCCAAACTGCAGACTTGCTAAGAAGTAGGGCACCTTTTCAACACTTTACTATCCATCCATTAATTATCTGCACTGCTTTTTCTCACTAGGGTCCTACAGGTGCTGGAGCCCATGCCAGGTATCATCGGGCAGTGGGCAGGGGACACCCCAGCTGGTTGTCAGCCAGGTGCAAGGTACACAAAGACAGACAACGAGTGATACCTGGGTCATACCTATGGACAATTTGGAGTCACCAATTACACTGCAACGCATTTTTTTGGAATGTGGGAGGAGTGACCGGATGAAAGCCACGCAGGCATGCGGAGAATATGCAAACTCCGCAAAGGATTTCAACCCATGACTTCAGAACTGTGCTATGGATGCGCTAATCACTCATCTGCCGTGCCACCCACTAATTTATTGACCAGGTAATGCTATTGACACAATTACTTACTAATAATGTTAGCATTGTGGAGAAAAGCCAGTTGTCCTAGCATTAATTCCTCACATTTAATTATGCAAATTTTGATCAATGTTTGAAATAGTTGAATCAAACCCCGTTCCAAAAGTAAATACATATCTTAACATGTAGGATGTATTTTGCTTTATGTAAAACATGGTGAGAAAATGTGCTTATTAGTCACTCCAAAAATTGTGGGGAGGCATGATGACAGAAATGTGATTTTTGCTTTCAAAAAAATCATGAAATATTTTTTTTCCTTACCGAACACCCCCTGGTTTTAAAGAAAACTCGACTTTGAGGTGTTAAGTTTTACACCGGAGATGCTTCCTCCTGCCATGTGATAATGACGCCACCTACATATTTGGTTGCGGGGTAAAGTGGCTAAGTGAAACCAAACACACACTTAGAAACCTTTCATCTGCGTTTGGTTTGGCAGGAAACGAATCAAGTAGTTTATTTGAGTAAGAAGAAAGGCATTTTAAACAAAATCACAAAAACTTGCATTTATTTTTTGCATTGATGCCAGCCAATTATCAAATCATCATTCAATGGATAACTGACAATGCATCATTATAGCCCTCTTGCCAAAGAGGATCAATAATGTGCTATATATAGAACCACTAACTGGAAGGCTTAGCCAGAGGAGCACAAGATGATGTTTTATAATGGGACAGATATACCCTCTGCCTAAGCGAAGCTATGACCTGTGAGGACCAATAGTATTCTGTAGATTTGATGATACACACAATACTTTGCTGAAAACTCACATAAAAACATTGACGTACTAAAAGTGCTCTTTACATCATGGACAAAGTCTACGAGACCCAGCACATTGCACTTCGCTAAAAAACAATGAATAATGGATACTACTAACTTGCCATTAATCTTTAAGAAGGAACGCCGCCTAAAGAATAAGCCTGGTGTTAGGTTTCAAGTGAAGGGATATACTGCCAGTCTTTATGGATGCCATGACCTTGTGCGTTTTTGTTTCAAGGGTCAGCATGAACATTGAGAACGCAAGACACTCAATGCTACAGCAGCACTAGCAACAACACACTTGAACTTTTAGGCTAAGATGTGGCAGCTAGCTGGTCAAGGAAGGCAATTTCCCAGGCGACTTCCCCCTCAGAAGGTGCCCTTTACTAAATGTCAGGCACAGAGTATGGGAGTTAGGGGTGGGCAAAATGTCCTACGTGCTTCCTGGATTTACTCAGTTTATGTAATTTAAAAAAAAATCTACTATTCCATTTAAAATAACACCACGAGCTGTTTCTGAAACGGTCATTTACTCCATAATTATATAATTACGGATGGACACTTACTAAAATGTGTTTTCAAGGCAATACGGGGTACTGGGCCTTTTGTCAATATGTAAATACTTATCTATTCACACATTCAGATGTTCAGACAAAAAGATATCCATTTAAATCAAGGGTGTGTAAATGGTTTCCTCTTGCGACTTCACTGTATTTTACTAGGCACAAAGTTTAAATGAAAACCATATAGATGTTTTAAATTTTATAAAAAAGACTGTAGTGTGTAAAACATTAAAATAGTTACATTTACTACTGTGGGCAACTAAAAATGGTCTGAGGATGTAAATGGCCCTAAAGCTGTATTTTAGACCCCTTTGTTTTGATTAACATTTCAGAGCTAAGATTTCAAATAACAAATCTAAGTTTTGATGAAAGCATCAGAATTCCACATACTGTTGGTATTGCTCTGGAAAAAATATGCAGCCGCAAAATAATTGTTAAGAAA
Source organism: Urocampus carinirostris (assembly GCF_059441175.1). Lineage (NCBI taxonomy): Eukaryota > Metazoa > Chordata > Actinopteri > Syngnathiformes > Syngnathidae > Urocampus > Urocampus carinirostris. The sequence continues at coordinate 20,331,587 of NC_142364.1, read as the reverse complement.
ATACTGTATTAGGACTACATAGGTTAGTGTGTCCTTCGGCGATAAGGCGTAACCGCAATAATTATTTCTGTCCCTATATGTCCCGAGCTTAGGTGCTGAAAAGAAACCCAAATACAGTATGTAGATTTTGTAGTGAATGAAGGACTTCTTTCGCACCATGGAAATAAAAATACATAAAAAGTAAATTGGCCAAGTTGCACGCGTTGCCCATCTTATGGTAGCACTGGTCAATCTACTTATATAATGGTTTGGAACGACCACTAAGCTCATTGACTGTTAATCCTTGACCACAACCCTATCTGTGTATGCACAGGACATGCATTTTAGCTAGTCAGTGTGGGGAGAATTTGTTCATGCTAAAATCAAGGCTAACTGGAAATTGTAATATCTGGAGATGCACCTGTCTGAAATAAAAAGACAAATATTTAGACAAACTTGAAATTAGGAAAAAGTCTTAGCTTGCATATTGGCTCGGCAAGTTCACAGACAACAAATGTAGACATCGTCTGGATTTGTTTAGACAGTCAGCGATTTAAAGCAGGCACTAAAAGCACCTGCGGGAGCAGCGACAGCCCGAGCGTGTAGTTCAATCGTTAGCTACCTCATTTGTACAAAACATGGTCAACTTCAGGTTGAACTGGCCATGCAGGCTTACTCAGTCAGCTATCAGTACCAAGGACAGTTCCGTGAGGCAGGAGCCGGCTTCAAAGAAAAGCTCAGAGGAGGTTGGCCACCATCGAGTTGGACGCCGGGTGAGAGCCAGCAGGAGAGAACCCAGATGTGTGGGACGCGTTAATTGGTGAAGTGGACCGTGAGAAGACCACCGAACTGCACCTGATTTCACTGGTGGAATTAAACGAGGCTTTCGGAGCATCTGGGGTTGGTTTATCCCATTATGACAACACAATACTATATATACGGTGCTTTTATACATATATATTTCAATATAGACACACACAGATCATACACATATACACAGACAGACAGACAGACAGACAGACAGACAGACAGACAGATACATAGATAGATAGATAGATAGATAGATAGATAGATAGATAGATAGATAGATAGATAGATAGATAGATAGATAGATAGATAGATAGATAGATAGATAGATAGATAGATAGATAGATAGATAGATAGATAGATAGATAGATAGATAGATAGATAGATAGATAGATAGATAGATAGATAGATAGATAGATAGATAGACAGATAGATAGATAGATAGAAAATATAAAAAACTGAGTAACTGAACGTAACAACACAACATTTACATCTTAGTTCCACTTTTTTCACTTCCTGGAGGTTTAGGGATGTGAATGGGCCCCATGTGGCCCACGGCCCTACTTTTTTTCCAGATTTCTCGCCAGATTTGAAGTTCTTCCATGAGTTGGGTAGGCAGAATATTTTGTTTATCTTACCACATCCAACCCCTCATGGGTGAACTTCAAAACTCGCAACACATCTGAGGAAAGTTGGACACACGGAAGAAATTTGACCCAGATAGATTTCTGGCATAGGTACTTGCCTAGTAGTTTGATGAACTATCAACATTTTTAAGAATAGAAGGGTGACACCATTTTTATACATTTCCTTTAAATTATCCGTCATTGTGGTGGAGGGAAAGTTATCATAGGTGTCACCACTCAGTATCTGTGATTATCTAAGAGTGAAAAACCTGTCACTCTGAAAAACGGTTGACAATAATATACATACATGCCATACATGCCATACATATCATACGTACATACCATTAATACTCTACATACATACATACATACATACATACATACATACATACATACATACATACATACATACATACATACATACATACATACATACATACATACATACATACATACATACATACATACATACATACATACATACATACATACATACACAAAATACAAAAAATACATACAAAAGACATACAAATCCGGGTCCAAAAAGCAAAACTCTACCGCAGGTTAACTTTAGCAGCACTAGCTTCTCCACTTTTGGGGCAGAAGCACCAGCAGCTAAAGACAAATTTCTTCACAGGTTTTGATTTCCGGACCTGGATTACAAAAACATCTATTTTATTAGACAATGCATTTTCATTTACTAGAGAAAAACACAGAGAATTGTGTGAATTGTAAAAGGTTTCTGCTATAAAGATATTTAAATTGATTTTATCATTGTATAAAAGTTACCAGAGAGATTCATGGTGTCCATTGTAGATAATAAAGTAGGGATGTGCATCTATCAATGCCAGGTCGGACCCATGCTATGTCGATTTCAAGTTATCTGTATTCAAATTGGCTGCCCACATTTGAGTGAGATGTAAAGTTAGAAATTTGAAGTTTACACAATTATTACTAATTTGAATGTCATTGTATGGCAAAGAAATGTCATTTTATGAAATATAACATGGGTCTAGTCATTTTTTTCTGATAGGAAAATCATTTAATTTTTGTTCAGATTTGTTTTTCATTCTGCTTGTTTACAACAAAGCATTCTATTGGACACCTGCAACGTACATTGCTGTTGATATTCGGGTTGTTCATTATTTTGACTTTTATTACACACTGGCATTCGTTATTCTGGCTCTGTTCGTTATTTTCCCTTTTATGCACTGTTTACATCTGTTTATTGGCCGATTGTGTTTCTGTTCTTTGATGGCCACACACTTAAGGGCTGAGCTTGTTTTTGTAACCTATTATACTTTATTGTATAATTTATATAAGCGTTAATTTGAAGGGTTTTTGGAGTGGACAAGTGACAGTTTTGTTGTAATATTAGGGATAATGTCTTATTGTTTATCAATAAAGCTGGAAAAATGTGATAAAGGGAATTCACTTTGGGACAAATGTTTTTCTTTTCTTTTACTTTTAAATGCATCTGATATGTTATGTCCACCAGGTGGGACTGTGAATTGTTTTACCGTGAAGCTGGGAACAACCGAAATTCTACTAATTTCTTCACTTCTGGACAAATGTCTTTCTGTTTTACTGTATGTCCACCAGGCCGGTCTGTGAATCGCTCTTTTCGAGTTGATGCTCGATGATCTACTCACCACCACTCTGCTGAAATCTAGAGAAGGGGATATCGAAAGATTGGGTACCCAGGACTCGTCGGTCGAGGAACCTAAATCAAAAAGGATCGTAGACTAGGGATTCAAACTCTGAACCTCCAAACTGTGAGGCGGGAGTGCCAACCACTAGTCCATCATTATAAAGTCTATTCCGGCAGCACCGTTGAAGATGACATCACACGTGAATGGTAAAACTAAAAGATTCCCCACCCCCACCCATCCCAATCTCTTTGGTCCGTCGTCTTGCAGCAGAGCAATGTTTACAAGCCCCCACCATGGCGCTGGTGCATCGGCAGGTAGCACGTCGCCCGCCTGCCCGCCCGCACCAGCTTCTATATGCCGCAACAAAAACACGCCAAGCGCGCGCGAGGCGAGCGCCTGAGCGTGTTTATGTTGCGTCCAAGGACATTTGCGCGATGCAGCAAAATGCCGCAAAATGCCGCAATGAGAGTGCGAGGTGTGCGTGGAAGCTCGCAAGACCCCACGGGTGACCGGAGCCGGGAGGGAGGAGGGAGGAGGGAAGAGTGGGTGCGTTCAGGTGTTTTACCTAAAATCGCTATACGGGTGAATGATCCAGTATCCGGCCGTCTGCACCCGCTCCTGCTCCTTCTCCACCGCTTTCTGGCTGCCGAACATCCGCAGGGAGAACTTATTGACTCCGGGCTGCATCATGGCCCCGAATTGCCTCTGCATGAACCCATGTTGCCTGGACGCCGCTTCCAGGTCGTCAAAACCCACCATGGCCTCGTCACGTTCCCCCTTGAAGCCCACCGAGTTCCCGTGCTCTTTGGTGCTCTGGCCGCCCGCGCTGTTGTTCTTCTGGATTGAGTCCTGCCGCTGGAAGGCGTTATTCCCGTCCGCCTTCTCCTCCTTGGCGCTGGAGAACGAGTTGGCTTTGTCCTCCATGGCTGCGTGCGCTAGAAGAAGGGGGGCGCCCAGGGGAGAAAAGGGGAAGGGGGGCGGCTGGAGCCGGAGAGGTGCAGCTCTCTCCTGGTGTCCTTCACAGTGCTTAGGCGCTGCTGCTTGTGCTGCTGCTGCTCCTCCTGCCGCAAACACCGGAGCCCGAGTGGCCGACAGCCCTCCCCTGCTCGCGGGATCAGCTTTCTTGGGTTACCGCCATCTACCGACGGGCTCCAGCGCGCGCAACACAAACACGCGCGCGCCTGCGCTCAAACACGAGGCTCGTCTCACTGCGGCTTCGACCTGCTTAGGCTCCTGCGGCTTATTTGCATAATCATGACGGACAACACTCCCCCCTCAGCTCCACCCACGCGCTCTCCACTCCCCAATTAACACATAACGAGTCAGTGAACTTCACCAATCTGTTCTAGACGTCACACAAATGAAAGTGGTGGCCCTGAGGGCCTGCAAGGCCTTCTCTGCTGGCCAAAAAAGATCAGAATCTTCTGATGTAATTATAATTTGTCCATTATTACTTATTAAATAATTCCAAATTGTCTGTCAACCTCCTTTTATGGTTTCCCCCCTGGTTGTGCTTCTTCCAGATGATTGCTTACATATTTAGCGTATCATGCGCGGGTGGGTGGGTTGTTTGGATCTATTAATCACTAGCGTATTAGCAGCACCATTTCCTGCGGTGTATCTTGGGCAATTTTGTCAAAATGCATTTCAAAATATCATAATATATTTACATTTTGCATAAAGTATATTCCCATTCAATCATTTTAAAAGTAACCTCTCGAAAAAAAAAAAATATTACCTGTGAGAAATTAATGACATTTTTAAATATTTTATTGAACAATAAAAATAGTATTCAAAAATACTTTAAAACAACCAGATTAGTCACTGTGAATATAAATAATACATTGAATCATGCCAATCATAATTAAATTGATAAAATACCGTACATTCTGCATAATTTGAACAATAAATATTTTGTTTCAGAATAGCAGCGCGTCAATGGTGTGAAAATATTTTGAATTTTGCTCAAATATCTACAAACGTCAAAATGTCAACTTCAATAAATAGTACTTTAAAGGGAGGGTGTGTAAAAATATGTCAATTAGAGGTGGAAAAATCCCCCACCATTGATCTCAGTCGAAATGCAAAAAAAAATTCCAACCAAAAGCTAAAAACCCTAACCACCAAATCTAAGCTGTTTGCCTGATTTATTGATGGTGTCAAAGAATACTTTTTTCTTCCTCCGTATGTTCATTTTTTTGTGCTCGTTATGATACGAACAGTAGGTCAAAAAAAAAAAACCCACAAGATTAAAAGTTCCTTTAAAGGTTTTATTAAAAAACAACACGGGCATAAATGAGTGACAGGCAATGATTGTAGGAATTTTCGTACGTGAAGACTGTGATGCTTAACCATCATTCACATATTAATAGGGCAGATCATTAACTGATTACAAAGTTAAACAGCAAACATCGAGGAAATTCCACAGTTAAATAGAACACTGCTCTACTAACAATAGACTGATCATCCTTGGGGAAATCTTCCTCAAGCCGCTTAACTTTTGCTTGAGGAAATCTTTTTTTTTCCAAAAGGGATGAAAGTTGGACTTTATTTCATGTGATCATCTGCGGTGGAATACTTGAACTGATTACATCTCCTCATGAGCTGAAGTGCCCCTTATTATGTATTTCACTCAATAATTGCTCTTAAGAACACTTACAGTACGACAACATTATAAAAGACAACTGAAATGACATATTTATGACTAAATAAAAAGGGAAGTTATAATTGAAGGAACTATGCAATCATGACTTAATATAAGCAGTTACATATTACAACAATGGCTTCCGAATAAATGATTTGCTTGAAAGAATTTATTCTGAGCTGAGAACAATTTCTTCAATAATATCTTCATTCATTTGTTTTCAATTTCTTACTATTTGTGCTCTTTGTAAAGAATCAACAACCTGTTTTGATAATACATGAGCAACATCCATTATCTCCTCTTATTATGGGATTTATGGTTTGTACCAGGGGTCGGGAACCTTTTTGACTCAAAGAGCCATAAAAGCAAAATATAGCAATTTTTTTTGGGGGAAAGAGCCACACCATATATTATGAGACAAATTTACTAAATTGCTAAACTCGCGCCCCAGACAAAAGCTTAGTCTTCAGCACATTTATTTTTGATAATTTGATAAAAATTATGAAAAGAGAATAATGCCAGAGCCCGTGTCCCAAAATCAACAAACATACCACTTTAAACTTGTCTCTTTCTTGCAATTACTCAAGATCGGTTAAACTCATTTTGACCCTTTTTTTCATACATATTGGTTTCAAAACCAGATGTAAGCAGTTATTTTGTAAAAACGTCACAACATTCTGCAAACAGGGAGCCTGATGTTCTTATCTATGGCGCAGACGGCGTAGGGCGAGAGATGGGAGGGAGTGCTTGCACTTTTTGCATAGTTCCACCCATCCCTCCCACTCACCCAATCAAAAAACTTTAAGTTCTCTTCTGGTGTTTTGGCAGATTTACTGTTTGTTCTGTGGATTCATCATAAGGTATCTGAACACTGAAGACAGATAATATAGTGATGTTTTATATAACGGATTATTTAGCGTTGTACAGCCAGAACGAGTTTTTTTTTTTTTTTTTGGGACACCTTGACTGTAAATTGTAGTGAAAAACGTGCCCTATATATACTGCAAAGTACTGCTGCACTGTTAGCTTTGGTTTGGCTCTGCGTGTATCTGAACAGGATTAGTAGCTCATGTTTTGGACGAGATGGAGAAAATTTGCATGCAATCAAATTTGTTTCTGAGCCACAGGTACTCATAGAAAGAGCCATATATGGCTCGCGAGCCATAGGTTCCCGACCCCTGGTTTATACCTTTGGTTCTCAACTGATCTGACTTGAGGACCCACTGTTCTACCCTAATGACAAGCTGTGACTCAAAATTAAGTTTTCTTAATTTTCTTATTTATTTCTTATTTATTTTTTTAATTAAAACAACGGATTGTGCAATTGGAACCTTGCTGGGTGGAGTTTGTATGTTCTCCCCATGCATGCTTGGGTTTCCTCCAGGCACTCCCGTTTCCTCCCACATTCCAAAAACATGCATGTCATGTTAATTGGCCGGTCCAAATTGTCCCTAGGTGTGATTGAGCGAGTGAGTTGTCTGTCTCTGTGTGCCCTGCGACTGGCTGGCAACCAGTTCAGGGTGTCCCCTGCTCACTGCCCGAACATAGCTGGCATGGGCTTAAGCACCCCCACGACCCAACTGAGGATAAGCGGTGGAGGTAATGGATGGATGGACGATTGTGCGCTTGAAAGCAGACAAAGTAAAATATATTCACTTAATTTTCCCAAAACAAAATGACCACCCAAAGACAAAATTATCTAAAGTACTGTACATACTTGCATGTAAGCCTCCATCACATACACTGTTTTAAATTAAATGAAATGATCTGCATTTATATAGCGCTTTTCAAGTCAAGACTTCCCAAAGCGCTTTACAGTGTGCTTCACATTTCACAATAGCGGCCGTGCAGCCATGTAAGGGGCTAACCTGCTTATTGGGGGGCATTATGGGTTCATGTCTTACCTAAGGACACTTCGACATGTAACACGGAGGAGCCGGGATTCGGACTGCGATCTCTTGATCCCAAGACAAGCGCTCTACCTCCTGATCCACTGCCGCCCCTTAAAACAGCCACATACTAAAAGAAGATCGTATCAAAAATAGTTTCGTATTTTGCAATAATTTCCTTTATTGACCATTCTTTCCAAAGTTTTACGCGTATCCATCCTCTTATCAAAAACTTTCTATGGGACCCATTGTTTTGGACAGGAAAAAGGAAATAAAAGAGACAAAATCCCAATTAAATGAAACGCGGTCCCTCACAGTCACAATTGGGACAGCGCTGTTCGACTTGATCGAGCTTCGAATCATCGCCTTCTACTTTATAATTGACCCTCTGTTTTTTTCTTATTCTTAGGATTTTTTTGCCAGAGCAAAGGCCCGTGTCCCAGTGAACGGATCCAAGACCCACTTTAGGGTCCTGGCCGACCAGTTGAGGAACACTGGTTTATACTATACGAGGTGTTGCTTAAAGAAACAGTGTGTAACATTTAGTGCATCCTAGTGGTACAAAAAAAATATTCAGTGAAAAAAAAAAACACATTTATTTGAATACTAGGCAAAGATACTGTTGGGATTGTATAATTATATTTATCCTACAGTTGATATTTAATATGTTATATGTGTTCTCAGCCATTTTGAAGAGTTCTCAGCCTGTAAGCTGCTCTTCAAGGCCATGAGTTGTTCTAACTATCATACCAATGTAAAGTTTTAAAAAAAATCATAGGTCAAGAAATTTGTAATTGTTTTACATAGAGGGATGCCTACCCCGGAGTCGCTACCATGTTTGTCTGTCATCATGCTGCGACACTGTGCTCGTTGGCACTGGTTTTTGTTAGTATTAGAAAACACAGTGCTATCCAGTGATCAAATATTACACTTTGGGGGTTTAAGGATGAGTTGTCGAAAATTTACAATTATCCGAATGTCAGTGCTAATTTTAAATTAGCCTATCAATAAAATGTTAGCTTCTACCTAGCTCACTTACTGCATTGTTTGACAGACCGTGGTAGTGTTATTAAAACAAATGTGTTTTTGATAACTTTGTTTTCAAAGCATGTAAGAGGAGTATTTTCATAGTTTGTCATAAACCACAATCTAGCTTACTTGTGTGACTATAAAAGGGACACTAAATGGTGGATGAGCCCCCACTTTGTCATAACTCTGGCAATAAAATAGAAACGGGAGGAGCCGCTTTTACGATAAAACACATCCTTTATTAGAACTAAAACAAAGGAATATCTAAATGTGGCATATGTATTTTCCATACTATAAGCAGTGTGTTCATGGAGGTGGTGGCAAGGAGGAAATAAAACATCTGCTTTAGTTAAACACGGAGCCGTCAAAGTACAACTGTAATCACATATTTTCACGGAATAAACCCATTTCTGAAACACATCCCCTCTTGATAATAAGGGGTTGCTTTAAATGAATATAGGAACATAGCACCGTACACTAGAACAAATGTTCTTCGGTCACAGCAATAGAAGTCACCAGCCTTGCAGTTTAAATCATGTTAATGGATAACACGTGAGAGTTAACTAATGTTTCAAGCTAACAAATAATGCTGTGACTGTCAATCAGAGCGCATTTATGAGATGGATTGGACATACTATGGGGGAATGTGTAGGGATTCTGTGCTAATAGCCTGCTGTGGTCATAAATCAGTAGAATAAATTGCACTGGTGTCTTCCCCTTTAACTGGAACACACAGCCTGCAGTCGGACAGACCCGACACAGGTGTTACTAATGTCTTTAATTAAAGGCTCTAACGACAAGATTGCTGACACCTGTGTAGGTTGCAGAGTAAAGTAGATGGCAAGACTGTCTTGATTTAACCCGTGTTTGAGATAATGGTAAATATTCACCGCTATTTGCGTCATATGTGAAATGCTCTGTGACGTAAGGTAGGATAGTAATTGCCACTAATTTTTTTATATTGTTTATGTGTAGCAACAGTTTGAGCGCATTTCTTGTTATTTTTAATTGAATTGTCTTTGCGGTCATTGATATCAACGTTGTGAAATACTGTATATGTAGCGAGATTAGACATGGCGTGGGTAAACGTGAGGTTAATACTTTAGATGTTAAAGAGGAAAAATAAGACTGTCAGAATAAAAAGGCAAACATATTTTATAAAGTAATGGTTGAAGAAGGGGTGGGTAATTATACTTTTCTTGGGGGTCACATGAGAAACAGGAAATATTGTGGAGGGCGGGTCTAACAAGCTGAGATCCATTCTGCATACAAATGATTGTTTTCTGTTTTCATTGTTTTTTAATCATAAGCGTCACATTAACTCCAAAACACTGGTAATGTGAATGCTTGTACATTTGTTAACTATTGTTAGTGATCTTGTCTAGTCACATTGACTCAAAAACAATGGTAGACAAATTATGAAGGATTTTAGCATTTTTAAGATATATTAAAGATCTGATTAACAATGTTGTACTGCAAATTATTAAAGGCATGGATTGCCTGATAGTCCTATAAAATTTCTCATATCATAACTCATTTTACAAAAAAATATATATTTTGATTGCAGCAGCAGCAACGATATGCATTCATGAATTTTTTTGTCCATAGACCATTTCCTCAAATGTATTTTAAAGCATTCTGATTTAAATTAGTCATATAGTACATCCCTTTGTTTTAATCACAAAATTTGAAAATGCATCAGAAAACTAAAATCCAATACCGGTAGCTGATAAGTTTTTAATTTTCGCATGAAATATTTTAAGAAACGAAACGGTCACAGCATGTTTATTTGTATAGCCCTTAATTACAAGAAGTCTCAAAGGGCTGCACGGACCACAGACTACTACAGACTATCGTTACACCATCCTCTGATAAAAACCTACATGAGGGCAAGGAAAAACTCAAAAATCTCAACATGTGGAAAATGAAGAAACCTTGAGGTAATCCCCCTTCCAGGATGACCCGGCTGCAAATCATGTTGCAATAACAAATAATACTTAGATATTGCCAACGTGAAATATAGGTCATTCATAAGCTATAGAGTAGAAGTGTGTTTTAAGCCTAGTTTAATAGTTTCACTGAGGTTGCAGATCGAATCACTGGGCGAAAAGCATTCCATAGCACCGGGGCCAAAATGCAGACCGCTCTTGAACCTGCGGTTTTCTTCTTGGCTCTTGGGATCACTAGAAGACCAGCATTTCTAGAGCAAAGGCTCCGGACGGGAACATAGGGGGAATCAAATCTGAAATACAGGAGGGAGCAGGTACTTGCTATTTTTTTGTATATTGTATATAAAACTGTATGCAGTTTTATGAATGTTAGGAGAAATGGGTAGAAGAATGGCACCAAATCCTATTTTTATTAGTAGTGCTTTTTCTTTATTATTTTATACATATTATCATCAAATGGGCCGGATTTAGAAGCCTGGTGGTCAGCGGGCCATTGGTTGCCCACCCATAGCTTAGAGACTGGCCTAGGTTATAATAATAGTGCCATGAAAAGGGCAGTTTAGCAGCAACAAGGACAAATGAGTCACAAAATTTATATTTTCGGTTTTACGGGCTTGTTTAGGGTGGTGATGGCCCCGGGGAAGAAAGTCTCTGGATTCTTTAGAACTATCTCTGGATTTTGGGGGTACCTGTAACAGAAAGCCAGTAAGTTGGACAATGTCTGCTTCTTCTACGTGAGCCTCTTGTTATGTAAAATTAAAAAAAAGTATTTTGAGAAAAAAAAAAGTTTGTGTTGTAGGTCAAGTATTTTGCTTATTATTCAAATCAATATTGTTGTTTTGTAAAAGCAGTTTTTACCAATAGTTTTTACCTTGAGGCCTTTTTCATGAAATCTCGATAGTTACAAAAAGGAGATAAACTCTAAAGGGTGTGGAAATCATACGACAGAAACATTATTGGCCAATAACATTCATGTCATAGGCACATAATAGTCAAAATAACAGTGAGCCATAGTTATAAACAGTGTGCTGGCACGGTTGCCCATTGCCCTTTCTTCATTTCTTTGCTAAGCCTTTTTAGTTTTTTCCACGGTCATGTCAGTTCCCTTTAGGTGAGGCTCATGTTATGTCAAATACAAACTACTTTCTTAACGTACTGATTCTTAAGAATGCACGTTTATGATAGTTCATGAATTTTGACTTGATATTTAAATATTCTTGAATGAATTTTATTGATTAATTTTTACCATCAAGAGGGCCCGAATAATAAAGACTACCTCTGTAAAGTGATAACATTTTGTAAAAAATAAAAAATACAAAAGAAAGAATAATACAACTAGCAGTGATGGACATACCCACAGTACTTGTCCTTTTTTTAAAAAGATAAAATAGACGTAAAAATTAATATTAAAATGGTAAGTAGCCTCTCATTGGACGCAGCTGGCTCTCTAGATGAGCGGGCAAGATATTAGCTTGGATGTTTTGCATGCTTGCTGTTGGATTATTATGTAATGATCCAAATGTTACCCTAATTGAAACGGACATCCCTTCATTTATTTCCTCCTGTTTTTTCCCCGCTGAGTTTGCATTGGGCTGGATTAGTTTGCATGCCAACTGTTCACCCCCTCCCCTCTTGTGTAACTTTTGCAGTTTACTAAAAAGTTCCGATTGCATGGACTGTCATCCAAGAGGAAGTCAACAATCATACACAGTAGTCCCTCATTTTTCACAAGGGTCGTGTTCCAAAAAGTTAAATCCCATGAAGAGAAACTTGTATTTATTTAGTACTCCATTATCCATTGAAACCAAAGAAAGAACCCTATTTTTAGGCTCAAGCATGTGTTTAACAAATAAAAGGACTATACTGTATAAACATTTGCTTTCTGCATTTAACTTCTGTACAGACGCTCCACTACTTTTGACCATTCGACTGACACAAAAGGAGTTGATACAATCATTTTTTTTCCGGATGTCGAAAAATATCCAGACATTTCTGTAAGTTAGATTTTCTAAAGCGTGCACCATTTTCAGTACAGGACAGTACTTTAGTGCTTCTTTCCGGCATGTGGCGCTGTGAGAGGTCACCCAGCATCCACCACGAAGAAGAAATCGGCTTCTCTTCCTAGTTTGTGTGTAAACATTCTATACTGTATCTCCAGCGCGCTAAGAATTTTGACATTTTTATTCTATACCTTGTGTCATTCAATATGGTTGGTGTAAAGAAGACGTGAGCAGTTTATTTTGAAATGATGCGGTTGAGAAAATGGTTGGACCGCTTTTTTTTTCGGCCACTATCTACCACGGAGGAGGAAGTCACTTAAGTCTTGAAGATCATCTTCCAAAAGTAATTTAAACTTAACTTTATAAAGCATATTATTTTATGAAATATTTATTTTTACGAACAAAACAATCCAGGTTACGTATACAAGCCTTAAACATACCTATATAAACCTTAAACATACAGACTATAGCACTGAAGCAACTTAGGAACAAATTCAACTTACGAACGATCATCCGGAACCTCTCGTTCGCAAATAGGGAAGCGCCTGTATTGTGAAATTATAATTTTAAATACTTTTAATATCTTGCTGCTATCGTGCACTTTTCAGTCCAGACACTCTCCACTTGTTGACTTCAGATAATATTTTGTTGCCATCATGTAGACGTTATTGGGAAAAAAAAATGTTAGGTAAAAATGCTTTTACTTTCCTTTAGCATGTCAAATCCGTTTTTTAGCGATAGAAAAATTCTCCCTTTGCCATTTTCTAATTCTGTTGGTCCATGGCCTTCTGTTGACTAGATGGCTTTTAGAAAAACTCAAAATTGAAATATCTGCACATACGTAATGAAGCTTTGTCAAGCTGTTTGTGTACAACTTAGATAGCAGCATAAATGGCACACGCAAAAAAGAGTTGAGCAAACTGTTGAACCAATCAGAATGCATAAAACGCTCAATGAAAATGTGCATTAAAAAAAATCGTGATATAGTGAAGGATTACTGTAATCAATATGAGGAGTAAATGCCCCTGTTTTATATTCATAAATGGACCACACAACAAATTTCACATTTTATAAATTGAAAAATATTTTTCTGAATGTTACAACATCCTGTTTCCAGTCTGCAGTAAATATTTCAATCGAAATACCACAAATTCACTCCAAAAAACTCACAAGCATAAATAATAATCAACTAATAAATTTAGAGCTCATGTCCCGAATACACAATATGTGTCATTGAAACGTATTAATTAGCTCCTCACAGTAATCATTCGATCCTGCAAATTTTACAAATAACTTCTGTACCGTCACATTATAATTTATAAAATAATCTTCCTCCTATACTGTATTGCACAATAGCGTTTGAAAATTATTCCAGGACACTATCTTCAAATATTTTGTTGCCCTGAGCAACAGTGATGTCATTTTCACTCAGTAAGTAGCAAAATGGCTGTCATCAGAAAAGTATGAATACAGATTTATTTTATTGTATAAATAATTTTTCATAACGATGGTGTTAAGAAAAATACCTCATTTAAGGTTTCAGAGGGGATAGATCTTATCAATAAGAAATATTTAATGACCCATTAAATCTCACATAACAAAAACAAATAGACATAACATTTTTTAAAGGAATTAAAAACAAAGTTTATAAATACCCCAAAAAGATCACAACAAATAACTTGAACACTGACAAAGTACTTGGGTGGAACATGAAACAGCTTCTTTAATGCAAATATTAGACTCCTAAAATTTTAATAGGCTATACACAGAGTGAACGTGGCTTTTCACAGGGCACAGTGTTTCTTTCGTCTGCTGTGATCTGATTGGCCGGGCTAAAATTGCATTGTGTCGCTAAGATTACATCCCAGTCATCTCTGCTTACGGTCAATAGCTCATCTTGACATGAACAATTTCATAGGCCTGCCCTGGCAGCTATTACTTATGCCGCAAATAGCATCCTCTACAAACAGAATAGCAGCATTGCGTTACACCTTCTTTTCCGCTTGTTTCTTTTGTTATCGTTTTTGGTTTTGGAAGTCATTTTATGGAAATGCGTTTTTTAGAAGTGACCTGCTGGACTGCACACAACATATAATACTCCCGTTGACTTTGGACTCCCACCCGCGCTGGACTGACTATTTTAATTAAAGCGTGATTGCAGTTGAGAGGGAGTAGCGTTTTAATAGGATTGCGGGTTTGGGCCATCTCCAGGCCCAGGTCATCAGGCTATCACATAGAGCAGGGGATGAGGTTGGACGGAAACCAGCAAAGGCAAAATAATTTATTTATCCAGAAGAATAAATAAAAATACCTGAGAGTAAACAAAGCACAGTGTAAAAGCTGCAAGTGTTACAAATACCATTGAAAAAGAATATTTGTTTACACAGAGGTTGATTGACGGCAAGTAAAGCAACGGTTACTCAAAAACCTGCCCCTAAAAACTGTACTGTCTAATGTACTTTGAGCCACAACCAGCCCCGTTGAAATGAATATTTGAGATATACAGCCATTACCAGAAGAGAACGAGTGAAGTGATTGTGCTTTAAATTTTTGATCAGATAGAAGCTGGCCAGGTCAGTGTTGTACACTTCTGGTTTGTCTCATCTGGCGCCAGACATTGAGTTTTCATATTGTGGATTTAGTAGAGCTTTAAGCCTTTAATTGGGATTCACAATTAATAAAACAAGGGGTGGGGAATATATTTTCCCTAACTCAGGTTACTGTGCCCCAACAATTATGGCTAAAACATTTTTTAGCTTTTGAAATTAAAATATATGAAACTTTGGAGATAAAAACATTAATGGATGGCCGGCTAGAAGAAAAAGTTAAATTTTGCCTGTCGAAGAAGATGCCAACAGACTGCGAAGACCATAATGCAAATCTTGTCCATAGGATCCAACAGTAGTTGTTTATGAAGACTACAACAAAGATAATTTTCTGAGAACAAGATGACACTATGTTTAGCCAAAGAAGAAAACAATGCCAGCTTTTCACAAAGACGATAAACATTTCTCCTTAGATGTTACCTCGAGCTGTCTGAGAAGAAAAGGAACGTTTGTTAAGTTTTGGTTGTGGAGGAGACAGGAACTGCAGGCAGATGTTCTCAGAAACCTGCATTTATTAACAAATCAGGACTAAAGTACTATACGACTAATTAAATGTCCAAACAAGGAACTACAACAAAAACCAATCTTGACAAAGTTTAAACTAGAAACGACTGAAATGGAAAATGCGAGTATCAAAGAAACCAGAAAACAAACAAACCGTGCTCGGTGGTTAAAATGACAAAAACAAACAACAGACCAACTCAAAATGATTCAACAGAATGTGCTGGACAGAACGTTCCCTTTTGAAGTGTTCAGGATGATTTGGCACAGGTGTGTGATAATTGGACTCACCTGTGCCCAGTTCAAAACCCCAGGTGGGGCTCTCTGTCCCTGGAAGGTATGCTAGACCCTGATACAATGCTTATTTCACCACAGAAAAAGACAATGCACACTTTTGGCCTAGAAAAAGACGACAAAAATTTCACTAGGGAAGATGACACTAACTTTACGCACAGATGACAAGATTGCTGATTTGCAGTTTAAAAGAAGTCATTGCTATCACTGTAGAAAATGACACCAATTTTCGGCAAAGATGATGATGACGCTAGCTGAATAAGCCAAATAACTGACGACGGTAATTATCAGTGTAGACGAAATTAATTCTCAACTTAGAATAAAAAAAACATGTTTTAAAATAAGATGTAATCAAATTAAATGGTTCCTAGAGAAACAAACAACCAATATATTGAATTATGTGTCTACATCTTGTTTGGATAAAACCAAAATCGGGTCCTGACTCAGTTGTAGTACCATTACTGAACAGCAAGCATGGTGCCAAACTATTGTAATGTGAAGAAGAACGAAAACAAAAAGAAAAACAAGATGCACAACTAACTGTGCGTGATAGTGCTGTTTATCATCACAATTATGGACTTTATATCTTCTATAAAGTATTTTGTAGTAAATACTGAGCAGATTTAACGTTTATTATTATCTCTACACTTCCAGAAGTGATTAAATGTCAATTTTTTCATTTTTGAAACCTTTTCAGTCACTAATTTCCTACTCATGACGCAAATATAGCGCAGAACTAATGATGCCAGACCAAACCCATCTAGCACGGTTACACATCGGTTGTGTTTTGACGCATTTCCATATCATTATTATAATTCATACAGTCAAGCTTCAATCTATCCATTGCTGATTAAGCACGCTACAGCCCCACGATGACTAATAGACGGCTCACAGGAGATCCATTTTCAGTTGGCAAAAATGAAGGAAAACTCGTATGATTTGTGGTTGCCACAACCATAACAATGTACCCGCTCTGATAGTTTCTGGACTTGCTCACTTGACCTGACTGGATTTTTGTTCTGGTGATCAAGATAAGGAGGGCTTGGTATTACTGTTTTGAAGAACTTAGACAACTTTCCCTATTTACAAGGTACAGCATGTAATCGTTAAGGTAGTCGTGAAGTATGTCTCACCATTGCAGGTTTTTCGTTGATGGGATTTAACCTAACTATTATCACACAGGCGTGTCAGATTTGGTTGGGGGTCTATCAACTCATTTGAATGCGGGAGATGAATACCTAGACAGTGAATCAGGTGTTGATGCAGCGCAGTTGACAGCCTTTCGCTGCCTAATTCCAGATTTGTGGCATACAGTGTCCACTTGCTAAACATAGTAATCCCAAAGGATTGCCAAGTATTTTTAGTAATGGATTTACTGTCGGTTGATCCTTTGATGGGTAGTAGTCTCCAGGGTATGCACCTCCACGGCACGGGAGGGTCATGGTCGTAGAACACCAAAAAGGTCCAATAACTTTAGTCAACGACAGACTTTCCGTTTTGTTATTATGGGGATAAAATGACATAAGTGGGTGGCGGGTAAGAGTTGAAGATTTTCCATAAAGTTATGCCTTTTGCCACATAAGAGGGGACCCTTTGATCAGGATTTTCAGTTAGCTAGGTTCTGAAGAAAAAAGGGCATTATCTTCCTGTTAGTTAACATCCTGGTTGTGAGGTGGGTAAAACAAGTGATAGAACTGTTATAAGCAGTTTTGTGAAGTTCAAAAATTACAGATTAGTCCGGGCACAAATAAGCTACTGAACAAACCTGGTGTAGAGAGGAAAGAATACCTGCTGTAGAGAGGTAACGGAACATTTCCACTCCACCCTAAGAATTGGAAATTTGACAAACCATGAGTCTTTGTCCAAATTGGTTCTAAGAACTGATATGAAGATCAGCAGATTATAAATTACAATTTTATCAGTTCTTTTCTACAATCTATCCTCCAGCAACGTAAAGCTAAACAGAACAGCTATAAAGCATGGGCATGTTTATGTCTGCCTACAAAATACAACTAAATCCAGTTACAGTGGTGCCTTCTTGAGCACAGAGTACAAGGTGCAGAATTTCTCCCTTTTGATATTCTGAAATTCTCCCTACCGTAGATACTTGCATATAAGCTGTGTTTATTACTATATCAAAAAATACTGCAATTAGGGTGTTGGTTTGTATGAGCATATTTGGTTGTGTGTCACCAGTAGTGAATGGTGGGCACCGCAATGGGCGGGGGTATACGTGAGCGTATGTATGGTAATTTGTAACTCTTTACTTTCGCTACTTTTGGGCATTAGTAACCTGGTGGTTAACACCTGTTGCTTCATTTAAAAAGTAACTACCGTATTTTCCGCACTATAAGGCGCACCTAAAAGTCTTTATTTTTTTTTCAAAAGCTGACCATGCACCTTATAATACATTGCGCCTCACATATGGATCAATATTAAGTCGCAAAGTATTGCAACTAAGGCAAGCAGCCGCCGACTAGATTTTCCCCCGAAGGCGAAGTAGTCCGCGGTGTATGCGGGGATTTCTGTACCGGTGTTTCATTTCCTAACCAATGTGTCAATCATCATTTGAGTCACTATTGGCTAAAGTTATTCGGAGGTAAAGGGGGCCTATCCTTTTTCTATTTACAGGCTCGCAAAGGCTAAAGGGGCGAAACAAAGCCTACAATTGGCCGAAAAAGATGAATGTGAATCACACGTTGGGTTGCACTACGGCATAGAGAAAACATTTTTTACTATTCTGTATTTGTAAATATTTGACTCTCCTGGATTTACTACACTCACGGTTGTAAGAAGACCACGGTTACGTATGATTATTAAACGTGATGGCTGCAAGAGACTTTAGGCGAGCTATGCGGCTTTATATTTTCCCGGTATTTCGTTTTAGAACGATCTTGATGTTTCTGTAATGAGTCTATTTTTAAACTAAATTCAATTCAAAGTGTTTATTGTCATATGCACAGTAAAGAACCCCGTTTCCCTGCACAATAAAATTCTTACTTTGCTATCCACACAGTTGCCAGCAAAAAATAAAATGGAAACTAAAATGTTTGGCATTTCTTGAATCCCAAGACTTTAACCTTCCGAATGATATTTGGAACGATGCATTTGAGTGATTGGTGACATCGTACGGACACCGCATCCGCACGTATTCTCGACACGTATTTGCTTCTTTGCAAGCTTTCAGAATGTTAAGGGGGTAATAAGTTTGATGGAACTATCTGACTGTTTTGTCGACGTTCCCATTGTAGCGCCTTATAATCCGGTGCGCCTTATGTATGGAAATCATAGGACCAAAAACTATTTTTTGGGGGTGCGCCTTATAGTGTGGAAAATACGGTAATTGCTTTTTTTTTTTAATTGGCTCCCTACACTAAGAATGAGCCCATTTTCTGGCTACATTTTGGCTGAGATAATAAAATAGTTGAATGTAAAACCCATCTATAGCTGACAATCATTCCTGTTAATGCTACCATTGCTCAGTACATGGTTTGATCCACTCTGGAATGGACCACACAGATATCGGGTTTATCATTTGCAGTCGATCCCCACACTGAACCATATCCCAACCACATCAGCAATACGTCAAGGTTACATTTTTTGTCCCTTTTGAATAAAATTAATAATAGCAACTCCCTGTGGTTTGAGCTATTACCAAACACAGTGTCCTCACCTTGAAGGACTTTGTTTAAAGCCTGATTCTACATTTCAGATCAAGAAAAATAAAACATAAAAATGACTGTATAAGCCAGTCAGATTGTCACAGGATGCTAACAAAATAGTCTGATACCGAGAGTTAGAGGTGTCAGTTAGAGGGGGAAAAAACTAAGAATCTAACTTGAAGGTCATCAGAAAGCTACTCTAATTGCCTCCCGGCTTTCATGAAGACCCTCCGGCACCGGCTAATCCCAAACGTCCCCCCAAACAGGCTTAGCTGGTCAGCTGTTTGTGGTTTTGCGTGAAAAGAGTCAGCATTTGTACGCAGGACACATAGTGGATAAGAAAGAAGAATGTGACAGGAATTCTGCTGCCAAGAATCTGCTGTTTCTATCTTTCATTACTATCCTACATTGTGGAGTTTCCACTCTAACGGCTCTTTATTCATCCATTCATTTTAATCAATTTTATACTTTCAGTTATTAGAATCCAATATAGTCAATAGCTTTGAAAAATTGTTCTGTTTCCCATAGAAAAGGCCCCTCATGGATTCAATATTTTGTTCAGTCATTTTAAAGCCGGAATCTAATCAGCACAATACTTAAATAAAGACGACTTTAGAAGACATTTTCTCTGGTGGTCTTTTGCACATGTGAGATATTAGAAAACTAATAATTGTCAAGTGTCTAAGGACAGGGCTCCTTATTAAAGTCATCTGTTACACATTTAAGTCTCAAGTGAGCTTCTAGGATATGTGAGTGGCTAATCATTGCGACTATGTAAGTGATTGTCGCAACTTTGTCTGAGTAATTGTTTGAGTTGTATCATTAAGTTTCCAATAGTGTATCCCCTAAGAGACCACTTGTGTCACGAACTGCTGTCAGAAAACCAGAATACAAGTGTTCACCGTTAGGTATTGTCACTTAAAGTGTGACAGCAACCTCACAGGAATTTATCGATGAAACAGTCTTCATTAAAGCCTCAGTTTCACGGTCTGTATCCACCCTGCACTTTTAGTCTTTCTCGACAAAACTGCAGGATCCTCAGAACAAGTAGACTTGTTCGACTCGACACAGCCAGCTTTTTTGGGTACCGCAATCGGATGCAAGTAGGACAAAAATAGCCATGTCTGACTTATTTTCATGGGTACATTATTCTAGGGCATTGATTGGTCCCCCCCAAAATGTATCATTGATGCACTGCCCCAGGAAAACTGACACTATTCAGAAGACTTACTAAAACTAACGAACCATATAGGAAAAAGAATCACAAAACAATGCGTGGTCCTTTGTAGGGATACAATCTTTTCTGATATTGTGGTTGAAAACGTGCAAATGTAGCTTGATGGGTGCACGAGCAAAAAAAAGGGTCGTCTGATAAATGGGTGTAGAGACTAGATAGCATGGTTTCTGCAGAACCTCAATTCAATGGAAGCAGAAAACAACAAAATAATTGGAAGTGGTTCCATTTTATGGATTCAATTTGTGGCTGGAGACCAGCTGCCAATGCCAGTAAATTCGGATTGGACTCTTGTAGGGCTGCAACGTCATATCGTTAATATCAATTAAAATCGATTATCAAAAGTAGATAAATGTTCGTTGTGGCCCTATACTCTTGACAGCTTCTCAACTGCATCGATAAGGGTGAGGTTTATGTTTCAACAGGTGGTTTTACAATATTGGGTCCTCTTCCCTTATAACCAGGGGCTGATTAGATACTGCATTAAGGAATTGATCGCTAATGACTAGGCATATCCAATACAGATTTTTTTCAGAGACATATGCTCGAATCCCCCTACTTGGCATTAAAGGTTCTTGTTTTAGTCTAAACCAGGTATCTGGCAACCAAAAATCATTTTACTTTGTGAATGGTCTGTAATGGAAGATGATTTCTCAACAATTGGTGAGCTCACAGATACTGGGAGAATTGCCTTTAATATTGCTAGTTAAATATTTTACATCTTATGAAAAGCAGTAATAAAAATGGTATGTAACGTAATACTGTGCTGAGATCCTGCAAATCTCGCCCATGGCAGAGGGCGATAGTGAGACCAAAGATTTTGATATGGTGCCCACCGCTGCCCCAAAACAATTTAATTGGTGATAGTATTAGCAAGATAACAGCCATTTAAGCCAACCTGTATTTTTTCCTCTAGTATTAGTATGGACCTGAGTCATTTATCTATTGATCCTTGTATTAAAACGACCAATGCATAGACCCTGAGGTAAGACAATTAAATGTGTTTTTAATGCAACAGTTAATATATCCCTTTCTTGATCTGCCATAAAAATTATAAGTGAAATGTGGCTTCATTCATTTGTAAATCCGACTATGACTACACCTAAAACTAACTGCATCTCAGAGTCAAAATTATCCAAAGAAGATGGAATAAATACAATTGAGTGGAGATAAACCAACAAAATTCAAAGTAACAATCTCAACATTAGGTTATAAATGCAGGTCTGTGGTTTCAATAATATTTTGTCAAGCAGAGAAGTGTATGCTCACCGTAAGTCTTACCCTGATGTTAACCAACAAACCCTATGTATCCTTATGGCTCAACTACATAACTTACTTGTTTCAATAGTGGTGCTTTGTTGAGTGAAACAATAAATGGCAGAATCGGCAAGAGATCTGTTTTGTCTGTGTTAACGACAGCAGACAGGTTCTGGACGTTTATCTAATTGTTTCAACGATGTGGAGCAATTGCCATTTCTATAATTAATCTTTCTGGCTTTAGCAAGCGAATGCTGGCCCCAAGCTTACTGATTAGAACGTTTTTGCGCTGGAGACCTATTTCTACATATCTACAACAGAGTGGTGCTGCGGGGTGGGTGGTAATCATCTGGATACGTACGTCAGGCGGTCGTGCACACACCATGTGACGAAGCTCCCTGGCTTTAGCGTCATTGATGCAAATCCATCAATGGATCCAGAGAAGTGTCCGACAGCATGCCATCACTGACTGATGTTCTGGCCGTGGGGAGGCTTTCAACAAAATGAGATCCTCACAGAGAGGTGCTGTCACTTGATGGACGACTTCAACTCTTCACCTTAAAAGAGATCAAGAGGAATGATGCATGAGTGTTTTTCCGATTGTTCTTTGTCTTAAAAAGGGATGCACAAACTCATCAAAAAACAAGTAATGATCAGCAGAGTGCGGCTGCTGCAGCAGCTGTGTGGGACACGTGACTGAGTCCCCGTCACACTTGGAATAAGCTTGATAATGATTGATAAGCACATTTTTGGAATGAAGGACATTGCCAAAGACTACTTTGGCTGTTACAATTTTGTTTTTCTCTTTACTCAAGGTCAGTTTGGGTCTTTCAGTCTTTTTAGAAGACCATGTGTGGTCTTAAAATTGAATGCAACTTTTTTGACCTTTACTCCTCAAAGTGTTGGCATGCATCTGCTTTATCTTCATTTCTACATTTCACAAAACTGCTGGCATTAGTGACGGGCAGTCAGGGTAGCCAGGTGAGGTAGAGCCTGATGGAAATATAACGTGGAAATAAATAATTGTTAATGCAGTGGCAAAGTTCTTTCTTATTTTACTTCACAATGTTGGGATTTTATTTTTCAAAATTGCTGGATTTTAACATTATGATATTAAAATTTTTTATACAAAACCTATTACTGTGTTGAGTGTCTGCGTAGCCCAGCCCCAAATACAGTCCGATGCCCCACTATCCAAATCCACCAAAAGGAAGCCCCCGCAAAAGTTTTCACACACCAGAAAGTTTTGGAGCACTTGGTAGACATGCCGATGTGAGCACCAATGTTGGCCTACCCAGACTAGACAATCATACATTCTCCATACAGATGTGTCCCAGAAAGGCCTGGGAGAAGTCCTCCATCAATATCAAGATAAAAAATTGAAAAGTAATTGCCTTTGGGTCACACACATTAACCCCAACAGAACTAACTTGCACGGCGACAGGCTGGAGATCCAGGCATTAAAGTGGGCAGCATGAGAACAATTCAAAGACTATTTGTTGTATGCCCCTCACTTCACTGTTTTCAAAGACATGAATCAACTCCGATATATTTGCGCGCCTGCTTTGCTAATCCACGTCACTATAAGATTTACTATCTTAGCAGTTACTTTATTACATTCCTCCATTGTCACAAAAAAGTTCTGTGGAAAAAGAAAGTTGGATGTGCAAAAAAAAAAGTCAGTCCTGCAGGGACTGTCAGTCAGTCAATCAAAACATACACGAATATTGGAGTCGAAAGTTTCCATCTGTCATGTTTGTACCAGTACTTCGTCATCAGGTGTTGGTGGGTAGAATGCGGCCAGGCCTGGAAGTCTTTCATACAAAGCACTTTGTCAATAGCCAACGAATCAAAACGATGAATTCCATAACAAAACGGTTCCTCTGTCCTTTGATCAACAAGCGCAGATGCGTCATGCGCGCCAACTAATTAACCACATTCGCCATGGTTTTGACGAATACTAATAGCAGGTTTTGACTAATGTTGAAGTTCTGTCCAATACAGAACTTCTCCAGTGACCATTTTTTTCTAAAAGAGATGCCCACTCCATCATGTGAACACTTCATCACCTTACTCTTCCCAACATTCATGCATAACTTACGCCTATCACACACTCTGATCAAGATGGCGGCTGCGCATGGATACATGCTTGCGGCGAGCTCTCCAGCTAATCTTCTATTTATTGCCGTTCTCTTGTCTTTTTTGCTTTCACTTTTGGACACATGTGTGGCCAAAAACACTTACAGTAGGGACGAACTTATTCGGTTGGGTGGGCGTCTAAATTTCGATTATTCGGGCACTTTTTATACCGCCCATGATATACCGAGCGAACTTCAAAGAGACCCGGCATCCTTGTGGACAGCTATTCCTCTTAATAAACGGCGGCGGCGGCCCCGTAAAGAAAGGAAACAGAAACGTGGTTGCCGTGCAGGTAGATGTGTGAAGCGTGTGAAGTCCAAGCAGCAAGATGGACGCGAGGATGGACGCGAGGATGTAACTAATTCCACCATTCATTCCTCGCCGGACAACCGACGCTTTAAACTCAGCGCTCACAAACGGCCACAACGCTGGGAGCTTTTGAAGATCTCGACAAAGACTACAAAGAGTTCAGCTAAGTCAAATGATTCAGCAAAGCTGAAATTTGGTCTGTTAAATATTAGATCGCTTGCTCCAAAAGCTTTACTTGTTGATAACATTATTCGTGATTATAAACTTAACTGTATGGGTCTTTGTGAAACGTGGTTACGCCCGGATGAGCACTTAGCGCTAAATTATGCCTCTCCCCCAGACTACGAGAGTAGTCATATAGCACGCACGCTGAAAAGGGGTGGTGGTGTTGCGCTAATCTCTGAAAAATCGCTCAAATTTTATACACGTACCTCTAATAATTACAAAACGTTTGAGGCTCTTGTGATGCGGTCCCCTCAATTGTCAATTGATGTAATAACTATCTATCGTGCACCTGGGCCATACACAACTTTCTTAGACGAATTTGCTGAACTTTTGTCTGAACTAGTAACCTATGCAGACAAAATTATAATTATGGGAGACTTTAACATTCATATGAACTCCCCACACAGTTCACTTACTATTGCGTTTAGTTCTCTAATTGATGCATTTGGTTTTACTCAACTGGTTGACTTGCCAACCCATAAAAATGGGAACACGCTAGACTTGATTCTGACTCGAGGAGTTTTAACCTCAAACATTATGGTGCTACCGTGTACTACTGTTATCTCTGATCATTATTTAGTGACATTTGAGGTGCTAACTAAATGTAGAGTTAATAAAGCTGAGGGATTTAGCGGACGCAATATAAGCACTGGCACAGTTTCTGAGCTCTTTGAACTCCTTCCTGGAGCAGTTGCGTCCTTTCCTAAATACAATGGCTCGATTGACTCACTCATGAATGAGTTCAATACCACCCTGACTAGTGTGCTGGATTCAATAGCGCCCATAAAACTAAAATCACGTCCTAAAAGACGCACACCTTGGTTTACTGATGAAACTAGAACCCTTAAAAAAGAATGCAGGAAATGGGAGAGAAAATGGCGCGCTACCAAGCTTGAGGTTTTCCATCAAACCTGGTGTGACAGCTTGTTAAAGTATAAAGCGGCCCTTGCCTCTGCAAAATCGGCCTACCTTTCGAAGGTGATTGCGTCTCAAAAGAACAACCCCAAAGCCCTTTTTGACACTGTAGCATCGCTTACAAGGCAACAGCCTATCGCAGACAGTTCGACACACTCTGCTCAGGACTTAATGGTCTTCTTCACTAAGAAGATTCAATGCATACAGGAAGAAATTGCAAAAGATATTGTTAGTACCACACGTATTAAAGGACTGAAATTTACAGATGCACGACAGGGTGGCTGCCCTGGGAAAATGGCCGGTTTTAGTGAACTGTCACTTGATGATCTCAAACAAGTGGTGAATGCGGCCAAACCGACAACTTGCCAGTTAGACCCGCTCCCAGGTTCACTTATTAAAAGTCTTTTTAGCGTCCTTGGGCCTTCAGTTCTAAATATTATAAATACATCACTCTCCTCAGGTGTAGTTCCAGCAGCTTTTAAGTCCGCCGTTATTAAACCCACACTGAAACGACCCAACCTTGATCCAGAAATATTAAGTAATTACAGACCTGTGTCAAACCTACCTTTCCTCTCTAAAGTACTCGAAAGAGTAGTGGCACAGCAGCTGAATGCTTTCATATCGGAGAATAACCTTTTTGAATCCATGCAATCAGGATTCAGGGCTAACCACTCTACTGAGACAGCTCTGATCAAGGTAACAAATGATCTCCTAATGTCAATGGATTCTGGCGCTTCATCACTTTTGCTGCTGCTGGATCTTAGTGCTGCTTTTGACACAGTGCGCCACAATATCCTACTAGAACGGTTGGAAAAATGGATTGGTCTCTCAGGAGCTGTCCTCTCGTGGTTCAAATCCTACCTCTCAGATAGGACACACTGTGTTAAATATGGTGAAACGACATCTGAGCCCTTTAATGTTACCTGCGGTGTTCCGCAGGGTTCAGTGCTCGGCCCCCTACTTTTCAACATTTACATGCTTCCATTAGGTGATATTATTCGCAAGTACAATATCAGCTTCCATTGCTATGCAGACGACACTCAACTATATCTTCCGTTGGAGGAATCTTCCACACTAAACTGTGGAAATTTGGAGGCCTGTCTCACTGAGATAAAAGAGTGGATGTCACTCAATTTCTTGCGTCTCAACTCTGAAAAGACTGAAATGTTAGTCATTGGTCCTTCTAAATGCCGGGACTTATTCTCAAAAACTGCTGTGAACATTGACAAATGTCACATCACACAGAGTGACTCAGTTAAAAATTTAGGTGTCATATTTGACCCTGATCTATCCTTTGAGATGCATGTAAAGCAAATTACTAGAACTGCCTTCTTCCATCTTCGCAACATTGCTAAAATCCGTTCAATACTGTCTCAGTCTGATGCGGGAACAATAATTCATGCATTTGTTACCTCCCGTCTCGATTACTGCAATGCACTACTCTCCGGTCTCCCGAAGTCTAGAATCAAGTCTCTTCAGCTAGTACAAAATGCCGCAGCGAGGCTCTTAACCAGGACAAAAAAGTACGATCACATAACACCGATTTTGGCTAACCTGCATTGGCTCCCAGTTAGCCAAAGATGTGACTTCAAAGTTCTCTTAGTATTGTACAAAATCATACATGGACTTGCTCCCTCTTATCTTTCAGATCTGATCTGCCACTATGTCCCGGTCCGAAGCCTACGATCTGAGAGTGCTGGTCTTCTGATGATCCCGAGAGCAAAGAAGTCTTCTGCTGGTTCGAGAGCGTTCTCCATCCGGGCACCGGTGCTGTGGAATGCTCTTCCCCCTGAGATTCAATCTGCAACCTCAGTGGAAATGTTTAAATCTAAACTTAAAACTCACTTCTACTCCATTGCATACGAATAACCTACTCCTCTTGTCGGTTGAAAATAGTTTGTGTAATATAGTGTAACAATCTGTGAAGCCCTTTGAGACTCTTCGTGATTTAGGGCTATACAAATAAAAATGACTTGACTTGACTTGACTCTTCCAAACTCCATTACCAACCTTCTCAATGTTTCCTCAGAATCAGCCACAAGCGCTGTGTCATCTGCAAACAACTGATTTACCCGCCACACCGTTCCACTGTTAACCATCATCTATACACCAAATGCCAAATACTCTTGGATTTACCTCTCACTACACCATCCATGTACACATTAAACAGCAATGCTGACATCACACACCTCTGTCTCACACCAGTAAACACGGGGAACCACTCGCTTGTCTCTCTCCCTACTCTTACACATGCTCTGCTGTTCACATAAAATCTCTTCACTGCTTCCAACAACTTTCCACCCACACCATACATTACCATCATATCTTAGCAAGTAAAAATAAAACTCGTCTAAATCCACATTTGTTGTTGTTTTTGCATATACTGAAGTTGGTGTGCTCTGGGACCGATGCAATTAACACCACAAAATCTCATCTCCACCAGTCTCGCAATTTATTCAGAACAAACTCGTCAGTCATATTCTTATGATTTCACCCAAGTTCTTGACTTATTGTTATTGTGACTGCGTTAAAAAAAGACTATTGGATCAAGCTTATTAAGACTGCACAATGAGCGTGCTCCATCTGAAGCCCTCGTTTATCTCTCCCTCCTGTCATTTTCACATCTTTGTGGAGGACTCGTCCCTCATCCTTACACAACAGGACAAACAAACTCACTCTGTGATGGATTATTTTACAACATCCTCCCTAGTAATCATAAAGTAGCCAGTCAAACACGCGACAAACAGCTGGCTGAGCAACTGCTTTAAATATAGATACTTCCACCCCCCTTTCCCTATGTTCTGTTCCCTGTTTTTATCTTATTATGTAATTTTGTTTGTGCAAATGTTTCCCCACAAATGCACTTTTAAGGACAGCTGAGATCTTGCAACGTTGACATTCACTAACGCTTGGAAGAAATACGATGCTTGTATGGAATCTGAAGGTTATAAAAGTACAAAAGCAGGGTTGAGGAGTAGCTGAACACATGTAATAACGTTACTTAATTATGATACAAAAAAAGTATACTTAGTAACAGTTATAGGAAAAAAGACGTAATCAAATTCCAGGTATACAGTATGTTACATAAGTGAGTACACCCATTACATTTCATTAAAATGTTTAATGGAGCATCATTGACGACACAATGAAAATAAGTATATTAACAAAGGCCATGGCTTACTGGAAATATATCCTCTGGTCTGATGAGACAAAACTTAATGTATATGGCTTGGATGGTGTAAAGCATGTGTGGTGGCAACTTGATGAGGAGTACAAATATCTTTGTGTCGTGCCTAAAGTCATGAACGGTGTTGTGAATGTCATGGTTTGGGGCTGCATGAGTGCAACTGGAGTTGGGGAGTTTCATTTCATTGAGGGAAACACGAACTCAATGTACTGTGAAAAACTGACGCAGAGAATGATCCCCTCCTTCCAGAAACTGGATCGCAGGGCAATGTTCCAGCCTGACAATATCCCCAAATAAACTTTTAAGATGACCAAGGCTTTTCTAAATGGCCTAACGGTAAAGGGGGTGGACTGGCCAAGAATGTCTCCAGATCCAAACGAATAG
This sequence comes from Urocampus carinirostris, assembly GCF_059441175.1. Classification (NCBI taxonomy): domain Eukaryota; kingdom Metazoa; phylum Chordata; class Actinopteri; order Syngnathiformes; family Syngnathidae; genus Urocampus; species Urocampus carinirostris. The sequence goes on along the minus strand of NC_142364.1, from coordinate 20,302,299 downwards.
AACATATTCAGGGCATCCTCAAGTGCAAGGTGGAGAAGCACAAGCTCTTGAATATCCCCCAGCTCTGTCATGTTGTCATGGAGGAGTGGAAGAGCATTCCAGTGGCAATTTGTGAGGCTCTGTTGAAATCCATGGCCAGGAAGATTAAAGTGGTTCTGCAAAATCAAGGTGGCCACACAAGATATTGAATTTCAGGGACTTTTCCTTTAGGGTGTACTCACTTTTGTTACCAGGGGTTTAGCTACTAATGGCTATATTTTAATTTTTGGGAGGTGAAAAATACATTTACACTGATATGTGTCAAAGTAATGTTTCTTCAGTGTTGTTTAATTAAAAATAATGAGGAAATCTCTGCGGAGATGTGAGAAGTGTATCTACTTTTGTAACATACTGTATTTAGTAAAAATTATGATTAACTTGCAGGGTTACATATTTATTTAAAAGCATATTTATGTTGCACACGTCAAGGGACGGTGATAAATTCCGGTGTGCGTTGGTTTTAATTCTTCACTCGTCCTCGTTTGCATTACTTTTGTTTGTCCATTTGCCACAATCTCTGTCATCGCATTCATCCCACAGACACGGAATGGCGCGCCCACTCTGTGTTCCCCTGTAGCTGCCCCAGGTGCCTGAATATAAAACATAATTATATGACCAAAAACTTCACAAAACTAACAAAAACATACATTAAAACTGCAATTAACAAGACAAAATACAAGTTTTAACATATAAACTAAATAACATTATATTAAATGATTCACATGTGTCTCATATTTACATGTGCTGAGGGTGTCCCTTGCCTACTGCCCAAAGATACCTGGGATGGGTTTTAGCACCCCTACTGAGGATAAGTGACGCCAATAATGGATGGATGGATAATGCGCTGAAGGACGAATTGTGTCTGTCATAATTTCAATCACTGACACACAGAGAGCGCAAGAGATGACAGGACATCCAGAAAGTAAACACTTCATGTGTATGAAACAATATTGGGTTATTGAAGCCCCAATGTGTAATATTTGACCACTTGATGGCACTGTGTTGTCTGGTACGAGCGACGGGCAGTGATACACAACAAAGCGTGGCGGCACGATGTCGGAAGAACATGGCGCCAATCCAGAGTGAAAAGTAAATACACATTTCTTGACCTATGATTTTAATATAAATTAAAATGATATGTGTTTTTGCCTATTATTCAAATAAATGTTGTTTTTTTTTACTGGATGGTTTCTTTTTTACCACTAGGAGGCACTTTATATTACACAATGTCACCTGTATGTGCTGTTATTGTGAACTAAATGGAGCATATCTGGTCTGCCATGTCAAAAAGAAGGTTTTTTTTTTTTTGCTCAATACACTATACTATGTGGTTAAAATGTGAGCACTTTTTTTGTTGTAACTGAATGAAGTTAGTTTCCTCCATTCTTTTTGGGGGGTATTTATCTTTCTTAAACAAAATTTAGTAATTTTATTTTTATTTCTTGTTATTATGTCTTGTATTAGCATATTTAGTATTGGAAATCATGGTACATTACGCCAATATTATGGTATTTAAATTACTTACTCATTTACAGTGTTCAACAGGTACAGACGCTGTCCTACTTATAGACAAAATTTGTTCCGGACGATCGTTCCTGAGTTGAATTTGTTCATAAGTTGCTTCAGTGCTGTATTTTGTATGTTTAAGGTTTATATAAGTATGTTTAAGGTTTATCATTAACCTATATTGTTTTGTCCTAAAAATAAACATTTCATAAAATAATATGCTCTATAAAGATAAATAAAATTAAGTTTAACTTACTTTTAGAGGATGAGCTTCAAGAGTTAGGCGACTTCCTCCTCCGTGGTAGAAAGTGGCCGAAAAAAAGCGATCCAAACATTTTCTCAACCGCATCAAGCTTTCTTATTCCACTTTCATTTCCGAAGAAAAGGGTCGCCTCTTCTGTACACTTTACACCAACCATATTGAATGGATGCACAGGATATAAAACAATAAAAAATGTCAGAGTTCTTAGCGCACTTGAGATACAGTATAGTATGTTTACACACGAACTAGGAAAAGAGGAAGCTGGATTTCTTCTTCGGGGTGGATGCTTGGTGAGCTCTCACAGCACTACATGCCGGTAGCGGCGGAAAGGAGCACTACAGTACTGTCCTGTTCTTGGAAAAAGGTGCACAATACAAAAAGGAACTTACAGCAATCTCCAAGTATTTTTCGACATCCCGGCTATTAACTGTATCGGATTCTCTTTTAAAGTCCCAAACCTGTATATACTAGCTTTGCTGGAATTAAGATTGAGGGCAGCATTATTTGCCATTCTAATGATGGAAAGGACGGATGGGAGCACTCGAGTTTCATGTTGTCACTCGGCACCGGTCCGCGGCCGGGTTGTGTTTACAAGTTGGGCCCGAGCGCAGCTGATACTTTACATGTAAGCTTAGATGCCTGGCTCCGAGGCACGAGACACTGCAGGTAAATATTTGAAAACAAGCATGTAAGGTTAAGCTGGTTGAGGTAAATTTAGTAGCAATTTGGTCTTGATACATACACAAGTTGCAATGTGTAGTGATTCTTAGATGCCATTTTCAACCGGATGCAATATGAGGAAAATAAAATATTGAATGTTTAGAAGTTAAAGCCAGTGACGTGCTGTGAAGCTCATGTCTGGTAAGGCATAGTCAGATCTTCGAATAAATGAACTTACTGTACAGCTTATTCATCATTTAATTGGCTACATTTTACGTGTTTTATTTTGTTTTAAAACCATTATTTTTTTCCATGACAATATATAAACTGTAACATAAAGGAAAATACCTTTTTAAAATGTTATCGTGTGACCTATACTTGTATTAGTTAGAATCTCCTGCTTTGATTTGAAGTACAGTTTGGAAAACTTCAATTTTGAGATGTAATCCTCTGTTTTTTGTCAGATGAAAGCCAGGCAGTGGGACAAAATTTTCAGATGGCTGCACTTTGATTGCTATTAGCTTCCTAATACTACCTCTTTCATCAATTGGACCCGAGGAAGTGGGCCAAATCAATCACTGCTTGTTGTGACACAATTCCCCCCTGAAACAAGTAATTCAGTTTACCTCTTGTGTTCTGCATTCTGATTGGCTAAACAGAGTAAGATTCTTTCTATCGACAGCAAATTAAAACTTCTAGACATGCTAAACTTACTCTGGAGCCACATGCGGGTCTTTGAGACTCCCTAGTGGCTCTCGGGCACTTGTTCAAAAATGGTTGATGATGGAAAATATGTGATTTCTGTAGGACGGGCCCCGAAGGTAAAAGCAGGTTTCCAAATGTCCAAATGATGGCAGGAAAGTATTATGTAAACTGAGTTGTTTTCGTAATCCATACAGTTATGAAATTAAACAGCAAGATTATTTTCAAAATTATAATTTGACACTGCAAAGTTTATTTGTTGGGAAAATTGCCTATAAAGAGTATTTCTTGTAAATACTTGATTAAATAAGTGAATAAAGGTTTCTACATAGCTGGTCTTAACTATTGCGGGACTTATTTTGAATGTAAAATTTGGGATTACTGTTACAACAGAATAAGGCAGGCTGCTGAGCCCTTTTTCTTGGACTGTTTTCAAGCGACAACAGAGGACAACTAACACTCAAACTTTGTTTACGCTTGTGGGAGTCCAGCATCTGCACATTCACTCCCTCCCTGATCTTTTGCCCCTCCCAGCATTTTATTTACAAAATTTGAAGCACATTAACATAATCATAACCGTCATTTGGTCCGTTCAACTCTTACAAGGGAATTTATCAAGCCATATGACACATCTTGTATTGCTTGTGTCATTGTCTTGTGACACACAAAACAAAGCCCATAGTAATAGCTGTAAATGAGTTAATAATTAATACTGTGTGTCAAGTCAAAGAATAGAGCATGTTATAACAGTAAATATATGATGAGTACTAAATGAGTTAAGTCAAGTCAAGTCAAGTTATTTTTTATTTGTATAGCCCTAAATCACAAAGAGTCTCAAAGGGCTTCACAGGTTATTACACTACTGGACTGTCTCAGAAAATTAGAATATTGTGATAAAGTTCTTTATTTTCTGTAATGCAATTAAAAAAACAAAAATGTCATACATTCTGGATTCATTACACATCAACTGAACTATTTCAAGCCTTTTATTATTTGAATATTGCTGATTTTGGCTTACAGCTGAAAAAAACTCAAAAATCCTATCTCAAAATATTAGAATACTTCCTCAGACCAAGTAAAAAAAATAATTTTATAACAGCAAAACTAAATCAAACATTTGAAAATGTCCATTGATGCACTCAGTACTTGGTTGGGAATCCTTTTGCACGGATTACTGCATCAATCCGGCGTGGCATGGAGGCAATCAGCCTGTGGCATTGCTGAGGTGTTATTGATGCCCAGGATGCTTCGATAGCGGCCTTCAGCTCATTTGCATTTGTAGGTCTGGTGTCTTTCATCTTCTTCTTAACTATACCCCACAAATTCTCAATGGGGTTCAGGTCAGGGGAATTAGCAGGCCAATCAAGGACAGTGATGCCATGGTCAGTGCACCAGTCACTGGTGGTTTTGGCACTGTGGGCAGGTGCCAGATCATGCTGGAAAATGAAATCCTCATCTCCATAGAGCTTTTCAGCAGATGGAAGCATGTAGTGCTCTAAAATCTCTTGGTACACAGTTGCATTTACTCTGGACTTGATGAAACACAGTGGACCAACACCAGCAGCTGACATGGCTCCCCAAACCATTGCTGACTGTGGGAACTTCCCACTGGATTTCAAGCAACTTGGATTTTGCTCCTCTCCAGCCTTTCTCCAGACTCTGGCACCTTGACTTCCAAATGAAATGCAAAACTTGCTTTCGTCTGAAAAGAGGACTTTGGACCACTCTGCAACTGTCCAGTGCTTCTTCTCCATAGCCCAAGTCAGACGCTTCTTCCGTTGTCTTGAGTTCAGAAGTGGCTTGACCATGGGAATGCGGCTATTGTAGCCCATTTCCCGGACACGTCTGTGAACTGTGGCTTTTGATACCTGGACTCCAGCTTCAGCCCACTGTCTTTGAAGCTCCCCCAAATTCTGGAAGCGGCTCTTCTTCACAATTTTGTTAAGGCTGCGGTCATCTCTCTTGGTTGTGCAGCGTTTCCGGCCACATTTTTCCCTTCCAACAGACTTTTTGTGGATATGCTTTGAAACTGCACTCTGTGAACAGCCTGCTCTTTGAGAAATTTCTTTTTGTGTCTTACCCTCCTGATGGAGGGTATCAATGATGGTCCTCTGGACAGCAGACAGATCAGCAGTCTTCCCCATACTTGTGATTTAGTTTACTGAACCAAGCTGAGTGTTTTTAAGGCTCAGGAAACCCTCGCAAGGTGTTTCGAGTTAATTAGATGATTCAGGTGATTAGTTGAATAGCCTACTTGTATACTTTTTCATGATATTCTAATATTTTGAGATAGGATTTTTGAGTTTTCTTAAGCTGTAAGCCAAATTCAGCAATATTCAAATAATAAAAGGCTTGAAATAGTTCAGTTGATGTGTAATGAATCCAGAATGTATGACATTTTTGTTTTTTTAATTGCATTACAGAAAATAAAGAACTTTATCACAATATTCTAATTTTCTGAGACAGTCCAGTATATTACACAGACTATTTTTCAGACTATTATTATACATTACCCTGCTCTGGAGCCGACAAGAAGAGTAGGTTATTCATATGCTATAGAGTAGAAGTGAGTTTTAAGCTTAGATTTAAACATTTCCACTGAGGTTGCAGATCGGATCTCAGGGAGAAAAGCAATCCACAGCACCGGTGCCCGGATGGAGAACGCTCTCGAACCAGCAGAACACTTCTTTGCTCTTGGGATCACCAGAAGACCGGCACTCTCAGAACGTAAGCTTCGGACCGGGACATAGGCGGAAATCAGATCTGAAAGATAAGAGGGAGCAAGTCCATGTATGATTTTATATAATACTAAGAGAACCTTGAAATCACATCCAAGGCTAACTGGGAGCCAATGCAGGTTAGCCAAAATCGGTGTTATGTGATCGGACTTTTTTGTCCTAGTTAAAAGCCTCGCTGCGGCATTCTGTACCAGCTGAAGAGACTTGATTCTGGACTTCGGGAGAGCGGAGAGTTGTGCATTACAGTAATCGAGACAGGAGGTAACAAAGGCGTGAATTATAATTTCCGCATCCGACAGACAGTATAGGACGAATTTTAGCAATGTCACGAAGATGGAAGAAAGCGGTTCTAGTAATTTTCTTTACATGCGTTTCAAAGGATAGGTTAAGCTATGCTAACTACACAAAGTCTATAACAGTTAGTAGACCTTATAACGTCTAATGTCGCATTATATCTGCGCCTGCAGGCCATCTAAAAAAAAAAAAAAAAAAAAAAAACGGAAAAAAGTATGTGTACCCACATCAACATGTAAATAAAAGATAACAGACAACACATCAAAACAATTCAATTTGCAAAGCGTCACCGCATCAAACATTCCAAACTGGGGCCACACCCCTTATGGCACTAATGATCTCAAGATGGGAACGTATGGACTTGTTTGTGCTTAATACGGAAGACATAGTTCACGGTATGATGAATGCTACAGTTAACAAAGGTACGGTAGATAAATCATTGGCCCCCTGCTTAAAATAAAATCTTGGCGGCTTTGTCGTCAGCATGCAGCTGCATGCGAAGACTCGTATGTAGGTCATGTTAACAAATTGCGCTACCGTGACGTTTCTTATGAGGTCACGCAAGGACAAATGTAAAGACTGTTTAATATACGTCATCTGAACCCGTTCACAAAGCCCTACATGCCTGGAAATGTCAGTGAATGAATTCAGGTCATTGTTTCCATGTGAAAAGGGACTCAAGTATTTTCTGTCAAGATTTGAGGTTTTTTGTTCTACAAAGGTCCACAACCCTTAGATGTTAACCGGTGTTCTGCTGAAATATACTACCCAGTTGAGACGTCCTACCGTAGGCTGATCTGACAGCAATTGTGTTTTCTTTATGATCATGTAAAATCAGCAAAACTAAAACTCAGATTTATGGCAAACAGAACTGATGATATGAGGGTTGACATTAAAGTGGAGAGCATTCTAACATACTGCATTACGGTGTGGCATGCTGGGTGCACGGCAGCAGACAGGAAAACGCTTCAGAGGGTCATCAACACAGCCCAGAGAATCGTTGATTGCTCTCTACCCAGTCTGAAGGACATTGCCTGCTCTCGCTACCTCAGCAGAGCAGAAAACATCATCAAGGACTTTTCTCACCCCGGCCACCACCTCTTTGACCTGCTGCCTTCCGGCAAGCGCTACAGGTCACACAAAACAAAAACAGACTCTGAGACGGTTTCTTCCCCAGAGTCATTACCACCCTTAACACACACCGCACAACAAACTGAAACTCTTGCAAACACACTACCTCATACAGATGTAAAATTGTATTCATGCCTATGCTCACTTTACACAATGTTGACTATTTTTTGCACAATGTTGACTATTTTAGCACTTAATGCATATTGCACTAATACGATCCCAAAACTGTATGTAACATCCTACATGCCCACATTTCTTGTGTAAATATTGTGAAAATTATAACCTTATCTTCTTTGTTCCTCTACATTGTGTAAATTATAACCTTATCTTCTTTGTTTTCTTTTATCCTCTCTGTTAAATGTGATCCTGTTAAATGTTCAACCCATTTTGTAACAATGACAATTAAGGTATATTCTATTCTACTCTATTAATACATACACTGTGTGATTACAGTAGTCAACAAACACCATGTTCGAAAAAACATGCCAGACCTAAAAGCCATGTCAGAAAACAGCATATTGAAGCAGTGAAAGTGTCAAATAAGAGTAAATAAAAACAAAAATCTTACTCACCGCTTTAAACAGAGTGTATTGCTTTCAAAGGCAAATATGATAGGTAGGACGAAAACTTTTATGGTATGTGTGCGCATGCACACTGGGCATTGGTAGGACCCCTCAGTGATGTGAAGGAATAGTGGCCTCACATCGCCTCGGTTTCGTCTTTTTCAGTTACTAAAAGATTCAACCTCATCTTTGTTCCTCAGTCTCTCTCTTTATTTTATTTGCATTGTGTCATATACGTCTCAACCCTGTACACTCTAGACCAGGGGTTGTGAACAAGTTTGACACAATGAGCCAAAATTTTTAACTGTGAGAGTCAAAGAGCCACACCACGCACTGACCTGCCATGACAGACAGACACACACAATTAAAAACATATGATTTGCCATAACATGCTCTTTCTCCTGAGATCCGATCTGCAACCTCAGTGGAAATGTTTAAACCTAAGCTTAAAACACACTTCTACTCTATAGCATATGAATAACCTATACTTTTCGTGGACAATATCTCTGTATTATTTGTGATTGCAACATCCTTTGCTGTCTGGTAATCCTGAAAGGGGATGCCACATGTGCGGTCCCTTCTCAAGGTTTCTTCATTTTCCTCATGTTGAGGTTTTTGAGTTTTTCCTTGCCCTCATGTTGGTTCCAGATCAGGGGATGGTGTAATAATACTCTGAAAAAATAGTCATAATTGTAATAACCTGTGAAGCCTTTTGAGACTCTTTGTGATTAAGGACTATACAAACAAAAATGACTTGACTTAACACACTCTTCTCAAGTATTGTTCTTGTGTTGATTTCAAGGAAAGTGTCAACCCTCAATACACACAAAAAAACCTTAACATGAAACAAGGCAAAGAGCCACAGTATATAGAAAATATGATGATGCTCTAGAGCCAGGGATTCGCCACCCCTGCTCTAGACTCTTCTCAACTGATTCAAGTTTTGGGGCTTGAATTGTCTAGTCAACTTTGTGAAACTGCAAGAATCAAGTTCACAGTAATTTCGATAGTCTTAGTTTCAATGTTTTTTTTTTTTTTACTGATCATTATATTGTAAAAAGTCTTCAAACCGTCACAGGGATGAGACTGAGATAAGCTCTGGCTTTTTCCTGCCAGTCCTTTTTTGTTTGTGTTGTTTTTCACTTGTTTGTCTGCAGAGGGATTGAGGCCACTAGGCTGCACTTGCCCAAGACACACCACAGAAAATGGTGCCCCTACGACCCTACAGGTTAACAGATTTAACCAACCAACAATTATAAAGTTGTACATTTTGAATTCTGTTCAACAGAGGAAAAACTAAAATGTAAATAACTCCAATTCTAAATTGGCTTAAACTCCTTAAAGTATTGATCGTCACTTGTGCCTGATTCCAAATACATGGTCTTTAATCTGTAGTATAAAATTCACTTTAAATTCTACAGTCCTGGGTTTTTATTTAAATCCACAAACTAAATGGCCTTAACTCCACAACTTAATAGTTCTGACTTAGTCTCACTTCTGAAATATTTATCTGGATTTGGTTTCTAGGCCCTTGTACATGTCAGTCATATTCTACACCACTCATTTGGAACTGGGTCGTGTTTATGGTGTAATGCATTCGTGGTTGTGGCTTAGGTTTAAGTCGTTAGAGTATACTTGGCGATAGGATAAAGTGAAGTTGAAGTAGCGCTAAGAATCTGAGGTACGCTCCATGTACTTAACTATACGCACGTAGTCTGTGATATTGCATTAGCAGTTCACACTCCAATGAATGTTCAACCCATATGGAGCCCACTTGACCATCCCACACTTGAGGCTAATGAAAGACTGTCACAGTCACTCCAGGATCCAGCGGCTCACTGAGGAACCCGATACCTTTCCATGTGGAGAAGATGAAAACATGTTTAACATCCTCAAACACCACTAAGATAAAATACAACTTGACTTCCATATTTTCTATTCATGCTCATATTTAATTAATAATCGATCAGATACTTCAAAAATTTTGTGCTTCCTCTGAGGCCATTAACACGACAATAAATCAATAATGACAATGAGGGGTAATAAATTATGGCAAGAAGGTGGGTGCACAGATTTTGTCATTAACCTTCACACAAGGGTGGGTTTGAGGTTGCCTTTGCTGTAAACAGAATTGTGTAAAAGTCCATTAGATTTGTTGGTTCCGTGAGGCAATACTGTATATAGATGAGTTGTTATTTTGTAGACGTTCAAATAAGAGTACCTGCTTGGTTTGCAGGATATTATCTTGTGACTGCGCCCATTAACAGAAAAAAAGTTCTTAGAATAGTTTGAGTGTAATGGCACTCTTAAAATGACACAAAAAATCTGCAAATTTACAGAACACAGGATGGATGTAGATTCCTTGTGCTTGTGTTATATTGGTGATGACTGATGAAATGGTGGATGGCTAAGTTGAAATGTTTTGACGCCTCATCAGTAATGTCACTCTGGGTCACTGGGCATTCAGCCACAACACCAGACTCCCTCCCCAGGGGTGGCCAGCCACGGGGTGATCATCCCCGAGCTTGCGTCAGTCCTAATTTTGTATGACAGTTGTTTTGTTGGGCAGCACAATTCTCATGGTACTATCCATATCAAGGGCTTCCTTTTCTCGACGTCAAACTTAAGCTGACTTCCTACCTACTGACTAGTAAATTGGGAGCCCAGCAGGGGTCTTTTCTCCTGATGTACAGCCACTGCCTTCTATTTTTTGACTGTCTCTGATCCAGCATTCATTGCTCTGTGCAGGCTTTGGCCCCAAGTTCCCAGGTCAACCAATAGCTTGGTATTAGATCGTACGACGAAGATTTTTGCAGCCTACCTCCATTGGGCGAATCTCAATGTTCCAGCCACGATGTTGTTCTTTAACTGCATAGTGTAGGTGTTTTCACTCAAAAGCCTCATCCACTGAGTTCTCCCAAGGAACTGTGAGCTTGATGATGAACGCCTTCTGTGAAGGCAACCACAGGACCAGGTTCGGTCTCAGAGTGGTTATGGAGATCTCTGGAGAAAACACAAGGTGCCAGCTGGTTAAGATCAGCCAGCATTTTCCAGTCCTGGGCCAAGTGTAACTGGCCTTGCTCACTTAGTATAGAGCTGTCCTTGGTTACCTTAGTCCCTTCACAGACATAGGTAGTTGACTGTAATTTGGCAGGAGAACATTATATTTTATTTCAAATGGGAATGTTGCAATATTTAGATAGATAGATAGATAGATAGATAGATAGATACTTTATTCATCCCCTAAGGGAAATTCACATTTCCAGCAGCATCCCTGAGCTGAGAACAGTACAATAATAAAGCCAAAAGAATACAATATACAAATACCCAGTGTGACGTGCAAATGCCCACTGTAGCGTGTTATATAGAGTAACTAAATAGTGCTACACAGAATACATATTGCAGTAAGATTCGGTAATATACAATGTAGGTGGTGTGGTTTAATGTGGGCCTTTACTCTGCCGGGTGGAGTTAAAGAGCCTCATGGCATGAGGAAGAAAAGATCTCTTCAGTCTGTCCGTAGTACAAGACAGTGACAGCAGTCTGTCGCTGAAACTGCTCTTCTGTCTGGAGATAATGCTGTGTAGTGGATGCGATGGATTGTCCATGATTGACCTCAGCTTTTTCAGTGCTTTACTGTCTATATTAAGTGAAGAGTGTATAAGGTTTAGATTTATAACATCTTCATTCATTTAGTCATAATCATTTAACTTTATTTATTGAGCAGTGATAATAACTTGTATCTATTATTTCGATTGTGCTCTACTTTATAGCCAGAAATGATCAGATTTGCTAGAAACGGTTTTCAAAAAAGTTATTTTGCAGTGGAAACATCCACCGCTGTTTCATAAGTTTCCTTTTCTTCTAAATGTATGTTTTCTTTCAGCTTCTGGGCAGCTTTTAGGTCTAATCAAGTCATGTTTAATTGTATAACTTTTAATCGTAAAAACTTTTAAAGTAAAATGTAAGCAGTTTTCTCTTTGCAATCTTGAACTCTCTATGACTCGATCCTGCCCCAAATATTCTGTTAATAAAACCTTCAAAGGATCTGCTCATCGTCTCCAGCTTGTATTTTGATCGCCGAGATTACTGGTACCTTGAATTAAACAAACACATGGGAGAAGAAAAAGTAGTTTTACAACAACCCCGAAATAACTTTCTCCCTTTTTACCCAATTTATACTGTACCACTGCTTGTTTCCCTGTTGGCACAATGAGACGAGTCATTCATAAAAAAAGCTTGACCTTTGTCAAAAAGGGCTCATATCATCCAGCTTAACGTATGAAGCATTTTGCACAAATAGGGATGCCTTTCTTTTCTCTCCCAGCGAAGCCCATTAAACAACAACCAAGGCAGATGGCGCACACCAGATGTTTATGATTACCGGGAATTTGAAATGTCGATTTCAACATCATTAGCAAATAGAAAGCGCAAAGGGAGGAGTAGAAATTCCTGTTCTTGGCTGTGAGTCAAAGTACATAGGAATGCCCTTCATGTTTTGATCTTGTTGAGAGGGGTGGGATTGTTGATGTAATCACCGCTGCTTTAAAAATAAAAAGGGTCTGGTCGTCCGAGGTCCAAAGTCCAGATGTTGTTGCGTAAGGGCTCCAACGCAACTGAAAGCTGCGTTGTTTAATATTGGCTTCCTTGCCCAGCGGATGTCCACTGCCAGCCGGGGAAGGTAAATCCTTTGCCAGCTCTGCCAACAAGGCATCCGTCTGGAAACTGAATGATGGATGTTTGTGAGCTTCAGACAAAGACAACCTCCCAACGGGGCAAGACGCTTCATAAATAATCTCTCGTTTAGAAGTACACTTACTGTATCTTCATTTACCGCCACAACTGTCCTTCAAGCTCTGGACTTGAAGACTTAAATGAACTGATGCTTGTTACTTTAACCTATCTAGATGCAGAATAATGCAGCGGAAGCTGAACAGATGACACAGGATTTATTTGCTTTTACCTTAAAACTTATGTCAACTGGATATTATAGTATTATGTTGGTGGTAATTGTGAAGCAGTATGAAAGTAAAAATAATAAAACTGAATATTCTGGGCTTGTGAGTATAGAGCACGGCTATGATAGTGCTCTTTCAGAATGGCTGACAATCATTCAATACCAGAGGGGTGGATTGCAACCAAAACAAAAAATGAGTCAGTGGAAAATTCCCAAAATCCCTGACTCAAGGCCACAAATGTAGAGACTGTATTACAACTACATAAATGGATACATTGAGAGGTCAAATAAATACAACTAGCAGTAAATAAGCATTCTATATTCAAATATATTAATAATCACCAGGTGTATTAATTACCACTAAATGATAAACTTGACTAAATATTTATGTAATGATTAAATTAATTAAAAGATATAACTGGAAAACACATACAATTATGACGATGTATTTAAATATTACAACAATATAAACATAAAGCCTCTATTCTCCAATCAGAGTAAATCCACAAATAAAACTCATCAACATTCCCTCAATTGATGTTTAACATCTTTAAAAATTTCAAGCTGGTGGAGTGGATAGGTGCAGCGGCTAATGGCTATCTAGCTACTTTTAAATTACTTACCCTTTTCTTATTCATTTTACTTTCCCTTTTGGATACATGCTTGGCTAATGATGCCTACAGTTGCCAGGAACTCATTGACCTGTGACTGAGGCTGGATTATGACACTCACAAAATCCCAAGGGGCATCTGGAGGGCCCCAGGATCTCCGTGGGTTGCCGGCTTGCCAAAGAAGCATAAGCGAGGTTGTCAGTTGGGCCTGGATGCTAGGCTAAGGAAGCTACAGCACAGAGCGCCGCTCCCGAGTAAAAATAAAACTTTTGACCGTGTGTATAGCAACATCAAAGCTGCATACAGAGCAGCCCCTAACTGGGCGGATCTGACCACCTTTTCCTTTGTCTGACTCGAAAGTATAAACCTTTAAGAAGAATGACAAAAAAATGTCTTGGCCTGATGGTGCTCTCTCTCAGCTACAGGACTGTTATCAACAAACTTGTTGGGAGGTGTTTGAAAGTTGTGACCCACAGGTACACACTTATACTGTATTATCTCACCTCAAAACCTATATGCAAAATGTCAGAATTTTTTTTTAATAAACAGGGTCCCTACGAACCAAAAGCCCTGGTTACTTCCAAAGTTTGAGCTCTCCTCAAAGAATGCAACACCACCTTCAAGTCAGGGGACAAGGCCCTTTGCTGCATGTCTAGGGCTGACCTGAAGGGAAGGATTAGGGTTGCTAGGGCAGCCTTTTTGAGAAGGGTTGAAGATCATTTCACCACAAAAGACCCAAAGAGGATGTGGCAGGGTCTAGAAAATATCACAATCTTCAGGGACGACACACTGGTGACTGTTGGGGCTGATGCTTCATTGGCAGACCACTTAAATCATTTAGTTGCCTGCTTTGATGTTGGCAGGCCGCCTGCAGCTGCACCAAAGCCAATAAGAGCCACCAGCAGCACACTGGTACCTCAGGAGGATAAAGTGTGCTGAAAACTGCGAACCCCAGCAAGGCAACAGGCCCGGATGGAGTACCAGGGAGGGTGTTGAGATACTGCGCAGACCAGTTGCCTGGGGTCTTCGTCAACATCCTCAACCGGTTACTGTCACAACCTACCATTCCACCCTGCCCCAAGGCCTCCAACTTTGGAGCTCTCTATCGATCATTTGAACTCATTATGTCTAAAATAATTTTAAGTCATTTGTTACTCGAATTTTCACTTGGTTTAAACATAATCTAATTTTACATTGAAGAGGGAATGTTTAAGCAATCAATTGAAAAGACTAGTAACAAAACGTAATTGTATATGATCCATCCATCCATTCATTTTCTTCGGCTTATCCGGGGTTGGGTCGCGGGGGCAGCAGCAGCCTTATCAGGGACACCTAGACCACCCCTATTCCCAGCCACTTCATCCAGCCCATCTGACAGGATCCCAGGGCATTCCTGGGCCAGCCTAGAGACGTAGTCTCTCCAGCTTGTCCTGGGTCATCCCCGGGGCCTCCTGCAGTTGGGACATGCCAGAAGCATCTTTATAGTTTCCCAAGCGACCTCAACAGGCTCCTCTCAATGGGGGGGAGCAGCATCTCTACACAGAGTCCCTCCCGGATGACTGAGCTTCTCACCTTATCTCTAAGGGAGAGCCCAGCCACCCTGCGGAGGACTCTCATTTCAGCCACTTGTATCCCGGATCATGTTCTTTTGGTCATAACCCACAGTTCATGACCATAAGTGAGGGTAAGGATGTAGATTGATAGGTAAATTGAGAGCTTTACCTTTCGGTTCAGCTCCCTCTTCACCACGAGGGACCATTAAAGGGTTTGGATGACGGCAGACACTGCATTGCTCTGTCGGTCAACCTCCCGTTCAATCCTACCCTAACTCGTGAACAAGACCCGAGATACTTGAACTCCTCCACTTGGGGCAGGACCTCATCCCCAACCTGGAAGGAGCCACCCACCCTTTTCCAGCTGAGTACCATGGTCTTGGACTTGCATGTGCTGAAATTCATCCCTGCGGCTTCATACTCTGCTGCGAACAGCTTCAGGGCGAGCTGAAGATCACTGCTTGAGGGTAGTATATGATATCACAGCAAAATCCATTACAAAATGTCAGCTAACTGGGATTTACCACGCGTTGACCATTATAGACTCGATGACTTACGACAAAATTAGTTTTTATGGCGAGAAAAGTCAAACTAACGACTTTAGTAAGATCATCATACTGAGTTACGCTCATTTAAATGTAAAATATCTTCCACATTATTACCAAGCGCTCAAGGTCTATATGTTGTTTTATTACGTTTTCTCCCATTGTGAGACGCCAGTAATACTGTACATTACCATTCAGTGTTCATTATTACATTTACTGCAGACATGTATTAAAGGATTTAAATGTTTTTATATATTTATACGTGAAACAAATCAAAGAACTGGCAGAGTGAATTAGAAAGTCAAATTATTTAAGGAACGCTTTTTTTAAAATAGTTTGGATGTTGCAAAACCAATATAGTATATCAGAATCCAAGCAGCCTTTCGGTTCTGTTATCTCTTGCACATCAAAAAAAATGCTAACACAGTTAAGCTAAATCCAAAACAATCCTATTCACCGATCCGACATGATACCAGGAACATTTTTTCTGGCAAGTATTTTCTGATGGGAAAATTTACTTATGGTAGCGCCATTGCTTTGTTGTTTATGAGTCATTAAAGGGTATTTCGGGGTTAAGATGGTTGTACGGAATTCGAAAATGTTTTACTTGCTGGAGCCGTCTTCTGGCTTAAATCATTATTGCAGCCTCTGTCAAGCTGTTTGTGTGCACGTATGTGCATTTCTTAGACGTGCTAGAACAAACTCTTTTTTTGGGGTGGGCGTTTGGACTGTATATAAACAGTCCTTTTCTTACTTTCAGAATTTTCATGCTGCACTGAGAAAAACTCATGAGCATGAGAATGAAATCACTCTCCCCCCTCTCCCCCTCTTTCCTGCTTTCGAATATTGGGAGTCCTGAGCAGCCCTGAAAAGAAGACACACGCTGCAAAACAATGAGAAGCGGTAAAAAATTTGTGCCGCGTTAGCCTCAGAAAACAAAAGTCACTCTTCATTTGTTGGAACAGCGCAGCTTGACACTTTCCCAGGGCGGAATTTTAATCGTTACGTTAAAACATTTTCACGCGTTAAATTGAAAATTATAACTCAAATCGTTAACGCGACATTTTTCCCAGCCCTAATATATATATATATATATATATATATATATATTATCCATATTTAAACAGTGAAGAAAAACAACCATGTCACATTAAAAAGTCTTATTGATTGTACGGGGTGGACTGGTGTCTTTATGCAGCTAAGGACCTTAAACAGGTGCATCTGATTCAGGATACCAGGAGTGCAGGTGGACTTCTAATGGGTGGACTAACAGGTCTTTCAGGGTCAGAATTCTAGATGATGTTCAAATACTTACTTGCAGCTGTATAACACAAATAAATTGTTCAAAAAAAAAAACATGCATTGTAATTTCTGGATTTTTCTTTTTAGTTTATCTCTCTCACAGTGGACATGCACCTATGATGAACATTTCAGACCTCTCCATGATTTTTAAGTGAGAAAAATAGCAAAATAGCAGGGTGTTCAAATACTTGTTTTCTTCACAGTATATAAGTAACGGGTGTACGGTAATAACAACTTTTGTTTTGTTGAAATTCCTGCTGAAATATGTGTATAGTTTTTGGTAAGTGTCCTGCAATGATGAGTCCAACAGTACCACCTGCTCGTATGGGGTAGGGTTTGGTTTTGGCTTCTGACATGTGACCGGGAGGCGGGGTTTTTTGGCAGTCTACAGAGAGAGCTGCCGACGGTAAGACACATCTTTTGGTGCTCCACAAAAGAAGTTAATTTTAAACATTATAACCACAGCTGACAAATCTCTCGACATGCACAGTAATGTGATTGATGTTGTCAAGATGTTTGGATTTATTTTCGTTTTGTTTCTGTTGTACTAAAATGTTAATTCCCCTTGTAGAGATCAAAGAGATCAAAGCCAGCAGAGAGGCTAATGTTGTCACTCATTTCATTTGCAGGTAAATTGTATCCATTTTTATACTCATTATTGTTATTATTTCTATTTTCTCTTATATATAAAAAGGATGATGTTGGTTAAAATTCAAACTAAAGAAAAATATGTTGAATTCATTGTAAACGAAAAAAAAAACACTATACGATCTCATGTTAAAATATCTTGTTAAAATGGATGTAAAAATGTATTGTGATATTCTAAAATGTATTTTATGTAAATTGAAAAGAAAGCTCTTTGATATGCTTTGTGCAGTCTACAGAGAGAGCTACCAAAGAGATCAAAGCCAGCAGAGACGCTAATGTTGTGACTCATTTCATTTGCAGAAACTGTAATAAAAACCTCATCATCCAGTCCAGCGTGAATGTGGATCTTTGGTGGGACAGGTACACCGCGGTTATATATATATATATATATATATATATATATATATATATATAATATGTAATGTATGTATGAAAGGATATAGATAATAATAATAATAATAATAATAATTTCCTTGTATTGTCATTCTGTGTAACAATGTACACAGAACGAAATGTCGATTGCACCTGACCCGATGCAGCCGCAGCCAAGAGAGGGCGCCGCCGACCACTTTTTAAGTCTTAGGAATGACTCGGCCGGGGCGCGAACCCGAACCTCCCAGTCTCAAAGATAGATAGATAGATAGATAGATAGATACTTTATTCATCCCCGAAGGGAAATTCACTTTTCCAGCAGCATCCCTAAGCTGAGAACAATCGAAAATAACACGGGAGCTGCTGGAGTGGCTGCCATTCGTGACGGCGCCGGAGAAACGATTCAATTTGAATCATGTACAAACAAACAAACAATTGAATCATGTACAAGAAACGATTCAATCTGAATCATGTACAAACAAACAAACAATTGAATCATGTACAACAAACAAACAAAATATTTATGTTTCAATAAGTGGAGTGTTAATAAAATGGGGGGAAAATAATTTCTGATACTGATATAACCAGGTAAAACTAATTTTAAGTTACCTGTCCAAATGAATGTTGTGCCATCTCACCTTTCCCACTCTCTCTGCTCGCTCCTGAAACTTTATCAATGTTTGAAATAGAAAAATAATTTAAAATGATACTGGAAAATTGGATTTGAAAGTCCTTAAAAAGTGCTTGAAACTCGCCGTGAAAAAGGTAAATGAACCTTGCACTAAGCTCAAGTTACTTAATTGACATGAGCCAGAACATGATGCTAACTGTGTGACATCATCTGAGCTTTGTACTTAACTGCCCCAAAAAATAAAAAAACAAGAGTAAATCAATAATTCACCGTTCAATTCCTTAATTGATGATTAGAGAAATGTCTCATGAAGTATTGAAGGGTCAGAAAGCCTGTTGCAGCCCCCCCGACACGGTAAGAAAACACGAAGGGACTTGAGTTAAACAAGTGAACATGATCCAAGAGCTCAATTGAAGGTTCCTAGAAAGGTCTGCCACTTGCAGGAGATTCTATTCCTTCTTCGGTGCTGCTGCTGCTTTATTATTTATCAAACGCCGCTCTCCCAACAGGCTGCTGGCATCTTAAATCCCCGTGAAATCCCAAAACACGCCTTTACCGTTTCCCACCTCGAGGGTCGATCAAGATCAGACTACCAATTACACAGCGCGGCTTGGAAAGGTCATTAGCGTGGACGCATTTATCACGCTGAGAGGCGTGTTTCAAGTTTCTTAAGGACATTTCAGTATTGATTCACTGCAAGCAATAGAAAACAGTCTTGAGGATCGGAACTCAACAGTTGTTTTCACGATTATTTTTGGGGGCAAACACACTCCAACACTACCACCACCAGCACTGGTTGAAAAGACATGGAAAAGTCCAAATTTCTGTTGAATGACGTCTTTATTATAGTTATGCTGTGATTTCCCTGTCTTCACACAAATATTTTAAATGGTAATGTTCAGGGCTCGTACACCTTTTTCATGGCCAAATTCAAGCATTTTATTAAGGACTTACAAAGCCAATTTTCCAGTTTCTCCAGTACATTATAAAGAGATTCGTTGTGAATCAATTCATAGCCTTGCTGTCTAAGGTTACTGAGTGCTGCTGGTAGGGAAAAAACAGAAAACCTGACAAATCCTAAACCAAACATTAAACCAGCAGCTATCATCTACAATTTCCCTGTTTTACTTCCACAGACAGCACTTGCATCCATTATCTGCACCGCTTATCCTCAGTAGGGTCCCGGGGGTGCTGGAGCAAATCTTCGAGCAGTGTGCAGGGGACACCCTGAACTGGTTGCCAGCCAGTCGCAGGGCACACAGAGACAGACAACTCGCTTGCTCATTCACACCTAGCGAAAATTGAATCGGCCAAATAACCTGACATGCATGTTTTTGGAATGCAGGAGGAAACCGGAGTGCCCGGAGGAAACCCACGCAAGCACGGGGAGAACATGCAAACCCCACACAGGAAGGTTTGATCTCATGACCTCAGAACTGTGCCGCACTCGTGCTAACCACTGTGCTGCCGTGCTGCAGACAACACCTGATAACATCAAACCATAGAACTATGGATTGATCCTGCCAGAGTTTTTTTCTGTAAATTGCAACGGCAAAGCGAAACCACCCAAAAGCACTGTCAGCGTCATTTTTAAGTAGACTTGTTTTAATTTTAATTTTTGATGTAATGCATGGTCAATTGAGTCAGACTGCTGAGAAACCTAGCAAAAATGTCAAGCATTTACATACACCTAACACAAAATTCAAGCACTTTTCAAACTTTGTAAACAGGAAATTTGAGCGTTTTCAAGGATTTCAAGCACTCAAACGAACCTTGTATATTTAGCCAGTGTTAAAGTTGCAGATGCTGCCCTACTTATGTTCGTAAGTTGCTACAGTGCTATATTTTGTATGTTTAAGGCTTGTATAAGTAGCCAGTATTGTTTTGTACTAAAAATTAAACATTTCATAAAATAATATGCTCTATAAAGATGAATAAAGTTAAGTGTAACTTACTTTTGGAAGATAAGATTCAAGAAGTCCTCCGTGTCAGAGAATGGCCGAGAATAAGCGATCCATTTTCTCAACCGCATCAAGCTTTCTTATTCCACTTTCATTTCAAATGAAACTGTGTTCTTCTTTAGAGCAACCATATTGAATGGATTCACGAGATATTATATAATAAAAATGTCAAAGTTCTTAGCGCGCTGGAAATACAGTATAAAATGTTTACAGACATACTATGCTCAAAAACCTTAGCATGAGAAAAACTCAACCTCAGTATTAGAATAATGAAGAATAAGGGAAAGGCATAATGCTGTACAAATTAATGCCAGCTGCAGTTAATCATGAGGGAAGAAGAAATGCAATGGCGAAGCAAAGCCACCAGAGAGCACTGTTGGTGTCATTTTTAAGCAGACTCATTGAGAAACATGGCAAGAAACTCGAGCACTTACAAGCACTTTAACCAAAATTGAAGCATTTTTCAACGCTTGAAAACACAACATTAGAATGTAAGCTATTTTAAGGATTTCAAGCACCCAGATGCAGCGAGAGGCGTGAAATATTCTTGCCTTACAGCAAGAAAGCGATAGTGAGACAAAGTTTTCTGATTTGGCGCACACTTCAGCCCTAAACAATAAAATTAGTGTTAAGATGAGTAAGCTAACAGCCGATGTCAGGCCTTTGAGTGGAATACACAATGAGCTGTCAAACCTCTATTTAAGCTAATAAGATTTGTAAACAAACCCATTCCCGAGTACCAGCTTGCGAAGTCCAACTTTATCCCTTTTGAACAAAATTATATTGATTTCCTCAGGCAAATATTGATTGGTTTGAGAAGAATACCCTCAAGAACGATACTGTTATCGTCAGTAGAACTGTGATGAAATGAAATGAAATGATCTGCATTCATATAGCGCTTTTCAAGTCAATGACTTCCCAAAGCGCTTTACAATGTGCTCCACATTTTCCCAATAGCGGCCTTGCAGCCATGTAAGGCGCTAACCTGCTTATTGGGGGGTATTAGGGGTTCAGTGTCTTACCCAAGGACACTTCGACATGTAACACGGACGAGCCGGGATTCGAACTGGGATCCCTTGATCCCAAGACGAGCGCTCTACCTCCTGAGCTACTGCCGCCCCTATTCAACTGTGTGATATAATGAATAACTTGATGGATTTACAACCAAATCACGATTTTTGTATAGGAATGATAGTAAACCAGGGGTCTCCAACGTGGTGCCCCCGAAGTTTCTGCGGACTTATCCAAATGATAGCTCACAAGTGCTGGGTCATTGTGATTTTCTAGTGAAATCATTTTTGTTGTAGACTGAGTATATTTAACCCTACTTCAAATAATTAACCTGGCAATAAAATAGTAAAAACATATTAATAAAATGATGTTAGAAATGTATATCAAACTGGGTGCCCTTTTATGCTATTTAGTAACTAACAATAGCTCCCTGCTTGAAAAAGGTTGGCGACCCCTGTAGTAAACCATCTTAGCATTTGTGAATTCCGAATGCCATTGCTTGTTGCTCATTTTGCTCGGAATATTCTGTAAATAAAACCTTTAGATGGACTGCTCATCTCTCTCATAACCTGCACATGAAACTGAACATGCAGAGGAAGGAAAGGAGTTCCTTAAAATCGACTAATACTCAAACGATTCTTATCATTTTATTTGTTTTGGATAACTATGGGATTGCAACCTAGTAGTTAAGGATTAAGCAACACTGCCTTTAGTGGTAAATTGTTCCAAGGAGTGCTTTCTTTTTTTAAATTATGAGATTTACTGAGAATCCTGCAATCAATTTTGGTTTTTACATATAATATAATCTTTTTACGCCAATGTGACGTACTGTGTTTTTCCCCCAAGGCTAAAAAAAAATAACCAATAGGAGTCCATCATTAAATACCCTCAAAGCCTTTCATCAAGTCCTGATCTCCTTTTCCGGAGCGTCAAAACATCATTTGGCAGCGTCTGTGGCTCAAACGGTCTGAGGTCTGCGGGAAGTGTGACGGTCAAACGTAATCAGAGATGAAGGGAAATGCGTCACAGGACCTGAGTGATGTGTTCAAGTGTCCTTACTATGAAAAGTTTGCCCAATCGGCCCTGATTCCCGATATCAGGTGAACAGTTGGATTCCGATAGTGAGACAATGTAGGTTATAGTCAGCCCGGTATTGTAGTACCACCGGGAACGATGGAATTGATGCTAGGTCCTTAGCTTTGATGCCAGGACCTTAATTTGGCCTTAATGCTAGGTCCTTAGCTTGGCCTTGGCCTGCTAGGTCCTTAGCTTGGCTTTAACTTGGCCTTTTGCCATGATCTTTGATTTTTGCAATCTGGAGATGGAATAGGAGCTTGCTCTGTCCGCTCCACGCATCGGCCCGGTATTGCAGTACCTCCGGGAACGGTGCATTCGCAATGATCGCAGCAAGGCTTTAGGGCTAGGACCTTAGCTTGGCCTTTTGGCTAAGAGTAAGTGTCCCGGCTCCTAGGCTTTGTAGCGTATTATGAACTGACCGATAACGGATAATGGATACTGAATAACGAAGATAGAACAATAACCCTTAAAAACCCCAAAACCCCATAGTCAGGGTTGGGTAGGGTTACTTTAACTTGATTACTTTCAATTACTTATGGATTACTCCAATACCAAATATGCTAATAAAAGACAAAAGAAACTAAATATGAATAAAATGACTAAATTTTGTGCAGGCTTGGGGAGTAATAGAATACATGGAACTGCAAAAATAATGTTGGCAAGCTGTTTGGATTTATTTTCATTTTGTTTCTGTCGCATTTTATGTTCGTTTTGCCGGAGATCAAAGAGATCAAAGCCAGGAGAGAAAGCTCACCATGTGTTGTGAGTCATAATTTTATTCATATTCAGTTTATTTTGTCTTTTATTAGCATATTTGGTATTGGAATAATCCAAAAGTAATTGAAAGTAATCAAGTTAAAGTAACCCTGCCCAACCCTGGTTAAAGTGTCCTTTGACCAATTGGACTTTCTCTTTAAAGTATTTATTATATGTTTACCCTGGAGTGTCATGTCTTATCTCATTGCATACAATGTATCAAAACGTTGATATCAATGACATTAAATAGAATTCAAATCAATTAAGAATTCAGTACAGAGAACTATCTTTGCTCTTTTCAATAAAGTTTTAAGGAGACAGTGTGTATGTTTTAGCGCCTCCTGGCGGTAAAAAGAAAACAAAACTATAGAAATAAAGAAAACCAATATTGATTTTAATAATAAGTAAAACTATATAGGAACTATCATGTCAACATCCTTTAATTAAAAATACTTGGTTGTGGAGAGATTCTCATTTATTTGACATGAGACGTTCCTCACCTGGAGGAAGCTGATAGGATTGGCCGCTATCTTGCTGCCTAGGCTACCCTCAAAACCTGTCTTGTTTTTCTTTTTTGTTCTTTCTTTTGCACATAATTTTAATTATTTCTTTATTTTGAACATTTTAATTTTAAGTGTTTTTCTTTCATTACACCCCCCCTTTTGCATATTTACTTATTTTTCTTTTTGTTTTCCCATTTGGCTTCCCTTCTCTCCATTATTTTTGCTGTTATTTTTCTGTCTTTTCTTTCCCTATGTTTAACTTTTTTTCTGTGATCTTTCTTTGCAAAAAACATTAGCAAAAATTTAGAAAAAAACAGGTTTTGGTCACTTGGAGTCTCTGTAGTGTGTATTCTTCATTGTGCTTTTTAGCACTCATTATCGGTTGCACAACACCATACAGAGACATCTACATGTTAAATTTTACACACTGTAGCTTTAAGGAAATGTTTTTTATATGATGGGTGAATAGACGATGAAATGAAATTTTGTAACGAACTTTATAGGGACTGTGTGTATTATTTGCCCGCAAGACGTCACTGTATGGTGTTGTGCAACTGGAAACGAGTTAAAAAGAACAAAGAAAATATCAACTTTTTATTTTTTTGCCCAGCCTTTTTTGTTTTTTTTTTGGTTTACAGGTACCTTAGTAGCAAAAATACTTGGAGGCACTAAATATTACTCTATCCCTTTTAGATGAGTGACATTAAAAACGACCTGAAATGAGAAAGCTCCACCTGAGTGTTCTAACCTTAAATTTTAAATATTTCTGATCCATTTATATGTTTAAAAATCTTGGACTTGTCATTTATCTCGCTCCAGGAATAAAAATACTACAATCTTAAACTGCACAAAAAAACTTTTATTCTTACCATGATCCGTCTTTTGCTGCAACACTGCCCTCATCTGGAGATAAAGTATAGTACGTCCCCGGGTTACAAAAAACAAAATGAAGGTTTCTGAAGGACTCAAGTCTATTTTGGTCTTTGATTATGGTCAAACTTGCATCTATTTCTATGTATTCGAAACATATGGATCATGCATACTGTCATTTACGGTAATTTATTGTGCACAATAAATTACCGTGTATGACATTTACATTTCTCCAATGCTGGCCTTACCTGGAATTAGTGAATCCTTGTTGTGATGATAAATTGACTTTCTATTTCTCCTTTTACCACAGCTGTGAGATTGCTGACTGTAGGTTGAATTGCACATTGCAGTTTAGAAAAAAGAAAAAAGCAGGTGGCAGTTTATTAATAGGATGTTCTTACCAGCTCAGAATAAAAGCAGACGCGCAAAAAAAGTCCTCTAATTAAAGGAGGTGTGCAGCATTTCAAAACTTAAGGCTGCAATCATGACTTTAAGCCAGGAGATGGCGGCAGAGTAACAGAGTGTGCATTTCTAACACACGCTCAAATAAATTCTTCTTCCTGATGAAAGTAAGATAAAACCAGATAGGCGCAATGGAAAAACACAGCATATGGGCTCTTTGAACTCAGTTGGGTATTGTTAACACATACTTTGCTGGTTGGTTGGATCCCTTAACCTCTACGGTCGTAGGGGCACTGTTTCCTGTGGGGTGTCTTATGCAGGTACAGCCTGGTGGTCCCTCTCCAGGCCATCACATAACTTAATCGAGAACATTTTAAACTTTCAACTTTTTAAAGAACTCTCAAACTACGCACCCCACCTTAAAGTAATCATCATCTTATCATTTGAGTTTACCGCAATTCAAGAGGTATATATAATACAGGTAATTGATTTGGTTCATAATTTTGTTGTAGTTTGGGATCTAATTGAATCCATTTATCTAAACTATTTCATAAACTTATAATGATTTACAGGCTCCAAAACGGCTGAACCGAAGTTTTAGATCACGTCTGAGTCGGCAGCTGCTCAGAATTATTTTCCAGTTTTAATAAATTGTCCCTTGACACAGATGGTCACTAGGGCCAAACGAAGTACTTTACTTTACTTGAACCGTTTTTTTGCGTTCACTGGTGAAAGATCTCTTTGGGATCTTTAATTAGTATTATTATATCGCTCTCCTTGGGTATTGTTCCGGTAGCCTTCAAGTCTGCTGTCATTAAACCCATGCTTAAGCGACCAAACCTTGACCCGGAAAGCCTATGTAATTATAGGCCAGTGTCAAATTTTCTCGAAATGGTTGTTGCACAGCAGCTGAATGACTTTAAGTCTGAAAATAATCTCTTTCAATCTGTCCAGTCAACATTCAGAACAAATCACTCTCCTGAGACAGCCCTGGCTAAAGTAACCAATGAGCTCCTCTTAGCAATAGATTTCGGTGCCTCGTCAATGCTACTGCTGCTGGATCTCAGTGCTGCTTTTGATACTGTGGACCTAACATATTACTTGTTCATCTGGAAAAAAATAGATTAGTATCTCAGGAACCGTACTCTCATGGTCTAGGTCCAGCAAGATGTTAACTACAGCAATCTGACCTCTGAACATTTTGATGTCCCCTGTGGCGTTCTACAGGGCTCTATGCTTGGCTCCCTTCTTTTTAGTATTTATATGCTTCCGCTTCAGTTAGCAGATGACACTCACTGGAGCCAACTGCGCTGTTAAGCTGTAGAAATTTGGAGGCATGCCTTACTAAGATACAAAGATGGACGACACTTAATTTTTTGCGCTTCAAGCCAGAAAAAAACGAGATGTTGATTGTTGGTCCAGCTTGTTGTCGTGATTTGTTCTGCTCTGATTCTTGATAAATCTAATAAATTACCCGTGGTGACTTAGTCAAAAATGTAGGTGTTCTATTTGATCCTAATCTGTAGTTTCAGTTACATGTGAAAAATATTACTAGAATAGCTTTCTTCCTGCTCAGTAATATTGCGAAGATTCACCCTAAACTGTCTCAATCAGATTCTAATTCTTGCATTTATGACTTCTCGGCTTGATTACTGTTACGTATTGCTCTCTGGTCTCCCGATGTCTCGCGTCAAAAGTTTGCAGCTGGTTTTTAGCAGACAAAGAGATTTATTAACTACCAAAACTTGATAAGGAGTGGGGGTGAGGTCCAAAACTAACTTGTATTCTTCTTCGAACAGAGGTGGGTTTTCTGTGGTCGGCGGAGCCTTTGTTGAGTGATTACACACTGGTCTTTCAGTCTCCCCTTCTTAGGGTGGGAACAATTTAGGCAGAGTGGGTGAACAGTCAGTAACAAAATAAAAAAAATCTTAAAAAACTCCTGAAAGCCAGGGTTTGCCTGGCCTTTGATTTGGCGACTGGCCGCTTACTACAGAGGGATTGGCATATTCGGTTTACCAGTCTGGTTATCCCCCCTCTTCTTGAATGCTGCTCCGCAGGCAAGCGGTAGTTCACCACCTCTCCCATTAGAAAAGGTCCTCCCAGCGCAGACTGCCATTTCGGATGGGTCCTTGGGTTGCCACAACGCATGCACAAAAAGCTACAAGTAATCACGCTTTATTTTCCATTGACAATGCCAACATCAAACAAGTTCATAAATAACCTTTAAATAAAACAGGCACATTGATTCAGCGGCTTACACGATCAGAAACAGCAGTCTATATTCTTCCAGCAGCTTTTAGGTTCAAGCTCTGCAATAAATACACAAAACCTCGCACAAATGCAAAACAACAATTGTAATAAGTTAAAAGTCAGTGCATATAAGGGCAGCGTCACTCCTCTGTGTCAGATGTCTCTAAGGGCTCCGTGTTATGCGTTAGCATGTAGTTGTCCATGTCGATGGAGGGACAGTTATGGATGGAGTAGCGGAGACGCTCGGCTAGTACTGCCTGGCTTGTGTACGGCGGCAGACGCAGCAGGAAAAAACACGTCTGCGCTGTCGGCAGGCCGTTGACGGGCTGCGGAACAACAGAAATTCAAATACAGAGCTGCAAAATATTGAAGATAATATTTCAAAATGGAAAGATAATATTCAAATTGCGGAAAATAATCCTTGTAGAATTTAAGAGTGTGAATTTAGATTTAAAGTGCTTCTTAGATTATCAATGCAAAGACCATTAATAACACATTAACATTAATGTACACATTTAGTATGAATATAAAGGTTTAATCTTTGTAACTATCAACAGATTTAGTGATTAGAATGCAAATAGTGATGAACAACTGTTTTTTTTTTTTTAAATAATATTGATTCCTCTAGTGCACTCGTTGTCTATCGGAATGCACTGGAAATGTATTGAATTAGGCCCAGGGTCAGCAACAAGCAGCTCCACAGCCGCATGCAGGTGTTTGGCGCTCCCTGGCGCTTTTTCAAAAATGTTTGATAATGGAAAATGCTGCGGTTTTTATAAGAGGGCGAACATGACACAAACCGGTTTTTGGGGTAGGTGTTAGTAGTAGTAGTAGTGGTAGTGGTAGTTAGAACCATCCAGATCTGACTCTGATTCTCTGGTCCACGGGGGTTGCCAACATTTGAAACAATGACGATAGAGGTTAAAATAATAAGGAAAATGCAACAATACTATGTTTTTTGTCTTTATCCAATATTCAGAGCTCTGTCATTTTTTCGACAGCGCATCATCCAATAGTTTGTATTTTTTTTGTGTGTGTATGATCAATCAAATAGATAATGTTTGATTGACAATGGGCCAGTGTGAGGTCACTGCTCTGCCTTTGAGAAACATATTTAGTGGTCTTGGAAAGCCATCTTTTGGTTAACGTGTGTATTATTTGTTGCTAAAACGAAATAAGAAACTTTGACGACACATATGCCGACTTTTGAATGTTTTTGTTGGAAATACGATTTTAAACAAAACGAAAATAGGAGTACATTTTTGTGGTTGTATCAACCCAAATAATTGGAGAAGGTTGTTTTGAATAAACATACCACGGTGTTTGGTACATTCGACCCAAGTTTGCTTAAAGCACTGGATCAATCCTCTCTTGACAAAAAAATGAGTTTTTCTTTACTCAAGCTTCTTTTGTATCACACCATTTTTTTCAGGCATGAAAATGGGTTGGGGCTTTAAAGGGTGAGTGGTGTGGACGAAATACCATATTTATTTGTGGATATTTATTAAAATTCAGTATCAAATTTTCTTTGACTTTTTTTCAGCTCAAACTACGTATTGAAAGTGACAAACACACAGTCCTTATTAAAGTAATTCATTGACAACTATAAACACGACAATATCAACTTAAAATGTACAGTGTATTTATTCAATCTCCTTTAAAGTCAGATTCTTCATCAGATACACCAAAGACTTGTTTCCCCTCATCGTGACTATTTGCTTTTATTCATATGTTTCAGTACGACTCCATTCTCCAACATTCACTCCTGGTACCATGAATACAAATAGTGTGGTAATGAGATAAACCGAATGAACTTTAAAAACAAATAAATTATTAACTCCTTCCTTCGCAAACTACTCTGATTTTAATTGAAACACATCCTCAAACGCATGATTCACTCTGAGAGATCTCACAATACCTGCCTTCCCCAGCTAAAAACATTTTCTCTTTGGATCTATACAATTTACAGTCACCCTTTTTTACTTCAAAATGGTGATTTTTCTCCCAAATGTGAGAGATTGGCATGCCTGCTTTTGTACCATTCTGCACTTACCCGATCCACTTTGATGATCTGGAACTTTTGCGTCATGTCGGCCGGGTTTGACGGCAACCGGGACCTGCCGGAGACGAAGCGCAGGAAGAGCACCCGCTCTTCGTTGGTGAACTCCTCCAAGCTCTGCCAGAACCAGAAGACCAGCTGGTTGCTCTCGGCGATGTCACGGTAGCGCACCAACTTCTTCAGCGTCTCCACAGAGACTTCGGGCAGGCCGCACACAAGCTGCTCCAGCTGTTGAGCGGTCAGCAGAGAAAGCAGCGGGACGGGGATGATGGCCGACATGCCCTCTCTGACCGACGCCACCTGGACAAAAACAGAACCTTCAGAACCTGGTCACAAACTCGACATGGTGCGTGCTGTGTGTGGACCTGAGAGTCCATTTCATGAAGTCTGTACTGCAGCGCTCTCTCGACATATTCTGTGCGGTTGAAAAAGTTGAGGGAGATGTTTTGGCCCCCAGGAATGACCGGCACCAGCCTTCCGTCTGCACTGTGGGCCACGAATGAATCCAGTGGGATCATCTTCAAAGAAAATTTTATAAAAAAATAAATATTTAATCGACATTTTAAAAATAGGCTGCAATTTGTTCTCGTTTATTTTTTTTCTTTCATGTTGCAACTGACATCACGTTAGAGGTAAGATCTTAAACCTGAGCCCAAGTCTGAAATTCGGCCTGTGTTGGGCCTAAAATGGCAATCATTACGTTTGGCTCGGGCTTCTGTCTTTCTGACTTTTTAAAAAATAAATAGATGGTTAGAAGGTGTGTAAAAAAATAATGTATGTAAACTAAACTAAAAAATACATTTTTGGGAAAAAACAAAAAAACAAATATATAAATGCGTCTGCGGCACAGTTCTGAGGTCATGGGTTCAAAAGCAGCTACCAGCCTTCCTGTGCGAAGTCTGCATGTTCTCCCCGTGCTAGCGTGGGTTTTCCCCGGGCACTTCGGTTTCCTCCCCTATTCCAAAAACATGCATGTCAGGTTAATTGTCCAGTCCAAATTGTCCCTAGGTGTGAATGAGTGAGTGCCCTGCGATTGCCTGCCAACCAGTTCAGGGTGTCCTCTACCCACTGGTCAAAGATAGCTGGGATGGGCTCCAGCACCCCCGCGACCCTACTGTGATAAGCGGTGTAGATAATGGATGGATGGATGGATATATATATATATATATATATATATATATATAAAATGTTCATTGGCGCTTGTTAACCACAAGTTCTTTTTTGTCTCTCCTTGTCTAGCTCTCTTAAATGCTGCGCTAGATTATTAAAGTTGCTGTACGTAACTTTGAACCTTTCTACTTCTGGCTTCTGCCCATGCAAGTACGTGCATTTCTTAAACGCAAATCAATAAAAATCTATGTACATTTTATCGTTAATTTCCAATTATTTTACCAGATGATGCCTATCGTCTTTGACTTTCTGAGCCGTATTGTTGTACCTGTTAATTAGTCAAACAGGTTATGTTAATATACAGTAAAACCTATATGCATATCTATAAGCTAGGATTTGGTGGTTTTGTGAAGAATACCTAGGCGTTGTGTCGTAGGTGGATGTAGTAATAGTACAACAAAGGGCGAGCAGCCTAAATGGGGCTAACTGGCAACAAAAACACACGGAGAGTCAATAAGGGCTAACCGGAACGATCAACGGAAGGCAGCCGCAGTTTCGGTGGAAAAACGCAAGCCTGGCATGCCAAAAAACACACAGTAAGAACCCTGGCTAACCAGGAACCAACCACAGCTAAGGAACACAAACCAGGCTGGTAATAAACCAAAAAACACGGTAGGCTAGACAACTGCTAACAGGGGCTAAGCGGAACAATCAAGGAAAGGCTCAACGGAAAAACAGGAACCCAGCTGGCCAAAACCATGCAGTTAGCAGCTATGGCATCAAAAACAACACCAGCAGGGAATTAACCAATGGACTTGGCAGAATAGCCAGCTTCTAACGGGGGCTAAAGTGGAGCAAAAAATAAAAATAAAAAACTGGAATCCAATGGCAGCCCCGCAACTGGGACAAAACAGTCACAAAGCCCCAGTGGCATGGTAAGCAAAGTTCCAATTTCTCCAAGTAGAAATGAGCTGTATGCTCTAGAGTATTTGAGCCAAATTGGTCAACTTTTAAAATTCATTTCTAGAGTGCCCCGGCAATTGAAATATTTTCTAACATATCTTCATAATAGTGGTGAAGAACATTACATGTTTTGTGCCTAGTTGAGAAAAAAAGTCCAATGATTTCCATCATCTCTTTCCGCATGGCTTCCAGCTCCTTTTTTGTTTGTCATTTCGTTAAAAAAAAAAGAAGCACAGCAGCAAAAGAAAAAACAAGAGAAGCGTCCTTTCTCAAGATAGACTCCGGAAGAAGACTAATCAAATAATAGCGAGATCTCACCACATGGAAGTTCTCCTCTGTGATGGCGCTGTTTTCCAAGTGAAGAATCCCTTGCAAGGTACGAAAAGTAAGTAAGTCCACCTCCTCCAGGTCAGGCTCCCCGAGCGGCATGGAGCAGAGTTGCTTCCACACCCAGGGTGCTAGGTGCAGGTCCAAAGGTTTCTTGGTGCGGATGGCCACTGCCATCAAAATGCCCAGGAAGCGAAACTGGGCCATGTGATCTTTGGAGAGAGCGGCCGGGTTTAGCAGGAACCTGTTGGTGAGCATGAAGACATTTTCAAAAGTGAGCACTGGAAACCATCATAGTCGGCGGCAAGTTCACCGACCTGTCCGTGTGACTGCCGACGTCTGCTAAGCTGTTGGGCGTTCGGATAAGGAGGTCCACAACACCGGACTGCAACTCCTGCTCGAAACATGAACTAAATCAATCATTTCAAAGAGACACATTGTCTGCTGAGGCCATTTTAGAGGGGGGTGAGCCAGAAAAACTAAAATTCAGCATGTACTCAGTCCACTCTAATAGAGTAAGATTTAATAAAATAAATAAATAAATAAAAACGCTTGGGTTTTTAGGGGTGCATCTCTTCTAAAAGACCGTGTTTATTGAACTTAGTAAACTGTTTAGGACCCAAAGGGACAGTGTCTATTATTTGGCCACTAGATGTTGCTATATTGTAATGAGGCTCAAGGAGTCCAAACTGCATTTTACTGTACTATACACTTCTTTTTGCGCAGCCTTTTGCTTGATTTGTTTTCTTTTTTGGGGCACTTATTGCAGCAAGATGGCAGAGAATAGTGTCAGCTAACTTTAGCTGTGGCTCATGTTATGTCAAATAAATACACATTTCTTGACCTTTGAGTATTTAAGAAAAGCTATCATTTAAATGTTTATTATGCATTTTTCTGTGTTATTCAATTTGAAAAAAATCTATGTAAGTATCTAAGTATGTTGTTTTTGTTTTTTTTTACATCTGGGGGGACTAAAAAAATACATACTATCCCTTTAAGGTTCTCTTCACACAGCTTTTGTAAGAGCAAACAAATTAATATCTTCTTTATGAAAAATTCAAATATCTAAGGTGCGACATTGCGTATTGAAGAACGATTGTTTTGTTCTGAAGGCAGTGCACAAAGAAACCATGTGAAGAAAAATCCCTTAAAGGGACAGTGTGTATTATTTGACCACTATATGTTGCCGTGTTGTGTCGTGCAACTGAAAACGAGTGCTAAAGAGTACTGTACCCATGGCAGAAAGATGCCTAACAATTATACAAGCTCACTCTAAGAGAGGTTCAGGTTTATGAAATCGTTCATGTACTTTTTCCTTACCTCACCAAATAATACACACTTTCTCTTTGATGACCTGGGTAGGCCTAGCATCAGAAAGGTAAATCCCCCATACCTCCACACATCACATTCCTCATGGCGCAAAAGCCCTTAATCAGAAAACACTGGCGTCCTCCAAAAAGTTGATTGAATATTTCTGAATTAAAATTAAAACATGAATTAAAATAAGCTTAATGAATTACTGGAAAACATCAGAACCTAATCGAAGGATTAGTAACGGACAGGATTAATTATCGAAATTAAAAAGAGGACAAGAGGATGAATAAACAATAAGCCAGACGAAAAAGGTGTGGTTTTGATATTACTTAAAAAAAAAACCCACCCTAAACATAATTTAAACCTTTTATTTAACAAAAGATATAAGACAAGAATCCTATATTTGCATTTCTTTTGCATCGTTCTTACCTGGCACATTTCCGTGATGGTGTCATCAAATACTCCGCCAGCGTCGTCCGCGCCCTCGCCTACTAGTTTGACTTTCCATGCACGGGACGGCAGTCGCAGCTCCAGAGGATTTAGGCTCACTACTTGCTTGGCAATTTGCACAAAGATGGGCTTGCTGGAGCGCCCCCTATAGGTAGATTGTGAACAAAACACACTGACTGGTTTATGCGACTCATTTTATTAATTCTACAGACAATCGTACGCACCTTGTGGAAATACGTTTGACGGTGATCTGCGGCCCGTACGTTTTTCCTTGTGTCATAGTTCGGCCGATGGAGCGGATCAGAGGCAGAGTGTTGACTTTGGGTGACAGGAGACCTCGAAGCTCACCGCGGACAATCGCTG
This sequence comes from Urocampus carinirostris, assembly GCF_059441175.1. Classification (NCBI taxonomy): domain Eukaryota; kingdom Metazoa; phylum Chordata; class Actinopteri; order Syngnathiformes; family Syngnathidae; genus Urocampus; species Urocampus carinirostris. The sequence continues at coordinate 20,268,369 of NC_142364.1, read as the reverse complement.
TTGTGCCCGTACTGTATCTCGAGGTCGACCCCTTGAAGACGACCCAGAAAATATTTGAGAACTGCATACCGCCAATAGAGCAGGAAGAACATCAATCAATTTTAAAATATGATTACCACATTCCTGGCATCCAGGTTTAGCAGCCGCCACGATTTGTACATGAGATCAGAGAAGTGATAAAGCACCCTCAGACGCATGCTGAGTAAATGGGGGCTGAAGCCTTTCAATGTGTTGTACTGGGGAGGGACACACTGAGGAAGACCTATTTGGCATTTTTCGGAGCCGCCTATAGAGGATTTTCATGTCAGGATCAAAAATGAACTAGTCAGGAGTCATGGGATCAAGCGGACGCACCTGAGGTTTTGACGGAGGTAGAAGGTGTGGTCCACGCCGAGCTGTGGCAGCGGCCAGCTGAGATCTGCCTGATGTGTTTCCCCTGGAGGGACGATACCAGTGTAGGCTCCTTCACAGGGTTGCAATGTCCCAGACCAAGCTGAAAAATGCGTAAAAGAGGAAAAAAAATTAGCCGTCACAAGTAAAGTGGCCAGGCATTACCGGCCCAAATAAAGATTAGGCTTGACTGCCTGGAGTGGTCAGTGGTCAAGAGCCCAGTACCCAATTTGGCCACCAGAAGGCAGTAGAGACCCCATGAAAGCAAATGTTTATCGATGTTTTGGGAATTCTTTGGGGCTGCCTTTATACAAAACTTTGCAAAAGACCCTCACAGAGGCCTTAAGCACAACTGTCTTCATTTTGACGAAAATCGGTTCAGCCGTATCGAAGCATATAAGTCACCAAAGAAAGACACAGAAATCGGGATTTTTAAAGTAGTTTAGATTGGATGTGCAGTCGGGAGAGGCAGAAGAGACTGTGTTCACTTATCAAGAAAATATGAATTAAAAATCTAATAAATGGTTATATTTATTCAGTGGTTTTTGTTTTGAGAAATCATTGAATTTTCACCTTATATTATTAATACAATTAGAGTGTAATGTATTACTGTCCTGAGGGTCTGCAGAGGCCTGCAATTCTCTTGCTTCATGGCACGGGGAGATAATGAGACCAAGGATTCGGATTTGGCGCACATTTAAGCTGCAGGAAAATAGAACTAGTGATAGTATTAGCAAGCTAATAGCAAGTCAAGCCACCCAGTATTTTTTTCTAATTGCATCCACTTTTCCTTTATAATGGATGATTACCCATCTATTGGTCCTTTTATTCCAAAGGAGCAGCACATCAACCTTATTTATAAGTATAGGTAAAACAATAAAACGTTTTTTCTATGCTGGGTGGGTGGATCCCTTAACCAGTAGGGCCATAGGAAGACTATTTCCTGTGGTGTGTCTGGGGCAAGTACAGCCTGGTGTTGCCGATCCCTCTCCGGGCGAGCAACTACAGTTTATAAATATTGCTTCTTCGATCTGCCAATCATATTATGTATACGATGTAGGCTATCTTATTTGGAAAATCTGACTGTGCCTCACCAGATACAAACCTCACTGCACATCACTGGCGCCAGCACCAAGTTTAGAAAATGCATCCCAATGTTTGCCTCATGTACTACAAAGCTAATACGACAATTCAAATGAATCATTGCAACTATAATAGCAGATCCGTTCACCTTAGTCACTAAGGCAAGACTGCCAGATGATTTAGCTTTATTAGCATAAGTGGCAGTTGAGCTGCAACCATTTTATTGCCCACACACTTATGAGAGGTGCTAGTTGCTAAGGCTAGTAGTCCCCTCAGCCAAGCTAGCCGCATAAACAGCTGAGATATTGAGCTCTTGATGGCACTCACACCTACTGAATAGCTAGTATTCAATGCTAGTGCGTGCATCAGCAATGTTAGCAGCGCTAGTCATTTATGGCCCTCTCACACACTCATTGCGAGTAAGCTTTGTCATGTGATTTTAATTTTCTCTCTACAATTGGACTGCACAACCTCTATATGGGTTACCTGTCCGTCGCCATTGCACCCCCAGGCATAGACGTCCCCCGTGGAGGACAAAGCAAGAACGTGTTCACATCCCAGAGCGACGTCCTCAATGAAGTGTCTATCCAAGGCCGGAACCACCTGAGGACATGACTTGTTCTTGAGCAAAGGGTCTGGCAGGCCGATCAGACGCTCTGTTGGATGAACAGAATCATCTTTATTAATTTGCTTGTGGTAATGTGAATAAATGCGCCGATCCAACATGCTTATATGATACATTTTTTTCTTTATTTTGAATGTACCTTGTCCAAATGTGTACACACGTCCATCACACGCCAAGGCTACAGAAAATTGTGTTCCACAGCGGACCTTCTTTATTCTTTTATTGCACAGCTGCTCCACTTTCTAAACACATGAGACGAGAAACACAATTCCTCTATTTAAGTGTTCCAGTTAAAGGGATAGTGCGTATTATTTTACCACTAGATTTGGATGTATTGTGTATTGCTACCAAAAACGAATGCTTGATAGCACAAGGAAGAATGCACGCACTCATGTTATTTAAGATGAATGCACTTTTATGATAGTTGAATTATTACTTTCTTTTTAATTAATGAAGGTCTAAAAACTAGAATCTTGTGATACAATTCCTTAATTTCAGTTATCATTCAACTGAATGTTACAGGTCTTTATACACTCAAATATCCTCTCTCAAAATATTAGAATTTAATGGAAAAAGTATACTAGTTCACTATGCAAATAATCAGAAAAACAATATTAATTATTAATATTCAATATTTAGCAATATAAAAATAGAACAACTTTCCATCATTCAGTGGATTTGTAATGAATCTAGAATTAATGACGTTTTGTTTCTATTTCAATAACAGAAAATGAAGAACTTTATCACAACATTATAATTCTCTGAGACAGTGCTGTATTTTAATACAATTGCATATCGAAATTATATTTTAATATCAAAATACTATGAGAAAATTCATTGTTAAAGGTATAATATATGCAGCATCAAAAGGTTGTGTTACTACAAAAAATGGGCAATATTTGTATTCAACATTCCATATAATAGCCCATGTATCAGTTAATAGATCATATACAGTAATTAATGACCTCCTGCATCTATTTTATGCCGTGCTTTGCTATAAGACAATTTCTGACTTTCAAACCTTATTTCAACATACCTGAGGGTAATATTTTGCGGTTGAGGAACCAGTCCCCAATTTTCCGTAATCTCCATCTCCGAACGCCCACACGATTGTTCCGTCCGACGACAAGACCAGAGTGTGGTTCAGCCCACATGACACCTACAGAAGTAAAACAATTATTTGGATTTAACAAGTTCTGAAAGGCATGCAAAAAACGTCTTTACCTGGCCAACATGGTAACCCTCCAGTGCTGCCACCCTCTCCGGTAGCAACTTATTCGATGTTGACCGCTGACCCAAACGTCCGGATTCACCGCTACCGAATGTGAACAGTTTCCCGTCAGACGTCACCACAGCAGAATGTCGGAAACCACACGCCAGCTATAAGGAGAATACAATCAATATTTCAGCAAGATGCAACCACAGTCCTGCTTTAAGATGAAAAACTTCACCTGAATGACATCTTCTCCCTGCAACGCCTCAATTTGTTTGGGTCTTCTCTGTCTTTCGGTGTTGCCGTGGCCCAGCTTCCCGAAATCTCCATCGCCCCAACTGAAAACCTCCCCTGTCTCGGTAAGCGCCATGGAGTGCCCGTCCGAACCGCAGGATGTCGCCAGGTGCGTCACTACATAACCTGCACACAAAGGTATTTCGTGTCTCACAAAGTGGAAAGTAATACCTGCCAACTTAACTACAGACGGGGCAAGATGAAAAGAGAAAATAAGGCTTTTATTTGTCAGATAATATGAAAAGCTCTATAAATTTGTATTTTCCATTAACTCCCTTTAAAAGAATGCATTGCGGGTTACACACACGAGAGCACAAGCACACAACTTATTTTAACCACCACAAATGATTGTTAAGCACCTTTAGAGGAAGGCTCTCAACCTTGCAAAAAAATACTTATAGGCCCCTGCCATAATTTGAGGATTTAATGTTAGCGTGGCCCGTGCAAGTTTGATATGGATGCTACCTCTGTGCTATAATTAGCTAGCCAGAGCTAGACATTCCAAGGTAATGTTTGAATTCGATGTACAGTACATGTTCTCTGCAATATGGTTGGCTAGCAACTTCCGGGTTGACCAATGGCAGTGCGTACAAATCACAGACTATATAATTCAAGAAATTAGCCTATTCGTTTTATCAATGCAATTTCTATTTATATTCAAATGCAGTATGTAGGGCTGCTTCAGCCCGGGGATGGTCACCCCTGTCGAACTGAAGCTTAAAGGATAGTGGATGCAGCTTGTACGTTACCTTCCGTGGGTTTGTTAAACACCGATTAAGACCTATTACACACAATTGAAGCGTAGTAGTATTACACTTTTCTACACATATATTTAGTTTATTAAGTCTTTGTTATTTGCTTTATTATTATTACTTTTTTTAATAGATAATTTTGAGCATAAAAATAAAGCTATTTGAATTCAGTGGAATGTTTATATGAGAACTTGGAAAACCCAATGTGGCCCAACCTGACCCTAGACCCGAGTTTGAGACCACTACACTTGAGTAGAATCAAAAACCTGGGTAACCTATCCCTCCTCATAATCTCCTATATTAATCTCTCATCTCATCTCATTAGCTGTATCGCTTATCCTCATTAGGGTCGCGGGGGGGCTGGAGCCCATCCCAGCCATCTCCGGGCAGTGGGCAGGGGACACCCTCAACTGGTTGCCAACCAATCGCAGGGCACACAGGGACAGACAACTCGCTCGCTCATTCACACCTAGGGACAATTTGGACCGGCCAATTCACCTGAAATACATGTTTTTGGAATGTGGGAGGAAACCGGAGTGCCCACGCAAGCACGGGGAGAACATACAAACTCCGCACAGGAAGTCTGGAGCTGGATTTGAACCCACGACAGGTTCCCATGACATGAACTGTGCCGCGCAATCGATAACCACTGCGCCGCCGTGCTGCCTCCTATATTAATGAATTAGACAAACCTAAGGGGTATTTGAGGATTAAGTAAATGTCACTGGTAATAATAAATGGGTCATAATGTGTGCGCATGAGTGCCATACTGTATCTTTTGGGGCATTTGTGGATGTGTTTGTGTGTGCTCGGACAAAAAAAAAAGGAAAGCTAATCATAATAATGAAATGAAATCTTACTCCAATGTCATTTAACTTTCATGTGTCATTTAACCGTTTGTAAAGAGTATGTATATTACCTTGAAAAGCACAGATAATTGTGGGGACATAAAGATCGTCGGAATTCCCTTGCCCAAGCCTTCCGTACTGTCCTTCCCCAACAGCGAGAACCGCTCCATTGGACTGAACTAAAAAAGTGCAGTTCTGGCCACACACCACCTAAAACAATCAGAACACAATATTAACAACCCCAATGACGGTTATTAGTGTAATGCTACAATACCTGTTGTGTCTGTAAGAGAGAAGGTGCTAATGTAGGTGTCATAGGATTGGTCGTCATTCCTGCCAGCTGCCCATAACGTCCATTTCCCCACAAGTAAACCTCACTCTTTCCTCCTTTCTGCCAATCCTGTGGAAAATTGTGGCATGATACTTTTATTTGATTTCAAGTTAAAGACAGTCCCTTCCATTTTTTGTATCAGTTTTTTGTGTCTACTGTCCTCGCAAATAAGTACGTTTTGTTTATTTCAAATCCACCAACACCAAACTACCTCTGGTTGAGTGGTTGCCCAGGCCATCAGCTGTTCATCCATGCTGAAGCTCCATTTACTGTTGTCCTAAGAGATAAATTAATGATAAATAAATTAAAAGACCCACTCAATTATACTCTCATTAATAAGTTGAATTTGTTTCCTACCAGGGCCTTTGAGATTTTATCTTCATCCACATCCTCAAATTCCGGAACCACAAAGGACTCTGGGAAGATAATGCCGCTTGCAATTGCCTCGGCACTGCGCACAGTGGTAGCGTAGGTGGCGAGCCAGCTCCACTCGGCCGGGCATGATCGGGAGCTGGTGCTGGCATGATGTGGCGGGCTTGGGTAGTTGCAGAGATGCTCTTCAAGGGATAGACCAACAGCAAGGGAGGACAAGCTTTGTAGGAAGGCACTGTGGACTAGTTGGTCACCAGCAACTATGTGAGCCTGCAAAGGAAAGGGAAGAAACATGGAACAAAAATGAGGACAAACATTACATTTTTTAATGCAAAATAAAAAGAATTTGTTACCCGCTCGTAGGCATACTGCTCTTGTAGCAGAAGTGGCAGCCTCTCGAGAAGCACTGCCAAACAAGGAGCCCGATGCAGACCTAGGATACCTTGGCTTCTCAAAATCATGCGGCAGGAAGCCAGAACATGGTTCTGAGCGATCCATTCGGGGGTGCAGCAGATCAACAACACATCCTGAGTAGACAGCAAATGTATTGCAAAGTTAAACAACAAACTGTAGTCAAATATCAAACTCCTCTCAGGTCATCTAAATTACCTTTGACCTCCCAAAACAGGCCACAACACCCATTTTGGGGATCCACGTTGTACTGACGACTGATCCCAAACCAGTAACGGTCTGCAACACTGAGCCATCCTAGATGCACACACATGTACAGGCATGAAAATAGATCAGTGGGTAAAAGGTGAGAAGGCTGTGGAGGAGATATGTTACAGTAAACTGTACTATTAGTGTAGTGATGTATTCTCTACAAGTAGCCTGCTACTGACCAAACTATTTCAAGCTGCGCTTAATCAGTTAGCCTGGTTTAGTCATTCCCCTTTCATGCAATACCCCCCAGGGCAACTATGGATTAATTCACTGCAATACCCTCTGGTTGCTATTGTAACATTGTCATTATAGATCCACAAGCCTAGAAATCAAACATACAGAATCACCAAATGAATCAAAGTGTGTTTGCATTGTAGTTGTCAATATAGGGATTTTCCATAAACTGCAATGATCGATCTTAGCAATTAGCAGCCTTAAAAATTGTTCACAATATATCTATCATAATATCATATCTTGTCCCTTCTGACCGCCAGAGGTGGTGATTCAAGCCATAATGTTACCTTTGCAGTTTGAGAAATGCATACTTTAAAAAAAGGTCACTCCATCACACCTGTGCCATCAGGAGTATCTTTAAATTCCAGTAGGGCTGCAACAACTAATCAGTTAAATCAATTAAGATTGATGATTAAATGCGCTGGCAACTCCTTAGATCATCGATTCGTTGTTTTCCAGTGAACCCCAACTACAGTCTCGTGGTATTATTGATTTTTATTTAAGGAACATTATTTTGTTATGTTTTTATTTTTTATTATAGAGGCAATTCTAAATTTGTAAGCATCAATACATAAAATTTCATGTACAATGGGCGACCTATACATTTTTTTGTTTTGACCTACATTACGCTTTGTGAACATGTTTGATACCAAGTATTGTGATGTAAATTTCCACTTTAACAAGGTAATCCGGATGACATCATATGCCTGAAACTTGTTCATACATTACGGATTTATTGTATATACCTGTGAATAACTGTGTTATTTTTTGTGCATTCCTGCCATACATACGTTAAAGCATCTGTAACCTGCTGGATAGTCGGTTAAACATTTCGTATTCAAACATCCATTACTCTATTATATTTAAAACTCAAACTTGAAATGATAAATGACCCAAGTATGCAAGATCATATATAAACAATGATGCAATAACATTTCAAAGTATACAAGTAATTTGAACTACAGAAATGGCTTATTGATTCTAACCAGTAGGGACCAGATGTTGAGCAGTCCTCCTATTCCTCCAGATACCAGAGCCAAACCACTGGGGCAAAATGAGAGTGACTTAACCGCTGTGATGTGACCAAGGAGGACAAATACGCACTTTGCATGCTCCTGAAAAAAAAAAACATGGTTGTGTAAACTTGATATCAAAAATGTATTTAAGAAATAAAGATGCGAAATATACCATGGCATTGGCACTTCTATGTTCTGTCACAGAGCTGTTCATTGTGTTCAGCAGAGGCACAGCAGCACTTCTTTGTGATAATGTCCAAACATGCACGGAGCCGTTCTGACAACCACTGAGAGGGCAGAGTTGCATTGAAAAGAATGTTTCCATAAACCCTAATATAATCTATAATGAACATATTTTACTCATATTACCACTGGTTAAAATTTGGACTTAGCAGTTAAAGGGAATATATCCTGCGGAATCAATTTTCTAGAGGTTTTGGCCATTTCAAAATTCATTATTTTTTACAAAAACATATGTCAATATAGTGTTTGTCTAGAATCATGAGTAGGTGAGAATTCGAAAAAGATCTAGCGCTCCAGCCAGAGTCCATTTTCTGTCTCGTGAAAACGTTAAGGTACGTTTAACATAATCCTTAACTAAAAGGTTTTTTTTTTTTCAGAATTGTGCATTGTAGTGATAGAGTAGTTATTAAAAATTTGAAACATAACTGAAAAAAACTATTCAGATAGCAGAGCTTCTCTTAGAATCTTTAAAAGTTCCAAACGGTGTTTGAAAGCACCGCAAAAAAGAGCAAATATTGCGACTAACTGCTTTGCTTGGGAGAAGCAAGGTTTGCCTCAACCATTTGTCTTCTTTCCAGGTGAGTATAATCTGCACCAAAATGATTTGTTTGATACAAAAATGCATCACATGCGTAGTTAAGTAAGGAATGACCGTGAAATGAGAGGATATGTCTCCTTTAACACCTAAAAATTATACTAGTGCCAACAAATAATTCATAGTAATTAGTTAAAGTAAATGATAAAATACAACACCAAAAGAGATAAAACTCACGCCGCCATCATAAGCATCGGGTCCGGGGCACGTCCGGTGAGAGAGCACCACTCAACGACGTTGACCAGACAAGAATGCACGAGGGAGTAAATTGGCACCCAGGTGCCTCCCGAGCGTCCAAGAATCTTTACCACCTCAGACTTGCCCAAACATAGGAGAAGGTGGCCCGTAGGATCCCATTTGAGGGAATTGATACCATCCTGCAAGTACAATTTAAATACACATGTGATAAAATCTAAATCGTTGTTTTTAGAGGAGGCAGGAGATAACAATTTTGTCATTATTACTTTTTTATGAATACAGTTCCCAACATTTGTAAGGAATTTATGATGTCACACCTGGTATATAGGCAGCAACACTAAAGGCTCATTCTCAAAGGTCTCAGTCGTCGCCAGAAGGACTTTTCCACTGGGGTACCCAACTGCAAATGGCTTTTCCTCACTGTGCCAGGCCAGACATTGCGGAGCTGTAAAAGACCAGATAACCAATATGTCCAATTTCATGGTGTGGAGGATTTTTACAAAGTAGAATATGTGTCTTCCCACCCTCCGTCCTGTAGCAGTGAGTGAGCTCAGTGGTCTTTACAAGCAAATCCAGTTCCTGCATCGTGACACGTAGCCAACCGAGAGAGCCGTCCAGCCGCCCCACCAGTAGACTCTCCGTAGGTCGGGTTTTGTAAGGTTCTGGTTGATCCAGCAGCCACAAGCTGAAAGCTTCAGCCCAACATAACACTGTGACCTGGGATGCCTGGGCCTCCACATGACAGTGAGAGCCTGCAGATAACAAACAGTGAAGGTTAGACATGATAAAAGCTTTCTCAGTTTTTCAATTTCATGACCTTGCTTAAACGATATTGCATTTGTATCTTGTGTATTATTGTCTCTGAGACTATTCACCTTTTGTTTGTTCATGTTTCAAACATATTTTACAGTGGTCAGCCCTGGTTAAAAACAGTCATCAGCAGCTAGAATTTGCTTATAAGCTCATTGACCACTGTAACGGGGACCAAGCTGGAATTGCCATTAAACTATGAGTTAACCTCTGTCAATGTTGTATAATGCATTATTGTCGTGTATGATTGTCCATAACATAATCCCATCATTTGCTACGGTCAAAGAGAGGGGAAAAAAAGGACACAACGTTTACCTCTGATGTTCATAATAGTGACGTGTGTGTTCTCTGGGGCAGCCAGGAAGTCTCCACCTCTGCTCCAGTAGACTGGAGAGAACAGCTGTTTAGACCAGGCTTCCCTTTCGGAGCCTGTTCTGTCTGTTTTACTGCAAAGAATCCCAAGAGTTTAATTGAAGGCATCGAAAAGGAACTCACAGATCAGCATTAAATGACAAACAGCATGAATAGTCTGATTTAACCTTTTTCTATTGCAGTAGTAAATGTAATTATTGATATTCAGCAGAGTTCTTTTTTGTGTTACCTGGTTATACAAGAAAATGTAGTATGCAACAGGGCGCTGGTTTCACTCACGCTCCACAGCTGCACCACTTTATCTAAGGAGCAAGTCGCCAGCAGGCTTTGCTCACCGTTCCACAAGCAAGATGCCACCTAAAAAAAAGCAAATATGATTCACTCCTACTTTTATGACTCACCAGCGTTTTTAATTCACTCCCATGCTATTACTCCAACTCTGCTGTCGTAGTCCCTCCACACACACCTTATTGTAGTGTCCTTCCAGCCTCTTGACGGGACACTTGCGCAGATCGCCGGCAAGGTCGCTGTAAGTCTGGGCTCTCCCAGGTCCATCCCGGCCACTCACGGCTAGTGCTTGCAGCAACCGCTGTGCCGCCCACTGACGGTGTTGGCTGCTCAGCATGGCTGATAGGACACACGCCGCCAACGCATTGGCCAGCTCAAGCGGGCCAACTCTTGCAGCATGGTGGGTGGAGGGGCAGCTAGAAGAAAGCCCCTGGTGTCCATCTTTAATGACATATCTAAGTATTACTACTCATGGCATTAGAATGGCGACTCTTGACTCAATGCTTCATTTTAAAATGACTCACCTTGAGCCTCGTGTTCACCTTTGTCAGTGCTGTAGCACTTAGCACCCTTCTCAGTGAGCAAGGCAACAAGGGTCTTTGTCACCAGAAATGAAGCTGGTTGCTCACCGCAGTCCCTCACCTGCGGCTGCTGTTGCTGCTGGCTTACAGCAGACACCAAACTGACTGTTTGGCACGCTTGTTGTTGCGTATCACTGATTGAAATGTCCACTCCTGTAGCAGCTGCCATCAGATCCTACAGGAAGTAATGGAATCATATCTGCCTTCAAGAACATTATCACCTAATAACCAAAAAACGTAGGGACAGAAGAGGACTGACATGAGGTATCTGGATTAGATGATTACCACGCCACCTATTGAGGTAACGGTACTTGATTTTGACACTAGTATCAGCCGCCACACTAGGTGCCCTATGACGATGAACTTTACAAAATTTAATTAAACCCAAACATGTAATTTAACTTATAGTATGGTGCATAGGCCTTTATTTTGGTGGAAAATGTTTGTAACAAAATAATGACAAGTATCAATATGAGTGCATATTTTTAGGTCAAGTGCTCACACTAGTTTGAAAAGTTGTAGGAAACACCCCTCTAACACAGCTCTTTCTGATGACGATACATTTCCATAAACACTATGGAGGAATATCACTTTTTTAAGACCAATACCGACAGACAACTCTTAAGTACCATAAATTCCGGACTATAACCCGCTACTTTTTTCCCAAATGTTCAGCCCTGCGGCTTGTTCAGTGAAGCGGCTTATTTAAGTAATTTTTCTAACGAATTATGCGCCGAGGTAAACTGCATCCTCTTGGACTGCGATAGAATTGTCCGAGTGACAAAGGAAAGAAATTTGTTTCAAATGTGAGGACGCCCTGGAAGGCGTCAATAATGTCAGGAAAGCCGAGGGTGGCTTACCGTGAATTTTATATTTGCGGCACAGCTTTTTACAAACGCTATGCTTTGAGCCTTGCGAGCGTGTTAGGAGTAGCGTGGTGGTACCTTTCACAGGCACGGTTTGGGATGAAAGTTATATTATTATTATTAAAGCTTTAAAAACTCTCTCGGTGTACCGTCTTTCTTTGTAAATATGTGTAACCATGTATAATATGTATTTGCAACTGTATATTTTTGTCATGTATTTATTTGTATTTATTTTGGACACTTGTTCTGATAAGTCTTGCACTGACCAATTAAAAAGAAGGGGCGTAACATACGCGGGGGATTATGGGAAGTAGACCACCAGTAAGGGTGAGTGTTTGTGGACACCGCAGACAAAAGTGCATATATATTTTTCCCACCCTTACCTTTGGATATATACACTTTTTTTTCCTTGGATTACTTTCAACGAGTACCTGGACTTTGCATGTCTGCATCAAATGATATCTACCGGTATCATTTTCCACTTCTCAGCCATCCGTGGGATTCTTGACATAGTGACATGAGTTGGTCAGGTCAGAACCTTAATTGAATCCCTTCGCTGGAAACAACCATAATAACCTAAAGGCTAGAGGTATAATATGATGTGTCTGATAATTAGTAAGCAACAGAGAAACAACAAATTTATACCGGTTTTCCCCATTAAATTTGTTCAGCTAAAAAGGACTTCTTTTCTCAATGTAAATGCGTGCGGCTAATATTCCAGTGCAGCTTGTGTATGTAATAAATCCGTTTTCCCCCCGAAATGTGGGGGGTGCGGCTTATAATCAGGTGCGCCTTATAGTCCGGAATTTACGGTAGTAATTGGTATTGATATGAGATACCGAAAATGTATTCTCTGCCCAAAAAATGACTTACACTTTGAAAAGAAATACATATGAATACACCCAAATAATATAGGTTAAAAAATGATAATGATAATAATAAGCAATTTTTTAATTTCTAATCTCAAACTGCATAACGGCAATTACAAGGGAGCTGATACTGCTATTAGACACTTGCAAGTAATGATAGCTCAGAATAAAATTGGTTTTAAGACGAATATCGATATCTGGTCTCCGTCCTAGCCCTTCTAAAATTAATGTAGCATTTTTATTTTAGCATACATTTGACTTTATTTGTAGTACTATTTTTAATGACAGACAAAAACAAAATTAACACAATTATGATCAACCTAAGTTAATTATCTATGGGGTCAAATTAATTGAAATAACGGGCCTTTTTAGAGACCCAAAGAAAAAATAAACATACTCACCCATAAATGTCTGGAAAATGAATGAATGAATACATATAAATACATTAGGAATACTGTGGAGAACCAACCTGGGTGCAAATTTCCACCAGCTCCCTGTATGCGGCTGAGCTGTGGGACACTACACTGCCGATAGCTGTTGTCAAAAAACTGAGGCAGCTGGAGTTGCTGTGTTCAGAGGCTGCCCCCTTGCTGCCGGGATGGGCATCTACGCAGGTGTTGGCCCTACCCGCTGCAGCAAGTGTCATCAGGCGCACAAGGATGCGGATGTCTGCCAAGCCCAAGGAATCCAGTCCACCTGATGGACTGGTATAAGAGCAATCACTACACATTCAACTGGAAAAACATTAGTTGACATACCTGCAGGCAGTCTGAGAAAGGGCTCGCATCACAATGCTGTATGCCAGCAAGATCTGAGCTGTAGATGTCACTCTTCTGAGCGCTTTTAACCGATCGTGAGAATCCCTCAGAGAGATGGCCTGCTGCCCAAGACTTAAAGAACTTTTGTGTTCCATGACAACATCCCCTAGTGGTGAGAAATAAACCTAAAATGTCTAAAATGTGACCAGGAAGTCCAGTAAAACCGAATGAAACTCGGGTACCTTTGCCATCAGCCCAATGGGCGTCCACAGAGCTGTACACCATAGCACCCAGTGGATCAGGCTCAGTGAAGGCAATGGGGTCCGGCACCAACTTATTTTCGGTCAGGCCTAATGGTCTGAGCAAAAGACCAAAGTCCTCCAGGCCTGTCAATCTATCTTCATTACTCCCGTCTTGGTGGTTTATTTCCCAGTCGTCTGAATAAAGAGGTGTGCTGCTCAAATAAAAATAAACTATGCAATAGATACAAGTAGAAAGTACTACCACTCACCATCAGAGGTACTGTCCAATCGACCAATCAAATCACTTGTAAGACCTTTAATCCTACAATGAAAGAAAATACAGAAATGTGAAATACTTTGTGAAGGAAACCAGTCCATAATACTAAAAAATCATGATCTGCTAAGTCATTTTCTGTGAGTTTGCTGTACTTTTCACTCCTGGAACTAGGATCGTTGGCCTTTGCGGCGAGGTACATTTCCCTGCAGGTAGTGCAAAGCAGGTAGAAGGGAAAGTTGGACCCGCACTCCCCTTTGAACCAGACGTCCACGTAGGCGCCCATGCTGTCGTAGCCCTTGCGTGCGGCGCTCTGACCACAGCCGGGATGCCGGCGCTTGATGTGGTTGTTGAACTGTAAGGTGAGAGTATTGCACAGCTCGCACTTGACCATCGGACTGTGCTCTTCGCCACTCTAAAAAGAAATAGCGAAAAAGTATTTTAATCTTGAATAACATTTAAGATGTGTAACCTCCAGACAAGACACGGTATGAGATTCATATGATATGATAACCTTGATAAAATATTATAATATCACTGTATTAAAATCAAAACCCCAAATATCAATTTTATAAATATAACCTCCACGATGTGAAGAGTATCTCTCTCTAGGTTGAAGAACGGTGTGAGCAGGTCCTCGTAGGTTTCTTCGTGGTACACGTCATCCATGAAGCCCAGCTCGGACTCCTCCTCAGTGGAAAAGGGGTGCAACTCCACATAATCGGGCCAGTCAGCTGAATTCTGTTGGTAGAGCTGTGGGATGGGGTTTGGTGATGGCAGATCTGAAGAGACTGGAATTCCTTTCAATTTAAAGAGGGAAGAAACGAAAATGTTTTACTGTTTTGTTGGTTGTAATCAAATACTGTGGTTTGGTTCCCAGCAGTTAACATGGTTCCAAGCAAGTCAGTTAAACATTTCTTGATATGTTTTTAATTGAAATAGCAGTTACATTAAGCACCATGTCATCTGCTTCTTTGGTCTTTTCGCAACTAAAATAGTTTTACAAGAAGTTTCTCTCCTGATGCCATTAAAAATAAAAAACACATGCACTTATTTATGCAGTATGCTAGTATAGTTTGATGTTGAAAGTTTTTTTGCTCTTCTTTACCCACTAGTATTTTATCAATAGCAGCCAGTTTATCAAGTAAACTTGTATGACCTGATTGTTTTATTTTTTTACTCTCAACAAATTTAAAATGGTTTCACCTTAAGCATGTTCTTACAACATCTAGGTTGTCATCTAATTTTTACAACACTGACCTGGTCTCCGAAAAGATGTCCTTTGAATTGGGCCAGAACGCCGCCGCCTTGCTGGAGGAGGTCTGTTCCTGGTAAGGTGGACATCTAAGAAGTTCTCACGTTCTATCCAGTCCAAACCTGGCAGCAGGCTGGTGATATTTAGATCAGTTGTCAGCATGCTACTGTTAAGACACTTATAAGGTTTTGTGATTTGTGTACCTCTCATTAGGTTGACTCGCGGGACGTTCGGGGCACTGCACTGTCTCCGGCCCATCTGAGGATGGCGTATCAGGCTCAGCCTCATGTCTGGGTGATTCGGCGATCTGCTGATCATCTGTCAGGGGGTGCTCCAGCATCCAACTGGCCAACACCTCAATAGTCCGAGAATCCAGCTGACCTGCTACATCTATGAGAAAGTATGGGGGGGTCGTTGAATTTGAAACAGCCCAAGACGCGTAAGAATAGATGAAAAAAGTGTTGTTTTATCAAACTTAGTGAAGTTTTACACTCAACTTATCAGTGTTTCATAAACAAAATCTGAATTATTCTTACCATTCAATTTATTCGTTATGAGTGTACATGCCAAACCAAAAATGTAATTTTTTTTTTAGTGTGCCAAGCCTGCATAAAGAGACTCATCAATCTGACTAAAGTTTTGAGCTTGAGATACTTGGTGATAGATTATTTAGGGTTTTTGGGGGGCTCTAATGGATAGGCCGCATGTCAATCAGGTATTAGAACTGGAATGCTTTGAATTGATTTAAAAAATAATATTTTTTGTAGTTTAGGAAACAGTATTTTAGTTGTTATATAAAACATTTTAATTGGTTTTCCCTGCTATCAATAGCTGTGGATTATTTCAATATATTTTCATGATGTGCAAATGAAGTGTAATACCTGCTGCCTCCATGGCACAGTAGATATGTCTCATAGTGAATCCCATTTCAAGCAAGCGGCTGGTGACAAACATTTGTGTCCGCTCTGGTGGTGAGGGGGGAAAGGAAAAGTGCACAATAATAAAAACGGACAAACAACCCCACAGTTTGATGAAGGGACGTGCTTATGACGAGATATATGATACGGGAAAGGGTCATTTCAAAAAGCAGGTGGCATATAAGAATCTAAACTCTGTGGGGTTGTTGTGGCATCAAAATTAATATTTTGAGGAACAGACATGCTTAAAATATTGGCGCATCTGACTCATGGAGGTCAAATTGACCAGTGATATTGGAAAAATGCAGTATTCTCAGGCCTTATGTAAGCAATGTCTTTAATACTTACTCTAAAGACAGAAGACTTAGTAATCTTTAACCCACACACTTTGTACTTTTGACACGAAAACCAAAACAGTGAAATTGTAATAAAAACTCTGCAATACCGGAGATATTTTACAACTCTCAATTTTTTTTTTGTGGAGAAAAACTTTCTGTGTTGATGGCATTTACAGATGAAAAAAAAGGTACATTATTTCTCACCCAGACTGCTTCGAGCTTGTGTACTGCACGGACCAGGTTCCATGAAACTTGTCTGCTGCTCTGTGAAAGCATCGCATGATGCCGAATTTGCCAGGCTGAAGCATGGATGCAGTAAAGGTGGGTTGGTAACCAGTCCAGTGAGCATGGGGAAGCGAGTTAGTACCATGTGTCTGAAATTAGTCACACCAAAATTTATATGCATGATGTAAGAGCATTTGTACAAGAAAAACGATAACAAAAGACCCTAAATAAAGAAATATTTGTTCATTGATTTAGCTAAATTTAAAAACTGTTAAGTGACATATAAGCAAAAAAGTTGATGCCCCAGAGTGAGGAATGTTTTTTAATAAAACGTACATGTAAGCGTTCATCTGAAATAAAATTTAAGTATGCATTCACTTTGTTTCCAGAAACGGAACATGATTTACTGTACTTTAAAGCAATCGCCTTGTGAATGCTATTCAATGTTACTATTAAACTAAGAGACATTGTTTTGTAACACTTTAAAATCCCCAACCCTTATACTCACTGAAGGAGGCTTATGGGCAGAAAGGGATTAAATTGATCAAGAATGTCCCCTTGCAGGTTGGTCGGAAGCGATGAAGCCAGCTCAGTGTTGGAAGACGATACAGAGGCTCGATTTGATTGGCCAAAAACTGCGGTGCCCTCCGAGCCGACACTGTATAGAGACACGGAGCTGGAGGACTTGGAAATCGGCTGTGAGGTAGATCGGTTACGCGATTCTGAAGGGGATGACACATTTGGAAGTATGTTTGTTTCTATGTGGACAACAGGTCCAAAAATGTAAAGGATTTCTTCAATAATTGAGAGGATCAAATTATACATTTTTGTACCTTTAGGTTCCTTTTCCTGTAGTCGGCTCGGGACGCCTTTGTAGATCATGACTTGAGCCCTTTCCAAGTCTGCCAGAGACACTCTCTGCTTTATGGGACAGGGTCGGACTGCCCACTTGACCATGCTTTGCACCACATACTGAAGCACGGACCTCAACTCAGCACTTTCGTCCCATCGCTTGCTGCTACCTTCGTCGCACTTGTGTTGGTCAGAGCTGGGACTCGATGACTTGGAATTCGGCTTTGGCCCAGAGAGCAGATCTGATAACCTCTCGCAGCTAAAAATGACAGCCAGGGATTTTAAAGCACCGGTGAGAAGATAAGATACTTTGACAGCTCTGAGCTCTCTGGCAAAGGAGTTTATTTTTGTTTGGGGTGTTTTCAGCGGTCCTGTCGCCTCCTCCTGGACTTTTCCAGTATCTTCAGTTGACAACTTTCCATTGTTTTCAATCTTACTCCAGTCATCTTCTGCCATGAATGGGAGATCCTCTATTTCCTCCAGGCAGTAGTGTGTCTCACCTTCTATCAAACTCTCCTGCGACAATTTTGCAGCCCCTGTGGCATGAGTCACGAGCCAGCCGCGCTCCTCCAGCAAACCCATAAGGTAAATCAGATCCAGCAGAACTGTTGGTTTGACACCTCCCAGACGAGCAACATCGCAGATGGTCGTGTCGCAGGGCTCAAGTGAGGCGATGGGTGTGTCGCTGGGTGACCAAGAATTTGCGGAGCTTAATTATTTAGGGAAGGGTAGACGAGAAGACACAGTGACAGCAAACAACATCGGGATAGATTTGTGGATTTACAAAGACACGGTTTAAGGAAATTTGTTAGGCCAAGGGGAGGAAAAAAACAGAAAAAAAAAAATCAAAAAGAATAGTCCACACGACAAGTGGTTAAAAAAACAAGAAACTGCTCAGTGCCCCCCATATTGTAAAGTATTAGGGATACCTGATTGAAATGTCAGACTCCTCCCACTGCAACTTGGCCAGAGAGCTTCTCTCTTTCAGTACCCCCAGCAGGACAGCTTTACGCCCGCTGGGTTTGTGCAAGCACAGGCCTCCAGCGCGCAGACCCCCATCCACACCTCCGATCATAGCCAGAACGGGCCAAACTTCAGTGCAAAAGGCAGATAGCTTAGACTCTGATAAGAGGCTTTGGTGAGACTCTTCGGAAAGATCTCTTTCACTATTATTTTGCTCCGGAGCCTGATCAAGGCCTGTTGATACAAGTGCTATTGAAAAAACATGACAAAGCAAGTGCATAAACCTGACCAACCTATAACCTACCTGAACTGAAGTATTCCAAATGATTCTCCTTTAGCATGGGTCCAATAAGTTCTAAGTGGGCATGGATATATTGGTTGATATGAGTAGTCCAATGATCGCACAGATGGAGGCGGCGTAGAAGCTGCACTGTCGACTCGATGATAGCTGTGCTCTGGGGGCTGCACAGTGGCTCGCCAGGTGACAAGTTACTTGGCATGCCTCTCATCTTCAGGTCCCCCAGTGTTACCTGTTTGATTTTTTTGGTATCATGACTTGGATGTCAATTGCACACGTGGTTAAAATGGAGACTTGCAAACAACAGAGATCTTGATTGATATGTGTTGCCCTTCCATTCTGATAAGATATACACTTACTTCTTGCTGTCCAAAAATGACATTATATGACAATTAGTTTAGAAAAATAAAATGACTATACAGTGCCGTAAAAAAGTATTTGCTCCTTACCTGATTTCTTTGTTTTTTTGCATATTTATCACTTACAAAGGTTTCAGATCATCAAACCATTTCAAAATCTCAGACAACTGATTGAATACAAAATGCAACTTTAAAATATTGATTCGATTTATAAGAGCATGTGAAAAAGTGATTGCCCCCTGAACCTAATAGCGAGTTGAGCCACCCTTTGCAGTGATAACAAAAATTAAACATTTACGACTGACTTTGACATGGCCACTCAAGAACCTCCTTTTTTGTTTTTAGCCATTCAGAGGAGGAATTGCTGGTTTGTTTCATATTGATGTTTTGCTGCATTAGCCAAAAGCGTTTAAGTTTGAGGGCACGAACTGATGGCCGGACGTTCTCCATCAGGATTTTTTGTAACCTCCTGGATTAGCTGCCGTCGCACTCTTTAAGTAATCTTAGTTGTTCGACCACTCCTGGCAGGGTTTGCCACTGTTCTTAATTTTCTCCATTTCTGGATAATGGCTCTGACTGTGGTTCGCTGAAGCCCTACAGCCTTGGGAATGGCCTTGTGACCTTATCCGGACTTTCTAGGCAGGTAGGCAGGCACCTTGCATGGCTGCCTCTGGCTATCAGTGTGTGAGTGTGAATGGGTAATCGTGAAAAACATTGTGAAGCGCTTTAGGAGGTCTTCAGTTACTTGAAAAATGCTATATAAATGCAGACCATTTACCATTCATCATTCTAACTTCTTTTGGAACTTCTTTGGACTGTGGCATGTCAATTGTGTTCTTCAGATTTTGTAGCGTACTTCACTTTGTCTAACAGATTTATGTACATTCTTGATAAAACAGAGGTGGTGACAATCAATTCTGGGTGCGGCCTGTGGAATTAAAGTCAGCTTTTCCAAAACTGCGGTTAGTCGCAGTTAATTTTCAATTTAACAAGGGGGGCAATTACTTTTTCTCATAGGGACAGATCGGCCTTTTTTGTGTGTCTTAAAAAATGGAATCAACATTTTTATACTGTATTTTGTATTTACTCAGTTGTGTCTGTGTGATATTACAATAGGTTAGATCATGTGAAAAATTTGCGAGCGATAGATATGCAAAAAAAAACAGGAATCAAAAAGGGGCAAATATTTTTTCAAGGCACTGTAGTTACAATCAAAATTTCAAAAGTTCTTGGTTTATTTTGTTGTCCCTACATTCTGATCAGATAAACACTTTTTATTGTCCAAAAATGGCATTATTTAACAATGATTTAAGAAAAATACAATTAGTATATTAATGTGTAGTAAAATCCACGCATCACAATAAAACACAAACCTACAAATATTCAATAGAATACAGTTGTTTGTATCTGTAGTTTATCAGAAATTAGTCTGAAAGTAATTTATTGCAGTTTTTTTTAACTGAGAGGTATATTGTATCAATAATGTATAAAACAAGCCTTGATCTTTTTTTGTTGCAATTATTATTCCAAGCATGTTAATTAAAGCAGTAAATACTGGCTTAAAATGTATAAAGTACCTTCTCTCCCGGATTGCTGCTGTAGAATAACACACAAGGATACAGCTCAGAGGCCACAACACCTTCAAACGCCAACTTAGGCTCCTGGCATACATATACATACTGTAGATAAATAAACTGGAACATGTTAACAAATAAAATGTAATGATGCTAGAAATACCCCATGTTCCAACCTTGTTGTTTTTAGCAAACAAAATGGTGTGAGCCTCCATGTCCAGAATGCACGTGATGGTGTCGCCCTGCGTGAAAGACGGGAGCGTGCGAACTAGCTCACCGCCGTGGTATAGGTTGCCACTGTAGGCACGATACAACCACATGTCGGTGGTGGTGTGGTGGTTGTAATCACGGACCGGCCAGCGGGACACACCCACACACGTGCCCTCGTTTCCTCGATGTTCTTTGGCAATGTGGAACTAAAAAATGTAGCAGTAGAGATTTATGATACTATTTTACAGACCTTGCCAGTAGTTTTAAATTCACTAAATATAAATTAAAACTGACTGATCATTTTAAAGTTGGATTGACATTTTCAATTACAGTGGAACCTCAGTTCTCGACCATAATCCGTTCCAGAACCCTGTTCAAAAACCGATTTGTTCGATCACCGAAATCATTTTTCCCATTAAAACTAATGTAAATCGTGAATGTTTA
The DNA here is from genome assembly GCF_059441175.1 of Urocampus carinirostris. Taxonomy (NCBI): domain Eukaryota; kingdom Metazoa; phylum Chordata; class Actinopteri; order Syngnathiformes; family Syngnathidae; genus Urocampus; species Urocampus carinirostris. The sequence continues at coordinate 20,247,017 of NC_142364.1, read as the reverse complement.
ACGTAAACATAAAGCTAACCAAGGCTAATCGTACGTTCGCGTAAGAAAGATTACGCTAACATGAACGTGTAAAAATAAAAAAATCAGGTCGTTTACAAATCATTTAGCACCCGGGTCTCCACAACAAGTGGTGAGCGGTTCATTGGAAAGGAGGCTCCGTTCCAACACCCTCAATGTTGGGCTTTGTTCCAACAGCCTGAATGTTTAACGTAAACTTAAAGCTAACCCAGGATAATCGTACGTTCGCGTTATCGTAAGCTTCCGTACGAAAGATTACGCTAACATGAACGTGTAAAAATAAAAAAATAAAAGGATAAAGAAAATAATTATGAATAGGATTTCTTACCTTTGTGGTGGTCAGCAGAAGGCGCTCGCACACCTCCTTCATATTTGGCTATTATTTCTTTCTTAAATGCAATAGTTGTACGCACTACTTTTCTTTTTTCACCTGTAGCAGCTGCTTGCACTGATTTTCTTCGTAAGCATAATAAGGGGCTAAAACACCCGTACGCCGCTCAGCATCGCACCCTAGTGTACGCACTCACGCATTACCGGCGTTCAAACTCCGATTTTTTGACCGAACAGCGAAGCAAGAATTTCTCGACATTTTTGGTCGGACTCCAATTTGTTCAAACTGAGAGGCGTTCGAAAACCGATGTTCCACTGTACATGTTTTATACACATTTTCAATGGCTAAATTCAAGCAACTTTCCAATTTTTCCTCTACCATTAGAAGAAGAAATTCAGTGTGAATCAAATATTTTGTAGAGCCACAAATATAACTGTGATTTACATATGTAATTTCAAATCATGCGTTAGCATTCATTTAGACATATGATTTAAAGATTTGGAGTAAATTGCGAATATATCAGTGGTTCTGAAAAATGTGTATAAATATTTTGGAGACAACTCTTTGCCCATGTAGGTGTTGGCTAAAAATGAGAGTAATACCAATAAGCAGGTTAGCGCCTTAGATGGCTGCACGGACGCTATTGGGAAATGTGGAACACACTGAAAAGCGCTTTGGGAAGTCTTGAAAGCGCTATATAAATGCAGATCATTTTCATTTCATTTCATTAATATGTTGCTTACATTTTCATAAACAAGAAGTTCTTCCTATTACAGTTTACCACTGGGGAACGCTACCTTAATTTTTAACATGGCTAATAATAAATGTCCACAATTGATACGTAATCCTTGCACTCATAAACACCTCATAGTGACCTGTTTAGGTGTAGCATGCACCTGTTCTCTTGTGCGCAAGCCGAAGGGGGGTTGACCACACTTTATTGGACAATGCCATATAAACTAATGTCAGCTGCCATTGACGACAAAGGAGAAAGAAATGCAATGGCAAAGCAAAGCCACCAGAGAAAGCGCGTCAGTGTCAATTTTAAGCAGACTTGTTATGTGATTCTCCATGTAATGTTTGGACTATCAATTCAGACTTCCAACAAACATGGAAACCATTTCATGCATTTACGAGCACTTCACCCAAAATGCGAACACCTTTCAAACCTTGAAAACACAACATTAGAATTCAAGCATTTTCATGGCTTTCAAGCACCCGTACAAACCCTGTAAATATTGCATTTTCTTAAAAGGGCATGATTTTGTAGATTTTACATTTGTCCGTTTTCAAATCAATACATCTGATTACAGAACAAACACAAGTGAATAGTTGGCATTTTTGAAAATTGTATGAGCATCATATTTTTTACAGCACGATAGGTTTGTTTACCTTCCAAATGAAGCATCCTGAAGTTATGGCCGTGGTTGCCAGACCATAACCTTTTCCTCCAGTGCCGTGTGACAGAACGTTGCCGCTCTCCAATGAACAGCACGTTATCTTATGCGGGTCGAACGAAAAATCCCCAATGCAAATACATTCATCAGTGCTGTTTGGATTCTATTACAAAAAAATAAAACAAAAAATGCAGTTTGATTTTTATTTTCAAAATTGGGAAAAACTCAATATCATATGGTATTTATTTTAATAACAAGTAATGAGTAATGTTAAGTAACAATAAAACAAAAAAAACACAATATTGCTCCTATTTTCTTCATATAGGAGTTGAATATTGTACTAAAATTGAAAACGTAGAGATTTTTATTCAAGATATACCTTTACTGTGGGATCCTTTAGGGTGATGCATTCCAGAGGTTCCTCCCACATGTAAAAAGACATCAGCTGAAAGAGTTGTTTTACAATCTGTGAAAAAAAACACAGGAAAAAAATATAGTAACGTTTAAGAATAATGTTATCAATGCTACCCTGTCTCTTCAGTATGAGGCTGTATTTACTGTATACTAACATATACATGTTGTTCCACTACTTTCTATTTTACAATAATAGGCATGAAGAAACATTTTAGTTGTGTTTTGCCTTTGATCCCTCTAAGAGGGTCAGAACAGCCTTCCCATCTTACTAGTTAACTAATGGCCAACTAGAGGTTTTGCACTTTTTTCAATACATTTCAACATTGGACTTTAATCGTGATTCAAGTTTAATTTGGCACATAGTTTGTTTACCAGTAGCATTATTGTTTTTGTACTACAAAAAAAGGTTCCACTTCATGTGTAGCTGAGTAACGTAATTTGTACTTTACAAATCTCACCTTCTGAACATATTCAGGCTCAGAACAAGCAGGCAACAATCGTTCCAATACATGAAAGGCCAAGAGTTTAGTGCGCAGGTTCTGGAAGCATGGTGACCCTTAAGCAAAGTGTACATTTATAAACACAAACCCAATGTATAAATGTATAATTTTGTCCATATGTGTGTAATTTAAATACCTAGAGATGACTTGTGTGAAATGATGTCCATGAGGGGGTCAACCCACTTGATGAACGAGGAGAGTGTTTTCATTACTCGAGAAGACAACACTCGCCTAAGGAACACCAGAAAATCGCCGAGCTGACATTCAAGCACTCGGCTGCTTTCTCTCACTAGAAGAGAAGGAAAAATATTGTGAACATGCATATGAAAGTGTTTTAATGATCACACACTTAACATTGTCAGCCTTAACCAATATTAAATACATTAGTTTACAAGATACTAAGGACATTGCTATTATCTGCCTACCTATCCCTATAGTACAGGGGTAGCGAACACGCGGCTCTAGAGCCGCATACGGCTCTTGGCCAATAAGAATGCGGCTCTTTGCCTCATCATATTTTTTATATACTGTGGCTCTTTGCCTCGTTTCATGTTTAGTTTTTTTTTGCCCTCTTAAAACACACTTGAATCCATCAGAGTTAATAACAAATAATAAATAATATTTTGAAATTAATTTGGCAGATTTGTTGTTTCCATGCTGCTGTGGACACATAACTGACTGCCAATCATCTGCCTCGGTTACGTCTAATGCCGGTCAGTGCGCGGTGTGGCTCTTTGACTCTCACAGTTAAAAATTTCGGCTCTTTGTGTCGAACGTGTTCGCCACCCCGGCTACAGTAGCTTATTTTAATAACTGCCAATGACAAATAACATGGCAGCTAACCAAATCCATTATTACATTCTGGATTTGAACCAAAACCAACATGTTTCACACCTTTTAACCTTACTCTGTCCTCTTCCGCCACTTCTGCCATAGATGTCTCTGCTGTTAGCCTCTCAGTAGCTTGCTGCTGATGGAATGCACGCAGTACATTTTGGAGATGATGGCACATTACCTCCATGAGAGAATGGGAAATCTCGAGAGGGAGCAGATCTTCGCAGGAACTAAAAGCAAACCGTCGTTTTGGTCACCTTAGATTAGTGTTTGTGTTACAAACTTCCTCTAACAAAGTCTTTAATATCACCTTGAAGTGACAGCAAAGATCTGGAGCAAGCGGGTACATGCCAGCTTGACGGCACCACTCAACAGTGGACATCCTGATGTGGAGATGGCGAGCCAGCCCTGGTTCATAAGGGCACAACTGTGGTCGGTCAGAATGCAGAGCAGCTCCAGGATGCCGTGCTTGACCACCAATATCAAATCCAATGGCTGGTAGCTAAAGTTCAGTGCAAAAATGGTGGCCAGCAAAATGTGTTGGCATGAACCTGATGAACAAAAACAATATTAATGACCAGAAAGATTATAGGCTATTTAATTAAATATCTAGAACACAGTTCACTAGCGATTCACTTTTGAAATCGCAGTTCAGCTTAGGGCATTAATTACAAGTTTCATCAATCGGTTTGAATAGCTAAAAATAATTTAAAAAAATAAATGAAGCGATTGTTTGAAGGGCGCTTCGTAAAGTGCTTAAAGAACGTTTTTGTTAATAAGGGAACACTAGTAGATCAGCATTATGTCAGTCAAAAATAAAACTAGGGAAGATGGAATACCTGGTTCTTTTTTCTCACGCAGGACCCTCTGTTTGAGAACATGCACCACTTGCTGGTAGAATGAGTGCGCTGCACATTGTAACTCTCTTTGTTTGTCAACAGCAGCTGAATGGGTTCCAGCCTAAATGGAAAAACGCATTAAGTCAGAATCCATTAGTAATGGGGGGAAAAAATGGCGACTTAGACAAAACCACCACATCGATACCGTGTAATGACGCATTTCATAATGAGAACCCGAGGGAGAACCCATGATTTGTGTTCCCAGGGCAAAGCAGCCAGAAAGGAACTGGAGCTGCACTGATTGCAACAAGGTAGGAAAAGGCTGAGGGCCACACTTTTCCTCCATCTTGGACAGGAAGGATGACATTTGATGGAAGGCCTCTAGGCGCATCTGACAAAAAAGGAAACTTGGCAATAATATTTTATCCTTAAGACTGATAGATTTAGTCCGTCATTTACAATTTAACCAAGGGGCGTCTTATTCTTATCTATCTTTAATATGAATGGTTTTATGTGTGCACACCTGAGCCCTGTGTTGCTGTTGCGAAATGGCAACGGCTATAGCATTAGGATCAGCTTCACAACAAGCCTGGCTGGCAACTGTAGACTGGAGCAAGTTCCCACACACAAATTGGAGTGCCTGGTCCAGGATCAGCTGGGAGTTGTCGCCAAATTGGGCCGGGCCCGGGTAGGTCGGGCTTATGCACTGCCGAAGACGGTCCCAAGCGTCTTTCATGACGTTTAGTGAACAGAGAGGCATGCCTGTAAGTAAAGGGAAAAAACATTCAGGTTTTTTAGATATTTTGGTTTATCTAGGATTTGTACACCTTTTCATGGCCGAATTTAAGCCCTTTTCAAGCACTAACAAGGCCGGTTTTTCCCCCAGTCCTTTCAAAGGAAGAAATCCAGAGCCGAACAAAAGGACATTTTTCGATGACTTAAATTAAGGCCGTATCTTGCTGCTAGCACATACTTTGTGCTGTTTTTAGCTGTTCCTATCTATGATTTACAATCTTTTTGTTTCACTGAGCTGGTATTAACTGACATGAATTATGCCATTCTGCTTTAACAATGCACCCGCAGCTTGGCTACGTGACACTTGTTTACAAACATGGAAAGGGCTCTATAGGTGTTGGGTAATAATTCATTTCAATACAGAAGACAAAAAGAAAGAAAGTACTGTTTGCATAAAAACAAAAAAAATAGCAAAATCTTGACTCATTTTAATGATTTTGATTGTTCCAAAGCAGAGTGCATTCAAAAATAGAATTGTAAAGTCGTTATTGGTTTTGCATTGTATCATTTATACACAGTACTGAAGAGATACTATTTTTATTTTAGATTTAATTGGTTTGTGTGTTTGTGTTAATTGTGTGTGTTTTTTTACTTTAAATTGTGAGTGTAAAAACCTAAAACTGTTTTGTATATTTTGGAATATTTTAATGTAGATTTCATGTGTTTTGTAGGGATCTCCTGCAAACCACATGGAAATACTGATTACTTAATAATTTGGTGAATTATTATTATCAATATTTCATTAAAAAACATAAAAATTAGAATGAATCCACTTTTACATATAACACTTACCCAGTTTGTGATTGTGTGAACCCAGGGAGCTCTTTGATTGGCCAGACTAAATTAAAAAAAGCAAATGTGACAACAAGTCAAACAACGATATAATCTAAAACTATATTACCTGGTATCTCATGCCAAATGACGAGGTAGATGTCCTAGAATGTTGGTTGAAATAACAGTGTTAAAACAAGTGTGTTTATAACACATTGGATATCACTACTGATTTTACCTGGTGCTCGAATGGGATGCATGATTCTCTTTGGGTTCTTTCCAGGCAGGGTAAACTCCCAACAGAAGAAAAAGACACCGGGAGACAAGGAGACGACACGTGGCAGGGAAAGGCAAGTGCTCCTCCTCTGATTCTCTCCTGATGTCCCATTGCTGTCTGGGATCAGGCTCTCTGTGAGGAGTGACCGGGCTCTCCACAGTGCCAGAAAGTGTTGAAGTCCCAAAGGACTCATACACGGTCATATTCTGCTGAACCTGCATTGCCTCCCGTGTTGCCATAAAGGACTCCAGGACTTCTGTAACAGTGGTAACATTGTTGAGATTAAATCAAAAACTATAAGAGAAAAAACAAATATGGTTTAGTTGAGTAGTATGGTTGGTGGTCAAACTCAAGCTTCAAAGAACAAGCATATTAGATTTGCCGACATTGCAACCACCAAAAATATCCTAAAGAATATACAATCTCAGTCCAGATCATCATACACAGACTACTATGGCTGAAATGCAGGCTACAACTATATTTACACCAAAGGATCTAATGAGATAAACGCTAAAAAATGGGAGCTAAGATTTTGTCACTAACCTGTGAGATCTATGCGATTGCTGACCAATGATTCCACTGCTGTGTCATCATGGTCCTGGTTGTGGTTGGCTTCAGGAGCCGGCGGAACCTGAACCTCCCGACTGCATTGACCTACCGACAATCGCTCACTTTCTCTCACCAGAGAAGCCCCTGGCTCTTCTGATGCAGGACTCTGACATTGAGAGGGCTACCAATATTTTAAAAGATTATAAGTATTTATTCACGATAATACAATATATTCATACAAAGCAGTAGTACCTGTTTCACAACAGAGAGCACCTGTGAGGTCCGGGGAGAGTTTTTATGGGCCAATAGAGATGCTCTTATTTTATAAACACATTCAAAAACATCTACTAGCTTCTTGCAGGGCTCGAATCTGAAAAAGAACACATTATTTTAGTCCATTATAATATCCATTTTTCATTAGTACACATCTAATAGTAGTCTGATTGGTAGTGGCATATGGCAGTCGGAATAGTAATGTGTTACCAGCGATGGTCAGCAATGTGAAGGAATTAAATACAGTAAATGACACCAAACCACACAAAGGAAGAAAAAGAAACATGAGAAACAACCATTCCTATCTTAAAATATTTCTTCCTTGGACGAATACAATGGTTTACAGCACTAAAAGGTATAATAATGGAACAAGGGATCTACTAGGCCCAATTTGCTACAAGGAATTGTAGTTAAATTAACCTATTCTAAACTAACAAGAACAACTGGGAAATTTAGAATCCAACCAGTGCTAATTCACTGAAGTGAATCAAGGCCTACAAAAAAAATAAAAATAAAATAAAAGCAAGAAAAATGTGTTATGCAATCTTAACAAGCAACTTACTACACACTAATTTAATTAAACACAACATACGCTTTTGTTAAGATGCTTTTGGACATTTGACGTACATCAAACCAATATGAGGACATTGTGTTACTAACCTGTCCTGCCAGTATTCCTTATCCGGTATCCCGGTGTGCTTCAGAAGCGCTGCCAAACTGCAGCGACAGACGGCCTCAAGCAAACCATCGCACGAAGATCCTCCACTCTCCCACTCTGCTCTCAAAGTGAGAAGATCATTTTGGACTGTTTTTAAAGTGCCAAGACAAGTTCTTGTAATAAATTAGATGGCGTGTCACTAACCTAAATTAAACCTATTACTATAAGTGTTTCTATCTAACGTAATCCGAGTCTGTTGATGAAGGGTATGAATTAATTGAATGTCGAAAAATATTTTTGCCTGTCCCAGCTAATGTCACGTAGAAGAATGAAGACATTGTGAGTAAATCATGATAGATAGTTAACAGAAATTGTCATCAAGTCGGGTTAAAATGAAGGGAATCAAGTAATAATTGACCCTTTTTTTAAAAAGAAAATTTTCTTAAAGAGCTAAAATAATTTCTGGTGAGAAATATGATTGTAACCTGAAATTAACCTATGACTAAACGTGTTTCTATCCAACTTAATTTATCAGATTGTTAATGAGAACTATGCCTGCTCCAGCTTTTTCCACATAGAAGAATGCATGACATTGTGAGTAAATTATTATACATTATTAACATAAAATGCCATAAAGTCAAGTTAAAATCAAGGCAGTTAAGTAACAATTTACCTCGGCTGAAAGCAAAGTCCTCCATCTTCTTTAGGAGACAACCGGCAGCTCCTCTGGAGGATCCCAAAGCCACTTCGAGTAATATCAGAGATTCCTGGTTCAGGCTCAGCTCAGACAGCCTTGAGTCGCTTCCCCCCAGCAGCACAACATCAGCAAGCCATGCCATGCTGGAATCTAAAAGGACAAGCAGGAAAATGGCATGTTAACATGGAAACTACAGTATACATGTGGGAAATGGGTTTGGAATAAAAATAATAAACCGACCAAGCTCCTCATAGTTCACTACAAGGCCATTTCGGAGGAGCACGTTGGACAGCCAAAACTCAGAAGATTTTTCCTGGGGAGAAGGCGGCAGGCCCTGCATCATACCACCAAGGCAGCGCCCCACAGCTAGTGCTACAGAGCGCTCCAGATCTAACAGCCAAAGCCATGTGCACTCTTCCTCTTCTTTTTGATCTTCACTTGTTTCTAGATAAGCCACGGGATTAGCACAGGTGAGTATTGAAGACATTGGAAAGCATATTGCCGTAAACGACACACAAACCAGAAAGGGGTCTGGAGGCCTCGACCTCCAACTCCTTTTCTTCAAGCAGGCCTGTTTCTGGCAGCAACCGGTTGAAACTGTCAAGGTTCTCCAACAAATCCAACAAGTCGCCAAGAAGAGGCTGGGCTGTGCTGAGAGGCAGCAGGAGCAGCGAGTACATGACCTGACACAGCAGGCCTCCTGCCATGGAGTTATACAACACCACTGGATACCAGGAAAGGGGGAAGGTTGTTTAGGAACAAACCAAAAGTGAATTATGACAAAAGGGACATTAATATGGATGCAAAACATCATTGAGGCCAAATATCACCATTCAAATGGCTTCAAGCATGTTCTTACCGTGAAGTTTTTTCATCATCCGCATATCCAGGCAGCTGTCCTTCAACAACTTGGTTGATCTTCTAAGGGTCTCCGCAGCGCATGAGAACATCAAGTGAAGATGCTCATTCAGTAATTTTACACTGCTGTCATCCTAAAAGGCAGTGAGAAAGGCAGACATCAACATAGATGAGGTGTTAACTATTTGCTTTTCACAATCTATTGATTTTCCATTGTGTTTTATTGGCTGTTTATATTCATACAATAAAACTAAAGTGACGTTGTCCCCCAGGTAATTACATTTTCCTACCCAGTAACTTCACAAGTTTCTCTTGATTTGAAACAAGACCAAAACACGGTACTGAGTTTGTAACCAATTGATTGTGGAAACTCTTGGTGAATATCGGCAATCTAAGACTCTACTCAATTACGTTGCAGAAATAAAATATTTTACTTCATGCTACAGTCAGAAATGAGTAATTAAAAACAATGTATCATGGAGTTTGGTGCAAGATTACACAAAGGTAACATCGACAGCATTAAAGCACATCCTCACCCTAAACAAGCGTGTAAGACTGTTAAAAATATATATCTTGCCAGTTGCGCTGGGCATGGGTCTGCTGCCAACTGTAATTGCACTTCTTTTCTTCGCACTATTATTAAAAAAGGAAATTGCAATAAAGACTTAGGTCAGACTTCAAGCATTACCTTGTAAATATTTCCGGCCTCGTTTTACTTTTTTTCAGTCTTTATTACATGATTATCTTGTTTATCCTGGAGTGCCATATCTAATCTCTTTGCAAAAAATTGTCATATTTTGGCGAGAAAATTACACAAAGTAACACAGTTAAAAACTCAAAAGGCTGGGTGGGAAAACAGTCTTTTTGATAGGAATTCTGCAATAATTAATTAACATGTGTTTATTTTTAGAAAACAAATCTAGAAAAATTCAAACAAATCTGCAATAAAATAAGCATGACACCAGATTTGTACACTGTACCTCAAGGCTGAAGTGGATGTAGCAATGGGCAAATATGTGTTTGTGAAGTCCTGAGAGAAGTTGATGAAAATATGAAGGAGGCTCAGACTCTCGTTGACTACCACTTAATAGCAGTTTATCACTGTTTTTCTCCAACTCCCCAAATGCTCGCTCCTATAAGATCACATATATAAAGGTGTAGCGAGGAGGCGACATAAATTTATTAATGATTTCAAAGTTGAATTCTTATTATTCTTACCGTATAAAAGCCAATACTGAGCAAAAGGGTTCTGAGAAGCATCTCTGCTAAGTGAAATGGGTCGTATGCTTCTGAGGAAGTAGTGGAGGATGAGGGAGCTCGGGCAGATGTTGCATTTGTCAGAGGTGGCACGAGGTTTGCCATGTCCCCAAAACTGCTGTAACCAAGTAAAGATGCCATGTGACTCTGGTCTTGGAGGCTACTGAGGACCATCTCCAACTGTAGACGCTACAACATGCAAACAACAAAATATCAAAACATATTACTCTGTTAACATGAGTTTAATCTTATTGCAGCGCAACATTTTTAGTCCAACATTTCTTTTAAGGTAGAGAATAATTATGCAGAGAAAAGATCTTTTCTCACACATTTTCTGTCCCTCCCTGAGTCATTTGCACAAACTGACAAGAACTAGGGGTGTGATTTTAATACCTTGAAATATTGTACATAGACTAAATTATTCTTCTGTATGATGTGCTATCAAAATATCCCACAAGCTCACTCACAATATTTCTTTTAGGTAGAGCAGGGAAAAATAGTCTGAAAATAATATTTTGATATTATAAGTCAGTCTGAATGATTATAATTGTACGTGAGTTTTAACAATAACCCTCACCCAACCGTTTCTTCTTTAAAATATGTTTCATTGTTTTATAATACATTTTGTGCTATATGTTCAGACATAAATAATACATTTTAAATCGGTTTTACCTCAAAGGTAAAATCATAACTCGCACAAACGTATGTAAATGCCAATATTTACAATTATTGACTTATTGTCCAACCATACTTATAAGGCCATTATAGCAGAATATATAGGTACACATTCCATTTTACATTCGATTTGTTACTCATACGTGTGAACTCTTTGTGCAAGTTATTTTGTCCGTTTGGATCATAAGTGCACTTACTTGCCCTTTGGAGAGAACATTTAGACTTTGTGGGCCCTGAGGAAGGAGGGAGAGGAGTAACTCTGTCCGTTCCTTTAGTGGAGGCAAGAGCAGCGAGGCGCCAATGGTGAGAGTGTTTATAACCGCCTATGCAGATGGATGAAGAGACTAATGGATATATGCCCACAGTCTTACTCAAAAATCTTAACTCAAATCTCATTATGATGAGAAAGACTACCTCTTGCATGGAATCAGGCATGTTGGTGTCTATAAGTCTGAAGAGTAGATTCCTGAGGGGCCTGCCCTGAGCCCCCAAAACCATAGCACCGGTTCCCCCAGCGTGAGCCAGAGAAAGATGGATTGAAAGCAGCTTCATGCACAACAAAATGAACTGATGATGCTCCCTGTGGCAACCAATATAGAGATTCAGTGCTGTCAAATAATACTATAAATACTTTTTGTTGGAGGTTCAAGGGTATCTTATACACACAATAGTAACAAATTATTTAAAACCAATGCACATACTGCTTGGATAAGAATGGTGCCTGAGGGGCGTCTTCCTCAATGCCATCACAGTAGCTTTCAAGGAAGCTGCGCAGGTAAGTAAAGGTGCTCTCTTCCAGGTCCACACAGAAAGGTCTGTGCCATGCCACTAGCTGCCTGGCAATAGACACACAAAAAAAATGAATAAAAAAACAATGTCAATGCTATATGGTTAATATAAGGAGCAGTTTTAGCTCATTAAACCTGAATAGTTCAATTTATATACATTAGAAAAAGGCCAGTGGAATTTAGCATACAGTTTAGAAAGCAGCAACATTATAAGTGCTACCTGGTTTTAGCTGGGCCGATCCCTACCTTTTTGCAGTTAATTATTATGCATGTCTTCAATGATATTACATAGAAGGTGTGCACTTCTAAATTGATCACGGCGATGATCCTTTCATTTTGCAATTAAACAACAAGAAGACACAGATCTTGATCACAGCACACAACAAGCTAATATAACCCTGGCTGCTAAACTTGTTCTTGTCTTTACTTTTTTGTTTTGCTTTACTGTTATCTACACATATTTTTGTCAAAATACCATTATTTTCTTTTAATTAATATTTTGTTGAGACTCCTTGTGATTAAGGGCTATACAAATAAACATGACTTGACTTGTTATATAATTAATATTCTAATTCAGTTCACTATTAACGATGGTTAAAAATGTGTTTTTGGACATATATCTTAAAAATAGAAAGATTAACACAATTTTCTAAATTATATTCGCCTCAATGCAATTTTTATTCCTAACAAAAGAAACTCATGTAATTCCTTTAACAGCTTTTTGTACCTTGAAAGTAGAAACACCTCTTGCATCAAATTAAGACTCTCTACTTTGTAAATATATTTTGTACATGGTAAGAAAATGTGGGCTTGAGGAAGTACTAGAAAAATATTTAATCTAGCACAGAAGTTTACAAATTTAGAAAATGTTACCAAAATCATCGAGGCTGTAAAGGGAGAAATAGGGATAATAGTGAGGCTTTTGGCAGGAGTGCTGGTGTGTTTATAGCTCAAGTCTTTACCTGTCAGTGGGTACAGCAGTCCAAGCCAAGCTGTGGGAAGTTCCCGCCGTGATCTGCTGAATGGACACCCCCTCCAGACCTAGAACTTTCTTGGGTTTCGTAATGGGTGTGGAGCTGTGGCCTTGCCCACACTGGCCCATGGTGTTATTTCCCCATGCGTAAACTTCATTCTCTGCGAACAAGAAAAAAAATATTCATGAGTGAGAAGCAATAAAAAAATCATCATTTTTGTTTTTTTATATACCGTGTGAAAGCGCCAGACAGTGGCTGTCTCCGCATGAGATGTCGATGACCTTGGTGATGCTCAGGTCCTCTATAAATCGGGGTTTTAGGGATGTGGTCTCAGATGACCCACACCCTAAACATGAGCCACTACCCCATGCAAACACCTGCAATAAATCACAATTCTAGCTCCACTTATTTCACGTTTTACCGATGCCTGAATCAAAATCTCACCTGTCCAGCAGACGTGAGGGCAAGAGATGCCTGACTCCCGGCACAAACCTTCCTGATGATGCATCCATGCAAGGCTTCAATGATCTTTGGGCGATATACTCGATTCGTGTCACCATGCCCGAGTTTACCTGTAGGTAAGGCCCAGTGTATTAGAGTTCAAAGACCACAGACAATTTGAAAGTTTATCGTGGTGTGCAAACCGTTGTCGCCTCCACCAAAGGACCACACAGTACGTCCATCCTGGGCTACAGCGATGGTGTGCGAGCTACCGCATGCCACCTGCCCAACACCACTGATGTCCTTTACTAAAGTCGGAGTGTTCCGGCCCTGGCTGTCACTATGACCTGCACGGTAAATATGAAAAGACACTAGATTGTTGCTATGTTGATTCAAGAGTGATAATTAAGAAAAAAAAGACTCACCAAGCCTGCCAAAGTCTCCTTCGCCCCATGTGTAAAGCTCGCCATCGTTGGTCACAGCAGCACTGTGCCTGTAGCCAGCTGACACACACAAAACAACCTGAAATAGAGGTCGACAAATCACTTTTCAAAATGTATCATTTTTCAGTTTCTCCAGAAAGCACATTCTCTCACTTTGCCTGTCAGCGGTCCTTGAATGAGCTTAGGGTATTTCTGTGTCGCACTATTGCTGTGGCCCAGTTTCCCATATTCTCCATCACCCCAGCTGAACACCTAAAAGAAGTACATTGAAAATCACACATATAGTGTAAACCTCAATGTGCTAGCTCTTGATTTGAAGATTTAAAGATGCACAAGCAAATATAAATTACATTTTCAAGGGTCCTTATAGGAGGTTTTTGTGTCATTAAAACATTTTGGGTGTTTTCTTTAAAAATTGCAATTATGTGACAATGTTTTGTGTTTGTAATATAGACTCTTATAATCTAAAGGTCAATCATGAGGTTATTATATAGGATGACGCTAAAAGGGGCTCGTAGTATCACAAAAGCATCTTCCTCATGAATGATTGTCGATTACATACGTAACTGATAAACTAATTAGAATAGGATGTTTTAAGAATTATTATTAAGATCAATCATGTATGTCAAGACATTGTTTATTTCACTGATAGTAATAAAACATAAAATTAATTACACTTTCCATAAGTGTTTTTATTTGTCCCAGAAAATAAATCTAACTCATCACTGATGAGCTATTTTTAAACCAGTGCACAGGCTACTTGGGGGCTACCCGGTGCTGTCGGTTAACACGTTGGCGACCTTAAATCAAAACTTTTTTGTGCAGCAACACTGGGAATGATTTTGTCATGATCATGATCAGATATTGTCATCTCGTGTTATCTCAATATAAAAATATGTTTCACATATTCTCCTACTTCTCCTTCCACTGTGATGGCCAATGTGTGACCGTCCGATCCCTTGGAGGAGGCCACTTTCTTCATGTTCCTGTGAGGTTCCAGCACCAGTTTCTTGGGCATGGACTGGTTGTTGGAGTCGCCCAGGCCCAGGCGGCCATAGCTGCCTTTACCACATGCCTTTACAGCGCCATCCGCTGACACCGAAAAGGTACAATACTGGCCAGCCTCGATCTAAAAGAAGTGCATGACTTGGACATTTTCAAGATTGTTTTGGTATTGTCAAAATTTTACGATTGAATCCCTACCATTTGGGCATCGCTGAAACCCTGCGTGAGTTTGGGCAATAAGATTTTCTCTAGTGTACCTTCCGCTAGCTGATGACTGCTGTTGCTACCCCACACATACACCACAACAGCTTCGCTTTTGGCAGAGGAATTGTCTGTATCGGCACTGCAGGAGCATAGGCAGACAGATGCCAGGTTACAAATCTGCAAAAGACAAATAGAGAGTGAGCTACTGAAATGTTTTGGTGAAAAGACTGACTCTAATACCTCCTCAAGGAGACAGAGGGCCGCCTGGGATAGACGACAAAGTCCGTCTTTGTCCTTCTGAAGCATTGGAATGTTGATACTGTCGCCACGAAAACCCTGAAAGATATTTGGTTGTTTTTTATTGTACAGTATTACATCCACCAATGAATTCTTCCCGAATTGCTAGAGATGATTAAGGGTAGAAGCCCGACACCATTTGTTTTTCCTCGTATGGGGCTACCAATGGCAACATTCAATTAACATTCAGTACAAGAACCCACCACGCTGCCTTAAAAGTTTGGGATTTAGTAAATGATGAAATTGCATAGATAATGTATAAACCTGAGGTCTCCAACCTATTTCAACATTAGAGCTACTTTATGTTCCTAATTAGTGCAAAGGGCACCCAGTTTGATATCCATTTCAAGAGTAATTACAAAATAATTTTACTTTGAAATCACAATCACCTAGCACTGGTGAGCTATTTTCAGAACAGGTCTGCAGGCACCTCAGCTGTCCTTAGGGGACCACTGGTATAAACGGACATCTAAAATGTAATACAAACAACTGCCTAGATGTAAAATGAATGTTTCAGGACAAAAATAATGTATGACTTGTTCTAAATTATTTATCTTTCATTTTGTGAAGTTTTTTCTTTTATAATTTTATCAGCTAGAAAGAGAAAAGTAAGTGAAAAAAATCACGAGCGTCAGCCTATGCCTTTTCAGTCTGTGTTTTGTTTTAATGATTAATTTGTGTTTTTTGTGAGTGACCAAACAGAATAAGTGGTCATCCATACAGTATGTCACAAAAGTGACTACACCTCTCATATTTCTACAGACATTTCATTATATCATTTAATAGAACATCACTGAAGAAACACCGCTTTGACACAATGAAAAGAAGTATGAAAAGAAAAAGGCCACAGCTTACTGGAATGATATCCTCTGGTCTGATGAGACAAAGACTCATTCATTTGACTGAAGCAATACTGTGGAATACTGGGGAAGTGAATAATCCCTTCCCTCCAGGGACAGGGTCGCAGGGCAATGTTCCAGCAGACTTCTAAGATGACCAAGGCTTTTCTAAAGTGGCTAAGGGTAGAGGGGATGAACTGGCCAAGCATGTCTCCAAATCGAAATCCAATAGAACATCGTTGGGGCATCTTCAAGCGTAAGGTGGAGAAGCACAAGATCTTCTGTTCAGTCATGTTGTCATGGTGTAGTGGAGGAGCATTACAGTGGCAATTTATGAGGTTCTGGTAAAATCCACGAGCAGGTAGAATAAGAGGTTCTACAAAATCATGGTGGTCACACAAAATATTGAACTTCAGGAACCTTTATTTTTGGGTGTACTCACTTTTGTTGCCAGAGGTTTATCTACTAATGGCTCTATTTTGAGATTTTTTAGACTAAATTTAATTGTGTCAAAGCAATGTTTCTTCAGTGTTGTTCAACTAAACATTATGATGAAATCTCTGCAGAAATGTGAAGGGTGTCCTCACTTTAGTGACATAATGTATATGTATCAATTAATTAAAACTCCCTCTTTCCCCTTTTTAACCCAAAAATATAAGCCATTCAGAGTGAAATTTTTGTTCATATCTTTCCAGTCTGTCCCATCTCTGACCAACATGTTTAAAACGTTTTCTGAGAGAAACCCTGGTGACGTATTAGTACACATTTGATCATTTTTAAGAGAATGAGCTGTACGGAATTTGGAACTTTTTTACTTGCTACCGCCATCTCCTGGCTTGTGTCATCATTACAGCCTCAGTCGCATGATACGAGTGCAAGTACGTGCCTTATTGAGATGCTTAAATAAACTCTTTCTTCCTTGAGGTTTGTGTTGGAGTTTGGACTCTACTCGAAGCAGGCCATTTATACTTCCACAATTTTTATGCTACACAAACCAATTAAGGTCCATAGGGACAAGCCTGTTATCACTCTCCTGCACTTCCCACAGCCCACATTCTTCCTACCTAACATGTTCCACCCCAAAGAGTTTTGCTCAAAGTAAAAAAAAAACAGAAAATAAAACATAACGGATCTTTTAACTCAGTTGTGCATTAACACATACCTGGTTTAGAAAATATTTAACTTTCACCTTTTTTAAGGACACCTCAAACGACACACCTCACCTTAAACAAGCACTGCTAGTTTAAGCAGCAATATAAAGCTTTAAATAAATTGTGATAAAACATCGAACATACCGAAAACTGTCTCATCTGATGAAGAGCTTGGTGGATAAAATCAAATCCCACACCAGCTCCTTGCTGTGTGCTCATTGTAGAGGTAGTAGACAGAGAAGTGCGAGAGGACATGGAGGCCGCCAAAGCCACCTCTATCCACTCCAGTAGAAACTTGAGTGAGCCTCTCTGCACGGCCAAACCGAGAAGCAGCTCGAGCGCTAGCCTCCGACCAGTCAAGTCGGCGCCGCCGCTCCCGCTACTTGCAGACGTTTTCTTAAGAAAATCGGCCACCTGTGCCAGGCAGTCCAAGCCGACTGAGGGGATCTTGCTCTCGTTAGCTAGAGACAGTGGCGGCAAGGATGCAAGCACCGCGGAAGCTGTGGACAGAACATCATTGCACAGTATCGACTCGGGCTGGGCCGAAGCAGCGTACCTCCAGTTCTGCTGAAGCAATGAAAAGAGCAGGCTCAAGCCCGTCCTGACGCCCATCTCAATGAGAACATCCGTTCCTGACTTTATCTTCGGAGGTCCTCCCGGTAAGCATGGCTCGGAGGCCAGTTCAAGATGCCCGCATTCCGCGCTGCTCTCTGCGGCCTGCGAGGAAAGTTGCGCACGGAAGTTGTCGTGGTATTTGGTGTGAACGGCGTAGAAGATCCTCTGCAGGACCACAAGCCTGTGGTGGAGACCCTGCGTGTAGTGGGTCTGACTCAGAATATGGCGGACTAGCCATCGTTGGCTCTGCAGAAGCGACGAAAGATATTCCTCCTTCTCCGCAGAGGCGCAGGATTCGCATTCAAAGTCAGGTAGCCGAGGGCCTATGAGTTCCTGGACTGGCTGGGCCAGACTCAGAACTTCTTTGTTGTGGAGGAGCTTCCTGTACAAGCTGGCCGCTCCGTGCCTGGTGGACGTGTGCACACTGTCCTCCGCCGCCCAGTAACTGTTGAGGTGTTCCTGCCACTTGAGCAACACATGGGTCTGACAGGGCATCATGGCTAAGCATTATTCAACCTAATAAGAACCTGAAAGATGAGAAATAAGAAATATAAATTACAACTTAATTTTTTTCACTTTGTCTCAGCTCGAACTTTGCAGATGGATGCAATCGGAATCGAACCGGGTCACAGCAATGAGCATGTTAAGATCCTAACCACTGGACTAGCAGTCAAGTACATGACACATGAAAAGGCATCAGATACCATCTCATCATCATACTATTTTTACGGTAACAGAGACAAACAGCACAGTAAACATAAAGCAATAATAAAATAAAGACAATGCCTTAATAAATGTTATCTTCATCACCACGACCCAGGTTTGATTCCCATTGGAACCAATGTTTTGTGATATTTTCGACTGATTAATTATTGCAAAAATACAGTAAAACTATTGTGTATAAAACTATTGTGGGTAAAAAAAAATGCCCATTATCAATTTATAAATACTGTAAAAAAAAAAAAAAAAAAAAAAAACTGTATCCTGCTTAAAAGTTTTTTGTAAAAAGAGAATTTGATTAAAAAAAATGACCTCTGAGAAATGTTTTTCTTGCTGCATGGAGCCATGTATTCCAATTAGAATGAATACGAATGATAAATTGTAAGAAAATGCTCCGAAAAGGCATTGGAAGAGCACATGTGTAAGGGGAGAATGTTTTAAAGTGCTTGGTACTTGTTTTTATCCAGCTTTAACTTCAATAAAAATGTTTAAATTATCAAAAACAGCATAATAGGAGACGAAGGAGTGTTGTCATGATATATCACATGATCCTCCCCTCGTGTCCCACAGCTGCCACGAGGTTCAAAGCTGAGCTTGTAAACACCAGAACGTAATGGATCACATCTCTTGTAAACAGGTGATGACTTATGCTCATTTGGAATGATTTTAATTGGAGTGAGCTAAAAGTTTCATGTAAACACAACTAATGTCAATACAGAGCAAGGGTGTCCAAACAATGGCATGGGGAGCATTTGCAGCCCACTAGCCAATATTCAGCTGCCTGCAGTATAAACTAAAAGTTAAAATTACACCTCAAACAAAATATTTTACATTCTGTACAGCTTTCTTTTTTTATTCCATACCTGATTTACGTGGCTCCAAAAAATGTGTTCAGTTCGCAGATTATCATTACGTAATCATTTTAAGTATTTTTTTTTTAATTGACTATTGTTAACTATATTTTTCTGATTTGGCAATAGCAGATCATTTCCCAGGATATGTTTTCTTATTTTACAAATTCTTATTCATTTTCTCATTTTAAGATGTGTCAAATAAGAAATAAAGAAAATAGAATGATATAGTAGTATTATAAAACACCTTTTCAAAAAGTCTCAAATATTTGACATGTTTTATCATATTTTTCCTCAATTTTCTAGCCTGTGTCCTCGAACATTATTTCATAAGAGGAATTATTTTGGTAAAATTCTAAATCAGCTTAATATTTATGTAGGTTTCTGTCGCCCAAAAGAACAGTTGTTATTTGTAATTTCTGGTTTAAATAAAAGAAAATTCTATGTGGCCCTCTGGGGAAAATTATTTGACACCTCTGATTAAAGAGTGTCACAAATTGCATGTCTTATAATGTCTGTTGAATGTTTGTATAAGAAATAAGTTAAGTCGTGGCAAAGTAAAAAAGAAAAGGGGTTAACGAGCCAGGGAAAATTCCCAAAATTCAACTTAATCCTGCTCAAGATATTCAAATGTGAAAAGATGTTGGGCCCAAGGGAATGCCAAGCATTTTTGCAGACCTCATTTATTCCACCGCTAAGCTATACAGTTTCAAGTCTGGACTAAAATAACCAACAGTGATATGTTCAGGCCTCAACAAGAAAAAAGAAAACATTGCTGCTAAACTAACGTTATAAACTTCAGATAAAACAAATATATTTAAGTCATTTCTTGAAGAAGCCAAATCTCTGAAAAACACCAACACAATTGGTTAAACTGAACAGGCAATATTGTATGGATAGTAAGCCATAATATATTATCCAAAACCAAAGATGAGTTCTACATTAAGAGACTAAGAAGAAAATGATCAACAAGCAAATAATCTAATGGAATTTTTAACTTTGATCATCTTTAAGTTTGGTAAATATTTGATATATATTTGAATGATTCTATAAAGCTTAAATTAAAGCATTAGTATTTTATGTAAATGTGTAGTAATTATTATATATTAATGTTAAATAGGTCTTTTTAAAATTACTTAATGATAATTTGATTTTTGATTGATTTTTATGGTTCTGGTTTAAGTGTTTTATTGTGTACATCCCTCTTGTACTAGCATAGCCAGAAGAAATTTCCATATACATAACCAAACAAGGTAATTTTTATTGAACTGCACGTGACCACAGTAGGAAACCGAGCAAATTATCAAAATGTATGCTACTTGCTATAGTAGCTGAACAATTATTATCAGGGTGTAAACCAGTTTGATATTCATTTCTAAAATAACAACAGACAATATTATGTATTTACTATGTTTTTATTATGTCATTCTTATGTTGTTACCAGGTGATAATTATATGAAGGGGGGTTAAAACCAACCACTTAAACATCATGCCAAGTAGAAATCAAATTTCCTAGAATATCGCCAAGACGCATCACTGGTGAGCTATTTTGAGAACTAGTCTAAAGACTACTCTGGTGTTTTAAGGAGCCCCTATTTTTTACCCCCCCCCCTTTTTTAAGTGAGTCAAATAATACTAATAATACAATAATACATAATAAATTGCCATATATATATATATATATATATGTATATATGGAACAAAAACAACCTGAAGAGCCATTTGGTAGCTGGAAGAGCTGGCTGTTTTTAGTGAGCCAAACCAGAAAAGCCAGTTCTCTAAAAAGAGTCAGAATTCCTTTCATTACAACGGACCATTTGTGTTAGATTTAATTTATTAGACTCACTCTATATGCTAATTGTTATTTTTTTATATTGTTAACTGTTTATATTTGTTGCACTTCAAGTGTAGGATAAATATGGTGAGGGGCAAGAACTATTACAAGATTCTGTAAAACAACTACCTGTCATGATTTGCCAATTGCCCTCACCTGCGATCACTCGTTCAGCCCCAGCTGCCACTTGTTCCCAAACTAGCCCTACTCCTATATAAACACGTCATTATCGTACACTCCTGGTCAGTCAGTCTGCGAACCTCAGCGCATGCAAGGCAAGCACTTTTGACTCTGGCTCCCCTTTTGATCCCAACCTGTTTCCTGTATCGATCACCGATCCAAGCTCCGTTCTCCTGTCCCGGCTACCCGTATCCTGATTCTGTTTCCTGTATTGATTCCCGATCCAAGCTCCGCTCTCCTGTCCCGGTTACCTGTATCCTGATTCTGTTTCCTGTCACAATCCCCCATCAGAGCTCTGTTCTCCTGTCCCGGCTACCCGTATCCTACCCGGATCCCTGGCTTCGCGCTCTTCCTGGCTACCCGACTTGTTCCGATCTCCGACCACGCTCCGTCTCTCGTCCCGGCTGCCTGACTTGTTCCGATCTCCAACCACGCTTCGTTTGCGAGGGCTTTCCGCTCCTCCTGCCCAGCGAGCACCAGATTGCTGTCTTTTTCCTCTCGCCCTGACTGCCCCGATCCCTTAATAAATCATTGTGTGAAATGTTACGCATTTGGGTCCCCTGCATGTATCGGTGGTGACACTCCCTGTCTGTTCTTCTCTGTTCAACTGACTCGAATACTGCTCAGAAATGTTACAATTATTTGATTAACAACTTATTTTTAAAATAATGTAAATAGTTACTTTTCCCTTGTTACTAGATACGTTTACTATAAAGTAACTCAGTTACTAATTTAATTATTTGTCGGAAGAAATAATGAGTAACGATAATTACTTTTTTAAAGTAACGTGCCCAATACTGCTCATAGGTCAATACATTTGTATCTATTTTACATAACATCAAGTTCACCTATAGTGAGCTGGCATGATTTCCACCTAGCTGCTACGGATACCCCTTCAAAAAAAAATTAAAACCTTTATTAATACCTAGGCAAGAAAATTAAATCAAAAATGGTGCAATTTAGTTTGAGTTTCCATAGTTTGTAATCTCACTTTTGCATTGTAGCACTCATTTTCGGTTGCAATAGACATAATACAGCGACATCTAGTGGTCAAGTATTACAGTGTTAGTGTAAAGTATGAGGGTGGGAGTCCTGGATAAGGCTGAAATATACCAAATGCAGCAAATACTGGTTGAAGACACGTTAAAGATATGTTAATAAGAGGCCAAAGTAAGACAACTTTGTTGAGTGGAAAAATGAAAGTTGAAAGAAAACCTTCAATTACAATATATGTAGTTCAAGAAGTCTGGTAGGGATTGATTGAGGCATGAAAATGGGTCATGGCTTAATAAGGTGTTAAGCGTGTAGAAGAAGTATCGCATTTGTTTTTGTATAATGTGGCCCAGAATTTCTGATTAAAAATCAGTATTAAACTTTGTTTGATATATTCACATCTCAAACTAAGCACTAAACGTGACAAATGTTGTTGAATACATGATGCGGCCATGAATCAAATAATGTATTTGTATAATGTATAATGTATGTGTTTAAAATGTATTTAAAGTATTTTATGTCTTTCAAAGTCTGATTCATTTTTTGGGTTCATTTATATCTTCCAAGATAACTTACTGTTTTCTCCATCCTCTAACATTCATGTCTGGTATCATAATAACGAGATAAAATATAATGCATGTTACACACGAATAAATAGAGTACTCGTGCCCGTGCAAACCACACTGATTTTAACTCCAAAGCACCACTTTAAACGCCCAAGTCACACGGGAAATCTCACAATATCTCAGGAAGTAGAGCACTCGTCTTGGGATCAAGAGATCGCAGGTTCGATTCCCGGCTCCTCCGTGTTATATGTCGAAGTGTCCCTGGGCAAGACACTGAATCCTTAATGCCCCCAATAAGCAGCCTTGCATGGCTACATGGCCGCTATTGGTGTGCGAGTGTGTATGTGTGTGTGTGAATGGGTAAGTGTGAAGCACATTGTAAAGCGCTTTGGGAGGTCTTCATTGACCTGAAAAGCACTATATAAATGCAGACCGTTTACCATTTACAAACCCCCCCTTCCCACATCAAAATATTTTCTCCTCGGATCTATACAATTCATGTAGATCACCCTTCTTTACTTTAAAACGGTGTATTCCTGCTAAAGGTGTGAGATTTGCATGCCTTTTGATTGGTTTGGATGAATTAAATACATTTATCTTCAGGAACAACCCTAACAATCCAATTAAGACACTACAGAAGTGGTTATAATGAAACAGGAAAGAATGATTTATGCTAGTTTGTTTAGCCTAAAACCAGGGTTGAGTAGGGTTACTTTAACTTGATTACTCTCAATTACTTTTGGGTTACTCCAATACCAAATATGCTAATAAAAGACAAAAGAAACTAAATATGAATAAAATTATGACTCACAACACGTGGTAAGCTTTCTCTCATGGCTTTGATCTCTTTGATCTCCGGCAAAACTAACATAAAATGCGACAGAAACAAAATGAAAATAAATCCAAACAGCTTGCCAACATCATTTTTGCCGTTCCATGTATTCCGTTACTCCCCAAGCCTGCACAAAATTTTGAAATTGTATTCATATTTAGTTTCTTTTGTCTTTTATTAGCATATTTGGTATAGGAGCAATCCAAAAGTAATTGAAAGTAATCAAGTTAAAGTAACCCTACCCAACCCTGCCTAAAACGTATATCAAATACTGCTTAATTTGATTATGCCGTTGCCTTGGAAACTTGGACACGTTACTAAAATGACACATTAAATTAAAAGCAAAACGTTTAAATCAATATTTAGATTATGATGGGGTGTTCCATCCAATTAAATGACAATTACGATAACATCTTAGTTCATTCAGCATCACGATTGACT
The DNA here is from genome assembly GCF_059441175.1 of Urocampus carinirostris. Classification (NCBI taxonomy): domain Eukaryota; kingdom Metazoa; phylum Chordata; class Actinopteri; order Syngnathiformes; family Syngnathidae; genus Urocampus; species Urocampus carinirostris. The sequence goes on along the minus strand of NC_142364.1, from coordinate 20,222,700 downwards.
GAAGATCCTTTCAGTGAGCATCCGTGCTAATGATGCTCTTGTTGATTAGCAATACGTGACCCAGCCCAATCCGGAGGAGAGAACCGCTTATAGCGGATGACATTGCGGAGACTCACCTCGGCAACACAACGGATAACAGTCCGAGCTTCTCCGGTGAGCTAACGCGGGGCAGGACTGGCTACACTGCGGCTGTCAGGGTGAGCCAAACAAGCCCCTGCCGAGTCCTTCGACTCGGTGGCTGGGTGACAGCTGGAGGCGAAAGGAGCCCCGCTGCTCGGTGACGTCCTGGTGGGCGTGTGACGATAACGAAAACGCGCTGTCATGTATGTTAGCTTCGCTACATTTGGTAGCTACAAGCCGCTGACAAGCTCACCGGGACGGGGGTAACGCCGGGTCGTTGGCGTTACCTGCCAAAAGCGAGCTGACAGGAATATCTCTCCCCTGGGTTCTCTCTTCTCCCCCCACCCTTGCCTTTGCCTGTTTTTCTTCTTCTGTGTTTGTATCAGCTCGACGCGGCCGGCGTCGGGTGACTAATTTACCGCCATCTTGTGTCTCACCAGCGTCGATCTCTGCCTTGTCTTCATCAATAATCATTCTCATTTCGTCATTTTATTTAATACTAATGTTTTATGGACCCTTTAATGGCCAAGCATTATATAGGCCTCCCGGATTAAGTTTTTGTTTGTTTGTTATTTTGTTATCATCCATCCATCCATTATCTGCACCGCTTATCCTCAGTAGGGTTGCGGGGGTGCTGGAGCTCATCCCAGCTATCTTCGGGCAGTGGACAGGGGACACCCTGAACTGGTTGCCAGCCAGTGGCAGAGCACACAGAGACAGACAATTCAGTCACTCATTCACACCGGAGGACAATTTGGACCTGCCAATTAACCTGAAATGCATGTTTTTGGAATGGGGGAGGAAACCGGAGTGCCCGTAGGAAACCCACGCAACCCACGGGGAGAACATGCAAACTCCACACAGGAGGTTTGATTTCATGACCTCACAACTGTGCCGCACACGCGCTAACCACTGTGCCGCCGTGCTGCCCGTCAGAAATCATGTTATTACTTTTGGCCCTTTTTGCTTTCTCTAACAACTCAAACTTTCAATTAATGGCGATGATTGTCATAAATGTATGTCAAAACAATTTAAGAACAGCTTAAACGAAAAACAAAACAAAAAACTGACTTTGATTTTTCAGGATGACATACCTGTACGTTTTTGCCGTACAAAGTACGTTTATTATTCATTTTAAGACGTATACGACGTACAAGAAAATCTGTACGGAAAAATGCAAATTTGTCAATAACGGGTACCATCCGGTAAACACCGACTATCACGAAACGGCAAATCAATCAAGTCTAACGAGTTCGCCGCGGAAGCCTCTATCTCGGTATTGTTTTTTTTTTTCGTTGCAAACGAAGCGAGCGGTTTGATGCTACTGTGCGCATGCGTCTGCCGCCTGGGGATTTCCCATCATGCATCATTCTGAAAAAAAATATATGGTGTACGATTATTTCGTACGGGAAAATACGACAGTTTGTACGGGCATGGAGCCGTGGAGGTTGACAGGTATGGGATTATAATGAACTAGAGGCAGGCGGCATAGCAGCTGAGTGGTTAGTGCATCCGCAGTACAGTGGGTTCAAATCCAGCTACCAGCCTTCTTGTGCGGAGTTTGCATGTTCTCCCCATGATGGCGTAAGGTTCCTCTGGGCACTCCGGTTTCCTCCCGCTTTCCAAAAAACATACTGAGGATAAGCGGTGCAGATAATGGATGGATGTGAAAATTAAGCAGAATCTGTTACTGAACATGAACACATTGTAAGACAACTTAAACTAAAAATATGAACTGTCCGTAATATATCCCAAAAAACAAATCTGAGTCATGCTCTCTGTTGTCCATATATTTCCAACTATTTTTCACTATGACCAGGCATTTTATGGGCCTGTTTGGTAGATTGTGAAGTAATCCCTCGTGACATAGTACCCCAATTCATTGCCCCTTTGACAAGTAACACCAATAAAGTAATGTTCAACAAATTTAAATGTTTTAATTGGTTACAGTTTACAAAATGCATTACTTATTATCAGTATTGGGCACGTTAGTTTAAAAAACAATTGGTTATAGTTATTCACTACTTCTTTCCAAAAATAACTTGGTTAGTAACTGAGTTACCTTATAGTGAAAGTAATTCGATCCCAGAAAAACTAACTATTTATGTTACTTAAAAAAAATATTGCGTGATAAATAATTACAATTTTTCTTGAGCAGTATTCGAGTCAGTTGATTAGAGTAGAACAGACAGGTAGGTAGTTGTGTTCATATTTCTTGCACCTCGCCTGCAACGGCTTTATCCTACACTAGCAGTGCAACAGAATAAACAAAATAATAACATAAAAATCAGCAGTAAACAATATAAAGTGAGTTTATTGAATTAAATCTAACTCTTAAAACCTGAGACATCTGGTCAAGTAGACATAGACTACAGCACTTCAGGTAATTTGTTCACAACAAAAGTCAATTGTTAAACAATATAAATTGAGTTTCACGCTATAGAATAAATCACAAACTCTTTTCAGACAACTGCTCAAGTAGACATATGCCACTGTACTTATCAATGATTTTGACGCAACAAAAGTAAACAGTTCAACAATGTAAAGGGCATTGAATACTGCAGTGAAACATAAATAAACCAAACATTCACATTCTGAGACAAATGGTCGAGGAGAAATAGGCAACTACACTTCAAATATTTTGTTCACAACAGTCAACTGTAAAACAATATAAAGATTGTATTGTTGTTCTCTTTACAGTCCTTTTAGACTTTTTGTAATAAAGGGCTATACAAATAAATATGCCCTGACTTGACAATTCAATCCCTCTCTTTCTCTACCTCTTTCACTTCGTCCCGTCTCTTACCATATCTCTATCCTCCCCCTCTCTCTATTCCTCTATCTCACAGTTTTGGAACAATTAGTGTTTAAAAATGCAGGAACGACTGATAAAGAACCCTAGACTAGTGAGATGTTAAGTATTGTGAATTTAATAGTGCTCTTACTCATGATATTACGGTAGGATGTTCTCCAGTGTGTGAGGCGTCATCACGCACGCATTGTTTTGTGTTATATTGAATGAGGTTTGTGTTTACGTTTGCGTGTTGTTAATGAATAAATATGCCAAAAGGCTGACGCTGGATGTCCTACTTATCCATGCTAATTTCCACCAGACAAAAGTAACGCACCGCTTTTCACTGTCAGTAATGGTAACGGCGGAAGAAGTCATGAGTTAGATTACCCCGTTCATGAAAAAATGATAGTAAAGATTTTGCTTGTGCCCTGCCAAATAGCTTTGCGCAGTGGCAGTATAAAGCAATGCTGTAAGTTTGATTTTTGCAATCCAGAGATGGAATAAGAGCTTGCTCTGTCTACTCTACGCACCGACTTGGTATTGCAGTACCTCCGGGAACGGTCCATTCGCACTGATCACTGCATAGCCCTGAGGCTAGGACCTTGACTCAGCTTCTTGGCTGAGAACAAGTGTCTCGGCCCCTTGGCTTTGTAGCGTATTATGATTTGACCGATAACGGATAATGGATAATTGATAAAGAATATAGAACAATAAACCTTACAAAATCCCCCCCATCTGTGTCATTTATTCGACTTTTTCCACACACGGATGTCTGTGGGACCCCATCGTGAGAAGCTGGTGCCACCTTGTAGGTGTTTAGGAAATCTATTTTGATTTCATTTTGAGTCTTTCTTTTTTATATATAACGGTTGCATAGTTAGGATAATTTAAATAGCGCTTGTCAAATGAGGGGTTGGCCGTTTAAAACTTGGGGGTGTTGAGACCCCACAGTGTCTAGCTGTTTTTTTCCAGTTCACTTTAATTGTTTAGGACCATCCAACACTGTCCAGGAGTGTCAATTGAACATCACATTACACTTTAAACTGATCCATTAAGTAGTGCTGACAACCATAAACAAATACAATAAAGAGGCTTTGTATATTTTTTAATAGTTTCTGGGGGTAATAGACTCTCACCTGAACATGCTTTTTACAGAAAACAACTGAATGCTCTAGAGGCGCATGCGGCTCTTGGCCAATAAGAATGCGGCTCTTTGCCTCATCATATTTTCTATATACTGTGGCTCTTTGCCTTGTTTCATGTTTAGTTTTTTTTGTGTGTATTGAGGGTGGCCACTTTTCTTGAAATCAACACAAGAACAATACTTGTAAGGAGAGGAGTGTGTTATGGGAAATAATATGTTTTTAAATGTATGTGTTTGTGTGTGTCTGTCTGTCATGGCAGGTCAGTGCGTGGTGTGGCTCTTTGACTCTCACAGTTAAAAATGTCGGCTCTTTGTGTCAAACTTGTTCGCCACCCCTGTATTAGCTGGTTAAATAGTTGTTTAACATAAGCACTGTATAATGAACTCCCACAATAATACCCTGGATTCGCCACAGACTCCGCGGCTATGCTGCAAGTGACACTAGCCGAGCAAAAGAGGAATGGGAGGGCTGTATTATTCACATTCTTGTTATGTTTTACTTATTTTTTATACACCTCTTTGTATTTATTTAAGCCTATCCTGTCCTTTAAACAAAGAAAAAATATTTAAAGTGCTATAATTTATGCTTAAACACCCCCAAAAACAGGTTCGGTACGCCAATGGTATAGACCCTTTCATTTGTCTGTAAACATTGTGACATATCAAAAGGGGGAGGCATAGGCTTGGGGCAAAAGCTAGGGCGAGACGATATTTCAACAAGCTGTATATCATCAAAATGGATGGCTTTGACGTTACAGTTTAATAACGCGTGACTTCACATACTGAAGGAAAGGAAAGCAGCCGTTGCTACTCGTACAACCCCTAGCAAAAAGTATGGAATCCTCAGTCTTGAAAAAGTACTCACTCTTGACATTTTTTTCAGTAGAACAAACTTAGATAAAAAGCATGAAAAAATAATTATTTTTCAAAAGTGCAACTCCTTGGCATTCAGAAACACTAAAATAAATCACAAAAAAAACTTTGTGATGGTGAGTAAATGCTAGTTTTACAGACGAAGCACAGGAAAAAAAGTATGTAATCTGTCAGGCAGGATGTAAGGAAAACTGAGATCACTTGCACTCGTTTCTTGTTTTTTATTGGAAGGAAGGAATGACAAGACGTGAATCTTCGATCCGTTGTTTGACGGATTGTCGAGACTTGACAGGCGGGTGAAGGCTTGGCGGGAATGGTCGCGGACAGGCGTAGTCGTCGTGTTGTTGGTTGGGGCTGGAGAAGAAGGGCGTCGTTGTGTTCGGAAGAGAGATCAGGAGTCAGGCGGGCAGGGCAGGTCGTAGGCAGATTCGGAAACGGGTCGGCAACGGAGATCAGGTAGAAAAACAGGAGGCAGGCAAAGAGTCGGAGGTAAGGGCTTTCTGACCAGATGGCAACAGATCGCATAGTACAATCGGATAAAAGTGTTACCGGAAGCTGGGGATTTAAATGTACAGGGTGCGCAAATCAGCTGTCCTGGCTGTTGGCGCCAAATCCTGAACACAGGTGTTCCCGATCCGGGTGATTGTGACGGAACCCCCCCCTCAAGGGACGGCTCCAGAAGTCCCCAGAAAAAAAGGGAAAAAAATAAATAAATAAATTAATCCGACAGGCAATAGTATAATCCAACAGGCAAAAGTATAATCCAACATGCAGGAACATAATCCGACAGGCTGGCCAGTTAGAACTCTTCTGAGCGGACCAATGCTCCATCGTCGTCTTCAGGCGGCGTAGTCGATGATGGACCCGGCGGAGATGTAGTCATTGGCCGGACATCCCGAGGACGACCTCGGCAAGGAGCAGGTTGATCTGGATACTGGCGGTGGAACTCGGAGATGAGCGAGCGATCCAGGATCTGCCGGGTGGGGATCCAGGACCGTTCCTCCGGGCCATATCCCTCCCAGTCCACGAGATATTGGAGACCACGTCCTCTATGACGAGAGCAGAGCAGACGTCGCACGGTGTAGATAGGGTCACCATCCAGGAAGCGAGGGGCTGGGGGGCAAGGAACTTCAGGGACCAGGGGGCTCTGGCGGACAGGCTTATTGCGGGAAACATGAAACGTTGGGTGAACCCTCATGGTGCTGGGTAGGCGCAGGCGGACTGCCGACGGACTAATAATTTTGTCCACCGGAAACGGTCCCAGGAATCGGGGAGCCAACTTCTTGAACTCCACCCGGAGTGGAAGGTCCTTAGTGGACAACCATACTTGCTGGCCCACCTGGTACGTTGGAGCCGGAATTCTTCTTCGGTTAGCCCCCTTTGAATAACTTTGGACGGCCCGAAGAAGAGCAGCCCGTGCCTGAGCCCAAGTGCGACGACAGCGACGGGCATTTGCAAGAGCCGACGGACAAGAAACCTCTTCCTCTTGGTTGGGGAACAAGGGTGGCTGGTAGCCATAGACGCACTGGAAGGGAGACATGCCAGTGGAGGAGCAGACAAGGGAGTTGTGGGCGTATTCCACCCATACCAGGTGTTGCGCCCAGGAAAGAGGCTCACGGGAAACCAGGCAGCGGAGAGCCGTCTCCAGTTTGTACTTGGTCCAAATATTCGATACAGCTGACTGAACAGCACACATCTTTGGCAACCATACGAATAGAGTTACCTTCTTCAAGAGATTGGACAATCCCGTCTTTGGTCTCAAGAGACATCTCTCTTGTTGGCGTCATGATTCTCGCCAATCCACTTAGTCCAGGAACCCTCCGAGGTGTGATAACTGCACTGTTTTTGAATGCTGACTAATGAGCAGACTTAATCTAAGACGGGTGCCCAATTAAAGGAAATTAAATTGACTGGGTGTATCCTTATTTTCTCCTCAAAATGCACTGATTCTATTTTTTTTCCTCTGAATTGAGTGATTCCATATTTTTATCCCTGCATTTTCTCTATAAAAGTAACATTTACCAACCATTGGGATGTTTTTTTCTTCATTTCTTTTAATGTTTTTGAATGCCAATGAGTAGCACTTTGGAATGACCTTACGATTGTTTTAAGTCTGCTCTCCGAGTTTTTTCTACAGAGTAAAATGTCTTATTGAGGGCTTGCCCTAGACAGGTGATTCCATACTTATTGGTAGGGCTTTTAATCGTCATTTTGAGTGTTTGAATGCTAGAATCGAAGAAAAAAACGTTAGTGATTCTTGATTGAAGTTTTTAGCGGACACGCCTGATCAAAAAATATGGATTTGTGAAACTTGTCCAGAGTTGCCTCCTCACTGGAGCCCCAATGACCCAGGCGGTTAAGGGATTCGTGAACAATGAATCAGGTCCCATATCTGGTAATCAACATCCCCTTTTAGATGAACAATTATATTTATTTTTTCCCCCAATCCATTCATTTTACCCCAGGCAGTGGAATGGTTGGTGGAGTCTCTGACCTTAACAAAGAAAAGCCAACTTGTGGCATGGGGTCACGTGGAATTCAGTTCCTGGATGGCGACACAGCGCTAATCCCATGCATGCACTTCCACGCCGGATCTCTAAAAAAAGGAGCGGAATGAGGAAATTGACGAGAGTGAAGTGCAAAACAAACTTGTTGGGTGGCGTGAAAAGCAGCGCCGACTGATGCTTTCCCCCTCAGTCTACTCGCACTCCTTCGCAGAAGCGCTCCTCCGCCACAGCAGTCTCTCCTCCTCAGCATCACCCGCATCCTCCTCCTCCGCCTCCTCCTCGTCAGCCATGTCTTTGCTGCTGGTCACAGTGCTGTCCTTGCTGCTCGTTTACGGTGCCCGGAGCGCCCAAACGTGGGGCACCGGTGCCAAATACGCCGTCAACTGCCCGGACAAGTGTGACGTCGAGCGTTGCGGTCCTACGCTCGGCTGCACGCACACCGTCTTGGACGACTGCGGTTGCTGCCAGGTGTGCACAGCCGGCAGAGGGGAGCACTGCTACCGCACAGTGTCCGGCATGCATGGCGTCAAGTGCGGACCGGGCCTCTTCTGCGAGTTCTACAAAGACGAAGACGACTACGGGGATGAATACGGCGTGTGCAAAGGTGACGTTTCCGTACCTGTCAACATCAGCCAATTGCTCCCTTTATTAATGATTGCATTTTCCCTTGTTAAGTGGTAACAAACCTTACAAACACCACACAGAACCTATTCGTTGAAAGGTATGCCTTTTGCTCATTGGGAACATTGCACCAAAATGCTTTGAGATATTACCCTGTCACGTACTGTAGATATGATTTTTGATCTCTAGTTTGTTTAACCTCTGTAACTTTTTGCAATTACGCACAGGTGACTTTGGAAACTACTTTTTAGAAATCTGTCCATGCTTTCAATTTCAACATATTCAAGTTTATTACAATTGTCTGCATGTATTAGTGATTGGAGATTTAAGTTGTTTCTATTACGAATAAATAATGAGTAGATTAGAACACGCTTCTAAATACAAATCAGCGTTTACAATTTGACATTTTTTGTCTGTTCATCAAACAAAAGGTTACAAAGATTTCAAAATCAACAACTTGGATAAACAATTAAAAAAAAAAGGAAAAAAGGGCTGACAGAAAAACGCCAGAGTTTATCTTGGTCCTGTCCCCTTGACAGGACAAATACTTCACATTGATCGAATCGTGTAGCCAGTTCTTAAAACAAGATGTTATATGTTAAATAAATGACATTTTAGCTATTTCAAATAAAATAAAATTATAATGAAAACTTAAATTGAAGTAAGATCATAAATTTAGGATTATAATTTCACGTCATACCATTTGGTTCAACCTAATACTCACAAAATTAGACTAAAACAATCTCAATGACTGGCTATATATACTGTATCGTTTTTTTTTTTGCTTGTTTGTTAGTTTGTTAAATTGTTAAACTTGAAAAATAAGAAATTGTATATGAAGGTTCAAAATGGCATTTCTTGTATGAATTTGTAATATAACCTTGAATTAATTTTGCTTTGTATTCTCTCCTGAAGGTGCAAAGGCTTGTTTTTCAAGTCATTGTCCAAGCTATTTCATAATTTTTGCTCATAATGGACTAAGATTTTTGCGTTGTCCTTCTTTCAGATAGTTTGTCATTTTCGCTCTTATCATATCCTAATAGTTTTCTCTGAGAGTAGCACTGTAAGTTTGCTGGTAAATTCTGTTTGTAGCTCTATACATTCAAATTTTAAGTGTTTATTATGGTATGCACAGTAAAGAACCACGATTCCCTGCACAATGAAATTCTTACTTTGCTGTCCACACAGTTGCCAGCGTAAAAGTACAAACCAAAACATGTATACATAAAAGAATATTACAAATATTAAAAAGATAAAAATACAAGATGAACTCAAGATGAGTTAAGGAAATAAGGTGTATCAACTGATCAGTTTGATATCACATCAAATCATGTAACTTTAGGAGTTTTGCCTCCATGAACAGCTCATGCTCTCAAACTAGTTTTAAAAATTATTCAATTATTTCTATAACATATATTGAGGATTTAAGGTGGTACGATAAGTGTTTCCTCGTTTCTCAAACATATTACATTTAGTAATGCCAAAATCGTTTTAAAAATATTAAAAATTTAAGTGCCAATAATATAAGGACCGCAAATTCATAGAAATGAGTAGATTAGAATCACTTTTTAAATTCAAATGGGAATTTCTCAAACATATTATTACCTCCATACTCATATAAAAAAAATTAAAAACATGGGTGAAATTTTTAGTGAAAAAAACGAGTGCTAATATGTTAAAGCCCAGGTATTAATAGAAACAAATGATACTACTGAATAATTGTGTTCAGTAAATTAGACACATAACATTTTATGTTTAAACGATTTAAATGGTTCAATCTAAATACCTGCTTCTAGTTTAACAAGTTAGTCTTGTATTGTTAATTTCAAATAGTTATATTAAGTATTATAATTCAAATTTAAAACAAGATCCCAAAGAATAATATAAAAATACTCTAATTTAGTAATGATATGATTATGTTGTATTCATTCATTTTATTTAGTTTAATTGTTTGAGAATATTTGCTTTTTTCATTTCTCTTTGTTTTCTTTTTTGTTACATGTTTACACTGCAGATCTCATCTAATTACCAATGACAATTAGGAAATTCAAATTATATTTATATGTAATAAATTGATTCGGATATTGTTATTTTTTTATTATTAAAATAGCAAAACAATATGAAACAGTATGAGTTATATTCCTTGAATGTAGTAGTGAAAAAAATCACTGAGGTAGACTAGTTTAGTTAGTGTAGGTCAGGAGTCTCTAACTTGGTGCCCACGGGTACCAAGATTACCTGAGTAGCCTACAGACAGGTTCTGAAAATAACTTACCAGTGGGTAACTGTGATTTACTAGGAAATTTCATTTCTAACTGGCATGATGCTTTAGTGGTTGACAAAGCCTATTTTAACTCGATTTGCAAAAACGACAACCTAGTTATAACATGGTAACAACATAGTAATAACATGTTACATTGTTATTTTAGAAATGTGTATACAGCTGGTAGCACCAATGGGTAGCAAAAAGTAACCCTCATCTTCAAAATGTTGGTGACCCTTGTTGTGGGTGAATTTAATAAGTAGTCATTCGGTCTCTACATGGATATTTTTTTGCTTCAAAAATAATCAAATTAACCTCTGTGTTATTTATCTTGTCTCCTTGCAGACTGCCACTTTGGAACTTACGGCATAGAGTGCCGTAAAACATGCAACTGCAAAGGCGGTGGCCTCTGCGACAGGGAGACAGGCGCATGTCTCACCCTCCGGTTCTTTGCCAAATTGGCTGGCAAGCTGAAAACGGGACATCAAGATGGAGATGAGGGTTCAGGGGAAGTCCAGTACTTGGATCCAGCTGCAGCAAATAGATCCAATGCTTCCAAACGCCTCAATCCTCGCTGACCGGAGCAATCATGAATTCATATATTCTTTCAGTCCTTTACTCAATCCGTGGAAATGTAGCATTAACTTATAAGATCTTATTTTATTTAATCTCCACCATTGCATGTGGATTTTATTTATATGGTTGATATTATCACATTTCTGCTCTTAATTGATTTTCCAAATTCACAATTTGCCTTCAACTGAGAGAAGCGAATGTATCTTTTTTTCATGTTGTTCTGTATGAAATATATCAAACTGTAAAGAATGTTCCTGTGATTAAATCCAAAGTGGTCAAACTGCTGTTTCTGTGCTACTATTAATTTAGTATTTGTATTTCTCGTTTATTTTATTTTTTCCAATCATGTTGCAACAAACATGACGCCATAAATCAGGGGTCTCAAACTCATGGCCATGGTGGTTTGAGGCCCCCGCCCGAATACAAAAGTTAAAGTGGGAGTGTATACTATTTGAGCGATATAAATCGTTGTATTGTGTCGTGCAACCAAAAATGAGTGCTAAAAGGCAGACGTAAGAATACAAACTACTGAGAGTCAAAGTGATTATAGGGAATTTTTTTGGATTAGGTTTTTGGTTTGTCTTTTCGGGTACCTTCATCAGCAAGATGTCCGACAATTAAGTAATCTCTCTCTAGGTGAGCATAATATAATGTAAGGTAAAAATGTTTTGACTCACTGGTATTAAAAAAAATCACGTCTTTATTCTAACTATTAAAATTAATATTATTTTTTTTTTTTATGAATGTTTTTTTTACCACTTGAAGGGACTAAATCAGGGGTGGCCAACCCGGTCCTCAAGAGCCGCATGTCCTGCATGTTTTGGAGGTTTCTCAGGTGATGCAAATTTTAAGATTGTTTGCAAGCTGTGCGGGAGCTTAGTAATGACCCAGGTGATTGGGATCACCTGTATTTGAACAGAGAAACTCCAAAAACATGCAGGACATGCGGCTCTTGAGGACCGGATTGGCCACCCCTGGACTAAATAATAAACACTGCCTTCCAGTACAGTCCTAGCTAATTATAGATTAATTTATTACTGACTGACTTATTTTATATTCATTCTTATGCTTTTTCTTTTTAGATCTTATTTTGTGTAGGACATTTTAAAAACATATTTTAGTACAGGGGAATGTTTTTATCAGAACTTTGTGGTAACCCCGATTTGGCCAGCCCCCAAATAAATTGAGTTTGAGACCCTTGCCATAAAATTAAAAGAAAATCTATCTACCTATCTATCTACCTATCTACCTATCTACCTATCTACCTACCTACCTACCTACCTACCTACCTACCTACCTACCTACCTACCTACCTACCTACCTACCTACCTATCTATCTATCTATCTATCTATCTATCTATCTATCTATCTATCTATCTATCTATCTATCTATCTATCTATCTATCTATCTATCTATCTATCTATCTATCTATCTATCTATCTATCTATCTATCTATCTATCTATCTATCTATCTATCTATCTATCTATCTATCTATCTATCTATCTATCAACTTAAACAAGCTACTTTTTACGGCCAGTGATTCAAAACAGTACTCTTCCGAATAGCACATCTATTGAAAACTGTTATGTGCTCTACCACAGTGATTTTCAACCACTGTGCCGCGTCACACTAGTGTGCCGTGAGAGATCGTCAGGTTTGCCGTGAGAAATTATCCAAGGTCACTTTTTAAAATTTTATTTTTTTATAAAACATTTATGAATCATTTTCTGCAAATATTATGTCACTGTGAAGTGTCTGTGCTGTAAAAACTGAGGGTATTGTAATTAAACATACTGTTCAGTGTCCTTTTATAACATTTTTGTTTAGGGGTGTGCCGCAAAATTTTTCCAATGTAAAAAAACATGGACTGGCTCAAAAAAGGTTGAAAAACACTGCTCTACCGTTTAGCTTTTTATGCTGAAAAGAACTGTCAAATTATCAAAGGGAGTATCAAACATCATTTCAGCATAGTAAATGTTTTCAACATACTCAAAAGTGATTTCTTTACAAGGTGCAAATGCCTCGTGCTTTTTTTCTTCTATTACATTCCCCCAACATTAAAATACAACGTTGTTTTACTAAAGTTTGAGCGAGGGGGGACCTTTCATGCCGGGGTGCATTTTTTGTCAGAACAAAGTGCAGCAATGGTACCAGCTACGAAGAACTGGTAAGCCTCCAGACTTGTATAACTCTTAGATCAGTGCCAGTGAATGGGGATAGTCCATTTACAATATAGGTGTACAGATCGTTTGGACAATTTGGTTAGATGTGTTAATATGTCAGGAGGAAGAAAGTATGGGTCGGTCCTCAATTCCTCAAAAATGTTGATTTCTGACAAGGTGAGCCACCTCATCCGAAAGCTGCACAAAATTCGTTTGACTAGTCATTGCCAATGGTGTTGAATAGTATAGCTTGTCTTGTTGTTGTCTACTGTTTACTGGCCTCGTCCAGTGTTTACGACGGGTTACTACCGTCCGTCATGGTGTCACGTTTTAGGTCACGTGTGTGCAAAGGGTCAATAGCGCAGCCTAATGTGTGAATACTTTTCAAAATCTAGGTAGCTCTTTAATCAATCTCAACTTATTTCAAGTTTTTTTGGGTCATGTTTTGTAATGTCTTTGTTAAAAAAAACTCATGGTTTAATATTAAAGGTCCTCGCAGATGCATGTTACCTTACTCTGTTTAAAGATTTGAGATCACGTTCGTCATCAAATTACAGCACTATGACGTATTTAATGTATTCCCATCACCTCATGTCCTATCCAAGTGCTATGGAATCCACACGACGGTGTTGAACACCTCACCTTGGAATGTTTGTGCCGAATTTGGCGTGTTTATTTCCTTCACTTCCCGACACCTGTGAAAATGGCCCTTCTTCCTGTTGTTGTTGTGTCTGACCAGACCGGGAATTCAAGAGCAAGTGACACGAAAAAGTTAGGAATTTTGTCACAAGCACGCACACTGACACACACCAAGAAAGGTCTTATCCTTTGCCCATGAAAGGCACAAAAGTATATTTTTTAATGAATTACCGCGTCTATAATGATATTGATGTAATTTAGAGCAAGTGAGATATTTAAGCTACAAGTAATTGTTTTTAAGAGGTTTTCAGCTAGCATAGAACAGGAAGTGGTTGTTTGAAAGAGTCTGCTCACAGTTTAGTCTTGCAGTTTATTACCAATCATGCACTACCTTAAACGGTAAATTGAAATCGACGTATATAACTGTCAATGGCACTCAATGAGTAAAGTCGTGACACGTGGTTATGTTTTTCTCTGGTGAGGCACAGTCAGATTGGCGAATAAACTAACTAGCGAGAAAGCAAAATTTTATAAAAAAAAAAAACGTTTTATTGTCTTACCGTAATTCATAGATGAAGTCTATCCTAGGCTCGTTTTGAATAAAAGCATCATAGGATAGGTAATCCTCCATTACGAAAAAAAATTCCATACAACGAAATAAAGATTACTGGATTGCTTGACCTGCTGTTAGCTTGTTAATATCGTCACAAATGCCATTGTTCGGGGTATGGTGTGCGCACCTTTCATTAGGCAAGAGAAATGCGTGCCTCACAGTTATGTCACGGACCATGAACGGAGACGGGACCCAATTGCGTTCGTTTTACTCAGCTTTATTTAGAAGAAGGAAAGGGCTTGCACCCACGATCCGGGGATCGTCGGTCACGGGTAGCAGATCGCTGGGAACGCGGAAGTGGCACTTCCTTGTTTAGCGAAGGCAATGTCGAGAGCAATAAAAAAACAGGTCGATGGCCGGGACGGAGGAGCAAAAACCTAAATTGGTCCAGAAAAGATGCCGGCAACGGGAATCAGACGGAAAACAGGGCAGGATAGTCAGGAGTCACAAAGCTTGTCTAGCGTGTAGCGTAGGTTCGCAGATGATCCGACGAGTGTTGTCAGGAAGGCGGGCGTTTGAAAAGAGGCAGGGAGCCAATCAGCGCGTAGGGCTGGTTAGGCCAAGGAACGGGCACAGGTGCCTCGCATCAGTAATCATGACAAGTTATTCATACTAATTGTATTAATAATATTGTGAAAATTCTTCGATTTTAAAAAGAAAATCCCAAAAAGGTTAAGTTAAATCAGAGAGAACTTTAACACTGAATAAATATAAAAAATAAGTGTATTCTTAAATTTCTATTTCCATGGTATCAGGTGAGGCACAGCCTCACAATCAACCCTGACTGCACGACAATGGCGCAAAGCAATACCGATAAGTGGTATTGTAAAGAACAGTTCTCTTGCTTGTCAGACTACACCATGTTGCACCAGGGTTAAAATTATTTTAAAACGTAATTTTTCTTAAAAAAAAATAATCAAGTTTGGATCATTGGGAAAAAAAAAACAACCAAGATGGTCATTCATACATTAAAGCATAGTGTTTCTTCAGACACACCTCTCTGATTTCGCCTACAATCCAAAGTATTTGCAATAAGTCTAACACTTCTGAAATATGTAAAAAATGCAAACAGGTACATGGAAGCAATATAACGGCCTTTGGACTGTTCCCCTGAGAGGGGACGGACCCGGGCCTCGCATCCAAACAAACAAAAGGAACCTAACAAGGAAGGAACATAACAGGAAAGCGTTGGTGAGAAATACCCTTTATGTGACTCCCGAGCACGTCACACGGTCGCTCGCACTGAAACAAAAGGTGTAAATAAGACTGATTTACTGCAAATACTTATCCTGCTATTTACAGTCCAGCCCCGACCCCACGGGCTGTTTATCCCGGCAGAAAACTCTATTATAAGAACGTGTGTTTGTTCTCATTAGTGGACCCTTTAACCTTGTCCTTTGATTTGTTCGGGAAATAGAAAAAAGTCAGGACAAATAACATTAGGTCAGGCAAAATAAAATACAATAAAATAAATACCATATGCATTTGGAAATGAAATTAAGTTATACGTAAAAATTAAGAATTAGTGTGAATGAATGAATAATCTTTTTTCAACATGAGAAAACAGAAATAAAACAAAACAAGTCAAAAAACCAAAACAATGTGAACGTACCTGTCAGAGTGATAACGGTGACAACAAAAATAATAGTCTGGATAATAGTTATAATAATAACAAGCTTAATTATTAGCTTGACCCATCTATTGACTGAATAAGGCTGCTCACTTACATTATTTGAATACCAATAATACGACTAATAATAATATTAACAATAATAGTCACATAAGTTATAATATAATCATCATCATCTCAATAGGTATAATGATTCCAGATTAATTATTAGATTTACCCATTAACTATTTAATGCATCCTATCACTCAATATCATAGAGACACCAGTAATAATGACAATAATAACAATAGCGATAATAACAGTTAAAGTACATATGAAATAAAATAAAAATAATAAAATAAACATTTCAACACATTGAGACACAGTGAACCCTTGCTACAAATTGCTTCACTTTCTTGATCTGGCTTTTTTGCTGATTTGCATCATGGATTTTTTTTTTTTGCATTCTGATTGGCTAAACAGTCAGTTCACATTGATGATACATCATATATTATTGTACAGTAGAGTAGTTATTTGTAAAAATAAAAGGTTTATACAAGGACTTGTATTTTTTGAAGAAATCCTTGTTTTTATTATTTTTTTATTTCAATGTATAATAGACTATCCAATTGTGGAATAAATGTATAAAATATTTTCAAGGCTTCTACTTCATGGATTTTGTCTATCATGGGTTCTTTTGAAAACGTAATTCCCGCAATAAACAAGGGTTCACAGTATAATGCAAGGAAAGAATATACAATACTTTAATAACATAAAATGTTTTAAATGTAGAATACATCTCCCGTGACCCTACTGGGGACAAGCAGTGCAGACAATGGATGAATGGACAGATCGATGGTTGGACACTGGCAGTTCTACTCTAAATTACACCCTGGACAAAATCCCCTCCATGAACAGCACAACCAACCCCACTAAACCCAGCTTCCCACCCTAAAAAAATTGACAAGACACATATTTAACACAAATAAAAGAGATAGATATATTTGTCGATTGCGCAAAATGCTTAAATCAAAAATATAAATACACTATACACAAAACATTTCAAGAACCGGAACAGGATCAGGACCCAAATGCATGACATTCTCACACAAGCTTTTGTTTTACGGGAAATGGGGAGTCATGCACGTTAGGCAGCGGTCTGGCGTGGGAAGACCGGAAGCCAGAGATCAACGAGATCGACACCAATTGCCCGAGCAGATATCGGACATATGGGGTCGATACCGGACAGGACGGGACAGACAGGATTGATATCGAAACAGTGCATCGAAATTAAACAGGACAAAAATAGACAGGAAGAAAACTGGAAACCGATATTAAACAGGACAAAATAAACAGGAACAATACCGGAGAGGAAATAACAACAGACAACAGGAACGAATCAGAACCCACGTCTTGTGGGTGGGGCAGAGGTTCGTCGACAGACTGACAAGCGGAGAGTGAGAACACTGAACTTAAATAGAAGGAATTCCAATCCATCAACGAGCCGCAGCTGGCGCCACACGGGCGGGCCACTTGGGTGCCATGGCAACCATGACTTAAAAGTGGCAAATATTTATCATAACATGCTTAAATAATAAATACAAATACACCATATACATACAAATGGAAAACATTGATCAAAAAATGCTTAAACCTCAAATACAAATACACAAAATACATAAATATGGCAAATATTCCTTGAACATTGTGAAGAGAACAATAATATGAAAAAATAAAATCGACTTACATTTTTATACAGCAAATCACACAATCACACATGGATGTGATGTGAGGGACCACCTAAAATTGCTAAAAGGAAATTATAGGTGGGGTGTGTCGTTTGAGGTTTCCTCAAAAGTTCAAAGTTAAATATTTTCTCTATTAACAATGCCCAACTGAGTTCAAAGAGTCTTTATACTTTATTTTCCATTGCGCCTATCAGCTTTTATTTTACTTTTATCAGCTTTGTTTGGGGCGAGACACATTTAGTTTGAGAAATGGGGCTGGAGGGAGTACTGAAGAGAGAAGTCATGCTTATTTATATTTGTCAATGAAGCACGAAAATAGTAAAAGTAAAAAAAGGCCTGCTTCTTTAGAGTTCAAATGCCAAACCAAAATACCATCAGATGACAAATGAAGTGTTTATCAGAGTGCGTATAAGAAATGTTTTCATTCATAAACAGTGGCAGTCTCACACAAAATTACACTCTGGGTGAGACCCCCTTCCAGGGATTTTTTAACTTATACTCTTATACAGAAAATGACACAATCACACATATTTTAATACATCCATCCATCCATCCATTATCTGCATTGCTTATCCTCACTATGGTCGCAGGGGTGCTGGAGCCCATCCCAACCATCTTCGGGCAGTGGGCAGGAGACACTCTAAACTGGTTGGGGGTGCTGGAGCCCATCCTAGCCATCAACACGCAGTGGGCAAGGGACACCCTGAACTGGTTCCTAGCCAGTCTCAGGGCGCATAGAGAAACCGGAGTGCTCAAGCATGGGGAGAATATGCAAACTCCACACAGGAAGCCGTGGGCGCGCTAACCACTCATCCGCCGTGCTACCCCATTTGAAAACACACTAAAGAAATTGCAGTTGTATAATGAAAAGAAAATAAACTAAAACCTGACCTTTCTTGCTTTTCCTGATGCAAAATCAACAATAATATCGTCATAAGCAACCTGCTTCTCTATTTCGTGATGCTAAATACAATAAGGCCAGTCTCCTCATAAATGATTTTTGTTCACATATTTGATCAATTTCACACATTTTGGAAAAATGTGCGTTATTTGAAAGACAGAACCCGCCAACTGAATATTTTATTTATAGTAATACACGGAATCCTCCCTATGCATAATGTGAAAATCAGCCCCACAAAGCAGAGCTTTGCAGCAAGTTGCTGGACAAACATGGTGGCGACCTTAGGTAGGATTCCACTATGTAAAATAAATACAAAATTCTCCACCTATGATTTTTTTTTTATATAAAAAATAAAATTGGTATAATATTTCAGGTATTTTGGGCTAGTATTCAAATCAATGTTGTTTTTTTACAGAGTTGATTTTTTTGTACCACTAGGATGCACTAAATATTACGCACTTTCCTTTTAAAGTTTTTAATCAAAAACATTAGGATATGATTAACGTAAGCCAGCCTAAGCCCAGAGGAGACAGCAAAAGTAAAAAATGGGCTATCATACAAATGATAATATAGATAGATAGATAGATAGATAGATAGATAGGTAGATAGATAGATAGATAGATAGATAGATAGATAGATAGATAGATAGATAGATAGATAGATAGATAGATAGATAGATAGATAGATAGATAGATAGATAGATAGATAGATAGATAGATAGATAGATAGATAGATAGATAGATAGATAGATAGATAGATAGATAGATAGATAGATAGATAGATAGATAGATAGATAGATAGATAGATAGATAGATAGATAGATAGATAGATAGATAGATAGATAATTTATTCGCTGTATTTAGGATGCCCAATTCTACAAAGCTGTATCCTTCTTACATACGCTAACATTTTATTTTAAAATGAGTTTCATATTTTGTTATATTGCAGAATTTTGCCTTCTCTCCAATGCCATGTAAGCGTTTTCATTTTCACAAGTCCAATAATACAATATATACGACACTGCTACCTGCTGGACACAGTGGAGCACAACGTACAAACTAAAATATTGTGGATTTTCGTTTTGGATGTATGCCAGAACATACCATTAAATAACAGTGAGATAATTATTTGAGTGTATGTAAATACAATAAACCACAATTATTCTTATTATATTTTTGTGGGCTTGACAGAAACATTTGAGTTTCATTGAATATGCTCTCAAAAGCTTACAACCCATAAGGCGTAATGTTAAAAAAACACCACACGAGAGCAATGTTGCAACAAAAGGAGAACTCGTCAGCCGTGCAAATTTTACTGAAATTTCGAGTAAATTACCTTTAGGGGAAAACTTTGAAATTTGAGTATTTGAATGCAGCTTTGTGTTTTCAATTATCCGTGGCCTTGCAACACGACCTATTCAGATTCAAAGTCCATTAACCAATTACCAGGCTAAGTGGGCCATAAATATTAATTCTGTACAATGATCGAATAATAGATTACTACGCAAATTATAACAATAATGTAAACAACTTGAACTTGTGGCAAGCAGAATTTATTGTGCATACTGTTTACTGTATGATCCAAGTCCTGATTTTAGGTGACACTCTTAAAAAGGCAAAACAAATATTTTTTATATGTGCTTATACATTGAGTACAAACTAGTTTGAGCAAGCGAGGTTAAAAGTTGATTGCTTTATTCATGACATACAATTTCTACCAGCTCTAAATAAGAAATGGCGACTCATTTACCTTTACACCATTTACTTTTAATAATAAATAATAATAATAATTTCCTTTGTATTGTCATTCTGTGTAACAATGTACAAAAAGCAGAAATATATCATCCTGTCTTTGAAGCTATGATACAAACTTTGAAGGTGGAAAATATGCACCCCATTTAAGCATCAGAGCTAAATTGTGTGAGAGTCATCAACACAGCCTAGAAAATCTTCGGGTCATCACTGTCCAGTCCAGAGGACATTGCTGGCTCGGGATACCGTGGGAGAGCCAACAATATTAGAACGGGTTCCTCTCACAATTTTTACTTGATGTCTAAACACCTCACCTTTTATTTTATTTCTTTCTTTATCATTTTTATTGTTTTTTTATTTTGTTATTTATGAGAATGTCAATTGGGGCAGCACGGCGGCACAGTAGTTAGCATGTGTGTGGCACAGTTCTGAGGTCATGAGATCGAACTTTCCTGTGTGGAGTTTACATGTTCTCCCCGTGCTTGCATGGGTTTCCTCCGGGCATTCCAATTTCCACCCACATTCCAAAAACATGCATGTTAGGTTATTTGGCCTGTCCAAATTGTCCCTAGGTGTGAATGAGCAAGCTAATTGTCTGTCCCTTTGTGCCCTGCGACTGGCTGGCGACCAGTTGAGGGTGTCCCCTGCCCACTGCCCGAAGATAGCTGGGGTGAGCTCCAGCACCCCCGTGACCCTACTGAGGATAAGCGGTGCAGATAATGGATGGATGGATGGGAATGTCAATTGTATATATTTTGTGTTTGTGTTGCTGTATGGTGGGTAACTCAACCCTTTGTCGAATTGTGTGTGAAATGAAAAAATATATAATTTAAAAAAAAAGGCCACGGCCTCTTTGACCTGCTGCCCACTGGCAGATGCTACAGGTCCCTCAACCCATGGGCTCATGATCTACTAGCAAGGTTCCCTCTAAGCTTCCAAGGGTCTGAGCAATCGCACAAAGCCGTTCAGCACCTCTTGGTATAACAGTATGTAACATCAGCTCTGCGTGTGGCAGCCAAATTATTATCTAACATGTTCAAAAACTGATACCTAATCAAGTTACATTCTACCGGCAACACTAGTTAGTTTTTCAAATTTTGATAGTTTGGCCAATGCAATGTAATGGAGAGGTTGCATTGCCCACTCATATCAGTTGTTTTTACTACAATGAACACATGAGATTTAAGTTTTAAAGAAATGTTTTGTTACATAATACTAAGATTTTGTGGATTGACATGTTTATCCTGGCGGGCCTTGTCTAATCCTGTTGTAAACAAAGGACCGCCACCTAACTGTGTTTCAAAAAGATGCATGTTTGTATGACAGTTAATGTATTTTCTTATTATTTAAATCAATATACAGTATATTCGTTTTAATTAAATGTATTTTCTACTAATTAGATATGCTAAATTTCTCACATTGTCACTTTAAGGACAAAAAAGACAATTCTTTTCAAATTTTCAAAAGTGTGAAGTACCTGTTTTTAATGTTTTCAAGGGAATAATTAAAGCATCAACACCCCATTGCTGGAGGCTTACTGGAAAGAGGTAGCCTATATCGCAGTATGGTGCCTTCAAATCCAGTCCATTGAGTGTGACCTCGGTAGAGTCACTTAAGGTCCGAACCCCACATTTGAAGGGCCATGAGAACGGAGGTACCACAGAGACCTTTCCAATTCCCATATCCGCCATCTGTGAAGATTCATCCAATAATCTCTTGCAGTATCTCCAAGAGGATCGCCGCCACCGCGACAGACTCCGTGAGAGTCACTGCCTGCATCTCTATTTTGTTTACAGTTTCCTGTCTACAAGGTCGCAAGGACATCATGTTTCACATTCCACATCTTGCAAATATATTACATGTGTTAAAAGACGGCAGTGGATGTGTGCGCCCAAAACATAGTCCCCTCTCTTCTTCTTCAGCCTTGTCAATGAATGCGTTATTACATACATTATTAAGATCCACACGTGTATATGTCTGCTTTTAAAGATACATTTTTTTAAAAAAGAACGCTTTTGGGCTATCATATTCACTTCACCAACCTCAACTTGGTGTGCTGGCCTCAAGATGCCAATTACAAATCTGTATAATTTTTATGCAGTTTTAGAAGAACAGATAAAAACATTATTCAGGAATTTATAATGACAGGTAAAAAATAATATCTTGAAAGCATTGACAATAGATATACAAATGAAAAAACAACACAGAACTGAAGTTGAATGAATGGTCTTTATCATCATTATACAAAAGTAACACGGAATTGGAGGACTTCTCCTTTCAGTGCAAAAAAGCAATTTAGAGGCTGCCTAGCTGCATGTTAGCATAGGGGCTCCTCGAATTGAGCAGGTATCTGAGATGATTAAAATACAATATTCCCGAATATAGCATTTTCCCATGAGTTGTAGCTCCAGGTCATCATTTTCATGGGCAATGGATTTGGGGTTGGTGAGGTACAGGCTCTGCAGAGGTGGCTTAAGAGAGTTGTTTGCCTAGCTGTACCAGTGTTAGGGTTAATATTTTCGTAGGTTAACCCCAAGTGATCAATAAGAGAGGCAAAATGTAGTTTTAGAATTTATTCACTGCGCAGTGAGGTAGACGAATACAAAAGGTCCTAGCGTCTCACGTGTTTCTCGTGGTGCAACCCGGTTTTGTTCAAAACGTGCGCATGCGCAGAAAGTATCAATGACGTCACACATACGTTTCCGGTTCAAAGTTCGCCCATAGATAGCAATTACAAACGATGTCATAGCTTTCGGTACAAAACAGCAGAAAAACGAGTTGTAATATAAGTCAAGCACATCAGGATTATTTGTAACATAGAAGACAGAGAAATACACAATTAACTAAAAACGATTAGATTTGACATTTCCCCCCTGTTGTGGATTTCGAAGGATATCAGTGATAATACCAGAGATTTTCAAGTTAACACATTAAGAAAAACAACAGGTTAGTAGTTTCGTGGAGGGGCGAAAAACCTTCGTAAAGGAGAAAAATTCCCCTCCTCCCACCTCATTTCCGTGAGGTCGAGAGTGTTTCTTATACTAGAAAACGTAGTAGTGAGCGATGGTTAACTATAAGAATCACAGATAAAACGAACAAAGGCCATAATACAAAAAACACAAAACAAAAAACCCTGCCTGTGCGTTGGTCTCCACAGGGCCTGAATGACTTGGTGAGCGGGACTCGATTAGCTTACCCACTCAGATGTTCGCGTGTGCAATAGAGAGGTTTCCCTTTGTTGGTAGGGATAAGTTCTTTTAGACAATGTTGTCTAAGTCCATTTAAATATGGTGTATGGGAATTGATACCAATAAAACAAAGCAGTCCGCAAAGTCCAAAATTTTCAACGTTACGCAAGAAGAAATTGTACCTTATCTTATTTCCTCCCTTAGTTGTTAGAATTCTCATTTTGGTACTTTTACGACCATTTCTCTAGATATCATTGTAAAATCTGATGCCTATTCTTTCGGAAGAATAGATTAAGGCATTATTGGCAGCTTTTGATGCAGTTTTTCATGAGCATGAGCACCGTAAGAATCCCCACACCTTTTATTACTAGCAAAATGTATATGGTCTTTAACGGTAGGACTTCTTTCCAACACTGCCGAAATGACGAACATAGATGGCTGAAGTTGAGCGAGAGGTCTCAGCACCAGCATGTTCCCATTTTAGAGAACTGGATCTCTGGATAACTCCATGGCCCCCGGGGCCTTTGAGCGGCACAGTGACCTGCTGGGTCGGGGCCACATGGCCATGAATAGACACCGGGCAATCGCCACCTTTGCGTCGCTCCAGTTTGGTGAGGGTTATCGTTGAAGAACTCGATGACGAAGGCCTGCTGGCTCGGGCGCTCGGGTGGACCCTGCTTGGAGGGGTCTGTGAAGGGGGATGAGATCTGAGGGGGGCTTTGGCACGGGGGGCATTTTCTCTGTCCTTTGAGCGCCGGGTCCTCAGTCACTCTGAGTTCCGTCGTCATGGTGATGGCCTCCTGGCGTGATGATGTGTCGCTTGTAGATGAGATGACACCATCCAGTTGTCCACATTGGATTGCTCCTCTTTTCGGATCTGGCAAGTTAGCTTCTTCCCCGAGATGACAACAGCCTCCTGCGTCGAGGCGGACGTGTGTGGAGACACAGTTGATGGCGCGAGTCCTGACAGCTGCCCTTGGGAAGAAAAGTTAGGTTTGAAGCTCCCTGGACAGACAAAACTCAGTCATCTGTTCAGCAGGGGTCACCATCCCCTGTATGGATGAGAGAAGCATAATGAATATCATAGAACTGAATATTCAGGGAAAGCTATAGATAGGAAAAAGGATAGTCAGGACTTAATTAAAAAAAAAAAATTTTTATTAATAGAATGTGCTATTCTATTTCTTCCCCCCCCTGTTGAGACTTCATGGCTCAAAAGTAATTAAAAAAAATCATTTATAGATTTGTATATTTTCTCAAGTTGTCTTTATATTTATTTTAAGTGAAAATCAAAATCCCCACTATAAGATGCCCTATCCATTTTGAGCGTTCTATCCCAAAATGCTAACTCGAAGATAAACAATTTGTTTTTTAAATTGTCAGTTCTAAATTTCAAATTTTGCTTTTTCACTAAAACTAGTCACTGAATCAGTCTAACCATCATCCTTGTCAGAATCATTTACCTTGATTTGAGTTTTTGAGTGTTCTCTTTTGTAGATTGATCACATTTGAGAAAAAAATTTGTATGCACCTTTTATTTGCATTTTCTTTTGATTTTCAATGTGTTATTTTGCTGTTGGCCATTCCCCTCGAGGCAGATGACCAGGATAGATTGTTAAATTATCAATTTAACCCAAGAAAAGACGTTTCTATTGTTATGATTCACCCTTTGTTTTGCCTTTTGTAAAAATCATAACCTATGTATTATCTTTTCAGTAAGTAAATTTGTTCAAAATAACAGTATTTTGCAAAGAAAGCAGGTAATTCACGCTCAAAGTGAATGATTTTGCCAAAAATGAAAAATACCATCCCAAAATGTTCTCAATGTGGGCGATTTTCTAATGGTGTATGGTTATTTAAATCGATTTTTGTTGATCAATTTGATAAACATTGTAAATTTGTTATATTACAACATTTCTTTTGTGTAATATTTTTCTATTCGTCCAAATTTCGTAATTTGAATCTCAAAAAAACGTTATATGGAGAGCATATTCAGAAGACAATTTTTCATCAATTTCGGAAAAAACGAGGTTTTAACTTATTTTTTACTGAATGTCTCAATTCTTCCCCCCTGAGTTAAAACCTAAGTTCACAATCTTTGAATAGTAGTGAAATCAAATTTATAAATTTGCAAGATTAATTTATCAATCTTCCTCAAATACATTTACACTTTGTATTAACAAGACTCTATAAAACTTCAAGCAGACGTGTTCTTGAATGTTGTTGCCTTTCAGTCTTTTGATTTGCTTATTCCACATTTCATTCACCAGTTGAATGTTGCTTTTGGCCCATCAAAAATAGTTTTTCAAAAATGTGTCCATGTCAAACACAAAATGACTTTATTGACTTTTCTGTCAGTTCCACTGGCAACGACTGCAGGAATCTCCTGTTAGCTGTCTGAAAAGCAGCTGGGATGTGCCCCCAACACTCCCATGATGTCGTTGTTGAGCGTAGTTGGGATGTGCTCCATCTCACTCCCTTGGCCTCGCTGTTGATAAGCATCGCAAAAATGCATGACTGATGTCTTTGGCTCTTTCAGCAAATGATTTTTGTCCATGATTTCTTTTTGACAGGGTGGTATGTCCTTTGAAGAGTAAATGGACTTTCAAAAAGAGTCTTTTGGTGGAATTCAGACACTTAAGAGTCTCGTTAATTCCATTGTGCTTATGTAGTGGGATTTTTTAATAAATTGGCCGCATTATTCAATGTCTTAAAATTTTCTCTAAATTTAAGTACTAGTAGACATTATCTTGGTTTAATCAATTTATATCCATTTATTTCCCATGCACTTATTCTTAAATTAGCCCGATATGTCTCGAAATCAACTAATCCGTTATCCTCTTCAAAATTGATCAGTTTCTCATTGTGTTCTAAAAATGCTCTTCCATAGAAACCGTTTCCTTTCAACTTAATCAAAAGTCAGTATTTGTTGCACATTTGTTTACCACTTGTCAATTGTAACACTCATTCTAAAAAAATTCAGTGTGTAATCAATTGTCCTCCCAATTTCCTTTGGGCTAAATTTGTCAAAATTCCAAATTCTCACACTAAATATCAAAAATCTCAAAAGATCTGAAAAAAAAATTTCTCAAAAATGCCAAATCGAACTTAATGTCATAAGTTTTCTAATTGTATTTTGTTCTCTCTGTAATCATAATCAATCTTTTGTTATTGATCCAATATAGAGCCATACATACTTGTCCCTTATGAATTATCTTGTTGAGTGTATCTATTTTGTTTATTCATTATCTTTTATTTTGCGCAACAATCTTCGTTTCTACGCACTAGTCTTCGTTCTAAGTATCCTTTCGAGGTGATTAAAGCTAAACAAATTAACGATATGGTCCAACTATTGCTACTTGTTTCTCTTTTTCCTGTTTAAAAGAAAAAAAAATAGATTCAGTGACTGAAATAGCTTCAGCTACGTTATTAATGATTTCTAGTCTCCAATTCTTCTTTTCTGTGTTAATTTGTCGTCATTTTCAAACTTCTTTCAAAATTTTGATTATTTGAAATGGTTCAAATGACCTATTTAGAGTAATCTATTATTGAATACGAGAACAACCAAGGAAATAACCTTCACATATTACGCCTCTTGAATTTGTCCATTTACGAACGAGAAGATGAACACTAAAATTATGGACGTTTTTTCCGTTCATCTTCATTGCTTTTTTCGTCCCTGCTTTATCAGGAGCAAAACTACATGTCTTAAAGTTATTACCCTTTGCTATTCGCATCTTCAACAAGAAATGATTAGTTCTGTTACTCAAATATTCTTTTTAAACTATTCTGTATAGTTATCTTGTATTATACACTCATTGTTTTCATTTCCCCACGTCATTTATGCTGGGGACGCAACTTTTTCCCTTAAATTGTCATTATCATTTAGTTACTCTTTAACAAAGATTTATCGCATTAAAACCTAATCGTTATTTTGTTATTTTCTGTACGAGTTTTTGTTAAACGAGTTTTATTTTCCTGCACGCCGATCTTAGCTAACGAGATCTCATCGCTTCGAGATTACGTCATTGTTGTTGGTAATTCTTGTCGCGCGAAGGTCAGTCTTTTTATTAGACAAACGGCTTTTTTCCTTGTTCAATGCATCAAAGAGAGCTTGCTTTTACGGCTCATTTGGTTTGATGATTGATGTCACCAATTATGTACTATTAAGATGTTAAAGAGAGAGTACAGAAAGCAGAAAAGTGGAAAAAAAAGACAAGCCTGTTATTTACAATTACCATCAACAAATGCAGAAAATAAATTAATAATTCAATGATCAAAACTGAAAAAATACGCAGATATCTACTATATTTGTCACCCAGGGGTCATCAGTAATTGATTTTTGGAAAAAAATCAATATCCAAGTGCGAAAAAATTAAAATTAATTTTTGGGGTTTTTTTCTTTTTCGGCAAGGCCAATTAATGGGTATTTATTGGATTTCTAGCCATTAATTAGTAATTTAATGGCATACTAGCCGTGTCAATATGGCCGAACAAACTGATCCCTCTAATCTAATCTAACCATTTTTTCCTTCGGTCCCATAACCGTGCGAAGATTACAATCAATACAGCGTAGTAGTAGTGGTGGTGTACAACGTGTGCGTATGTACATCCACGACGTACGTGCTTGAGGCAAAACGTGAGCCAATCAACAAGCCCGATTTTGTCCCGACCAATAAAAAGCTGCTGTGCAACCACACTACGTACGTACAGCTACAATTCCATTAATTTTCCGCAATTAATGGCATTAATTTTTCACCAATCATTCATTGCTGACCCCTGTTGTCACCGATTCATAAGTTCGATCTTCGTATCACTAAATTTCAGGGTTATTAGATCTCTGCCAAGATCTATAAATCTTTTAGCAAGCTAGTACAGGAAATTCAAAATCCCTATCATATCATCATTATTGATAGTTCAGTATTAAAATTGTTTCATATATATATATATAATATATGTGTGTGTGCAGCACGGTGGCGCATTGGCCAGCACGTGTGCTGCATTACTAAGGACCTGGGAACAGGTGTGTGTGTTCCAAGTCAGCCACTGGCTCTTGTGCGGAGCCTGCATGATCTCATCGTTTCAGTCCGGCTATC
The DNA here is from genome assembly GCF_059441175.1 of Urocampus carinirostris. NCBI lineage: Eukaryota > Metazoa > Chordata > Actinopteri > Syngnathiformes > Syngnathidae > Urocampus > Urocampus carinirostris. The sequence continues at coordinate 20,194,093 of NC_142364.1, read as the reverse complement.
CGGATCACTTACCTCATTCAAGAACATGCATTTCAGGTGGACTGACTGGTCCAAAGCTTCCCTACGTGTGAATAAGCTAGTGAATTGTCTATCTTTGTGTGCCCTGCAATTGGCTTGCAACCAGTTCAGGGTGTCCTCCAATCGCTGCTCGACGGTCGCTGTGATGGACTCCAACATTCTTGATACCCCATTGAGGACAAGCGGTGTAGCTGATGGGATGAGATCTACGCGTCATAGTTATGGTTCATACCGGCCGAATATGAACACAAAACTTTTCTGGTTCTCACCTGTAACACCTTTATTGATGACATATTCCTTTAATATCATAAAAATTTTTCACTTACCATTGCTCATCACATGTAATATCTTCATCATCATTAATAGTGCTACCTTTCGCTGATCGCTCTTCCTTCCATTTTCTCCTCAGCGAGTTGTTGAGTCCAAATGAGACAAGAACCGAAATTCTAGAACTCAAAACATTGTTAGTGCAACACTTTTACTGTAAAATCAAACTTTACCTTAGATACTTTGCAGTGTTTTCACGATAGTTCCCTAACAATATTCTAGTCTATAATATTTCCCATTAGGGCAACAAAATAGTGTAGTGTTCGATATTATATCTATGTTCATTTGGCTTCAATTAGATTTGCATCATTTAAATATTTTCCGTTAATTTGTATAGCTCATCTATAATAATACTGTCACATGTTTTGCACAATGCTGACAAATTTTTTACACTATGATGACTATTCACCAAATGCATATTACACAAACCTCAACTGCATGCAACGTCTTACACGCAATTAATTTTTGTGTAAATATTGTATCAATTATAACTATAACCTTACCTTCTCTGCTCCTTTATCTTACTTTGTAGATGGAGTGTAATGCCAATTTTCATTGTCAGTCACAATATGTTAACCCATTTTGTAACTATGTCGGTAAAGGTATATTCTTATTATAAATGGTTTGCATATATATAGTGTTTTTCAAGACTGTGAGGAACTCCAAAAACACTAATGTGATGTTTTTCATACTTTTGTCTCAAGTTTTTCATATCCAATTTTCAGCGAATTATTTTTTTCTTTAAATAACTTTTCCCTTTTACATTCCTTCTTCCTCTTACTTGTATTCCACTTGCTCTTTCCCTTAACGATTCACTTTCTTTACCCTTTTTTTTTTTTACTTCCTTTTACCAACTCTTATCTACTTGCAATATCCTTCTTTTCTCGCTCTGATCAGTCCACATCTTGTGTCTCTTCCTTTCCTCATCTTTTCGTGAACTAATTCAGCCTTCAATCTAATCTTCGTGCCTACTTCCTTTAAAACCTTTTTTCAGAACTTCGAACTTTTACTGTCCATCTAATGAAATGAAATGCATTTATAAAGCGCTTTTCAAGTCTAGACTCCCCAAAGCGCTTTACATTGTGCTTCACATTTCCCAATAGCGGCCGTGCAGCCATGAAAGGCGCTAACCTGCTTATTGGGGGTATTAGGGGTTCAGTGTCTTACCCAAAGACACTTCGACATGTAACACAGAGGAGCCAGGATTCGAACTGCGATCTCTTGATCCCAAGACGAGTCCTCTACCTCCTGAGCCACTGCCGCCCCATCTAACAACTTCCTTACATGCTTTGCCAACAATACATTCCCTACATAACACTTTTCAGGTTACCAGCCTAAATGATAAAAATGACGTGTATTGATCTACGAGTCATTTTATCATTTTTATTCCCCTCAATGAATTTTCTCTCCATATTCATTGAAAATAATTATTCGCTCTATTTCGATAATTTTGTACAAAACACCTTTTATCTCTATTGGTCTGACCCATTTTCTTCCTTTAACTAAAAAGAGAAAAACAAAAATACAACAACCCTGGTTTTATAAAAAGAAAAAATTCATCGAATAAAAAATTTTTTTTTTATTGTATTAATTTGGCAATAACTTCCCCCGTCTTTGCAGTCCTTAATTTTCTAATTTAGAACTGAAAACCGGAATATTCTATCTTTATTTTTGTTATTGTATCTTTGGTAAGTGTTATTCTGGCATTAACTTCTTTTAACGCATCTAAAATAACTCAAACATAAGTTTTCTAAACTTAGCACACCTAAATTTATCGTTTTCCAATTGAAAAAACAAAAAAAAATTTCGGACCGAAAAAAAAATATTTTTTGGAACCCCTTAAGCCCGCAGGCGTTATGTTGAACACCCTTAGCGTCAAACGCCGATTTCCCAAAAAACGAACGTTTTCGATTCCTAACGCAGTGCTCTCTCGGTTCCACCCAAAAACAACATATTTTAAACGGTCTTACTGTTAAAAAACGACGTTTCTCTCGTTGCAATGTGCGCTTCGCTTCCCTTTTTTTTTTCTTTTGAAAATGCGGGCGCTTTCTCGTTTGCGGCACTTTTCTTCGTATTTTTCCATTTTTCTTTTCTTTTCAGTTACGTGGGCCGATTAAAAACTAGTACAAACAAACATAAAACAAGAAAAAAAGAATACAGGAAAGACTACAAACATTTACACATTGAACAAACATAAAACATTTGACAAGACAGAGTGGGCCCACACAAAAAAATTAATTTAATTTTAAACCGTGTACACTTTTTAATTAAGCCATGCAGTTTACTTAAACTTTATTTTATATGACCACAGAGGGATCTGGTCCTTTGTTTCCCGACAAAGCGACCATGGAAAAAAGTTGGAGGGTCGTTTCTGTACCCCTCCTCCGTATTTTTTTTTTTTAACATTTTTATTTTTTCTCTTTTTTCCATATCGTCCCAAACATGGGTTAGCATTGACATTTCCCGTCCCGAGGCAATCATCCACCCGTCTCAAACAAAAAGTTTGAGTATTTAAAATACTTCGTATTTTATTCTGATGCCTTATGGGTATTTACTTAGCTAAGGTTTGTAATGGCTTCTCAAAAGCCCACATATGGCGCCCGTCTAACACTACGATCGCTCTTCTGGGTCATATTCTATTTTATCTTTCTATAAAAATGGCTTCGTTCTTAAAATTATTCCAAATTTTATATTAAAATGCATCTCTTACCGACCACTTCATCCTGGTTCGTTGACGATGCCGCTGAGTTTGAAGTTGATCTCGAGAAAAAAAGTTTCCTTTGTTCTAGACCACGTGGTAAACTGGATTGGTTTTTTTTTTTTTCGTTTTCAACTTCAAAATACTACTTATCGTCCCGGTTTCGGCATCAAAAATGTTAGGGTTAATATTTTCGTAGGTTAACCCCAAGTGATCAATAAGAGAGGCAAAATGTAGTTTTAGAATTTATTCACTGCGCAGTGAGGTAGACGAATACAAAAGGTCCTAGCGTCTCACGTGTTTCTCGTGGTGCAACCCGGTTTTGTTCAAAACGTGCGCATGCGCAGAAAGTATCAATGACGTCACACATACGTTTCCGGTTCAAAGTTCGCCCATAGATAGCAATTACAAACGATGTCATAGCTTTCGGTACAAAACAGCAGAAAAACGAGTTGTAATATAAGTCAAGCACATCAGGATTATTTGTAACATAGAAGACAGAGAAATACACAATTAACTAAAAACGATTAGATTTGACAACCAGTAGGCCGGACCTGCAGCCTTGCATGCCTTCTTTCCCGACGCTGCCTCAGTCGCTTCCTTAACCCAATTTTGGTTCATTGGGCACCTGCTGGTGATCACCCTTAATTGGCACTCTTATGACTTTAATTAATTAATTTTTAATGTAACAAGCATCTAAATGCTAGCTGTAGCTGATTAGTTGCAGTTTGTTTTGGGTTGTTGGACTAATGCGCTTGTCCGTCACGACTAAAAGAATACACCGGTCTATCAGAGTCACACACATAGACAGTCACCACCACCCAATTCAGAAAGCCCTCCTCAACCTATTTGCTGTGTGCTGTCTCAGAACACAATGCACGATACGTTGACATCAATGACAAGAAAATGTTATTCAAAACCCACGAAGCAGTGAACCAGTGATAACTGAATAGCAAAGTAGTGAGGGGTATCTGTACTCAGAAATGTATGGCGGGCCGGATTGAATCATCCAACAGGCTGAGTGTGACCCGCACGCCTTATGTTTGACATGGCTGATCTAAGGTAAAGCACCAGGTCCCTCAACCCTTGGATGGGTAAAAAATGATGCCACTGGTTGTTATTCTTCAAAATCTTTAAAAACCTTAATTTTCAACCTCCACTCATTGAAGAGCGTATGTACTTGTAGGTCATGCATACAAGATGATGCCCCCCATGAGAAGGAGTCAGATGGAAATTCCATGGAGAGAAAGACATTCCATGGGATGCACTGCCAAAATTTCGAAGAAGTGGTCGACTTTTAGAAAAAAAAACATCTCGTAGAAGAAAAGAGGAGACCTGCAAGACAGCATAAATGTTTTTTTTATGGCAAAAAGATCAATGGAACCAGGACCCCAAATGTAAGGCTTTAGCAGGGGGGCCTCCAACATGGTGCCCATGGCTGTGTCATTGTGATTTGTTAAGAAAAAATATGTTTTTAAGTTGTTGACTGCGTCTATTTAACCCTACTCCCAACAATTAACAGGGTAATAAAATAGTAACAACATAGTAATAACATTAGTTGTCAATTTAGAAATGCATATCAAACTGGGTGCCCATTGCGCCGATTAGTAACAAAAAGTAGCTTTCGGCTTGAAAAAGATTGAAGACCCTTGCTTTACCAGCCTCCTGGAAGAGTGCAATTATGTCAACAGTTTTGTCTCACACTCCAAGGACTCCGTCAGAGGACCCGAGCATGGAGGACAAACTTCCCCTGGCGATCTTTTTAACAGCAGAATGTTTTGTATTAAATCTATGAGCAGGGTAGATAGATAGACAAAGTGTCGCGTAGTGATGACGTCACGTCGCGCTGTCCCGGCGTCGATCGAAGGCGACGCGTCACGTCGAGCTCTCATAATTTTCTTCATTTTATCGCTTTTCTTTATCTCTACAACGTACTCTATCGTGCAATATTCTATAGAGGAACTACTGTTACTACGCCCTGTGTATATTACACTTTTTAACCCCCCACTTTTATCAGATATTGACAATTTTAATGCTGAAATTAGGAACGAGAGTCGTCGGGTTCGAACCCGTAAACGGGGAAGAAGAGGTGGATTATTGGTAAAAGCCAGAAGAAGAAATGGGACGTACTCCTATACCTAGTATAGTGCTTGCTAACGTTCAGAGGCTTTATAACAAAACTGATTACTTGTTTATGAGGATACATACCCAGAAAGATTTCCGTGATTGCAACATGCTTTGTTTTTCTGAAACTTGGCTAAAACCATCACATCCTGATTCCTTAGTCCAGCTGCTGGGATTTACGATTTTCCGTCAGGATCGGGACACAGATATCACAGGTAAATCCCGAGGAGGTGGAGTGTGTTTTTGGTGAACGACAGCTAGTTTACGAATGCTCGGATTATATCCAGTGGATGTTCCGCTGATTTAGAATACGTGACCATTAAATGCAGGCCTTTCTATCTTCCTCGTGATTTCTCACCAGTGACCCTCACCGCTGTATATATCCACCCCAGGGCCGACGTCGATGTCGCACTAAAAGGATTAGCAAGCACTATATCCAAGTACGAAAACAAGGATCCCAACACCCTATCCATAGTATTAGGTGATTTCAACCAGGCCAATCTTCGTTCCGTACTACCAAACCATAAACAACAAGTCACATGCCCAACCCGTGGTGACAAGATCCTCGACCACTGTTACTGTCCAGTGAAGCAGGCGTACAAATCTGTCAACCGGTCAAGTCTGGGGAATTCTGATCACTCCACGGTACTACTATCTTCTCAAAATTTTCATTATCATGGACGTGAGTGCTATGGGTCTATAATCGTTCAAACATGAGACATTGTTCTTCTTCGGGACCGGTACAATTGTAGCGCGCTTCCAACACGAGGGTACAGTAGCAGAACTCAAAGACCAATTGAAAATACCAGTAAAGACTGGGGCAAGTTGAGAAGCACACTCTTTGAGAAGGCGGGGTGAGAGTTTATCGGGGCCTGGTGATTTTCTCTCTTTCAACCTCCCGAAATCACGTCTGACCTCCTCTTAACTGATGATCAAAGGATTGTCGTCCTCGGTCACCGGGGCTGTCACTGGAGTACTACTATTGTCCTTGTCAAATCGGGCATAAAAGTCATTGAGCTGATCAGGTAGAGTAGCGTCCACATTACCAATAGTCTTCTTTGGTCTTTTGTACTGAGTTATGAGCTTCAAGTTTTACCATAGAGCACTGGAGTCCTGAGTGTTGAATTGTACCTCTACCCTACCGCGGAATGAACGATTGGCGGCCTTAACACCCTTTGTCAACGCTGATTTCGCTTGGCGGTAAGCGTCAGGGTCCGAGTCCTTGTGTCGATCAACGATCAATTTCCGGATGGACTTGTTGAACCATGGTTTTGAATTGGAGTACTGAGTTTTGGACGTAGTAGGTAGACAAAGCTCCTGGCAGAAACGTACGTAATCCGACACCGTGTCCGTGTATTCGTTGATGTCATTCCCGTGTTTTAGTACTTCCCAGTTCGTGCACTCCAAACATCCATGCAGTTTATCCACATCATCAGTTCGTGCACTCCAAACATCCATGCAGTTTATCCACATCATCTGGTGACCAGGTCAGATGGGTACGTTTGGTAGGTGGAACTTGCTTGAGCTGTTGTTTGTAGGCGGGTATGTCATGAAGTCCTTTCTACCATCGAATCTAGATCTAGACAAATTCGCATATCGTGCTAATAGAAGTGTAAATGATGCCATTTCAATTTGTATTCATAAGATTCTAAGTCATCTTGAGCATAGGAATTCATACGTTAGGGTTTTATTCATAGATTTTAATTCGGCTTTTAACACTATAATTCCTTCTAAACTGCATTTTAAACTTCTTCATGACCTCAATTTTCCTGTTTTACTATCAAATTGGATTTTAGATTTCCTTCTCAATAGAGAACAGTCCGTTCGCATTGGTGAGAAAAATTCATGTTCTATTGTCCTCAACACTGGTACGCCTCAGGGCTGTCCATTGTCTCCAACTTTGTTTTCCCTATTCACACATGATTGTCAACCCAATTCTGACCATTCACTATTACAAGACCTACTTTTTTGAAATACAAAATAGTTTTGAGTTTGTACAGTCAACAGCAGAGACTGCTATTTTTTTAACACACGCCTTAGAACTATTCGCCCAATTGCAAAACCTTCGGAGCGAGCCTATTATGAATACTGGGCCTTGTTTGTTTTCTGAGACTCTACTGCACCCACTGGTAGCTTGTTTGGCATGTAACAACAAAAAATATACTAAAACCTGAGATTTTCTGGTTACTCACATTGCACTGCTATTATTTTGAACAGCACTGTATATTGCTCTGGTTTGGGATTTGAGACCATATTCTTAGATACAATAAGTGTAAAATTATTTAATCACCCTGAAGAAACTTGAGAAGGGACTGCACAATACACAAAGAGGTAAGTATTAGTTTCAGGAGCGAGCAGCAGCAAGTCAACTGCAGGAGAGAGAGTGGGAAAGGTGAGAGGAGAGAGAGTGGGAAAGGTGAGATGGCACAACATTCATTTGGACAGGTAACTTAAAATTAGTTTTACCTGGTTATATCAGTATCAGAAATTATTTTCCCCCCATTTTATTAACACTCCACTTATTGAAACATGAATATTTTGTTTGTTTGTTTGTTTGTACATGATTCAATTGTTTGTTTGTTTGTACATGATTCAAATTGAATCTTTTCTTCCGGCGCCGTCACGAATGGCAGCCACTCCAGCAGCTCCCGTGTTATTTTCGATTGTTCTCGATTGTTCTCAGCTCAGGGATGCTGCTGGAAATGTGAATTTCCCTTCGGGGATGAACAAAGTATCTATCTATCTATCTATCTATCTATCTATCTATCTATCTATCTAATTACTGCAGGCTGCACTAGACTGACTATTGATCACGTCTCCCTAAATTTGCTGTCATCTGTATTGATTTTCAATATGAAGGATTTGCGTGCGGCTCTACGTGGATGGCTCGCAAGCAAACACCAATTGCACTCCTTCTGCTGCTGTGTGTTCAGCTGAACTCGCACCCTGGTGTCCTTCGGCCTTACCTCATTAATGTTTGCCTAGCCGCATACATACGCTAGCTTCTCTTCCGTAACAACTGCCAATCCACTCACGTTGAAAGTAAAACTCAATGTTTCAAAGTCATGCTTATACATTATAACATTAACAGTAGTGTTATGGGATCCTTGAACCCTGATACACAGTTTGTCACAAAAGTGAGTACAGCCCTTACGTTTCTGCAGAGATTTTATTATAATGTATAATTGAATATCACTGAAGTAACATTGTTTTGACACAATGAAAAAGAGTATATAAGCAAAGGGCATGGCTTACTGCAGGGGTGTCCAAACTTTTCAGAAAGCGGGCTATACAGCCTGGCATTCTTTGAACAGTCTTTAATAGATTCACCCTCTGTGAAAGCTTTGCAATTTGTGGCGATCAGCTTGCCGCCCGGTAGTTAGCCTTTGTAGCATTTTCATTTGACTCGCAGGATCTCGTGAAAAAGCGCTGCTGTGCCGTTAAAACAGATTCCGGTTGCTTCGCCTTTTCACAGCATTTGTTTACAGTTAGCTTTTTGTAGTCAGCATTTTTGGTCTAGCCTTGCCTCCTGATATTATATTCATTGTAAACAGCCGCAGTCTCTTGGCAAACTAGGCAGAGGCGTTTTTGTTAAAAAAAAATACTCTAATTTACACTTGTGCTGGAAGCGGCAGCCCTCACAGTCAACTTTCCTTTTTTATTTTTCGTTGCCATGTTGGAAATGGGATGGGGTAAAATTCTCACAGAAACCCAAGGGCAAAGTGGAAAATGCTACTGCCATCAACTGGGGAAATGGTGATTTTTTTTTGGGGGGGGTAGAAATTTACTTTATACTGCGGTCAACATTACTGGTGGGTCACATATCATTGATCTTATGACAGAGGCTGCGGGCTGGTAAAAATTTGATCACGGGCCGTAAATGGCCCCCGGACCAGACTTTGGACATGGCTGGCTGGCTTACTGGAAAGATATCCTCCAGTCTGATGAGACAAAGATTAATTTGGCTCAGATGGTGTGAAGCAAGTGCAGATTCAGCCAGGTGAGGGGTACAAACACGTTCGTGTCATGTCTAAAGTCAAGCATGGTGTTGGGAATGTCATGGTTATGGGCTGCATGACTACATTTGGAGTTGGGGGTTTGCATTTCATTTAGGAGAACAAAAACTGTAGAATGTACTGTGAAATACTGAAGCAAGGAATGATCCCCTCCCTCCTGAAACTGGGTTGCAGGGCAATGTTCCAGCCTGATAATGACTCAAATACACCACTAAAATGAACGAGGCTTATCTAAAGCGGCTAAGGATAAAGGGGGTGGACTGGCCAGGCATGTCTCCAAATCAATCCAATACAACATCTTTGGCGGAAGGTGGAGAAGCACAAGATCTAATATATCCCCCAGCTCTGTCATGAAGAAAAGGAAGAGCATTCTAGTAACAATTGGTGAAGCTCGGGTAAAAGCCATGCCAGGAAGATTAGGGTGTGCCTGCAAAATCACATTGGCCACACCAAATATTAAACTTCAGGAACTTTCACTTACGGGTTCACTCACTTTTGTTACCAGGGTTTAGCTACTAATGCCTATATTTTGAGATTTTTGAGGGGGGAAATACATTTACACCGCTATATAAGCTTTACACAGACTACCTTTTATTGTGTCAAAGGGATGTTTCCTCAATGTTGTTCAATGAAACATTATTATGAAATCTGTCTCTCTCACCCTAAAGGTGGGGTGCAGAGTTTGAGATGTTCTTAAAAGTTTAAAATTTAATTATTTCTCAATTGAGTATGTTTTTACAATGCCCAACTGAGGTCAAACAACCCTTAAGCTTTATATTTCATTGCGCCTATCTGCTTTCATCTTACTTTTCAGGCCTGTTCGTGGCAGAACAAACCCCTAAAAAGATGGAAAAAGAAGAGTCAATTTGAGTGCATCCAAGAAATGCCATGTACTTGCATGCAAATTGTGTGTTAGCCTGCCGCCATCTTCTGGTTTAAATGATTGCAGCCTTATATTTTGAAATTGCGCACCCAAGTCTTTATTACATGTAAACCTTGGAGTACCATGTCTATTTTCATTGCATACGACTATTTGATTCATTTCAAATAAAGGAGAAGAAAATGAGTGTCCGGGACAGGCCTAAGCTGTACAAAATTAGTTTAGAATAGTTGAAAAAAGAAAAATAATACAACATTGTTTTTTGCAGTATAAGAAGAAGGAAACCAAGTGCTTTGGGTTTTCATAAATACTGCTATTTAATACATACATCTCCATACAGCCCCATTTGAGAACCACAGCATTATATGATAGCTTTAAAAATAGAACTTTCCCTATGGAAGCTGACGTCAGGATGACTTCCACGAGTGTTGGGCTGCAGCGTAAGAGTGTGTGTTCGTGTTTAGGTCCACAAATGTGTGTGTGAACTCCTCCTCTTGGAGAGAGAGACTGTTTGAGCTTGCACGTTGTGAAGGTTGAACTTGTGGTCGCATTTCTCCATGCAGGGAGTCGGGGACGGTGGGATTGAACGCCATCTCCCACTTCTTCCTCATCTTGTTGTTGACAAAGTGCTGTCATTCCACACTGGATTTATTTGGGAGAGCAACACCTGGTTTATTATCTGAAGGGTGAGTGATCTGTTGTGTTTTCGTTGGAGAGGCTTCAACACTGAATGCTGAGAGAATGACACTTAATTTTGCTACCTTGCAAAAATGATAGCCTTGAGTGTGTTTGTTTTCTTTAATTGGCTGAGGCATTCTTTTAAAAGGTTGTTTTGGTCACATTTTGCAGTGGAAACATACGCTGAAGCTTTTACACAGTCCACTTGTAACTCCAATTAGGACCAATTTCCCTTGTATTAAAATGTATTTATTCCCAACTCTATGAATCACTTGTTAGGCAAAACTAAAATTCTCCAGGCCTTCATAAATGTAATATACTCTATCTATGCATCAATGCATTTTCTTTTCCTGGCTACAAGGATCAAAATGGCATTGGAGCCTGTTCCAGAAGTTTTTGCTCTGCAGCATTTACACTGGAATCAAACCTAGGGAATATTTTGGATTTGCCAATCAACCTGCATGCTGTGGAAACATGAAAGGAAACCAGAGAACCTGGATGAAAACTACTCAAGTGTGACAAGAACTACCACTTGGTGGCATCCAACCAAAACTGAGAAATAACTAGTCATCAAAAATTGTTGGACTAAAAATCCATTGGGACTCCTCTTTGTAAGGCCAAATGCTGCTGACAAAGTGTGATTTTCAGTTTTCGACACTTGTTCGAGACTAAAAGCCGACATGTTTTCTTCCTATAGCCAATAGACGCCAGGCATTTTTGAGCTAAGTCGGCCCTAATTTTGAACATCAGGCCTAACACACATGGTTGCCATGGCCAAGTGGTTAAGGTGATGTATTTGAAATCTATTGTCTCTTGTTGGTCTAAATCCTGCTAGCATCATATTACAAGCTGAGGGCTTTACTGACAACATTTTGAACTTTAAATTGACGCAATGTCTAGTGAAGCTACCAAAAAGCTAAATAAAATATATGCCAATATGATCGGATCAATAAAGCAATATTTTCTAATGGCTGCTCTGTCAGTAATAGTTACTTTTAACAGACACAAAAGACACATGTCCTTGATGTAAAAATGCCCATTACATGAACAAGCCGACAAAATGTCACGACCAGAGCGAAATCAGGATCCAATTGCATAATGTTAACCGCATATTTTATTGAAAAAAAGAGGAAGGGCTGCGCCCATGATCCGGTGCTCACTGGACGCGGGTAGCAAGTCGCTCTCGCAATCGGATTGTGATTCGAATACGAAAGTGGATCTTCCGTAGCGGGCGATGGCGGTGTCAGGGACATACAAACAGGTCGATAGCCAGGACAGGATAGCAAAAACGTGGTCGGGGTCAGAAACGGGTTGTAAGCCGGGACAGGAGAGCAGACGTGGTCAGAATCAAAAACGGGCCGTAGCCTTGTAACAGGTTCGTAGACGGACTGACAAAAGGAGAGTGACAGGACCGGCCTTAAGAAAGGGACAGGGAGCCAATCAGGTAGTCCGCAGAAGCTGGCGCCAAATTAGCGGGCACAGGTGATCCAAATTGGTAATCATGACACAAAAGCCTCCATTTTTTTGTTTGTATTTTAACAATAGTGGGCTAAAACCACTTTAAAGAAAAATAATATTCACTCATGGTCAAAAACAAAGTCCAAGGAGAAGTAACGTACAGAGAAAACATGATTCATGGTGTATGATACAAAAATTAATTAAGATCATCTCAGGGGCCGGAGAAAACCTTCTCACAAGCTGGATGTGGCCCCCGGACCTTGACTTACCCATTTAGTACTTGTGATGCACACATTTTTGTTTTCATTTTCGATACATTGTGGCAGATTATGGTCATTTATTTTAGTGTCCATTGTCATACCTGTCAGCCTCAGCCAATGAGCTACTTATTAAAGATTACAATTACCGGTACCCTTATTAACCAATAACAAACCACACAAACACAACATATTTATTCACTTACGGCGAAACAGACTATGTGAAATACTGTGACAATATTAGCGATCTATGATGATGTTATCGTCTGCTACTAGTAGCCGAGGAACATTGCATTTTAAACTGTGATTTCGATATAACATAAACAGGACAAACAATGAATAAACCATCTCACATAACTTGAGGTTGATATCCATAGCTTGTTCTCTGGATATTTTCTTCTGTGATATAAAAACACATGCGTCTGGATAGTAAATTGGTGTGAAATTTTGACAAAATGTTATTTTTGTTTTGTTTTTTACACATGGGACCTATGTCTGGCTGTAAAACTCCTTGTGTGTTACCCGCCTCTCTCACAAAGTCATCTGAGGTTGCTCCATTGAGGACAAGTCCAATAGAAAGGGATTCATTATCAAAAATTCCTATATTTGATCTTTCGGTCATTACGATAATTTTTGGTCCGCACAAAGGGAAAAGAGTTCACCATGGCTCTTTTATTTGGCTAAATTGTATTTTTTAAACAACTAAATCTTGTCCAGGTGCATATTTTCTGGATAATTAAAACTCGACAGAAACAGAAAAAACATGACTCTCATAATCATTCTATCCATCTATCTATCTATCTATCTATCTATCTATCTATCTATCTATCTATCTATCTATCTATCTATCTATCTATCTATCTATCTATCTATCTATCTATCTATCTATCTATCTATCTATCTATCTATCTATCTATCTATCTATCTATCTATCTATCTATCTATCTATCTATCTATCTATCTATCTATCCATCCATCCATCCATCCATCCATCCATCCATCCATCCATCCATCCATCCATCCATCTATCTATCTATCTATCTATCTATCTATCTATCTATCTATCTATCTATCTATCTATCTATCTATCTATCTATCTATCTATCTATCTATCTATCTATCTATCTATCTATCTATCTATCTATCTATCTATCTATCTATCTATCTATCTATCTATCTATCTATCTATCTATCTATCTATCTATCTATCTATCTATCTATCTATCTATCTATCTATCTATCGCTATTGACCCTTTGCACACACGTGACCTAAAACGTGACACCATGACGGACAGTAGTAACCCTGGTCATATCCCCCAAGATGGGTGACCGACAGCATGACAAACACATACAAAAACCAAGTAAATAAAAAGGGAAAAAGGAGCAAAATACACAAACAAACATTTTTGGACCATGGCCAACCCAAATGCCCACACGCCCAAACAAGTTAAGCACCTCGGCACTCAAATTGGTCACGCTTTCGTCCCTCCAGATGAAACGGGACACAAGAAAGCGGCCATGTCACTCGGGTCAGGGTGACACACCACATTCTTCTGTTCAAAAGCAGGGCCCGACAGCTTTCACTGGTTTACCCCTGCCGCATCATACGGGTGCCCTGCCCATCCCTTAGAACACGTCCAAACATCCCACTATCCTTTCACAACACCTCTCCACTCATTCCTATCACCAACACGAGCTCTAGCTTCCACTATATTATGACATCTTTTCTGCAGTGCACTCTTAACACCATCCATCCACATCAATTGCGGCCTTCCTCTTGGTCTCCTTCCATTTACTTCTGCTCTGTAGATCCTCTTCAACATTCTCTCCTCATCCATCCTCTCCATGTGTCCAAACCAACTGAGTACTCTCTTATCCACACGCTTGACAGCAATCATCATCATACTTTCAATATAGCCCTTATGCATGGGTGGTAAGGCACAGTAGACCCCAAACTCCAATTTGTACCTGACATGTTCATGAAAAAGTTCCTCCCAATGCCCGGAATATACGTGTAGCACTTGCAAGCTGTGCTGCTGGAAAGCTGTGGGATCAGGTTGCTCATGTCAGCTGCCGTACTCGGCTGTTAACAGGTCTGCGATAGCTTTTTATTGCAAAGGCCACGGAAACTGCAGCAAAAAGCCTGGTCTGGTCAGGAAAGTTGGAACATTTATAGTAAGGAACTATACTTTAGAGCCATATCTCCTTTTTATGTCTGATTTAACTGCCAAACATGTGTCTTACCTTGCTTTGTTCCAGTGTGACATAAATTATATTACAAATGGCATCAATGATGGCCATAATGTTGTAGGAGATTGTTACTAGTGACATCCAGCTTTGTTTTTTGACAATTCTGGTTGCTATATGGCTATTGTTTCTGTTTTAATAGAGCAGCACCGTTATAAATTGGTAGCCTGGATGTATGTTTGTTTGTCTAACACTTTGAGTACATCGTAAGATATATACGGTACCATACATAGTAATTATTCATGATGCAGCTGTTAGGAGGGGTCAAAGTAGTGGGTGGCGCTAATGGTAGACTAAGCTAGCTTGGCGTGTACGAGCTTAACATTTTTTCTCCTGGTTGTTACATCACTTTTAAATAAAGTAAAGCTATACAATATCAATTAACATGTTTGTGTGTCATTTATTTACATTTATGGTATGCTATTTCCTTTTTGTGTCGCGAGATACCACATAAACATATTTTTTTGCTTCTAAAACATTGAATAGAGTGTTTTTAAATCTTTTTATTGTTATTATTTATTGTCATTTAAGATCTCTAATTTATTTATATAAAGGTGCAAATTTAATGTTTGTATATCTCGATATATATGTAGTGAGTTCTTGGAATTTACCCTGATATCAGCCCTAGCTCGAGAAGCTATTGTTGCGAATACTAACAATACGGTATGCCCAAAGATGGCTGGGATGGGCTCCAGCACTCCCGCGACCCTACTGAGGATAAGCGGCGCAGATAATGAATGGATGGGAAACAATGCTACATTGTAAAAATGCCAGTTGTGATGACCTGACTTGACATGACTTAATATTTAAGTAGTAGTAATCTGAAAAATGTCCACGTATGAAGAATATCATTTTGGTATGGATTGAATCTTAAAGCTCATGCTGTCTTCATGAAGTGCAGTTATGTTGCTAAGCTATTCCTTCTTCACGCGTAAGACACTCCACTAATTGTTACGTCAACATTGTATGCAACATGATCAGACATGAAACTCAAAGGTAATAAACATGTAATTAAGACGTTAAAGAGAAAAATAAGATAAATCATTTTCAGAATACACGGGCAAAAATATGTAGAAAATAATGCTTTGATACTGGCCCAAGTTATAATATTAGCGCAATAAAAGAATAGTGTAATGAAAAGTATTGCAAATACATTAGCAGCAACAAAATATCCCATATAAGTCACAAGATGCATAGTGTCACAGTTTTGCGCTCTTGTTTAGGGTGGTATTGGCCCTGGGGAATAAATTGTCTCTGAGCTATTTTGTTTTTGTTTTAAGGGCGCCTGTAGCGCCTACCACAGGGCAACAGATCAAAGAGGTGATGGTCGTTGTGAGAGGAGTCCTTTATAATGTTGACAGTGCTGCTGCGGTATTGCAATGTACTCCAGACTAGGGAGAAAGCAGCCAATGAGCTTCTGGCCTACACAAAACGAGGACTAAACCTTCTTAGCATGCAGCTAAATTCTATTTATGTTAAGTTAATTTTTTTAAGAGTAATTCTTATGAATATAAACATTGCTTTAAAGAAAAAAGCTTGCATGGCATGGTATTAAAGCAACTTTTGATGACAGAGAAAAGAGTCACATTTGCATCATAGTCTGGATTGTAAACTGTGGAGGGGGATCGCTTAAGATTCATTACACGAGCTAACGTTTGAACCTTATGACTCCTCGCAACAGATCGTCTCCTGCTCGCAAAAATGCAATGACTCACGGGCCGGGTTTAGCGACTGATCTTGGACCAGCGCGATAAATCTATAATAAACTCTCCCATCGGACATTAAATCACTCTAATTGTGCTTGTATGCGGGGGCCAAGGTGAAGGATCTGTTCTGGGGATATTTACGCCACACTTCCACGTGAAGTCAGTTCTTCTTTCACATCCGGTAAGAGCAAACGGTACTCCAAACTTGCAGCTTTGGTAACCGGGGTTATATTTGTCTTTGACACATGTGGGTCACGGGAGGCCCCACTATGCTAGACTCAAATGGGGGGTGGGATTTTAGAAGGGGTTACTGCACTGACGAGAAATATGACATTCATGTTTTCTGTAGTATTGTATGATCTTCAGCCAAACTATTAAACGTGAAAAAAAAATCAAAAGCCACAGCTTGTGATGTTATTAGTTTTTAAGGCTTTCATTGAGCAATTCAAGTTTGACCACAACTGACATCCTGATATTTTACTGGATTCAAATTCAAATAAATAATTGGATAAATACTGTACAACGTTTTCCAGGGAAAAGGCGTGTAATGTCCAGGATGTCCAGCCGAGACAAGCAGCTCCTTTGTGCAAACCAACGTCATCTTGTTTCGCATGTTTAGGACAGCTTGTGTGGGCCTTCCCTTCCTTACAAGATGCGAATTTGGAGCATGGAAGGTCTCTGTTATTTTTCTCACCGCAAGTGAGTGTAGAGCAGACTACGGCCTCCCCACCACACACAAACATATTCACTGTCGTCTCCTCTCACGGAACGGGACGCGGCGGAAGCGCTGCCCAGACCAGGCTAAAATGAGTCCAAATTAGCCCTTTTCAAATTGCACCTTTAACACCACAGCCTGGAAAAGGACTTTTTTTGTGTACAACTTTCCCTCCCAACGGCCACTTCCTGTGGTCATGAAGATTCCACGCTTTCATTTTTGTGGCTTTTTTCACAAATCTTGAAATAGTTTCAGGAACAATCCTCATGTTCTTAGGCCATGTATCTTAATTCTACTATTCTTGGAGTTAAAATAATCAGCTCACACTATCTTTGGAAAGTATTTCTCATGACCTTATTTACTATAAAAATACAGTAACATATATATGGGAGGAAACACAAGACTGGTGTATCATATCTCATTTATCCTCCATTGTTCATGTGTTTTGCTGTTAACATCATACTTTGAAATTATTAGGGTGATTAAATTAGGATTATTATCCTGAAGATAATTGCTTTTTTTAGGAGGTAATTCATCCATCCATTGATCCATCCATCTTTATCCATTTTTCATTTACAACATTTTAATATATTTCACATAAATTTTGTTTAATTTATTCTTCATTGGTGGAAAACTGAATTGTAATGTTTTAAAATTCAACAAACGTAGGTATCTTTAAGGTCATCTTTTGATCTGGAAACTTAATTAGTTTAATTCAATTACAAATACAGGGTGCACCAATATGCGGTTTCACATAACACTCCAAAAATTGTCTCTTGAGTTCTCATTACATGATTTCTTTAAACTGTATGGATTTATTTATTTATTTTGAGCTGTTTAGGTTAAGGGATCCGTGAACCATGAACCGTGAAGTCAGTGAATATGTATGTATGTCAGGGGTGTCCAAACCCTTTCAGAAACTGAAAATGGGTAAAAGCCGACTATTCAGCCTGGCATTCTTTAAACAGTCTTTAATGAATTCCCCCTTTGTCAAATGTATGCTGTGCTCGGTGATTAGTTTTGCGACCTCGTAGCTCGCCTTTGTACCCCCTCGGATGGGTCTGGCCTTGATGCGGCGAGGGGGCTTGCGTGTTCCAGTGACCCTGGAGAGCGATACCGTCGGGAGCTTGCTCCTGGTAGGGTCACCCATGGCGGGCCGGTCTCCGGGGTAGGTTCCAGACAAACAAAGACCCCAGCGTGTCGGTACGCTGTGAGGTGGCAGCCCCACCAACCGACTATCCTGCGGAGGGCTAACAACTCACCCAGGAGAAACACACTTTGTTACGAAACTGACCAGAGAAAGAAGCCGGACTGACCAACACGGTAACGGACCCCAGCCTGCCCCCGACCAACGAGTACGGATCGATCTTCGTCATAAGACCCGTGTCGCCACCTGGAATGTCCAGACACTCCTTCGCCCCGGAGCTGCCACCCTGCTGTCCCGAGAGCTCTGTCGCTATAACATCACCATGGCAGGGCTCTGTGAAGTACGATGGCAAGGCAATGGTGAAACAACAGCTGGCAACCATTGCTACATCTGGAGTGGCCCCGAGAGTCGGACCGGCCTTTACGGTGTGGCTCTTGCCATTCCAAAAGCCCTCCGGAGGTCCCTCATCAGCTGGACACCAATAAGTGACAGACTACTGTCTGCTCGATTCCTCCACCATCACGGCAAGATGACAGTGATCGTCGCCTACGCCCCCACCGATGTCGCTGATGAGGATGCGAAGGACGCGTTCTTTGACCAACTCCACCAGGCTGTCAACCAAGCCCCACCACACGACGTCACCATCATCCTCACTGATGCCAACGCCACTCTATCCAGCATTGATCGGTCCCCCGGCTCACCTGTCGGCACCACCTTCGTTGACAGCACAACAAACGACAATGGCAACCGCCTCCTCCTCCTCTGCCACCAAAACAACCTTTGTGTTGCTGACACCTGGTTTCCCCGGAAATGCATCCATCACTGGACGTGGTACAGCCCAGATGGCAGAACCAGGAAGGGATTGGACCACATCCTGATATCACGACGCTGGAAGTCGTTTGTAACCAACTGCCGGGTGTTCAGAGGAGCACAGCTTGGCAACACAGACCATCGTCTGCTGGTGGCCCAGCTCAAGCTAAAGCTCCGAGCCAACCAGCACAAGACTCTGCCTCGCCCCGACTCCTCCCGACTCAGCGACCCCAACATCGCCAGAGACTTCAGTTGCTCCATCCGCCGCTCTCTTGATACCCTGGCTCCTGACAAGCTGACAGACTGGGCGGCCTTCAAGGAAAGTGTCCTCCAGTCTGCTCACAATGTCCTCGGACGCCCGCGATCCTCCCCGAGAAAGCCCTGGATATCAGAGAGGACACTAAACATCATAGACCAGCGGCGTGAGGCCCGACTCCGAGGCGACCTCACAGAGTATCGGAGACTGAATCGCCTGCGCAATGTGGCCATTGCTGAAGATAGGGAGAGGTTTTGGCAGGCAGAAGCCCAACAGCTTGAGTCCGCGGCCAACAACAACAACATGAGCCGCGTATTCAGTCTACTACGCCAAGCCCGTAGCGGCCCACACATAAAGACAGCCCTGGTAAAGGACTCAGACGGCAACCTCATCATGACAGAAGCCAACTGCCTCGAGCGCTGGAAGGAGCACTTTAGCCTCCTCTTGCAGCACAGCACCATCCCGGCTGATCCCACCCTCCTACGGGCTGCGAGCACAGCACCTCCTAACGACACCTGCTGCACAGACCCCGTAACACCCGAGGAAGTGAGAGCTGCTCTGAAGAAGCTGAACACCAAGAAAGCCCCCGGCATCTGTGCCATTACCGGCGAGATGCTCAAGGCCGGCGGTGATGGCATGGTGGAGTGGCTAACCCGCCTATTCAACCAGGTGTGGGAATCGGAGCAGCTGCCCACCGACTGGACCAGAGGAGTCATCTTGCCCTTCTGGAAATGCAAGGGCGACAGGCTTGTCTGTGGAAACCACAGAGGCATAACCTTACTCTCCATCCCGGGCAAGGTCTTTACCAGGATCTTGCTCAGCCGTGCCCTTCCAGCAATCAGAAGCTGCCGCCGTCCCCAGCAGGCTGGCTTTATGCCCAACCGCTCCACAACGGACCACATCTCTGCCGTCCGTTTGCTGATAGAAAAGACCCGTGAATTCCGTAAAGATCGCCATCTATATATCGGATTCATTGATCTGAAGGCCGCCTTTGACACCGTCTGCCACTCTTCACTGTGGAACATCCTCCAAGCTCTCAGAGCACCACCCAAGATCATAGCCCTGTTCAAGCTGCTCTACAGCAACACAGAGAGCTGTGTCCGTATCAACGGCATTGACTCCGACTGGTTTGCTATCTCCAGCGGCGTTCGCCAAGGCTGTGTGGCTGCTCCCGACCTTTTTAATTGCATCATCGACCATCTGATGTTCAGGGTTAGTGAGCGCATCCCCGGAGTGTCTTTCGGCAACTACCACCTGACTGACCTGGAGTATGCTGACGACACCATCATTCTCAGCACTTCCTACAGCCAGCTGAGAGACGCTCTGGGCATTTACAGCGAAGAGGCAGCGCGGCTTGGCCTGCAAGTGAGTTGGACGAAAACCAAGTTCATGTATGTCGGTGATGGACCAGATCCACCTCCCATCCAAATTGGTAGCGACATCGTAGAGCCTGTCAAGAGCTTTGTATATCTGGGGTCCATGGTGACAGACAATGGGGACCTAAAACCAGAGATTCTCCGCAGAAGAGCCCTGGCAGCATCTGCTCTGCAGTCTCTCTGGAAACCACTCTGGCGGCACCAGACCATCGCACGCAAGACGAAGCTCCGCATTTACAACCTCGCCGTACTCCCTATCCTGCTTTATGGCTCAGAAACATGGCCCCTGAACGACACCCTGGCCACAAGAATCGATGGTTTTGATAGCAGGGCTCTCAGAACCATCGAGAACATCAGGTGGCCCCAGCGAGTCTCCAATAAAGAGCTCAGAGCCCGCACGTGCCAGCCCCAAGCATCTTCCTTGGTCGCACAACGCCGCACCCGCTGGTTTGGCCATGTCCTTCGTCTACCACCAGACCATCCGACACGAGCCATTCTCCAGTTTGACCCAAAGGCCGCAGGCTGGAGACGACCACGAGGGAAACCCCGCACTCGATGGCTCGACGTCGTTGCGGGCGACCTCCAACAACACGGAGTTGCCGTAGAGGATGCAGAACAGCTGGCACAAGACCGCCAGCATTGGAAAAACCTGGTTCATCTGGTCGGCTCAACGCACAGGGACGGGACCCCCCGACCTTCGCTGGAGCAATAAGTAAGTAAGTAAGCTCGCCTTTGTAGCATTTTCATTTGACTCGCACGGTCTCGTAAAAAAAAGCTGTGCCATTATTGCAGCTTCCCGTTGCTTCGCCTATTCACAACATTTGACTTCAGATAGCATTTTGTAGTCAGCATGTTTTGTCTGGAAGTGCATTTTGATAATATTTTCTTTGAAATCAGCCACAGTATTTTGGAAAATTAGGCACAGGCAGTTTTTGGGGATTTCGGTGGATAAAATACTCCAATATCCACTTGTCCTGGAAGCGGCGGTCTTCACAGTCAAATTTCCTTTTTTTTAATTTACAGTTGCAATGTCTAAAGTGGGGTGGGATTAACTTCTCTATGAAAGCCAGGGGGCAAGGTGGACAAAGGGCTACTGCCATCATCTGATGAAATGGTGTTTTTTTTCTTTTTTCTGGATATAAATGTATTTAATACTGCGGTAAACATTATTGGCGGGCCACATATTATCAATTTCATGATAGAGGCTGCGGGCCAGAAAGATTTTGATCACAGGTTGCAACAGGCCGCTGGGCAGGACTTTGGATATGCCTGATGTATGTGAATAGCTACACAGAAATTGGAACCATTTTCCAGCCAATTCCTTTTACCACAACGTAAGAAATAGCAAAAATGATAATTATGTTGTTTATCCAACATGTGGGTTTTTAATAAACTGCATTTAAAAAAATTGAGCAAAAAAATAAAATAAAATAAAATGGGAAAAATACCAAGCAAAACCCTGCCTTTTGCCATAGTAGATAATTTTGTTTCATTTTTGTGAGTTTTTCTTTTGGTTAACTAAAAATAATCTTTTGAAATTAAAATTAGAAAATTGGTTATTTTTTATTTTAATACAGTATGGTTTTTTTTTAATCTCGGCTTAAAAAGACAATAAGATAAAAGTTGTATACAACCTTTTCAAATGTACACTCCACAGTCAAGTCAAGTCATGTTTATTTGTATAGCCCTTAATTGAACTACATTTAAATATTTCAAATTAATTAATTACATTTTAAAAATATCTATTTTTTGTATTTAGTTTTAAAAACATAACACACAATGTGGCCATCAATGAATTCTTATTTGAAAAGCACATTTGGTGTGTAGGGTAGATTTTGCTGCTTTTAAAGCAGAAGTTTTGTCTTTATTTTAAGAGGGGTATGATAATACCGATGCACTTCATTTCTTCCATATGGGAGGTTTTACCAACAATCATAAGTTTATTGAGATTCGGCAATCACACTTTTATTATGGTTTTATTTGTTTGCCTTTTTATCTGCTCCACTTGTCCCACTGCAATTTGGAAGCACTGTTGGGCTTCTGCATCTGGTCGTCATCTGGATCTGTGGCTTGTTTGGACTCTCACCAAACCCGGCTCAGCCAGAGACGCTGAGACTTTCATGCTGATGTCAGCAGACTTGAAACAGAAGTCACTCAGCAATGGCATTATGTTAAACAGGGGAACAATGTACTCGTTGCTGAACTTTGACTTTCATTACACTTGAATCCTGTCTGGATCTAATCTTTGTGATCCCCAAATACAATCTATTTCTCTTGACCCTTGCAGGTTTGAGTTGCCGTGATGGACGAAAAGTCCCTCGGCATTCTCCAACATGGCGGTTTGCAGAGTGGCTCGGAGGCCCAGCAGGGAAGGCAGGGTGTCATCAGGTGCGGTTGGCTCCGAAAGCAAGGGGGTTTCGTCAAGACGTGGCACAATCGCTGGTTTGTTCTGAGGGGCGATCAACTCTTCTATTACAAGGACGAGGAGGAGAGCAAACCCTTGGTAAGGATGCCGACTAAAAAAATCTAATTTAACAATTAGGTGTACACAATAATGGAATATCATTGGCAGTTGTGTTTAAAGGACACATATCTTGTGATTTTAAGCTTTTTCACACCAAATCTTTGGAATTAATATGATCATACCTTGTCTACGATGACATGCTGGCCATAATCCGATAGGAAAAGGTCTTATTTGATTTCTTGAGCAATCTGAGTGAATCGTTTATATGAATAAAAACAAGTAATAACCACGTATACATGTGTTAGGGCAGGGGTCAGGAACCTTTTTGACCCAAAAAATGTTTAAAAATAAATAGAAGGAGCCACATCATATATTTTAAGACAAAATTGAAAAAACTGCCAAACACGCTCTCTAGACAAAAAGTAATTCTTCAGCACATTTTATTTCACTGTGTGTCATTTGATGATTTAATCAAATGTATGAAATGATAATAATGCCAAATCCTGTGTCCCAAATCAATGTAAATATGCCATTTACAATTTGTCTTCCGCCTTCATTTAAGAGTGTTGAGGCAATTTTTTTCCATGAAATTGGTCCTTAATAACGGTTTCAAAACAATGTGCATGCAAAGTTCTTTTGTAAAAATGTCACAAATTACTGCAAACGATAAGCATATCGTCATATTTACTTTCGGTGTAGACTGCACTGAGCGAGAGAGAGAAGGAAGTGCCTTGCGCTGTGTGCAGGGATCCGCCCACCTGTACTGCTCACCCAATCAAAGTCATTTGCCAGCATTTTTATTTATCAGTTTAAATGGTTTCTTATCGAACTTCTGCATTAAGTTGCTTCGGCTTTATATGGACCAAAATCGGGATGAAATCACTTGACTTTGGAACGCCACAGAGAGATGTGCAATTACATTTTATTTCGGAGCCCTATGAAAATGAATGAAAAGAGCCATATATGGCTCCCAAGCCATAGGTTTCCGACCCCTGTGTTAGGTCATAATCTAATTGGAAAGAGGCGACGCATGGACACCATTATTATGAAAATAGATGTTGTTCCATTTAAATGGGCAGTACGGAATTTGGAGATTTCTTACTCGCTGCTGCCACCTCCTGGCTTGTGTCATCATTGCAGCTTCAGTTAACAACCTCATGTTTTTCATCTTTTCTAGGGTTTGGGTTGGCGTTTGGACTGTACTTGAAACAGGCCTTTCTTTCACCATTTTCATGCTACACTCATAAAGAAAACCCGGTGATGAGCATTAAATTACTCCCCCTCCCCATTCTCGCTACCGCCCTTATCACCTTTGCTAAAAGAAAGATATAAGCACAGTGGAAAAGAAGCTCAGAGAAAATATTCAACTTTCAACTTTTTAAGGCACCTCTAACGACGCAACCCACCTTTGACTTTTGGTGTTTGATGAAGGATGATTTCATTTATGTCACTTACCAAATTCACCCAAGTATCAGGCTTGTTTCCTCTCAAGTGTTTTGTGCTAGCTCCACTCTGACTCCTATTTAGAAGACTTATTTAAATCTGTGTATATGTGAGTCCAGAGCTAAGCGACGTATGCAGACGAGTCTTTCTCTTAAGTGACTGTAACCAGGCAGCCGCTAGTCGCGAGCATGTGAAGACTGAACAAAGACTCTTACAGACACTCTTCGGTTCTCATGACAAAGCAAAAATGTAGACGGAATTTGATCTAGAATTGCACACATGTAAGCTACCAAATGATCACATTTGAGTATTTTTACTTAAAAAAAAATTACTTTTTACAGGTCACATGAGTGACGTGAAGTCAGGGGAGGCAGGTGAGGCTGTGCCTCAATTTTAATCAGAGAAATATTTATTCATTCATTCATTTATTCATTATCTGCACCGCTTATCCTAAGTAGGGTCGCGAAGGTGCTGGTGCCCATCCCAGCTATCTTCGGGCAGTTGGCAGGGGACACCCTGAACTGGTTGGCAGCCAGTCGCAAGGCACACAGGGACAGACAATTTTCTCGCTCATTCATACGTAGGGACAATTTAGACCAGCCAATTAACCTAAAATGCATGTTTTTGGAATGTGGGAGGAAACCGGAGTGCCCGGAGGAAACCCCCGCAAGCACGGGTAGAACATGAAAACTCCACACAGGGGGTTCGATCTCATGACCTCACAACTGTGCCGCACACGCGCTAACCACTGCATCGCCGTGCTGACCTCATAGAAATATAAATCACAAATATATTTAAGTGATTCTCGTGCAATGATTTTTCACATTAATTTAAAATCATTATTGATACAATTAGTATGAAATGTATTACTGTGTTGAGTATCTATATGCAGAGGGAGGCATGCAATTATCCCGCCTCATGACAGAGATGATAAAAAGACATAGGCGCAAATCTTAGACCCAAATTATGGAATTTTTGATGGTATAAGCAAGGTAAACAGAAAGTCAAGCCATTCAGTAAGTGTTTTCATGTTGCGTGGACTTTTTTTTTCACAATGGAGGATTATCTTTTTATTGATGCTTTAGTTTAAAATAAGCAGTATGTAACCTATCCATGTGCTGAGTGTCTGCAGATGCGGAGTGAGGCACGCAATTCTCTTGCCTCATGGCAGAGGGCGATAGTGAGAATAAGGATTCTGAATTGGTGCAGACCTTACTTAACCCAATAAAATTGGATTAGTGATAGTATTGGCAACCGAGAAGCGAGTCAAGCCATCCAGTAATTATTTTTGTCGTTGCATCTTTTTTTCATAATTGAGGAGTACCTATATATTTATGCTTTTTTTGAAAAGGAGCTGCGATTAAAATTCATTTATTACTTAAAGTAAGACAATAATCTTTTTTTTCATATGCTACAGTTTATATATTGTGTTTTTGCTCTATGATCAAATGATGAATAAGATATGACTGGATAGGTTTTCAACTTCATAAAAAAATGAAAACGTTTTATTATAAAGGCTGAATCGTTGTAACCAGGCTTGGTGAGTAATGGAAGACATGTCAAGGTGTAACGTAATGAAGATACAAAAAAAAATTTTTTGTTGCGTTACGGTTATAGAAAAAAAAGACGCAACGTATTTTTAGTTAAAATAAGGCTTCTCTTTCTGGATTACATTTTTTAAAGTATATTTACATAGACATAATGTGTGGATACTGTAGAGACAGAGATACAGTATGAGGCGCATGCGCAGCTTGTACAGACTGCCAACTTAGCCATGTTGGTCACACTGCAGTACAGGTAAAAACACTTTTCTTTTTGTCTATATTTTAGTTCTCTTTGAATTCAGCACTCGCTATGTTAAATTGGCCCAATCCTGAATTTTCATGAGGCTGGTAACGTGTGTGAGTATTAGACATGAGGCAACGCAGTTGTGCGATACTGATGCGTTTTAAAACATTTAGTAAATTTGATTTCTTGTATTCTTTTTGTATTTTGCAGTTAACTGTGCAAAATCCACTATGGTATCACTATATGTTTATGTTGTGAGAATATTTTACTTCCTAGTAGCCTAGTATATCTGAATATTGTCGAGAGGTTTGGCATCCCCACTGCATATAGGTAAACCTTGTACTTAGACACCAAGACAACCAAGAGTCAAAAATAGTTTTTGGTCCTATATCTTCCATACATAAGGCGCACCGGATTATAAGGCGCTACAATGGGACAAAACAGTCAGATAGCTCAGTCAAACTTATTACCCCCTTAACATTCCGAAAGCTTGCAAAGAAGCAAATACGTGTCGTAGACACATGCGGATGCGGTGTCCGTACGATGTCACTCAAATGCATCGTTCCAAATATCATTCGGAAGGTTAAAGTCTTGGGATTCAAGAAATGCCAACCATTCCTTAGTTTCTATTTTCTTTTTCGCTCGCAACTTTACTGTTCATATGACAATAAACACTTGGAATTGAGTTTAATTTAAAAAAAGACCCATCACAGAAACATCGACATCACTCTGAAACAAGATCCTGGGAAAACATATAGCCGGAGTAGCTCACCGAAGTCGTTGCGTTCAATAATAATGTGCAACCATGGTCCTCTTATATCTGTAAGTGTAGTAAATCCAGGAGAGTAAACTATTTACAAATACAGAATAGTAAAACATGCTTTCTCTATGCCGTAGACAACCAACCAAACTTGCTATTCACATTCATCTTTTTTGGCCAATTGCAGGCTCTGTTTTGCCCCTTTAGCCTATGCGAGCCTGTAAATGATAAAAAGGATCCGCCTCCTTTACCCGCGCATAACTTTAGCCAATAGTGATCGATTCAAATGATGATCGACACATTGGCTGGGAAATGAACCGCCGGCATATGTATCCCAGCATACACCGCGGACGACTTCGCCTTCGGGGGAAAATCTAGTCGGCGGCTGCTTGCCTTAGTTGCAAGACTTTGCGACTTAATTTTGATCCATATATAAGGCGCACTGTATTCTAAGGCGCATGGTCAGTTTTTGAAAATAATAAAGGCTTTTAGGTGCGCCTTATAGTGCGGAAAATACGGTAACCCTCGCAACCCTTAAACCTATACATAATACGATCTATTTGAGGTCCGAGCTTTATGTTTAACAAACACACACTCACCATTACCTCGACAAGCTCACCAGTTGCATTTAAGCGTCGGACAATAACAAATACTGAGAAGCCATTGTCACCCAGAGGGGTCGTGTTGTGTCCCGCGCTGTGGCAGCCAAACCTCTCGGAGCAACGTTTGGAATTCCAAAAATGGCAGCCAATGCAAGTGCGAGGTCACCAGCTTGCGTAGGGAGACGGCACGTGTGGGCTTAGCGTCAACATGCCATCTGCCTGCTCTCACTCGTCCACTCGGTTGCACGTCATGCTAACTCCAATTTTGCCGTAAACGGGCGAGAAACAATGGTGGCATTCATTTGCCGCTGTGATTATTAAATATAAATCTCTTTTGAGTATGTCAGTGCCAATAAATGACAGAATTGTTCTGAGTAATGCTATATTTTGAGCGATAAGACAACACAATGTCTCATGTGACGACGATCTACTTTACAGTCTGACCTTGACATTTCCCGATGCTAATTGCACTCTTGAGCGTGTCACTAAAAAAAAAGTAATTGGTTACAGTTACTAGTGACAGGGTTCATCAGGGTGCCTGAAATCCTTGAAAATGCTTGAATTTTCGGTGAAGTACTGGTAAATGCATCGACACAGCATTCTAAATGCTTTGCTTTGCCATTGCATTTCTTCTTCCCTGATGAGTAACAGCGGCTGATATTAGTTTGTATGGCATTGTCCTATGAAACATCATCGCCCTCTACTGGTGGTGTCCAAAAGTACAGCATGCTACACCTAAACGGGGCACCATGAAATGTGTATTAGTGCAAGGATTTCATATCAATTATGGAAATTTATTATGGACCATGCAACAAATTTAGGTCACGTTTCTCAGTGGTAAATTTTAATTTAAGAACCAGCCGGCACGGCGAATGGGTGGTTGGTGTGCAGCCCTGCGGTGCGGAGGTTCACGGTTCAAGTCCAGCTACTGTAGCCTCCCCGTGTGTAGTTTGCATGTTCTCCCTGTGGCTGTGTGGGTTTTCTCCGGGCACTCTGGTTTCCTCCCACGTTTCAAAGACATGCATGTCAGGTTAATTGGCCGGTCCAAATTGTCCCTAGGTGTGAATGAGCGAGTGAGTTGCCTTGCGACTGGATGGCAACAAGTTCATGGTGTCCCCCGCCCATTGCCCGGAGATGGCTGGGATGGGCTTCAGCACCCCCACGACCCTACTGAGAATAAGCGGTGGAGATAATGGATGGATGGATGAAGAACCTCCCGCAACAGAAAATATAAGATGCATATCACTGTAATGCTTACACAACACTAATATGGGGTCAGATTTATCTGAAAGACAAATTTATTCATGATTTACGATTTACTTTAGATCTTAAAACCATATGTGTCACGACCATAACGTAATCAAATGCGAAGCGTTAACAACAAGTTTATTGTTAGAAAGAGGAAGGGCAGCCCCCGCGATCCGGGCCCACTGGACGCGGGAAGCAAGCCGCTCACAAAATCCGATCGTGATCCGAATACCGAAGTGGATCTTCCGGAGCAGGAGATGGCAGTGTCAAGGACGGAAAAAGAAGGTTGATAGCTGGGACAGGAGAGCAAAAATGTGGTCGGGATCAAAAACGGATCATAAGCCAGGACGGGAGAGCAAACATGGTTGGGGTCTAAAAGCAGGTCGTAGCAAGAACAACAAAAAATCCCGTAAATGCTCCCTCAGTGTGTATCCTTTGGCCGGTGGTCACCGTAGGCATCATCATGTAGCCGTTGGCAGGAGAGCACAGACTACAAAGTGGAATCATTCTTCTCACGTAGGCCAAATTCAGACCGAACAGACGGATGGAAAAGTCTATCAACTTCCTCCTTGGTCTGTTTTCTAAGTCAATTTGAATTTCCATGACTTCAGGTACAAGCAGTCCAGCTGTGTGAGTCTTAAGGAATGTGCACAAGTGACTTTCACAGAGGTCTCTGAGGTCCTTTTGAACAGTTGCTTTCATAAATGCCATGACTATCATGGATATTCCTGTTACTTATGGAACGGTATGGAATGGAATCTAGATCGCAACCCGGCCCGCCATGACAAGCGAAGCATCAAGCAGTCCTAAATCTGACAGCGAGTATAGCTTGCTAGCAACCTGAACTAACTTCCACTACTTATATTGCTAACATCCATGTCAAGTCCTCAGCAGCTGCCCCTCCTTTGTATTGTATTCCCCCTTTTTCCCTTAGCTGACTCGATCACGAAACACGCCACCAAACCACAAGGCTAAGTCATTTCCGCTTGGCTTAAGAAAGATGTTGGGGTAAATTTTATTGCTTTGTTTTGTGTGTTTAGCATTTGTGGTAGTTGAAAAACACAGAAGAAAAACAAAAAAATCTTACCAAACAGTAGCATATCAGACATACTTGATAAGGTGACACAGGTTTAACTAAAGCCTATAACGTATGCGAGAAAAGGTGTACTTTCAGTGTACGTAATTGTTAAAAAGATGTATGAACTAATTCTGTCTACGTTTAGTATTCTTGTTTTTTACTTACTGCTACATGATTGTGATTCTAAAACCATAAGCACCACCGAGTTCAATATACACTATACAGCACACTTGTTTTATTTAATGGATACATTCAATACCTTCAAATTTAAGTCATTCTGGAATTGAATTCCGGACCTTTCCATCCGGCAGACAGTTTATAGCAAGTCCACTAAACTCATCTGGACTTGTGAATTTATGGTATATCCTCTTCAGTGTAGCAAAAACAAAAATTGGTACTTATATTATCGGTATAACTGTATATATAGTCGGAGTATATTTTAAATTTATCCTGTTTGTTTTTTTGAAAATATACTTTTCAGTAAAACCAAGTATATGCTATTACTAATGGCATGTACTTCGGTATAATGATTAAATAAACGTATGTTAAGGTTATAGGCTGTAATATCTAAAAATATACTGACTGTATGGTAATACAAAAAATGTCTTGTAAGTGACTCTTTACTAATGGAATCATTTTTGTTGCTGATCGGGCATCCTCTTTCAGAACAACTAACCTCCTTTGTGTAGTCCTTTGCTAACATCCTATGAGCTAAGGCAGTGCTTCTCAAATATTTTCTGTCATGGCCATCTTAGAAGAAGAAAAACCCCTTGCACCACTGCCCTCTATTGTAGTGGAGGTGCAATCACACTTTATTCTAGGGCAGCAGCCCAAAATTTTAGAACCACTAAGCTAAGATCTTGCTTCTTTGTGTCGACCGGCCCAAAGTTTTAGAACCACGTAGCTAAGATCTTGCTTTTTTGGTGTTGAACAACCATCTTGCCTACCTCGTCAAATAGTAACTGTTAAAATAGTTTCATACAGTGTATTTTTCCTTTTTTGTCAGATATCGGCACATCTAATACAAAATAATGGTGGAATTTTATTATGTGGATGCTAATTTAGCTCTATTAGAATCACATCCTCCTAAGAACACCTGTTTTACATTTGTGTTGTCCTGCGTTGACCATGGAAGTAAACCTATTACAAGGAATCAACAAATAACTTAAGGCTTCAAAAGTATCTTCCTATTTTCTGATACTTTTAAGAAGGTTAAACAAAGGCATGGAGAGACTCGAGGCACTCCAGGGGCCAATGATTTGTCGTTATGTACTTTAAAGAGGTGCTTTTTTGGCAGGGTCAGTGCAAGGATTTTCACAGTCTGCAGTGGACAAGAACGTAGAACCACAACTCATCAATACATTTAATCTCATTGTCCTCTGGGTAATTACAATCAATGGAGAATCCTTGTAACGTTTCGACCAGACTATCACTCAGTGAGTTTGAATTTAAAAGGATTATTTACAGGCAAAAACAAGGGCTAGCTAACATCTTCAGAGCCCCACCAGGGTTCCACTTTCTGATTTTGTAAAACCACAGATGAAAAGGTGCTTGGTGGTCATTAACTTGCCAAAGACTAATGACAACTGACTTGATCCACCCAGTAATCGTGAATAAAATCTTTAAAAAAAATTGTTACCATTTTTAATATCATACATTTCATATTGGTCTTAAATGAAATGAAATGAAATGAAATCTTAAGTCTTCAAAGAACATCTGCAAAGGTTGGTGTAACATTAACCTTTCTGCAAGACATTGATGTACAGTGAGGGGAGGCAGATGTTGCTGTGCCTCAACTGTCATCATAGAAATATAAAATACACTATGATATTATTTATTCCATCTTAAAGTTCTTACTCATTTGACTTCACGATGTTTGGATTTTATTTTTCAAAATAGATGAATGTTCCTACCATATTAGAATTGTTACGATCAATATGTAATGTATTACTGTACAGAGTAAGCCACCAAATGTTCTTTCCTCATGGCAGAGGGTAATAGTAGTGTCTGAAAATCATGACAAAAAGTTACTGGACACCAGGGCAGACAACTCTGAAAAGTTGCCTACCCCATTTTTCACAACTTGAAACAAAATAAGACCACTAATGGCAAAAGAACAACATTGTTGCAAAGTATTAAGGATTGATAATAAGGATATACCTGTATAACAGAACGACACTTTGAAATTAAGTTTATTATCAATCTATTTATAACATTCAATTAACATGACATCGCTGTTTTCCATCTGCCATCAGTATGTACCTGTATTGACTCATCTTTATTCATGCAATGTTTGCGTTGCGTTGTCTGCTACAAGCTATGTGCACTCCTCTTTCCGCGATGCTTTTAATGTACGTTAACGTTTTGTAGTGTCATAAATTTTGTTTGCTTCTTTTGAATATTTCTTCTGGGGCTGAGGTTTTGGCTTGATTCTTAACCACTTATCGATTTTTCTTGGGTTTTCTGTGCATCTACTTAGGAAAATTATGTGCAAATGCACGACCTTATAACGCTCGGAAAGTCCGGAAGCACGAAGTTATTTGATGCAGGCTTCCGATCGGCAGCCGAGAATGCAAATTGCCAAACGAAATGAAATTCCAAAATTTCCAAACCAAACGAGGATTTCAAAGTCGGAATAAAGCAAATGTTTGATCTGAAAATAAGGAAAAAATAAAACAATTAAAACAAAAGATTTTTTTAATTTTTTCTTTCTTAAAAAAGTTTCCAGCCACCTGGGCAGAGATGTTGTGTAAGTTGTACGCCCGACGTAAAAGATGCACGCCCCGGGCATCTGGGCAGACGTTATTTCAGACAATGGTAATAGTGATACTATTTTCATTTGGCCCACACATCATTCCCAGTAAATACAATTACTGGTAGTGATAGTATTAGCAAGCTAACAGCAATTTTCTTATAAGGACTTCTACAGTTCACACATTGCTGTCTTGCTCTTCTATTTAAATGATGAAAAATTGTTTGGGTGGTAAGTTATCTGACTGTGCCTCACCAAACACGAACCTTGCTGCATTATGTTGGCAAGATGTAAGTCAACATTTCGTTTTTTAATAATATGTTTTTGTACAGGACATTCTGTTAGGGTCTGGCGTGCCTTCCTCCACCAGAGGGCGCATAAATAGTTGGTAATTGTGAACGGTGTGTCCAATCACCCCACACTTGTCCTTGATTAGTCTAACCCTTCATGAGGACATTTTGGAACAGCATTTAGTGTTGTGTGGTTTTCATTTCCAACTATGTTTTTCACCATCGCATTTTTTTCCAATCCATCCTGCTTTCTGAGGTTTGTTTTGTTGTGATTCAGACAGTTTTATTGTTGTTTTCTACCATTTGTTTGTTACTTTATTGAGCATTTCCGTGATTAAATACAATCATTTTTGTGTACTGTGACTTTCCTGCTTCCTCTCTTTGGGTCCATTGAAAATTACCCGGCACTGAATGCTGTTCCAATTTGTCCTTATTCAGGGTAAGGCTAAGTAGGGTGAAATGAAATGATCTGAAATGATCTGCATTTATATAGCGCTTTTCAAGTCAATGACTTTCCAAAGCGCTTTACAGTGTGCTTCACATTTCCCAATAGCGGCCTTGTATTGCAGCTATGTAAGACGCTAACCTGCTTATTAGGGGTATTAGGGCTTCAGTGTCTTACCCAAGGACACTTGGACATGTTACATGGACAAGCCGGGATTCGAACTGGGAACCCTTGATCCCAAGACGAGCGCTCTACCTCCTGAGCTACTGCCGCCCTGAGGGTCAGGTTTAGGGTGATTGGACACTAATATGTATGTATATACTAATTAGGCGCTCTTAGGGTCTGGAGCATTTCCGTCCGCCAAACACATCTTCCAATTTGTATGTTTAAGGAATTGTAACCATTCAGTCATTCTCAATCAGAGGTTGGTGCTCAACTTTTCACGAAACTAGCTGGGAACTGCAGTAAATATAACTTTTTATTATGTCATAATCATCATGATCTGTTCTATTAACCCTTCTGGCAAGTTAGAACTGATGCCGCTGTATTGCGTCTTACAACCACAATAGGGTGCTAAACAGATGTTAGAAAAGGACTGAAAAAACTGTTTCCCACAGAGAGTTCCTGATTAGCATCAAGAGTCACTTATTTAAATATAATCTAAAGGGACAGTGACTAGTAGATGTTGCTTTATTATATAGCACAACCAAAAATCTGTGCTAAAAAAAACACAATTATGAATTAGAGTCGCGTCCTATGAAAATACCCAGTACTTATCAATACTGTCACTGACCTGCAGCTTGTCGTCAATAGCATGTACTTGGCTAATGACCTCTATTGATTTGGTGCCATGGGGTCTTGTAAAACTCTCACTTGGCTCAAAACATTCACAGTGTCTTGTTCTTTTTACTGCAGGGGGCCATTTTCCTACCAGGCAACAAAGTTACAGAGCATCCAAGCAGCGGCGATGAACCGGGAAAGTATCTCTTTGAGGTCGTTCCAGGTAGGATGAAATTGTGCCATGCATTTTATTTCATTTATTGAAGTGCTATTTTAATAGGGATTACTGACTAATGGAGGTTTTTTTCACCAAATAAATCTTTTGAGGTTTGCTGTCAGACCTCCTTTGGTCAGAGAAGTGAAACTGCACAAAGCCACGCTGAACATTGTTATTTAAGAGATAGGCTGAGTGTGGAGCAATAGTACAGTCTCACTTCCTTTTTTCAATGTGTTTTCACAATACAGCATGTTCTTTCTATCCTGTTTTGGATTCAACATATTTAGTGTCCGTAACTCTTTTAACTCGTTTTCATTTCTCTCGGTCTGGTACCCCAGGCCATTAGGAGGGTTTTAAAAAGTTTTAATTAGTTTTCTTTCATGCAATATAAATCAGAAATATCTTGGTTTTGGAAATGTTGACAAGACGCTCCCCTACTTACGACCATTAGACTTACGTAAAACGGTAGATACCGGAAATAATTCGGGATGTTGAAAAATATCGAGACATTGCTGTAAGTTAGATTTTGTATTGTGTGCACCTTTTTCCGAGTAGAGGGCAGTACTGTAGTGCTTCTTTGCGCCGCTACCGGCATGTGGAAGTAAAAAAATCTGCTTCCTCTTCCTAGTTCCTGTGTAATCATTCTATATTGTATCTCCAGCGAGCTAAGAACTTTTAATTTTTTTTTATTGTTTAATATCTCGTGCATCCATTCAAGATGGTTGGTGTAAACATCTCTCCTGCACCTTCTCGTAATCCCTCCGCTGCCACCAATGTTACGTGTCGTTTTGTGTGGGTAACGGGCTGCTTCTCGTTCATGAAAAAATACTCAGAAACGCGGTCTCTTTGGAGAGCGACAACCGTCAGCACCTGTTTATTTTAAGCGCACTAAACTCCCGAGCTCCCCTATACTTGCATTAACTCTTCGCGACATTCGTCACCCTACTGACATCATTCATGTGCACCTCACATTCTATGCCTACACTATCTCCAGCTCCATAACTTTGACATTTTTATTGTTTAATATCTCGTTCATCCATTAAATATGGGTGGTATAAAGTGTAAAGAAGAGGCGAGCCGTTTCTTTTGAAACAAAAGTGGAATAAGAAAGTTGGATGCGGTTGAGAAAATGGTCGGAACGTTTTTTTCGGCTTTTTACCACAGAGGAGGACCTCTGAAGCACATCTCCCAAAAGTAAGTTAAGCTCAACTTTATTTATCTTTATCGAGCATATTATTTTATGAAATATTTATATTTTTAGTACGAAACAAAACAGGCTACCTATACAAGCCTTAAACATACTTATATAGACCTTAAACATACAAAACATCGCACTGAAGCAACTTACAAACAAATTCAATTCAGGAACGAACATCCGGAACCTATCTTGTTCCTAAGTAGGGCAGCGTCTGTAATGCCAATGCTGTGTGACCGTTACATAGGCTATGCAGATCAACTTCACGGAGTTGCTTTACTATGCAAAACAAAATAATTAACTTGGGAAAGATGTTTTATTTAATTCTACGACTGACTTTATAGTTTATATCTTCAGCAAAATACCAAGAGGGTACACAAATCTTAAAAAACATGACTCGTAATGAGGAGGTGCATAAAGAAGTTACAGAGAAGCGGCAAGGAAAGAGAAACGCACAACACATTTATTCCACTGCTCTGCTGCCATGCAGAACACAGAACTGGAAGTGATGAAGTTGGAGTTAGAGGAAAGGTGGGGGTGAATGTTGATGACTTTCCGAGGGAAAGAGAAAGTCGTACAGAGCTGTCTGTTGCCCCGAAACTTGTTTTCGCCCCAGACTAGAATCCCTTGGTTTGATTTGATTTTTATTCATTTGATTAAACTTTTGAAAACGTTCCCCACCTGTGCTCGTACATTTTTTAATTTATTTTTTGGCCCCCTGTGCACCCCCTCTCTTCTTTCCCCGTCCCTCCACATCTGGATATGTGTTTAATGTGTGCACAGTTCATGGCAGGAGAACTACAAATGTTTAGACTGGAATCCCTTCTGAATCTTGATCCCAGTCGCTATCTGTTTGCGGAGCACCGACTTAACCGTGACATTCTGGTCGTGTTGGAACAAGCTGGCCAGATGTTGAGCTGGAGAGTTAACAAAATCAGATGCATGCAGTATGCATCAACATGTTTCCGTGTTGCGAACATGTTGCACTTGCAAGGGCTTGCGGGATATTTTCAGAGAAAATATGTGATGCGGTTGCACATATAGTTTGCACAAAACAAAGTTTTCTTGCTTTGATTCAGTCTTTAAAAGTATGAGGCATGTGCATAAAAGTTGAAAAAATATAAAGGTAAATGGGATGGTCTACATGACACCGTGGGATTTTTTAACTTTTATAGTAGCAAACATGCGTGTCAACATGTTAAACTAACAATTTTTCAACTTTGAGCGCAGTTGTGACGGGAGCAGTGTTGTCCATGTATCAATGATATTTTCTACAATTGTAAACATTGTCCATTATTTTTAGAACCATAACAAAGAAGCGGAGGTACTTTCAAAACCATCAATTTTTAGATTGCTTTATGCTTCATCAATATGTTATCATTTGCTGTGTTCTGCATAAAACGCAACATTGGTTGTTGCCGGATCTATGTCTTACTCTGTTTCTGTATGAAAGAGGCATGACTTTAAATTCACTCCCAACAAATCTGAACCCTGCATCAGAAAATTTTCCTGATGGGGATCAGGGCTTACATTGTTATCTGGATAATTGGCCAGAAATGAAAGTATCTATGAGTTTGGTAGACTATGGAGCAATGGATGTATGGATGCATGGATAGATGGATGGATGGGTTGACGTGTGGAGGAATGACTGACTGATGTATGTATGTATGAAAAGATGGGTGGATGGATGGAAGGAGAGCTGGGAGAAAGACCGGCAGATGGATGGATGTATGGATGGATTGATGTATGAATGGTCTGATGGGGAGAGGGCCGATGGATGGATGGACAAATAGATGGAGGGAGGACCAACCAATCGATGGATTGATGGGCAGGTGAATGAAGGTCCAGAAGATGGATGGATGTACAGTTGAAAGAGGAACTGACGGATGGGTGGATGGACTTTTTTAAAAATCCAACTTTAATAAATTGTATTCCCTAAATTTAAATTGAGTATAACATCTAGAGTTATGTCGTGCCCACAAAAAGTAGATCTTCTGTCATTGTTTTCAATTATTATATGCTATTGATTACACAAATCAAGGCTCAGTAGCAGAGATTAATTAGTTCCTAAAACATAGTAAAAGCTGTTAGCTGTGTATCGAGCAAGAAATCATGCAGCTCCTTTTACCTTTTAGATTTGACGATATAGTAGTGATGTGACTGAGTCCCACTTGAGGCATATCCTAATGTGTCTCTTTATGTGAATTAGCTTGATAATTACTTCCTTGTTGGTCACACACTGAATTATTTGTATTACAGCGATTTAGCAAACATTTTTAGTCTATATATTTAGCACAGGAAGCATCCCCTGCTGTGTTTTCCCCAAAAGTCTAAAGGTTTTGGCACGGTATAATTTGAGATCTTGCTGTCACCGCTCTCCCCCCCTCTCATTCATTTCCTGTTCCATGTTCCCGTGCGTAGGCGAGCAGTAAAAATCTGTTTACTGGGAGAGGTTGGAAAAGTTAAAAGTCCTCCTGAGATTCATTCCAATTTATAAATCAGTTAAAGGAAAATCAAGCTCATTCTACAAGCAGGTTGGCTTGTTAAGAAATGTTGAGAGGCTATGCGGGTAAATGAAGCCGAGGGCGACCTGTTGTGGACATTTCAGGTACTTCAGTTTAGAGCAACTCTATTAAAATCACCTATTAATGAGACTGAATTATTTTAATTTTTAATATCAAACAGCAAAGAATTACAGTATAATTGGAGTCCGTTTTCACCAACATCAAATAAGTAAATTTCCCCAAGTAATAAAATGTGTCTGCTACTGAAATATAGATTGTCCTCGGTGGTGGAATTAGTCAAGATTATCAATCACTATGCCACTGACGTTTCAGTGTCACAACGTGTGTGGATGAATAATTTAAGCGACAACGACACTAAATTCTGTCAGTATTTTAAACACTGAAGCGAGCAAAAAATGGACAGTTCACTATGTGTTCAGGAAAAACAAAAAAAAACGTATATTAATGGCTAAAATGCTTTTATAAAATGCATTATTATTTGACCACTAGCTGTTGCAGTTTCGTGCAGTGCATCCTAAAACAAGTGCGACATTAGAATAAGGAAGAATACAAACTACAGAGAATCAAAGTAAAAAAAAACGCACCATTTTTCTTATTTTATTTGCCCAGCCTTTCATGAAATTTTTGGTTGTGGGTGTACATGTATGCAGGTCTCATGCGATATAAAATTAACACATAATTTCCCAAACTAGGGTGTTTAAAACAATGCACGTTTCTAAGATAGTTCAAGGATCATAGCTTATTATAAAAATCAATATTGTTGTATTTTTTTTTAATCAATTTATTGTTTTACTGACACCCAAAAGTAGTGTATTACTCTGAAAGTACCTTTCGAGTACAAATTATGTCACAACCAGCACAAAGGGTACATGCAATCACCTAACGTTTCTCACAAGTTTATTGAGATACAGAGGAAAGGCGGCCCCCGCGATCCGTTGCTTGCTGGATGCGGGAAGCAAGCCGCTGACAGAATCGGATCGTGTTCCAAATGCAGAAGTGGATCTTCCGGAGTGGGAGATTGTGGTGTCGAAGAAGGAAAAAACGATAGCTGGGACAGGAGAGCAAAACGCGGTTGGGATCAAAAATGGGTCGTAAGCCGGGACGGGAGAGCAAAACGTGGTCAGGGTCAAGAAACAGGTCGTAGCCGGAGACAAACAAGGAAATCAGGAACGGACGGGTAGAAAACCGGTGCAAAAAGCGGGACCGACGGGAGTCAGAGTCAAAGTGCTTGCCTTGTAGAAACAGAGGTTTGCTTACGGACTGACAACCGGCGAGTGAAAGGACTGAGCTTAAGTAGAATGGGGAATCAATCAGAAGCCTGCAGCGGCTGACACCAAACGAGCGGGCACGGGTGACACTAATCAGTCATCATGACAAATTACTGTATATACTCACATTGAGGCAGACCCCTTAAAACCGCTTAACCACTTTAACGTTCCTGTAAAATTTGCCAAAAATCCAGATCTAAGACATACCCAAAGTAAATTAAATGCTGTTGAACTGTTTAGAGAATATAGTCTTTTTTGAAAGGTAAGACTCTAAAGTTTTGTGCCAAACTAAAATAATCACTTTAGGTTCTCCTTGCATTGAGTAATCTGAGTTGGAACGCACATAAATAGAAGGTTCTTATTCTCGCCTGACTTTTTTGGGCAATTAAAGGCCTGCAGATGAGTTTAGCATGGGGATCTTAGCTGGAAAACAGAGGAGACAATGGCTTGAAGCCTTACCTCATACTTTGTTAAATTTGATCACAATCTGAACCACTAAACATTGTATAATATACATTTTTTCTAAGGGTAGGTTTAGGTGTTTCCAAAAGAGGCCATTTGGAGACGACCATTTTAAAACCTTTGCAAATTTGTATTTACTTTGGCCTTTTTTTTTGACATTGTGAAAGAGATGTAAGTGTTTGACTTCTCTTTCCAGAAGTTAAATCAATTGTGCACAATTGCACGTGAAATGAATCACGAATTTCATAATAAACATATTTTGATGTTGAGGTATTGTTATGTTTTTGTATGTTTTTAAATGTGTCACAGCAATTTTGGATCAGTTACCCTTTTTTTTTAATGACCTATATTTCATGTTGACAGTATCTGCATATTATTTGTTATTGCAACATCCGTTGCAGCCTGGTCATCCTGGAAGGGGTATTACCTCATGTGTGGTCCTTTCTAAAGGTTTCTTCATTTTCCTCATGTCTAGGTTTTTGAGTTTTTCCTTGCCCTCATGTAGTTTTTAGATCAGAGGATGGTGTAATAATAGTCTGTAGTTCTCAATAATCTGTGGTCTGTACAGCCCGTTGAGACTCCTTGAGATTAAGGGTGTCACAAATAAACATGACTCAAGAGGTTTTGGTGATGCAATATGCATCGGTTATGCTGCACAGTATTGACCCTTTGCAATTGACGTAACGATGCCTTCCATGGCAGAATGAAAACCATGACGAATGGCAAGGGCCACCGTAGCCGGCAGCATTTTCCTGAGATTATCCTCATTAATTAACCCATTCACTGCCATTGCCGGCTATAGACGTCATTTGCATTAACTCATTGACTACCTATGACGACTGCAAATATCATTGGCATTGATATTTTTTTTCTTAGTGTACCATGAATGTTTTATACAGCACTTTGAGTGGCAACGTATTGCCTAAAAATTGCTTTAAAAAATGTGGATTTTAGTAATATGTCAACAATACTGGTGCCAGATGCCGATATCATGAGGACATTGACGAGCTATTCCTTAATGAGGTTGATATTTAAAAAAAAAAAAACTATAATTAGAACAAGTTGCTTCAGTGCTATATATTGTATGTTTGTGGTTTATATAAGTATGTTAAGGCTTGTATAAGTAGCCTGTATTGTTTTCTACTAAAAAAAGACATTTCATAAAATAATATGCTCTATAAAAATAAAGTTAAGTTTAACATAGTTTTGGAGAATAGGCTTTAAGAGGTCCTTCTCCGTGGTAGAGTGGATGAAAAAAAAGCGATCCAACCATTTTCTCAACCGCATCAAGCTTTCTTATTCCACTTTCAGTTCAAAAGAAACGGCTCTCCTCATCTTTACACTTTACACCAACCATATTGAATGGATGCACGAGATATTAAACAATAAAAATATCAAAGTTCTTGGCGCGCTGGAAATAGACTATAGAATGATTACACACGACCTATGAAGAGGAAGCGGATTTCT
The DNA here is from genome assembly GCF_059441175.1 of Urocampus carinirostris. Taxonomy (NCBI): domain Eukaryota; kingdom Metazoa; phylum Chordata; class Actinopteri; order Syngnathiformes; family Syngnathidae; genus Urocampus; species Urocampus carinirostris. The sequence continues at coordinate 20,152,596 of NC_142364.1, read as the reverse complement.
TCTTCGGGGGGGACCTCTCACAGCGCCACACGCCAGTAGTGGCGGAAAGAAGCACTACAGTACTGACCTGTACTGGGGAAAAAAGGTGCACAATACAAAATCTAACTTACATTAATGTCCGGATATTTTTCAACATCCCGAAACAAATGTTCTACCGTTTTTCGTAAGTTCAGTGGTCGTAATTAGGGGAGTATCTGTACCTCCCTTTTTAAATGTCTTCTTACCGATAATAAAATGGCCAGTGGAGGGCAGACAATAGTGATATCGGCCTCTAAGTACTGATACCATATAAAAAGGCTGATAACGACACCAGTACCAGTCACTTGTTCCCTAATTATTTGATTTTAACTACATAGACAGGTTTTTCCACTAAAACCCCACGATAGTTATTTAATGAGTGTTCCCGCAGTGCGTCGTAAATCTGCAGGACTGAATTTAAGCTGAGGTAGCAAGTTGTGAAATCGATTCTGTGGCGTCAAATTTATAAGCTTGTGTGGTCTGGAGGGAGTCACAGATATCTGTCGGATACGATCTTGTTACTGCATTATGTTTATTTATAGATAGATTCTACTGCTACGTATGTACTAACAAACTTGCGAATGCTACTTGTTTATCTGTAGAATGCAGATCATTGTTTTCAGTGTTTTAATAGTTTTGTCATAAGGTGCATAAACATCATCATGCAAGTATCAATAGGCGCTGGAACCACAAATGAACTGTTAATGACACAATCGTAACACAATGCCTCTGTGACCCAACCTAAAACGTAGTCATAACAATCTATCCTGGTTTCATTCATATTGCACCTTTTATTTATATTTTACACAAATAATTGTTTGAGAAATAAATTAATAATATTTTGGTGTATATGAACAATGTAAACATCAAGGAGTGTATTTATTAATTTGATATTTTTATTATCTGAAAAAAATAAATCATGGATTTACTCAGAACATAAACAAATGTTCTGTGTGTTTCCAGAAAAAATGCATTCAAATAAAAGATGAATATAATTTCTATGTTGCCTCTTACAAAGGCGGACCCAAGCACAGACGCATGAGTTGAGTGACAGTTTATTAGGGAGCAAACGTAATTGACAAAAGGCTTTCCGCACATGGGAGGAAGGTAGAAAACTTGAACAAAAACAGTCAGGAAAAAAACCCATGGATAGCAAGGATCAGGGAGTCCTGAGACAGTCATTGACATGCATCATAGGTTCGGGAAAGATCACTGGCAGGAATATCAAAACATTAGGCAAGGATATGACAGCTTCTGTCATTGGCACAGTCATTAAATGCAGAGTTCGTAATTGGAGTCAGGTGCAGGTCAAGTTTAGCAGGTCTGGATTCCATTAGTCTGTCTGCCCGTTGCCGCCATCTTGAGGACCTTGGCATGCTTTATCCTCGCATTGTATTTGATTAGTTATTTATTTCCTCATTTATTTCAAAAATAATTTTTCATTGTTTTGTTCAAGGTGAGATCTATCATGTGAGGCATCTTTAAAAAGTTGGAAGTAGAATATTTTCTTAAGTATCTGTTAACAATGTCCAACTGAGTTCAAAGAGCCTTTATCATTTCCCCCCATCTTAACTATCTGCTTTTATCTTATATATATAGCACTGCTAATCCGGGAATCGCAACACATTAGGAAGCAGGAAAGGGGTGGAAGAGAGGGAGAGAAGGGGGTTGGAAACTGATTTCAAGCTGGTTCCCTTGTTGTTTTTGTCAGTGTGGCCTGAAAATAGTAAAAGTAGGAAAATACCTTTTTTAAATCAAGTCCAAACACCAACCGAAACTCCCAAAATATGAAAGAACAAGAGTTTATTAATAGTTGCGGAAGAGCTGAGGCTGCAATCATGATTTTAAGCTAAGGAATGGCAGCAAAGAGCAGCAACATTTCAAGTTGCGGACACCATGTTTCAACACAATTTTCTATATTTTTTTTCTATGTGCTTTTGCACAAGTTTGATTATATTCCCCTCATCTGACTCCAACCCCATTAATTGTGGAAACAATCTCGTTCAACACTATGTTAAACTCAGGTTGGGGGTTGAACTTGAACCCTTTACTTTACATACACCATTATGTGGAATTTATGGTAAATGGTCTGCATTTAGATAGCGCTTTTCAAGACAATGAAGACCTCCCAAAGCGCTTTACAATGTGCTTCACACTTACCCATTCACACACACACTCACACACCAATAGCGGCCATGCAGCCATAAAAGGCACCGACCTGCTTATTGGGGGCATTAGGAATTTAGTGTCTTGTCCAAGGACACTTCGACATATAACACGGAGGAGCCGGGATTCAAACCTGCGATGGGAAAACTATTATTTTTCATCAATCATCAAACATTTTTGAAAAAGCGCCAGGGACCCACTAGGAAGTGCAAAAGACCCGTATGTGGCTCAAGTGCAAGTTTAGTGAGTCGCAAAGTCTAACTTTATTGGCAATAGAGCACAAAAGCATCTCAGTCTGTTTAGCCAATCAGAATGCAGACCAAAATGCAACCCTAACCCTAACCGCGATAAGTAAACTGACATACAGCAAGAGATTACTGTACAACCAAGTCAGTGGAGCCCTGCAACTGCCAATCAATTCAGGGTGTACCGGAGAGGGCTCTGATAGGCTCCACCACCCCCGCGACCCTACTGAGGATAAGCGATGCAGATAATGGATGGATGGAAGTCAGTAGAATAGGTGCCTGATGGCGAATAGCGCAAACTGACGAACTGATGCTGGTAGTGGGCTGTCTTGAGCTGTCTCTTGTGGGAATGCTTGTGACTTCGAATTTCCGTCATACATAGTGCAAGATTTTTGTTTCAAATAAAACTCATACATCAAAATTCTTGTGTTTAGAGGTCCTCGTTTAAAAAGGGATTAACGTATATCTTTTTTTTTTAATGAGAACATTCGTTTACTACTACTTACTTACTTATTGCTCCAGCGAAGGTCGGGGGGTCCCGTCCCTGTGCGTTGAGCCGACCAGATGAACCAGGTTTTTCCAATGCTGGCGGTCTTGTGCCAGCTGTTCTGCATCCTCTACGGCAACTCCGTGTTGTTGGAGGTCGCCCGCAACGACGTCGAGCCATCGAGTGCGGGGTTTCCCTCGTGGTCGTCTCCAGCCTGCGGCCTTTGGGTCAAACTGGAGAATGGCTCGTGTCGGATGGTCTGGTGGTAGACGAAGGACATGGCCAAACCAGCGGGTGCGGCGTTGTGCGACCAAGGAAGATGCTTGGGGCTGGCACGTGCGGGCTCTGAGCTCTTTATTGGAGACTCGCTGGGGCCACCTGATGTTCTCGATGGTTCTGAGAGCCCTGCTATCAAAACCATCGATTCTTGTGGCCAGGGTGTCGTTCAGGGGCCATGTTTCTGAGCCATAAAGCAGGATAGGGAGTACGGCGAGGTTGTAAATGCGGAGCTTCGTCTTGCGTGCGATGGTCTGGTGCCGCCAGAGTGGTTTCCAGAGAGACTGCAGAGCAGATGCTGCCAGGGCTCTTCTGCGGAGAATCTCTGGTTTTAGGTCCCCATTGTCTGTCACCATGGACCCCAGATATACAAAGCTCTTGACAGGCTCTACGATGTCGCTACCAATTTGGATGGGAGGTGGATCTGGTCCATCACCGACATACATGAACTTGGTTTTCGTCCAACTCACTTGCAGGCCAAGCCGCGCTGCCTCTTCGCTGTAAATGCCCAGAGCGTCTCTCAGCTGGCTGTAGGAAGTGCTGAGAATGATGGTGTCGTCAGCATACTCCAGGTCAGTCAGGTGGTAGTTGCCGAAAGACACTCCGGGGATGCGCTCACTAACCCTAAACATCAGATGGTCGATGATGCAATTAAAAAGGTCGGGAGCAGCCACACAGCCTTGGCGAACGCCGCTGGAGATAGCAAACCAGTCGGAGTCAATGCCGTTGATACGGACACAGCTCTCTGTGTTGCTGTAGAGCAGCTTGAACAGGGCTATGATCTTGGGTGGTGCTCTGAGAGCTTGGAGGATGTTCCACAGTGAAGAGTGGCAGACGGTGTCAAAGGCGGCCTTCAGATCAATGAATCCGATATATAGATGGCGATCTTTACGGAATTCACGGGTCTTTTCTATCAGCAAACGGACGGCAGAGATGTGGTCCGTTGTGGAGCGGTTGGGCATAAAGCCAGCCTGCTGGGGACGGCGGCAGCTTCTGATTGCTGGAAGGGCACGGCTGAGCAAGATCCTGGTAAAGACCTTGCCCGGGATGGAGAGTAAGGTTATGCCTCTGTGGTTTCCACAGACAAGCCTGTCGCCCTTGCATTTCCAGAAGGGCAAGATGACTCCTCTGGTCCAGTCGGTGGGCAGCTGCTCCGATTCCCACACCTGGTTGAATAGGCGGGTTAGCCACTCCACCATGCCATCACCGCCGGCCTTGAGCATCTCGCCGGTAATGGCACAGATGCCGGGGGCTTTCTTGGTGTTCAGCTTCTTCAGAGCAGCTCTCACTTCCTCGGGTGTTACGGGGTCTGTGCAGCAGGTGTCGTTAGGAGGTGCTGTGCTCGCAGCCCGTAGGAGGGTGGGATCAGCCGGGATGGTGCTGTGCTGCAAGAGGAGGCTAAAGTGCTCCTTCCAGCGCTCGAGGCAGTTGGCTTCTGTCATGATGAGGTTGCCGTCTGAGTCCTTTACCAGGGCTGTCTTTATGTGTGGGCCGCTACGGGCTTGGCGTAGTAGACTGAATACGCGGCTCATGTTGTTGTTGTTGGCCGCGGACTCAAGCTGTTGGGCTTCTGCCTGCCAAAACCTCTCCCTATCTTCAGCAATGGCCACATTGCGCAGGCGATTCAGTCTCCGATACTCTGTGAGGTCGCCTCGGAGTCGGGCCTCACGCCGCTGGTCTATGATGTTTAGTGTCCTCTCTGATATCCAGGGCTTTCTCGGGGAGGATCGCGGGCGTCCGAGGACATTGTGAGCAGACTGGAGGACACTTTCCTTGAAGGCCGCCCAGTCTGTCAGCTTGTCAGGAGCCAGGGTATCAAGAGAGCGGCGGATGGAGCAACTGAAGTCTCTGGCGATGTTGGGGTCGCTGAGTCGGGAGGAGTCGGGGCGAGGCAGAGTCTTGTGCTGGTTGGCTCGGAGCTTTAGCTTGAGCTGGGCCACCAGCAGACGATGGTCTGTGTTGCCAAGGTGTGCTCCTCTGAACACCCGGCAGTTGGTTACAAACGACTTCCAGCGTCGTGATATCAGGATGTGGTCCAATCCCTTCCTGGTTCTGCCATCTGGGCTGTACCACGTCCAGTGATGGATGCATTTCCGGGGAAACCAGGTGTCAGCAACACAAAGGTTGTTTTGGTGGCAGAGGAGGAGGAGGCGGTTGCCATTGTCGTTTGTTGTGCTGTCAACGAAGGTGGTGCCGACAGGTGAGCCGGGGGACCGATCAATGCTGGATAGAGTGGCGTTGGCATCAGTGAGGATGATGGTGACGTCGTGTGGTGGGGCTTGGTTGACAGCCTGGTGGAGTTGGTCAAAGAACGCGTCCTTCGCATCCTCATCAGCGACATCGGTGGGGGCGTAGGCGACGATCACTGTCATCTTGCCGTGATGGTGGAGGAATCGAGCAGACAGTAGTCTGTCACTTATTGGTGTCCAGCTGATGAGGGACCTCCGGAGGGCTTTTGGAATGGCAAGAGCCACACCGTAAAGGCCGGTCCGACTCTCGGGGCCACTCCAGATGTAGCAATGGTTGCCAGCTGTTGTTTCACCATTGCCTTGCCATCGTACTTCACAGAGCCCTGCCATGGTGATGTTATAGCGACAGAGCTCTCGGGACAGCAGGGTGGCAGCTCCGGGGCGAAGGAGTGTCTGGACATTCCAGGTGGCGACACGGGTCTTATGACGAAGATCGATCCGTACTCGTTGGTCGGGGGCAGGCTGGGGTCCGTTACCATGTTGGTCAGTCCGGCTTCTTTCTCTGGTCAGTTTCGTAACAAAGTGTGTTTCTCCTGGGTGAGTTGTTAGCCCTCCGCAGGATAGTCGGTTGGTGGGGCTGCCACCTCACAGCGTACCGACACGCTGGGGTCTTTGTTTGTCTGGAACCTACCCCGGAGACCGGCCCGCCATGGGTGACCCTACCAGGAGCAAGCTCCCGACGGTATCGCTCTCCAGGGTCACTGGAACACGCAAGCCCCCTCGCCGCATCAAGGCCAGACCCATCCGAGGGGGGTTTACTACTAGGACGCGCTAAATAATAGAAACTAGACCAAAGGGTTTAGATCAGAGGGTACTCTCTAGTCTGTAATAGTCTGTAGTCTGTGCAGCCTTTTGAGACTTCTTGTCATCAAGGGCTATACAAATAAACATGACTTGACAATGTCTCTTTAATTAATAAAGCACATTAATATGTTTTGTCATTCTTACTTTTAATGTGACGAAAAATGTGTTATGAACAGTCCACACATAGTGCTTGATTTCAAAGGAAAAACAACAACATTTGTAGCACATTCCGGGTCGTCGTCTTCCGGGAAGAGTCGCACGGCAGGAAGTTTAGCTGGCTTATATAAGAGACAAATTGAGGCTCTTGTTATTTGACAGGCTGTAACCCTAGTGTCATTACAGTCCACTACATATCAGGTTAGCAAGGTCACATTTTGGGGTCTGTTTTTCCAACACTTGAATGTTTACACCGACAGTATGTAAACTGGTCACACTGCATAAATATTTGGACGTCTCGCCGCTTCCTTTCTACATCGGCCCACCAACAACCTATTAACGTTTCTGAGGTTCTGTTTCTATCCCTGTCTGCTATGCTCAGGTGTTTTGGCCTTGGGTGAATCTTTCGACTTGAAAATAAAAAACACTAAGATTTAATTTTGGATTACTTGCATTTCACATTGATTAATATTGTGGAATTTTGATTGATTGACATGTATATATTTTTCCTCTGTTCATCAAATACAAAGTTACGATAAGTTAAAAATCAACAACTTTATAAAAAAGATTGAAAAAAACAGAAGGAAAAGGAGTGCTGGAAAAAAAATTATCTTGGTCCTGTCCTTTTGACACCTTTAATATTAATTAAATCATGTATCAGTTATTATATCAGGGTATTATATGTTCAGTGTGAAAAGCATCCTTCTCGTAAGACAAATGTCCAATGAAGTTTGATACCACATACGTTTTTGTTCTGTCCCGGCTACTGACCCACTTTCCATGCCCAACACCGCCATCACTCGCCACGAAAGATTCACTTCTGCGTTCAGAGCGACCTGCTTCTGCGTCCAGCAATCACCGGATCGTGGGGGCAACGCTTTCTCTTTCTTCCAATAAAACTTGTGAGAAACGCAACGCAAGTGGGTCCTGTCTCCGTTCTGGTCCTGACAAACTCAATCTATGATAGTAAATGTCTAAAAAACATGTAACAGTCAGCTAATATAATGACTTTATGGATGCAAGGCTTGTTGTGGAGTCTGTGAGGATATTACTGAAATACTTTTACGAGACCCTTGTCGACCTTATACTTGTATTGATGATGGATTATGACATTTGTGAAGCTGAAATTGTGAGTTCATTTTTTTGGGTATATTAGCCACTGTGTTTGACTGCTCCCCAAGCCTGCACAAATTATTTTATCATGTAATGTATGGTATCCTCATAATCTGCAGGAATTCAGCATTTTAACTATATCTAACACACCTAATAGTACTTTGAGGTTGTTTTGTACTTATCGAATTTCCCTCAGCCACGACGCCATTGACCAGGGGTGAGCCGAAGGATGGCAAAAATTAACACTGAATTATTATAACCATTTCATATATTTTTTAATTCATATTTTCATGATTGCAAGTCACTGCGTTTAATATATGAAGAAAATGTGTAACTCTCAATTCATTCAGTGCCATTCACAACTTTGCACATCAGTTTGATTTTACCGTGAATGACTTCAGTCTCGGTGCTGATCCAAACAATGATTCTGCATTCTTGATGAAGGTCTCCACTCTACTGGATTGCTCCTGGATGAGATTACCCGCAGAGGCCAGATCGAAAGTGACCATAGAGGAGATTGAAAGCGGGATAAGTCGATCATGAAGGACCAGCAGTAAGAACGCTTTCTTACCCTGTCCTGAGCAACCAGTAGCGGCAATTCGAAAACCCTGTCTGTATTTATAGAGCACCGTGGCTGAGTCATTTGGCCCGGTGCCTGCTCCTGGTCTGCCATTTTTACAGGTCCCCGCTTTGGGGCTGGCTTGATTTACGACCCGACTCCCTCCCTGCAGTCCCCCGTTCCGGCTTCCAGCTTCCCCACCCCTTCGCCGCCGTCGCTTGTTCTCACTCCTCTCTAGACCAGAAAAAGAAAACTTTCTTGGAAGGAGGGGAAAGCAGACTACCCTCGGCCTGACCTCGCTACAGTGAAGTTATTTTGCTTAGGGTTGAGTGCAAAGTAGGAGCTGTATGAGGACGTCAAGGAAGAGCCACGGACGAGAAAGGACACGTAGATTTAGCAGTGTAAACGGAAGCCACCGTGTCTATTTGTGGTGCCGGACGGGAATCGATGAAGGACTGGGAGCGGCAGGCCGGGGGTTGACGACAGTCTGCAGCCCATGGACCTGAACTCAAACGCAGGTTTGCCTCCTTAAGAAAAGTCCTGCAGACATGTTTACATTCACCCTGGACTGTTTCATCACTTATTTAAATAGATCTACAAGATCTGTTTAAAGGTAGAATAGACCTGGTTCTTTGCTAATGTGGTGTCCTATAATAAACAAATTATTGTGTGTTAAACTCTTGGTGTGTAACGGCTGGAAATGGTTGAATTCCATATTCAGTGCTGTGTCATAAGATCATCGGTTTTGTGAGACTAGAGCTATCTCTGCAGCACACATCTGCAAAATATTTCAATTGTTAGTGGAATTTCCTTGCATTCAAATTTCGAATAGCATCTGGGGCTTCTTGGCTTTGTTGAACGCTGCAGGAAGGACACTCATGCACAACCTGGTAATGGCACCACAACTTACATACAACATTATAATAACATAGTAACCATTGTTATTCCAGGAATGCATATCAAACTAGAAGAACTTAACACTCGTCATTAACAAAATAGTAGCACTTTGCTTCAAAACGGTTGGTGACCGGTATAGTAGACTTCATAGGTCGGTCTGAGCCTTTAGTGCAGAGGTGTCGAACAGGCGGCCCGCGGCCGGATCAGGCCCGCTTAGGGATTGAATCCGGCCTGCGAGACAACCCTCAGAGTAGCGCATGTGAAAAATGATGTTGCAATATGTACACTTGATGTTGCCAAAGCCAGGTGCCTCTCACAAATGCTGTACTTGTATTTCTTTCTCTCACTCTCTTTTTCTCTTTCTTTGTTCCTCTTTGTCTCTGTGTCTTTTTACCTTCTTTTGCCCTCTCTTTTTTCTTTTTCTCTTTTTTTATTTCTCTCTTGCTTTCTCCTCCTCTCTTTTTTTTCTCTCCGTCTCTTTTGTCTCCTTCTTTTTTCTCTCCACTCTTTCTCCCTTTTTATTTCTTTTATCTCTTTTGTTTTTCACACTCTCTCTCTTTCTCTCTCTCTTTCTCTTTTTATCTATTTTGTTTCTTTCTCTCTCTCTTTCACTCTTTCTATCTTTCTTTGTCCCACCCTCTCTACTTTTCTGCCCCTCTCTTTCTCTTATTTATTTCTCTTTTTTTCTCTCTAATCTACTAGCCCGGCCCCGGAGAGGATGTTTGTACAATCGTGTGGCCCCCGTATTAAAATGAGTTTGACACCACTGCTTTAGTGCGTTTAATTTTTTAAAGCCTAGTTACTTTTTCTAGCTCTATAGATGGTCTGCAGTTCTATTGCTTCTTAGATATTCGGAAAGTCATCTCCAATTTAAAGGATGACCTCACAATAGAATCAAAAGTTGCCTTCTTCTGGTATGTTGCTGTACTACATGCTGTTACACTGTTATAAAGGGGGATGTTTCCAGTTATCACGTTGATAGAGGGTCTCCAACAACTTTAGTATTGGAAGTTATCAATACTGTAACTTTCAAATTCCTGACCAAGCCTTTGGTACTTGTCTCAAGGGCAGTTTCACCAGGAGTTTTCATTTCCAAAACTTGGTTCAAAGATAATCTTTAGATTGTTATGGCTTCTGGAGAGTATCAGTACAGTCCCTCTGGTTTGCTAAAGGGGAATTTTAATTTTCTATTTTGCTCCAAATATTTTGTGGAAATCTGTTCATCTGTTCTAAAAGATGAATATGGAGTGTGCTTGTTTTGGTCCTAAAAGGATCAGCGTGTATTCTTTAGCACCTCCTAGTGGTAGAAAACTACATTCATTAAAAAAACAATATTGATTTAAAACATAACCAGAAATACAGTACAGTGACTCACATGTAAACGTGCATTTTTTTTGAAAACTCGTAAAATATTTGCATTTGTTTTACATAAATTGAATATCATCCAGAGGGAACTGATGGGGGTATCCAAAATGCTCACGAAAGACAAGGAAATTATTTGGAGGAAAAATATTACGGATTGGTCCATAGCTTGTATTCGCTCTATTGCTTTTTAGCTCCTTTCAGTTGCACCAGGGTTGGGTAGGGTTACTTTAACTTGATTACTTTCAATTACTTTTGGATTACTCCAATACCGAATACGCTAATGAAAGACAAAGGAAACTGAATATGAATAAAATTACTAAATTTTGTGCAGGCTTGGGGAGTAACAGAATACATGGAACGGCAAAAATGATGTTGGCAAGCTGTTTGGATTTACTTTCATTTGGTTTCTATCGCATTTTATGTTAGTTTTGCCGGAGATCAAAGAGAACAAAGCCAGGAGAGAAAGCTTACCATGTGTTGTGAGTCATAATTGTATTCATATTTACTATCTTTTGTTTTTTATTAGCATATTTGGTATTGGAGTAATCCAAAAGTAATTGAAAGTAATCAAGTTCAAGTAACCCTACCCAATCCTTAGTAGCACTACACAATACAGGAACACTTAGAGTTCAATGAATTAACACTGTCCGTTTAATCTAAATAGCAAAATGTGTTTGACAATGTACCTATCGCTCCAGAATTTCAAAGACCTTATTACAAACCAGGTTCTTTTCAGGTCAAGGTATTGCTCTCGCCTGTGCTTGCGTCTGTATGTGTATGCATATGTGTGTGTGGGTGTGTGTAAGAACATCAAGGGGCTAACCAAATAGCCCTGGGGCTCTCCTGTGTTGAGTGGTGGAGGTTTGTGAGTTGTCTGCTCTGTAGTTCGCGAGGCCTCTCATTCAGCCCTGTGTGCTCTGTGTCCTAAAATAACATAAGGCGGAGTTGCTCATCACAGCAGTTTTCAACTTTAAGCTCTTAAACCGCACTTGTGGTTTAAATGCCACTCTGGAGTGTGTTTGTAGTCCAAGTATGTAGCTTTAAGAAGTCCTGCCCAAGGACTTTCATTCCAATAAGTTCAAAAAAAACAATACAAAACCAACAAGAAAAAAATACTAACACAAATCTTAGTTACTCATGTTTCGGGGTTTGTGATTTCATTTTTTTTTTAAATTATGAAAACTAATTATTTTCAGGTACATTTATTCAAATAAGGAAAAATGTATTTGCAATTTTTTTAAAAATTGTGTTTTATTGGAAGATTATTTCAGTCAATTGAAGAATACTTTTCCTTTTTGTTATTGTTCTTCTGTTTTGCATTTATTTTTTTCCCCAATTTTTTAAAACTTGAGTTCTTGCGGTTGAAATCCACAAGTATAGAAGACATCATCCAATATAAAGTTATGTGTTATTTTCAAGGACAATGTTGTTTTGCTGTTGAAAAATAATTTTGTGATTTATTTGGCCATATTGTTCTTATTCTATTGTTTTTGACTAAATTAAAAAAAACACATTTTATCATATAAATCTTAAGAAAAAGAAGAGTAAAATTTACTAAAAATTAGAGAAATAATACATTTTCCAAGTAATAATTTTCCCGGTCATATTTTTTATTTTTGTCTAGTAAGATTTTTTTTTTTTAATTGTATCTTTAAAATCAGCCTCTGTGCAAATCTGCTTGTATTAGTGAAAAGAATGTGAAAAAAAAGAAACTACTCGGGGAAAAATAACAGCCTACTTCAAATGACAACAATTATCCACCCACAGAACAAGATTGTTTGAGGAATTGTACCCAAAAGTGTATATAGATAGAGAGATGGATAGATGGATGGATTAGATTATGTGTGCTATTCATGTGTTTTTTCACTCTCATTCCAAATATTAAATACTAAGAAAATACTTTTTTATTTATTTCTATGCCATTGTATACTTTTTGCTTTATTATTGTATTGTTCTCAGCTCAGGGATGCTGCTGGAAATGTGAATTTCTCTTCGGGCATGAATAAAGTATCTATCTATCTATCTGTTTTTTATATTACGATATTAAAGATTGCAACTCAATTACATTTTGGATTAAATAGGACAGCTGTGTTGTTTTTATTTTACTTCAAAAATGGCCCTTTTAACTAAAGAGAGACCAATGCGAGATTTGAAAGTAGTGACCATGATAACAAAGCAATAATCCCAAAGTGTTTTATTGGCATATTTTGTCATTATTATTTTCAAATGCTGTAATATATTAACAGGAGTGAAAGACGACCCAATTTTCTTCCCCCACGCGTTGGTTTAACATCCGAGTTGTGAGACGCTATCGGTAAAACAAACGCTGAAGTGAAGTAGTATAGTTGAGGTTTTCATTACAATTAAAAACAAATGAAGCGATATTCTGAACTTGAGTACAGAACAAGGCTGTAATGGTTTCACAATTGTGATTTCTAAATGGCCGACAATCATTCATATACCAGAGGGGCAGAATACAGGGGGCTATGACAAAAAAAGAAACTTAAGCCTGCAAAAAATGGCCCCAAATACCGGCTACACACCAGTCCTTTGTCCAGAATGAATCCTGCAGGTGGTTTGATTAGATTCAAAGCGAGACCATTTCGACAGTAAATCAGAAAATCTCTTAGAACAATGTAGGGACGGTATAACTGTATGTGTGGCCACATAATTTGATTTGGCCTGATAGAAGCACAAGATAAAAATGAGCATTGGGTTAAACAATGACTTGCAGTCTTAAATATGTCACCTGGTTGTCGCCAAGCCTGGTGCCACTTGCAAAAAACCTGCTGTAGTGATATGTGTTGACTACCATTAATCAACCAGAGAACATTGAGGAAATCAATCCCGATATTTTTTTATTTAAAAAAAAGTAATTGACGTGCTGCTTAAAGCGATACAAAAAATACAACATTAGATAAAATAGCACATGGATGTATTTGCAGAAGTTTAAAGAAGCTTTAGCTTCTTTCTGTAATAGAGCTAAGAAATATAAGAGCGAAGTTCCCATATTTAGGTAAATATTTTCATTAAAAAATAAAAGGCAGAAATACTTTTAAATCAGCAAATCAGTCATTAAAATTAGTGCTTGTATGCAATTCGTCTAATTTATTCAATTGTGGTTTTGATTTTTTTTTAACAATTGGACAGTTGATAAACATGAATCGAAATTAAATATTGGTGATGGAAACTATGTTAAACCTCTTAATATTTTTTTTATAATCAATTCTAACATCCCTGGATGATAATTTAATTGTGAGCCTGTGAAAAGACCCCATCCCTTAAGCTAAGGCATATTTTTCATGTCATTAATTTACTAGTCTGGGCCCCGTGAGAATGTTTTATTCTACCATGTCCCCTGAGTTAAAATGTGCTACACCTGGAACAGATGTATGGACACATGAAGATGTCAAGTGAATAAAACAATGAGTGAATTAGTAAATAACTTCATTCAAGTATATCGATAATCATAAGGTGCATTAATTACTACTAAATAAACTCACAGTTCATGGGTCACGGATCCTTTAACTGCATGGGATCGTCGGGGCACCAATGAGGAGGTCTTCTCCACTGTTGATGGCCCCTGGTCTCTCCTTGGGTCATGGCAAAGTTGGTTAATTCCTTAATGTTGTTGGCCCAGATCTTTTTCGGTCTTCTTCTCCTCCTGCCCTCTTGGACTGTGTCTGGAGAATTATCTTGGTCAGTCCTGATGATCTTGCAACCATACCACTGAGGTTTCTGTCTGTGCATGGTTGACAACAGTTCTTCATAGGTTCTCATGTGCCCTCTGATGGTGCTGTGTACCGTTTCGTTTGATACATGGGCTAGGTAGCTGATACCTGGACATTTCCTGTAGCATCAAACCTCCAAGGCCTGGATTTTCTTTTCCAGGTTTGCTGTGAGAGTCCATGTCTCGCAAGCAAAGAGGAATATGGAAGTAACCTGATCTTTAATTTCACTGCTATGTTCTTGTCCCTCCACATTGGTTTAAGTCTGGCAAGTGCAGCTGTCGTTTGAGCTGTCCTGGCCATGATTTCTGGTTCTGACCCTTTTTCTGGCACGACAGCTCAAATATATTTAAATTTGGTGACAGGTCCAGCTCTCTGTGGTTGATGGTGATGTTTGTGGTAATACCCCGGGGATTGTTGGTCAACATTGTTTTTTTCTATGCTGATTTCCATTCCATACTGGGTTGAAGCTTTGTCCAGGTGATTGACCAGAAGTTCCTATTCGTCCCCAGTCAATCCGGCAAAACGGAGGTTTGCAATGTTGTGTCCCCTGATACTGACTGTTCTGTCATGTTGCTCCAGAGCTACGGAAATGATCCTGTCCAGGAAGATGTTGAATAAAGTTGGAGAGAGAATGCAGCCTTGTCTCACACCAACTGTGGTACCATTGATAAGTATCACACTGTTGGCATTTGCATACAGTTGTTCAAGGGTCGGAACTAGTTTCTGGCCCATGTAGTTCAGCATGTCCATGCCCATAAAACGGCTTGTTATGCTCTCTCAAAACCTCTTCTTTAAATCAACAAAAGTGATAGAGTGATAGAGGTTTCTCCGGTGTTCTTGAAACTTCCCATAAAGGATGCACAGATTCAAAATATGTTCTATGGTGCTTAAAAGTCCCAGTTTCTTCATCACAGTGCTCTAAGGTTGGTGCATAGGCGTGGATTACTCTGATGTTGAACGGCGAGGCACTTAGTGGCATTGTGATAAGCCTGCTTAAGATCGGGCAACATCCTAAATAAATCAAAGAGATATACATGACTGAAATAAGAAAGAGTTGAAAGCAGAAACCTATACAACCATGACTATATGTGCAGTAACACAATTCAATATAACACCAGGAGCTATTTAATATTTTCTGTTGGATTCCATCCCTAATTCATCCTAGAAAAAAGTCAGCGGAACGACTGTCTGCACATTCTGTTGACCCATTTTGTTCCACCGGCACTGATTCAGCCGGTGACTTTTTGCTTAGCTTTGTTTAAATAAACAAGGATGTGGAGCAGTGGCGGATGAATCGTACAGTTTTTTGATCCGGAGCCAAAAATTGACGAGAATGGCAAAAGACGGGAGTCTTTTTGTAGAATCCACCTGCACCGCTCTGCAATAATGTGTCAGTCACTATGTGGCAAAATGAATAGATTGAGTCTACTGAGTAATGGAC
The DNA here is from genome assembly GCF_059441175.1 of Urocampus carinirostris. NCBI lineage: Eukaryota > Metazoa > Chordata > Actinopteri > Syngnathiformes > Syngnathidae > Urocampus > Urocampus carinirostris. Next base: position 20,137,089 of record NC_142364.1, on the reverse strand, counting down.
GTCACATTTATCTTTCATTCCATCACAATAATGTCCGTTCTTGACAGGCCCTTGAGTAGCTGAAATGAATCCAGCTGATGAAAATGTACAGTTTATGTTTTCATTATCGGAGATAAGTGTGTGATATTTGCAAAGGTATTGCCCCTCTCCCCCAAGAACTTCTTGACATATTGTCATATTTCAGGCTTCAAACTTATAGATACAAAAAAAACGGTTATTTCCTAAGAATCAACAACATGAGACACAATCGTGAAAATAAAAACATTGAAAAAACTAGACGTTGCCAAAAGATTCCCTCTCCTTTCAGTTAATACTTTGTACTACCTGGTGATTGTTTGTGCACAGGATTTTTCAGTTCTTTCCTCAAATCCTCTATGGCAGGGGTTGGGAACCTACGGCCCACGAGCCATATATGGCTCTTTTTATGCGTAAATATCGCTCTGAAACCAAATTGATTCCATGCAAATCATCCCCAAGCCATTCCTGATTTGAGAGAGCCGAACTAACACTGAAGTGTTGAATGGTACCGTCCAGTATATATATCAGGGACATTTTTTACAGTTTTACAGTCAAGGTGTCCCACACACACAAAACCCTCGTTTTGGCTGTGCATCACTAAGGATATGAAAGCTCATTAAATAATCCATGCTCACTGTTGAACCCCCTATGATGAATACCCACCTAACAAATTGTCAAGGTCAGAAGAGCACCCTAAGCAATTTAATTGGGTGAGCGGTAGGGATGGGTGGAGTTCGTGTCTCTTGCCCTGCGCCGTCTGCAATTAAAGTAAATATGTCGGGAGCATCGTTTGCAGATTTTTGTGACATTTTTACAAAATAACTGCTTGCACCTTGTTTTGACATCATTATGTACAAAAAGACAGGTTTAAAGCGGTATATATTTGTTGATATTGGGGACACAGACTGATACATTTGATCAAATGTCCTACAGTGAAATAAAATGTGTGGAAGAATGAGCTTTTGTCTGGACAGCGGGTTTAGCAGTTTTGTTGAATTTCCTCTCAAAATATATGGCGTGGCTCTTCCCCTAAATAAAATCAAAATATCATACTTTTATGGCTCTTTGAGTCAAAAAGGTTCCCTACCCCTGCTCTATAGGATATCAGTAATTGATTGGCCACACTTATATTGTTAGTTTTAAACCATTACATTGCAGATTTTGCGTTATGTTTAGGGTTGTTGTACTGTTGAAGGGAAACCTGCCCCCCATTCTCAGGTCTGTTGCAGACTCCGCCAGATTTGCCAGAATTGTCCTGAATTTGGCTCTGTCAATCTTACCATCAACTCTAACAATCTTTCCAGTCTCTGCTGAAAAAAAGCAACCCGAGAGCGTGATGCTACCACCAACATGTTTGACAGTGGGGATGATGTTTCACGGTTATGTGCAGTGTTACTTTTACGCCAAACGTAAGACTCGGGTCTCATCTGACCAGAGACCTTGTTCCACAAGGTATTTGTGTCCCCAAAGTAGGTTCTTGCAAATACTAAATGTGTCTTATAGTATTCTTTCAGTGCTTCCTCCTTTCCACTCTTCCATAAAGGGCAGATTTATTTAGAGGTGCGAAAAATAGTTGTCTTATGCACAGATTGTCCAACTCAGCTGTGTTTTTCTAGGCACTGTATTATGCACTCATCTGTCATCTTTGAGTTTCTCACGGGGGGAAGTCAGCTGGTGTGCTCATCTGTAACAATTTGTCACAATGAATCAAGAATTTGTGGGGTCTTTTTTTAAAGGATTAAAGGGGTTTTGAATCTCAAACTAGTAATTTTGTCTGTGCAGGTGTGCATCTGGCCCAAGGCCGTCAACACGACTGAAAGGGGATATTAGCTGGTGTTAGTGAGCCACGGGAAGGCTCCACTGCCGGTTTCTCTTCTTCTTTAAGATGTGGGTTAACCTCACAATTTCTGCTATTTATATTTTGGGTGCATTTACACTGGTGAAACATGGACAAAAATGTGCTCTGCAAAAAAAGGATTTTTAGCACATTCGCAGATAAACTTTGCTTATTTAAAAAAAAACATTTGATATTACTTTTAAAAGGACAGAGTGCAATATATGACCACTAGATGTTGCTATGTAGTGTTCTGCAGGAGAAGACAAGTGGTAAAAAAGCACAAACTGCTGAGATCAAAAGTGGCCAAACCACATCATTTTTATACTCATGTTTTTGCTCAGCCCTTTTGAGGTTTTTAGTACCCATAGTAGCAATATGGCCAACAATTACTCAAGCCCACTCTAGCTGAGGCTCTTGTTATGTGAAATACTGTAAAAAAAATGCACTTGTATGATGTATTTTTGCCCATTTTTACAATGAATGCTGTTGTCAGGACCAGAACGGAGACAGGACCCACTTGCGTTGCGTTTCTCACAAGTTTTATTGGAAGAAAGAGAAAGGGGTGCGCCCACGATTCGGTGATTGCTGGACGCGGGAAGCAGGTCGTTCTGAACGCGGAAGTGGATCTTCCGTGGCGAGTGATGGCGGCGTCGGGAACAGAAAACGGGTCATTAGCCGGGACAGGAGATCTAAAAGGTGGTCGGGATTGAAAGCGAGTCGTAAGCCAGGAAAGGAGAGTAGACATTGTCGGGGACAAAAAGAGGTCAAAAGCGAGACGGGAGAGTAGACGTGGTCAGGATCAAAAATGGGTTGAAGCCGGGGGACAGATGGGAGCAGAAACAGGTGGGAGTCAGGGTCGAAAAAGGCTTTCCTAGTGTTAACTGAGGTTCTGAAAAAAGGGGACGGATAGGAGTGGTTTTTAATAGGGACAGAGAGCCAATCAGAGTCCGAGGCAGTTGGAACCAAAGGAGCGGGCACAGGTGATTCACATCGGTTATCATGACAACTGCATAATTTTCAATGGGTTTTTACCACTAGGAGGTGTTAAATACTGTCTTTTTAGATATTATAACTTGTTTCCCTTGTGTAAAAAAGTATAAAAAAAATTAGGGGGAGGAGGGTTGTATTCTAATCGTACCATAATGGTTTCATAGTTTTTTCAAAGAGTATTCATTTTACAAAATAAGTATAATTTAATATCCTTTTTTAACGTCCCACCATTTAGATTTTCTTTATTAAAATCGTTGAATTCTCACTTAATATTATGAATAACCTAAATTTCAGACTCCAGAGCGCACTTGATTAAAAGCCACATGTATACATTTAAGAAAGAAACTCAAGTTTTTGTAAAAGCCGCACCAGATTTTAGGCCATACGCTTAACAACCACAAAGATGAACTCGTTCACGTCCACTTCTTACATTTAAAAAAATCAGCAGGGAAATGTCTAGTACAGAAAAGCCCTCACCTGTGTCTGCTTGTTTGGTGCCAGCTGTTGCTTGTTGCCTGACTAATTCCCCTCCTATTTATACCCAATACGCCAGTCTCTCCGTGTCAGTCCATCAACGATCCTCTGCATACGCAAGGCAAGAATTTTGACTCTCGCTCCCGTCTGTCCCGTTTTTCATCGGAATACCACTCGTCTGTTACTGATTCCCCGTTTATCTCCGCCTATCGACCCGTTCTGTCCTTTTGACCACGCTCTGATCTCCCGCTCCGGCTACGACCCGTTTTTGACCACTGACCACGCTCTGATCTTCCGCTCCGGCTATCGACAAGTTTTGCCCGTTTGACCACGCTACTCCCGCTCCGGGAGATCTACTTCCGCATTCCGATCACGCTCCAATCCCGTGAGAGGCTTGCTTCCCTCGTCCAGCGAGCGCCGGATCGCTGGCATTTGTTTTCCTCTATTTCTCGAAAAACTTGTGAGTAAATGATACGCACTTGGGTCCTCCTCCTGTTTTGGTTCTGACACAAACGATATAATTGGTGTGGCTGATATCATGCCTTTCAATCACTTCTTTCTCATCCTATTAACTTTTCTTTCATAGTGGAAAAATACTATAAAATGCTTTCATTCAAAAGGAGCAGTGCAAAGACTTAATTTATAAGTTAAGGTAAGACAAAAAGTTTTTTATTACCATGCTACAGTTTATATATTGCTTTCTTGCGCTGCCAATCAAATAAAGGATACAATGCCGGTTCATTTTTTTCTATTCGACTGTTGCTCACCAGACAAGAACTTTGGTGAACATCATTCTTTTCCTTACAAGGCTTCTCTGTGCCCCACCAATACTAGTGCATTGTTCAAAATGCATTTCTTTCAACATAGAATAATACAAATTTGTCACAGCAGTACACGGGTGAGGGTTTATCAAACAATCTAACTGGAAATAATGTAAATATCAGTTTAGAAAACACATAATAATAACAACCAAAATTTTAACACTTGTGAATGTCAGATTACCTCACCATCTACCAACCAAACCGTTTTGTCCCAGTTAAACTGAATAGCGTTTACCTAATAGTGTATTTAGAGCAACCTTGGCAGAACTCCTTCCAACAAACACACACATACTGTCTGTTATTTGATCAACATTAAGACACAACAGAGTCTGTTGACCACCCTTGAATGTGATGACCCCTCCTCGTCACAGCCGCAAAAGTGGGAAAAACACAGTAAAGCTCGGATATCACATTTGCCCGAGACACAATTATTCCAGGGGCCGCCAAGATCACATCTTTACCCTTGAGATGGAGTCAGTCAAGCAGACCTCCCTCGTCTTCCCTCCTTGTTGTTACTCATTGAGCATTAGATGGTAATGGATAGCCATTGTGGCTCTATGGGCTCTGTGTTCTTCGCTAGCCAGCGTCTTTGGGGACTCAGGTTAGGTTGCAGTGGTAGCGATGTCGGCGACCGTTGATACCACCTACCCGGGGGGTCGGGTGAAAATGGAGACTGGTTTTATTAGATAGGGATAAATGCTCCACTATGATGGAAAAGGGACATACCGCAGCTCAAACATTCGAAGTATAGATAGAACAGTAATCCCTTGTTTTTTTTTTACAGGGGTTGAGTTCCAAAAGGGTCCCACGATAGTCAGAACCTACCAAGTATGAATGAATGAATGAAAACTTTTTTCGAACATCAAAATAAAAACAGAACAAAAACAATAATTCAACAACAAAATACCGTTACATACTATGTTCAAAAAGGGGTAGTAAGAAGCAAATGCTTATATTACCTACCCCTTCATCTTCTCTACCAAATATACCAATGATGTAACAACAATTGTAATATTAATAATAACAGTTATAAGAATAGCAGCAATAACACCAAGTTAACTAGACGCACTATTCCCAATCTCCCGCACCACTCATACCCCACCCTCCTCATCTCTATATTCCGCCAGGAATGTTCCTTTGTATCTAAACCTGAACAAGTGAATAGTTGGACATTGTTTGATCTCGTCTTGCAAACCGTTCCAAAGCTTGACTCCACACACAGACACACACATACTTTTCCTGGTGGTTCTCACCTTTGGGATTTTGAATTCACTACAGCCCCTTAGGTTATAATTTCCCTCTTTCCGAATGAACAATTTATGGATGTTTTCTGGAACTATGTTTTTGTTGATCTTAAATAGCAGTTGTGCAGTGAAAAAATTTACTAAATTATTAAGTAGAAACCTTTATTCATTTATTCGTTAAACAAGGAAAATGGTCCTGTATAAGACTGGATTGAGGTGCTTGGAGTAGTCAGTGGTCGGGAGCTGCAGTAAACAATTTGGCCACCAGAGCGTGTTAGAGACCATACAAAAGCAGACTGCACACGCAAATGTTTATCGATTTTGTCGATATTAGAATAGAATGGAATATACCTTTATTGTCATTGTTACAAAATGGGTTTGACATATTGTGACAACGAAATTGGGCATGACACTCCAGTTCCATACATTCACAATGAGGTAAAAAAACCAAGAAGATAATGGAACAGAGAAGATAAGGTTATAAAACAAGGAGGATAAGGTTAAGGTGTGCGATTAACCAAAAACTGGCTAAAGACACTCACGGAAACCTAAAGTACAGCTGTGTGGGAATTTTCATGAAAATCGGTTCAGCTGTTTCTGAGCCTAGAAATCACATATTAACACACACACACATATCAGGATTTAGAGTAGTAGATTAGATAGATTAGATTAGATCCGCACTCTACTGTACAACAGTGAAAGCAAAGGACACAAACAATTTACAGGATCAAGCATTTATTGAATAGAATTGTCGTTATTGTCATCGATATCAACATTGTGAAACACTGTATGCAACAGAGTTAAACATGGCACTCGAAAGTGAAACGTGTAATAAAGACTTTAAAGAGAGAAATGATAAAAGACTATCAGGACAAATAGGTAAAATAAATAGTATTTAAATACTAAATGGTCTGCATTTATATAGCGCTTTTCAAGTCAATGAAGACCTCCCAAAGCGCTTTACAATGTGCTTCACACTTACCCATTCACGCACGCACTCACACACCAATAGCAGCCATGCAAGGCGCCGACCTGCTTATTGGGGGCATTAGGGATTCAGTGTCTTGCCCAAGGACACTTCGACATATAACACGGAGGAGCCGGGAATCGAACCTGCGATCTCTTGATCCCAAGACGAGCGCTCTGTCTGCTTCATTCAATGTTGCTTCTTAAAATTCGTTCCAAAACTCCCCTTTAAGAATAAACAGACTCGTAAAATTATTCCCAGCTAGCCTCTCCCCATTCGACTTACACCTTTCTCGGCCAATAGAAGGCTCTTTTTCATGGTACACAGCCTGCAATAGCCTATCGGGCCTGTTTGAAAGTGATATCCCCTCCAATAGGTCCGAATATTTTCAGCCAGTAGTAACCAAAGCGAATGACTTTTGACACATTGGTTGGCCAATAAAATTTCCAACATCATTGTAGGCCATTTTCCGGAGGGGTATTCAAAACTGAGCCAAAATTAAATGTGTGCAAAGCTTTTACGCGCCATTTATATACGCAACTGTGCCCAATCATTGATTTGGCTTCTGGAAATAGAAGTCAAACATTTACAACTCTTTTACAATTTCAAAAAAATTGGCCTCAGTCAAATACAAATTTGCAAAGGTTTTAGTGAAGTAAAGTGGTCGTCTTCAAACGGCAACTTTTGGAAATGCCTAAATCTATCCTTAGCAAAATGTTTAAACTACAGTTTTTATTTCAATTTGGGACAAAACTTCAGAGTTTTACCTTTTAAAAGAGACCAAAAGCATCTATACTCTCTAACTGGTTCAAGAACAGTATTCATTTTACTTTGGGTATGTCTTGGACTGGGATTTTTGGTGATTTGTACAGGAACTAAAGGAGGATCGTAGATTGTGATCTTGACCTTTGCCTGTTTGTTGAATTTCGGGTGAGGACAATGCTGGAAAATTTAAGAGGCTGGTGATGAACTGCTACAAGTCTTCAATTAGACAATCTTAGCAGTAGTCTCTCTGAAACATCTTGAAGAAAGCTTTGTATACCTTTTGTGAGGCGTTGTATGGGTCAACAGAAAACCGTAACTTCAGTTTTCTACTTGAAAGTATATACCTTGTGACTTTAGTTTTTTTGTTGCAATTTGTTTCTTGCTGTCTTGCTTTTTTGCTTGCTTGCTTTTTTGCTTTTTTTGTTTTCCACATATTGGTACATTTTTGTGTTATCAGCCAATTCTCAAAGTTTCAATTCAATTTTCTTTACGCATTGTGCACGTCAACAGGAAACGGCAACTTCAGTTTTCTGCTTGCCATGCTCGCACATTTTTGTGTTTTCAGCCAATTCTCAGTTTCAGTTTGGACCTTGGTCTTGTGGTTTCTTGACATCGGAATGAACTTTATTCTTTCTCTTAAAGTTCCTGAGATTACTTTGAACTTAGTTTGCATTGAAAACACTCATTTATAATGAAAGCTGATATACCTAACGAACAAAAGGTATACAGAACGTTAAGGACAAAAATGAGAGATGCGACACAAATTGACAATTCAACGGTCGTAATGTGGAGAAGTTAACGGACGACATCAGCATGTGTTTGTAGAAGCATGACGGTGTGAAGGGACTACCCCTGTTTGCTGACGGGGTCGCGGCCAAAATTTTCCCATTGTTGCCGTTACTGCGCTAAAGAGAGGCGTGTGTGTCTTTTTGTGTGTGTTTTGTGTGCGTGTACTTACCAACCCCCAGTGCAAACCTCGCCTCCTTGCCTTTCTCTTTCACACCCCTCGGCTGCGCTCATTCCTCAGTGCCGAGCCGCTGTCCTCAAGTCAGGAAGAGTTTTGAACTCTTGACTATAACCCTTGCCGGATTACCCGGGAGCGGAGACGGGGGGATGGAAGTGGTACATGCTACCGTCCCTAGGTTTCCGTTGTATGGATTGTCTCCTTTTTTGCCTTCTTCAGGTAATTCTGGTTACTTAGTTAAACTCTGCCTTGCAGTGAATTGATGTCACGATGTGGTGGATCTAGAGCAGTCTATGGCAGCCTGTATAAAATGAATTTTTGACGTCTTGAGCTGTCTTTGGCAGCCTAGATCACTGCCAGCCTCACTAATAGGGATATTTGACATTTATAACAGTCTATGGCAGCCAAAACACTGCACGCCTCACTGAAAAATATCTGACGTCTAGAGCCGATGTTGGCAGCCTCAAGAAAATTGATATTTGACGGCTACAGCCATTTATGGAACCTAACATGGGTCTTAGACGTATACTGCTCGAGGTGGCAGAGAATGAGTTGAATATATTGTGGTATTGCACTTTTTCATCATACTAATGTGACAAATTGATTGGAAAATAAGTGTTCTTTAATGAAAAACTATTACATAGATTTGTGGTGAATAATTCGATCAAGTCATATTTTTGGTATAGATCAACTAAATTGTCTGATCTTAGAACGAGTTTTTTTTTCTTTTTGGGGGCCGTTAAATGTTATGCTATGAAAATGAAAATGTACACCTTGTGACCCTTTTTTTGTTTGTTGCTGTTCTTTCTTTCTCAATTTCTTTCTCTCCCCCTGTCTCTTTCTTTCTGTCTTTATTTTTCTCTCTCTCTCTTTCCCTCTATATGTCTCTTTTTCTTTCTCTCTCTTTGTTTCTGTCTTCATTTATCTATTTATTTCTCTCTTTTTTACCCTTTCTCTTTCTTGCTCTCGTTCTGTAGTTATTTTTCTCTAAGGCTTTCTCTCTTACATTGTATCTTTCTTTATCTTGTTTTCTGTCTTTCTTGGTCTCTTTTCTTTCTGTCTTTCTGTCTGTATGTCTTTCTCTGTCTGTCTCTGTGTGTCTCTGTGTGTCTCTGTCTGTCTCCTTGTCTGTCTGTCTTTCTGTGACTGTCTGTGTCTTCTGTGTCTGCCTGCCTGTCTGTCTGTCTGTGTCTGCCTGTCTTTCTTTTTCTTACTTTCTTTGTTTTTCTCTCTTTTTTTGCCTTACTTTCTTTGTCTTCCTTATATTTTCCTTTTTTAGTCATGTCTTTGTTATCACCTGTTGCCTGGCAAAATGATAATATGTCATGAAATAATGTCATATTCTCCTTATTCTTGTGCCCTTTTATTTTTATTTCATTATGTGTTGTATACTGTGCCACAAACTTGAGGAAGTTGTTCATGTCTAAAATACATTTTACTATTAATTTAAAAACAAAGTTTAATTTAAAAATAAATCAAATTGAGGATTCAGAGTTCAAAACCTTGTGCCTATTTGCCCAAGAAACCAGCATTGTGAACACACTTGGCTTCAATCTGACCATTTTTATTTAGGCTTTAGTGGGCAAAAATGGCTGCAACCCAATAATTCTGCTTAGCAACAAAACGCGAAAAAACTGTGTTTAGTGTGGTCTACCATCATATTCATGATAATTTTCTTGACTGTTTTTGACAACAGGGGGCGACAGAGAGCGGATGACTAGCAACCATGAGACGTACCTCCTTATGGCCAGCACCCAGAATGACATGGAAGATTGGGTGAAGACCATCCGCAGGGTCATTTGGGCACCTTTTGGTGGAGGTCAGTAAAAACTTAAAAGGGATCACTGCTTTGTTATTCATCTTATCATTTATTTATTTATGTATTTATCTATCTATTTATTTTCATGGGCAGTGTGTATTATTTTGCCACTATACTGGTGTCATGTAACTGAAAACGAGTACTAATAACACAAGAAAAAATGCAAACTACAGAGACTCAAAGTGACCAAAATGCACCATTTTACTTCTCACCCTTAATGCTGTAGAGTGATATCTCTTAACTAGTGTCACTGACTGGAGGAAAACTGAATCCACAAGTAATTTGATTTTAAATATGTTTTATTTAATTGCTATTTTTCCAATGTACTCTTTAATTATGTTGTATTGGTAATGGCTTTACGTGAACAAAATATTTTGATTATGTATATCGGTATTATAATTTCCAACTCCTCATGCATGATTTTGTTTTGATAATTTATTTATTTTTATCTGTATTGTCCCATTTTCTTAATATTATCTCTGCCCAGTTAAACAGCAAATGGACAAAAAATGTAGTGATTTTTCTTGCTTTAATTTTGAAAATTGTTAGGATTGAAACGGAATACTGTGTTCTTTACTGCAATCAGTAAACGAATTTGCATCTAGGTGTCGCTTGTGCCCCACCATAAATCTTTTTTTTCTAAAGGATGCAGAGATTTCCTACACTGATAAAAAAAAAAATATTACATTATTACTTAGAGTTCTTTGAGTTCTGATATGAATTATTGATTCCAAGAAAATTGATTCAATGAATCAGGCCGATGAAAATGACCAGGGTTAGGTAGGGTTACTTTAACTTGATTACTTTCAATTACTTTTGGATTACTCCAATACCAAATATGCTAATGAAATGAATAGAAATGATGATAAAAGACAAAAGAAACTAAATATGAATAAAATTACTCAATTTTGTGCAGGCTTGGGGAGTAACGGAATACATGGAACGGCAAAAATGATGTTGGCAAGCTGTTTGGATTTATTTTCATTTTGTTTCTGTCGCATTTTATGTTAGTTTTGCCGGAGATCAAAGAGATCAAAGCCAGGAGAGACAGCTTACCACGTGTTGTGAGTCATAATTTTATTCATATTTAGTTTATTTTGTCTTTTATTAGCATATTTGGTATTGGGGTAATCCAAAAGTAATTGAAAGTAATCAAGTTAAAGTAACCCTACCTAACCCTGGAAATGACACACACAATTTATTAACACAGATAGTTAATGATAGGGAGGAAAAAGAGGAGGGGAAGGCACGGAGATTATGGGAGTTTTCGACAGCTAAAATTTACTGGGACAAAAAGAAAGTTTCCCGCTATAATGTTAGTCTATTTGGGGAGATTCCCTTGTCCAGAAAAAAAACTCTCATTCCCAAGGACCAGCAAACATGGTGCTAAATCTGAAATTGTCCTCCTAGTTGTTGCAGAGAGATTGGTCTCGTGCTCCGGATGGTCGCAATGTATGGCCCACGTTCTTCAAGGCCGCAGTGCAGGCCTGCACAGCCACGCCATGCGTCCGACGTACGTTGAGTCAGTCAGGGAGGTGAAAAAAAGACTCGCTATCGCTCAGCCAAATCTTTTTATATGGGCCGGTGATGCTCGACCAGATCATGCTTCTATGCGCGCGGTCTTAGATACCTGATGCACTCAGTATCGCAGACGGTGTTTTAAATTGCTAAACTTGTTAGAGAGCCAAAGAAGTGCATAATGTTCTGTACATGATAATGTCCCTCCAATCGACATAATTACGTACGATGAGAAAATTATTTTATCAATACATTGCCTTGGATGTTTTTATTGCATTAAAAACTTCATGTTATCAGATTTCATTATGGTACATGGTGAATTGGTACATTCGGGAACTATCCAAAAGGGGAAGCTGTCCCTCCATCCATTCCAAAGCGAGCCACCCGAAACAAAGAAGGTGGAAGTCATTTTTGTGCTGGGATTTTTTGCTCTACATGAAATTATTTGTTTTGCAGCCTGATACATTTAAACTTTCCAGCCAATGGCAAATCATCATTTTTTTAACCTACCTTTAGATTGAAATAGATTAAAAATTAGGGGTAAAAAAAAGCATAATCCCCCATTTCTTTTAGCTTAAAAGTTTTGAAATACTACTGAGGCATTGAAAGCCATTTTTTCAACCAATAGCATCTCGGTTTAATTGTATGCCTACATAAAATAGTCTTCCTACAAAATACTATGAAGGTTTTCTGTTTTTTCAATTCCGAATGCATTATGGAAATCGGTGTTCTTGGCAACATGAAAATAGTGTAGTATTGTAATAATGAGACAAGGTCTAATGCCTAATTGCATGTTGATTGTACCACTTGTGATCTATTGGCAGTGTATTTCTCACCGCTACTTCATGGGTTCAATTCCCGTTGCATACATGGGTTTGCAATTTAGGTCAGCGATGTCAATCGATTATTTCAACCATTGCACAATTATTGTTTGAATACAGTGTTACTGCAAAACAGTGTATGGTAACTGAAAGCGAAAGGACATTCTGATGATTGGTCGCGTGTTCTTTTCTTGTACCTGACAATGCAGTTGAGGACATTTATTACAAAGTTTCAAATAAAGACAAAATCTTAGTGCACTCCAGACCAATCGAAAGGCTTTGAAATTTGTTAACCACAGTTTAAATAGGAATGGGGTGTGGCTTTGCAAAATAGAACATGAAACTATTGGTAAAGAAAGGAACTCGCATCTTATTCAACATCCCTTTGTTAGCACTGGTCGCAGCTGTATTTTGAAGGTTGTACGATAAGGGCTAACTCATGGGAAGACCTATGCTGGGAAAGTACTGATATGAAAGGATACAGCAACTAAATGCTCCATTCAAATATGAGCATTTATAACCACTAAATGAGTAATGTTATTATTGAAGGAATGTGATGATTAAATGATAAACTTAAGATGTAAAATATATTAAATATACTCAATTAGGAATCTAACATAATGCCTATAATTACTGCATATGTTTCCAATCATATCCGCCGTATTACGCTGTACATACGCGCACAGTGTTATAAGGCCCACTATCAAAATTCTAGCCAAATTGAGGTTTAAGGTGCGCCTTATAATATGGAATATACAGTATCTTTAATGTAGCCTTTTTACACACGACTCTATAAAAAAAAGTAAATGATACCACATTTTCAGTTGTTTATTTTCATGTAGCTAAGGTGTTAGATCAGGGGATGGTGTAATAATAGTCTGTAGTTTGTAATAGTCTGTGGTCTGTGCAGCCCTTTGAGACTCCTTGTGATTAAGGGTGTCATAAATGAACGGACTTGACTTGTGTTTGTATTATTTAAAGCAATTATCATTTTCTTTCTTTATTTTTAATAGCATCATAAAAGGTCTAAAAACAGAATCCACCAGCCTCACATTCACTCAGAGGTTTATAGACTTTCATACAAACGCTGTTGTCTGTTCAATGGCTGGATGAGTCCAAGCGTAAATAACTTTGGGCTTTTCCTCTGGTATGTTGACGGGGGGCACACGTGCCGCATGCGTGGGCGGACCACCGCGATCACCGGGGGCCCGAGTTGGGCCCCCACTTTGGACTTCAACATCTATCGCAGTTGACTGCTCCTGAAAGGGACGAGCCATTTGTTAAAGATGCCACTCCAAATGTGGCTTTTCTCTGCCAACCCCCCACTCTTTTTATCTCGCTCATACACAAACACACGTTCAGGGCCAATCCGGCCTTTGACATTGTGCCGCAGCAGCACATTGAGGCCCGACGGACCGCTCGTGAGGGTAGATTGATCCAAATGTCGATATTATCGATACTAAGGAGGGGACTTGAAACTGGTCGATATGGTTGTACTGAGATTGATACTCATCTCTTCCACCAATTTCCTCAAAGTGCAGTCCTTCTCTCCTTGGGTCACTCTCTTTTTATGCCTGAGTCGTGACTGACAGGTACACTTTTAGCACCTGAGTCTTGCTGCTGCATTTTGCCTCCCTAGGCAGAGACAGGGCCAAATCCATTTGTGCCACCATAAGCTAAATATGGCAGGCGACTAGAAAGCGTTGTAGGCTGTGGAATTTTTTTGAAGTACAAAAAAGGACAAGGCCAGGTGTAATTTGTGTAGTATAGTGGTCTGCTATCGTATTTACACCACAAAGTGAAATCAACTAGTGCAAAAAAAGAGCAACGAGATGCACTTTTTTTTACTGTTCCTGAACAAAAACCTGTAAATCTGTTGTCACTGTGGAAACGGAGCCAAAGAGAGCCTATTGATACTTTATTTGCATTACTGACTTTATTTTCAAAATACTATGAAGTGTAGGGTACTTTATTTGTACTGTTGACACTGTTATGCAGTATTTGTACATTGGTTACTGTCAAGGACCCACTTGGGGTGGTGCGGAAGTGTAGAAATTGATGTCTACTATTCGGACAGGGTTTGTTACACGAGGAGTCAGGTATTGGGGCAACAGTATCTAGATCACCAGAGGCAGCAGTTGTGGTCCAAGAGGCAATGATCTGGTAATATCACTTCAGTAAAGGCGACAGTCCAATGGTTTGGCAGGTGGTCCTCGTGGTCAGAAAAAGCAGCAAAGGTTCGATACACTGGAAAAAATAGGCTGTGACAAGAGGGAGCTTAGGACGTGACAAGACAGGGAACTAGCACCAAGCCAAGGAAACAGAGTGTTTAAATAGTGAAGAGGAAGAGGTGTGATTGGAGGGTAATCGGCACAAGTGGTACCAGGTGCCAGCTAAGAAGTGTCACCAAATAAGGTAAGGAGGGGGGCAGAAAAGTGAACCCAGACCTAAGCGCGGGAATGTACTGCTTTTTTTGGTCTGACTCTCTTGACTTCTGTTCAAAAACAGTTACAAAAAAAATATTTCTGTTTTTTAAGACTTTTTTTGAAGTTGACAATAAAGTTATTTACTAAATTCACAATGCAAACTCTTTTAGCCTTGTTTTTCAAAATTCTTAACTAACTGAAGGGTTCAATTATTCAATGATCATGACATTTCCAAGTAGAATTATTGGCATCGGATCAATACTACCCTATACTTACTCGGATCGGATCGATACCATAATACCCAGTATCGCCCACCCCTACCGCTCGGGCGCGATTAGGGAGCGACGGATAATGGGGGACTGGCCGTTACGGCGTGTCAGACTCCCGAGCTCCCGGTCCGGATTTAGACTTTCTGGGATGTGCTGCCGTGGCTTCTCCTTGTGGATCCTTCCCGATTTACTGCACGGTAATTAGCGGTCGGGATGTCCTTTGGGAAAGTTTGCGTGTCTACTCTGAACCTGGGCTTTGCCTGGTGGTGTTTTGAGAGGCGGCCTTCAAATTAAAACGCGGCGCTGCCTCGTAATGTAACTTTGAAGCTATATACTGTACTGTAATAGGGGGTCAGGGAGAAATGTATCTATTGCACTATATCTAGGAGAATGCTTTATTTCTATACAAAGAGCAACTGTGCAGAAACGAGGGCACAGCACCAAACCAGACGGGTTGGAACAGATACAACATTGTGAAGAGGAATTGTCACGTTTTAAAGTTGACTCGGTTCACGCAGTTTAATGCAGCTCAAGGAAGGGTTTTAAGTCACTGCGCTTTATCTTGAGAGATCGTTTGCCACGGTAAGGCCTGCTGTTTTGGTTAGCGACTGAGTTCGAATGGGCTTTGTGGTTGGTGATCCTTCAGAGACGAACTTTTGTATCAGAATGGAGTTTTTCCACCAAAACACAGTTTTCACACCTAGGCCTTTAGTGACGTGTTGTTCTCAAATGAACCTGTTCTAGGAGACAGCTCTTTAAAGTGAGCAGCAGGAGCCCGTTACCCACCAATCAAGAGCCCGGATCCCTTTTCTCTTGTGATTGGTCAATACGTTTTTCTTTCCAGGGATTCTATGTTGGTGACTTTGAACTTGTTGAGTATAAAAACGTTTCAAATTGTTTTTTTTTTGTACATCTGTAAATATTCTAATTTATGTTTCCTGAATGTTTCAATGATGATATATTTTTCCTATCCCTTGTATTTTATAGTCTTTTATTTCATAGTTTATTTGTTATTTCTCTGAAAAATCAACTTTTTATTTTTAATTAACATTTTGTTGTGAGTTTCTGAATTGCTTGACATTAAAGTTGCTTTGTATACAAAAAGTTCAAAGGTTAAATAAGTTAAAAGTTTACTGTAGAGAGAAAAAGTAGATGCTATTAAAATTTATTAGCAACCAGTTTAGGCTGCCTGAGGACAGCTGGGATGGGCTCCAGCACCCCCGCGACCCTACCGAGGATAAGCGGTACAGATAATAATGGATGAATAATTTGGTAGATCAATAGATTTTAGATGGAAACCTTGGTGCATTACCACTCTCTAGCTGGCTTTTCCTGACGCCTGCTAGAAGGCCTTGGTGCCGCCAACTCAAAATCTGATTGGTTAAAGCAACAGCTTTATTGAACACTGATGTTATGTTTCAAGGTCTACAAATCTAATTGTGAAGGCCTCCTGGCAGATTTCTGAGCCTGGCAACAAGTAGTGCCTGAAATGTGACTGGTTATTTATTTAAATATAAAAGTACACAACAATGAAAGGAAGCTGACAGATAACATGGAAATATTTTATAAGATGTCGATAAAAGATAATCACATCACACGATTTAGATATTTATAGGCCGGCACAGAAGGCCTTGCAGGCCATGACGGCCTATCACTGCAAAAACAACAGTGATTGCTGTTCAAAACACCTTCCAACACACTTCTGGTCATTTCTCCTCAATTTGTGCTGCTAATTTGGTTAGAGCAGGAGTGTCAACCATTGCAGTTCGAGTTGCATTGATGTCACCACACATATATGTTGAAACGGTTTTAACAAAATCCTTTGAATTGTAAAATAGAGAAAGATACAGAGAAGAAAAAATACTTTAAAAAAAATAAGAATAAAACATCTCAATTCAAAATTTGAAAAATAAAAATCTTATTCAAAACTAAAATCATACAAAAAGAATGAAGCATAATATATAACCTACAAAAACTTGGAAAAATCAAGTCAAGAAAAATGTGTTGAATTATGAAAACAAAATCGTAAAATAAATATTATATATATATAGCAATCATCGGGCAGTGGGCAGGGGACACCCTGAATCGGTTGCCAGCCAATCGCAGGGCACACGGGGACAGACAACTCACTCGCTCATTCACACTTAGGGACAATTTGGACAGGCCAATTCACCTGAAATGCATGTTTTTTTGGAATGTGGGAGGAAACCAGAGTGCCAGGACGAAACCCACGCAAGCACGGGGAGAACATACAAACTCCGCACAGGAAGTCTGGAGCTGGATTTGAACCCACGCAGGAGGTTCCCATAACATGAACTGTGCCGCACATGTGTATATATATATATATATATATATATATATATATATATATATATATATATATATATATATAAACTGAAAAAAAGTTAATGGAAAATAAATAAGCATTTAAATTTAAGAAAACAAAAGTTTGACATAGTGGCGCTGAGATGCCACTTTATATCATAGTCGACAGGAATTGTGGGTAAAATAGTTTTTTTGGGTCAAAGCACTCCTTTGACCTATTTTTTTTTAGACGGTCAGATATTTTAAGCTCTCGTGGACAACATGAAATAATGTGGTTGAACAAATTTGGCCCGCGGGCCATAATTCGACACATGTGTATTGGTAATTTAGTTCAATAAGCCTCAATGGTGTTTTTTTTTTTTACATTTTCCTACATAGCATAAAAACAAACAAGCTCAGAGACACTTCAATCCCCGGGGCGATCACCACCGTAAACAAGAGCACGAGACTGTGAAAAATACATATCTTGCCTGTGTTTAGTAAAGTGGGCATTCATATTTTACTTATGGACTTACTTTCACATTTTTGTTGCTACTAAACGTTATCATAGGGTTTTTCCTTGCACTCTTTTCTGATTTACCTAGAACTTAGGCCAGTCTCTTAGGCCAGTACTACCTTGTAAATTGATTTGCTATTTATTCTTACGTTCTTTATATCCTATTTTTCTCTTTTAAATCCCAATTATTGTTTATCCTGGAGTGCCACGTCTTAACTTGTAAACAATTTTTATTGTGTTGTTGTTATTTGACAATAAAGAAAATTCCAATTTCTAAGATAAAAAATAATAAATTACTGGATTTTAAGACCAGGAAATATGGGGTGCAACTATCCATCCATCCATCAATCCATTATCTGCACGTTGCATGTTTTTGGAATGTGGGAGGAAACCCGAGTGCCCGGAGGAAACCCACGCAAGCACGGGGAGAACATGCAAATCCCGCAAAGGAAGGTTGGTGGTTGGATTTGAACCCATGACTTTAGAACTGTGCCGCACACGCGCTAACCACCGCAACACCGTGCTGCCATGGGGTGCAAC
The DNA here is from genome assembly GCF_059441175.1 of Urocampus carinirostris. NCBI lineage: Eukaryota > Metazoa > Chordata > Actinopteri > Syngnathiformes > Syngnathidae > Urocampus > Urocampus carinirostris. The sequence continues at coordinate 20,118,795 of NC_142364.1, read as the reverse complement.
CAAAGATTTATAATTATTTTTACGTCCTGTTTTTTGGGATGAGTACAATATATTTTAAATAATCGAAAAATCCTATCTCATTCATTCTTTCATTATACTCACTAAAGTGCTCAAGGCATTGTCAGCAAATTCAAGCTTAACGAACATGATTTTTTGGGGATATTTGGATTGAAAAAAATGCATCCTCTCAAGAATTTTCAAACTGTTTTTTGTTATTGGTTTGATAGTGGATCTTAACTTTCCATTCATAGATTAATAATATAACTGCTACTCATAGTCAAACTCAATATTGTCGGGATTTTTCCAGCTTTATTTTGAAAATTGATAGGATTGAAACGGATTACAGACTTCTTTACTGCAATCAGTAAACGAATTAGCCTCTCAGTGTTGCTTGTGCTGTACCCTAAATCTTTTTTTCTATGGAGGATGCTAGAATTTCCTGTACTGATAAAATTTGAATTACATTATTACTTTGAGTTCTTTGAGTTCTGATATGAATTACTAATCCCATGAAAATGGATTGAATGAACCAGGCCGATTGAAATTGCACACAATTTATTAACACAGAGAATAATTTTAGGGGGAAAAGGGGGGAGCAGAAAGCGCCGGAGATTATGGGAGTTTTCGACAGCTGAAAGTTACTAGCACAGAAAGAAAGTTTCCCGCGATAATGCTAGTCGATTTGGGGAGATTCCCTTGTAATGCTCAACTTCCAAAGAATCAGCAAACATGGTGTTAAATCTGAAACCGTCCTTTTTCTTGTTGGTCTCGTTCCCCGGATGGCCGCAATGTGTGGACTTGCTGAACTCAAGGCCACAGTGCAGGCTTGCCCGGCCTCTTGACGCAGCGGTCAACCAACCAACCAACCAACCAACCAACCAACCAACCAACCAACCAACCAACCAACCAACCAACCAACCAGCCAGCCAGCCAGCCAGCCAGCCAGCCAGCCAGCCAGCCAGCCAGCCAGCAAGGCAGAAGAAAAGGAGAACGGCTATAGCTCAGCCAATTTTGTTTTATATGGACCAGTGATGCTCAACCCGATCATGCCCCTATAGGCGTGGTCTTAGATATCTGATACTCGCAGTAACGTGTGACGGTGTTTGAAATTGCTAAACTTGTCAGAAAGCCAAAGAAGTGACATATTTGCGTCATGTCCTGTACTTGAGAATGTCCCTCCCATTGACATAATTATGTGTGGTGAGAACGTTTTTTTTAGCAATACTTTGCCTTGTATTTGTTAATTACAACACACAGTAATCCTTTTTTTTTACGGGTGCAACTATAAACTGTGAAACAATCCATCTAGTAGTAATCTTTATATTTTCAAAATCGTCATACAATAAAATAATCTACAATACATTGAAATCAGGATGGAATCTTTCTACATGCCCAAGCATTGGTTAAACAAATTAATGTACGGTGAAGCAACAACAGTGACCAGATGATGAATGTGCTGTGTCTTTGTCAGATTTTGAGGCTTTTTATTCTACTAGTAACCACGGATACCAGCCTCTCTTTCATGTGGGGGAGCAAATCCCTTTCGTAAAAGAACGGCCTTGAAGGATGGACACCGCCAGGCTGTTGTTATGGTTCAGCGCTTGCAGACCCTCCCCTTCTTCAAAAGATGGCAGCATTACCACAATTACGAGTCTCCCAGTCAGGCAATTAGCCAACCCCTACTATTAATACTCAAGCCTTCCATTCTACTTTGCGGATTTGTTTTTGATCCTGCTTAAGTTTTTCACTCGCCAAGACAACAAGCCTCACTTCCCAAGACTTTTTTGTTCAGTTCCATCCCCATCCTAAGACCTTCCTCGCCTTTTTAAAGGTACTCCCAAATATTTTCAAGACCTTTGCCACCCCAAGGTCACCATCCCAACTTTCTCTTCACAGCAGTCCCCTCCTCATCCAATGACCTCTCTCACCAGCCATCTTTTTCAAGCTACTCCCAAATCCCCTGGTCAAGACTTTTGCCAACCCAAGATTGCCCTCTCAAGTTTCCACTATTCAGCAGTTCCGGTTCCACTCTCTCATATCGATATTGAATTTGTTTTTTTGCACAAAAGCCCCCTGTGGGGGTTAGATCGCATCCCTGTTTTACGTCTCCTTGTGTCCTGGTTTTGGGTCTGTCCGACATCCCGTGCCAGCTGTAGTTGTTGATCTTGTGTTTGTATATAAAAATAACTTTTCAGACATTTGCATTATGAATACTACGTTTGTGTTACGTCCAGGAAATTCACAAAGAAGGCATGTGACTCTGGGAAATTATTCCAGACACATGACTATAAAAACTGCAAGGATGACCTCCTTCCTCATTTCTCAAAACAGGATTCCTGATTTAGCCGGCTGGACGTGCACTTCCTGGAGACAATATTTACAATCTGAAAAGGAATCGCATCATCACCTTTCCCTTTCTCTTTCTTATTTTGGGTGACCGATTTGACTTTCACTGGCTATATTTTTTATGGGTAAAAATGGTGGAATTTGAGTATTTTAACTCGAGTACATCGAGTGCGTTGTCTTACTATAAATTGCTCAACAAACGCGTCCTGCTCAAGTTGAGGAAGTGTGTCATCTACAAAAGACGTGAGTACGATAATGTATAATGTTACAGAGAGAAACACTAAGTCTCACTAATTAAATTACCGGTACACAAAGATTTCAGATCAGGGAATATTGTAGTGGTGGTCTGTGCAGCCTTTTGTGACTCTGTGATTAAGAACTGTATAAATAGATGTGACTTGACTTGACAAAGCAACCGGATAGGGATTTTTTTCGTTTATTTGGCAGTTCACTACTAAATATATTTTTTGAATAAAAAAGACTATCTCCGCATAATGTGTTTGTGTGTGTATAAATATATATACATATTCATCAATTTATTGTCATTTTATTTAGAACCACTGTTTCATGGGTGTATTTTTTTGCGACTCCAACAGGGTTGGGTAGGGTTACTCTACTTGGATTACTTTCAATTACTTTTGGATTACTCCAATATCAAATATGCTAATAAAAGACGAAAGAAACTAAATATGAATACAATTACCAAATTTTGTGCAGGCTTGGGGAGTAACGGAATGCATGGAACAGCAAAAATGATGTTGGCAAGCTGTTTGGATTTATTTTCATTTTGTTTCTGTCGCATTTTATGTTAGTTTTGCCGGAGATCAAAGAGATCAAAGCCAGGAGAGAAAGCTTACCACGTGTTGTGAGTCATAATTTTATTCATATTTAGTTTCTTTTGTCTTTTATTAGCATATTTGGTATTGGAGTCTTCCAAAAGTAATTGAAAGTAATCCAGTTAAAGTAACCCTACCCAACCCTGGACTCCAAGTAGTAAAATACACTTTATTCACACAAGAAAACCAATTGTGCTTTATAATAAGCAATAATATATGAAATACGATGTAAACATACATTTATGAAATATTTTTAGGTCAGAAAATGTGAGAAAATTTATTTTACATAGCATGAGCCTCAACCAGAAGGAACTGACATAATTGTCTGCCATCTTGCTGCTACGGATGCCCCCAAAAGGCTGAGCAAAAAACTGAGAAGTAAAATTGAGTTTTTTAGTTCGTTTAGGTCTCTGTAGTTTGTACTCTTACTTGTCATTATTAGCACTTGTTTTCAATCGCACGAAACAATGCAGCCACATCTAGTGGTCAAATAACACACTCCGTCCCTTTAAATTATTCGTTTTTTTGCCCATGTCAATTATAAAAATGTTCCTAGTCTACTTTTCCCTGACTTCCAGGCTTAACAAGTTTTTGTGTGGAAACACTGACATTTTACGCAAATAAAAACAAAACACTGTGAAGATGTCCCGTTTGTTTTCTACCTGCTCATTCAAAAATGTGATTGATTAATTTGCTTTGTATTTTTCTCTGTTGAAGGCATATTTGGCCAGAAGTTGGAGGAGACAGTGCGGTACGAGCGTCGCTATGGGAACAAGATGGCTCCCATGCTAGTCGAGCAATGTGTGGACTTTATTCGGCACCGAGGACTTCGGGAGGAAGGTCTCTTCAGACTCCCCGGGCAAGCTAACCTGGTCAAAGAGCTGCAGGAGGCCTTTGACTGTGGGGAGAAGCCCCTCTTTGATTGGTGAGCTGACTGTTTTTTGTTACTAACGTCACCGTAGTCTTATTCTACATTATTGCATTTTCAGTGCCTTGCAAAAGTACATTTTATTCTTATCTGACCAGAGCACCTTGTTCCACTTGTATTTCCCATGTGGCTTCTTGCAAACACCAAATTGCCCGACCTCAGCTGTGCATGCCTTCAGCCTACTCTTGGTTGCTTCTCTGATTAGTTTTATCCTTGTTTTGGCCACAAGTTTAGAGGGACGGCCAGGTCTCGGTCTTTTGTGCTCTCTATTTTTATGTTATTGCTGGCATAGGGCTCCGGGAGATTGTGGCCCATTCCTGATTTGAACTTTTCCACAACTTTATCCCAGACCTGCCTAGTGAGTTTTTTGGTCTTCAAAATGCTGTCATATTCCTTCATATGGGTGGGTGTTCGAGTGCGTTTAAACTGAGACCTAATTACATAGAGATGCTCTCTGTTTACCTTTTTTAGTCATTTGGGTTGACATTGGATCATTCAGGAGTCGTCAGTGAACTTCGAGGGTCAGTTGGCTTAGCTGAGAGAACACTGGCCCAATAATGTTTAGATTGTAAATACAATAGAAATTGTTGAAATAATTTGGTTCCACTTCACGATTGACTCTCTTGCATTGTTGATTCTTGGAAAATATTTCTGTTTCTGAGCTTTAAATTGAGGGCTGTAATGCGGCTACATGACAATAGATTATTTTGGGGGGATGTTTCTGCCAGGCACGGTATTTAGGTCTGGAAGAAAGACCACTCAATTCCTTTCTCCACTTGTTTTTTACAGCAACACAGACGTTCACACAGTAGCTTCGCTACTTAAGCTCTATCTCCGAGAGCTCCCTGAGCCGGTCGTTCCTTTCCACAAGTACGACGATTTCCTGGCATGCACCAAGCTATTTGGCATGGAGGATGACACGGTAAGCAGGGGAGGGCGTCACAGACTGCACATTTATCAATATGAGTAAGTTGTGTTTTGTATCTTCTGCAGGGGATGAAAGAGCTGAGGAAGCTTGTGGAAGGTTTACCTACAGTCAACTACAACCTTCTCAAGTACATTTGCAGGTACCTAAAGCTTCTGGTTTTGTCTGGAAATTGGAAAGCCGAACTGAGAGAAAGAAACCGCAATATAATAATGAATAATTAAGCTTTTCTAAATACTTGATTGATTTGAGAAAATAAAATGCATGGGGGAAAAACGGTGATTGGAAAAGTTCACATTTAACAGATCCCTTAACCACCTGGGTCGTAGATGAACCAATTCCTGTGGTGTGTCTTTGGAAAGGACAGCCTGTTGCCTTCTTCAGGCTGTCTTTTTTTTTTTTTTGCTCCCCAACGTGAAACAGATATCCTGGTATACATGGTTACCAGTAGCAGGAGAAGCCTCCCGATCTTACTTATTATTGGGGGAAAAAAATAACCAATAGGGTCATTGAAAATCACACTACTGGGGGGAAAACTCAAAAGGAAAACCAAAATTGAAAATAAAGATAAAGAATTACTGATTATGAATATCCATCCATCTATTATCTGCACTGCTTATCCTCAGTAGGGGGTGCTGTAGCTCATCACAGCTATCCTCAGGCAGTGGGCAGTGGACACCCTGAACTGGTTGCCAGCCAGTCGCAGGGACACAAAGATGAACAACTCACTCGCTCATTCACAATTTGGCCAACTAACCTGAAATACATGTTTTTGGAATGTGGGAGAAAACCAGAGTACCCGGAGGAAACCCACGCAGATACGGGGAGAACATGCCAACTCCAAACGAGTAGACTGTGGTTGCTGGACTTGAACCCTGAACCTCTGCACTCTGGGGCTGCGCGCTAACCACCCAACCGCCGCGCCACTGATAATGAATATATCACTGTTAATTTGATGAAAACAGAGATATGTCATACCTTTTTTTTTCAAAACTTGTATGTTACTCTAGAGTTGTCATTGATACAGACACAAATATCAATACTCATAAAACTAAAAGATAAAATTAACTTCCATACCCCAAAAATCACTTATATATTTTTAAGAATTCCTTTGGAATCTCCATATTAGACTTTTATTGAATTAGGGTCGTATCGTTCCTTTAAATTAAAATTCGGAGTTCCATGAAACATCGCCTTGAAGACAGCCAATTCTCAAAACCTAAAATTGGGTTTGTATCTTCACAAGTAATGTCACCTGATATCCATACATGCAAAAACAGTAATGTAGTGCTACTTATAAATTGATTTGGTAAACTAAATAAGAACAGTAATCCCTCGCTTATTGCAGGGGTTACAGTCCAAAACGAACCCTTGATGGGCGAAATCTGTAAATCCGAAAGTTGTTTTTTTTTAGATTTTTTTATACAATTAAATACTCCATTATACACTAAAAGCAAAGAACAAGCTCTTTTTACAGCCTCAAGCATTTGATTAACATAAAGACTACCAGGATGAAATGTTGAAAAAAGATTTCCAACGTAGTGCTTAGAGACGGTCACTATGATAGGACAATTATATATAGTATTACAAATGTTACACTTTGTTTCTGTAAAAAAATGAATGTAAACATCACATGTTTATTCACTCAGATTTCTTGATGAGGTCCAGTCATATTCTGGAGTGAATAAAATGAGCGTGCAGAACTTGGCTACAGTGTTTGGGCCAAACATCCTGTGGCCAAAATTCAAGGATCCGGTTGCCATCATGGAAGGTTGGTATTTAAAGCTCCTCAGAATTTTCAGTGCCAAACGGTTGATTGTTGTCTTGTGGGCAGGAACCGTCCTGGTACAGCAACTCATGGCGGTTTTGATTGGCCGGCACGACACGCTCTTCCCTCAGGAAGAGGACAGTCCCGCTGGCCCGCCGGAGCTCGCCAATAACAATAACGTTGACTTTCCTAAGCGACCTGTGGCCCAGGTGGCGGCTGTGGCTCAGAACGTGGAGAACAACAATGTGCAGGCGGTACACCAGTGCGCCTGGGAGGCGCCCGATTCCCTTGGCGACGACCGAGGATCCCCGCGCTCCGCAAGCCCACGGAACATTCCGGGATGCTTTCACAATACCCGAAGCCCGCCGCTTACCGTTAAAAAGAACCCCGCGTTCAGTAAAGGAAGCGGGATCGTAACCAACGGATCCTTCAGTTCCTCGCCACCTTCCTCGGATCCGAGCCTGGACAAGTGTCCGAATTTGATGAGCGGAGGGAGCTTACCTGGACGCCGGAATGGGACGCTAAAGGGTTCGGGCACAAAACTGGGAACTGGCGGAGTTACGGGAGGTGGGAATACCAACGGAGTTCTTCGCATGGCCGTCTCCGGTCCCGATGCGGTAGCTGCGGTCCTCAACGGACGCGGCGGTTTCTGGGTACCCAACGGATGTGTCACTTTACGGGACGCGAACAAAGGTTCGCGGGACTACCCCAATGGGGATCAAATGAGTAACCAGAACCGTCTCTCCACGTATGATAACGTGCACCTAAATCACCAGAACCTCCAGCAGCACAACCATGTTGCCTGTCTCAGCACCAGCTGTGAGGACAAACAAAGCGTGGACAGTGCCACCTGGTCCACGTCCTCCTGTGAGATCTCCCTGCCAGACAACTCAACTTCCTGCCGTTCCTCCACCACCACCTGCCCTGAGCCGGACTTTTACGGCTGCCACTACCAGGACGTGGACGGCCAAAACCAGGACGGCATCGGTGGCGGTGGGGATTCGGGAGGGGACGAGACTGCAGGGGACGGGGTGGTGAGAAACTGCGGCGAACATGGGAACAAATACAATGGAGGACATAGCGCTCTGCACAGCCTGGTGACTAGTCTCAAGCAGGAGATGCTCAAGCAGAAGTCGGACTATGAAACCAGGATAAAGAGGTGAGAGGATGAGCTCACATTAACAATATGTCTGTTAAATTATGTGTGTATGTGTTTAGTTCATTGGCCAATATACTGTATTAAACATATAAAGGTGGGTCTATCTCATAAAAACATTTTTCCTATGGTCCATTTTTTGGCTTTATGTTTGAAGTCCACTGAATAAAAGCTATTCAAATTGTTTCAAGAATACATTACTATACATTTTTATGATTCTAATTGAAGTAGGGAGAGACCTTTGCTCAAATCTGCATCCGGGTTCTGCAAGACTTCAATGAGTGGAATAAGCGCTGGACCAAAGTAGTTCCGCTAAGGTTTTTATTGAAATAAAAGAAATAAAAACAAAAAACATTATATTCTGTGCAGTACAGAACTAGCTGAGTGCGTGGGGGGTCGCAAATGCCCTGACACTATGGCTGACCATAATTTATATGTCAGAGAGACAGGCTAGCTCAGAGAAAAATATATATTTGACTAAGTGGTGGAGCACCCCTTCCTGAGCATTTACAAAATCCATAAGTATCGAGGCATTATCTTGATTACTCACCAAGAAAAAAATACTTCAATAAAATACATAGATAATCATGAGGTGCAACAACTACAACTAAATGAATAATCTGATGATGAAAATAATCAAACTGATATGTTCATGAACTTTGTATGGTGCAGAAGTACAATCCAGAAGCACTAATTAGTATAATTAAACGTAAGTCCTTTAATAGAGCACGGATTGATAGAGTCAGGAAGGCAGGCAGCAAGGCAACAACATCCAGGACACCAGAGGGAAACGAGCATTATCCGATAGAGAGGCAAAATGTTCCATGATCCAGTAATTACGAGCAGCAAAGTCAACAGTCCAATAATTCACTAGGCATCAGGCGGTGCTCTTAATCCAGGAGATCAGGTAAGGGTTCTGTACACTCAATAAACAAGAGCTTGGAACATGACGAAAAAGGCAATGAATTAGCAAGGAACCAAGGAGATAGATTACTGGAAAATGAAAGAACTCCATTCAAGTATGACTTTATTTGCAATATCCCAACAATATCAAAGTTCCAATGACACTACTTACATTCCAGCTTGGAGCAACGCAACCTGGACCTGGAATCTGAGATGGTGAACCTGCACGAGGAGCTGGACCAGGAGCGAAAGAAATACACCATGGCCGAGATCAAACTGCGCAACGCCGAGCGTGCCAAAGAGGATGCCGAGCGCCGCAATCACATGTTGCAGAAGGAGATGGAGCAGTTCTTCTCCACCTTCAGTGACCTCACTGCCACCGGGGGTAACGGTGCTTCGGCCCCCACCTTGGATCCTCGACGGCCCGATCGTAGCAACCCTATCTGGATACAGTGAGGTTGGGCTGCGCATAGACCCATAAAGACGAGCAGGGTTAAGCTTCCAGTTGTAACTTTTGGGTAGTATATTGCTCAAAAAAAAAAATAGGAGCTGGAAATTATAACAGCTGAATAGTTGGAAGATGATAGTGTTTTGCGAAAGTATTGCCCCCCAAAAAACTTTTGGACATATTGCCATATTTCATGCTTAAAACGCATGGATAAAAAGCAAACACGGTAAATAAATATTTTGCTGCGATCACAGCAGTATGGTTCTAGAGGTTTTTTACGTCTTGAAAAAATTCTTGGTCAGGCCAATACTTTCGGTAGGCACTGTACAAAAGTACCTGGAAAGGTTCTATGTATAATTACAGTAATATAATACACAAAAATAACGATGTTGCTACTGATACGGTATCAGCTATAGCAGCTAGCTGCTAGTGAGGAGTACGACACTTTTGAAAGGGCGATTTAACGTTCGAAAACAAATCCGCACACTTGTTTTTGAATAACTTTGACATAATATAAAAGATGACGTCGCCTTAGGTGCCGTCTGGGTGAAACTTTGTGTAAATAAAATGCTATTTAAAAATCTGTGGCGTCCTGTACAAAACTCTTGGTCCTCGTTCATTGTCTGTTATGCTTGTGTACATAAAGCGAGAAAAGTAAGAAGAAACCTACGTATAAAGAGAAAAAAATGCCTACATGTGCTATTTAAATTTACGGAAATGTTCACTGTATATGTGCACTTACTTCCTTTTTTCAATGTGTGTCGGGTTAATGACCAAAAAATAAACACAAAGAGCAGCGATTGTGTAGCAAGCTAGTTCAGTGTTCAACCAAATAAACTATCTGGTACAAGACGGTCATTTTAAACCTGCTGCTGGTCAATACAGGTGAAAAAAATGAGTCTACATGCTAGGTTAGCATAGCAATATATGAGCAAAGGAATAAATTGCCCCATTCAAACAGCCCTGTTTGAATGATGTTGATAACCGAAACAGCAGCACCCTCAACAGAACTCATTTTTTTAATGGTAAAGGGTGAGGGACTGTGACTGTTGTGGAAAAATTCACACATGTGATAAAAAAAATGATTTTATATATACATATATATATCTATGTATGTAAGAATAAAATGCATTCAACAAAATGAAATGGGCATTTTTGACTCTTCTTTCAGTGTTTCCTTGAGTTTATATTCAAAGAAATGTGTGAGAATGTTTTTATTAGAAATAAACAATCTTAATGCCATTTTTAAAGGGACAGTGTGTATTGTTTGAACATTACATGTCACAGTATTTTAGCGTGAAACTGAAAATAAGTCCTAAAATGCACAAAGGATAATTGAAAGACTAAAGTAACTGAACCGTTTTTTCTTATACAGAGGAACCTCTGTTCTCGACCATAATCCGTTCCAGAACCCTGTTCGAAAACCGATTTGTTCGATCACCGAAATCATTTTTCCCATTAAAGATAATGTAAATCGTTTTAATCCGTTCCAACACCCCGAATGTTTACCTTGAATGTTTAACGTAAACATGAAGCTAACCCAGGCTAATCGTACGTTCGCGTTATCGTAATCTTCCGTACGAAAGATTCCGCTAACATGAACGTGTAAAAATAAAAAATCAGTTCGTTTACAAGTCATTTAGCACCCTGGTCTCCACAACAAGTGGAGAGCGGTTCATTGGAAAGGGGGCTCCGTTCCAATACCCTGAATGTTGGGCTCCGTTCCAACACCCTGAATGTTTAACGTAAACATGAAGCTAACACAGGCTAATCGTACATTCGCGTTATCGTAATCTTCCGTACGAAAGATTACGCTGACATGAACGTGTAAAAATTAAAAAAAAGGATTAAAAAAAAGAATTATGAATAGGATTTCTTACCTTTGTGGTGGTCAGCAGAAGGCGCAGGTGGACGGTGGAGCTATTATTTATTTCTTAAATGCAATAGTTGTACGCACTACTTTTCTTTTTTCACTTTTAGCAATTTTGCTGCTTGCACTGACTTTCTTCGGAGGCATAATTAGGGGCTAAAACACTTTGTACACCTATATTAAAAGCAAAAGCAAAACGAAGCACGTCCGCATGCGATAACAGTTGGTCACAAAAAGAGCAATCTACACCCGTACGCCGCTCAGCATCGCATCCTAGCGTACGCACTCGCGCATTACCGGCGTTCGAACTCCGATTTTTTGATCGAACAGCAAAGCAAGAATTTCTCGAAATTTTTGGTCTGACTCCGATTTGTTCGAATTGAGAGGTTCCACTGTAGTTTTTTTCTTTATTTTTTTCTAAAGGATGGCAAAGGATCTTTTTAAAGCATAACAAGTCTTGGGAATAACGCCAATACATAACAGCGTTATTTTTTTCAGTAACGGGGTATTCTAACTTGTTATTTTGCCGCTGCCGTTACTTATTGTCAAAAGCAGCTGCACAATGCCAATGACTGCGAGTCCCTGCACAACGACGCTCCTTCCAGCGGCGCGGTTGTTTATGTCACTTCTTTTTGGATCATGTCACCAGCAACTACCATATAGTTGGATAGCGATCACGAATATAGTCTTTACTAAAGTGCCGCAAAAAAAGGCGAATGGGGGCTGATTAGCGAAAAATTTTAGCACCCGACTGGTGTCGTTTGAGAACGAAACGTCTCTGTAAGACGGCTCTTGAGTGAATGAAGGGAGCTGGCTCCCTACCAATCCAAAGCTCGTTCCGTCTGAGACACTTTTTCGCTCTTGCGATTGGTCAATATAAATATATTGGGGAGATTCTGTTTTGTTGACTTTAAATTTGTGGAGCATAGACAAGGTTAAAACATTTTTTGGAAGATTTATAAATATTCTAATCATATTTCCTGTGCTTTTCAGCATTAATGTGTTTATATAAAAATGTAAAGTGTATTCTTTTCTCTTTTATTTATCTTTTTCCTTTTGTTATTGGATTTTTTCTTTGGTTTCCTGTTTTTTCATATTACATATAATAACTGATGATGTAGAGATTAAAGCAACAAAAACAACCTAAAGAGCCGTTCGGAACCCCCAAAAAAATCGACTCTTTTTAGTGATGTGAGCCGGGAAAAAAATGTTTCTCTAAAATCATTCGGAATTCCCATCCCTTCAAGTAAACTCCAGTCAAAGACGTTGCCGCGTCTTTTGTATTTGCTCAGAAAATTTCAAATTATTTGACAGATAACTTATTTTTAAAGTAACTGAAATAGTTACTTTTTTATTGAGTAATTCAATTCCTAACTCAGTTATTTTTTGGAAGAAGTAGTGAGTAACTTTAATTACCTTTTTAAAGTATCGTGCTCAACACTGAGCATAACACAGTAAGTTACAAACGATGGGAAGAAATGATATTCATGTTTGGCGCTGAATGCGTTAACTGGTTTATTTTAACAGTTGAGTGGGTGCAGTTTTACATCTGAACCAAATCAACATGCTATACAAACCCAAATGGGTGCTATGAAAAATATATAGTTTTTGCTCTAATTATTGTAATGGTTTTGAAATTAGCAAAAAACAAAAAAAAAAATGTATACTTTTACTGCCCTCTAGCAGCCAGAGGCAGTATTAGGTAAGCATTTATTTAGAAAGATCAGAAATTTTGATGGAAATTACCAAAAGCGTGCATGTCCAAAGTACAAAGTTAGGGCCAATGATAACATTTTTACTGGTCATCAAATGAGTAAGATGTTGACTGCCATATAAAATAAATGTGTACAAAAGAAAAAAAATCCAAATTTTCCCGGATGATGGCAGTAGTCCTTTGGTCACCTTGCCCTTGGCTTTCTGCAAGAATTTTAGACCACCCCATTTTCCGGAAGGCGACTGTAAATGAAAAAAAAAGGAAAGTTGATTGTGAGGGCTGCTGCTTCCAGGACAAGTGGTAGTTGGAGTAATGTATTTCACTGAAATCCGCATCAAAGACGAGGTACGATGTCGCAACGCTGATGGCCAAGCACTGCAAACCTGTCACGGAGGGGGAATTTTTAAAAGACTGTTCAAACTATTTATATCTCATCTCATCTCATTAGCTGCACCGCTTATCCTCAGTAGGGTCGCGGGAGTGCTGGAGCCCATCCCAGCAATCATCGGGCAGTGGGCAGGGGACACCCTAAACTGTTTGCCAGCCAATCGCAGGGCACACAAGGACAACTCGCTCGCTCATTCACACCTAGGGACAATTTGGACCGGCCAATCCACCTGAAATGCATGTCTTTGGAATGTGGGAGGAAACCGGAGTGCCCGGAGGAAACCCGCGCAAGAACATACAAACTCCGCACAGGAAGTCCGGTAGTTGGATTTGAACCCACACAGGAGGTTCCCAGGACCTTAGAACTGTGCCGCACACGCGCTAACCACTGTGCCGCCGTGCTGCCCTATATATATATATATATATATATATATATATATATATATATATATATATATATATGTGTGTGTGTGTGTGTATGTATGTGTGTGTGTGTGTGTGTGTGTGTGTATGTGTGTGTGTGTGTGTGATTTAAAAACTCCTAAGATAAATACCAAAAAAAAAAACAATATCATAAAAAATATCGACTATACATTTTTACTAACTGGAAATCGCTTCCACCTCAAAGTACAGGGGGAAAAATTATATTCAAACATTAACATTGATTAAATATTAATTACACTATATAAAACTATAATTGATTGAATAGTATGCAAAAAGTCCATAAAAAAGACCACACATTTATCCAAGATCAAAGCTTTTGTTTATTTTTCAATAACATACATTACATACTATTGTTTTGTTTTTACATACACGGTTCCTTTAAAATGTGTTTGGACTAACTGCTCTCATTTTTCATCTCACTTTTTTTTTCATTTATTTTTTTGCAACATTTTTCACACTTTTATTTGCCTGAAGCTTTAAGATCATCAGCAAGCTTTTTTTTTCATTTTACCGTCACCGCAAAATGTTTGATGACAAGTGAAAACAATCCAGAGTAAAAGAAGAAAAACGGTAGATTGTCACCTGATTCAGATGACCTATACACCTATTACACATCAGCAACTCTGTTAAAGTTTTCAGTGCCATCCCGGGTTTTTATTTTATTGCAATTTTGGATTTTTGTTATTTACAACATGGCAACAAAAACTGTGTCGAAAAAATGACAAATAAATTCATGGAAATATCATACAGTGCCAAGTGAAAGTATTGCCCTGACAAGAACTTTTTGCCATATTGCCTCATTTCAGGGTAAAAGATTAAAAACTGTAAATAATTTCTAAGAATCATGACCATGTGAGACACAATGCTGAGGTGGAACCAAATTATTTCAACACTTTATATTATATAAAAAATGAAAAAAAAAATGCCTCTTTTCTCTCAACTAGGCCAACTGACTCCAGAAGTTCCCTGATGATCTGTGCAAAGGACAACTATGAGTCATACTCTGCATAAATCTACCCTTTTTGGAAGAGTGACAAGAAGAAACCACTTTCTGAAAGAATACCGTTTGGTGAGAGACACAAATAACATGAAGAACAAGGGGCTCCAGTCAGATGAGACCAAAATTGAACTTTTTGAGATGAATGCAAAGCGTTATGTTTGGAGTAAGAATAACCCCGAAAACACCATTCCCACTGTCATACATGGTGGTGGCAGCATCATGCCCTGGGATTTCTTCTTCAGCAGGGACTAGGAAAACCGTTGGAGTTGATGGGACGATAGATGGGGCCACATGTAGGGCAATTCTGGCAAAAAGAATCTGTTGGAGTCTAAGAGAGACCTGAGAATGGGGCACAGGTCCACCTTCCAACAGAACAACCTACCTAAACATAAAGCAAAATCTACAATGGGATGGTCTAAAACTTTTGATATAAAGGTGTAAGAATGGCCAAGTCCAGACATCAATCCTCGAGAGAGTTTGTGGAAAGATCTGAAAAAAAGCTGTGGACAATTAATCACCATCAAACCTCGAGGAACTATTTTGTAAAGAAGAATGGGCAAATATTTATGTTTCAAAATGTGCAAAACTTTGCCTAAAAGACTCGTGACTGTGATCTCAGCAAAATGGGGTAGTACAAAGAAGTAACTCACAGGTTGGCATATTTTGGCAACACCTACTTTTCATTTTCCATTTGTTGATTGTGTTTTGTATGTTGTTGATTTTTGAAAAATATTTTGAAATATGGCAATATATCGAAATAACTCTGGTGGGAGCAATACTTTTGCAAACCTCTGTGAATACATGGACATTTTATAAATGAGAAAATGCTGAATATTTTGCTGCTCTAAATAAGTTTGGATATCCTTTTTTTGACGGGACAGCTCCCCGCCTCTGATTTATTTTCCTTTCATTCAACTTTTTAGAGTGGCAAAACACGTCAACACACACTTTTATATTTGAATTCCCCAAAACGAGAACAATAATTACAGGATTCTCACAAAGTTGTGTTTTTATATTCATATTGTGTTGATTTGCTGATTTATTTTAAATACATAAATGCGAAACACACTCAATCATACAATAATGAAAACATGATTTGTTTCAACGTTTACATTCAGTGCCAACAAATCAGAAAGGACTCAAATATCTTGTTTTTTTCGTTATTGTTGCTTAAAGAATTAAATAATAAATACAAAGTAACTCAAATATATATTTTATCTGCATTTTTTGAATGAACATAGCGTGCATTTATTCATTCACTTTAAATTAATCTTATTTTATTTTGTATGATTTGAGTTATTTACACAAATATCTATGTTTGTTTGTGTCATAGGTTTATTCTGTTTTCAAAGAATACCAGTTTGCTATTTTGACTATTATACCTCACTGTGGCTTGTTATTTTGACTATTATGCACTGTTTACAATACATCATTGTTGCTATCGGCCAATCATGTTACTGTTTTTTTAATGTCCACACCCTTTAGGGCGGATTTTCTTTTGTATCCTGGGAAATATAATGAAAAGAAAGGGCTCAAGTGTGGGCCTTAGAACTGGTTGGAATTCTTTATCAGAAGGCTTCTCCCTTTGTCCTCCTTGCAAGTCCAAAATCCATTGAGGTCTTCTCTCCTTAGTTTGAGTGTCTAGTAAAGTTTAAACGTATAGACAGTGCTTGTTTTTTATGACCTGTCTTTCTTTGCACATTCTTCTGGTGTTTATTTATTAAAACGTCTAAATATAAGACCAGGAACGTTTGAATGTCATATGTTAACCGTCAAATTAGACGGAAAAAAATAAGTGGTCGGGATTTATTTTTTGACTGGTCACACTCAGAATAAGACAATTTTTTGGGGTCGAAATTCAACCAATCAGATGCCATTAAGTAAGGTTTACCTGTAATCAGGGTTGGGTAGGGTTACTTTAACTGGATTACTTTCAATTACTTTTGGATTACTCCAATACCAAATATACTAATAAAAGACAAAATAAACTAAATATGAATAAAATGACAAAATTTTGTGCAGGCTTGGGGAGTAACGGAATACATGGAACGGCAAAAATGATGTTGGCAAGCTGTTTGGATTTATTTTCATTTTGTTTTCTGTTATGTTAGTTTTGCCGGAGATCAAAGTGATCAAAGCCAGGGGATAAAGCTTACCACGTGTTGTGAGTCATCATTTTATTCATATTTTGTTTATTTTGTCTTTTATTAGGATATTTGGTATTGGAGTAATCCAAAAGTAATTGAAAGTAATCCAGTTAAAGTAACCCTACCCAACCCTGCCTGCAATGCATTTGAGGCAACGTTCTTGTTTTTCTGTTACTTTGTATTTATTTTCTTTCTTCATGTGTGGGTGAAGATGTAAGTGTAACAACAAGGTGTTGGGTTTACATTCAGGAATTCAACAAGATATATAAAAACAATCCGGAAATGTCAAGATATAGCATACAATTGCTTGAAAATATAGCGTAATGTGCAAAAACAATGAAAATAATAAACACTTTCAGTGTTGAATGTGAAGGAAAAATCCTCGTAACAGTGGAAAGCTGCACCCTGTTTAGAGAGAGAGATAGAGAGAAAGCGAGAGAACATTTCCCCGACCGACCGGACCCTGAACACAACACAACACTGTAGCTTATTCTGTAGACAGTAACCCCCTGCAGGCCATTTACGGTACTGCAGGTTTTACACCATGATTGATGGATTTTTAGTCGTGGTGAAACTAGCAAGTGATCAATTTTGGCGTTTAATAATTTGAGGAAAAAACACAATATTTCACTCCTTGCATTTTAACTAATATTTGCTAGTTTTAAGGCAAAAATAACTTAAGTGTTGCCATGCATTTGAAAAACTAAAGTCCTTTTTGTCTTTATCAAAAGGCACGCAACATTTCGAGCTACAACCGCAAAAAACTTTTTCATGAATAGAATACTTTTCCTTAATATTGGACAACTGTGCACGAGATTTCGTAGGATGCCAGTTGCTTATTTTAAATATTATCGCATACTGCTGTTTGTAATTTTGACTATTACATCATTCAACAACAGGGCTGATCTGTTTTTTGTAACATTGGAAATACAATAAAAGCGGGAGGGGGCTCTAAAACGGGGAATGGAATTCTCTTATCTGAAGGTTTCTCTCCCTGGTCTCTTTGGACGTTCAAAATCCATTGATGTCTTTCCACCTTATTTCTACTCAAGGTTGAACTCAACACTACAATTTTGTGTTCAGGCAAACATTTGTTTGTAGAACATCAGTACAACATAGTTATAACAGTAAAAACAGTTTGTTGTTTAGAAACTGTTGTTTTGTTTGATGTTTTTCTATGATTTTACTTATTTATTTATG
Organism: Urocampus carinirostris; assembly: GCF_059441175.1. Lineage (NCBI taxonomy): Eukaryota > Metazoa > Chordata > Actinopteri > Syngnathiformes > Syngnathidae > Urocampus > Urocampus carinirostris. The sequence continues at coordinate 20,100,723 of NC_142364.1, read as the reverse complement.
GATTGGCCATAAATACTAGCAAGTCTTTAAATTACACTGAAAAACATATATTGCAACAATATGTTGAATTTTGTTAGGCAGTGAAACATGATAAAATCATGTGGGTCAGAAAGGATTTTCTAAGCTGCGATGAGTAAGTGCTAATTCAAGGTATAAGTATCGGTATCGATACCGGCCTTTTCTAAGGCTTGTGATGGTATTTCATCCCTTCTTGTTGCCATGTAATAATTCAGAACCTGGAAAGTTTACAAAGGAACTTTTGCATCTTGGGGGTTTTCTTACGGTCTTCTCCTGTTCTCCTTGCGAGCTCGAAATTAATTTAATGTCTTCTCTCCTTATTTTGAGTGCCTACTAAACTAAATTAAATTTTCATTGAATGTTTTGCGTTTTTTTAAGTTGTCTGAAAATGTTTTTGATCAATGGCAATTTGTCACTAAAATAAGATAAGATTGCGTTGGCCCTTTATTTTAAACTGTAATAAAATAAATAGATTTTAACCACAGATGTTTTATCAAAGTGAAATAAGAAGCTTTTAGCATACTGGCCATTAGTCCCAATCCGCGTGCCCTTTGCCTGTACACACTTACATTATTTACATGCTGTGGTGTATTTAAACACGCCCAGGACCAATCCTGCAATATGTAGAAATAATAGTATAGATACATAAATATATACAAATATGTGACATTTAAATAAATTAACAAATAAATAAATCACGTAGTGCCCAAATATATTAAATGAATGCAACTTAGTCATTTATTTTGTTATGTTTTTATTACACTATTTATTTAGGTGTTTAATTATTTTTGATATTTATTTTGTCAATTATTTTTAATGTGTTTTTGGTGTATTCTGTCATGCATTTTTTTGTGTATTTTGTCAAGTATTTTGCCACGACAAAATGTTATCCAAATGAGGGACGGGTCAAACTGACTGAGCTTTTCACCTATAGCCCATTCATCCATCCCTGATTAACCAATAGGTGAAAAGCTCAGTCAGTTCGACCCGCCCCCTCACTTGAATAACATTTTGTAGCAAAGAATTATATGAAAAAAAATATAGGACAAGATAAATGACAAAATATAACACTTTTTGGAGGTTTGGGTTGGTGTTTGGACTGTTCTTGAAACAGGCACTTTAATGTTACGTTGCCAAAAAAATTGCAGTGACGTGCATAAAATCTTGCCCTTTTTTCCTACCTGATGTGTTCCAAAAATACGCTTAAAAACAAAAAAAAAAATGATACGGGCTCTTTGAACTCAGTTTAGCATCGTTAACACAAATTCAAAAGAGAAATTTTAAGGACACCTCAAACAAAACACCCTACCTTTTTTTCTACACATGGCAGGTTCAGTCCTCTCTTATCTAACGGTTGCTCAAGATGAAAGTCACGTGATGAGTTCAAAGACAAGGGCATATAAAACAGATTTTGGAAAGAGGAAGGGGGGGGGGCAAGAAGGGCAGCAGCCAGCCATTGTGATGCTTTTTCGTTCAAGTTTGATGCAATTCAAAGCTGCTTTTTGTATGCAATATACTGTTTTGTACGTGATCTAATACAAGCAAAGCAACTAGATGTTCATCCACATAAGAGTATAATTTTAAACATTGCTGCAATCTTTTAGTTTTCGATTTAGCATGACATCGCGCAGGCTCGGTCATTTTCTAATGATTGTTTCACATTTTTCTCAATTTTTTTCCTTTTCATATAGACCCCTTTCCAGCCTAACTCATCACCGGATCACCGCAGGATGCGCGTGCATTGTTGACCCAAAACAGCAGAAGTAGTAGTTCGAGTTCGAACGGTGCAAGAGAAGATTTGCATGTTGAGTTGCAGTTTTAGAGTCGCAATTTACAAAACCAACATACCTGGCTGTTGTGTGCACTTTTTTTTTGTAATTCCATTAAGAAACAGACATTTTCAAAAGCAACTTTGGAGCCTGTGGCTAGAAGCCTGTGGCTGGAAGCCATGAAAACAACTGACTGGACTAAAGATATGTCCGCACTTGCAGTGACCATTCCATATCAGGTAAGATATCATGGTGCAGGTCAGGCCAACTACGGCTAGGCTACATAACAACTCTCTCAAATTACCCCTGCCAAGCCTGTATCTCACCTATGATTTATCTATCAAACAGAAGACTTGGAGCTACAACTCATGGGAAATCACTGCATTCGGGACATTTGTATTTTAATCATAACAGAGACTTGGCTCAGTGTGAGGATACCTGATGCTGACAAGAAGCTAGCCAGCCACTCTCTAAATCAAAACGCCTTGCCGATTATGGTGCGCCGTTTGCTAGCTGAATGAAGAGTCCCTGAAATCAAATTATTTAAACCCTAACCCCTACACCACACGCGCGTATGGGTCTAGTTTGTACAAGAAGCTAGCCAGCCACTCTCTAAATCGCTTTCTTACACTGAAAAAAGAAACCCTCCAATTTTGTTGTACTTTTGTAAAATGACAATAAAGACCATTCATTAAGCTTCAATTATGTGTTTTTTATTTGTAAATCTACGTATTGTCGGGGGGGGGGGGTGATTCTGGTCCCCATTAACTGTGTTAACCAAGAGATTACTAATATATCTAATATAACCTGGCTCAACCCAATGCCACTGTGCAGCTAGCCGGCTGCTTGTTACAGTGAACATTTGTTGTTGTAAATTAGCCCGGGACGTCAAACCAGAGCTCTGATCGCCATATTTTAAATGTCAATCACAATAAAATTGGGGTTAACTAGTATAGCCATCACAACTTGGGTTGCTCGGATTATGTCAGGGGATTAGGAACCGTCAATTTGAGAAGTCACTATCGATGATCCATGATATTTTCCTGTCAATCGGCGGGTATAAACTGACATGAATTCTGCCATTCTGCCTCAACAATGCACGCGATGCATGGCTACGTCAAACTTGTCTAGAAACACGGAAAGGGGTCCATAGCGCCGTTCTTATTCTCCCTCAGCGTCGGAAGAATTCGGGGTTGCGCAGGCAGGCGGCTAGTCACCTGCAGCACCCGAGCGGTCCAGCCGAGGTCTCCAGGCTGCTGTCAGTGTCGGAGGCCAAGGTCTGGTCGGTGGACATGGATGAGATGTCATTGATGGAAGAGGACGGGGGAGGACTCTCGCTGCTGTTCACGGCTGCACCTGCGCTGAGGGAAGCAACGGCGGCGCCGCGGTTATAATGTACCGGAGGCGCCCTTGCCCGGCGCTTGAAAAAAAATCATGCCACACATGTAACAGGGGGAAACAGGACCCGATACAAAGTGATTGGACGAAAACACATCACAAGGTGGCTTTGAAACTTGGGTGTCGTAGGTTGCACGTGGAAACGATATAGTAAGTACCGTATATACTCTCCTATAAGTAAAATCTAGAGCTATAAAATAGAATGCAGTATCCACTTGCTGTATTACAGTTCACTTATCGCGGTTTCAGTACTTCCGAAACTTTCATCGTGCATTGTGTTTGCATTCTGATGGGTTAAACAGTTTCTGCCGGTGTCTGCCTGTGCATTAATGACGTTATACACATATGTAAAATTAAGATCCAGAACCACGCTGATAGAAGCAATATGCAGCTCTTATGATGCAGCTAAAACCATCTGTGTCCTTAGAAACTGGTCCCTGAAACTGGTTTCATCTGTCGGTGAAACATCACTAATAGAGGATCAAGTTATCATGATGAACCTTTGGGCGGAGCATTTTAACACTCTGCTCAACCAGCCCAGTAGACCCGGCTGCCCTTGCATAGCTCCCTGAACATCTTACTATGACAGATCTCGAAGTCTCCCCAACCTTCAAAAAAACCTTGCACACAGTCTTAACCCAGAAAAACTGTGAATCTCATGTACCCGACAGCATCCCAGCTTTACACGGACAATGCAATACTACATTTTAGAGGCGTGGAGACATGAGTGTGTCCATAACTTATTTTTGTGGCCATATACAAAAACAAAGGAGACAAATCAATCTACTCGAACAGTAGTGGTATCTCTTTGTTGGCCACTGCTGGAAAGGTCCTTGGCAACTATGCAATATCAGAATGGATCACCCCAGAGTTGCAGTGTGGTTCTTGAAAGGATAAGAGGACAATTGACATGATCTTTGTGACACGCCAACTCCAAAAGAAATGCCGGGAGCAGCAATAACTTGTTCATTGCCTTTTCTCGACCTGTCCAAAAGGCACAGTAAACAGAGACCAAGTCCTAAAGAGAGTTGGGTTGTCACACAAGTTTTTCAACATCCTCTCACAGTTCCAATCCTGAAATGATGGTAGTTGAAGGACACAGCCAGAACACTTAGTTGCGGGAACGAGTGAGGCAAGGCTGTGTTCAGGCTACAGATCTTTTCAACATCTTCCCCCTCTGTGGTACAACACTGCTAAGCAGGAGCATAAAGAAGCAGGCTGTAGTTACCATTATTGACCTCAGACTTGATGGTAACCTGGTTAACATCAGGAGGATACAAGCAACTACCAAGTTGACTTCAGAGACCATCATTAAGTTACAATACACCAGTGACAGTGCCCTGGTTGCCCATTCACCAGAGGCCCAGCTAAACATCCACTCAGTTGCTTTAACCAAATACACCAAAATGGGACTGATGATTAACACAAAGAAGATAGAGATACTCTGTTAGTCCAGTGCTGACCTCCCACCAAACCCAATAACCTGGAGCCCACCTTCAAATATTTGGGGAACATAATGTCTGACACCTGCCCATTGGATGAAGGGATCCAGGACAGCCTCAAGCAAGCATCAACATAATTTGTCTAAGAAGAAGGTTTTTTCCGAACAAAAAGGGCAGTTTTCAATAGCATCCAAATGACGGCGACAAAATATCATCTGAAGTGAAGAAGTAGTGTTCGTTGATTTCAATGTATAGTGCAATATTTAATTAATAAATAAATGTTTCTACTTTTTGACAATTGCATGACCTTTCTGGTATGCAACCATCGCAAAAAAGGGGGGATTTCTGTACTGAAATTAACGGGTCAGTTTCTATGTGCGTAAAACCAAATTAACACAAGGTGGCGTAGGACACGCATAACTGCCCTAGTCTAGCGACTGACCATGGCTGAAAACTCGTGTATTAAAATGTTACATAAAACAATTGTGATAAAATAGTACAGGTTGACAGGTACTACAGAGGCCTGTACTTTCCCCAAAACCCAAATCCCTATACATACTAGAGTACTGTCGACAAATATTCAATATTGTCTACAAAATACATAATCAATTATTATTTAATTTATCATTAAAGAAGAGTGAAGGACAGACAAACAAGACAATGGGGTGTGTGGAAAATTAAAGGGTCCAGTAAGGCTGTATATAAAATTGACTTACAGAGCAGTTAGGCTTATGCACTGAGAGTACCTGAAGGTGAAGGCTGTCCCTTCACTACGCCATTCTTCGTTCTCTCCTCAAAATTCATGACTTCTTTGTAGATCAATTCTGTGGAACACACCGGAAAGAAAGATAAAAAATTATATATTTTAATGACTGAAAATGGATAGAATCACCTTAAAAAGAGTTAGACAAGAAAACTAATAAAGGATGAAAGAAAGATTAAATTACATCAAAACAAAACATAAATAAATACAAGAAATCCTAACACAACATAATGCATGGTATTGTAATAAAAACAATGTCCATAAGGGCCACTTCTACACAAATTCGACATTTAACAGTAGTATCAGGTGAGAACAGGTGGCAAGGTTTTGGTATCCAATATCAAAATTGTTTTAAGGTATTAGTAGTCGTGAAGGTGGCTGAACTGATATCGCCATTATCAGGGTTCCTACGGCTTGAGGCAAGTTCATTTCAATACTTTTTAAGGATTTTTCAATGTCTTTTGAAATCAAATTTAAGACCAAGTTGACCAAAAAAACAATAATAAAGAAACAAAGCTAAAAAAAAAAAAGCTTGCACAAAATACATCGTGCCTTGTTTACATTACCTGGCAAAGCTCATTAAATGGACACTTTCCAATGGTCCAAAGTAAACGTCTCTGTCCGGAGTTGCTATGTGTATTGTGGGTAAACCTAAGATATGCATCTGCTCTGAGAAGCCCGACTGAAACCACATCACCGTTTTGATAGGTCTGTGATTGTGGTCACACGATGTTGCCAAGAAAGTCAATTGGTGAATTGTTAAAAAGCACAATTGACAAATGGTACTAAATATTTTTAGTTCAAACAAGAATAAATGGGATTCATGTGCCCACATTTTTAAGACTTTCTAAAATTGGATTTAAGACATTTTAAGGCCAATTAAGGCCTTGTTTATAGACTGATGACTTCAATGCCTTTTAAGACTTTTTGAGGATCCGTGGGGAGCCTGATTTTAGAATCAGGAAATAAGGGTTAGATGAAAAATGTACTGTCATTATTTCAAGTGATTTCAATCACAAATATTATGTTGGGTTTTAAGATAATTCTTTAAAATTGTTCTCCTATTTTGGCGAGATGTCGAGGGTGTTATGAATGAGTTGTATCACTATCTGGTATCGGCCTAGAACAAGATAGTGGTATAGCACATATGCACTAAAGTCATCTGAAAATATAAGAAAAACATATTGATTCAATCTGTATTTATAATACTGATGACATTGTTCTTTTTATGAAATTAATTAAGTACTAAGAAAATATGAATGAATTAAAAATACATACATATACAAAAACAGATCAAATACAGCGCTGAAGCTTAATTCACAAATTACTTGTTTGATAAACAGTATACTGGACTGTCTCAGAAAATTAGCATATTGTGATAAAGTTCTTTATTTTCTGTAATGCAATTAAAAAAACAAAAATGTCATACATTCTGGATTCATTACACATCAACTGAACTATTTCAAGCCTTTTATTATTTGAATATTGCTGAATTTGGCTTACAGCTTAAGAAAACTCAAAAATCCTATCTCAAAATATTAGAATATCATGAAAAAGTATACAAGTAGGCTATTCAACTAATCACCTGAATCATCTAATTAACTCGAAACACCTTGCGAGGGTTTCCTGAGCCTTAAAAACACTCAGCTTGGTTCAGTAAACTAAATCACAAGTATGGGGAAGACTGCTGATCTGACTGCTGTCCAGAGGACCATCATTGATACCCTCCATCAGGAGGGTAAGACACAAAAAGAAATTTCTCAAAGAGCAGGCTGTTCACAGAGTGCAGTTTCAAAGCATATCCACAAAAAGTCTGTCGGAAGGGAAAAATGTGGCCGGAAACGCTGCACAACCAAGAGAGCTGACCGCAGCCTTAACAAAATTGTGAAGAAGAGCCGCTTCCAGAATTTGGGGGAGCTTCAAAGACAGTGGGCTGAAGCTGGAGTCCAGGTATCAAAAGCCACAGTTCACAGACGTGTCCGGGAAATGGGCTACAATAGCCGTATTCCCATGGTCAAGCCACTTCTGAACTCAAGACAACGGAAGAAGGGTCTGACTTGGGCTATGGAGAAGAAGCACTGGACAGTTGCAGAGTGGTCCAAAGTCCTCTTTTCAGACGAAAGCAAGTTTTGCATTTCGTTTGGAAGTCAAGGCGCCAGAGTCTGGAGAAAGGCTGGAGAGGAGCAAAATCCAAGTTGCTTGAAATCCAGTGTGAAGTTCCCACAGTCAGCAATGGTTTGGGGAGCCATGTCAGCTGCTGGTGTTGGTCCACTGTGTTTCATCAAGTCCAGAGTAAATGCAACTGTGTACCAAGAGATTTTAGAGCACTACATGCTTCCATCTGCTGAAAAGCTCTATGGAGATGAGGATTTCATTTTCCAGCATGATCTGGCACCTGCCCACAGTGCCAAAACCACCAGTAACTGGTGCACTGACCATGGCATCACTGTCCTTGATTGGCCTGCTAATTCCCCTGACCTGAACCCCATCGAGAATTTGTGGGGTATAGTTAAGAAGAAGATGAAAGACACCAGACCTACAAATGCAAATGAGCTGAAGGCCGCTATCGAAGCATCCTGGGCATCAATAACACCTCAGCAATGCCACAGGCTGATTGCCTCCATGCCACGCCGGATTGATGCAGTAATCCGTGCAAAAGGATTCCCAACCAAGTACTGAGTGCATCAATGGACATTTTCAAATGTTTGATTTAGTTTTGCTGTTATAAAATTATTTTTTGACTTGGTCTGAGGACGTATTCTAATATTTTGAGATAGGATTTTTAAGTTTTTTTCAGCTGTAAGCCAAAATCAGCAATATTCAAATAATAAAAGGCTTGAAATAGTTCAGTTGATGTGTAATGAATCCAGAATGTATGACATTTTTGTTTTTTTGATTGCATTACAGAAAATAAAGAACTTTATCACAATATTCTAATTTTCTGAGACAGTCCAGTATAATAAAACATAATAAATCATGACCAGTAGTCAATAAAACATTTAAATTAAAAACTGTAGACATACGCATACAAAATGATGAATACTATTGCATACAAATAAAGTAACGTAAAAAGTATAAAAAATTTAAGCAAAAAATACTGCAAGTGAAACAAAAACTGGTACTAACAATGAAAGTTGAATTAGGAATAGGTTAAAGAATGAAGACTAGAATAAATAATACAAATTAAATATGATACGTGGTTGAATCTGACTCACCTTTCCACTCATCAATGGAGTGTTCTCTCTCATCTAGCTGCTTGTCATAGATTTGAGGCGGAGGCTGCAATATTAGAGAAAAGCACAGCATTTTTAGTCAACAAGCGTTGAAGCACCTTGTTTGCAACGGTTATATAATGCTAAGTTGTTGTTTTCACCCAGGTTGCTCAGTTCCTATGTACTGCAAGGGAATTTATGGTCTAAATGTACCTTTTATACTATATTCCAATATATACTTTTTTACTCTTCTTATGTATTTATACGTTTATATTTCTATTGAGCTCATTAAGTCAGTGGTTTTACGATTTCGCGGGCGTCATCAGGGTCGGGAGAGTAGGTTTCCCAAGTCAAAGGAACTTTTGCTCTCCAACTTGGGGGGTGCTGGTGGGCTTCCTATCTGTTATCAAACAGGTACACAGAGCTCCTTTCTGCTAACCCATACAACTTGAAGGCCACTATGGTGCCTGCTAGCTAGCCAAATTTCAAGGCGAGAGCTTGCTTTTCTCCTCACAGAGACGCATTTTGTTTATAAAGTTTACTCATTTATTATACTCACACGCCATCTAGCCACCAACATTATACGCTGCATTTAAATATGTGATTTCTGTCTAAACCAATCAGATTCATTCCGTGTGTTCATAAAAACAATCAGATTTGTAGTTTCCTTCTTGTGTTTTACAATAAATGAGCCTTGTGCTAGAGAAGGAGCGTGTTTTTCCTTCCTGAGCCGTATCTGGAAGCACGCACCTCCAATGGAAGGGGCCATCAAAACGTTTCCGACTCACAGTGTGTTTCTTTAACCTTGACAGTACGGTTTGAGATTGTTTGCAAAAACACACAGCACATCTTCTAATACAAACTGACTGAAATGGCTGTTATGCAATTTTGGGGTTGGATTCAAAATGTGTTTTTGTAAACATTCTCCTGAAATGATCAATACTTGCATCCCTTAAACACAGACAAAACAGTCAAATAAACCTTTTATATAAGATGTGAACAAAAAAAAAAACACAAAAACATGCTAGCAGAGGAAGTAAATATACAAACACCAAAACTAAACAACGAAACACTTGAATTGGAAAGACAAGTTATCGAGGCTTCTTCCACATGATAAAAAGATTTTCCTGCCTCTGATCAATTTATATATAAATAAGGGTCACTTTTGACATCCAATCAGCATATTTGGTCACAAAAAGGGAGGGAGTGGTGGTGGTCATTTACCATTGATATTTGGATGAGATCCCTGGCCTTCATCAGCGTGAGGTGACATTAGAGAAGGGGGAAAACAGCAAAACATGGGTTGAATAAGGCCACTCAGAATGTTATACAGTCAATCCACATCAAGTGCATATAGTTCTGTCATACATTTGAAACAAAAACCATCCCAATTTGTATCAATTCTAAGGCTTTTTTCCCGATCTCGCTGTCACTTCACTCGAAGGAGGCATTGATGAACATCATTAACAGCAAATACATATTTTCATCATCCGAAATTGCTTAAGGCCAAACTAATATCTGGTGCGTGACAAAACGAAAAACAATCATTTTGAAATAAAGATAATGTTTTCACTTTTACCAAATCAGGTATTTTCTGATCTAAAAAAATAGTTAAAGGCACAGTGTGTATTGTTTGATCATTTGATATTGCTGTCTGGTGAAAAAAACCCAAAGAACAATACAAACTATGGAGACTCAAAGCGAACAAAACACATGATTTTGATTCTCGTTTCTTTGCCCAGTAGGTTTTTGGGCCTACGTAGCAGCAAGATGGTGGGATAATACGTCAGCTCCATTTAAGCAGGGTTCATGTTATGTAAAATAAATGCAAATTTTTCAAATTTAAATAATACACGTTTGAATGATAGAGTATATTTTTTTAATTATTTAAATCAATTTTGGTTTTCTTTTCATGAATAAAGTTTATTTTACAACTAGGAGGCAGTAAATAATACACAATGTCCCTTTAAAGTTTCAAATCACAATACAAATCCAGATTTTGTTACAAAAAAAAGCCACTATGGGCATCCAATCAATGTTCCGCTGGTGTCGAAACTAAGGCATGGGGAGAATTTGACTTGCGGGGCCTCGCGAAAAAGCACTGCTGTATCGTTAAAACAGCTTCCAGTAACTTTACTTTTTCACAGTGTTCATTTCCAGTTAGCTTTTTGAAGTCAGCATGTTTTGTCTGGTAGTGCCTCTTGATTTTGAATATTGGGATAACCGCCACAGTCTCTTGGCAAATTAGGCACACGCAGTTGTTTCGGATTTCGGTGAAAAGATGCTCCAATCTCCGGTCCTCACAGGCAACTTTCCTTTTTTATTTACAGTCATTATGTCGGAAATGGGGTGAGAATTTAGCCAAAGGATTGCTGATATCATCCCAACATACATTTATTACAGCAGTCAACATTACTGGTGGGTCGCATATTATTTATTTTATGAGAAAGGCCACGGGCCAGTAAAAATATGATCACGGGCTGGCAGAAATTGCGGCATGCCTTCCCATACAACGACACTGAGTGGTCGAATAACACACACTGTCCTTTTAAAGCCCCAGTGTGTATTATTTGACCCCTAAATGGCACTGTATTGTTTATTGCGAAAAAATCCAGTGATAATAGCACAGCATAGCAGCAAGATAACAAACAAAAACAGCGTGGCATTCAATAAGGAAAAGGAAAAACAAATTCCTCAACCTATGATGTTTGATAAAAATTAACATTGGTATTATAGTTCATGTATTTTTGCCTAGTTTGTTTTCACTGAATGAAAATTGTTTTTAACACTAGGAAGCAGTAAATATTAAACACTGTCCCTTTACAGTAATATACAAAGTCAAGTCGTCCTTGCATCCTTTGAGTGTATGGTCTTTGTAAGGGAAAGTTTAGACACTCCCGACCTTTATCTATATTATTTTTGACCACCCCAAAATAAAAGTGTAATGCTGACATGATAAGTCATGAGAGGCTCAACTGTAGGCTCACTCACCGCTTCCACCTCAGCCGGATCGTACCACACGTTAATGTACGGGTGCTGCAAGGCTTCGTCCACCGATATCCTCTTGGCGGGGTCGATGATCAGCATTTTGGACAGCAGGTCTCTAGCCTGGCTTGCTGTTATATGTAAAAAAAAGACAATAAGTTAAGAATGCACAAAATTCGAATCTGGTTACATATTGTGAGGGACAGGTTTGTCTGTGAGGAATCATCAATGAATGAATGAATGCCTTTATTTTCATTATACAAATGTAACGAAATTTGACCTTCACGACTAGGACACGCATAGATAGGAATAAGAAAATATGTACATGAAAAATAGAAAAAAAATTAGAGAAGAAAATGTGTGCAACATAACCAGATTTGACTTTGTCTGAAGAGGTACTGGTAGGTCCAAATATGTTGTCATATGGCTGTGCAAAATGATGATTCCTGTTCAGTTTTTTTAGTGAAGACTGGAGTTGAGAATGGTGACAGGTCTTGGGGAAGAAGCTGTCTCTGAGTCAGACGCTGCCATACTTACTACCTTTCGACTTATGTAAAACAGTACATCCAAACATTTTTTCGGGAAGTCGAAAAATATCCAGATAAACTCTTTTTTCATCTTTTTGGGGGTTTGGGTTGGAGTTTTGACTTTACTATAAGCAGGCCTTTTCTTATTTTCACCATTTTTATGCTCCACAGACAAACAGATAAGAAAAAAACCCTGCAGAGCATGACCTTTTTCTCAAGAACTCCCCCTCAGCCCTCTTTCCTCGAACCTAACATGTTCTGCACCGAACAGCTCCGATAAAAGTAAGATAGGTGCAGTGGAAAATGAAACATAAATGTTATTTGAACTCCGTTGGACATTATTAACACATCCTTAAAAGAGAAAATATGTAACTTTCAACTCTTTAAGAACACTTCAAACAATGTCCCTTAATGTCTGCTTTGGATCATCTTTTATCATACTTTGCTCTTAAATGATTTCGCAAATTAATGGTAAATGGACTGTATTTATATGGTGCTTAACCAGTCACTGAGGACCTCCAAAGCGTTTTACAATACACTTCACACTTCACTCATTCGCACACACACACACACACACACACACACACACACACACACACACACACACACACACACACACACACACACACACACACACACACACACACACACACACACACACACACACACACACACACACACACACACACACACACACACCAATAGTGGAGTCAGCCGTGAGGTGCCTACCTTCATATTGGGAGCATTAAGGGTTGTGTCTTGCCCAAGGACACTTCCACATTTAAGCAATCAAACCTGCAACCTCTTTGGTCCAAAGACAATATCTCTACATCCGCCCCAAAAAACTAAGATTTTCACTTTAAACTTTCCTGAATTTCCTAGTTTCACTATAAATAACTACACATAAGACAGAGCTTCCACCCGCAGCAGCCTCTGCATGAACTGCCGGTAAATCTGTAAAATGATACCTCTTGATGCTCTCTATTTCATTACTCCATTTCTTCATCTATCAATCCATACATCCTGTTTCTGTCCAAGGGGAACTTTTTCCCTGTCTCTCTGGCTGGCTTTTGTCGCAATCCCTTCCTCTTTGTGACAGTCTGATCTTCCCTTTCTAGATTGATGAATATTTTAGAAGGCTGTAGCTTCAAAGTCACAGCAGACAGCCAGCCAGGGAAAAATAACAAATCAGCGGAACAGCTCAAAGGTGGAACACTTGTGTGTGCGTTCAATGAATCAAGTGCGACATCAGCTCAGTGACAAGAGAAGGGATTAATACAGGTGTATTGTTTTCCTTTTTTTTAACGTTGCCAACGACAATTCACCAGAAAAGGAGATGTTACTGCTGCTACCAATCGTGTGTGTTCTTCAAGAAACAAACTGATATAAAGACATAAAGGAACAGTATCTTTTTAGCAACCTAAAATAGTTAGTGTTGCCATGTAAAGACACGTCAGGAAGGACGAACCTGTAGAAACAAAAAACAACTAAAAGGAGGGAGGCGCAAAGGTCTGAAAACATGTATTCTTTTAAATAAATGATCAGGGTTGGGTAGGGTTACTTTAACTTGATTACTTTCAATTACTTTTGGATTACTCCAATACCAAATATGCTTATAAAAGACAAAAGAAACTAAATATGAATAAAATGACTACCGGTAAATTTTGTGCAGGCTTGGGGAGTAACGGAATACATGGAACGGCAAAAATGATGTTGGCAAGCTGTTTGGATTGATTTTCATTTTGTTTCTGTCGCATTTTATGTTAGTTTTGCCAGAGATCAAAGAGATCAAAGCCAGGAGAGAAAGCTTACCACGTGTTGTGAGTCATAAGTTTATTCATATTTAGTTTTTTTTGTCTTTTATTAGCATATTTGGTATTGGATTAATCCAAAAGTAATTGAAAGTAATCAAGTTAAAGTAACCATACCCAAACCTGTAAATAATTTAACATTCTAGTCTAGTAAATGAGTTGTGGTTGATTAGATTATGTCTCAGTAATTATATGACACAGTGTAAGATAGCTAAAGAAGACATACATATTTTTTCTCCATGAGAAATATTACCATTTGCTATTGTCTCACCTTTCAATTTGTTGTGCTCAGAATCGGCAGGGAAAAGGCAGTCTGGGAAAAGTTTGGGAAAGGTGAGGCCGGCGTATTTGGGGCGGTTTTCCACATAGTTCCTCACGGTGGGCTGCAGCTTTTTCATGAACTCCGGCGACGGTGTACCCAGCTGCTCGATCACTTTGTTCCATTGGTCGATATCTGAGATGAAATTAAGGCCAATGCAAATATGCGTACAATGGCAACACCAAAGAACATTACTGGAAAAAAAAGACACTACTATATTTTCTGGACGGTAAGGAGTACCTAAATTGGTCGGGAATTTGAATGTGAACCTTATGATTCGGTGCGCCTTACATATTGGCAACATTGGAAATGCGTGACCATATTTGTGCAATTATTGATCAGTGGATTACCGTTTTCGCTGACCACAATTGCATAACAACAGGGATCGAACTGGACAGCAATGGCAAGCGCACCAAATTGTAACCACCACGCCACTAGCAACAGGGATGGCTGTTCATAATTGTGTAATGTTGAATGCTATGGGGATTGAACCCAGGGACGGCGGATCACATTCACTGGACTGCTAGGGATGTAGATCACACATGAAAAGGCATTAGGTCTTATCTCATTATAACACTGTTTTAAGTCACGCTACCAGATATGTTAGTGTAGAGACAATGATGTTTCCGATTTCTCTGCTAAAACTACATAACAAACGTTTTAAATACATGGGGCCATACATTCTTTTATATTTTACAGGACGACTGCAGCCTGGCCCAATTCTAACATCAACAGTTCTGTACCGTGACTAAAAATTCTATGATGATAAGACCTATTTTTGTGTGTCGTTTGTATCCCTTGTTGTCCAGTGGTCAGAATCTGGCGCATTCCACACTGGGATAAGGGTTCAGTTGTCGTCACATCTAATGTTATGCAATTGCCATTAGTGATACTCTGGAGCTCAAAATTATAGAATAATTTCCCAACAATGCCATTATTACTTCCCATTAGTTTAAGGACATTTTGTTGGGTCTATACCATGCTACGACAACACTTTTAAACTGATCAAAATTAGAGGACACTATCAGGTGTCTCCCACTTGATGGTGCTAATCTAGCACAAGGTGCTAGTTTCCTTGATTATCTGTCGACCCCCAATGAACTGGCATTCTAAATGCCATTTTCACTGACTCTGCAAGACGGTGGGCTGTTCTGAAGTGACCAAAAGAGATGACCCTATCAGCCTTAGCAAGACATGTTGATCGTTCCAAATCTGCATTTTTTAGATTATTTTATTTTTACAAAACTGCAATCTCTTAACTCGCCCAAGAAGGCTGGTCGACCACGGAAGACAAATGCAAGAGAGGACTGGTCACTGCAGAGGAGGTCAATGGGTAATCGTTTCCACACTGCAGTCGGATTTGCTTGCCAGTTCAGTCACGAACCTGGTAAGAAAGCTAGACTGATCTTTGCTGAGGAGCATGTTGTGTGGACAGAGGAGAACCAGTCAAGATATCACTCCAGTGATAAAAGCAAATTATATTTATTTGGGTCTGATAGGAAGCAATATGTTTGGCAACACATTGAAGGAATAATAAACCCAAACTGTGTAAAAAAAAGTGAATAAAAAGTGGAGGAGGAAGTGTCATGGTTTAGGGCATGTTTTCTGCAGCAAGAGTTGGGCATCTTGTAGAGCTACATGGCTGAGTGAATGCAAATGTGTAAAAGCACCTTTTACAAGAGCACATGGTTCCTTACTTGCCTTCATCGCCTAATCAGCCTGCAGTCCCCATGCAGGATAATACTCCATGTCTCACAGAAATACAGGCAAAAAAGTTACCTTAAAGATAAAAACATTGAATTAATGGCATGGGCTGCCCAGAGTTTATATCTCAACCTCCGGAATGTCCTCGGTGACAAAATTGTGGTCAAGAAACCCACTAAAATCACCAAAATGTGGAGGAGACTGAAAAAAAAAATTGGCCAAAATCACACCAGAGCAGTGTGAGGGTCTTGTGCTCTCCTGTGGCTGCAAATGTGCTTAAGTCTTTCACAGCTGAGGCCTGTACACGTCTTACTCACTGCTGACTGTTGTAACCATTTAAAAAAAATCCATGCCAAAGCCATTGATGTTCTCTAATTTTGATCAGTGAGTTATTTAATTTTGCCTTAGTCATTTTGTGCAAAAGTGTTGTTGTACCATGATACTGACACAATAAAATGAAATTTAACCGTGGAACAGTGTAGATGGTATTACTTCAAATTAATAATTTAAAAAAAAGTTGTTCTCTGATTTTAATCTTCAGTGTATATTTCGAATGACCAAAGCGCAAATACGCCACATTTCATTTTTTGTGCAAAGCTTTTATACTGTAGTTTTTATTCCTCGCGCCTTATAGTCCGGTGCGCCTTTTTTATGTAAATTATATCATAAAAGCCTTGTTTATGAGTTGGGAGGTATGGTTGAGGAGGGGCTCTCATGCTCCCCTTTTCTTAATAATCCTGTAAATATGGTAATGTTTTTAGGGAAACGTAGTGGTTAAGAATGTTCTTCTCGATTCATTTTAGGAGCAAGCAAATTCAAGCACTGTGCTACACCTAAATAGTTTCACTGCAATAATACTAGTATGTATTTTGTGTTCAATTCTAATAAAAAAGGAGTAACTAATAAATTAGATCCGCCAGAGATGCAGCAATTACTAGACGTCGGGGTTACCCACATTAAACGGTGGCTCAATAAAATGAGGCGGTGTCGGACTTCAGAAGGATACGGTCCGTTCCAGGGAAGAGAACCGTTCCTCTAATCATCTCTGCAAAGATGCAGCCCACTGACCACATGTCCACTGGGTGCCACCAAACACACATGCAGGGTATACAGACTCGAATTACTGCCTAAAAACCTCAATGATCTGAGTGTTAAGGTTCAAATTTCAACTTTTTGGGGGAAAATTACAATTCTGTGTAATTTTTAATGGGCGCTGTAATTAGCTTACTTGTTATTTCAGACCAGTGAGGTGTAGTGAGTGTGAGTCTGGTGAGGCACAGTCCGATTCACAAACAAATGATCCTACATCTTATTCCTCATTGGATTGGCAGAGCAAAAAATCAGTATATAAACTGTAGCATAAAAAAAAGTTTTATTGTCTTACCTTAACTTATAAATTGACTCTACGTGCTGCTCCTGTTGAATGAAAGCATCTACAAATAGGCATGAAAAAACATGCATGACTTAATGTGCTGGTAGCTCGCTAATTCGATTACTTGGGACTGAGTGGGACTGAGGTGTTTGCCGAATCAGAATTCTTGGACTGATTACTGGCCTCTGCCATTTGGCAAAATAATTGCTTGCCTCACTTTGCATCTGCAGATGCTTAGGAGAGAAATAGGCTACTTACTGTTCCTCATGATAAAAACATCGATAGACAGGTAATCCTTCATTATGTGAAAGAGAAAAATACTGGATGGCTTGTCTTGCCATTCTATTGGTCAGGGCTGAGTTGAGCCCCAAATAGGAGTCCTTTGTCTCACTATAGCCCTCTGCCATGTGGCAAGAGACTAACCTGCCTCATTCTGTAATTGCAGACGCTCGGCTTGGTAATACGAAACATACTATTTTGAATATTTATAATATTTAAATAAAATGTGAAAATTCAGCGACTTTTGAAAAAAAACAAATCCAAAGAACCTTAACACTGAATAACAATTTAATGTAGTTTTAATTATATATCTCCACGATTACATAAAAGGCAGAGACTGACTACTCTGACTGCGCATTACTGTTTTTTTGTTTTGGTTTTTGTTTTGTCCAAATTTAAATAAATTGAACTCACTTAATGCAACCAAAGCCTATAGACATCAGATATACATTTTTTGACGGTTAAATGTGTATGGCTAGTTATAAATAGAAGCTATTCAATACACAAGCCATTTTTCCAATGATAGTCTGGAAGCCAAATGCCTATCATTAGCAAGATGTGAATTACACTTTGTGTTTACTCTCTCTTCGAATCAATTTACCGCGCCTTTATTTTGACTGACACATCCAAACAAGGCTGAAATCACAACAGGCCTTTTTCAAAATTGCTCAGACTTGCTTAAATGCTTTAAAAAGTTGCCTAGAGTCGTAAACAGATCCATTTAGTAATTGTGTCGTCAACAAAACTGCACTTTGAGTTGTCATGAATCACCAAATCCCCAGATTTCTGTAATGCCTCATACGCTACCATGCGTTATTATTAATCGGAGTGTTGAGACTCACATGCTTTACATGCGCACTCAGTCACAAACCATTAAGGATCCAATTAAAGCTTCCCCACTGTAGATGTGTCACTCCAGGTAGGGTTACTCAACAACAAACACTTGTTGAAATGTTAAAATAGAAAACAAAATACCAAGCATTTAAATGCGTCATTTTGTCTGTTTATCACAGAGGAAATCAAGCATCGCTGTGTTAGTTTTGTGCCTTGGAAACATCTTTGGAACATAAGGTGACTGTTTATATGGTGCCTTGAAAATGATTGGCCCTCCCAGGAACTCGATTCAAAATAATCAATATTTAATCTTTTCTTTTTCTAAGAATGACACGTGCATCACAATAGTCAAAAGAAACCAAATGTATTCAACATTTTGTATTGTGCAAACAAATAAAAAAAAAGAAAACAAGTGTTCCAAAAATATTGTCCCCATTTGAATTAGTACTTTGTTCAACCTCGTTTTGCTGTGATCACAGCCACAAGTCTTTTGGGGTATGTTTTGCACATCTTAAAACAAACGTTTTTGGCCATTCTTCCTTACAAAACAGCTCAAGTGCCCTGAGTTTTAATGGTGATGCCTTGTTCACAGTATTGTTCCAATCTTTCCACAAATGGCTTGGCTATTTAACACCTTTATATTGTTAGTTTTAAACCATTTCATTGTAGATATTGCTTTATATTTAGGGACGTTGGCCTGTTGGAAGGTGAACTTGCGGCCTATTCTCAGGTCTCTTGCAGACTACAACAGATTTTCCGCAAGAATCGCCCTGTATTTGGCTCCATCTTCCCAGCTACTGTATTGATCTTGCCAGCCCCCTGCTAAAGAAAAGCAACCCCAGAGAATGATGCTGCCACCACCATGGTTGACAGTGGGGATTTTCAGGGTGTTGTGCAGTGTTACTCTTACACTAAACGTAACATCTTGCATTTATCCCAAATAGTTACATTTTGGTCTCATATGACCAGAGCACCTTGTTCCACTTGTTATTTGTGTCATCTTGCAGAGGCCAAATTAGCCTTTTTTGGGTAATATTTCAGAAAGGGGTTTCTTCTTGTTACTCTTTCATAACGGGCAGATGTATGGAGAGTACAGCTGATAATTGTCTTATGCAGATTGTCCGACCTCAGCTTTGTATGTTTGGAGGTCGTCCAATATGATCATTGGTTTCTTGATTGCGTCTCTTATTAGTCCTATCCTTGTTTGGGCCAAAGTTGTGAAGGATGGCCAGATCTTGGTCGGTTTGCAGTGGTTTATGCTTTGTCCATTTTGATATTATTGCTCGCACATTGCTCCAGAATTGCTGTGAATGTTGCAAAATCGTTTTGAATCCCCTTTCTGCTTAAAACCTTTCTACATTATCCCAGACCTGCCTGGTGTGTTCTTTGGTCTTCATAATGCAGTCTGCTCTCCAGTTTTGTGTTTTTGTAGAGCAGGTGCATGTAAAATGAGACTTAAAGACAGTCAATTTTAGTCATTTAGGTCAACATTGGATAATTTAAAGGTCACTAGGGAACTTCTGGATTCAGTTGGTTATGCCAAAGGAACAGGGAGCCAATATTTTCGCAACACGCACTTTTTTTGGTTGTAAATATTAAATAAAATGTTGATATAAATAGGTTCCACTTCAGTATTTTGTCCCACAAGATGTCGATTCTAAGGAAATTTCACTTAAGTTTGAAGCCTGCAATATGGCTATATAACAAAACGTTGTTCGGGGCCAATAATGTTGTTAGGCGTGTGCGTGCTACTAAAAAAAAGTAACTTGATTTAAATAAAGATAATACAAAATAATACAGCTAAGCTTACTGAAATTTATGAAGTCAATACTATTAAGCTGACACAAATATTGATATTTCCATTGCATAAAAGCCATACTTTAAACAAGGATACAGTCCCGCCCGGGGAAAAGGATTTTGTGGCGCACCATTTCTCCCATAATGCACCCCACCGACCATATGTCCACTGTATGCAACAATGGCAAGAGAAAAGAGAAGAAGGAAATCAAAAGGTTAGTGTTAAACCTTGAAGACATCGAGAACAGAAAGCAGTCATTACAAAGCAGCAGGTAATTAAAGTGCAAAGTCTCCTTCTTTAGCTAGTTTGTTTGAGAAAAAGAGGCTTGTGAAGCTTTAGTGGGATTAAAATATCAGGAAATGTTAACCCAGGCTACCTGCGGGGCTCTAATAATATGAGGCATGGCAGTCATCAGGGTTCTGTTTTGTCTCCTGCTGTCTTACTGAATATATTACACACTTTGCATACATACCAGCGTAATCAATGATGCTATTCACCGATTAAATTAACTCTTATTTATGACTTGATGTATTAGCTGTCTGCAAACACAAGTGCAGGGGTGATCGTAGTGTTTGCTCATAAGCGATATCGTTCGACTAATTGGATTGAAATAGAGAGCAATAGATGCAGGATTGTCAGGTGCTGCCTTAGCTCATTGTAGTAAATACGTATCTTAGGTCTTTTCAGCCTGTCTTTTTGCCCTCTGAAATTCTCTTTGATGAATTGTAACCAAAAAAGGTGTGTCCTTACCATTCTCTTTGTAACCCATCCCCAATATAACTTCAGGGGCTCTGTAGTATCTTGTCACTACGTAAGGTGTCATCATGAAGCTAGTGCCAGCGGTCCGAGCCAGGCCAAAATCCAGGATCTTTAGCGTGCAGTCGGACTTTACCACAATATTGCTCGGTTTCAAGTCCTGCAGGACAGGACCAAAAATAATTTAAGAACTTCTGCCAGTAGAGCAAAATAAAACATGATTCGTATATGGATATGTTCCCTACCCTGTGAATTATACCCGCCGAATGAAGATGTTTGATGCCGCATAACATCTGATAGAGCAAGTAGGACATTCTCTCGTGGTCCAGCTCCATCTGGATCACTTGGCACAGGTTGGCATCCATCAGCTCCATCACTAGGTATCTGGACAACGGTCGGGTTAAGCATTACATTCGATCACTTCAAAAATAGTTTGGGACCGAGAAATGTATACAGTGTGGTTTATAAGGGAAAAGGAATTAGGATTAAAGTTGTCTTTATTGCCATTGATATCAACGTTGTGTCACATTGTATGCAACGAGATTAGACATGGCAATATATATATATATATATATATATATATTGTTTTCACAGTTCCCTGCAATAATATATATATTTTTTTTTCACAGTTTCATTTGGCAGCATCAAAAAAAGAAACAAACACAAAATTGTTTATTTATAGTTTTGTGCGTTGGTTTAAGGTTGTAATCAAAACCCTGGGGAAGAATATGTCTCTAAGCCTGTTCGTCCTAGTTTTAAATTACCAGTAGAGCCCACTAGAGGGCAACAGGTCAAAGAGGTGGGTAATGTCTTTTGTAATGAAAATGGGTCTGCTACAGTATCGCAAGCGGACAATGTCATCTAGACTGGGCAGAGAGCGGCTGATGATTTTTTTGGGCTGTGTTAAATATTCTTTGTATGTTTTTCCTGTCTGCTGCCGTGCTACCATCATTCCATACGGTGACGCCGTATGCCTGAATGCTTTCCACTGTGGCTTAGAAGGACGCCACCCACATCTGTTCCAGGTTATTCCTCCTGAAGTCAAAAGAAAGCATCCCGCAATTGTGAAACGCATCGGCCCGGTATTGCAGTACCTCCGGGATTGGTGCATTCGCAATGATCGCAACAAGGCTTTAGGGCTAGGACCTTAGCTTAGCCTTTTGGCTGAGAGTAAGTGTCCCGGCTCCTAGGCTTTGTAGCATATAATGAACTGACCGATAACGGATAATGGATAATGAATAACGAAGATAGATCAATAACCCTTAAAAAAACCCCTCCCCACCACAGCCATGGTTTTGGCAGACCAGGAGAGGTCCTCAAAGCTGTGCACAGCCAGGAAGGAGTGGACTCTCTCCATATAGTCTCCATCTATGATGAGTGGAGCTGGGTTTGTGCGTGTCCACCTGAAGTCAAGTATGACATCCTAGGATTTTATGGTGTTGAGTATCAGGTTATTTTTCAAACACCACGTCATCAGCGTCTCCACCTCCTTCCTGTATGCCTTCTTATCCCCATCAGAGACAAGTCCCACCAAAATGGTGTCGTACTTGACAATCATGTTCGCGAGTTGGTGAACAGTCCAAGGTATACAGGGTGAATGTCATCCAAGCATAGTTTTTTTAGGTTTGTTATATCAAAATAATTTAGTAAAGGCTCCCGTACACCATCTACTTTTTCATGTATCTACCTACCTACCTACCAACCAACCTACCTAACTACCTACCAACCTTCTTGTACGTCCATCCAACGCCTGCCCGCCCACCAGCCAGTCCAACTGCCCATCTGTCCGTCTATCTGTCTGCCTGCCTGTCTGTCTACAAAACTACTTACACTGATGACATTATGGAGATTGTCTTCTCACAACAAAAAGTGTAAAGAAAATGTGAGAACCCAGTGTGTGTGCAATGTCATGAGTCACGATGTGCCAAGTAAAGAAAAAAAGGTTGCTATAGGTCTGTGAAATCTGGCGATGACTTTTAGTGTAGGTGTCAACGGAGGCAAAAGCTGTACTTACACATCTTGGAACTCCTCTAATGATTTTTGCGGCGTGAAGACATTTAATAAACTGATAATCTGGAGAAGAAAGAGTAAGTTTTTTGAAAAGATGACAGTATGCAACATATGTAATACACAATTGATAGGTTTAACAAAATTAAATGTATTTTCTTGGGGTAGGGTATTAAAAATGGCAACATTATGTGTGTATTTTCTATTTGAAAAGTATTACTTGAACAAAAACTAAACATGAAGGCTTAAATATGACTTACATTTTTGTGATTGACACATTTCATGAGCACCAACTCGCGGTAAGCCCTTTTGGCATGCGTCTGGTTCTGGAAAGGTCTGCTCAACTTCTTGATGGCCACGTTTCTGTCAAGGACTGCATCATAACCCGCACTATTGATGAAAACAAAACAAAACAACATGTGAATTTTCTGTGTTGGACTCAGCATTAAAAAACAGCATAAAGCTGGCTTGTTAAATCTTGGAACATGATGTAGCAAGGTTATTATGTTGTTTTAAGTTAGTTACTTAGCTACCTGCTATGTAGCTTTATAATAGCAATGATTAATTTTGTCAATTAAAAAAAAAAGATAAAAAAGGTCCATTAAACCTTAAAATATGTTGAAGCAAGGTTCTTAAGTTTTTTAAGTTGGCAATTTTGCTAACTGCTGCCTAGCAATTAAAAAAGCAATGATTAATTTGTCTAAAAAAGCAAATAAATGTGGTCCATTAAATCTAGGAATCTGTTGAAGCAAGGTAGTTACAGTTTTTAAGTTAACTACTTAGCTCACTGCTAGCTAGAAATATCATAATTGCAATGATTAATTTCTCAATAAAAGTAAATAATAAACGTTGTCCTTTAAACCTTGGGACGTGTTGAAGCAAAGTTGTCACATTTTCTAAGTTAGCTACTTTACGGCTATTCAGCAATTTTAAAGGCATTTATCTGTCAATATCTGTCCATTTTGTTTTGTAGAAAGGTTCCTACGTTTTTATTTTTAAATTTCAGTTAGCGACATAACTAACTGCTAGATACCAATTATAATAACAATAATTAATTTCTCAACGATAGAAAACAATAAACATTGTCCGTTAAACCTAGGAACATGTTGTAGCATGCTTGTTACATGTTTTAAAGCTAAATATATAGCTAACTTCTAGCTACCAATTACAATAATTTCATTTTCAATTAAACCAAACAATATATGTGCTCTATTACACCTTAGAATGTGTTGTAGCAAGGTTGTTACCGTTTTAAATTAGCTACCTAGCTAAGTGCTCGCTAGCAACTACTACAGCAATAAATACTTTGTCAATAAGAGAAAAAAACAACAAGACAGATTGTGTAAATTCAAGAAATCGTGACTAGCAATAATGGAATTTAGATGTTGTCTTACGTGCAAAACATTCAAATTAAAGTTTGCTTTCATTAATTCTATATGAAATGAAATGTTTATTGAAAAATATTGTTAGATACATTAATCAAAACATGACACAAAACTGTCACGGTCGCCTTGGTGACCAGTCTGCCCCGCCCCCTGGGCAACAGCTGAAAGCAGTTCCACTAATGGTGGGTCTGTATTTAAGGCTGCATGGTGGGCTCTGCGGTTGCGGGTTCATTACTACTCATTCTTCACAATCCCGGTCTGTTATGCCTTGTCCTGTTTAGTCTGTTATGCCTTGTCCTGTTGAGTTCGTGCCGGAGGAACTCTGTGTTGTTCTGTTTTGCCCCGGAGTATTGGGCGACTTTTATTTTATTAAATAAAACTTATGGATCGTCAACGCATTTGAGTTCTCCCTTCATGCCTCCTGCTTCCGTTCTGGTCCGGTCTTCCCTTCCACGCCACCACGTCTCGTGACAGAATGAACCAGCCAACAAATAGAACTCAGCGAACGATCCCAGCGCGACTTGGGGAGCTGGAGAGCGCAGTTCGGCAGGCGCCTACTGAGTTGGCCTTCCCTGCCCGTTCGAACCACGGCCCCGCCCGTCGTGGCCCTTGCTGTGCCTCGAATGGGGTCCCAGGAAGAATTGACGCCTGCCTGCCCGACTCCCGTGCCGATTGCCTGCTATTCCCTCTCCCCTGCGTGCAAGTCCGACTCCGACTCCCAAGCCTGCCTGTTCGACTCCCAAGCCTGCCTGTTCGACTCCCAAGCCTGCCTGTTCGACTCCCATGCCTGCCTTGAGTCTCCCTGTACTGATTTTGTTCAGTCTTTCCTGTCCTGTCTTGTCTGTTCTGAATCTGTTCCCCCCTGAGTCTGACTCTTCTGAACCTGATCCCCCCCTGAGTCTGACTCTTCTGAATCTGACCCCCCTGAGTGCGACTCTTCTGCATCGGCCTGTCCTGAGTGCGACTCTTCTGCATCGGCCTGTCCTGAGTGCGACTCTTCTGCATCGGCCTGTCCTGAGTGCGACTCTTCTGCATCGGCCTGTCCTGAGTGCGACTCTTCTGCATCGGCCTGTCCTGTTTATCTGTCCTGTTCTCGTCGGTTCTGTCTGTCTGTCATCCCCTGTCCAGTTGGCCACCAGACCCCCCCTGCCGAGCGCCGATTCCGATCCGCCCGACGCAGATGGCGCCTGCCTCTCCCCGTTCCTGCGTTTTCGGAGGAGGGAGCAGGGTTGCCCCAATCGCGATCGTCAACATTCCGGGGCGCGAGGTTGTAATTTTTTCTTTTTTGGGACCTCGGGAGCTGTCCCTTAAGAGGGGGGCTCTGTCACGGTCGCCTTGGTGACCAGTCTGCCCCGCCCCCTGGGCAACAGCTGAAAGCAGTTCCACTAATGGTGGGTCTGTATTTAAGGCTGCATGGTGGGCTCTGCGGTTGCGGGTTCATTACTACTCATTCTTCACAATCCCGGTCTGTTATGCCTTGTCCTGTTTAGTCTGTTATGCCTTGTCCTGTTGAGTTCGTGCCGGAGGAACTCTGTGTTGTTCTGTTTTGCCCCGGAGTATTGGGCGACTTTTATTTTATTAAATAAAACTTATGGATCGTCAACGCATTTGAGTTCTCCCTTCATGCCTCCTGCTTCCGTTCTTCCCTTCCACGCCACCACGTCTCGTGACAAAAACAAGTGCTGAGAGTGAGCATGGCCAAATTTGGTCACCTTGAGAAATTTTGAGAAATCTTTCTCTGCCAACTTTTGCTTAAAAGTTTGCACCGAATTTGCACTAACAACCCGGTCAGGGAAAAATAGATAGTTTGTTTGTTTTCACTTAATTGCAATACATAAACCAGTTTTGATTTTTTTTTACATTTTACTTAGATTAACATGTCTTTCTCCTGTTAGGGTGCTATGCATATCATTTATGAACTCTGTGCTATGGACACCGTTTCACGTCATTTAAGCCTTTTTGCCAACACAACTTTTAGAAAAGACACGTTTTTTTATAAAGAAAAGTACAATTTTGTTATGAATTCAAGTAAAAATATCGGGAAGGATGATTTTCCTTTTACTTCAATCCAAACCTAAAGTGTATTTTTTTTAAAACAAATTTAAATTCATTATTTTTTTGGAGTGACGGCACAAAAACACGTAAATGATATAAAAATACTTCTTTGGCACTGAACGAGATATGGATGTTTTTGTTTTTTTTTTACTCAGGTATTTTTACTTGAATGTATGACTAAAATCTACTTGAAAAAACGCAAAATTGACTCTTTAATACATTTTAATAAATTATTGGGAGGTGCCACCATAAAAACACGTAAATGACATGAAGAACCATCTTTGACACCAATCAAGGTACGGATTATTGTGATTTTTTTATTTTATTTTTTCTGATATTTTTACTTCAATTTATGACTGAATTGTACTTAAAATGCAAAATTGTATCTTATTATTTTTTTTTTATCGTTAGCGATAAAATAGTTAAATGACGTGAAAATATGTCTTTGGCACTGAATGAGTTCCAATATATTCGAACTAAGAGTACAGTAAGTTACGTTGTATTGAGTACACTACATTTGAAATAAAGTTTGCTTTTGTTTTTAGATGTTTTTACTTTATTGCAAAGCATAACCTTTTTTCCTTTAAAATGATACTTACATTAACATGATTATCTTTCATCCTATTTGATTTGCTATTTTATCAAAATTCACATTCGTTGTGATCAAGTCATAAGTGGATGACATTTGAGGGATTGGCTGTGTCTAGATTTTTACTTCTTTGTCATCTCTTTGATTCCTGCAGATTCAAAGATGATTTGTGACCATGGCAGCAAAGCCTCTAAAACACACACACATTGATCCAAAGGGGATTTAAGGGAGGCAGCCATCACTTGGTGAGAATGAGGGGAAGTTGATGTGATGAGCAGCTCGAGTCTTTTAAGCCTTTATCCTCCCTCGTCGTCGCGGAGTAAAAAGAGATGGCCGCCTCGTTGTGATGAAGTTAGGTCATTGGGAATAAATATTTATAAGAAATAACATAGCCACTGGCAGGAATTGGGAGTAACGGAATACATGTACAGGGTTTCGTAATCTACAAAATACAAAAAAATATCATTGTATTCCGTTATAGTTACAGAAAAAGGGCGTAATCTGATTGCAGGTACAATTAGGTAAAGATTACTTTGCAGGATTACAAAGTCATTTGAAAGCATTTTATGTTGCACATTACAGGGGACAATATTGAAGTCCGGTGTGCGGTGGTTTCAACCCTTTTTATTATTTTACTTCATTCGCGAAAGCCTTGTTTACATTCGCCATGTCCGTTCTCTCATCTCCCTCTCTGCGGTGTCACTCATTCTACATACCCACACTCATTCTCAGTTTGTAATTAAATCTTGAGGAGAAAAGCTTTGGATATAAACTCCTTAGAGTGACGGTGGGTATTATTTGATCACTTAATGTAGTGCAACCAAAAAAAGGGTTAAACAGCACAAAGAAGGCACACAAACTACATTTTTTGGCCTCGTCTTTTTGCGGTGTTAAGGTACTCGAAGAAAGAAGACATTTAGATCACTTCCCTTTAGGGTGTGCATATGTGATTTAAAATAAATGCTAATTTTATCAATCTTCAAGCATTTAAAAAAAAATGTCCAGTTTTGTTCCCGTCTATTTTTGTCCTGTTTATTATTCTCTCCAGTTTTTGTTCGCGTCTAGTTAGTCCTGTTTGATTTCGATATCCTGTTTCTATATCAATCCTATCTGTCCCGTCCTGTCCGGTATCGACCCCATTTGTCCGATATCTGCTCGGGCATTTGGTCTCTGGCTTCCTGTTTTTCCACGCCAGACCGCTGCCTAACGTGCATGACGCGCCATTTCCCGTAAAATAAAAGCTTGTGTGAGAATGTCACGCATTTGGGTCCTGATCCTGTTCCGGTTCATGACAACACTGTCCCTTAGTGAAAGATAAATAAAAGTTAGATCCATTATAATTGTAAAAGAATAAAGTAAATTCTATTGTAAAAATAAATCAATGCAGCAAAAGTGTGTTGAGTAACCTAAAACAGTGGTTCTCGACTGGTCTTACTTGAGGACCCCTCCATTAACCCTAATGATAAGCTGCAACCCAAATCAAGATAACAATTCTACTTTTCAAATGTATCCAATGAAATCATTGCACAGTTTAAAGCAAATATAGTAGAATATATTTACCTTTTTAAAAAAAAAAGAAAAGAAAAAAAAGACCAGCAAAACCAAAGCGACTACAAGTATATATACTCCCATATAAGCCTACATCGCATATAAGCAACCCTCTAAAACTGCTTTGAAATAGCCACATACTAAAAAAAACTCAAAATATGAATAGAGGCTGTAACTAAACATCAATAATCACGTAATTATGTCCTTAATAAAGATTAATATACTGGTAAAAAGCTAAAAATATAACATGTTTAAACCATTTACTGTACCTACCAGCAGTGCTTCAATGACAGACACTTGTACATTGTGTTTGTATTTTGCAATTGTTTCCTTCGTTGACACGATCGTTGTTGACACTGTTTTCCACTTTTCTTTCCCCTAATCACTAGCTTTCTTGGGACCCATTATAATGGGCCAAAAAAGAAAATCAAACTAACAAAATAACAATAAAATGAGATGTGGTCCCTCTCTAATTGACTGAACAGGAATAAAAGATCGAGCAGTGCATTATTACCATCAACTGTTAAGAAGTTTAATTGACTCTCTGCTTTTTTCTTCTACTTTTTTCAAAACGGATCCGACCCACCAGTTGAGAAACACTGGCCTACAACTCCAAAACAACCTAGGCTGAACCTGTATTACTTCAACATTAAATGCAAAAATAATTTCTTTTCAAGACAACGATTTGATAGTGATGATGTATTTGTAATTCCCATTAAATTATAAGTAGCATTTGCCTGATGAAGCGCAATCCTGTTAATGAGACTAGACGAGATTTTTTTCGTAGTGTATCATTTGCATGCAATCGACGGACAGATTTTAAATCAGTTTTCAGGGAGGGTGGCTGGGATTTAGTTGGCCGGGATGCGACTAATCCGTCACCATATGACAACGCATGACATAATGACAGCTGCACTCACAAGCAGCCTTCAATTGATAGTTGGCGAATAGCCCACTAAAGTGCCTAGCGAAAGTACTGTGCCCCCACACTTCCCACCCCACCCAAGTACTTTTTGTAATATTCCCACATTTCAGGCTCCAAACTCAAGGCTAAAAAACTGACAATTTTCTCAGAATCAACAACATGGGAGACATAATTGTGAAGTGGAACCAAAATAGTTCAACAGTCTGTATCAAATTTACAACAACAAAAATTAGGTATTGAAAAAATATTGCATCCAATCCAATGTTGACCTAAATGACTACAAATGACTAAAAATTACAGAGTGCATCTCTGTGTCTTTAGGTCTAATTTCACATGCATCTTCTCGGTGATGATCTCAGAGGTCTACGAGAACACAAAACTGGAGAACAGAGAGCGTTATGAAGATCAAAGAACACAACAGGCAGGTTGAGGATAAAGTTGTAAAAAAGTTCAAAGCACGACAATTTTGCATTTTAATCTATGTGAGCAATGATATAAAAATGGAAAGGGCATAAAAAACTATGACAAACCTACCAAGATCTGGCTGTACTTCTAAATGTTTGGCCCAAACAAGGAGAAAACTAATCAAAGAAGCAACCAAGAAACCAATGATCAGATTGGATGACCTGCAGTGATACACAGCTGAGGTGGGACAATCTGTGTATGAGACAACTTTTAGTTGTACTCTGCACGAATCTGCCCATTATGGAAGGGTAGGAAGAAGAAAGCTTTTTCTTAAAGAATACCATAATAAGCCATATTTGGGCTCTGAAAGAAGACGCAAATAACAAGTGGAACAAGATGCTCTGGTCATATGAGAACAAAATTTAACTTCTTGGGTTGAATGGAAAGTGTTGCGTTTGGTGTAAGAGTAACATTGCACATGACCCTGAAAACCCCATCCCCACTGTCAAACATGGTGGTGGCGGCATCATGCTCTTGGTTTGCTTTTCTTCAGCAGGGACTGGGACGAATGGATGGAGCCAAATACAGGGCGATTATGGCAGAAAATCTGTTGGAGTCTTCAGGAGAACTGACATTGCGTGCAGGTTCACTTTCCAACCGTACAACAGCCCAACACATAAATCAAAGTCTAGAATGGAATATTTTATAAGTAAGAATATAAAAGTGTTAGAATGGCCAAGTCAAAGTCTTGACCTCTATCCCAGAGCATTTGTGGAAATATTTGAAAAATTCTGTGAACAAATGATTAAAACTTAAGGAACTTGAGCTGTTTTGCAAGGAAGAATGACGACATATTTATATTTCAAGATGTGCAAGGCTTATAGAGACAAAACCAAAAACGCTTGTGGCTGTAATCGCAGCAAAACAAGGTTGTACAAAGTATTAACTCAATGGGGGCCAATGATTTTGCAACATCTACTTTTCAATTTTTTATTTGTTAGCACAATATCAAATGTTTAACAAATTTGCTTTCTTTCCTTGATTGTGTCTCACATGTTCTTGACTCTTATGAAATACTAAGTTTGAAGCCTAATTATGGTAACATGTCAAAATTTATTGGGGGCCAATATTTTTGTTGGGCACTGTAATCTCTGTGGTCGTGTAGCTTCTAGGTTTTGCTTTAAGAATAAGCAGTTGTGCATTGAATGACAACGAACAAGCTCGCTTAGGCGCATCGTCATTCTGTCCCTCTCGCCTCACGAAATATTCTAAGCACAGCCAAGTTTTAGTGCCGTGAATTTAAATGTCCCCATGCCTCAACAGTTTATTAAAACTTTAAGTCTGTTCTAAAAGCCACAGGGGTTTTTGTAACGGCGCTTCCCGCAGCAATTAATTTAACGTGCAAAGGTTGTTTTATAACAGTGAATACTAAGCTTTATATAAAACCAAGTTCAGAGACCCCTCGCTACTTCGTGTTTCGGTTATCGCTGGTTCACTGATTTCCTGATTTTTTTTAATTGAATTGTCTTCATTGTCATTGATATCACCTTATCGTGCATAGTGTTTTGAGCAGACAGCACACAGGAAATGCTATCACGAGGGCAGTTTAGGGAAGGCTTTGTGTGTCGGATGGGCTTGATTGTGAGTGTGACTGATAGGCTGGTGTATGCTGTCAGTCAAACAGCAGGGAGGGCACCCAAATCAATGTGTGCACCCAAAACGAAGAAATCTTTCTTTTTAAAGTAAAGAAGTACAAATCAATAAGACATAATATAATAATACACCAGAACATAATGTAAGGTTAAACAGAAAATATGGTCTATCATGACAGTATTATGATCATGATGCAATAATTCAATAGCAACAAATACGGAAAACAAAAGTAATTATTGGTGGGGGGAAGGACGATGAAAGTTATATAAGAGTCAAATCATTATTATGACACAATTAAATACATTTGGCGCAAAATTGTGTACACAATCCATCCATCCATTACCAGCTCGGTAGCCTAGATGGTAGGGCGCCCGCTCCAAGACTGGGAGGTCGCTGGTTCAAGCCTCGGCTGAGTCATACCTAAGACTTAAATTGGTACTCATTGCCTCCCTGCTTGGCGCTTGGCATTAAGGGTTGGAATTGGGGGGTTTGGTCACCTAATGACTCCCAACACAGCAGTTGGGTCTAAAATGGCGGCGCCCTGTTTGGCTGCGGCTGCATCGGCTCGCTACAGTTAAACTGTAAGGGTCAGGTGTATCGACATTTCGTCCTGTGTGCATGGTTACAAAGAATGACAATAAGAGTAAATTCTATTCTATTCTGAATTGGTTTCCAGCCAGTTGCAGGGCACATAGAGACAGCTTAGTGTCAGGACCAGAACGGAAAAGGGACCCAGTTGCGTAGCGTTAAGTTTTATTGAAGGAAAAAGGTAGGGCTTTTCAAAGTGTTCGCTGGACGCGGGATGCAAGTCGCTCTTGTACTCGGATTGTGATCCGAACACGGAAGGGAATCTTCCGTAGCGAGCGATGGCGGTGTCAGGGATGGAAAAACTGGTTGGTAGCCGGGACTGGGAGAGCAGACGTGGTCAGGATCAAAACAGGTCGTAGTGGGAGACAGACGGGAGCAAAAAACGGGACAGGTGGGAGTCAGGGTCGAAATAGGCTTGCCTATTATACACTGAGGTTCGCAGACGGACTGACGACAGGGGACAGACAGGACTAGGTGGAAATAGTGACAGGGAGCCAAATGAGCGGGCACAGGTGAGTCACATCAGTAATCATGACACTTAGTCACGAGCTTAGTCACACCTAGGGACAATTTGGACTGGCCAATTAACCTGACATACATGTTTTTGGGAGGAAACCTGAGTTCCCGGAGGAAACCCACACAAGCACGGGGAGAACATGCAAACTCCACTCAGGAAGGTTTGATCTCATGACCTCAGAACTGTGGCGCACAGGCGCTAACCACTGCACTACCGTGCCGCCCTCTGTGTACACAATACTAACTCCAAATTTAGACTGTTTCAAAATCTCAACTCTGAAGTTTGAGACATGAGGCCAAGAGCTGTCCATAGCCAAAGGAGGAACAAAATATCTATTGAATTATATATTTTTTTATGCAATTCATGAGCCAAGGGTGCCCAGATGGCAGTCACAGTTTGCTCCCTAAAACATTCATTTTTCAAACACTTGACATTATAATTGACTGGAAATTTGCCTCCGTATACATTAGGCAATTCAGTATTCTACTCCAACAATTTATTTTAGCCTCTATCAACCCTTGAACTGGTTGTGAACCCTCGTTGCTGCATCAGATAATAAAGTGCCACAGTATTCCAAAAAGAACAATTAACTCCTAAACAAGATCTCCCGAAACAAAATCCCCGTCGTAATAAAAATATAAAACGAGGATCGTAAAAAGCGCGGCGAGAACGACCTACCAGACGATGCCCTGAGCGCCGGAGCCGATGGGTTTTAAATTCTGGTAACGCTTCAAAACGGTGAAGGTGGAGTCTCCCACTTCCACGCTGTAGAACTGGTTGTCCACTTTGCTTTTGCTCATGTTGTAATGCTTGGCGATATATGACACATCCAATTGTTTTCCGAAACCCTGCATAAAAGAAGCAAGAAAAATGGCAGATTGTATTATATGTTAGTGTTTCTGGTTATTACACGGGTATTGAGAAAAGATTGTGGAAATGTTGTATTTACTGTTGCACGGGCAATCTGGTAGATACACGGTGGGATGGTGTTTTGATTTTTGGAGTTGACAGTATTATTGTACTTTTCTCTATACTTATGTTTATTTCAATACCGTCAGTGTTTAGTTACACAAATTACCAGAACGTTCTCGATAATGTAATAATACAAGCCAGAAACCAGATAAAAAAGCAGCTTTTAAAACTTTACTTTATATGTGCCTTGATGCTATGTCATGATTACTGATGTGACTCATTTGGCGCCAACTGCCGCGGGTTCTGATTGGCTCCCTGTCAGTACTTGAACTCGGGCAATTGGTATCGATCTCGTCGGCCTCTGGCTTCCTTTCATTTCACGCCAGACTGCTGCCTAACATGCATGACTCCCCATTTCCCGTAAAATAAAAGGCTTGTGTGGGAAACGTCACCCGTTGACATGCTATGTTTGTTTGATCTGAATTTAGTGTATTAATTGCAGTGGTCAGCTCTGATTGGCTACTAGCTAGTAAAGTATCAATTTGGAAAATTCTGATATTTCATGTCATGTTTCAAGTCATGTCATGTTTATTTGTATCACAAAGAGACTCAAAGGGCTGCACAGACCACACATTGTTGCAAACCACAGACTATTATTACACCATCCCCTGATCTAAAACCTACATGAGGGCAAGGAAAATCTCAGAAACCTCAACATGAGGAAAATGAAGAAACTGAAAGTGTTGTGTTGTGTACTCTAGTATCGTCATGTACTGTGTTTTGGTGTTTTTCAGTGGAATTTTGCTCTTTAAAGTTATTGTTCCATCAACGTGTGAGTATGCAGTATATCCTGCGTCAACTTTGTTCTATGTTTTTTTCCGTTAGAGGTAGTTGGGGTTCCAACATTCCCTGCATTGTCTCTATTTTATGTTTTGTTCAGCTAGTTGGTTTCTGTTACAACATGCCCATTGTTGTTCATGTTTTAATTAAGTTGAGAGTTTGTCAGTGTTCCAACATGTCCTGTGTGTACTTTATTTTATTTCATTTTTCAGTTAGCTCTAGTTAGTGTGCATGTCACTCTAATTGTTGTTTTAGCCTCGTGTTGGAATGTTTCTTGTGGTGTCTCGTTTTCATGTTCTGTTCTGTTAGAGCTGGTTGATGTTAGAACATTGTGTAGTTTTTCTAGCAACGTGTGAATTTGTTCCCTGTGTTCTCTCTCTTTTCTGTTTTGCCCAGTTAGAACCAGATGGTATTCCAACATATCCTGCGTCCTATTTATTTCTTGTGGTGTTTATTTCAAATCTAGAGTTTCAACTTTATGAAGGAGGGCTGTGTAGCCTAGCCTGTGTATAGTGGCTTTGATGTCTTTTAATCCTGAAGATCTGAGTACTCTTTTTTTTGTTCTGTTTCTGTACAATATTGCATACAGATTCCTTTTTTTGTGAGTACATGCATTTTTAAAATTGTATTTTGTGTCTACATATATGATATCCACTTCTCAGCCACGCAACTCTGGACAGCCTTCTCCACTGTTGAAGGTCCCTGGCCTGTTCCTTAATGTTGTCGGCCCGGTTCTTTTTTGGTCTCCCTATCCTCTTGCCCCCTTGGACTGTGCTCTGGAGAATTATCTTGACAAGTCCTGATGATCTTGTGACGTGATCATACCACTGCAGAATTCGTCTGCGAACAATTGACAACAGTTCTTTGTTGGTGTTGGGCACCGTTTCGTTTCTCACATGGGTAGATGATGCCAAGAAGTTTACTGTAGCATCTCATCTCCAACGCCTGGATTTTCTTTTCCAGTTTTGCTGTGATGTCTCGCAGGCGTCGAGGAAAATGGAAGTAACAAAAGCTTGCATCTATTTGATCTTTGATTTCACTTCTATGTTCTTGTCCCTCCAGATGGGTTTAAGTCTGGCAAGTGAGGCTGTGGTTTGAGCTATCATGGCCATGATTTTTGGTTCTGACCCCTCTTCTGATGTGACAGCTCCAATATATTTAAATTTGGTGACAAGTTCTAGCTCTCTGTGGTTTATGGTGATGTTTTTGGTTGTATATATATTTACATATATACATTATCTTTATTTATCAATGAATGACAGACAAATGTTATTAATTAATTTGACTTAATTAAGTTGTTATTCTGCTCATATCTTTCAGATTTAATTTCCCCCTATTTTCCGGTCCGGAACCTTCACTCTGAAAATGCTGATCTACTAGCAATCCCAGGAGCCAAGAAGAGAACCGCAGGTTCGAGAGCGTTCTCCGTTCGGGCCCCGGTGTTGGGCAATGCTTTGCCCCCTGGAATTTGATCTGCTACCTCAGTGGAACTGTTTAAACCCAGGCTTAAAACACACTTCTATTCTATAGCTTATGAATGACCAATATTTCATGTTGACATTATCTGTGTATTATTTGTTATTGCAACATCTGTTGCAGCCTGGTCACCTTGGAAGGGGGATTACCTCATGTGTGGTCCCTTCTCAAGGTTTCTTCATTTGCCTCACATTGAGGTTTTTGAGTTTTTCCTTGACCTCATGGAGGTTTTAGATCATGGGGTGGTGTAATAACAGTCAGTAGTTTGCAATAATCT
Source organism: Urocampus carinirostris (assembly GCF_059441175.1). Taxonomy (NCBI): domain Eukaryota; kingdom Metazoa; phylum Chordata; class Actinopteri; order Syngnathiformes; family Syngnathidae; genus Urocampus; species Urocampus carinirostris. The sequence continues at coordinate 20,064,559 of NC_142364.1, read as the reverse complement.
GTGGTCTGTGCAGCCCTTTGAGACTCCTTCTGATTAAGGGCTATACAAATGAACATGATTTCTCTTGACTTGACTTGTTTTTTTTTATGGACATGTATTCCTTTTATTTCAAATCTGTCTCTCTATTATATAGGTAAAAATGCACTGACTTTTTCATTACAGTTTGAATTGTATCTTTTACTCAATTAAAAACTACCAAACCATCCCGTTTGTGTTGCACTAAGAAGTAATATAGCGCATTAACACATTAAATACCGCAAGAATGTGCAAGCACAAATAATACACCCTCCCTCCCAGCATCAAGTACTGAAGGATTAAGTAATAGATTTAGACATTTCCATGAGTAACAAGCAAACCTAACCCATGATGCAATTATTTCAATACAATGGATCATTGCCCTTTAGTGTACCAATAGTGGCTATCAAACAGGCAGCTTGAGGCAGTCATCACATCATTTGACCGTTTGTTGTCACGAGATTCGACACAGTCTCATAGAATTCACAGGCAGCAGAATGTTTAGCCTAGATAAACAATATTTGGGAAAATGTGTCAATTGACCAGTTAACCATTGCTCACCGCTTATACTAAAACTTGAATGAAATAAAACTTGCAAAGCCATTTCATGCTCCCCTCCACGGCAAAAACAAAACAAAACAGTGTTTAAATTAGAAGCCATATTAATGTAGATTAGCAGCAAGGAGGTTGATGGAATAAAATGAGTACTGTACCTGTTATTTTATTTTTACCTGTAAGGGACACACACCTGACAAAATGCTAACTTCACATCCAGAATTGGTTGGCTGCAATTGTATAAGAAATGTCTGCTCATAAATACCTGCAAGACAAAAAAGAGGGAGAAAGACAACAGTTCATTCACGTTTCAGTACCTAAAAGCCAGCTTCAGTAGAGATGAACAATAATTATCGGACCAATAGTGTCATGGTTACCGATGTGATGCACCTGTGCCCGCTCCATTGGCGCCAACTGTCTCGCACTCTGATTGGCTCCCTGTCATTATTTAAACCCACTCCTTTCTGTCACCTGTTGTCAGTCCGTCTGCGAACCTCAGTGTACTCTAGGCAAGCTTTTTAGACCCTGACTCCCACCTGCTTTTGCTCCCGTCTGTTCCCTGGCTTCGAACCCGTCTACTCTCCTCTCCTGGCTTTTGACTCGTTGCTGTTCCCGACCACGTTTTCTGCTCTCCTGTCCCGGCGACTGACCCGTTTTTTTCCGTTCTCGACACCGCCATCGCTCGCCAGGGAAGTGCCACTTCCGCGTTCAGAGCGACCTGCTTCCAGGGACCAGCGATCACCGGATCGTGTGTGCAATCCTTCCCTTTCTTCCCAATAAAACTGAGAGAAACGTAACGCAAGTAGGTCCTGCCTCCGTTCTTGTCCTGACAAATAGTTGTCTGACCAATAGTTGTCCGTCCGATAACGGCCGAATATGACGTCACTAGGGTTGAGTAGGGTTACTTTAACTGGATTACTTTCAATTACTTTTGGATTACTCCAATACAAAATATGCTAATAAAAGACAAAAGAAACTAAATATGAATAAAAAAACTAAATTTTGTGCAGGCTTGGGGAGTAACGGAACACATGGAACGGCAAAAATGATGTTGGCAAGCTGTTTGGATTTATTTTCATTTTGTTTCTGTCGCATTTTATGTTCGTTTTGCCAGAGATCAAAGTGATCAAAGCCAGGAGAGAAAGCTTACCACGTGTTGTGAGTCATAATTTTATTCATATTCCATCCATTAGCATATTTGGTATTGGAGTAATCCAAAAGTAATTGAAAGTAATCCAGTTAAAGTAACCCCACCCAACCCTGAACGTCACCGATAGAAAATAAACCATTAGTAGCTTCATGCTAAACTACTTTATATGTCATATAAGAATGTGTTTTATTTTCTATTGGATCAGTAGCACAACTTGGTTGTGTCTCCTTCCTACCCCTTCTTAATGTGCGCGAGTCATCGGAGAGCTCAGCTATAATCAGTTGCAAAGACTTTGGATGTGTACAAGCTTCGTCATTGTACGGGATTCTAAAGATTAGTGAGTACATTGAGATCATTTCTTTTCACACCAAGCTTTATTTAGGAAGCACAGAAAGAGGACAGAAACGAGTCGAGCAGCCGGGACGGAAGATCGGAGCATGGTCGGAGGGCAGAAACAAGTAGGGCAGCTGGGACGGAAGATCAGCGCATGGTCGGAGGGCAGAAACAAGTTGGGCAGCCGGGACGGGACGGGTGATCGGAACGTGGTTGGAGGAAGGAATCAAGTCAGGTAGACGGAGATTGGAAGGATAAAGGACAGGACGGGACGGGAAGGGCCAGGACGGGTCGGGACAGACGGCAAGAAAATACCTTTTAAAAAAAATAAGTAATTATACTGTAACTCACTATCAACAAGCGTTGTGCAGATGAAAACTATTTCTTTATGAGTGATTAGTGCAAAGGGTTACTACATTTATATGAATTTCTGTAAAAAGTGCTTGCCTTGCGCGTGCGAGGTTTGCTGATGGACCAAATGAGAGTGTTGAGTTTAAATAGGAGGGGAACCAATCAGAAAACGACCAGCAGCTGGAGCCTAACGAGCAGGCACAGGTGAGAGCAATGGACAAATCATGACGGTTTAACTTTTGTGTGCTAGACATATACAAAGTATACCGAACGTATTTTAATGTTTTGTACTCCATTCACAAATCATTGCTGCCATAAATTTGCCTCAAATGCGTTGCGATGAGAGACCTTTAAAGAAGCAGGACTTTTAGCAGTATTGGTAGGAAAAAAACGTCTATCTTTTATTCTCTTTGAGTTTCTGTTTCGAATTCTTTAATCAGATTGTGTAACGTGCCAGCAGAGTCAAGAAATTTGCATAGGAAGATGCGTCATTTCAGTTTTCCTGACCCTTTAATCATGCCACAATTAATGCTTTGCCAAGTCCAGAGGAAGCAGGCCAGTTTAGAAAAGGATATATTTAGCTCTTTTATCCTTACAATGGCCTGTTAAGACAGACCTCATTGCTTTTATTTTCCATCCATCCATTCATTCATTATCCACACCACTTATCCTCAGTAGGGTCGCCGGCATGCTAGAGCCCATCCCAGCTATCTTTGGGCTGTAGGCAGGGAACACCCTGAACTGGTTGCAAGACAGTCACAGCGCACACAGAGACAGACGACTCACTCTCTCGATCACACCTAGGGACAATTTGGACCGGCCAATTAACCTGACATGCCTGTTTTTGGAATGTGGGAAGAAACTGGAGTGCCCGGAGGAAATCCACGCTGGCACAAGTAGAACTTGCAAACTCTACACAGGAAGGTTTGATCCCATGACCGGAGAACTCTGTGCTAACCATTGCGCTGCCGTGCTACTCCAGTTATTTTCCAGTTGTCAAAATACGCTGACTTTCTTTTAAGCAAACCATTCTTTGTAAGCACAAAAATATTTTCTGAAGTCCTCAAAAGATAAAGAATACTTAATTAGAATTGGAATCTATGATACAAAAAACGTGTTAGTATTCAATGTCGCTCCCAGTTTCAATTGTATAAAAATTATTGGGATCCAGTACACCACCTTTCTCCAGAGGGTAGCAACAGGCAGACAAACTCAAGAAACCCACACTTGTTTCCCATCACTCACAGCTGACTTTTTTTGTATTTGAGGACTGTGCAGACAGTAAAAGCTGTCGGATCGCTGTTTTTCCTTGATGTTCCTGAGCTAATGCCTTAGTATAATGTGGCATTAGTGGTATAGTGGTCAGCATAGCTGCCTTCCAAGCAGTTGACCTGGGTTCGATTCTCAGCTAATGCAAGTTTATAGTCAAATTTTGCCCCATTAAGGTTTGATATTAAGCGACCTTCTTAATACTTAATTTCCACATGTTTTCATTTATTTTTTTAGGCAGCAATTCCATCCAAATGTGGCATTAGTGGTATAGTGGTCAGCATAGCTGCCTTCCAAGCAGTTGACCTGGGTTCGATTCCCAGCTAATGCAGGATTGTAGTCAAATTTTGCCCCATTAAAGTTTGATATTAAGGGACCTTCTTAATTCTCAATTTCCACCTGTTTTCATTTATTTTTTTTGGCAGCAATTCCATCCAAATGTGGCATTAGTGGTATAGTGGTCAGCATAGCTGCCTTCCAAGCAGTTGACCTGGGTTCGATTCCCAGCTAATGCAGGATTGTAGTCAAATTTTGCCCCATTAAAGTTTGATATTAAGGGACCTTCTTAATTCTCAATTTCCCCCTGTTTTCATTTATTTTTTTAGGCAGCAATTTCAATAGAAATGTGGCATTAGTGGTATAGTGGTCAGCATAGCTGCCTTCCAAGCCGTTGACCTGTGTTCGATTCCCAGCTAATGCAGGATTGTAGTCAAATTTTGCCCCATTAAAGTTTGATACTAAGGGACCTTCTTAATTCTCAATTTCCACCTGTTTTCATTTATTTTTTTTGGCAACAATTCCATCCAAATGTGGCATTAGTGGTATAGTGGTCAGCATAGCTGCCTTCCAAGCAGTTGACCTGGGTTCGATTCCCAGCTAATGCAGGATTGTAGTCAAAATTTGCCCCATTAAAGTTTGATATTAAGGGACCTTCTTAATTCTCAATTTCCACCTGTTTTCATTTATTTTTTGGGCAGTAATTCCATCCAAATGTGGCATTAGTGGTATAGTGGTCAGCATAGCTGCCTTCCAAGCAGTTGACCTGGGTTCGATTCCCAGCTAATGCAGGATTGTAGTCAAATTTTGCCCCATTAAAGTTTGATATTAAGGGACCTTCTTAATTCTCAATTTCCACCTGTTTTCATTTATTTTTTTTGGCAGCAATTCCATCCAAATGTGGCATTAGTGGTATAGTGGTCAGCATAGCTGCCTTCCAAGCAGTTGACCTGGGTTCGATTCCCAGCTAATGCAGGATTGTAGTCAAAATTTGCCCCATTAAAGTTTGATATTAAGGGACCTTCTTAATTCTCAATTTCCACCTGTTTTCATTTATTTTTTTAGGCAGCAATTTCAATAGAAATGTGGCATTAGTGGTATAGTGGTCAGCATAGCTGCCTTCCAAGCCGTTGACCTGTGTTCGATTCCCAGCTAATCCAGGATTGTAGTCAAATTTTGCCCCATTAAAGTTTGATATTAAGGGACCTTCTTAATTCTCAATTTCCACCTGTTTTCATTTATTTTTTTAGGCAGCAATTTCAATAGAAATGTGGCATTAGTGGTATAGTGGTCAGCATAGCTGCCTTCCAAGCCGTTGACCTGTGTTCGATTCCCAGCTAATCCAGGATTGTAGTCAAATTTTGCCCCATTAAAGTTTGATATTAAGGGACCTTCTTAATTCTCAATTTCCACCTGTTTTCATTTATTTTTTTAGGCAGCAATTTCAATAGAAATGTGGCATTAGTGGTATAGTGGTCAGCATAGCTGCCTTCCAAGCCGTTGACCTGTGTTCGATTCCCAGCTAATGCAGGATTGTAGTCAAATTTTGCCCCATTAAAGTTTGATATTAAGGGACCTTCTTAATTCTCAATTTCCACCTGTTTTCATTTATTTTTTTTGGCAGCAATTCCATCCAAATGTGGCATTAGTGGTATAGTGGTCAGCATAGCTGCCTTCCAAGCAGTTGACCTGGGTTCGATTCCCAGCTAATGCAGGATTGTAGTCAAATTTTGCCCCATTAAAGTTTGATATTAAGGGACCTTTTAATTCTCAATTTCCACCTGTTTTCATTTATTTTTTTGGCAGCAATTCCATCCAAATGTGGCATTAGTGGTATAGTGGTCAGCATAGCTGCCTTCCAAGCAGTTGACCTGGGTTCGATTCCCACCTAATGCAGGATTGTAGTCAAATTTCGCCCCATTAAAGTTTGATATTAAGGGACCTTCTTAATTCTCAATTTCCACCTGTTTTCATTTATTTTTTGGGCAGTAATTCCATCCAAATGTGGCATTAGTGGTATAGTGGTCAGCATAGCTGCCTTCCAAGCAGTTGACCTGGGTTCGATTCCCAGCTAATGCAGGATTGTAGTCAAATTTTGCCCCATTAAAGTTTGATATTAAGGGACCTTCTTAATTCTCAATTTTCACCTGTTTTCATTTATTTTTTTAGGCAGCAATTTAAATAGAAATGTGGCATTAGTGGTATAGTGGTCAGCATAGCTGCCTTCCAAGCCGTTGACCTGTGTTCGATTCCCAGCTAATGCAGGATTGTAGTCAAATTTTGCCCCATTAAAGTTTGATATTAAGGGACCTTCTTAATTCTCAATTTCCATCTGTTTTCATTTATTTTTTTTGGCAGCAATTCCATCCAAATGTGGCATTAGTGGTATAGTGGTCAGCATAGCTGCCTTCCAAGCAGTTGACCTGGGTTCGATTCCCAGCTAATGCAGGATTGTAGTCAAATTTTGCCCCATTAAAGTTTGATATTAAGGGACCTTCTTAATTCTCAATTTCCACCTGTTTTCATTTATTTTTTTAGGCAGCAATTTCAATAGAAATGTGGCATTAGTGGTATAGTGGTCAGCATAGCTGCCTTCCAAGCCATTGACCTGTGTTCGAGTCCCAGCTAATGCAGGATTGTAGTCAAATTTTGCCCCATTAAAGTTTGATATTAAGGGACCTTCTTAATTCTCAATTTCCATCTGTTTTCATTTATTTTTTTTGGCAGCAATTCCATCCAAATGTGGCATTAGTGGTATAGTGGTCAGCATAGCTGCCTTCCAAGCAGTTGACCTGGGTTCGATTCCCAGCTAATGCAGGATTGTAGTCAAATTTTGCCCCATTAAAGTTTGATATTAAGGGACCTTCTTAATTCTCAATTTCCACCTGTTTTCATTTATTTTTTTAGGCAGCAATTTCAATAGAAATGTGGCATTAGTGGTATAGTGGTCAGCATAGCTGCCTTCCAAGCCATTGACCTGTGTTCGATTCCCAGCTAATGCAGGATTGTAGTCAAATTTTGCCTCATTAAAGTTTGATATTAAGGGACCTTCTTAATTCTCAATTTCCACCTGTTTTCATTTATTTTTTTTGGCAGCAATTTCAATAGAAATGTGGCATTAGTGGTATAGTGGTCAGCATAGCTGCCTTCAAAGCAGTTGACCTGGGTTCGATTCCCAGCTAATGCAGGATTGTAGTCAAATTTTGCCCCATTAAAGTTTGATATTAAGGGACCTTCTTAATTCTCAATTTCCACCTGTTTTAATTTATTTTTTGGGCAATAATTCCATCCAAATCTGGCATTAGTGGTATAGTGGTCAGCATAGCTGCCTTCCAAGCAGTTGACCTGTGTTCGATTCCCAGCTAATGCAGGATTGTAGTCAAATTTTGCCCCATTAAAGTTTGATATTAAGGGACCTTCTTAATTCTCAATTTCCACCTGTTTTCATTTATTTTTTTAGGCAGCAATTTCAATAGAAATGTGGCATTAGTGGTATAGTGGTCAGCATAGCTGCCTTCCAAGCCGTTGACCTGTGTTCGATTCCCAGCTAATGCAGGATTGTAGTCAAATTTTGCCCCATTAAAGTTTGATATTAAGGGACCTTCTTAATTCTCAATTTCCATCTGTTTTCATTTATTTTTTTTGGCAGCAATTCCATCCAAATGTGGCATTAGTGGTATAGTGGTCAGCATAGCTGCCTTCCAAGCAGTTGACCTGGGTTCGATTCCCAGCTAATGCAGGATTGTAGTCAAATTTTGCCCCATTAAAGTTTGATATTAAGGGACCTTCTTAATTCTCAATTTCCACCTGTTTTCATTTATTTTTTTTGGCAGCAATTCCATCCAAATGTGGCATTAGTGGTATAGTGGTCAGCATAGCTGCCTTCCAAGCAGTTGACCTGGGTTCGATTCCCAGCTAATGCAGGATTGTAGTCAAATTTTGCCCCATTAAAGTTTGATATTAAGGGACCTTCTTAATTCTCAATTTCCATCTGTTTTCATTTATTTTTTTTGGCAGCAATTCCATCCAAATGTGGCATTAGTGGTATAGTGGTCAGCATAGCTGCCTTCCAAGCAGTTGACCTGGGTTCGATTCCCAGCTAATGCAGGATTGTAGTCAAATTTTGCCCCATTAAAGTTTGATATTAAGGGACCTTCTTAATTCTCAATTTCCACCTGTTTTAATTTATTTTTTGGGCAATAATTCCATCCAAATCTGGCATTAGTGGTATAGTGGTCAGCATAGCTGCCTTCAAAGCAGTTGACCTGGGTTCGATTCCCAGCTAATGCAGGATTGTAGTCAAATTTTGCCCCATTAAAGTTTGATATTAAGGGACCTTCTTAATTCTCAATTTCCACCTGTTTTAATTTATTTTTTGGGCAATAATTCCATCCAAATCTGGCATTAGTGGTATAGTGGTCAGCATAGCTGCCTTCCAATCAGTTGACCTGGGTTCGATTCCCAGCTAATGCAGGATTGTAGTCAAATTTTGCCCCATTAAAGTTTGATATTAAGGGACCTTCTTAATTCTCAATTTCCACCTGTTTTCATTTATTTTTTTAGGCAGCAATTTCAATAGAAATGTGGCATTAGTGGTATAGTGGTCAGCATAGCTGCCTTCCAAGCCGTTGACCTGTGTTCGATTCCCAGCTAATGCAGGATTGTAGTCAAATTTTGCCCCATTAAAGTTTGATATTAAGGGACCTTCTTAATTCTCAATTTCCATCTGTTTTCATTTATTTTTTTTGGCAGCAATTCCATCCAAATGTGGCATTAGTGGTATAGTGGTCAGCATAGCTGCCTTCAAAGCAGTTGACCTGGGTTCGATTCCCAGCTAATGCAGGATTGTAGTCAAATTTTGCCCCATTAAAGTTTGATATTAAGGGACCTTCTTAATTCTCAATTTCCACCTGTTTTCATTTATTTTTTTTGGCAGCAATTCCATCCAAATGTGGCATTAGTGGTATAGTGGTCAGCATAGCTGCCTTCCAAGCAGTTGACCTGGGTTCGATTCCCAGCTAATGCAGGATTGTAGTCAAATTTTGCCCCATTAAAGTTTGATATTAAGGGACCTTCTTAATTCTCAATTTCCATCTGTTTTCATTTATTTTTTTTGGCAGCAATTCCATCCAAATGTGGCATTAGTGGTATAGTGGTCAGCATAGCTGCCTTCCAAGCAGTTGACCTGGGTTCGATTCCCAGCTAATGCAGGATTGTAGTCAAATTTTGCCCCATTAAAGTTTGATATTAAGGGACCTTCTTAATTCTCAATTTCCACCTGTTTTAATTTATTTTTTGGGCAATAATTCCATCCAAATCTGGCATTAGTGGTATAGTGGTCAGCATAGCTGCCTTCCAAGCAGTTGACCTGGGTTCGATTCCCAGCTAATGCAGGATTGTAGTCAAATTTTGCCCCATTAAAGTTTGATATTAAGGGTTCCTTCTTAATTCTCAATTTCCATCTGTTTTCATTTATTTTTTTTGGCAGCAATTCCATCCAAATGTGGCATTAGTGGTATAGTGGTCAGCATAGCTGCCTTCCAAGCAGTTGACCTGGGTTCGATTCCCAGCTAATGCAGGATTGTAGTCAAATTTTGCCCCATTAAAGTTTGATATTAAGGGACCTTCTTAATTCTCAATTTCCATCTGTTTTCATTTATTTTTTTTGGCAGCAATTCCATCCAAATGTGGCATTAGTGGTATAGTGGTCAGCATAGCTGCCTTCCAAGCAGTTGACCTGGGTTCGATTCCCAGCTAATGCAGGATTGTAGTCAAATTTTGCCCCATTAAAGTTTGATATTAAGGGACCTTCTTAATTCTCAATTTCCACCTGTTTTAATTTATTTTTTGGGCAATAATTCCATCCAAATCTGGCATTAGTGGTATAGTGGTCAGCATAGCTGCCTTCCAAGCAGTTGACCTGGGTTCGATTCCCAGCTAATGCAGGATTGTAGTCAAATTTTGCCCCATTAAAGTTTGATATTAAGGGACCTTCTTAATTCTCAATTTCCACCTGTTTTCATTTATTTTTTGGGCAGTAATTCCATCCAAATGTGGCATTAGTGGTATAGTGGTCAGCATAGCTGCCTTCCAAGCAGTTGACCTGGGTTCGATTCCCAGCTAATGCAGGATTGTAGTCAAATTTTGCCCCATTAAAGTTTGATATTAAGGGACCTTCTTAATTCTCAATTTCCACCTGTTTTCATTTATTTTTTTTGGCGGCAATTCCATCCAAATGTGGCATTAGTGGTATAGTGGTCAGCATAGCTGCCTTCCAAGCAGTTGACCTGGGTTCGATTCCCAGCTAATGCAGGATTGTAGTCAAATTTTGCCCCATTAAAGTTTGATATTAAGGGACCTTCTTAATTCTCAATTTCCACCTGTTTTCATTTATTTTTTGGGCAGTAATTCCATCCAAATGTGGCATTAGTGGTATAGTGGTCAGCATAACTGCCTGCCAAGAAGTTGACCTGGGTTCGATTCCCAGCTAATGCAGGATTGTAGTCAAATTTTGCCCCATTAAAGTTTGATATTAAGGGACCTTCTTAATTCTCAATTTCCACCTGTTTTCATTTATTTTTTTAGGCAGCAATTTCAATAGAAATGTGGCATTAGTGGTATAGTGGTCAGCATAGCTGCCTTCCAAGCCGTTGACCTGTGTTCGATTCCCAGCTAATGCAGGATTGTAGTCAAATTTTGACCCATTAAAGTTTGATATTAAGGGACCTTCTTAATTCTCAATTTCCACCTGTTTTCATTTATTTTTTTTGGCAGCAATTCCATCCAAATGTGGCATTAGTGGTATAGTGGTCAGCATAGCTGCCTTCAAAGCAGTTGACCTGGGTTCGATTCCCAGCTAATGCAGGATTGTAGTCAAATTTTGCCCCATTAAAGTTTGATATTAAGGGACCTTCTTAATTCTCAATTTCCACCTGTTTTAATTTATTTTTTGGGCAATAATTCCATCCAAATCTGGCATTAGTGGTATAGTGGTCAGCATAGCTGCCTTCCAAGCAGTTGACCTGGGTTCGATTCCCAGCTAATGCAGGATTGTAGTCAAATTTTGCCCCATTAAAGTTTGATATTAAGGGACCTTCTTAATTCTCAATTTCCACCTGTTTTCATTTATTTTTTTTGGCGGCAATTCCATCCAAATGTGGCATTAGTGGTATAGTGGTCAGCATAGCTGCCTTCCAAGTAGTTGACCTGGGTTCGATTCCCAGCTAATGCAGGATTGTATTCAACTTTTGCCCCATTAAAGTTTGATATTAAGGGACCTTCTTAATTCTCAATTTCCACCTGTTTTCATTTATTTTTTGGGCAGTAATTCCATCCAAATGTGGCATTAGTGGTATAGTGGTCAGCATAGCTGCCTTCCAAGAAGTTGACCTGGGTTCGATTCCCAGCTAATGCAGGATTGTAGTCAAATTTTGCCCCATTAAAGTTTGATATTAAGGGACCTTCTTAATTCTCAATTTTCACCTGTTTTCATTTATTTTTTTAGGCAGCAATTTCAATAGAAATGTGGCATTAGTGGTATAGTGGTCAGCATAGCTGCCTTCCAAGCCGTTGACTTGTGTTCGATTCCCAGCTAATGCAGGATTGTAGTCAAATTTTGCCCCATTAAAGTTTGATATTAAGGGACCTTCTTAATTCTCAATTTCCATCTGTTTTCATTTATTTTTTTTGGCAGCAATTCCATCCAAATGTGGCATTAGTGGTATAGTGGTCAGCATAGCTGCCTTCCAAGCAGTTGACCTGGGTTCGATTCCCAGCTAATGCAGGATTGTAGTCAAATTTTGCCCCATTAAAGTTTGATATTAAGGGACCTTCTTAATTCTCAATTTCCACCTGTTTTCATTTATTTTTTTAGGCAGCAATTTCAATAGAAATGTGGCATTAGTGGTATAGTGGTCAGCATAGCTGCCTTCCAAGCCATTGACCTGTGTTCGATTCCCAGCTAATGCAGGATTGTAGTCAAATTTTGCCCCATTAAAGTTTGATATTAAGGGACCTTCTTAATTCTCAATTTCCACCTGTTTTCATTTATTTTTTTTGGCAGCAATTCCATCCAAATGTGGCATTAGTGGTATAGTGGTCAGCATAGCTGCCTTCAAAGCAGTTGACCTGGGTTCGATTCCCAGCTAATGCAGGATTGTAGTCAAATTTTGCCCCATTAAAGTTTGATATTAAGGGACCTTCTTAATTCTCAATTTCCACCTGTTTTCATTTATTTTTTTTTGGCAGCAATTCCATCCAAATCTGGCATTAGTGGTATAGTGGTCAGCATAGCTGCCTTCCAAGCAGTTGACCTGGGTTCGATTCCCAGCTAATGCAGGATTGTAGTCAAATTTTGCCCCATTAAAGTTTGATATTAAGGGACCTTCTTAATTCTCAATTTCCACCTGTTTTCATTTATTTTTTTAGGCAGCAATTTCAATAGAAATGTGGCATTACTGGTATAGTGGTCAGCATAGCTGCCTTCCAAGCAGTTGACCTGGGTTCGATTCCCAGCTAATGCAGGATTGTAGTCGAATTTTGCCCCATTAAAGTTTGATATTAAGGGACCTTCTTAATTCTCAATTTCCACCTGTTTTCATTTATTTTTTTTGGCGGCAATTCCATCCAAATGTGGCATTAGTGGTATAGTGGTCAGCATAGCTGCCTTCCAAGCAGTTGACCTGGGTTCGATTCCCAGCTAATGCAGGATTGTAGTCAAATTTTGCCCCATTAAAGTTTGATGTTAAGGGACCTTTTAATTCTCAATTTCCACCTGTTTTCATTTATTTTTTTGGCAGCAATTCCATCCAAATCTGGCATTAGTGGTATAGTGGTCAGCATAGCTGCCTTCCAAGCAGTTGACCTGGGTTCGATTCCCAGCTAATGCAGGATTGTAGTCAAATTTTGCCCCATTAAAGTTTGATATTAAGGGACCTTCTTAATTCTCAATTTCCACCTGTTTTCATTTATTTTTTTAGGCAGCAAGTTCAATAGAAATGTGGCATTAGTGGTATAGTGGTCAGCATAGCTGCCTTCCAAGCAGTTGACCTGGGTTCGATTCCCAGCTAATGCAGGATTGTAGTCAAATTTTGCCCCATTAAAGTTTGATATTAAGGGACCTTCTTAATTCTCAATTTCCACCTGTTTTCATTTATTTTTTTTGGCGGCAATTCCATCCAAATGTGGCATTAGTGGTATAGTGGTCAGCATAGCTGCCTTCCAAGCAGTTGACCTGGATTCGATTCCCAGCTAATGCAGGATTGTAGTCAAATTTTGCCCCATTAAAGTTTGATATTAAGGGACCTTCTTAATTCTCAATTTCCACCTGTTTTCATTTATTTTTTGGGCAGTAATTCCATCCAAATGTGGCATTAGTGGTATAGTGGTCAGCATAACTGCCTGCCAAGAAGTTGACCTGGGTTCGATTCCCAGCTAATGCAGGATTGTAGTCAAATTTTGCCCCATTAAAGTTTGATATTAAGGGACCTTCTTAATTCTCAATTTCCACCTGTTTTCATTTATTTTTTTAGGCAGCAATTTCAATAGAAATGTGGCATTAGTGGTATAGTGGTCAGCATAGCTGCCTTCCAAGCCGTTGACCTGTGTTCGATTCCCAGCTAATGCAGGATTGTAGTCAAATTTTGCCCCATTAAAGTTTGATATTAAGGGACCTTCTTAATTCTCAATTTCCACCTGTTTTCATTTATTTTTTTTGGCAGCAATTCCATCCAAATGTGGCATTAGTGGTATAGTGGTCAGCATAGCTGCCTTCAAAGCAGTTGACCTGGGTTCGATTCCCAGCTAATGCAGGATTGTAGTCAAATTTTGCCCCATTAAAGTTTGATATTAAGGGACCTTCTTAATTCTCAATTTCCACCTGTTTTCATTTATTTTTTTAGGCAGCAATTTCAATAGAAATGTGGCATTAGTGGTATAGTGGTCAGCATAGCTGCCTTCCAAGCCATTGACCTGTGTTCGATTCCCAGCTAATGCAGGATTGTAGTCAAATTTTGCCTCATTAAAGTTTGATATTAAGGGACCTTCTTAATTCTCAATTTCCACCTGTTTTCATTTATTTTTTTTGGCAGCAATTCCATCCAAATGTGGCATTAGTGGTATAGTGGTCAGCATAGCTGCCTTCAAAGCAGTTGACCTGGGTTCGATTCCCAGCTAATGCAGGATTGTAGTCAAATTTTGCCCCATTAAAGTTTGATATTAAGGGACCTTCTTAATTCTCAATTTCCACCTGTTTTAATTTATTTTTTGGGCAATAATTCCATCCAAATCTGGCATTAGTGGTATAGTGGTCAGCATAGCTGCCTTCCAAGCAGTTGACCTGGGTTCGATTCCCAGCTAATGCAGGATTGTAGTCAAATTTTGCCCCATTAAAGTTTGATATTAAGGGACCTTCTTAATTCTCAATTTCCACCTGTTTTCATTTATTTTTTTAGGCAGCAATTTCAATAGAAATGTGGCATTAGTGGTATAGTGGTCAGCATAGCTGCCTTCCAAGCCGTTGACCTGTGTTCGATTCCCAGCTAATGCAGGATTGTAGTCAAATTTTGCCCCATTAAAGTTTGATATTAAGGGACCTTCTTAATTCTCAATTTCCATCTGTTTTCATTTATTTTTTTTGGCAGCAATTCCATCCAAATGTGGCATTAGTGGTATAGTGGTCAGCATAGCTGCCTTCAAAGCAGTTGACCTGGGTTCGATTCCCAGCTAATGCAGGATTGTAGTCAAATTTTGCCCCATTAAAGTTTGATATTAAGGGACCTTCTTAATTCTCAATTTCCACCTGTTTTCATTTATTTTTTGGGGCAGCAATTCCATCCAAATGTGGCATTAGTGGTATAGTGGTCAGCATAGCTGCCTTCCAAGCAGTTGACCTGGGTTCGATTCCCAGCTAATGCAGGATTGTAGTCAAATTTTGCCCCATTAAAGTTTGATATTAAAGGACCTTCTTAATTCTCAATTTCCACCTGTTTTAATTTATTTTTTGGGCAATAATTCCATCCAAATCTGGCATTAGTGGTATAGTGGTCAGCATAGCTGCCTTCCAAGCAGTTGACCTGGGTTCGATTCCCAGCTAATGCAGGATTGTAGTCAAATTTTGCCCCATTAAAGTTTGATATTAAGGGACCTTCTTAATTCTCAATTTCCACCTGTTTTCATTTATTTTTTTAGGCAGCAATTTCAATAGAAATGTGGCATTAGTGGTATAGTGGTCAGCATAGCTGCCTTCCAAGCAGTTGACCTGGGTTCGATTCCCAGCTAATGCAGGATTGTAGTCAAATTTTGCCCCATTAAAGTTTGATATTAAGGGACCTTCTTAATTCTCAATTTCCACCTGTTTTCATTTATTTTTTTTGGCGGCAATTCCATCTAAATGTGGCATTAGTGGTATAGTGGTCAGCATAGCTGCCTTCCAAGCAGTTGACCTGGGTTCGATTCCCAGCTAATGCAGGATTGTAGTCAAATTTTGCCCCATTAAAGTTTGATATTAAGGGACCTTCTTAATTCTCAATTTCCACCTGTTTTCATTTATTTTTTGGGCAGTAATTCCATCCAAATGTGGCATTAGTGGTATAGTGGTCAGCATAACTGCCTGCCAAGAAGTTGACCTGGGTTCGATTCCCAGCTAATGCAGGATTGTAGTCAAATTTTGCCCCATTAAAGTTTGATATTAAGGGACCTTCTTAATTCTCAATTTCCACCTGTTTTCATTTATTTTTTTAGGCAGCAATTTCAATAGAAATGTGGCATTAGTGGTATAGTGGTCAGCATAGCTGCCTTCCAAGCCGTTGACCTGTGTTCGATTCCCAGCTAATGCAGGATTGTAGTCAAATTTTGCCCCATTAAAGTTTGATATTAAGGGACCTTCTTAATTCTCAATTTCCACCTGTTTTCATTTATTTTTTTTGGCAGCAATTCCATCCAAATGTGGCATTAGTGGTATAGTGGTCAGCATAGCTGCCTTCAAAGCAGTTGACCTGGGTTCGATTCCCAGCTAATGCAGGATTGTAGTCAAATTTTGCCCCATTAAAGTTTGATATTAAGGGACCTTCTTAATTCTCAATTTCCACCTGTTTTAATTTATTTTTTGGGCAATAATTCCATCCAAATCTGGCATTAGTGGTATAGTGGTCAGCATAGCTGCCTTCCAAGCAGTTGACCTGGGTTCGATTCCCAGCTAATGCAGGATTGTATTCAACTTTTGCCCCATTAAAGTTTGATATTAAGGGACCTTCTTAATTCTCAATTTCCACCTGTTTTCATTTATTTTTTGGGCAGTAATTCCATCCAAATGTGGCATTAGTGGTATAGTGGTCAGCATAGCTGCCTTCCAAGCAGTTGACCTGGGTTCGATTCCCAGCTAATGCAGGATTGTAGTCAAATTTTGCCCCATTAAAGTTTGATATTAAGGGACCTTCTTAATTCTCAATTTCCACCTGTTTTCATTTATTTTTTTAGGCAGCAATTTCAATAGAAATGTGGCATTAGTGGTATAGTGGTCAGCATAGCTGCCTTCCAAGCCATTGACCTGTGTTCGATTCCCAGCTAATGCAGGATTGTAGTCAAATTTTGCCCCATTAAAGTTTGATATTAAGGGACCTTCTTAATTCTCAATTTCCACCTGTTTTCATTTATTTTTTTTGGCAGCAATTCCATCCAAATGTGGCATTAGTGGTATAGTGGTCAGCATAGCTGCCTTCAAAGCAGTTGACCTGGGTTCGATTCCCAGCTAATGCAGGATTGTAGTCAAATTTTGCCCCATTAAAGTTTGATATTAAGGGACCTTCTTAATTCTCAATTTCCACCTGTTTTCATTTTTTTTTTTTGGCAGCAATTCCATTCAAATCTGGCATTAGTGGTATAGTGGTCAGCATAGCTGCCTTCCAAGCAGTTGACCTGGGTTCGATTCCCAGCTAATGCAGGATTGTAGTCAAATTTTGCCCCATTAAAGTTTGATATTAAGGGACCTTCTTAATTCTCAATTTCCACCTGTTTTCATTTATTTTTTTAGGCAGCAATTTCAATAGAAATGTGGCATTACTGGTATAGTGGTCAGCATAGCTGCCTTCCAAGCAGTTGACCTGGGTTCGATTCCCAGCTAATGCAGGATTGTAGTCAAATTTTGCCCCATTAAAGTTTGATATTAAGGGACCTTCTTAATTCTCAATTTCCACCTGTTTTCATTTATTTTTTTTGGCGGCAATTCCATCCAAATGTGGCATTAGTGGTATAGTGGTCAGCATAGCTGCCTTCCGAGCAGTTGACCTGGGTTCGATTCCCAGCTAATGCAGGATTGTAGTCAAATTTTGCCCCATTAAAGTTTGATATTAAGGGACCTTTTAATTCTCAATTTCCACCTGTTTTCATTTATTTTTTTGGCAGTAATTCCATCCAAATGTGGCATTAGTGGTATAGTGGTCAGCATAGCTGCCTTCCAAGCAGTTGACCTGGGTTCGATTCCCAGCTAATGCAGGATTGTAGTCAAATTTTGCCCCATTAAAGTTTGATATTAAGGGACCTTCTTAATTCTCAATTTCCACCTGTTTTCATTTTTTTTTTTTTGGCAGCAATTCCATCCAAATGTGGCATTAGTGGTATAGTGGTCAGCATAGCTGCCTTCAAAGCAGTTGACCTGGGTTCGATTCCCAGCTAATGCAGGATTGTAGTCAAATTTTGCCCCATTAAAGTTTGATATTAAGGGACCTTCTTAATTCTCAATTTCCACCTGTTTTAATTTATTTTTTGGGCAATAATTCCATCCAAATCTGGCATTAGTGGTATAGTGGTCAGCATAGCTGCCTTCCAAGCAGTTGACCTGGGTTCGATTCCCAGCTAATGCAGGATTGTAGTCAAATTTTGCCCCATTAAAGTTTGATATTAAGGGACCTTCTTAATTCTCAATTTCCACCTGTTTTCATTTATTTTTTTTGGCGGCAATTCCATCCAAATGTGGCATTAGTGGTATAGTGGTCAGCATAGCTGCCTTCCAAGCAGTTGACCTGGGTTCGATTCCCAGCTAATGCAGGATTGTATTCAACTTTTGCCCCATTAAAGTTTGATATTAAGGGACCTTCTTAATTCTCAATTTCCACCTGTTTTCATTTATTTTTTGGGCAGTAATTCCATCCAAATGTGGCATTAGTGGTATAGTGGTCAGCATAGCTGCCTTCCAAGCAGTTGACCTGGGTTCGATTCCCAGCTAATGCAGGTTTGTAGTCAAATTTTGCCCCATTAAAGTTTGATATTAAGGGACCTTCTTAATTCTCAATTTTCACCTGTTTTCATTTATTTTTTTAGGCAGCAATTTAAATAGAAATGTGGCATTAGTGGTATAGTGGTCAGCATAGCTGCCTTCCAAGCCGTTGACCTGTGTTCGATTCCCAGCTAATGCAGGATTGTAGTCAAATTTTGCCCCATTAAAGTTTGATATTAAGGGACCTTCTTAATTCTCAATTTCCATCTGTTTTCATTTATTTTTTTTGGCAGCAATTCCATCCGAATGTGGCATTAGTGGTATAGTGGTCAGCATAGCTGCCTTCCAAGCAGTTGACCTGGGTTCAATTCCCAGCTAATGCAGGATTGTAGTCAAATTTTGCCCCATTAAAGTTTGATATTAAGGGACCTTCTTAATTCTCAATTTCCACCTGTTTTCATTTATTTTTTTAGGCAGCAATTTCAATAGAAATGTGGCATTAGTGGTATAGTGGTCAGCATTGCTGCCTTCCAAGCCGTTGACCTGTGTTCGATTCCCAGCTAATGCAGGATTATAGTCAAGTTTTGCCCCATTAAAGTTTGATATTAAGGGACCTTCATAATTCTCAATTTCCACCTGTTTTCATTTATTTTTTTTGGCAGCAATTCTATCCAATTGTGGCATTAGTGGAATAGTGGTCAGCATAGCTGCCTTCCAAGCAGTTGACCTGGGTTCGATTCCCAGCTAATGCAGGATTGTAGTCAAATTTTGCCCCATTAAAGTTTGATATTAAGCGACCTTCTTAATACTTAATTTCCACATGTTTTCATTTATATTTTTAGGCAGCAATTCCATTCAAATGTGGCATTAGTGGTATAGTGGTCAGCATAGCTGCCTTCCAAGCAGTTGACCTGGGTTCGATTCCCAGCTAATGCAGGATTGTAGTCAAATTTTGCCCCATTAAAGTTTGATATTAAGGGACCTTCTTAATTCTCAATTTCCACCTGTTTTCATTTATTTTTTTAGGCAGCAATTTCAATAGAAATGTGGCATTAGTGGTATAGTGGTCAGCATAGCTGCCTTCCAAGCCATTGACCTGTGTTCGATTCCCAGCTAATGCAGGATTGTAGTCAAATTTTGCCTCATTAAAGTTTGATATTAAGGGACCTTCTTAATTCTCAATTTCCACCTGTTTTCATTTATTTTTTTTGGCAGCAATTCCATCCAAATGTGGCATTAGTGGTATAGTGGTCAGCATAGCTGCCTTCAAAGCAGTTGACCTGGGTTCGATTCCCAGCTAATGCAGGATTGTAGTCAAATTTTGCCCCATTAAAGTTTGATATTAAGGGACCTTCTTAATTCTCAATTTCCACCTGTTTTAATTTATTTTTTGGGCAATAATTCCATCCAAATCTGGCATTAGTGGTATAGTGGTCAGCATAGCTGCCTTCCAAGCAGTTGACCTGGGTTCGATTCCCAGCTAATGCAGGATTGTAGTCAAATTTTGCCCCATTAAAGTTTGATATTAAGGTACCTTCTTAATTCTCAATTTCCACCTGTTTTCATTTATTTTTTTAGGCAGCAATTTCAATAGAAATGTGGCATTAGTGGTATAGTGGTCAGCATAGCTGCCTTCCAAGCCGTTGACCTGTGTTCGATTCCCAGCTAATGCAGGATTGTAGTCAAATTTTGCCCCATTAAAGTTTGATATTAAGGGACCTTCTTAATTCTCAATTTCCATCTGTTTTCATTTATTTTTTTTGGCAGCAATTCCATCCAAATGTGGCATTAGTGGTATAGTGGTCAGCATAGCTGCCTTCAAAGCAGTTGACCTGGGTTCGATTCCCAGCTAATGCAGGATTGTAGTCAAATTTTGCCCCATTAAAGTTTGATATTAAAGGACCTTCTTAATTCTCAATTTCCACCTGTTTTAATTTATTTTTTGGGCAATAATTCCATCCAAATCTGGCATTAGTGGTATAGTGGTCAGCATAGCTGCCTTCCAAGCAGTTGACCTGGGTTCGATTCCCAGCTAATGCAGGATTGTAGTCAAATTTTGCCCCATTAAAGTTTGATATTAAGGGACCTTCTTAATTCTCAATTTCCACCTGTTTTCATTTATTTTTTTAGGCAGCAATTTCAATAGAAATGTGGCATTAGTGGTATAGTGGTCAGCATAGCTGCCTTCCAAGCAGTTGACCTGGGTTCGATTCCCAGCTAATGCAGGATTGTAGTCAAATTTTGCCCCATTAAAGTTTGATATTAAGGGACCTTCTTAATTCTCAATTTCCACCTGTTTTCATTTATTTTTTTTGGCGGCAATTCCATCTAAATGTGGCATTAGTGGTATAGTGGTCAGCATAGCTGCCTTCCAAGCAGTTGACCTGGGTTCGATTCCCAGCTAATGCAGGATTGTAGTCAAATTTTGCCCCATTAAAGTTTGATATTAAGGGACCTTCTTAATTCTCAATTTCCACCTGTTTTCATTTATTTTTTGGGCAGTAATTCCATCCAAATGTGGCATTAGTGGTATAGTGGTCAGCATAACTGCCTGCCAAGAAGTTGACCTGGGTTCGATTCCCAGCTAATGCAGGATTGTAGTCAAATTTTGCCCCATTAAAGTTTGATATTAAGGGACCTTCTTAATTCTCAATTTCCACCTGTTTTCATTTATTTTTTTAGGCAGCAATTTCAATAGAAATGTGGCATTAGTGGTATAGTGGTCAGCATAGCTGCCTTCCAAGCCGTTGACCTGTGTTCGATTCCCAGCTAATGCAGGATTGTAGTCAAATTTTGCCCCATTAAAGTTTGATATTAAGGGACCTTCTTAATTCTCAATTTCCACCTGTTTTCATTTATTTTTTTTGGCAGCAATTCCATCCAAATGTGGCATTAGTGGTATAGTGGTCAGCATAGCTGCCTTCAAAGCAGTTGACCTGGGTTCGATTCCCAGCTAATGCAGGATTGTAGTCAAATTTTGCCCCATTAAAGTTTGATATTAAGGGACCTTCTTAATTCTCAATTTCCACCTGTTTTAATTTATTTTTTGGGCAATAATTCCATCCAAATCTGGCATTAGTGGTATAGTGGTCAGCATAGCTGCCTTCCAAGCAGTTGACCTGGGTTCGATTCCCAGCTAATGCAGGATTGTAGTCAAATTTTGCCCCATTAAAGTTTGATATTAAGGGACCTTCTTAATTCTCAATTTCCACCTGTTTTCATTTATTTTTTTTGGCGGCAATTCCATCCAAATGTGGCATTAGTGGTATAGTGGTCAGCATAGCTGCCTTCCAAGCAGTTGACCTGGGTTCGATTCCCAGCTAATGCAGGATTGTATTCAACTTTTGCCCCATTAAAGTTTGATATTAAGGGACCTTCTTAATTCTCAATTTCCACCTGTTTTCATTTATTTTTTGGGCAGTAATTCCATCCAAATGTGGCATTAGTGGTATAGTGGTCAGCATAGCTGCCTTCCAAGCAGTTGACCTGGGTTCGATTCCCAGCTAATGCAGGATTGTAGTCAAATTTTGCCCCATTAAAGTTTGATATTAAGGGACCTTCTTAATTCTCAATTTCCACCTGTTTTCATTTATTTTTTTAGGCAGCAATTTCAATAGAAATGTGGCATTAGTGGTATAGTGGTCAGCATAGCTGCCTTCCAAGCCATTGACCTGTGTTCGATTCCCAGCTAATGCAGGATTGTAGTCAAATTTTGCCCCATTAAAGTTTGATATTAAGGGACCTTCTTAATTCTCAATTTCCACCTGTTTTCATTTATTTTTTTTGGCAGCAATTCCATCCAAATGTGGCATTAGTGGTATAGTGGTCAGCATAGCTGCCTTCAAAGCAGTTGACCTGGGTTCGATTCCCAGCTAATGCAGGATTGTAGTCAAATTTTGCCCCATTAAAGTTTGATATTAAGGGACCTTCTTAATTCTCAATTTCCACCTGTTTTCATTTTTTTTTTTTGGCAGCAATTCCATTCAAATCTGGCATTAGTGGTATAGTGGTCAGCATAGCTGCCTTCCAAGCAGTTGACCTGGGTTCGATTCCCAGCTAATGCAGGATTGTAGTCAAATTTTGCCCCATTAAAGTTTGATATTAAGGGACCTTCTTAATTCTCAATTTCCACCTGTTTTCATTTATTTTTTTAGGCAGCAATTTCAATAGAAATGTGGCATTACTGGTATAGTGGTCAGCATAGCTGCCTTCCAAGCAGTTGACCTGGGTTCGATTCCCAGCTAATGCAGGATTGTAGTCAAATTTTGCCCCATTAAAGTTTGATATTAAGGGACCTTCTTAATTCTCAATTTCCACCTGTTTTCATTTATTTTTTTTGGCGGCAATTCCATCCAAATGTGGCATTAGTGGTATAGTGGTCAGCATAGCTGCCTTCCAAGCAGTTGACCTGGGTTCGATTCCCAGCTAATGCAGGATTGTAGTCAAATTTTGCCCCATTAAAGTTTGATATTAAGGGACCTTTTAATTCTCAATTTCCACCTGTTTTCATTTATTTTTTTGGCAGTAATTCCATCCAAATGTGGCATTAGTGGTATAGTGGTCAGCATAGCTGCCTTCCAAGCAGTTGACCTGGGTTCGATTCCCAGCTAATGCAGGATTGTAGTCAAATTTTGCCCCATTAAAGTTTGATATTAAGGGACCTTCTTAATTCTCAATTTCCACCTGTTTTCATTTTTTTTTTTTTGGCAGCAATTCCATCCAAATGTGGCATTAGTGGTATAGTGGTCAGCATAGCTGCCTTCAAAGCAGTTGACCTGGGTTCGATTCCCAGCTAATGCAGGATTGTAGTCAAATTTTGCCCCATTAAAGTTTGATATTAAGGGACCTTCTTAATTCTCAATTTCCACCTGTTTTAATTTATTTTTTGGGCAATAATTCCATCCAAATCTGGCATTAGTGGTATAGTGGTCAGCATAGCTGCCTTCCAAGCAGTTGACCTGGGTTCGATTCCCAGCTAATGCAGGATTGTAGTCAAATTTTGCCCCATTAAAGTTTGATATTAAGGGACCTTCTTAATTCTCAATTTCCACCTGTTTTCATTTATTTTTTTTGGCGGCAATTCCATCCAAATGTGGCATTAGTGGTATAGTGGTCAGCATAGCTGCCTTCCAAGCAGTTGACCTGGGTTCGATTCCCAGCTAATGCAGGATTGTATTCAACTTTTGCCCCATTAAAGTTTGATATTAAGGGACCTTCTTAATTCTCAATTTCCACCTGTTTTCATTTATTTTTTGGGCAGTAATTCCATCCAAATGTGGCATTAGTGGTATAGTGGTCAGCATAGCTGCCTTCCAAGCAGTTGACCTGGGTTTGATTCCCAGCTAATGCAGGTTTGTAGTCAAATTTTGCCCCATTAAAGTTTGATATTAAGGGACCTTCTTAATTCTCAATTTTCACCTGTTTTCATTTATTTTTTTAGGCAGCAATTTAAATAGAAATGTGGCATTAGTGGTATAGTGGTCAGCATAGCTGCCTTCCAAGCCGTTGACCTGTGTTCGATTCCCAGCTAATGCAGGATTGTAGTCAAATTTTGCCCCATTAAAGTTTGATATTAAGGGACCTTCTTAATTCTCAATTTCCATCTGTTTTCATTTATTTTTTTTGGCAGCAATTCCATCCGAATGTGGCATTAGTGGTATAGTGGTCAGCATAGCTGCCTTCCAAGCAGTTGACCTGGGTTCAATTCCCAGCTAATGCAGGATTGTAGTCAAATTTTGCCCCATTAAAGTTTGATATTAAGGGACCTTCTTAATTCTCAATTTCCACCTGTTTTCATTTATTTTTTTAGGCAGCAATTTCAATAGAAATGTGGCATTAGTGGTATAGTGGTCAGCATTGCTGCCTTCCAAGCCGTTGACCTGTGTTCGATTCCCAGCTAATGCAGGATTATAGTCAAGTTTTGCCCCATTAAAGTTTGATATTAAGGGACCTTCATAATTCTCAATTTCCACCTGTTTTCATTTATTTTTTTTGGCAGCAATTCTATCCAATTGTGGCATTAGTGGAATAGTGGTCAGCATAGCTGCCTTCCAAGCAGTTGACCTGGGTTCGATTCCCAGCTAATGCAGGATTGTAGTCAAATTTTGCCCCATTAAAGTTTGATATTAAGCGACCTTCTTAATACTTAATTTCCACATGTTTTCATTTATATTTTTAGGCAGCAATTCCATTCAAATGTGGCATTAGTGGTATAGTGGTCAGCATAGCTGCCTTCCAAGCAGTTGACCTGGGTTCGATTCCCAGCTAATGCAGGATTGTAGTCAAATTTTGCCCCATTAAAGTTTGATATTAAGGGACCTTCTTAATTCTCAATTTCCACCTGTTTTCATTTATTTTTTGGGCAGTAATTCCATCCAAATGTGGCATTAGTGGTATGGTGGTCAGCATAGCTGCCTTCCAAGCCGTTGACCTGTGTTCGATTCCCAGCTAATGCAGGATTATAGTCAAATTTTGCCCCATTAAAGTTTGATACTAAGGGACCTTCTTAATTCTCAATTTCCACCTGTTTTCATTTATTTTTTTTGGCAGCAATTCCATCCAAATGTGGCATTAGTGGTATAGTGGTCAGCATAGCTGCCTTCCAAGCAGTTGACCTGGGTTCGATTCCCAGCTAATGCAGGATTGTAGTCAAATTTTGCCCCATTAAGGTTTGATATTAAGCGACCTTCTTAATACTTAATTTCCACATGTTTTCATTTATTTTTTTAGGCAGCAATTCCATCCAAATGTGGCATTAGTGGAATAGTGGTCAGCATAGCTGCCTTCCAAGCAGTTGACCTGGGTTCGATTCCCAGCTAATGCAGGATTATAGTCAAATTTTGCCCCATTAAAGTTTGATACTAAGGGACCTTCTTAATTCTCAATTTCCACCTGTTTTCATTTATTTTTTTTGGCAGCAATTCCATCCAAATGTGGCATTAGTGGTATAGTGGTCAGCATAGCTGCCTTCCAAGCAGTTGACCTGGGTTTGATTCCCAGCTAATGCAGGATTGTAGTCAAATTTTGCCCCATTAAGGTTTGATATTAAGCGACCTTCTTAATACTTAATTTCCACATGTTTTCATTTATTTTTTTAGGCAGCAATTCCATCCAAATGTGGCATTAGTGGAATAGTGGTCAGCATAGCTGCCTTCCAAGCAATTGACCTGGGTTTGATTCCCAGCTAATGCAGGATTGTTGTCAAATTTTGCCCCATTAAAGTTTGATATTAAGGACCTTCTTAATACTTAATTTACACATGTTTTCTTTTTTTTTTTTTTGGCAGCAATTCCATCCAAATGTGGCATTAGTGGTATAGTGTTTAGCATATCTGCCTTCCAAGCAGTTGACCTGGGTTCGATTCCCAGCTAATGCAGGATTATAGTCAAGTTTTGCCCCATTAAAGTTTGATATTAAGGGACCTTCATAATTCTCAATTTCCACCTGTTTTCATTTATTTTTTTTTGGCAGCAATTCTATCCAATTGTGGCATTAGTGGAATAGTGGTCAGCATAGCTGCCTTCCAAGCAGTTGACCTGGGTTCGATTCCCAGCTAAAGCAGGATTGTAGTCAAATTTTGCCCCATTAAAGTTTGATATTAAGGGACCTTCTTAATTCTCAATTTCCACCTGTTTTCATTTATTTTTTTTGGCAGCAATTCCATCCAAATGTGGCATTAGTGGTATAGTGGTCAGCATAGCTGCCTTCCAAGCAGTTGACCTTGGGTCGATTCCCAGCTAATGCAGGATTGTAGTCAAATTTTGCCCCATTAAAGTTTGATATTAAGCGACCTTCTTAATACTTAATTTCCACATGTTTTCATTTATATTTTTAGGCAGCAATTCCATCCAAATGTGGCATTAGTGGTATAGTGGTCAGCATAGCTGCCTTCCAAGCAGTTGACCTGGGTTCGATTCCCAGCTAATGCAGGATTGTAGTCAAATTTTGCCCCATTAAAGTTTGATATTAAGGGACCTTCTTAATTCTCAATTTCCACCTGTTTTCATTTATTTTTTGGGCAGTAATTCCATCCAAATGTGGCATTAGTGGTATGGTGGTCAGCATAGCTGCCTTCCAAGCAGTTGACCTGGGTTCGATTCCCAGCTAATGCAGGATTGTAGTCAGATTTTGCCCCATTAAAGTTTGATATTAAGGGACCTTCTTAATTCTCAATTTCCACCTATTTTCATTTATTTTTTTAGGCAGCAATTTCAATAGAAATGTGGCATTAGTGGTATAGTGGTCAGCATAGCTGCCTTCCAAGCCGTTGACCTGTGTTCGATTCCCAGCTAATGCAGGATTGTAGTCAAATTTTGCCCCATTAAAGTTTGATATTAAGGGACCATCTTAACTCTCAATTTCCACCTGTTTTCATTTATTTTTTTTGGCAGCAATTCCATCCAAATGTGGCATTAGTGGTATAGTGGTCAGCATAGCTGCCTTCCAAGCAGTTGACCTGGGTTCGATTCCCAGCTAATGCAGGATTGTAGTCAAATTTTGCCCCATTAAAGTTTGATATTAAGGGACCTTCTTAATTCTCAATTTCCACCTGTTTTCATTTATTTTTTGGGCAGTAATTCCATCCAAATGTGGCATTAGTGGTATGGTGGTCAGCATAGCTGCCTTCCAAGCCGTTGACCTGTGTTCGATTCCCAGCTAATGCAGGATTGTAGTGAATTTTGCCCCATTAATTTGATATTAAGGGACCTTCTTAATTCTCAATTTCCACCTGTTTTCATTTATTTTTTTTGGGCAGCAATTCCATCCCAATGTGGCATTAGTGGTATAGTGGTCAGCATAGCTGCCTTCCAAGCCGTTGACCTGTGTTCGATTCCCAGCTAATGCAGGATTATAGTCAAATTTTGCCCCATTAAAGTTTGATACTAAGGGACCTTCTTAATTCTCAATTTCCACCTGTTTTCATTTATTTTTTTTGGCAGCAATTCCATCCAAATGTGGCATTAGTGGTATAGTGGTCAGCATAGCTGCCTTCCAAGCAGTTGACCTGGGTTCGATTCCCAGCTAATGCAGGATTGTAGTCAAATTTTGCCCCATTAAGGTTTGATATTAAGCGACCTTCTTAATACTTAATTTCCACATGTTTTCATTTATTTTTTTAGGCAGCAATTCCATCCAAATGAGGCATTAGTGGAATAGTGGTCAGCATAGCTGCCTTCCAAGCAGTTGACCTGGGTTCGATTCCCAGCTAATGCAGGATTGTAGTCAAAGTTTGCCCCATTAAGGTTTGATATTAAGCGACCTTCTTAATACTTAATTTCCACATGTTTTCATTTATTTTTTTTGGCGGCATTTCTTTCCAAATGTGGCATTAGTGGTATAGTGGTCAGCATAGCTGCCTTCCAAGCAATTGACCTGGGTTTGATTCCCAGCTAATGCAGGATTGTTGTCAAATTTTGCCCCATTAAAGTTTGATATTAAGGACCTTCTTAATACTTAATTTACACATGTTTTCTTTTTTTTTTTTTTTGGCAGCAATTCCATCCAAATGTGGCATTAGTGGTATAGTGTTTAGCATATCTGCCTTCCAAGCAGTTGACCTGGGTTCGATTCCCAGCTAATGCAGGATTATAGTCAAGTTTTGCCCCATTAAAGTTTGATATTAAGGGACCTTCATAATTCTCAATTTCCACCTGTTTTCATTTATTTTTTTGGGCAGCAATTCTATCCAATTGTGGCATTAGTGGAATAGTGGTCAGCATAGCTGCCTTCCAAGCAGTTGACCTGGGTTCAATTCCCAGCTAATGCAGGATTGTAGTCAAATTTTGCCCCATTAAAGTTTGATATTAAGGGACCTTCTTAATTCTCAATTTCCACCTGTTTTCATTTATTTTTTTTGGCAGCAATTCCATCCAAATGTGGCATTAGTGGTATAGTGGTCAGCATAGCTGCCTTCCAAGCAGTTGACCTGGGTTCGATTCCCAGCTAATGCAGGATTGTAGTCAAATTTTGCCCCATTAAAGTTTGATATTAAGCGACCTTCTTAATACTTAATTTCCACATGTTTTCATTTATATTTTTAGGCAGCAATTCCATCCAAATGTGGCATTAGTGGTATAGTGGTCAGCATAGCTGCCTTCCAAGCAGTTGACCTGGGTTCGATTCCCAGCTAATGCAGGATTGTAGTCAAATTTTGCCCCATTAAAGTTTGATATTAAGGGACCTTCTTAATTCTCAATTTCCACCTGTTTTCATTTATTTTTTTAGGCAGCAATTTCAATAGAAATGTGGCATTAGTGGTATAGTGGTCAGCATAGCTGCCTTCCAAGCCGTTGACCTGTGTTCGATTCCCAGCTAATGCAGGATTGTAGTCAAATTTTGCCCCATTAAAGTTTGATATTAAGGGACCTTCTTAATTCTCAATTTCCACCTGTTTTCATTTATTTTTTGGGCAGTAATTCCATCTAAATGTGGCATTAGTGGTATGGTGGTCAGCATAGCTGCCTTCCAAGCAGTTGACCTGGGTTCGATTCCCAGCTAATGCAGGATTGTAGTCAGATTTTGCCCCATTAAAGTTTGATATTAAGGGACCTTCTTAATTCTCAATTTCCACCTATTTTCATTTATTTTTTTAGGCAGCAATTTCAATAGAAATGTGGCATTAGTGGTATAGTGGTCAGCATAGCTGCCTTCCAAGCCGTTGACCTGTGTTCGATTCCCAGCTAATGCAGGATTGTAGTCAAATTTTGCCCCATTAAAGTTTGATATTAAGGGACCATCTTAACTCTCAATTTCCACCTGTTTTCATTTATTTTTTCTGGCAGCAATTCCACCCAAATGTGGCATTAGTGGTATAGTGGTCAGCATAGCTGCCTTCCAAGCAGTTGACCTGGGTTCGATTCCCAGCTAATGCAGGATTGTAGTCAAATTTTGCCCCATTAAAGTTTGATATTAAGGGACCTTCTTAATTCTCAATTTCCACCTGTTTTCATTTATTTTTTGGGCAGTAATTCCATCCAAATGTGGCATTATTGGTATAGTGGTCAGCATAGCTGCCTTCCAAGCAGTTGACCTGGGTTTGACTCCCAGCTAATGCAGTATTTTAGTCAAATTTTGCCCCATTAAAGTTTGATATTAAGGGACCTTCTTAATTCTCAAGTTCCACCTGTTTTCATTTATTTTTTTAGGCAGCAATTTCAATAGAAATGTGGCATTAGTGGTATAGTGGTCAGCATAGCTGCCTTCCAAGCCGTTGACCTGTGTTCGATTCCCAGCTAATGCAGGATTGTAGTGAATTTTGCCCCATTAATTTGATATTAAGGGACCTTCTTAATTCTCAATTTCCACCTGTTTTCATTTTTTTTTTTTGGCAGCAATTCCATCCCAATGTGGCATTAGTGGTATAGTGGTCAGCATAGCTGCCTTCCAAGCCGTTGACCTGTGTTCGATTCCCAGCTAATGCAGGATTATAGTCAAATTTTGCCCCATTAAAGTTTGATACTAAGGGACCTTCTTAATTCTCAATTTCCACCTGTTTTCATTTATTTTTTTTGGCAGCAATTCCATCCAAATGTGGCATTAGTGGAATAGTGGTCAGCATAGCTGCCTTCCAAGCAGTTGACCTGGGTTCGATTCCCAGCTAATGCAGGATTGTAGTCAAAGTTTGCCCCATTAAGGTTTGATATTAAGCGACCTTCTTAATACTTAATTTCCACATGTTTTCATTTATTTTTTTTGGCGGCATTTCTCTCCAAATGTGGCATTAGTGGTATAGTGGTCAGCATAGCTGCCTTCCAAGCAATTGACCTGGGTTTGATTCCCAGCTAATGCAGGATTGTTGTCAAATTTTGCCCCATTAAGGTTTGATATTAAGCGACCTTCTTATTACCTAATTTCCACATGTTTTCATTTATTTTTTTAGGCAGCAATTCCATCCAAATGTGGCATTAGTGGAATAGTGGTCAGCATAGCTGCCTTCCAAGCAGTTGACCTGGGTTCGATTCCCAGCTAATGCAGGATTGTAGTCAAAGTTTGCCCCATTAAGGTTTGATATTAAGCGACCTTCTTAATACTTAATTTCCACATGTTTTCATTTATTTTTTTTGGCGGCATTTCTCTCCAAATGTGGCATTAGTGGTATAGTGGTCAGCATAGCTGCCTTCCAAGCAATTGACCTGGGTTTGATTCCCAGCTAATGCAGGATTGTTGTCAAATTTTGCCCCATTAAAGTTTGATAATAAGGACCTTCTTAATACTTAATTTACACATGTTTTCTATTTTTTTTTGGCAGCAATTCCATCCAAATGTGGCATTAGTGGTATAGTGTTTAGCATATCTGCCTTCCAAGCAGTTGACCTGGGTTCGATTCCCAGCTAATGGAGGATTATAGTCAAGTTTTGCCCCATTAAAGTTTGATATTAAGGGACCTTCATAATTCTCAATTTCCACCTGTTTTCATTTATTTTTTTTGGCAGCAATTCCATCCAAATGTGGCATTAGTGGAATAGTGGTCAGCATAGCTGCCTTCCAAGCAGTTGACCTGGGTTCGATTCCCAGCTAATGCAGGATTGTAGTCAAATTTTGCCCCATTAAAGTTTGATATTAAGGGACCTTCTTAATTCTCAATTTCCACCTGTTTTCATTTATTTTTTTGGCAGCAATTCCATCCAAATGTGGCATTAGTGGTATAGTGGTCAGCATAGCTGCCTTCCTAGCCGTTGACCTGGGTTCGATTCCCAGCTAATGCAGGATTGTAGTGAATTTTGCCCCATTAAAGTTTGATATTAAGGGACCTTCTTAATTCTCTATTTCCACCTGTTTTCATTTATTTTTTTTGGCAGCAATTCCATCCAAATGTGGCATTAGTGGTATAGTGGTCAGCATAGCTGCCTTCCAAGCAGTTGACCTGGGTTCGATTCCCAGCTAATGCAAGTTTATAGTCAAATTTTGCCCCATTAAGGTTTGATATTAAGCGACCTTCTTAATACTTAATTTCCATATGTTTTCATTTATTTTTTTGGGCAGCAATTCCATCCAAATGTGGCATTAGTGGTATAGTGGTCAGCATAGCTGCCTTCCAAGCAGTTGACCTGGGTTTGACTCCCAGCTAATGCAGGATTGTAGTCAAATTTTGCCCCATTAAAGTTTGATATTAAGGGACCTTCTTAATTCTCAATTTCCACCTGTTTTCATTTATTTTTTTAGGCAGCAATTCCATCTAAATGTGGCATTAGTGGTATAGTGGTCAGCATAGCTGCCTTCCAAGCAGTTGACCTGGGCTCGATTCCCAGCTAATGCAAGATTATAGTCAAATTTTGCCCCATTAAAGTTTGACATTACGGGACCTTCTTAATTCTCAATTTCCACATGTTTTCATTTATTTTTTTAGGCAGCAATTCCATCCTAATGCGACATTAGTGGTATAGTGGTCAGCATAGCAGCCTTCTAAGCAGTTGACCTGGGTTTGACTCCAAGCTAATGCAAGATTATAGTCAAATTTTGCCCCATTAAGGTTTGATATTAAGGGACCCGCTTAACTCTTAAATACCCCCTGTAAATTCCACCTGTTTTCATTTGTTTTTGGCGGCGGCGATTTTGACCAAATGTGGCATTACTGGTACAGTGATTAGCATAGCTGCCTTCCAAGCATTTGACTTTGGTCCGATTCCCAGCTAATGCAAGATTATGGCCAATTTTTTCAAATTTGCCCCATGAAGGTTTGATATTAAGGGACTCTTCTGAATTACCTCCTCCAAGCAATTGAGTTTGAATCTCAGCTAATGCTACATTAAGGCCAATTCTTTTCAAAATTTGCCCCCATGAAGGTTTGATACCAGGGGACCTTTTGAAATAAACTTTTCCGTAAATTTTATTTATTTTTGGAGGCCGCTATTTTGAAAGTGGTATGCATTAGTGGTAATTCTTGAATGGAATTATAATTAAAAAAATATCGTTAAAATAAGTCAAATTTTTTTTTTAAATAATTTTCATTATTATTTTACTAAAAATACTTTAAATGAGCAAAACTGTCCATCGTCACAAGAAAGGCAATTTTGTCTATTTTATCTACTACGATTATTCCGTTTTTAAAATATTAGACATTTTCATAGGAGACTGCATAGGATACCAGTTTGCTATTTGGAGTTTTATACCTCACTGTTGTTTATTATTTTGACCGTTATGGACTGCTTACATTACTTTCACTATCGTCTAATAAAGTTGCGCTTCTCTGATTTCCATACCTCGCAGATTCAATAAAAAGAAAGGGCTCAGAGCAGGGCTTTTTGAACATATTTGGAAATTGGCATTATGAAGTTTTTTGAGCATTCTTTTCCTGTTCTCCTTGCATGTTCGAAATCATTTTATGTCTTTTCGACTTATTTTGGGTGTCTAACTATAGACCTTTTAAGTATAACTGTTCTTCTCATCTCATCAGCTGCACCGCTTATCCTCAGTAGGGTCGCGGGGGTGCTGGAGCCTATCCCAGCAATCATCGGGCAGTGGGCAGGGGACACCCTGAACTGGTTGCCAGCCAATCGCAGGGCACACGGGGACAGACAACTCACTCGCTCATTCACACCTAGGGACAATTTGGACCGGCCAATTCACCTGAAATGCATGTTTTTGGAATGTGGGAGGAAACCGGAGTGCCCGGAGGAAACCCACGCAAGCACGGGGAGAACATACAAACTCCGCACAGGAAGTCTGGAGCTGGATTTGAACCCATGCAGGAGGTTCCCATGACATGAACTGTGCAGCACATGCGCTAACCACTGCGCCGCCTTGCTGCCCATAACTGTTCTTATTTTACTCAAAAAAAAAAAGGTGAAAATATCCTAAAATTTAAAACAAAGACACTTAAATTAAGCTAAATGTTCTTCTTGCGGTATAAGATGCAGTATTTTTGGTCTTTTTCTATCCTTGTTTTGCAGTGTCTGTTTTCCTAATTGGATAGAATTGCTGACTAATCACTTATCCGAATCTACCAGTGAAGCCAACAGAAAAAAAGATGGACAATCTCCAGTTTTTATGTCACAAACATAATCCGTGCTATGTTAATCCTTCCGCCATCTGTGTGTATATCTCAGTTATTAAACCCCACCCAGGGCTCAGAGTATTTGCCTTCTAGCAAAACGATACAAACCGTGCACTCGTTACCTCAACTTTACGTCCAGATTGAGTCTCGAGTGCTGCTTCGGTTTTATCAAAGACGACACCCTGCACTGTACCATCAAGTGGCAATACATCACCCTGAGTGCTGCGTGACTCACTGCCAGCATCTTGAGAGCTTTAATAAGCAGGGGCAAAAGCAGCTTGGCTTTCTGTTTTTCTGCTTTAAGTTAAGGCGGAGTGGTGACGAGAACCAGATATTGATTTGAGACTAAAATACAGGGCTGTGGTTCTTGAATTGGACAAAATCATGCAAAACAAGCTTGAACTATGACATCGTATGCTGAGGGAATCAATTGCAGTTCGTATCCATTGATCTTTAAGTGACATTTAATGGTGTGTCTGCAGTGAAGGTTGTTGCTTCGCTTTGCATCATCTGTTTCTCTGGGCTGTCCTGGCTGTTTCCAAAGGGTCCTTATACTCACCCCCTATAAAACTAATCTAGTAATAACATAGTGATAATTACATAGTAATAATTTAATATTAACACAGTAATAATTTAGTAATAACATAATAACACAATAGTAACGTACAAGTTCTCACTACAGAAATTCATATAAATGTAGTAACCCTTTGCACTAATCACTCATAAAGAAATAGTTTTCATCTGCAAGACGCTTGACGATAGTGAGTTACAGTATACCGTAAATTCCGGACTATAAGCCGCTACTTTTTTCCCAAACGTTCAACCCTGCGGCTTATTCAGTGATGCGGCCAATTTATGTAATTTTTCTAACGGCCGCCAGTGGTGCTCAAGTACAAAAGGTAAGATTTAGACCGGTGGAATATATGCCCCGAGGAAGACTGCAATTTCTTAGCTTGTGCACAAATTAAATTAGCGTAGACATATCCTCATCATGCAAATTGCAAAAAAAAGGCACATGACGCAACTTTCAAGCTAAACGCAATCGAGCAGTCCGATAAAAAAGAAAACAGAGCTACTGCACGTAAACTTTACTTTGTGAGCTAGCGTGTTTTTGAATAAGGGAGCGTGGGACGACGTCTATATGATAAAGTCTATTTCCCACATTGAAGGAAGACGATTTTGATGACATCAGTTATTTGGAGGAAGATGAGGACGGTTTACCGTGGTTTCTACATGTACGGTATGATTTTTTTAACAGACCCGTTTACCGTGTCGCGAACGTGTTTCTAGTAGCGTTTTGCTACCCTTCACAGGCACGGTTTAGGATGAAAGTTACAATATTATTATTAAAGCTTTGAAAACTCTCTCGGTGTACCATCTTTCTTTGTAAATATGTGTAACCATGTATAATATGTATTTGCAACTGTATATTTTTGTAATGTATTTATTTTAGAAACTTATTCTGATATGTTTTGCACGAGCAAATGAGAAAGAAGGGGCGGGGCAAACGCGGGCTGACGGGAAGTGGAGTAAAGGTGAGACGTGTTTGTGGACGCGGCCGACAATAGTGGATATATATTTTTCCCACCCTTACCTTTGGAAATATACACTTTTTTCCTTGGATTACTTTCAATGGGCACCCGGACTCTGCAGGTCTGCATCAAACGTTAAGCACGAATATCATTTTCCGTTCATTTTGCTGGCCGTGATTTTTGGACGTTTTCGGGTATGGGTTAATTTTGTGTTTGTGTTGCATTTCCTCAATGTGGGCGCATGCGGCTAATATACAGGTGCGGCTTATGTATGTACAAAATCGTTTTTTCTCCCGAAATGTGGAGAGTGTGGCTTATAATCAGGTGCGCTCTATAGTCCGGAATTTACGGTAATTACTATTTTTTTTAAAAAGGGTTTGTATGTTCTTCCTGTGCCTGCATGGGTTTTCTCAGGGCACTCCGGTTTCCTCGCACAGTCCAAAAACATGCATGTCAGTTAATTGGCCGGTCCGAATTATTCCTAAGTGTGAACGAGCGAGTGAGTTATCTGTCCCTGTGTATCCTGCGGCTGGCTGGCAACCAGTCCAGGGTGTCCCCTGCCCACTGCCTGGGATGAGCTCCAGCACACCCGCGACCCTACTGAAGATAAGTGGTGCAGATAATGGATGAATGGATGAATATAACTATTTAATATATTTACAATTTTATAATTCAATAATTCCACCTGCTTCCCCTGACTGCATGTCACTGGTAAAGACTATTGTTGAGGTGTTATTGTGAGTGAGCCGTGTGGTTCATCAGTACACCCAAGAGAGAGAAACAATCCTCGCTGCCACGCCCCACACTTCACGTTAAAACTAGTTCTTGCTTTGGTATCATTTGAAAAAGTGATTTAACTTTTTTTTTATTTACTTGCACCCCTTTTTCAGCGAATTAATTGATTCGTCTCCAAAACCTCCCACATGCTAAGTGCCAGCAAAAGAAGCTGACGTTGACGATGGCGCTATGTAGAATGAACTAATGCTAATGAAGATGTATCCCGCGTTAGGCCTGTTTCTGACTCAGCACAGTGCAGCAAGGCCGGCATATTCGAAGACTGCTCGATTACGGTTGGAGTTAATTTGGGCCCGCAATGATGTTATTGTTCTCCCTGTCAAATTCTTTGTACTTTGAGTCTTCACAAATGTCTCCCCCTCATCCTCAACCATCCCTTTTGTTCCTCTCCTCGCTCCCAGGCTCCCGGGCCTTGATGCAAAGGCCTACATTATACCAGCCCCCCCATCTCAACTCCCTCAAACCACCCTTCAAAGCTCCATTGTGAGTGCTGGCTTCCCGCAGTAACGCAGTAAAGGGAGGGGGAAGCACCCACAGGATGGAAGTCTGGGAAACAAGACGGCACTGACCCGTGCACGGGAGTCCCAAATGTTCCCTGGCAGCTTGTTTATTTCACAACAGATGAAATATATTTTCTTATCTGGATTATAGATAGGATAACTCATTCATCTGTTTTGTGTTTTTGGAGCTGTTTGAATTTGTAGATGTTTGCTGACACAGCTGTTTAAAGAAGACACATTCTCCCATTTTAAGGTATTTCACACTAAACTAAAATTAAGGTATTTTCTCATTTAATCAATGTTATTTTGGTTGAGGAGACACTCACCAAGAAATCAGATGCTTCGTTCATGAGAGCCACGCCTCTCCCAGGCAAAATAGCACTGACATCATGCGCTGGATCAAAGACTAATCACGCAGTTGCAACTTTTACATATTCAAAGAAAACACTATGGCGCCTGAATGTTTACATTTCTTTTCAGTAATGTTCTCTAACAGGAGTTGGGAACCTTTTTGACTGAAAGAGCCATTTAGCTAAATATTTTTTATTTGTTTTATTTTATTTTTTTGAGAGCCACACCATACATTATTCAACAAAACCGCAAAACCCGCTTTTCAGACAAAAGCTATTTCTTCAGCTCATTTTATTTCACTGAGTGACGTTTGATGATTTGATCAAAACTATGAAGTAATAGCGCCAGAGTCTGTGTCCCATATCAACAAATATACCATGTAAATTTGTCCCCATCCCGAAGTTACTTATAGTTATTGAGGCTCCTTTTGACCGTCATTTTTGTCGTGAAATTGTCACAAACTACTGTACTGCTAACAGGAAGGATAGCAATGTATTTACCTTTTCGTAGGGGGGCACCGAGGGAGAGAGAGAGACGGGAACGCGCTATATGAGCACACCAGCCAATCAAATTTTTCTAGGTGCTTGGCTGTTTTTGGTTGTTTACAAATTGTTTTTTAGATTTTCATCATAAAGTCTCTTAATGGAAAGCATAGATATTTTAATGAGCACGGCGGCCCAGTGGTTAGCGCTTGTGCGGCACAGTTCATGTCTCGGGAACCTGTCGTGGGTTCAAATCCAGCTCCAGACTTCCTGTGCGGAGTTTGTATGTTCTCCCCGTGCTTGCGTGGGTTTCCTCCGGGCACTCTGGTTTCCTCCCACATTCCAAAAACATGCATTTCAGGTGAATTGCCCGGTCTAAATTGTCCCTAGGTGTGAATGAGCGAATGAGCTGTCTGTCCCTGTGTGCCCTGCGACTGGCTGGCAACCAGTTCAGGGTGTCCCCTGCCCACTGCCCGGAGATGGCTGGGATGGGCTCCAGCCCCCCGCGACCCTAATGAGGATAAGCGGTACGGCTAATGAGATGAGATGAGATTTATGAATCATTTTCTGCAAATATTATGTCATTGTCAAGTGTTTGGTTAGTGGTGTGCCACGATTTTTTTTCCAATGTAAAAAACATGCCCTGGCTCAAAAAAAGGTTGAAAAACACTGTTTTATCTAACTGTGCCTTACCAGACACGAACCTCACCACATGTCACTGGTATATTGTATGCTCAGTATATATCAGTGAAAAACAAAATCCTGGTTTTACAAGGACACAATTTTAAAAAGCAAATACTGCGCCTTTATCTGGATTTACACTGTCTTTATACTCTGGACTCTAACCCATACAGATGTCCTGCAGCTTAAAATCCTGCTCCTAAAACTGCTGTGCACAGGCAAAATAAAGCCGCATGTTTGCAAGAATCAATCGACTTGAGCATCCAAGCTCACGCGGAAACATGTTTATCCGATTGTTTGAATTAATATTTCACAAAGATGTAAATGGCATTACACTGTAGATATGCAGGAGCCTCCTTAAATATTGTCAACTTTAATAAAGACTATAATGAAGCCACACTGTATAGGAATACAATCAAATAATCTTAAATAATAACTAATTCAGGATTTATGTATACGTTAAAGTCTAAGTATATAGTCTTTTATCCAAATAGGGAGGAGAATCCCCATCCCGAAAGATAAGCAGAGCTGCAGTGTTAGAATTGATTAGCACCCTCTAACAATAAACCAGCTTTGCATTCTGATTATAGTCTTTTAGTATTTTTGAAGTGGGGCTGTTTCTGTTTGCCCATGTAATGCCTCTCAGAGCCACGTTAATTGACAAATTGATTTTTGGTGGCTTAGTGATAAATGCTGTCTTTACAGGTAATTGAATATCCATAGGCGTTTTCTCGAATACGTGTGCACAATACCAAATGTGGCATTTCCTTGATTGCTTCATGAAGTCTCGTTGAATACTACTTTGCATCATAGTTTATTGTTAAACTGATATTAGAACATACATATATTAAGTAATTGTCATATAAACGCTTAAATAGAATAGTTCCAAGTTTGGCTCAATAGTGAAGCGTGTTCCCTGCAGCACTTTCACATGAAGCATGAACGTGCACTCTTGAATTATTCAACAATACAAGGTCAAAGCCACTGAATTCTCTCAAGCGCTGTCTTTGGGTTTTTATCTGTATTTTTCAACATGGAAGACTTGTCGTGACCCCCCCAAACGCAGTCAGCCCATTATGATCACCTCAAACAACCCCACAATGATAAGGATAAGGATAAAGGGCAGATTTTTGACATATTAAGACATAGCTACAGTATATAAGAAATAAAAAGCCAGGTTTTTTGGTAGTATTGGTAATCACAAGATACAGTACATATTTTGTTTTTACAATAAGATAGTAATAGTAAGTATACAGCCTAAAAACTTTGTATAGAAAGTCATCTCAAAGTAAGCAAGCACACAAGACATGGAATATGAAAACATCCATCCATCTATTATCTGCACCGCATATCCTCAGTAGGGTTGCAGGGGTGCTGGAGCCCATCCCAGCTAGCTTTGGGCAGTGCGCAGGGGACACCCTGAACTGGTTGCCAGCCAGTCGCAGGGCACACAGAGACAGGCAACTCACTCGCTCATTCACACCTAGGGACAAATTTGGACCGGCCAATAAACCTGATATGCATATTTTTGGAATGTGGGAGGAAACCCACGCAGACATGGAAAAAACATGCAAACTCCACACGGGGAGGCTACGGTAGCTGGACTTAAACCCCGAAATTCTGCACCGTGGGGCTAACCACCCAGCAATATGAAAGCACACTGTACTAACGCCTTAAGATTAGTGTTTTAACTGTTTGATAGTAGACTTTACTGTTGTTGATTTGATGCAGAGGGTAAATAACCAGCAGTGGGATGAATGTTTGGTATTTGTATTTGTCGCAGTTCAAGGGTGGTCTAAAGACCCAAATGTAGGAGGCCAAGCAATTTGGCAAAGCAAAAGATTGAATTCAAAAACTGGCAAAACAACCATTAAAAAATAATTTGGTTTTCGTGGGCTGCATGGATCCTATTTTTTGTTGCTCTGATTGTTTTTTTTTCTTAAAATTAATCAAATATTTAGATTTGAAGATTATTAAAAACTCACCAAGTTGTATTGTACTGTACACACTCATCTGTGAAAAAACGTTTTAGGTGGATAAAAAGGATCCAATCCAAACCGTTTCACAAAGAATATTTATATTTTTATCATGCTCCAGACCAAATATTCTGACTCTTCTGTAAAGGGGTGTGGTCATTATGATGCAGTTACAATAAAAGTTCCTTAAACTTGACCGAGATGATGCTATCTGCTCAAACTTGTACACAATTGATGTGACTCGAGACCTGAAAACATTTACAGTGTAGCAGTAGTGTTAAAGAACTTGTTTTAAGGGCCATATCTTAAAGAATCTGTACTTGTGATTGGCTGTGTTTGTGTCCGATTAGAGGTCAGGACCAAGTAATTAGAAAAATTG
The DNA here is from genome assembly GCF_059441175.1 of Urocampus carinirostris. NCBI lineage: Eukaryota > Metazoa > Chordata > Actinopteri > Syngnathiformes > Syngnathidae > Urocampus > Urocampus carinirostris. The sequence goes on along the minus strand of NC_142364.1, from coordinate 20,024,713 downwards.
GTGCTTTCGGTTCTATGGGTCTGTAATATGATCTACAGGGGAATTCTCTGTACAAATGGTAGTGCTGTATCAATATCTGTGACTGACGCTTGTACTGGAATAGGTTTAACAAAATAGGTATTAAACATCGGTTTATATTCCAATCACACACACATACTTTCTTTAATATCAATATTTCATTTCAATAACTTATAATGTACTTTCAAATGTCACACTACTTAAAACATTGTCATAGACCCGCATAACAGGATAGGTTTAATCATATTGTGCATAGGTTATCAAATTAAAAATACTATGGATTACTAGGATCTTGTTTTACATCCATATGAACAGGGACAAATAAATAAGTGTGCCTCTGTCATATCCATAACATTTTGGCTAAATGGCGCATGCATCATGTCTGACACCGGGGTTCAGCAACCAAAAATGTTTAACGAGACATAACAGACAAAATTAAACAACAAAAAATACAATTTCTGGAGCCGCACAATTAATAAAAGCCTCATTATAGAAGCCGTTTTTAAATCAAAATAAATTATACATCAAAGTTACTTGTTTAATAATTATTCCAAACATTTTTACACTCTGAAAAATGTTTGATTTGTGTTAAAAAACATTTAAAATTGATATATTTCCCAACCTTTTTTCCCGTTACCAAGCATTTTCGAAAAAGCTCCACCGAGCCACTAGGACGGCGCAAAAGTTAGTCTATGTTGTTTACAATGTTCTTATTAGCTGAAGCAGGCAAAAGTCATAATATTTTTATGCAGATGATTAAATTTGTATTCATACCTTATATGACCGATTTGTGAGAGCGATCACAGATGTCAAAACATTCCTAATAAAAGTCGCACAGCATGAAAATAAACTTTCCACCAAAGGGTGCTAGGATTACACAAATTAAATATTTTAAATGTTATGATTGTGATTCAGCTTATTTTTGAAGGTCAATTGTGTTTTCTGCTGATACTCATTGGCCGTATATTGATATTGCAGCTTTTCAAAGCAGATTGTGTGGGGTTTTTCCATCATCCCCTAAACTAAAACAGTACAACAGTGCTATGGGCATCACTTGGTTAACTATTGCCTACTTGATGTGCACAAGCACACCTCTAGTGTGATGCGGGACATCCCCTTCCTGCCTTGCCTTAGTCCACTGATATTCTGCTTTAAACACAAGCTATGCAGCTGACTTATGTGTGAAAGAGAGCAAGAAGGTGGGTGGAGCGGGGGACAAACTCTGCATGCAGGCCAACACCGAATGAAGCTCTTGTTTTGAAGAGCATCATCCATCCATCCATCCATCCATCCATCCATGTAGCGGCCATTTGTATGGCTGCATCAAATATGCAAAGCAATTAGACCTTGAGAAGAAATTACAAAGCTCAATATTGATTTCCTTGGTGGTAAGATTAAATTGCTTGATTTCAAACCGTAGCACATTGTCAGCCTTGTTTTGCTTGTAATGGCCTAGGTAGAACTAAAAAGGATGAACTATTTAGACTTGAGGCTATATTTAACTTCCGTTTTGGAGCTTCTCTTGTCGTTAAAATTCGCTTCCTGGATCGTGAAATGGTCCTACCTACCATTCCGTGCAAGCTGATGACGAACCCAATCCAGTTCAAAACATCCTGACGGGAAGCCTTGCGGTTATCATGGCTGCGGGATCCCGAGAATGGGATATGGCAACTGTCATTAATAGAAAAAGAAAAGGAATGAAAACAAAAACGGGAAAAAAAGCAGACTTAAAATGGTAAGATAAGCTGATGCTGATTCACTCTTCCCTCGGCTCACCGATACCTTGCAACCATTGTGCTGCAAGATGCTGGCTGTACCATTGTGCAGCGGGAGGGTAGCAAAGGAAGGAGAATGGGAGGGGAGAGGGGAGTGGTTGCCATGGCAACCGGAGAGGAGCTCACGTGACGTCAAAGCTGTGCAGAGTGGGAGAGGGAGGATGGGTGAGAGGTGGCAACTAGATTGTACCATTTGCTTACAATCAACTGTCTTCCTGCCTGTCTATCTGTCTCTCTAGATTTCTAGCTAGTTTTGGCGAGGCTGTTAACTAAGACAAGAAAGTTTGACCACATTACCCTAATTTTAGCTGCATTGGCCTTTCTGTTCGATAAAGATGTGATTTCAAGGTTTTGTTTGTATTTTACAAAATCATGCATGGACTTCCTCACTCATATCTTTCAGATGTAATTTCCCCCTTTGTTCTGGTACGGAGCTTTCGCTCTGAAAATGCTGGTCTACTCGAGATCCCAAGAGCCAAGAAGAAATCTGCCCCAGTGCTGTGGTATGCTCTGCACCCTGAGAACGATCTGCAACTCCTAGTGGTCCCAAAAAAATTTCATACAAAAAAAAACATTGATTTGAATATTAGGCAAATATATATTAACTATCATATCAATTTTAACTCTTATGAGAAAATCATAGGTGGATAAATGTCGCCGTTATGTTCAGCTGGTATCTTGCTGCTATGCTGTGCTGTGCAAAATTATTTTTGTTCCTATTTTACAAACCAGTTCCATCTAGATGTCATACATTACACACTGTGGTTGACTGTACTGTATTTATGTTAACTGCACTTCTAATAATTACAACCTCTTAATAACACAATAATATTGCAACAACATAGTAATAACATAGGTTTCTATTTTAGAAATGTATTTCAAATTGAACGCCTTTGTGCTTATAAGTAAAAAAAATGTAGCTCTCAGGTTAAAAAAGGTTTGCTACTCCTGGTGCAGTGCAACCAAAAATGTCTGCTAGAAAGCACAAGGAAGTATACAAACTGCAGAGACTTGAAATGACCAAACAGCACCATTTTTCTTTCTTTTTCTTTTTTATATTATTACATATTTAATGTATTCTTCCTTATTATTAAAATCAATGGTCTTTTTTTTACGACTCGGAGGCATCAAATAACACGTAATGTTGATTTAAAAACACTTTTGTCTTGGTGTCAATTTAAAAACAGTAAAATTTATAATTTTGGCGTGAATAAATCCCACTTTTTGGCTCTCAAAACACAAAATGTAGTACTTCCATCCATCCATTATTTGCGCCGCTTATCCTAAGTAGGGTCGTGGGGGTGCTGGAGCCCATCCCAGCTATCTTCGGGCAGTGGGCAGGGGACACCCTGAACTGGTTGCCAGCCAGTCGCAGGGCACACAGGGACAGACAATTCGCCCGCTCATTCATACCTAGGGACAATTTGAACCGGCCAATTAACCTGACATGCATGTTTTTGGAATGTGGGAGGAAACTGGAGTGCCCGGAGGGAACCCACTCAAGCACGGGGAGAACATGCAAACTCCACACAGGAGGTTCAATCTGATGACCTCAGAACTGTGCCACACACGCGCAAACCACTCAGCCGCCGTGCTGTCCTAACTTTTGACTTAGAATAACCAAACATATATATCGAAAACAAATTTTATAACATTTTCAGGTTTTCAGAATTTCTATAGGGATTTTCTGAAGGAAGCGATCTGCTGCTTGAATCCAGTCTGATTAAAGCTTCATAAGAATATGCAGTATTAGCAACTGCCCTGTCTAGATTCAGACTTCTCTGCAGTGGGATAAGCTGCTTATAAAAAGTAGTAAAAGCAGTGCTCGCCTCATGTCATGCTGGACGTCACTAAACATAAATGCTGCATCTATCCCTTGTGCAGGTTATTGCGATACTTTTAAACACCTTCAGAGCTTCACAACGTGTTTACAAGGAGTAGGAGCCCCAAAAAATGGCTCCTAAACCTCTCCTGACAATTTATTGGAAGACAACATACCTCAAAGGCAGCTAAGTAATCTGCAGGGAAGCTTTTAAATGTTCTTCAGATGAACAGCAAACAGTCTTTAATTTATTAGGTGCCCCCTAGTTTTCATCGGCCATGGAAATGGCAGCATTTCCACAAAACCACATATTGGACACTTTTATCAAACTATTAGATTGAAAATACAAAATTTGTATGAATAAATATGTATGAGGCTAGTGTGTTCAGTAACAAATAAACACATAATTATCCTAGTACTGTGCAGTGGGGGATATCTGAAGAGCAGGCGGAAAGATAAGTGGACATCTGCGCCTCAGGGGCACAAAGGGATAATCCAGTTTTCAATTACATTAATGAAGTGAAAGTTGCTTTAATTTGTATTTTTAAAGGAACAGTGTGTATTATTTAGCGCATCCTAGTGGTAGACAAAAACTTCATTTAAAATAACATAAAGAAGATTGATTTAAATAATAAGCAAAACTATATCAACTATATATATACTGTATATACCTACTACTATCCTTCTTTTATTTCTTTTTGCGAATGATTTTAATTATTTTTTTCTCACAAAAAAAACAAAACACATTTACCGTATTTTCCGGACTAGATACTGATCTGGATCATAAATTGCACCAGCCCAAAATTATTAAGAAGAGAAAGACATATACAAGTCGCACCGGAGTATAAGTCCCACCCCCAGACGAACTTGTCACGATTACCCATTGCCATCACCTGTGCCCGCTCGTTTAGCGCCAGCTGTTGCATGTTGCCTGATTGGTTCCCCTCCTATTTAAACTCAGTAATCCATTCACTCCTTGAGAGTCCGTCAACAAACCTCTGCACTTGCAAGGCAAGCATTTTGACTCTGTCGCGTCCTGTCCGGTATCCTGCTCGTGTATACTGCATACGGTATCAATCCTGTCTGTCCCGTCCTGTCCAGTATCCTGCTCGTGTATCCTGTATCCGGTATCGATTCCGCCTGTCCCGTCCTGTCCGGTATCCTGCTCGTGTATCCTGTATCCGGTATCAATCCCGCCTGTCCCGTCCTGTCCAGTATCCTGCTCGTGTATCCTGTATCCGGTATCGATCCCCTCTGTCCCGTCTTGTCCGGCATCCTGCTCGTGTATCATGTATCCGGTATCGATCCCGTCTATCCCGTCCTCACCTGTATCTTGCTCATGTATCCTGTATCTGGTATCGATCCCGTCTGTACCGTCCTGGTTGGTGTCCAGCTCGTCTGCCCCTGGCTTCCTGTTTTCCCGCGCCTGACTTCTCTGCCCCGCTTTTTCTGTCCAGCGATCACCGAATCGCTGGCGTTTGTGTTCCAACGCATGACTGCCCCACTCCCGTAATTAAAGCTTCGTGTGAAAATGTTTTATGTTTGGGTCTACTGTCTTTTTAGAAAAAAACTGTGACCTATAGTCCGGAAAATACATTAGAAGTTAATGAAAAAAAGGTCTACTGTGAGATAATTTTCGCTTATTTTAAGTAAAGGCAGTAAAAAAAATTCAATTTTTCTGCCTTTTCTCCTCTTTTACATGTATTTCTTTTTCATTTTCTTTTAATCGATTTACATTGTTCTCTCTTTTTCTCCTTTTCTCATTTCTTTTCTTTCCTTTTCGGTTTTACGCTTGTTGTTTTTTTTCTTTCTGTGCAAAATGCTAGTCGAAAAAGTAACAAAAAGTAATGTATTTTAGTCACTGTGAGTCCCCGTAGTTGATATTCCTCCTTGTGATTTTTTGGGACTCATTTTCGGTTTCACTAACATCACACTGAGACATCTAGTGGCCAAATGTTACACACTGTACGTTTAAAGGAACAGAGTAAGATACAGTGTTTTGCATAAGTGTTTAGTTTTCAAATAAACACTCGCTGGCTTTAAAAAACATCTGCGGGCTGATTTAACATTTAAGGGTTTTTTTGCTTTTGCGGTTCAGGTAAGACAAGATTTTTACTTACTTGATTGGTGACATTCCATTGGATGTCACAATTCAATGCGTCGTAACCTGAATGGCGTCATCTTTTCCCGGACTTGAAGCTTATTTCTTCTTTTAAACCTCGAATGTTGAAAAATGATGGCCCACGAGCCAATTCCGACATTAATTTTAGGACAAACCACATACCAATCACAATATCAACGTTCATTAAAATCTAATAAATTGTCAGAAACAACCACAACTTTCCACACATCAACCGCGACTCATGAAAAATATCCATAATATTGCAATAACAGTGTTGATTAGGTCAGGGCTGTCATAGCTTTTAAGAAAGCGGGCCAGTTTGGTAAAATGAAATTGTGTGAGGGCCTACTATTCAGTCTGGGATTATTTGAACCATCTTTAATAAATTCACCCTCCGTGAAAGGTTTGTAGTTTTTGGCCGTCAGCATCCCGACCTCGTAGCTCGCCTCTGCAGCATTTTCATTTGACCCCCATGGTCTCCTGAAAAAGCGCTGCAGTACAGTTAAAACAGCTTTCAGTTGCTTAAACATTTCACAGCTTTCGTCTGGCAGCACTTATTGATGTTATATTCTTTGAAAACAGCCACGGTCTCTTGGCAAATTAGAAAAATAATAAATAAAAAAACAGTCTCACATGGGCAGCATAAATAAATTGATGGCATAAAAAGTGTGCCTTAGCTGGAAGGCTGGGGGTACTTTCGAAGTCTCACCCTTAAATTATCAGTCAGAGATATAATGTCACATTCACCCGGATCTGGAACGCCTGTGCTCAGGATTTGGCGCCAACAGCCAGGACAGCTGATTGGCGCACCCTGTTCATTTAAATCCTCAGCTTCCGGAAACAAGCTGTCTGATTGTACTATGCTACCTGTTGCCATCTGCTCAGAAAGCCCGTACCTCCGACTCTTTGCCTGCCTCCTGTTTTTCAACTTGATCTCCGTTGCCAACCCGTTTCCGAATTTGCCTACGACATGCCCTGCCCATCTGATTCCTGATCACATTTCCGAACACGACGACGCCCTTCTTCTCCAGCCCCGACCAACAACACGACGATTCCGCCTGTCCGCGACCATTCCCGCCAAGCCTTCGCCCGCCTGTCATGCTTTGTCAATCCGTCAAACAAAGGATCGAAGAATCACGCCTTTCCATTCATTCCAAAAACCAAGAAACGAGTGCAAGTGATCTCCGTTTTCTTTCCGTCCTGCCTGACATATAAGAATTGATTGTAAAACAATTATTAATATATTGAATATAATATATCAATATCTGGTAGTGTCTATCACCTTTGCATTTCAAAAATAAAATAAAATAAAATAAAATGAAATACAACTATTGAATTAATTTCTACTAAAGTTTATTTCCCTCAGGGAAATTCATGCAGACTGGAAAGTGACGAAAATAGCATGCAAACACTAATTTAAATGAATTGATTTCATTATATAAGAGTCTTTCTCCTTTTTATTTTTGTATGAAGATTTTTACCAGAACATGGGAACTTCAATGTTAGATTTCATATCTATTATACTGTATAAATGAGCCAAATTTAGAGGGTCTTCTTTTAAAAATGTTTTATTTTTTATATTAAACACCACGTCTGTAACTTTTATTAACGTACAATAATATTAAGATGGGTTTACTCAATTGTCTGTGGTTGATTAATGTCAGTCAGGAAATACAGCTACTACTGGTACTTTACAAGTGGCTCTTTGCTTAAGCGACTTCCTGAGGACATATTCAAAACTGTAAGTTGTTTTGCTTTTTTTCTCTTGTGCTTCTCTCACCAGTGTCATGTGGCATGTCACATTTGGCCCAAGGGTAACCTAAAACAAGCTAGCACAAAGGTCACCCAGTTTGATATGTATTTCTAAACTAACAATCATATTATTACAATGTTATTACTATGTTATTACCAGGTTAATTATATGAAGTAGGGTTAAATAGACTCAGTAAACCACTTAAAACATTCTACTAGAAAATCACCATGACCCAACACACTGGTGATTTACTGTGTTTTAAGAACTGGTCTGCAGGCATCTCAACTGTCCTTAAGGCAAACTCTTGGAGACCCCTACTCTAGACTACATGTGTCAATTATTAAATTTTCACATTTGCTTAGTCTGACCCTCGGCTTGTAACTTAATTTTTCTTATTCGACCCTTCCATCTATTTGACTTTGAGACCCCTAATATAGACTATAATTTAATCTGATTAGGGCCTTCACTTGAATGGATTAGGATAAATGTAACCAGTAGATCAGATGACATGACTCCCAACACAAACATACTTCGACAGGGGTGAAAGTATGTTTGAAATCCATACCTGTCAACCTGTACGTTTTTGCCGTACAAAGTACGTTTATTATGTGTTTTAAGACGTGTACGACGTACAAGAAAATCTGTACGGAAAAACGCAAATTTGTCATATGGGTACCATCCGGTATACACCGACTATGACGAAACGGCAAATCAATCAAGTCAAACGAGTTCGCCGCGGTAGCCTCTGTCTCGGTATCGTTTATTTTCGTTGCAAACGAAGCGAGCGGTTTGATGCTACTGTGTGCATGCGTTTGCCGCCTCGGATTTCATGTGGTAGTTACGTAGTGAAAGGAAGTCCGTCTCTTTTTAGAGAACCGGCTTTTTCGGCTCAACTCATCAAAGAGAGCCGGCTCTCAAATGGCTCACTTGCTTTGATGCATTATATTACGAATTATTATTGTTGTATAAAGAAGTTAAGAAAAAAAAGGAAGAATAAAAGGAAAAAATAAAAAAAGACAGGTTTGAGGTTATCCCTTTAATCAGTATATTACCAGCAATAATCTAATACAGAAAATTAATTAATAATTTGAATAAGACAATGTATTATTCTACTTAATTATATTTGCATGTATTTTTTTCCTTCTACAGTGAACGTCCAAGCTACTTCATTTTTGAACTTTTTTTTTATAATAAACCTCATTCATGTCGAGCAACTCAGTATCTCACAACACAATGTTAATTAACAATATATATGATATAACGAAACACATGTACAATATAACATGTTAAAATACATAAATAAACACGTTTGAAAAAAAATGGCGTAAGATTATTTTGTATTTTGTAAGGGAAAATACAATATTTTGTAAGGGCATGAAAGCCGTGGAGATTGACAGGTATGGAAATCAAAAAGTAAAATGAAACTTACATGTCACTGTGACTAGTTGTAATGAAGTTTAATGACCTGTAGATGGAGACACGCTATTACATCACGGATGCGCCGGCGGCGTGGCGCAAGCGAGGAAGGAAGTATTCGGTGTTGAATGGTTTCCTGATTGCTTTGATGAGGTCTTTGGAAAGGGGAGGGGTACAAACTGTCATAATTAAGTAGAAAAAAATATGTAAAAAACAAAAAATAAAACAAATAATAATATGTGTATGAGAGGGAAAAAGGTGAGAATAATGTGGTTTTGTGATTCTTATCATGGCGGCGCATGTATGTTGCCATGGTGACGGTTAAACGAACCAGGAGAACCAATGGAGGAACCCGACGGAGGTGTCTGGTTACTCCCGGTCAGCCCACGCGAGCCGGGTGAAGGGAGGGGTTAGTTTAGTCCGCCCGCTTCTCCAAACCAGCAGTTAATGGTAACTTAGCCGCTTGTGAGCGTGGGACGCGCGGTGGTCCCGCAGCCAAAACACCTTAACAAATTGTTTAGTGAAGTCAAAGAACTGATTTTTTTAAGCGGGGGATCTACTTCGCTTTTTAATCGAAAGGAAACTACCTGTCGCCCGCCAGCCTGCCATTCTTCTTCCCCAAGATGTTGCTTCGTGGATGGGATGGCGTCTCGTCCTGTTTTCCTGCGCACTTGTAGCCTCGCCGGAGAAGCAAATTTAAAAGCCCGAGATTCTTCTTTGTAGCGCTTCGGTTCCTCGGTAAGTGTGAACTTTTTGATGAACCCCAACTCGAAACTTTTTTGGGGTGATAGGCTGAAGCGTCTTGCTAGCTTCTGTCGTGCTAATAAGAGAATGGATCTAAACCGCGAGTTTTTTTTGTAAACCCCAAAAGTTTATTTTTGAGCTAAATTTATCACAGTTTTTTATGCTCAGATTGAGAGAAGCACGGTTAAAACTCGCTTTGCGACTATGATCTTTAAAGGGGAAAGGGTTTAAAGAAAACACAATCAAACCAAATATACTCTGTCGTTTTTAAAGGGACTCTGCGATATTTGACGACTTGTATTGTGTCGCGCAACGAGTGCTAAAATCAATAATACAAACTACTGATTCTCAAAGTGACCCAACCACCTATTTTCCCTTTTCTTTTTTTGTTGCCAATCCTTTCACAAGGTTTTTGATATTGGTAGTACCTGTAGCAGCAAGATCTCTCACGGTGAGCTTAATGTTATGTCAAATGAATACAAAATTCTCAAATTCCAAGTACTTTAGATAAATGCCCGTAAATTAATTGATAGTTCTAGGGTTCGTAGAAGTCTTTGAAATCCTTGAAAATGAAAATGCTTGGATTTTGTTTGTCGTGTTTTCAAGGTTTGGGGAGATCTTGAATTTTGGTTAAAATGCTCAAAAATGCCAAAACTTGCTGCCAGGTTTCCTGGTAGTCTGACTTGATTGACCAGAGGTCTTCAAAGTGGTGCCCCAGTGGACCTGTTCTAAAACTAGCTTACCATTGCTGGGTCATTGTGATTTTCTAGGAAAATGATGAGAGTATTTGACCCTACTTCCAATAAGTTACCTCGTAATAACACAGTAACAACATAGTAATAACAAGATATGTTATTTTAGAAATGCAGATCAAACATGTTTCCCTTTGCGCTAATTAGTAACAAAAAGCAGCTCTCAGCTTGAAAAAAGGTTGGAGGCCCCTACGATAGACCATGCATTAAACGAAGAAAAATGAATCAAGTCTGCTTGAAAATGACTCCGACACGCCTGCTTTGGTAGTTTGGCTTTTCCAATGCAATTCTTCTTCCCTCGTGATTAACGGCAGCTCTCAATAGTTTGTACAGCGTCATTACCCCCATGTGCATTGAGCCCAAGAGGACAGGTACTGGAGGAATTAAAGAATGGCTTTTGAAAGTGCTTAAAAGGTGCTTGAAATTGTCTATGACAACAAAACCTGTAGTTCATGTATTTCTGCTTATCATTAAAACCAATATTGTTTTTGGTTTTTCAAATTATTTTTTTCAGTAGTACACACAAAATAATACACACTGCCTCTTTAAGGACAAATAAAATAAATATTCCCTTCTCTCTTTTTCCACATTGAACATTTCGCTGCCATTCAATCAACACAATTGCTGAGGTCAGAGTTCATGAGTGTTTGGAATAGTTGTCATCTAGGCGGAGGGATGCAATTGATGGAAGTTCCCCTCCTGAGTTGAGAAAGTTGAATCTGTGTGTGTACATGTAATTAGCTAAAATGAAGTGGTTGAGGTCAGGCCCAGAAAGTGGAAAAAGGAAAGTCCGGATATGTTGGAAGGGGGTGTAGAGATTCCATCATCCCTAGTTTGAAGGTTTTGATCATGAATAAATGGAACATTGGATACCACAATTTCTCAGCAATACGGATACTCCAATCTTGACATCGAAGCTGATGTCATTACTACTTCAAATTACCTTACTGTTGGAGAAAACACCCTTTAAAACCAAAATTAAGTTTAATTTACTGCATTTACTTAATGGCATCTTACCAGGGCTGCATGATTTTGGGAAAATAAACTAATCGTAATATTTTTTCCAGACCAGTGTTGCAATTTCAATGCGAATTTCAATTTTAAAAGAAAAATGCATTTTCTGTGCGCACAGACGCTCCTCTATTTACGAACGAGATACGTTCTGGATGAATGTTCTTAAGTTGAATTTGTTAGTACGTTGCTTCTGTGCTATATTTTGGATGGAATGCATGTTTAAGATTTATATAAGTATGTTTAAGGCGTGTATAAGTAACCTCTATTGTTTTGTACTAAAATATAAATATTTCATAAAATAGTATGTTCTATAAAGATAGAGTTAAGTTTAACTTACTTTTGTAAGATGAGCTTTAAGACTTAGGCGACTTTTTCCTCCGTGGCACAAAGAGGCCGAAAAAAAAGCAATCGAACCATTTTCTCAACCGCATCAAGCTGTCTTATTCCACTTTCATTTCAAAAGAAACGGCTCGCCTCTTCTTTACACTTGACACAAACCATATCGAATGGATGAACGCGATTTTTTTTTTTTTCTGAAACTTTTTATTTCTCACACACAATTTGACAGAGGGTTGGGTCACCCATCATACAGCAACACGAACCACAAAATATATACAATTGACATTCCCATAAATAACAGGAAAAAAACAACAAAAAATGTTGATTAAAGAAATAAAATAAAAGGTGAGGCGTTTAGACATCAAGTAAAAATTGTGTGATGAGCTTCCATCTTTTCTCGAATTTATCTAGTTTCAGTTGAAGTCTTGCAGTGATTTTTTTTTTCATATTGTAAATTTCCTTTAATTTTTCTCTCCATTGTTTTATGTCAGGAGGTTGCAGTTTCAGCCAGGAAACTGTGATCATTTTCTTTGCTACCAGAAGCATAACCCTTAGTACATATTTATGTTGACCAGTCAATAATTCTTCTGGCAAAATTCCTAATTCATAGGTCACTGGGTCAACCGCAACTCCCAACCAATAATTAATTTGATCTCTGTCTGAATACTTCTCCAGAAATTTAATATCACATGGCAATTCCAGAAAATATGCGTGAAATCTCCGACCCTCCCACAGTTACGCCAACATAGATTGGATGTATTTTTATATTTTTAGGTGGTAGAGGGTGTATAGAAGTATCGCATTTTTACTTTCCATTCAAACTCCCTCCGTGTCGGACTGCTGGTTATTTTGTGTCCGTCTTTCAAAGTTTTCTCCCAATCTTCGTCCTTTATCACTACATTAGCTTCTCGTTCCCATTTTTCCTTAACCTCCATCGCATCATTACTGAGATCCATTTGCTTTGCAGAGCTTTTAACAATTTGGAGATAAACCCCCTTTATTAATTTTCCTTTTGAGTATGATGTCAATAATTCTTCAACTTTAGTTGGCTCCTTACATATTTTCCCCCATTCATCATGTTTCTGGAGGTAATGCCTGAGTTGCAAATATTTGTAAAAATCATTTCTAGGTAGGTCAAATTCTTGTTGAAGTTGTTCAAAAGATTTCAATACCTGTCCTTCTAACACTTGGGTAGATAGATAGATAGATACTTTATTCATCCCCTAAGGGAAATTCACATTTCCAGCAGCATCCCTGAGCTGAGAACAGTACCATAATAAAGCCAAAAGAATACAATATACAAATACCCAGTGTGACGTGCAAATGCCCACTGTAGCGTGTTATATAGAGTAACTAAATAGTGCTACACAGAATACATATTGCAGTAAGATTCGGTAATATCCAATGTAGGTGGTGTGGTTTAATGTGGGCCTTTACTCTGCCGGGTGGAGTTAAAGAGCCTCATGGCATGAGGAAGAAAAGATCTCTTCAGTCTGTAGTCAACATCAATCCTTTTTGGGCCCATTTTTCAAATCCTACATCCATAACTCCATGTTTAAAATCTGGGGTTTTTGCTATTTTTGTAGCCATATTTACAGACCTTGATGTTTTTTTTTTTTTTTGTATTGTTGACCAGTTTTAATAGTTCTCTTAATCCATTCATTCTGGAGTTTTAACTGAAGCGTCTCGCTAGCTTCTGTCGTGCTAATGAGAGAATGTATCTAAACCGCGATGCTTTTTGGAAACCCAACAGTTTAATTTTGAGCGAAATTCAAGCGTATTCTTGGTTGATTTATCATTGTTTTTTTATGTTTTGATTGAGAGAGGCACAGTTAAAACTCACTTTGCAACTATGATCTTTAAAGGGGTAAGGATTTAAAGGAAAATAAACATCAAACCAAATATAATCTGTCTTTTAAAAGGACTCTGTAATATTTGACCTGCTGACACATGGTGGGTGTGTGGCAAAGCATGCCTCTTGCAAACTCTGCCTGCCCTTAATTGGCTAATGCTGTTGGAACTTGCCTCTGATTGGCCGACGCTGTTGAAACCCAAGCTGTGCCATCTCTGGTTGGCCAAACGCTCCATCACTCCGATAGCAATGAGGGGAAAAAAAACCAACATGGAACTATGAAACCCATCCATCCAGGAGGGTTCGATCTCAAGACCTCAGAACTGCGTCGCACACGGGCTAACCACTGCGCTGCCGAGCTGTCCACTATGAAACCTTGTAAAAAACAAAAAAAAACAGTGTCTTGCGACTACGCAATCACACTATGTCACATTGCAATATCAATTAGATTTCAGTTAACCATGCAGCCCTGCAACTTAGCATTCACTGATTTTAATGCTTCTGCTTGCCTAATGATCATTAGAAGACAGATGTTACTGGTATCAGCTACCCTTACGAGTACCAATATCTTTTAAAAAAGCATGTATCAGCACAGCATCCATGGAAGTAGAGTATAGTGCAGGGGTTGGCCAACTTTTTAAGTCATCGGCCACTTTGGGTTCAAACATTTTGCCGGACATTGATGGTGGATAATGATGGATTGATTTCATACAGTCTGGAATTCGATACCCCAGCAAAATATGTTTTTTGGACATTTATGCAATTAATATCTTTCTAAATTAAATGAATACATGAAAAAATCTAAACGTATAGATTAATGTTCATGTTTTTTTCTTTTATATTTTGAATGAGGCAGGACCTAAATAAAGAATGTCACCAAAATAACAATTACTTGTTTCTTTACCATATTGTCACACTAACAACAAAATTGCCTAAGTCCTTCAAAGAGCTTTTAAGGAAAAAAATGGCTAAATCAAGGAAAAAAACAATTGTCTAAGTCAAGATCAGGCCTTTTTGGTTTTGTTTTGTTACCTGCGATATGATTGTTTGACCAACTTGAGTATTTGTGCAGATATTGCTGCTTTCTGTAGGAAACCGATTTGGGCAAAAATCTCAACATAGCCTTAAAATGCGAGTAATTAATTTGTGCTCTTTGTCCAACAATATGTTATTATTGTATTTTGAACGTTTTCGTTTCACAGGCCGGATGAAAAATCCTGTGGCCAGCGGGGGGTAGTTTGCCAACCGTGTAGTTGGCAACCATGACTTCCTGACTTCGTCAGGATTGCAAGTGACAACTTGTGACAAAAATGTGATGTCCATGCAATTGATCTGAAGTTATTATTATATTCCTAACAATTCTGAACATCGGGCGGCAGTAGCTCAGGAGGTAGAGCGATCGTTTTAGGATTAAGAGATCCCAGTTCGAATCCCAGCTTATCCGTGTTACATGTCGAAGTGTCCTTGGGTAAGACACTGAACCCCCAATACCCCCAATAAGCAGGTTAGCGCCTTACATGGCTGCACAGATCACGGCCGCTATTGGGAAATGTGAAGCACAATGTAAAGCGCTTTGGGAAGTCATTGACTTGAAAAGCGCTATATAAATGCAGATCATTTCATTTCATCGCAAATAAGTTCTCTGTGCTGCCAATTTCTGGTATGCAAATGTAGTGTAAAGATTTTACAATGAAATGGAGGTATTTAAAGATTTGTTATGCAAGTCTTTCCGAGCTAGTGTTTCTCAACCTTCTTTGTGCCGAGACATTTTAAAATGTATTCCCAAAAGCAGTTTCGTTTTTATTTTCTATTTTAAATCCTAAATTATCTTGTTGCTTTCTTATTCCACTTTCGTTTCAAAAGAAACGGCTCGCTTCTTCTTTACACTTTACACCAACCATATTGAATAGGTGCACGAGATATTAAACAATAGAAATGTCAAAGTTCCTAGTGCGCTGGAGATAGTATAGACACAGTATAGACCAGGGGTGTCAAACTCATTTTAACTCGAGGGCCACACGATCGAACAAACATTCTCTTTGGGGCCGGACTAGTAGATTAGAGAGAAAGAAAAAAAGAGAAATAAACTAAAGAAAGAGGGAGAGAAAAGTAGAAAGCGTAGGAAAAAGAAAGAAAAAAGGGGAGAGAAAGAGGGAGAGAGAGAGAGCGTGAGAAACAAAAGAGATAAAGAGAAATAGTGAGAGAGTGGAAAAGAAAGAGAGAAAGAACAAAATCCAAAGAGAAATAGAGCGGAGAGAAAAGAAAAGGGGAGAAGGAGCAAGGAAGAGAGAAAAGAGAGAGAAAAGGAAGAGGGAGCAAAAGAAGGTAAATAGACACAGAATAGTGAAAGGGGGGAAAGAGAGAGAAAGAACGAAATCCAAAGAGAAATAGAGGGAAGGTGAGAAAGAGAGATTGAGGAATCAAGAGAGAGAGAAAAGGAAAAAAATAAAATAGGGCAAAAGAATGTAAAAAGAGACAAAGAGGAACAAAGAAAGAGAAGGAGAGACAGAGAGAGTGAAAGAGAGAGGATAAGGGAGGAAGAGAGCGAAAGAGAGAGAGAGGGAGAAAGATGGCAAAATCAAGTGGATATATTTCAACCTGCACCTCGTTTTTCTCTTGCGCTCCTCTGAGCGTAGTCTTGCTGGCCGGATTCAATCCCTTAGCGGACCTTATCCGGCCCACGGGCCGCCTGTTTGACCCCCCTTGTATAGACAGTATAGATTGTTTACACACGAACTAGGAAGAGGAAGCGGATTTTTTTTTCTTCCTGGTTGATGCTGGGTGACCTTTCACAGCCTCACAAAGCTGTAGCGACGGAAAGAAGCACTACAGTACTGTCCTCTATTCGGAAAAAGGTGTACCCGATACAAAATCTGACAGCAATGTCCGGATATTTTCCCACATCCCGAAAAAAATGATCGTATCTACCGTTTATTGTCAGTTGAATAGTGGCAAGTAGGGGAGTACTTCATATTACTTGGGTTTTAGGAATTTTGCTGAAACTTCTGTGTATAATGAACCTCTCATTAAGCATTTGAATACATAAACTCAAAACAATTGTACTTAAATTGAGATAGTTATAAGCTTCAGATCTGAAAATACAACATTCTACTTCTTTTCACCCAAAACTCATGCAGATTGTTTGTGTCACTTATCAGCATTGCTGTGTCACTCAAGATCATTGAAACAGCTTTTACAAAAAGGTCATAAATGCGAGCTAGATTGTGTGTGTTCCTTTCTTTTTTTTCTCTGAGTCACCACTTTTATTTTTTTCCCCTTAAATTCTCGCTACCGTTGTTTCCACAAAAGTACTGACCTCAAAAGACACAGCTGTGAAAACTCTTAGCAACAAAAAGTGTAGTGTAGCAAGGGTTGTTTATGCGCAAGACCCGCCATTCTCAAATTCCATCACATGTTTGTTTCAAGAAAACAGTCCTTGCATCATCTTTTGGAAGCCTCCGTCGTCATCGCGTGTTCTGCATCCGATGTCTCGCCACACTTTATTTTGACGACGCTTTCGGAAAAGCGGTTCACTCCGAGTTTGCTCTAGTTTTCCTGGCTGGGGATACCTTCAGGAAGTTTCACGTCAGCAAATGGCTCTGCCAGCCGGCACTGATCGTCTGAGATTTGCAGGATATTAACAAATTTCCTCTCCAGTCTAAGATGTTTGGAATTTTCTTTTGGAACGTTTGTACGGAATTCGATGTTGGTTTCTGTCGATGTTTTTTTTTTCCATAGATGTTATAAAACAAAAAAGATTGTTTTCACGTCCATCTGTGTGTCATAGCAGTCCCAGGCAGGAAGGTGGGAGGAAAGGAAAAGCTTCACGCTAAGTATGGGGTAAAAGGCGATATCACGTTTCTAGGATTAGTTTCTTTTAAGTCCTTGTGACTGTGGCCAAGCAGTGAATGCAACATAACGCGTTTACTGTTGAGAATAGTTTTAATAAACTGAGATTTTTTGGAACCTGAAAACCTTTGGAAATCTGCATTCCTTCTTTTGGTTCCTGGAATTAGTAGTATTTGCCATCATAAGTAACTATATCTAATGACATTTATTGAGAACTTCTTAGAATTCACTACTTGTTTTTCCTTTTTTATCTCGGTCTTTTGGTGTCTTTTCCTCAAAAGATCTTATAACTCACTGTATTGCGGTGAGGTCTGCTTTAACGTCTTGGCCATATGTTACCATTTCTTTCTTTCTTTCTTTGCTAGTAAATAGTATTCACCTAAAAGGAAATGCTTTAGAACTAATGTAACCAATGACTTACTTTGTCCAACAAGGTACAACTTGACATAAACTGTTCATCCTAGGCCACTTATTATTTTGCTCATTAGGACAAGTAGCGTAGAAACAGGGAGGACTCCCATCTTCTTCTGCTTCATTCATTTTCCCTGTTGTCAGCACTTAGTAATTGGATATGTGTCTGTAGAGATTCAGCTTCCCAAAAAGGCAAAGGTTTACAATTTTGTTCTAACATTCTCGTTCTGGCAAGAAATATTGTTATTATCTGCACCGCTTAGCCTCATTATGGTCGTGGGGGTGCTGGAGCCCATCCCAGCTATCCTCTGGCAGTGGGCAGGGGACACCCTGAACTGCTTGCCAGCCAATCGCTGGGCACACAGAGACGGACAACTCACTGGCTCATTCACACCTAGGGACAATTTGGACCGGCCAATTAACCGAACAAGCGTGTTTTTGGAATGGAACCAATGTAAGCACGGGGAGAAGATGCAAAGTCCACACAGTCCACCTCAGAATGTGCCGCACATGCGCTAACCACTGTGCGGCCGTGCTGCCCGCAAGAAATTAAATCTTTTTCTCTTTTTAAATTTAAATTGTGTCTTTTAACCTTGGTTTAAGAGACTTCTGTGGATTGTTTCATCTTCAAATGGAACTTGCAGATGAAAAGACTTTGAAGAACCTGCTCCACAATTGTTGCAATGGTTTCTGATCAAAAGTTTTAACTGACATTGATGTACAGAGCAAAATTACGCACCTATCACGCCAAAAACAAACATTTTCCTTTGATTAACAGGAACTAGAATTTGAGTATAATAGCCAGCAAGATCACTATAAGTCTGTTTCATTTAGCTATTTGATGTCAAAGACGTATGAAATTTGAAACTTTAACTTTATGTCGCCATCTCTTGGCTTAGTCATGATTGTGGCTTTAGTCATTCTCGACACGCGTGAAAGTACGTGCATGCCTTTGATCAAGGGTCTCCAATATGTTTCCCGTAGGCACCAGGGTTCTCCTTGGGGGCAGCTGGGGTACCGGTAGACCTGTTCTAAAAAGAGCTCACTGTTACTGAGTCATTGTGATTTTTCGAGTAAATTGAATAATTGACTGAGTCTTTTTGATGATACTTACAATAATTAACCTGGTAATTACATAGTTACAACACAGTAATAACATAAGTTATTATGAAATGCATATCAAAATGGGTGCCCAGTGTGTGAATTGGGAACAAACAGCTAGGCTAAAGGCTAATCCATTCAAAACGCCTCTCCCATCCATTTTCCTCTCCAACGTTCGCTCTCTGGACAATAAACTGGACCATTTAACAACTGGAAGTGGCATCGAACCGCGAGATGACGAACTGCTGGGCTAAAATTCTGACGAAGACATGGTTAATCTTATCTATCCCGGCTGATGCTCAAGGAAACTGTGCGGGTCAGATGTATCGTCATTTCGTTCTGTATACACGTGTACACGAATGACAATAAAGTAAATCTGAATCTGAAAAATGTTGGAGACCCTTGCCTCAGATGTTTTTTTTTTTTTTTTAATCTTTCCGGGTTTGGGTTGGCATTTGGACGCTACCCAAAAGAAGGACGCGAGGACAAGTATTACATCTCTCTCCTGGATCCCTGCCCCCCTAAGCCCTCATTCTGATAAAAGGTACAGGCAGATAAGCACAATGGAGAGTAAAGCATAAGGGCTCTTTGAACTCAGGTGTGCATTGTCTACACATACATAATCTAGAAAATATATGACTAAGGACACCTCAAACGACACACCCCGCCTTTTACTGGTCAGCCCTGAGTACGAGCAGATTTTTGTGGACAAGAATTTGATCTCCACATCCAAAGTTGGCGGCAAAGAAAGTTCAATGCATCATGTGAAAATATGAGCATGTCAGAATTTTCTAAAGTGGGTCAGCAGACAGTTTTGAGGTGGAAATATCTGTGAAACATCCTCCCTTCTCTGAATCCCGTTTTGGAGAAGGGAGTTAATGAGTATGCCTGTACTCGGCCTGCCATGTTTATGCAGGAATGCAGGTTATCCATTCTCTTGCGCAAGCGAGAAGATCGAGAGCCAAGCGGCTTCCTCGCCATCTTGCTCATTAGCCGTGAGAATAGCGAGCACTGTTGTGAAGACTGATTGTTTCGCAGGCTTTGTTGTTTCAACACGGTGGAATGTTTTTATCCCCAGTACAGGCCGGCTTCGCTCCCATTGGAACACGGTGCTGCTCATGATTGAAGGGGGGCTTTGAAAATAGCTGCCCTAAATAGTATTGGGCCAGCTTTACCCCCATTATAATGCTACGTTTTCTTTACCTTCACAAAAGTTAGAGCTCAACTAATCTGTCGGTAAGCCTAGTGAAAAAGTTTGGCATGCAGGATTCAAATCTTAACCTGCCGATAGTAAACCGACCGTTAAGAACACGTTGTTCAAAACATGGTCAGAAGAGATTGGCGGTCAATGAATAAAAGGCAAATAAACATCTGCACGGTTATCAGCTCGAGTCATTTTCTTTTTTGTCACAAGGATTTTAACATTTCTTCAATCAATTAATTATAATGTATTGAACATTTAGTACTCTTGTCATCAAATTGAGTGTACCATACTATGGATGCTCTATGTACTTAAAGTATCATACTTTAAGTTTGAAATTGACAGTTTCAGGTCTCATATAATCAAAAACATATCACGATTGATAAAAAACAATTTTGGACTATTTGAGATACTTAATGTAGCACTGTAATTTATTTGATGTTTAAAATAAACTTGTATCTAGAGATGCACTAAATAAATTTTCATTATGGAACATTTTTTGGCCGAAAATTATTAGAAGAGGGCAGCACCTCCTGCGTGGGTTCAAATCCAGCTCCAGACTTCCTGTGCGGAGTTTGTATATTCTCCCCGTGCTTGCGTGGGTTTCCTCCGGGCACTCCGGTTTCCTCCCACATTCCAAAAACATGCATTTCAGGTGAATTGGCCGATCCAAATTGTCCCTCGGTGTGAATGAGTGAGTTGTCTGTCCCTGTGTGCCCTGCGATTGGCTGGCAACCAGTTCAGTGTGTCGCCTGCCCACTGCCCGATGATTGCTGGGATGGGCTCCAGCACCCCCGCGACCCTACTGAGGATAAGCGGTGTAGCTAATGAGATGAGATGATTAGAAGAAAGAAAAAAGTGAAACATAGAAAGGCTTCTGAAAAAACAATGTCTGCGATGAGAAGCTCGCATTTCATTTACGACACAGGTACTTATGTTCATTTTTGTACACAAAAAAAAGAGATTGAGAAAATTTTCAAAATGGGAGTACTGCTAAATATTCAGTTTAATCAAGATATTGTGGTTCTGGACGAGTCGGAATACCCATTTACATTGCGTTTGGAAATAACCCAACAAGATATTTTCATAAAAGTTTTCGTCTCCCTAGGCTTTCATTTTTTTGTGTGCTCCTAACTGGTATCTGGCTAATGTTTGGGGCGGCAGTAGCTCAGGAGGTAAAGCGGTTGTCTTTGGATCAAGAGGTCGCAGGATTGATTCCCGGCTCCTCCGTGTTATATGTCGAAATGTCCTTGGGCAAGACACTGAAACCCTAATGCCCCCGATAAGCAGGTAGTTGCCTTGCATGGCTGACGCTGCTATCAGTGTGTGAGTGTGTGTGAATGGGTAAGTGTGAAGCACACTGTAAAGCGCTTTGGGAGGTCTTCAGTGACTTGAAGAGCGATATACAGACGCTCCCCTACTTACAAACATTCAAGTTACGAACAATGGTACATACCAACATTTTTTTCGGGATGTCTAAAAATATCCCGACATCGCTGTAAGTTAGATTTTGTATCGTGTGCACCTTTATCCTAGTAGAGGACAGTGCTTTAGTGCTTCTTTCTTCTGCTTGGCGCTGTAAGATGTCACCCAGCATCCACCCAGAAGAAGAAATAAGGCTTCTACTTCCTGGTTTGTGTGAATACACACTGCACTGTATCTCTCGAACGCTAAGAACTTTGACGTTTTTATTGTTTAATATCTCATGGATCCATTCAATATGGTTGGTGTAAAGCTTGAATAAGAGGTGAGCCGTTTCTTTTGAAATGAAGTGGAATAAGAAAGCTTGATGCGGTTGAGAAAATGGTTGGATCGCTTTATTTTCGTCCACTTTTTACCATGGAGGAGGAAGTCGCCTAACTCTTCCAAAAGTAAGTTACATTTAACTTTATTTATCCTTATAGTGAAGTCAAGTCATGTTTATTTGCATAGTCCTTAATCCCAAGGAGTCTCAAAGGGCTTCACAGACCACAGAAGGTCAATGCCTAATGTATAGCTTTGTTTTTCTGTCCTATGCTTTATCATTTAGCCTGCTTTGTAACGTTATAAAAGCACATCATTTTACTAAACGTTTATTTTACAGTTTCAAAACAATACAGGTTACTTATACAAGCCTTAAACATAATTTTATAAACCTCAAACATACATTCCATACAAAATATAGCACTGGAGCTACTTACGAACAGATTCGATTTACGAACGATCATGTTCGTAAGTAGGGCAGTGTATCTATAAATATAGACCACTTACATTTACATGCTAACACTACAGTGATCTACAGTTAAGCAGTTTTTACTTTGTTACTTTGTGTCACATTGAATCCATTCGTCGCCAAAGTCAATCAGCCACTTTATCCTAAGTACTAAAGTGAGATGAACTTGCTCATGTTCAGGGTGTGTACGGGTACTCGTCATCCTTGAAAACGCTGGAATTATCTTATTTTGTTTTCAAGGATTGAAAAGTATTTTGGGTGAAATGCTTTTAAATGCTTGGAATTTTTCCCATGTTGCTCAACAAGTCTGCTTAAAAGGGATGCCGACACTGTTCTCTGGTGGCTTTGCTTTCCCATTACTTTTCTTCCCTCATGATTAACGGCAGCTGCCATTAGTTTGTATGGCTATGTCCAATGTAGCGCCATCGCCCCCTAGGTGTCACGCCTAGAGGTACAGGTGCATGCTACATCTAAACACGGCACTATGACATGTGTATTAGTGCAATGATTACTTATCGTTTATGGACATTTATTACGTGCTGTGCAAAAATTACCGTAACGTTTCCTATTGGTAAATTGTAATGGGAAGAACTTCTTACATGATATTTGCATTTTACTTCATCTGTTGCACTTTGTTTGTTTTGACAAGATGTTTTTAAGCATTTAAATGCCCTTTTCTTGTATGAGTATTAGCCAAAAGTTTTAGCTAGTAATATGATGATCAGTCATTTGTTAATTAAGTTGTTTTCTGTAATATATTTCAATGTTGCTGTCACAGTATTTCGGCCAAGCGTTTGATTTTTTATTTAACCCTCAAACTTTAATTCCAGTCCATGCCTATGTGTGACCTTTGTTGACCTACTGGAAAATGATTTAAAAAAACAAAACAAAACAATAATTGTGTTTTAAATTGGAATCTGAAAAGTGGGAGCACCACTGTCATTTGTCATTTCTTTTTATAAACGGACACAGTCGTGTTATCCCTGCTGACACTGTTCCCATATGTGCAAGTGTGGGCTTCTTCTTGTTGAAACTTGTTCGTGGTCAGGTATGTTTCTATTTTCAGGCAGCAAATTGTGGTTAGCATGTCTGCAGTGTTTTAGTGGGACACCAAAATGGACTAATTTACTCTTGGAAAGCACTCAATGTCTTCTGTTCTCTTTTTGCTTAAGTATTAGATTTAGTTTTTAGAAATGTGCCCCAATTGCAAGCATACACAAATACAAATGATATCTCATATCCATGATTTCCCAATATGTTGCAACAGCAGCAAATGTGTTAACCATTCCCACATACTCTCAGGGAGCTCCATTTGTAGTTTTGATTGCTTCTTGATTCTTAGTCAACAAATGTATTTTTCATGTTTTTCAAAAGTGCTCTGAGAATTGTTGTCAGAATGCAAGTATTGTTTTGTGTTTGTGTAGAGGAACCACACTGTCACAAATCAATTTCCCCTAACCTTTTCCAACGACTAACTCTACCAACACCACGAAAGACTCACAATTGATTCACAGGAAGTGACCAGACTCTCCAGTTGTATAATCAAGATTTGAAACCCCAAAATGTTCATTTGTAATCAAAATATTGAATGATTTGGCTATGTGTCATGTTTCTTGCTAGATGATTTATTTCATTGCGTGTCTGAATGCAATTTCCCCTATTGTCACTTAATCTACCAATTGGAGAAGCATCAACAGGACACGCCTTAGAGATAGAGGCTCTCTTTTTCTTCACATGTGCTCGAAGGGGAGGCCTCAGCGGCCTTTCCCCCTTTGGGACAATGGGGACTAAGAAGGCCTAAATTCAAAGCCTTGTCTCATCAGCCAGGAAACATGGCAAAACCCAGCCATGTGTCTCCCTTTCCTAGCTGAAGAAGGCCAATGGATTAAAAAAAGGGATAGAGAGAGAGACTTATAAGGGGTGGTGCGCATGTGGCCAGCCCTTCCCCCACCTTTTTTCCCCCACGTGATGCTCTGGCTGACCAAGGTACGCTGGGAATAAATATCATTCCGAAACGCTATGAAATTATTTCTGATCATTAAGATGAGTGAATTATTTTAAAACCAGGTTTAATGATCAGTACTTTCATTCCTGCTACATGATTTCTTTCCCTCTCCCTCGCTAACGTTGCAAGTCTATGTTCCAACAATGTTCTTAATTTTTTCGTACGATTTAGTTTTCCTTGCCATGTTAGTAAATTGCAGTTTGTCAAAATCAAACCACATGCATGATTTATTTGTGTGTATATATATTTTTCATCAATAATTATTATTATCAATGAACTGCAAAATCGATAATTCTAAGCTAAAATACAATATGTTTGAATGTGTTGCTTCTGCCATGATAAATGATACTAGAGACAAAAAAGAGGCTATTTTAGGAACTAATCTTCACCGGATTAAATTCGAAGTGTGTGTGTGAATGGGTAAGTGTGAAGCACATTGTAAAGCGCTTTGGGAGGTCTTCATTGACTTGAAAAGCGCTATATAAATACAGACCATTTACCATTTTACCATTTAATTTCTTAAAGTCATGTTTAATTTGCTGAAGTACGAAGATCATCGTTTTGTGATAATTCCTGCACTATTGTACAGATATTTTGAGAATGTGTACAGTAGCTCATCATGTTTGTTTACATTCTGGCTTTGATGATGTTGTGCATTATTTGTTGAAAACTTTTACTTACTCATGTGTTAACATCAATAGTACAACTATGATTTTTGATTAGGATTCCTTTCTTTTGTCTGAAGAAGCTTCCTGATGAATGGTTAGATTTGCGGAGGCTCTGCATTACTTCCTGGAGTCTCATGGGATTTGCTGAGGCCCCACGGGGATTTACTGTTGTTGTCATATTGTCTGTGCCTATGATATTTTAAGTTTCGCAATATTTCCTATTTCTGGTGTAACATATGCGATTGTGGTCCAATTTATAAAGTATCTGGCTATACAAAAAATACAATTTCAGTTTAATGATCCAACATCTGCTTTTGATCTATTTCCAGTGCTTTTAATAGGGGTGCCAGTGATACAATAGCAATTCCTTCCTTCCATGATATCCCACAAAGATGAAGACAAAAAACACAGTGTTTTGGTCATAAACTCAACATCCTCTCCATCTTTACTTCTTTACAGGGAAGATGCACGTCTCATTGGCAGAAGCTTTGGAAGTCAGAGGCGGTCCGCTCCAGGAAGAGGAGGTCTGGGCGGTGCTCAGCCAGAGCGCTGAGAGCCTCCAAGAACTCTTTCACAAAGGTATGAACACATAAACTCAAGCCAGGCCCTTTCCCTTTGTATTGCTTATCCTAATTTGTGCATTGAGTTATCTGCCAACATTTTTTTTTACCTCACTTTGCGTTGAGTTCTTTGTGGTCTATAAAACTGATGACAACAAAGTTTTTGGCTTGTTCGTCTTAGCTTGCTAGAGTCATATTTTCCTCCATATTTAGCCATTTTCTACCTGCTTTGTCTGCTCTTGTCACAATACAACTGCATGCTCATCAAAATAATTACAGATTCCCTTGGAATAAGCAAAACGTGTTAGCGTCACTTAAGAGCCTTTTCGTCACTCTTACTCCATAAACATTATAAATTAAATACTATTAGTGCTTTCAAAAGTTAAACCTTAAATTTAATACAGAAAATAAGACAGATAAACCCTGGTAGTACCGGACACTGAACAATACGAGAGAATAGGGCTGGATGATTCTAGAAAAAAAAATATTTTTCATACTTGTATTGCAATTTTCATGCGATTTTTGACTTTACAAAAAAAAGGGCGTTTCTGTGTTTGTTTTGTTTTTGGGGCGAACATGCTAACATACCTGAGACGACGTCCTTAAAAGACTGAGGATATACGACTAACAAAATAACAACTATAGATCTACTGATGAAAACAGAATTGCAGTTAAATAAATAGTGATCTACAGATAAAAACAGAATTGCAGTTAAATAAATAGTTTTAATTGTCATTAACCAAAAGTTCAACGAAGTTGGAGGACAACTCCTCTCAGTGTAATAAAACAATTTTGAGAGAGGCTGGCTACCTACACGCTAGGATCGGGTAACCGCGACTTCTGTAAGGTCTTTCTAATGACTAAAATACAAGAGTCACAAATGTATCGGTTTCCCACGAGTTAGTAGCTCCAAGTCGTCTGTTTCATAGGTAATGGATCTGGCATTGGTGAATAGCCACGTTCGGCAGTGGTGGCTTAGAGTTGTTAGCTTAGCTTCTAATACCGTCTCAATCTACGTATTCCCGGATGCTTTGCGCTTTTCAGACTTTTCTCGGTGTCTGATTTAATGAATGACTTTATTTTCTATGTAACAGGCCACTAAAGCTACGAGTTTTGGTGGCCATTAGTGCAAGGGCTGTTTGACTGACTGGCAGCATACACCACCTTACCAAAGTCGTGCACACACGTCTTGCAAACTTTGACTGGCCTTTATTGGTCTTTGCCACTAAAACCTGCTTCTGATTGGCCGGCGCTGTTAAACCATGAAATTCAATTCTTGTTGGCCAAACACTCCATCACTCAAATAACAAACCAAAACTGAATTATTGGAAAAACTGTGTTTTGCGGTTACACTATCGCACAATGTCACATGGCAATGTCGATTAGATTTTGGTGATTCGTGCAGCCCTAACAGTGAGAAAAAAACTGTCTTAAATAATTAAATGTTCCATTTAAATAAGAACGTATGTTTCTGGACGAATCGGAATAAACATTTACATAGCGTTTGGAAATAACCAAATAATTGAAAGGCGGAAACCACAAAGGGTGTCATTTTGCAAATTGACGTCACTGCATGTGGGGTGCAGGATTCTGAAATGTTGTTACTCCCTTCCGCCATCTCCTGGCCTAATGTCATGATTGCAGCCTTTTCAGGACACGCATGCAAGTGCATGCATTTCTTGGACACGCTGAAATACCTTTTTTTCATCTTTTGGAGGGTTTGGGTTAGGATTTGGACCTACTAGAAGCAGGATTTTTTCTTAGTTTTACCATTTTTTTAAAAATCTGCAGGGACGAGCTTGACGTCTCTCCCCAGCACTCTCCCCATCCCCCTTTTCTCGGAATTAATGTGTTCTGCCCTGAACAGCTTTGATAAATTTAAGAATAAAGCAGATGGGTGCAATGGGAAATAAAGCATAAGGTCTCTTTGGACTCAGTTGGACATTGTTAAGAAATACTTAAGAGAGAAAATATCTAACTTTCACCTTTTTAAGGACACCTCAAGCAATTGACCCCACCTTTAATGTTCACTAAAGACAAAAGATCATTGTGGAAACGAAGAAGAAGAAAAAACTGAAATCAAAATAAAAAAATAAGGCATCGGATGATTGGATTGGTTTACTGAACCGTATGCCGTATATGAAAGGAGTAACTTAAATGTCTTAATCAGTTTGTTAGAAACCTCAATGAGCAGATTCTACATGTCTTCATTGTAACCGGATACCATCAATATTCTGATTTTGAATTGAATAAAGCCTGCCTGTAAACATAGTCACTTACTGAAAAAAAGGTTTTAAGTCCGTACACTGCGAGCGAGGTGAGTCAGCGGGCACCTCAAGGTTCTCTTTTCCCTGCTTTATTTTAGGAGGGCTGTGTTGCCCAGTCTTTTCATATGCTGTACCTGCTTATGTTGGCACACTTGTTTTGATGACTTTGCAAGGATTCAGTTTCATCCGTCTGCCCGAACCAGCCAGACATTTCCTCAATATATACTGTACACTACTCGGGTGGATACTTTTTGCTGAGTATCATGGAGTTTTTTTTCTTAACTTATCAGCGAGGCTTGTGTTTTGCCAAGGTTAAGAACCGCGCTTGCGCTTTTAGAATTCGGTGATAAAGCAGGAGTTGTAACAAAAGGATCACGCTGTCCTTTCAGGATGCTTTTTTTTAATGTCGTTGAAATTAATGACAAATATGTCTTTTTGGTGTACTCCTTTTGTTCATAACAGTAAAATTAAACTGTAAAACATGTAAAGTAAAAACATTCCCTTATAAAGAAAATGCGATTTAGGTGCCGGCCTTCTTTTAAAAGGTAGGTATTTCTTTTTTAAGTGAGGGTTAACCATCAGTTTTTTTGGACAATTTTCTTAGTTAAATTAAGTAAATTCAATATTTTTAATATTTAATATTTGTTTAAATATTTTAATATTTTGAAACAGGAGCATTTAAAAAAAACATTTTAAATGAAAGGAATAAAGTGAGGTCATGTGTATTTGTATAGGCCTAATCACAAGGAGTCTTAAAGGGCTGCACAGATGACAAATTATTGCAAACTACAGACTTATTACACCATCCCCTGATCTAAAACCTATATGAGGGCAAGGAAAAACTCAAAAACCTCAACATGAGTAAAATGAAGAAACCTTGAGAAGGGACCGTACATGAGGTAATCCACCCTCCAGGATGACCAGGCTGCAACGGATGTAATGTGATCAAACTTTCTTGTCTAAGCCTCGCTGCAGCATTTTCTACCAGCTGCAGAGAGTAGTTCATTACAGTAAAGTCAGGGCATTTAGATGGACGAATAATCAACATTTTGGTCTTTTCAGGGTTGAGGCGCAGGAAGTTATGTGACATCAATCTTTTTATTTCAAGGAGACAGGCCTCCAAATTTAGTGGGGCAGATTCCTCCATCAGAAGATATAGTTGAGTGTCATCTGCATAGCAATGGAAACTGATCTTATACTTGCGAATAATATCATCTGACGGAAAGAATAATTTAAAACAATTAAATATTTTTCGTATTTAAACATTTTAAACTAATAACTCAACTCTATATCATGATCCCTCAGAAATAAAGAAATTTGCTGACTGATATATTAGGGCATCCTTACTTTTAAGGGAAAGTGTTCTACACAGTTCAGCTGATTGTGTTTATAATAGTGTGACTCCTGAGTGTATTTTCATAGTGTGCTAATTGCTGTTTTTTACTGCCTCTTTCAAAAGAAAATGTGGCTCATCTAAGCGTCTACCTATGTACGCATTTTGTTTTTACTACAATTGTATAGCTCTTTAGAGTTACGATTATGAACAAGTTTTGGTTATAAAGTGACAGCTCATTCTGTCTCATATATCTAATAAAATGAATGTGTATGCTTTATTCAAATCACTATTATTAACTAGCTGTGTGGCGGTTGTTTTTTGTTTACTATATGACTCACCTGCGTCCTAAAAATGACAGTCCATTCAGCGCCCATCTATTATTAATAGACATGTCTAACAATAGGCTCTACTTTTCTCACCCTGTTTGTGAACTGCAGTACTGTAGTCACAATGATTATACAAGAAATATTTTATTTGTACTAGTTAAACAAAATGTGTTTTATGATTTCAACCTCTGGCTTGGTCCACCTACCCAAAAATTTCCCTTTGCGATCAATTATTATCAATGTTTGGCAGAACAGTGATGCAGATTCTGACTTTCCCATGTGGGGTTTGTATGATTATATTTTTTCTTTAACTTTTATGCTTATTGCCACATCTTGCTGAAGTGCTTTTTAGATAATACCACCCATCTGTGTCTCATCCTCTGTTGTGGATTTGTGTGCGTGTGAGGCCGACTTTTTTGCGCATCATTTCAATTAATTGTTGTGGACATTTTTTGTTATTATATTGTTTTATTTTGGCGGCATGGCTGCTGAGTGGTTATTGTGTCTGTGGCACAGCTCTGAGATCAGGGCATCAAATCCGGGTACCAGCCTTCCTGTGCGGAGTTTGCATGTTGTCCCCATGCTTGCGTGGATTTCCTCCAGGCACTCGGGTTTCCTCCCACATTCCAAAGAACTTGCATGTCAGGTTAATTGGCCGGTCGAAATTGTCCCTAGGTTTGTTTGAGCGAGTGAGTTGACTGTTTGTGTGCCCTAGAACTGGCTGGCAACCAGTTTAGGTTGTCCCCTGCCCACTGCCCGAAGACAGCAGAGATGTACTCCAGCACCCCTGTGACCCTACTGAGGATATGCGGTGCAGATAATGGATTGAAGGATGGAAAATTGATGTTTTTTTTCCAGTGTTTGGCGCTTATTGTAGACCTTTTAACGCATGATTATTCTCTGTGTAGGCACTGTCTGCCTAAAACATTCAGTACATGACTAAACTGTCACTCAAATCTCCTCTTATCACAATTAACAGATTGTATTGTTTGAGAACAAACAGGATTCCACGCAGCTGATTCTCTCCCCGGTCATTCCATATTCCATCCCATTGGGTTTAAACAGGAAACTTGTATTTACATAGCAAATTCCAATTTTGCTAAGAAAATGTTTCAAGTTTGTTCGTGTGCTTGTTTTTTTTTCCCTAGGGTTCTCCTGGGTTTTCGTATCCTTTGAAAGAAAATAATTTTGCAGCATTGCTCAAACATTCCTTTGTATATTTTTAAAGCACCCTCTAACCGTGGGTTGGATGTGGCTTGCTCGGAAAAAGTAAATTTCTTTCAAAGACCCTTTTTCTTTGTCTATGTTTGCAGCGTTTTTATTTACTTCATCATTCATGAATTTCCTCAATCCAGGCTACAAAAGTTTTATTGCCTGTGACAAAATCTTAATGCGTTGTTTCCACAATTTACTTTATCACACCTGGTTTGTGACAGTCACCAGGATTTACTTAGTTGGATGTGTTTGGCTCCTGATATCATCTCTCATGTCAATTGCCTCTTTCCACTACTCAGATCCCTCCGCAATGGGCTTCATCATCTCCCCATGGTCTCTCCTACTCATGCCCTCAGGTAACATTTCCTTCACCGATGAGTATGTTACTCAGCAGGATCTCAGAGCCTTCACAGCCCCTGAAGTCCTGGAGGGGAGCAGCCTGCCGTCAGTGGCTGACATTGAGAAGGTAAAGAACACTATGACACGTTGTTGTCTTGTGTTTCAGCAACCAAAATTTAGAGGCCCATACAAACATTTGAGTGACCTATTTGCATGTGTTAATGTATGATTTTTAAGTATAAGTACTGCTAATGGTGTAGGAATGTACTCTGCACTCATCCAAGGCTGAACAATGAGGACCATTGTTATGGTTAACATTCAGACATTTATTTAATTTTTCTATCTAGGGACCACCGAGAGTGGGGACATGCATACCTTATGAGGCGTATCGTTCTTGTAGACAGGGCTAGACTACAATTTTTAGTTTAACCACAACTTGTCTCATGTCCAGCCATCTGGCAGAAAGATGCCAACTTTCATAGTGGACTTTACAAAGACATATGTTTGTCACATCTTTTGGAGATAAATTCAGTCTGGACAATTTTGAAATGTCAGCTCTAAGTAAGGACAGTGGCTGGCCATGACGCCTTCCCTGGGCAAAGTGTCAAAACCCCAAGGGGGGGCCAGGCCATTACTTAACCTTTGTGAGGCAGACGTCTAGATTGAGCTTTCCAGGGTGGCCAAATCATAAGATACAAAGGTCAAACTTGGGTTACCTTCAATGTCTGTTGTCCAGAAAAGAGCTCCAGGGGAGGAAGGGCCTTGGAATGGACTGTGAAGCAGTTGGAGCTAATCTTCCCCACGGGTGGTGGAGGGCTGATCTTTAGATAGAGCTGTGATAGGCTGAAGGCGCGACAAGAATTGGAAGGGGCTGCAACCAGCCACGGCTAACCAATATGGATAGAATTTACTTTTTCATGATGTCAATATGAAAACAGTTTTAGAAAAACAGTAATTATTCTTTCCCTGAGGTGAATGAGGTGTAGGCTTTATAGTTTGAACTCAAATACAAATATTTCTCCCTTGGCTGATAAATCACTGTTGTTAAGCTCTTGACTCATCCACAAGAATTCACAGTTGACTGCTTTTTGTTTTGTTTTGTTTTTCTGTAAACCCCACCTCCTTTATTTCCAAGTGTTTGCCTTCGGAAGAGGAGCTGAAAGCTTGTATAACTGCATTCCCCTTTCCAGTATAATCCCGCAGACCTCAACACCCTTTTATGCTGAGTCAGTTTTCTACGACTCGTCCTGTCTCTGGTGCACCCTAAGGCTTTATTTCATGGCTTAAATATGTAGTCATCTTGTTATTACACATTCTGTGCTGAAAGTTGAGTTTTTGATTCCAATGCACCTTCTGCTCAGCTGTTATCGAAACTCTATTTTCTTAGAAAAAGTGTGTGCGTTGATAAATGCATGCTCTGGCTGTGGGGTGTTTATTTGAATTTCTTGGCAATCGTTAAGTTATTCTTTCTTCCACCAAGATTAACATTGGGTGGAAGTACATTTTTTCAGAGAACTAAGTAACAGGAGAGAGAGTTGGGAAAAAATGTCCTCTATTTCTGTTTTAAGGATCCTGACATTTCAAAACAAAGAATACATTAACATTTTGCAGCTTTTTTCATACATTCTGGCTCAGGCCACCTGTTGGTAAAACATTCTCTATGTCTATGTCTTTATTGTCAAATGTTCTTGTTATAATACTCTCTTCTGTTGTGCAGATGCATATGTATTCTTTGGGGATGACCCTGTACTGGGGCGCAGATTACGAGATACCCCAAAGTCAGGTGAATTTAGGCAACTGGAAAACATGTGTTGAGCTTACTC
Organism: Urocampus carinirostris; assembly: GCF_059441175.1. Taxonomy (NCBI): domain Eukaryota; kingdom Metazoa; phylum Chordata; class Actinopteri; order Syngnathiformes; family Syngnathidae; genus Urocampus; species Urocampus carinirostris. Next base: position 19,991,793 of record NC_142364.1, on the reverse strand, counting down.
CCCTGCTTGCGTCATAACATTTGCGTTTTGACTTTATGTCTTTGCAGCCCATGAAGTTGGGGGAACACCTAAACAGCCTGCTCCTCAACATGTGTGACGACGTCACAATCAGCCGAATGTCTTTGCGCACGGTGCTGGACATCTGCAGCAAACACATTCGAAATTCCACTTGTGACCCACCGTTTTCATATGTCAGGAAGCTGGTTCGCTTGGTTCTAGGTAGCCTTTCGCAGGTATGTACTTTACTAAAATAATCAGCAGTCAGATCGTCCATGTTCATATCTGCAATGAGGTTTTGTAACCTTCGGTAGACCTAATTTTATGTTATTTAAGTCACACATTGGTATAACTCAAACTAACCATAGATTCGCATTGTTTTTTATGTTGCTTTTTTTATATAAATTTAAATAGTGGTTCAACGGACAAAGTTGACATTCGAATTATTTCAATTTGTGTATATCTGGTTTGTTAACTTTGTCAGCCTGTCAGAATTAGAGGGGAATATTACTAAGTAGTACAACGGCACTTATTGTTTATCACTATCTGTGATTAGTCATGGAGACAGGTCAAGTTAGACACATCCCTTGTTACAGGAACTCAACACAGTTACTGGAAATTCTGCTTTCAAAATAAAAGCTTTGTAGGGTTATCCATTTACATTTGTAAAAGGCTTTAAACTGTCTTAACTGATTTATGGGCTGACTTGATTTTCTTTACTCATGGCGGAAAGTGAATGAAAAGTTCTCTCGGAAAAAAAAAATCGAAAGCTTTTTTTGGTTTAAATTTTATTATTGAGGTCCCTGAATGACTTATGGAATCGTTTCACTCATAGCTGCATGAATGGTATGCTTTCTATTTTCAGGCCTTTTTAGAAAATGCTCTGCTTGCTCACGGTTCATGGTTCCCTTAACCCCATGGGTTGTAACTCTTGATACTTTTCTCCACTGTTGACGGTTCTTGGCCTGTTTTGGGGTACTGGCATAGTTGGCTCCAGTCCATTCCTCAATGTTGTTGGCCCAGTTATTTTTCTGTCTGTTGTTGTCCATTGTGTAGTGTGTCTTGGGCAAGTACAGCCTGGCGGCGCCTACCCCCCTCTAGACTTTTTTTTTTTCGGGTAGGGGTTTGCTCCCCCACTTAAAATAAATAGCACTGGTTTCCATGGCTAGCAGTAACAGGGAAGCCTCTTAATCTGACCATGCGCACATCAAACACACAAAAATAACACATACTAACACCACACAAACATTCTCCATATTTACTGAACAATTGTGGCCATTAAACATATACAATTAACAATTAACGTTTTCTCTATTTACCAGAACAATTTTCTTCTCAGACTATCTTAGCAGTAGCTTAACCTATCCAGATTTTTTTTCCTGCCATTAGAAATTGCATTGTTCAGTAATAGTGTCATTTGATTTCATAAGGTGGATCTTGTCATACTCCTTTGTATTGATCGGTTGTAAAAAAAATGTCACTTCCATGTTATAATTAAAAAGTAAATCACATTAAAATAAAGGTCATTACTTATTGAAAAACTTGGTATTGCCTCCTCTTTAACACTATGGATAAATGTTTCACTATTTCAAATCTGTTTCTCAAATACAACTTTCAGTTTTATTTTCCTCGTTCCCTTTTTTTTGATTAGACACTAGATTTCTCTCTTCTGTAAAGTTTTTCTGCTCTTTGCCGACAGGCCCAGCACACATTAATTATTGGACTATGTTTTGATACATCTATTTGCAGAATGGGAAGCTAAACATTCTGCTTTACTCTGAATGGTCAAGAAGGGGTCTGAAATAACATATTTTCAGAGAAATTTGTTCAATAATTTAGAAATAACATAATTTTAGCAGTGAGTTAATACGTGATTGTTTCCACTATGATAAAGTTATGCAAAATGGACATTGATTTGGATAAAACAAGACATTAACTCCTTTTTCTGCTTCAGCTGGATGGTCTGCTGACTGACAGGGAGTCTCTTCCTGAGCGAAGTAAGGAAATCCGTGAAAGGCTGAGGGGGAAAGGCTTGCCTTCAGGTAATGTGAGCACTCATTAGTAGTGGTATAAATTGAGGTTACTTTCCTTTAGTATCTTTATTTATCTCCAAACAAAAATAGGATGAAATTAAATAAAGTGTTACATTGGGCTGTTGTATGCCTATTTTCCATGCGAACTGAGCGTAAATATTCAAGAAACATCCATAATCAGGCTTTGATTTCGGAAAGTATGACTAAATCCCTTCCGGTTGTTTTCTGAGAATATGTTTCCAGACCCACGAAAAAGTGAGAGAGTGTGCAAACATGGTTGCTATCCGGATCATGTAAGTGTGGCATGGCATTGATTAGAGATGCAAATTTTGGCCAGCTCCAAAAGCTGCTGCTCATCTGCTGTCCGTGTCCATGTTTTGGTTCTGTGAATAAAAGGCCTGCAGCCCCAGGGGTGTCTCTTTAAATTCTCTATTGTTTTCTTTCTCCGGCAGCAACTTCGCTATCTTTATATCACTCACAGTGTTGTAGACAGTTTTTTTGATTAATGATAACAGTGAACCGATTGTCTTTCTGGGCTTTTGGGCTTCCTTGTTTTTGAAATAACCACAGTTTGCAACACATCTTTAGGAAATCGCCCTCTGTTATCCTGAACAATTTATACGTGCATGGTTGGAGATGTCTATTAAAACAAACCAAAAATTAGTTACGGCTTTCCTTTGTACACTGTATATGTTTTCAAATGAGCCATATCAATAGGTGTTTATATATAGGGCAGAGACCAGATCAGTGTATGCCTATTGCCTTTCAAAGTCAGTATAGATGGACCGAAAACATTCCCTCCTAAAGACGCATGAGCTCTCTTGCTCATTAATTACAGATCGATGTGGTCAGTGAGTTCACTCAGTCGTTTTCCATCCTCAAAATCCTTTAGGAGCTTTCATTGATTGATAATTCTCCAACTCCCTTTTCCCTGGAAATAAGGCAACATTTTACTGCATTCCACTGTGAAACCCCCACTATAATCCTTTAGATTTGGTGAAATGTCTGTATTGAATATGCAAAATTGTGTGACATTCTTTTTTTTCTGTGGTTTCCAAATTTAACTTTTACTTTGATGTCATTCCAGGAAGGAGCGCAGCCCCTAGGGTGTTGGAGCGCTACCGGGCTAGGACTCAGGAACAGAGTTCTCTCAATCGGGGCCTTAGTCGTTCCATGGGCTCCCTGTCGGCCCAGGAAATCATGAGAGGGGACGAAGGGACCATCCCACAGTATTTTCACTGTGACTATCACCCCAACTCGGAATGTCCTGGCGAAATGTGCCCCGCAATCATCTCATTACAGCAGAAGCAGCACTCCTACCCCTACCTCCATCCCCTTCATCCCCAGCAAAAAGGCCGACCCGTGGAACTGGATGGCAGGTTTTTACCCTTTCACAGCGCGGACCTGCGGGCAGCACAGACCAGAAAGTCCTGGGCTTCTTCAGTAGACCTGGCGTGCATAGACCCAGAGGCCCTTCGTTTTGGAGCTTTGGAGGACGCACGACGAGGCAGCAGCGCGTTAAGCACACAAACTATCGGCAGGATTAAACCCGCATTCAACCCGTCTAGAGAAAGGGACTCTCACTACTTTGAATTTGGTGGGCTAAGGGCCCGGAATGCCCATCACCTCTCCACCACATCAGTCGGCTCTGGCCTTCCTGGGGCTTATGACCGCATCAAGGAGCGGCAGAGGAAGCTGCAGATGCTACGACAAGCTGTTGATGGTGAGTGTCTCTGTTGGTAGTCTACCGACAACACTTATCACTAAGAATGAAGAAATGACAGCGAAACCTTCCTATAAAACACAACTTTTGCCTTGATTGTTATGGACTTCTTGATTTCAAAAGTAGCAATCTCTGGAAGCTGATTTAATTTTACATCTTGAAATTTGATACATGTCATAAAGGGACCGACAAGAAAAACCTTTTGAAAACTGCAACTTTAGGTATTTTTTCTCCATATGAACACAAGGGGAGGATACACAAAGAGTTTCAGTGTAATGTCTCACTGTGAAACATTGGAACAAGGCACCAGAGCTCAGTGTTTATTTGATGTTGCAACATACTTAGGTCATTTTCATGACCTGATGTACGGATTAGTATCAATTCTGACTCAGGCTGAAATGACTGGATCAAGATCCATACTTGTTATTATTAAAAAAAAAGAGAGAGAACCCATACACCCAAACTGTGACATACAGTATAATTCACATACGCACTAATTCACTGGTATGCCCATAATAATTTCATTTCTCCACTATTGAACGATCAATTTCCTCTTTGTATTTGTACAGGCTGCTGCAAAATGTGGAAGAATGGGAATACACACATATGAATGTGTCAGTATTAATTGATACCCAAAAAATGTCTGTTTAGCATGTTCAATCTTAGATAGGGGTAAATATAAAGCTAATTTTACTTCCATATTTAATTAACATATTGGCTGAAATAGAAAATTGATAAAGGATCGGGATTGACCACCTAACACATTCCACACCATCATAATTAGTTCTTATAGGAAAGAGTTGTATGGAGCCATCCCTAATTTTTACCATTTTATTGAATATTATGTGATCCACATAAGGCAAAACAGTGATGTGGGTATTTCCATATTTAATTTCAATAGTTCATTTCCAATTTAGGCAACGTTTCTGTACTTTTATAGATAATTGTGACTAGGAGGTTGTGCTCTATTACTACCAAATACACTCCACTGTGAACTCATGGTGGATTGTGGTATTGAGGAGAGTTCTCGTTTTCATCCTAAGACTAAAATTACTGGAGGTTGAAAGCTTCACCTGTTTCGCATGTGAGATGGTGCACGTTAACACTCCGGGCTATGGCTATGATCAGGATAGTTTATTGTTGGATTGAAGATAACATCGGCAGCCCCGAACGATACCGGTTTGCTGTTGTCATAAGAACTTAAGTGACTCACTTAATAGTCCTATTATTTGTCACACCAATCTCACAATGAAGCGGAAATCTTCCATTTGAAAAAAATAAATGCAGTTTCATTCAAAGAAATATTGCAAAATACTGTCAGTCATGGAAGGGTGATCATGTCATTTTGCATTTTACTCCCCCTAAATTATACCACCTGCTGCAAAAATAACAGACAGTCAATTAATTGCTTGTTTTGGCAACAGGCTACTTCCTTAGTTACGTAGTGTAAAGTGTATGTAGTATGTAATACATTTAAGGGCTGGGTTTTGACCTGTATCTGGATTGCGAGGCATCAAAAGCATAAACAGAGTTCTTTTTTATGAGATGTTGTTTTGAATAAGAGTTCAAAAGCAATAGTACCAACTGTTTTGCACTTTGTATTGGTGATTATTCAATAAGTGAGTATTCATACGGATATCAAGCTGCAAAAATTAAAAGTAGAATGAGCGACGCAGAAAATGGATAGATGGATGGATGGACTCAACATAGTCCATTTTAGAGCGTTTGCAAAGTTTTGTGGGTCTTGCTTTTTTGTTCCCCATGTCAAAATGGTTGCTATGAATAAAAATAAGCCAGTGATGTTCTTGACTTTTGTAGAATGTCCAGTAGCCAGATGTCTAACAGATGCTATTTAGGGTGTGTTCATACGAAGGCCCCAATTGTTGTTGAACTGATGAATAGTTCTCAATGAAATAAACCATCTAAGTTTGGCCATAAAAATTAAATGTGTCATAGCATCGATGGGGAGGTGAAAATTACACCAGAGGGATGTCCATTTTTAACTCCCATGTGCACTTATTTTTGGGGTAAAGTTAGCTTGTTGAATGCAACATCGAGGTTGGTTGAGTCACTTGCACAGAGCTGTTCATATTGCTCCCTCTAATTACAGCCCTGCAAAATTATAGCCTTTCGTGCTCCGTCATACATTTAGCGCGTCCTTGTCGCTCTTGTGTATCTTTTATCATGGTCGCATATTCTTGAAAATTTATAAGACTGCACCATCGTTGCAGCCAAGGAAGTTTATGCATTGATCTGGGAAAGGCTTTTTTTCTCCTTTTTTTCTGTTTCTTGTCAACATTTAGTGTACTGAAAAGATTGTTGTGAGAGGTTTCTGCTGGTCCAGCTGGGCTGAGTCACATGTGGACAGAGAGGTCTGCTGCCCATTTGGAGATTTTATTGTTTTTCCCTTTTCATAATGACATAAACTGACTTCTTTGCGCCGGTTAGTTCTGCTCCTTGGGGTTGGCCAGCTATTTTGGGTGCACTCGAACCGCAAGAGCACCGCTGTACTTTTCTGCGTTCGTGGCTTTCTCCTCCTTCATTACCACTCTTCGAATTTCTCTATTTCTCATCCCCCCTCAGCCCCTTTTTCTTCCATTTACACAGCGTTTCAGAGTTATTATGGTCAGTCAGACAAGAAAAGTCGGACCTGTACCCACCTGACAGACTGCCAGAAAATCAAAATAAAATTATATAGCAAGGTCGGAAGAAGTAGAAGAAGCTAGATTATTTATTGAATTTTTTTCTATTTTTTGTCACATTCACAGAGGTTTTTACTCCCATAAACTCAACGTTGACTACGCACATAACGTTATGTACATTAACAATTAAATGAATTGCTCTTGCATTGGAAATTATATTCACCCAAAAAATAAATATTCAACTGGTGAATTAAAAGCTATATTATTAGTCTGGCCTTGTAGTAAATCCAACACCATTAGGGAACAAATAAAATGAGGATAAAGACAAAAAAAGCAATACTTTTTTCAGAAGATGCTTATCTCAATATAAAATTGAAGTCATTTAAAGTATCTTCAAATGTGGCCATCGCTTCAAGGATGCATCATCCAAAGATTCTTTGCAAGCCATAGATTCATCCTAGGAAAACTTTAACAAAGCATCTTGTTCGAACATCTGAAGCAAGGCATCTTATACTGTTACCTTGGTAAGGCTGACCTTACATTTCATTAGAAAAGTGATATCGATAAAATGGGAATAGGTCCCAAAGTCTAGACGGAGGTGTATCTATTGTTTAAGAAAGTACCGGGGGGTCAGAAAATCCCTATTAAAGCAATAATAGTCAATATTTGATATTCAACCTTTCCCCGGAATACCTCACTGTAGGCTCGGAACAGGTTCCGCGCAACGGTTTATATAAATTCCTTTTGGAAATGTCCAACAATTCTACACAAAAAAAAAAAATTTAGTTTACAATACATATTCACCAAAGATCCATTTCTTTTAAACAAGCTGAATTTACAGTATGTTTTGCCTCTGGTAAATAAATACCTGAGTGGTTTGAAAAAAGCTAACTATCAACCAGCACTAGCCGGCCTATATTTACAATGTCATTTGTTTTTACTCTTTTTTGAAGAATCCGTCATAAAAATGTATTTTAAGTCATCTACATTTTTTGTCCTCTCCAAAGCCAGCTTCATTTAAATTCAGTTGCACTAAAAGTCTAAACCCATCTCACAAAGGCAAAAATGCAAAAGTAGCATTTGAGTTTTAGCATGACAAACTGAGCTACTAATTGATATTGCTTCAGATTCTTGAAAATAAATCTATTGAGTTTAAATTGTTCAGGGACTTCAATTCCGAGTTTAAAAGTGTTGTGAAGTTGATATGATTAGACCCCTTAAATAATGCTTACCAACAGTGTAGCAAGATTTACCGCCCTAATACATGTGAAATGGACAAGCAAGGCTGTTTGCAATAAATGTATACGCTAGTTTACAAATTCATACAAAATATAAATAATGTTTAGGCCAGCAGAGGAAAAAGTGGCTAGAAAACGTGACTTTTCGGGGCAACCAACTTAAACTAATGAGAGAAAGTTGAGGATGGATCCAGCTGTAATATGTTTGATTCCATCTTGACTGTGGAGTGAATGGGGCTTTTGCAGGGGATGTGTTCCTTGGCTGCTTCTTCGTTCTCCTCCTCTCACTCCTCGCTCTTGTTCCTGCAGGAAAGTGATGGCGCAGCAGTGGTCAGTGCTCTCAGGTTTCACCCAGATGCAGACTGCATGGAATCTCTATGTGAACATGCGTGTGGCTCACTATGAACTAAATATGATTTGTGTGCATGCGTGTGCATGGGCATGCGTATACCTGTTTGCTTTGATCTTATAACTGCGCACACACTCCCCAATACCAGGTGCTTCCTGCAGTAGCTCCTGTTCTAAGAAAATCTGGAGCCTGTAATTGGAGTCATGTGTAGCGGATGAGGGAATTCCAAACGCTATTTGACTTTTCCGGCAGCTGGTAATTGGGCTTAGAACAGTGACTGGTCCATGTAACACAGTGATAGTGCACCATCATATAGTCTTGAGTGAAGGTACAACTTTTCAAATTATCCTAATTATTAGGTCCTTTAGTGTGCTGACTCTGAGGAAAGTTGAGAGAATTTTTGCAGTCCTGTCTCGTGTGTCTGGGAAAATTGGCAAAGAAAACCTTTGGTTATATTTGATTTTACAAGAGGGGTTGACTTTATTAATCATTAATCATGAACTTATCAATTCATTTCTCAACTCAAGCACTAAAATAAGGTAATTGCCAATGAGAAACACGGTCAACTCCACTTTCATCGCCCACTGTAATTATGTATTTACTGCAAAATAAGGGTTATCTTGCTGCTATAGAAACATAATTATCGAATATATAGAATGAGCAAAAATGCTCGCCTGTGACTGCTTGCTCCTATCTTTCCTCATATACTGTATACTTAAATAGATAGATAGATAGATAGATACTTTGTTCATCCCCGAAGGGAAATTCACATTTCCAGCAGCATCCCTGAGCTGAGAACAATCGAGAACAATCCAAAATAACACGGGAGCTGCTGGAGCAGCCCAGACCACGTTAACATCCTCATTCCTTGGCCTTTCTGTGCACCCATGGAAAAAAAACAATTCAAATGAATAAATAAATGATTTGAATGCAAAATCTAAATTATATATATATATATATATATATATATATATATATATATATATATATATATATATATATAATTCTACGCAATTTCTTGCTACATTAGTAACTTAACTGTGAGTATGGTCTGATTGATAAAATGAAGCGAGGAACATCTGGGCAGAAAATGGATTCTTCGCTTTTAAAAGAAATGATAAACCATGACAAATGGGACTGTGACAAATTTAATTTTAACATTTGGCGAAACTGTGGTGCAAGACTAGTTTGAGTGAATGTATTTGATTCACCTAAATTTGTGTGTCGCTTCCTTTTGATCCACATCTTGTTTACTTTCTTGGAAGAGGAAGCCGATTTGCATTCATAGTACAGTAGTGTTTGTGGCAGGGCTGAAATAGTCTTTCCTCTAATAGTGGTTCTATCAATCATCGACCTTTTTGGAAATGGTTGGTGGTTGGAGTAACACGTCAATAGACAGACTAATAGTAATAACCGGTAAAACTAGTAATCTACTGCAGTGATTGTTGAAGGAGTATCAGTACGGTTGAGTGACGTGTGATCACGCCAAGAATTTTAATACCAATGATTCTGCCGCTTTTGTGGAAACGTTATAATTAGTGACAATACCGACTATGTACATTTGAAGGTTGTAGTTGCAAAACAGTAAAAATTGTTGTCTTTAAGTTTTCCCGTCCTTGTTATTGAGATGACAGTACGGTTCAGAAATGTCATGCATTTAAGCTATGTGTGCCCAGAGTGATCCTGAAGAGCAGGACTTTCAAGTTCTGACAAACTCATCAGACTTCAGTTTTGTTTCACTTGCATAGGTACAGTATTTGCACCACACGTTTAGCCGGTGGGACAAGACATTGCATGACGGGCATGCATGCTTGAGAATTTTCAATGTTAACCAAAACAAGGACGAGGAACCCCAAGTTAAAACATCAACCCCAAGTGCTGTGAGCGGGGTTTTTTTTACAACACCAAGAAATCCCCCAAAAAATAATCTAGAGTGAAAAAAGCCCAACGAAAACAATAGTACAATTCCTTCATGATGCAAACTAATTACAATTTTCCTCTCATAGAACCAAGTCTCACTCACCACCGACACCACAGTGACTACAGTTCCTCCAGCGAAAGCCCCTCGGTCGCCTCTTCCGATCCTGAGTCCCGGCAAGGTAAACATTCCTGATGGTTAGCATTGAAAATCCTTTTAAATATCAATAGGCATTATTCCCAAAAAGTTTTTGCTGAAATGTATGCGTGATGCCTGGTTCAGTTTTGTAACTTACCTCCTTTCCTATGTCGTTGTCAGGGAAGAAAATTACAGAACACAGACGATTCGGCTCTCAGCTGGGGATCTCTTCAGAACACGATTCCTTGTCCCTGACCAGCCACAACATGCTGAAGAACATGTAAGATTTACTGGTATATAACTTTAAATATTCAAGTTCAGCTCCATGAACATCAGGGGAATCCTCCCTTTTCCCTACAAATAAACAGGGTAAACTTCCACCTTTTGAATCACCAACATAAGAAGACGTTGCAACGCCTCATCATTGATTTAGCAATACGGGTGCAATTTGATAATTTGCCAGTCAATAGATTGAGTCCTGCTATCTCATTGAACACAAAACTCCTTTCATATGTAGTTAGCCGGGTCATTTTAGCACGCTTGTGACAATTGATGCCCCCCGTCCCGCAAAAAATGTTTTTTCAAAGCGTGTTGGACAGAGAAAAGTTTTTTTTTAATTTGCTGTCCACCGATTTACACCTGCTGCCAACAGAACAGCTAGTGTTGCAAAACTGTCCGCAAAAGGGGAATTTCCATTAAAGGGGTCTTAAATCATTATTTCTTAATTGTATGAGTGGTTTGGGGTTAGTCCATAAATGAAACTTCTTATACAGGTGGTCATTGAGTATCATGCAAAAGAGTGATGCTTTCATGACTCCCTTGAAAAAAATTTATGTTTGTCAGAGCAAAAAAAATAAGCACACATTTTTAGACTGCCTGTATTCTGTAACGTTACTTGTTTTTCTGGAGCATAAAATATAAATTACCCACCCATCATTTGAACTTTAGTTTCTTGTCCTTAATGGGTGCTGTTGCATCAATTCCTACTTGATAGCAGTTTATGCTTGTTTACCAGCAATGTTACTGATCTGTTTTTACAGAGTTTGATGTATTCAATTTCACATTGTTTTATTACTCAATGCTGTGAACTTAAATGGTGTGTTTGTGTTAAATTAATGAGTACACTGATTACACTTTGAGTCTTTTTCATCAGTAACTGTAAAAATGTTCAGTGCTACTTAAATAATAAAAGTATTAGTAGTAATGATAACGACTATACACTAAGATTTAGCATTACTATGCACAATTGTATATTTTAATCACAGAGGCATATTTTCCCAAGGTATGTTGAAATCTAGATTGTAACGGTATGATGATCACCATTTGTTAAACCAACACCTGCATCCTCTTGCGAAATATTTTATCCACCTATACAACTACAATCCTTTAGTAGGGGTTGTAAAGTGGTGGCAGATAAGAGCACGCACACAAACTCGGCAGGTTTGCACAGCAGGGTCAGCCCTCATGCTTGGCCAGTGAGGTCATCGGTTGTAGCGTCCGCATTGAGAATCCTCTATCTCTCTAATCTGCGGGCATTACAGAGCAGAGCTGTCTGCTGCTTGCAGGAAAACAATGTTTTCAATTTGTTCATTGCTCAAATAGTTTTCCTCTTTTTTTTTTTTAAGTGCTTGACTTTTTTATACTATTTTGCTCTGCTTGTTTTGTATTCTAACATCTGTGCTATGCTTATGTTAAAATGAGTGGTCTGACTGGCAAAGGAAGAATCCTTAATGGTTTATAACTTTATTTGAAAGAAGCTGTACGGAATTTGGAACTGTATTACTCTCTGCCGCCATCTCCTGACTTAAAGTCATGATTTCAGCTTTAGTCAGCTCGTTCATGATGTGCGTGCAAGTACATGCATTTCTTAGACATGCTCAAAAAAACTTTCACCATTTTCATCCTACACTTACAAATAAAAACACGAAAAAATCGGTGGGGACGACCTCAAACAGCTGTTGAGCAGCTGCCTGGTGCCATCAAAATTACTGGATTGTCATTGTTTTTTATTTTTTTTATTTTAGCAAACGAATCAGATCCAATATATAAACCCAGACAGTGATTTATTCCTGTTATCCCTTCTTTATCGCGGTATATGGGAAACAAAACCCACTGTGATGTACAAAGATCTTCAAATTTGAATAGTTGAAATATTCTCTTCCTTGTAGGCAGTATGAAGGAGCATCTGAAGAAGGTTTGGCTGGAGCTGAGCTGCTCCTCCAAAGGCAAGAGGAGGAGGTACAGCGACTCCAGGCACACTTGGCCAACAGGTTGTCCCGAGCCAACATCTACTCGTTGGACGACTCGCTGGCTCCTCCGCGCACTTCCATGCTCAACCTCCAGGACCCGTTATACCCATCCATGATGCCCCTCCGTAAACCCAAGGTCCTCGTTCCGCTCTTGAAGCATCATTGACTAAATACAAAGTGCTGAGTAAATCACAGTTGCTTCTAGTCATCGTTGCAGCTATGCGTCACATTTTAGGTGAAGTCTTAATTGCACCACTAATGAATTAATCTGTCATTTAGGAACTAAATAACCACATTGTTGGCAGCAAAACCATCACAATGACTTCACGTTTTAGTTTCCGGTGAATTAGAAGACAGGGTTTGTTTTTGTTACCTACACATCACTGTAATCCTGATACTAAACATTATCAACCGTAATAGAGTTCTATTCATTTACTAATATGCTGTATTTATTGCACTGTATAGCGCACCCCCAAGATGTTTTTCTTTTGTACACATAAGGCACATGAAATTGAGACTACAGTAAGAGCCATTGTGTTTAAATCTTGTATAACCATTGGGCTCTTTATGCACTTACAGCATATAAATCTCTAAATGTTGTTTACAACGGGAATCGAACCCATATCGTGGCGGTGACGGCACAGACACTTCACCACAAACCAAAAATGTTATGTGCATGTTCGTTAAAGCTTTTATAGTATTTTTTTTCTTATAGTATTTTGTTGAAAGTCTTTCTCTTTTTGTTTCTGTCTTTTGCAACATTATTGATGCACAGTTATAAAAGTAGTGAAACTGTTTAACCTATCACAATGCACTATGCAACTCTGTTTCTGGCACCACGTGTAAAATACTCTTATAATGAGATAAGCTCTAATACCCTTTTGTATGTCTGTAACACTGGAGGTCTGGTGGAGAAGTGTTTGTGCCCTCGCCGCCACAACATGTATTTGAATCCCATTCCATACAATGTACTGCGATTTGGGCCAGTGATGATAGTCAAATACGGAAGTAAATTGTAAAACCCCTGACCTATTACTACTTTATGCATTTCCAATCTCATCCATCGTATTCTGCGGTACTAAAGGTGCTCCGGTTTACAAGGCAAACTTTAAAATCTGGTCAATTTAGGGTTTTTAGGTACACCTTATAGTCCGGAAATTACGGTATATGAAAAAAAAAAAAAGGGAAATTGTGTGTCATTGTCTTAGTTCTGTGTGTTGTCTTTTAAACTCTGCTTTTCAACTCAACAGCTGTTCCATGGGCCAGAGTTTGTGAAGATGGCCAGTGAGCCCACCATCACCGTTAATGTGCCTTCTTCCATAATGGTGAGTATGGACGTTTATGCTGTTCTTTTAAAGAGACACTTCATAGCTGTTTGTCATAGAAGCGGAAAGGAGAAGAGGTTCACAGGAAGGTGAGCGTGGTGCTGCTGAACGGCCAGAAGCTAGAGCTGAGCTGTGACGTCAAGGCCATATGTAAAGATGCCCTGGATATGGTGATAGCCCACGTCGGCCTGGTAGAACGCCATCTCTTCGGCCTTGCTTACCTCACAGGTAATAAACTTTTTTTCATACTGCTGGAAAACAAAAGCAGCAATTATCCAACATTGGCTGTAATTTTTTTGAATCCCAGCAGAAAACGAGTTTTTCTTCGTTAATCCTGATGTCAAGATCTCAAAAGTGGCTCCCGAGGCTTGGAAGAAAAAATCAGACGTAACTTTTAACCTTTTCCTACGCATCAAGTTTTTCGTTGATGACATCAATTTAATTCAGTAAGTTTGTTTTTTCTTCTAGTCTTATTTTGATTCAATTTTAAAGAAATCCTACAATAATATTTTCTTTTCTTGGATTACAGGCATGCAATGACCAAACATCAGTACTATCTACAGCTGAGAAAGGATATCCTGGATGAGAGGATGCGTTGTGACATGGAAAATGCCATATTGTTAGCCTCCATTGGGTTACAGGCAGAGTATGGTGACTACCAACCTGAGGTATGCGGTACTGTACGTCACAGATTATTCAGTTTGGGTTAGGACCAAAGCAGTTAAAGAGCAACAAAGTCCGAAATTAGGTTAGTGCTAATCCACAAAGCCCAAGGGTTAGAAACATATGGTTAGGGGGTTGGATTAGAACCAAATGGCCTTTGCAAAAACATTTACTTTATGACTTTGTAAGGTTGTATTGGTTCAAAATAGTTCATATTCAATTTTTACTTAAAAAAAATGAATGTAGTAATTTCTGGGTGACAGCTCCATGGGAAGACGTACTTCCGAGCTGAACACTACATCCCTGTTTCGGTGTTGGACAAAATAGACCAGACGACTATAAAAGAAGAGCTGCCAAAACTTCACATGAAATACTACGGCACATCTGAGTCTGAGGCAGAATTGGAATTCCTCAAGGTCAGTTAATGGCAAAACTATATAAGTGGTACATTATAATACTATAAAAACAAAAGGGTCCATGATAATTGCTACCTTCTCATTTGTATTGCTCTATTTTGTGTATTTTTTCTCTTACAAAAGGTGACCCAAAGGCTTACTGAATATGGAGTGCATTTTCATCGTGTGCTCCCCGAAAAAAGGTCGCAGACAGGCATCATGTTGGGCGTTTACTCCAAAGGGGTTGTCATCTTTGAGGTCCTGAATGGTAATCGAACCCTGGTGCTTAGGTTCCCCTGGAGGGATGCAAAGAAAACTTTGTTCACAGTGAGCGCTTATTTTTTATCAGTGTAACCCTCGTCAATTTGAGCAAAGGGTTTTAGTTTTAACTTTTGTTCTCTAAATATAACCTGACCCACTTGCTCCTAAACTGTAATCTTTGCGTATTATACAGAGAAAAAAGATTTGCCTTCAAAATAACTCTGATGGAATCAAGCACGTGTTCCAGACTGACAGTACCACCACCTGTCAATATCTGCTCCAGCTGTGTTCCGATCACCACAAGTTTCACCAGCAGATGAGGGCTCACCAAAATAGCCAGGAGATTCAAGACATGGGTAAGAAGAAGATGACATTTTCTGTTTGAATAAACTGTACAGTATAATATGTTATTTTTTTGTAGCGAACAATCCCCTGACTGGCTTGCAGTATTCCACGGATCGTCAAGGAGCTGTCAGCAGAGCATTAAGCTCGGGGAGCCTAGCTCCTGCTCTGTCGACACATTCCAACCCAGAACACCTGAAGAGGATCTCCTACTCTGAGGCGGCACTCAACAAGGCACTTTCCGCTTCAGTCTTAACCCAGGACCATCTTCACTTTCCGGGATTCCATCCAGTCAATGTGCAACCTCATCCCCGAGCCATGAGCCGCTCACTTCACAACCTCGGGCAGGCCCTGGAGGCCCCTGAGAAGAACATTTTGGAACCATATCATGGGGAACTGGCTGGCATAATCTCAGGCCAACGTGCCAGTTCCGACACAGACTCGCTCTCGCACCAGACCAATACGTGAGTATCTGTTAAGCTTTTCTTTTTTTTGCACTGGGGATAGCAAAACAAGAATCAGACAAGGTAAATCCTAGACGCTAAATACAGCCTAATTAAGATTTCAACTATTCTTGCCTTGGTCTCTGTATTTTACCTTATTTTACTTTGTTTTTTTTTTTTATGTTATCTACCTATTTAAAGACCTTTCTTTGCAGTGTTGTCATACTAAATGTTGGTTGTGCCTTAAACTTGTACCTTTTTCCTATGAGTGGAAGGTTTTGAAGTTTCCACTTTGTAAAATCTTCCAAAGTTACAAAACTGCAATTAACACACCAAAGTTATAGTTGGTTCCAGTGTGAGAATTTTGCCCATGTATAACAGTAGTAGACTCCATTTGCAATATCTAATTTGCTTTAGACTTCTGGGCGTTGGCTTTGTAAAAGCTGCATTGGTTCCACTAGCATTGTGTGGATAACATCTCACATGCACGCTAAATATTATATACTATCTTTAAAACTATGAGTAATGATTTGCTTTTATAATCCTGGCCGACTTTTGAAAAACAGATAATTCTGAGTATTTTGACATTTCTCAAAACAGACAATCCTGGAGTCACTATGAGTCCAAAAGAGAATCTGACTCCTCTTCCATAGAAGATGCAGGCCAGGCTTATGTGATGGGCAAGTGACCATGAAGTTATGTTATTTGTATCCTGATTTTAAAGGTATTTTAAAAAACCTTTTTTTTGTCTTTTAAGGTGTCAGCATCCACAGCTCTTCTGGACTACCCTCCACCCCAACCTCTAACGGTATGCTTTATATTCTGTCCATATTTAGATCAAAAACACCTGTATTCATTAGAGTTTTGCAATTCCAGTGAAAAAAAACGACACATTTTCTTTCAAACATCAAAAAATAAATGACTTTGATTATTTGAATTGTATGGAACCATAGCATCATTAAACAAAGGGTAATTACGATGAGCATGTGTTGTGACTGTTAATTGAGACTGATATACGGTCTTTCAAAGTTATGTTTATCTTTTTTCACTATCAGTGCCTCATATACACGCAAACAAGGCAATTAATTTTGTTTTGATTTGTATAGGTTCCTTGAAGAAAAAAATCAACGCTTTACCATCTCCAGAAAGACAAATCACCAGTGTAACACTAAAGAAAGATGTGAAACATGGCCTGGGTAAAGCCTCTTTTTTTTTTTTTCCTTCTTTGCTTTTTTTATTTTTTTTTTTATTTTGCCCCTCACATGTTTTTTTATGTGTGCTGACATCACACATAGGATTTCAGGTGATGAGTGAAGAGAACTCTAGTCTCACAGAAACGGGAACAGTCATCAGCTCTTTAAGGCCCGGGGGTCCTGCTGATGTAAATGGTGTCCTCAAACCCGGTAGGCATTTCTCCCAACCTAAAAAAATTCCATTATTGTAGTTTATGTTTTATCATACTACCTACCTGTGTTGTCGCAGGAGATCGTCTTATCTCTGTCAATGACTTGAACCTGGAAGGTCTCTCTCACGCCGCCACTATTGAAGTGCTCCAAAATGCTGCGGATGATGTCACGCTGGTAGTTTCGCAGCCAAAAGACAGACTTTACAAAGGTACTTTTCAGTTGTGTGGCCTAAGGTCATCAACAGCCTATGTATTTGACTAATGTACATCATTTGTTATTTTTACAGAGTCGTCATCTGGTTCTTCTCCATCCAAAAGCATGCCTATTCTGGCAGCACTGAAGTCTGCTCAGCATGAACTGGAGCCTCCTTCAACAAATAACACAACATTGAGACCCAGCCCTCCTGATGAACGGCATTCACCTTCACCTAACATGCGAGCCCGGCTTAGTTCTCAACCCTCTCAAGACATGTTGAGTAACATCCCAGTCCTCATCATGCCCACTTCGAGCCAAGTCCAGCAGTGCCTAGAAAGGGCATCTACAACACTTGAATCCCAAAATTTGTCCTTGGATCCTCCGCCGCCGGCGTTACCTCCCAAAACCCGAAAGACAAAACTCTTACAGGCTCCCAAGCTCTCGGAGTACTCGAGTGGCGGGGATTCCGATGTTGACGAGGAAAGTGTCCCCACAAACCAGGAGAAACTAATGGTCAATAAGGTACTTTTGCCATTTGGTTATCAGCGCCTGGCAAGGCATTGCCATAACAGTCAATTGTTGAATGAATTAACTGCTTTTTCATTCCATTTTAGCAAATGTAACGGTGATTAACCCTCCTAGTTTACAATTTTAAGAAGCACAACATAACCAAACATGTTTTCCATATCCACTTAAGATGCAAAACTCAACTAATGGTGCACTCTAAAAACACTTGGGTCTAGATCAGGCATGTCCAAAGTCTGGCCCTGCAGCCAGTTTCTGTCCGTGATGAAATTTGGCATTCTGTGAGATTTTTTTGCCCTCCCCATTTCCAACATGGTGACTGTGAATAAAAAAGGAAAGTTGACTGTTAGGGCCGTCGCTTCCAGGACGCATGGAAATTGCAGTATTTTTTTCACCAAAATCAGAATCAACTGTGTTTGCCTAAATTGCCGAGAAACGAACGCTTGTGAAAAGGTGAAGCAAGTGGAAGCTTGTCTATTGGCACAGCAGCGCTTTTTCACAAGAACCTGCGAGTCAAATGAAAATTCTGCAAAGGCGAGCTACGAGGTCGCGACGCTGATCGCCATGCAAACTTTTTATGGAGGTTGAATTTTTGAAAACTTTTCAAAGAATGCCAGGCTGAATAGTCAGCCCTCACACATTTTCATCTTACAGAGTCAAGTTGAGTTAAGTCACATTTATTTGTATAGTCCATAATATCAAAATGTCTCAAAGGACTGCACAGGCCACAGTTACACTATCCACTGTTTTGGAACCAACATGCGGGCATGAAAAACCAAAAACGGAAAATAAGAAACTTTGAGAAGGGACCTTGCTAGAGGTAATCCCCATTCCAGCATGATCAGGCTGTTTTAAAAAAAATAACAAAAGTTGGGCAAGAAAAGAGAAAAGTACACAATGTTGGCCCGTATATTCTTGACCCAAGTGTTTTTTTTAATGGTTGTTGTCTTTTTTAATCAACTGATTTCAGCGGGTAGACTAAATTGCTTAAATCACATCATTGGTGCACATTTATTTTTTGGAAGGACAAATTAAGGAATACTCATGATAGACAAACCACATCTAGAGTATTTGCTCACAACTACGGGTCGTTACTATTCTTGTAACCCATTATTCATACTTTATGGATTCTGCAGCTTTTGGCTTGTGGCTTTTTCTAATTCTAGTCTTTTATGTTTCGCTGAATCAAAATAGGTTGCGTGGCTTCAACACTGAATCTGATTCCACACTCCTAATTCCTTTTCTGGCTGTGCTAACAAATTAACTGTTATTTATAACCAGCACTTTTCATTGCATTTGAAATGTGAATGCTAGGTTGTTTAATGACACTTGCATGTATTGTGATTAATGCCACCCCACTCCCTCATCCAAACAAGCAAAGCTTTTCCTTCTGCATGTCTCAGCTTGTGCTAATCCACCGTCATGCCCTCTTGTCCCTCTTGTCTTTGCAGGACTACCACAAAGAACATTTAAACAGTAATGCCTCAGGTGTCAGTAGCCTCCAGCCCGGAGAGTTATTTGACATTGAGCTGTCGAAAAAAGACAGCAGCCTGGGCATAAGTGTCACGGTACTGTTCGGCAAGGTTTTCACAATCTCTTTCTTAAGCCCCCGTTTTCCCTTCCCTTCCCTCCCTCCCACCAATGGTAATTGATGGTGTTCTTTGCCGGGTTTCGACTTGCTTCCCTCTAGGTATATCTGGTCCAATCTGGAAGCACATTTTGGGAATCCTGACTGTCAGTCCTCCTGCATCCTATATTATTTTTATTACTGCATAACAGATTTTTTTATTGGAGCATTGCAGTAAATATAGTGACAGAGTGAACGTAATAATATTCTATTCAAAATAAACATTATACAATTCCTTTATTAAGTTGTAGCTCGGTAGAAATTATGAAAACGGTCTATTAGTAGTAAGTAGCACCACACACCACATTTAACAATGCAGGATCATTAAGTGTTAAAGAAATACGGAATCTGCCTTTTTTTAACTAAAAAATATCCTCAAATAATTTTCTCTTCACGATCATTTGACCTGCTGTATGCTTAGCAAACAATCCCTCCCCTCCAATGAATGGTAGCTCATGTTATTGTAACTGGTACAGTTCAGTATTCTGTGCACAGTTTTAGTTAGAAATTTTAATTGGCAGATGTCATTTAGGTCATAGCGAGTTTTAAACTCAATCCTAAATTATTTCCTCGCGCAACTCGTTCTTGTTTTCTTTTGTATTGACTTGCAGAAAATGCATAGAAATTTGTACATGTAATACACTTTTTAAAGTGAAAAAGATTAGTTTATTGTTTGATCGAAAAACAAAAAAAATATTTGAAACTTCTTCTTAAATATAATGATACCTTATTAGTATCTCGTAGAACAATCATTCCACACACCCATCAAACCCCAACAACAATATAACCAGAATCTCTTAGACTTTGTCTTAACTATATTGTCATTTCCATAGGGGGGAGTGAACACGACTATTGAACATGGCGGCGTTTATGTCAAGGCCATAATTCCCAAAGGAGCTGCAGAGCTTGATGGAAGGATACAACAAGGTATATGCAGATATTGGTAGATTAAAGTAATAATTACAATTATTGAACCTGATCAGCGGCAGGATAAACACTTATTAGCATGTTGATATTTTGTGGTTCTGTTCAGAATTTAAACCTTCTTGTGTCATGTTCTTGAATGGATTTCTTCACCATCACCCAAATTTCCCAATAATGCATTTTTGAAATAATTGTGGTTGGCTAGCGATGAGTCAGGGGTGTACCTGGCCTTGCAATCAAGATGAATTGGACAGGCATTAACTCATTTTTGTTACTTATACGGATAGACGGAATAAGTCCAGTCATATTTGTAAACACCCTACATTTTGGTTGGATTTTTCAGGTGACCGCGTTGTAGCCGTTAACGGAAAGTCCCTGGAAGGTGCATCCCACCAGCAGGCTGTCGAAGCTCTCAGAGACACAGGGCAGGTTAGTGACAATAAGCCCTCTCTTCGTTTTAACTTCTTCAAATGAATACGCACAAATGTCCCTGTTTTTTTTAATCTGATTAGACTGTCAATTTGTTGCTGGAGAGGGGTCTCCCATCCACGGAAAGGATACAAGCGCCCGTCACTCCTCAACACACACCACTTCACTCGAGCAACAGCAGCTTTCGAGAACTGAGCAAAGTTAAAGGAAGGCCACGGGAGCTCAAGGACAAACTGGAGTACAGTTTTCTTACACCAGGTAAATTAGTTCACTCTTACAGATATTGCCTAAAATAGAATGGAGCCGTAAACACTGTTCCGGGATGTTGGTCGACCCTTCAGTTTTAGTTTGAAATTATTTTGATTATATTCCTTTATTAATATTCCTTTTCATATATGCAATTAAATGGCCTTTTAAAAGATTGGATTCGGCTGCTTGGAGTGGTCGGTGTTCAGAAGCTCTGGTACCCAATTTGGCTGCTTAGAGGGCGTTGAAGATACCTCAAAAGCAGACCACACAAAAGCAGATGTTAATCGATTTTGTTGGTATTTATTGGGGGTGCCTTGATACGAAAACGATTTAAAGGCACTCGTGGAGGCTTAAAGTATATCTTTGTAAATTTTCACAAAAATCTGTTCATCTGTTTCGGAGCCTATAAATCATACAAACACACACGGGATTTATAAAAAAGTTCAGATAAATTAGAAATGTGTTATCGACATTTTTTAAGCTATTGACAATGTTTTTGTAGAAACATTTTTTTTCGATATTATTCATTTTTATGTACTGTTTCTTGAAGCATTTTATTCGAATTGTTTGTTATTGTTTCTTGTTTGATTTTGTTTGATTATTTGCATTGTCATTACAACTTGAAAACAAAAAAATATTTTTATGCACCACTTATTTTTATTTTATATTTGTGATTCTTTTTCTCAGTATTTAATTTTTTCAAATATATTTTATGGTCGGCATTTCACCGTTAAGAATGTTGTTTTTTTTTTTGTTTTGTTTTTCCGTATTTGTTTTTATAGACGTAATTCAAGATTGTCCACCACCGCAGGACTTCTTTAAATCGCATCCACGTTTTTGTTTCTTTTGTGTACTTTACAAGTTAATATTCACCACAGTGACACTGTTCTCCATATCTATTGATGAGTAACTCAATTTTTGTTGAAATATTGTTTTCTAGATAATGTATTTGAGGTGCTTCTGGTGAAGAATGCATCAGGCCTGGGCTTCAGTTTCAGTAGGGAAGAGTACATCCCAAACGAGGCTCCACCATCCAGTATGGTGCGCGTGAAGAAGCTGTTTCCTGGACAGCCGGCTTCCGAGAGCGGGCGCATAAACGTGGGCGATGTCATCATGCGCGTCAATCAGATTCCACTCAAAGGACTTTCTCAGCACGTATGACCATTTTTCCTCAATCATGGTTTGTTCGACAAAAGTAAAATCATGGTGTTATAGTTGTAGGTGTGTTTTGTGTTTAGGAGGTAATATCAGCCTTACGGGGAACAGGCCAGGAAGTGACGTTGCGCCTCTGCAGGCCAGAACGGGGCATCCTCCCAGAGATGGACACTTCTATTTTGGTGAGAGTTATTTGTATTATATTGTGGATGGGTTTGAGGTAGTAGCTACTTGAGTGGTTTTCCCCCCAAAAAACTACAAGGCTGTTTAGCAACTTCCTTATTAGTTGTTCTAACAACGCCAGTAAAAATCACAGTATCTATGGCTTTAACAAACTCCGTGTTGCATATACACACGTATAAGGATCGTAAAAATCAATCAGAATTTATTTTTCCAAATTTCTTGAATGCTCGTTTTCCCTGCAGAGACATTTGGCAGTGGATTAATTTTTCCGACAGTTTGAATATGATGAGTAGTTTGAATGCCTTTTCCTTCTTAATTAAAGCTTGTTGTTACGCTGCATGTTCTGTTTTTCCCTCTCTGATTAAGCTTGTTTATTAAACTGTTCATGAAGCAGAAATACACATTTTTCCAAAATATAAAGAAGTACAGAACTAGTTGTTGTTAATATTATTATTTAATATTTATGTATGTCAAGTTAATGCAATCTATCTAGAACAGTGGTCTGATTTCAGGACCCACCATTTCACCCAAATTACAAGATGTGTCCTACATCAAAGAAAACTGTTTCACTTCTCAAATGTATTAAGAATAGAATAGAAGAAGGGATTGTGCAGTATTAACCAGAGGGATATTAGATTATATTCACTATTTTAAAAAATAAAACTGGCCAGCAAAGCCAAAATGAGGTAATAATATTCTCTTCAATAGTCAAGTTGCAGCATTTTTAATCAAATCCAAAGTACTTCACACCAGTGGCTTTGTATTCAAGATAATAAAATTCATATCTTGTATATAGTCTTAGCCCTATCGACATTTGGCCATGCACCACATGTGTAAACAAACTGAATCGGTCTTTTTTGGTTGTGTGAAATAGTTGGTGTCAATTTGGATTTACAGGAAATTATTGCCATCTACTCTTAAGAAGTTTTTTTTTTCTTTTATTACCATCATTTTCCGAGACACAGGCCTCTGACCCCTATTGGTCCAGACCCACCAGTTGAGAAAAACTGATCTATAATGTAACAATTTTTTTTCTTCATCCAAATTTGCGATTACACAAAAAAATAAAATAAAAAGTAAATCATTGTACTGTAAGGGACAGTGCTCTCTTTCCTTCATGCCATATACTAGGAGGAAAAAAGCAATTTGCCTGAATTGGAAATGGATTGATAATTAAACTATGATATTATCATCAAATGCCTAAATGTATTTAAACCCGTGTGGTTTCTTTTCAGACACCCAACGCATCACCCCGTAAAGAGCTGCACACCCCAGCCAAGCCCAACCTCATAAGGACCAAATCTTGCCGTTCGCAAGATGACAGTAGGAGTCAGACTAGTGTGGAAGAAGTCCTCGAGAGACTGCAAAGCAAGTCCAGTGACAGCACCGAAGACGTCCAGGGGACGGTGCGTTTTAAGTCCTCTGGCAGTGTTGAGGAAATCCTGGACAGGCTGCAGCTCAAGAGCCCCGGGCGCCACAACAGCTACAGCGACAGCACGGACGGCGACGAGGAGGTGGAACAGGCTTTCAGCCCTGATGCCCAGGAACAATCTGGACAGACGTGGGATCGCAGCATCTACCAGACGCCGAGCGGCAACAGCCTAGGATTCGAATCTTTTAGCAACAGCAAAAACCTGGACGACAGCGTCCAATCGGCTTTCTTCTCGCCAAAAACGGCAATGGCCAGACTGGAACAAAGCAAGAGGTAAGTTCTTTGATAACACTAATACCGGGCTTCCTTTTTAAACACGGTTCCCCATCCAATAAAATGTTTTATCTGTCCATTTGAGGCGTATTCTCCAGAATTGTTTTGTCAATTTGAAAAATGTCATACTTAAAAACCTGTTGTTTGGACAGGAATCATGAGTCCTATCAACAAGCTCCAAGTCCAGATCCCCTTCCACCCCCTCTGCCCCTGCCTTTAAACATGTCTATCCCCGCAAATGGTACGCAGATGGGTGAAATCCCGGTAAGAGGCAAATATTACCAAATTTTCTCTATAGTACAGGATATGCTCACATACACAATTAATATTTGTTATAAGTACATTTTAAAAGTGTATTTTTTACAATAGTCCTTTTTAAAATTGTATAAAAATGAATGTATCGCTTACCTGGTTATAAAAATGATTAACTGTATGAAAATAAAAGGGGGCATCTGGATACTGCCACTTAACGACACTATACACATTTTTGACGTATTGTTTTGAGATTTCATCTGTTGGTTCTGCTTTGACAGGAAGTGGAGCTTAAAGTCTCTCTGATGAAGTCTGAAAAGGGCAGCCTCGGCTTTACGCTCACCAAAGGCCCAGATCATGGCTGTTACATCCACGACATTGTCCAAGATCCCGCAAAAAGTGATGGACGGCTCAGGCCTGGTGACAGAATGATAAAGGTAAAGTTGTATGTTGACTTTTATTCAGTTACTTGAATTAATGAATCTGTCTTGTCTAGTTAAAATAAAATATTTGCCTATGGCAAAAATATGTTGTTTTACTATAGTCTTTGTGAACTGCTACAAAATGTTGGCAAATAATGGTGGACTAAGGAAATGCACATCTGTACTTTTTAGTTTTAGAACAACCTTTTTAAAATTATGTACACATTGTGATGTATGTACATGTATGCATGATCAATATGCATTTGATACTGCCTTCCTGTGATAAAATCACTTTTGCAGGAGAAGCACAATGTTCATCCAATGGAGATAAGAAATATTGCAAAACTGTCTAGTGATTTGCTGTCTTACTTTAAACGGAAGCCAGTTGTATAATTTAGTTTTTTTATTCAAAGGTGAACCAGACAGATGTAAGCCACATGGGCCACACCGAAGTGGTGGAACTCGTGCGTTCAGAACCTCGGCTGGTAGAGTTGGTGGTGGGTAGGGAGCTGGATGGTCCAAGACCTTACATTGATGCCCATCTCCTACCTGACATCAGCTTTAGAGACACAGTGAAACCACTTGGTAAGAAGATCTACGGTGTAAATGCAGCCTGAAAAAAAAAAATCAAAGAAATAATTTGTTTTTCCTCCCCACAGGTCTAGTGCTGGACGGTGGTCGAGATAGTCCGTATGGGCTTGTGTTTGTTAAAGACATTCTTCCAGGATCAGCAGCTTTTGATGAAGGCACACTGAGACCCTTAGACCTCATCCATTACATTAATGGCGCACCCACTCAGGAACTCACCCTCAGCGAGAACATCAGGCTTTTGGAACTTGCCTGCGGTGACCTTACTCTTAAAGCCACAAGGTAGCCCAATATATCCACTAAAGAATACAATCTACTTCTGATTTTTACTTTTTTTTCTCTCACTCATAGGGATGGCAAGCCTGTATACACTGTAAAAAAAGGGTCTTCTCTGAATAGCAACATCAGCTCAAATATATCATCTGGCATCAATGGTATGTGCCAAACTTTGTGAAAATGTTACAAAAAAATGGGAAAATGTACAACAAATGAATACAACCAGATTAAATAACACTAGCACAAAGGGACACGCGTACAAATATGCACCTGAATTTAAATATATTGGTGTCGTCATATCGGAAGAGTGGTCTGAACTAGGAATCATGGCCAAGATAGCTTGAACCACAGCCACGCTTGCCGACATAAACCCATCTGGAGAGGCAGGTACATTGTAGTAAAATCAAAGATCAAGAGCTGGTTACTTCCATCTTGCTCTATGCTTGCAAGACATGGTCTTTTGCACCAAAGCCGGAAAAGAATCCAGGCCATGAAGATGCGATGCTACAGGAAATTTTTAGACATCAGCTACACATGGCAAACGTAAAAGTGCGCAAACCTATCAGAGGGCACACGGGACCCTAAGAAGAACAGACAAAACTGCAGTGGTATGGCCATGTCGCAAGATGTTTAGGTTTAGCCAATATCATACTTCAGGGCACAGTCCAAGGGGCAGAAGGAGAGGAACACAGAAAAAAACCCGGGACGACAACAAAAAAGAAGCGACTGTTGCCAACTTTGCCAAACCCAACCTCGGGCCAGGAACCGTCGGCAATGGAGAGAGCTCTCCAGAGTTGCGTCTTTAGTGGTGCCCTGACGACTTAAACAGTTAAGAGATACTTAAACCAAACGTGAACTGTGATTCAAATAAGACCATTACAAGCTACCGTGTGAATAATGTTAGAAATTGAGGATTATATCACAATACTAGCACCAGACAGCAAATAAAAAACTAGGGTGATAAAAACAAAAGGTGCAATAGATATAGGTTAGCCAGTAATCAGCAGTGTAAATTTTGCCAATGCATTTTTAATTAGCTGATTAGTAGTTAGTAAGCAGGCAATGCCACGATTAAGCAATGACGAGCTAGTCACCAACTACTGGTAGCATTAGTAAAATGTCTTTGTGATAACTTGCGGAGCTCTGAGCTTACAATAAGTTATCAACCTTTTTTAGCTGAAGTAGTCCTTGGGTAACTTCTTGTTAGTGGCTAACTTAAGAAAACTGCTGCCTCAGCAACTCTGGTCATTTCACTCAGTAGTGTTTTTGTGTGACATTTGACCTTAACTGTCAGTATTTTTTGTGTACGTGTATGAAATAAAAGTCAAATTTCCAGTGTTTTCTTTCCTTCAAGGTTTCCTCACTGATGAAGATCCATTGGAGACAGATTTTTTTACAGCACTATCTTCTTTGGAGGTAGGCTCAACCCTTATGTTTTTTTGTCCGTGATGTACAATTTGTGATTATATTTAAACATATAGGAGGAAATGATCAAACTGGAGCTGGACAAACCGGTGTCCGGAGGTCTTGGTTTCTCTGTGATTGGTGGCGAGAGTGGCATCTTCGTCAAGTCCATCACAGCAGGCGGCGTCGCCGAGGCTTCTGGCAGGTTGCAAGTGGGCGACAGGTTGCTGAAAGTGAGCCTTGGAACATCACTTTGGATATCACAAAATACATATGCCTTTGTTTAACTTTGTTTGGGCTTGCAGGTAAACGAGGAGCTGATGACGGGCGTATCACACACCAAAGCTGTCACCACCATACGCAAGGCTAAAGGTTTGGTGCGGCTGTTGGTTTCCAGGCCACCTGATCAAAACCCCAACACTTACCTGGCCTACCTGCCCATCAACACGGATAAGTGCAATGGAAATGCAGGTACCAGTGTTACTAATTTATTTGAATTTATTTCCCAAATTCCCCCAAAATATATGTTTCCACATTTGAAAAATCTCATCATTTGTATTTTTTTTTTCTTAGTTTTTCATTTTGTTTCAGAGACTGTTTTGTTCTATAGTTGAGTTTTTTTCAATCAATGTGCCGGCCCACATTAGTGTGCCGTAAGACCTTCTCGGTGTTCTGCATTAAGCTGTTTTTATTTTTTATTTTTTGCAATAATGCATTCCATTGTTCAGTATATTTGCTTTCTTCCAGTGACTAACATTCATCCATATCAGTAGATGGCAGCAGATTCCTTGATTGACCTTTTTTATTTATATTTGAATATCTGCTTGTGAAATAGTACAGGGAATTATATTCAATAGAGTATTTTGTTTGATAAAGCTGTTCAGGATGTCAATACAAAAAAAAATGGAATAGATCAAAGTTATAATATTGCAAAGTATTAATATTTTATGTTTTACTTAAAGGAGAAGAGAAAAGATGATTTTTTTTTGTTCTACTTAACAAATGTGTTTCAGATTTTGTCAGTTTTTGCACAATATAATATTATTTTGTTATTTTTCTACAAAAACAAGACCAAAAAATGGTAAACGTTGAAAAACAAGTCAAAAATATAGTAAAATATGAAAGTAAAGCAAAATTGTTAACCAAAATGAATAACCTGTATTACCTCCACAGTCACGAGGACAACAAATAATAAAAACAACTTTATGCGGTCAATTTTCACACCATAAATTGATAAATTAATTATAAACAGCCATGGCCCTGTTTAGGATAATCAGTGCAGAAAATGGTTTGATAGATGATGGATAAATAAACAATATAAACAACTGAAACTGGGGTCGGGAATTGATTTTTAAACATTTCAAGGAACAGTGTACCTTCAGATTTTTTAAATAGAAAATTGGGCTTTGGCTCAAAAAAGGTTAAAAAACAAAGTTATAGTCAAGCAATGTTGTTTTCAGATGTCAGTCAGGACAGCGGGGTGAAGACCAAGTCTAGTCCCCACAAGTCTGCCAAATCTGGCTGTCCACCATTACCACCAACCGACTACGAAGAAGGTATTCCCCATCCCAAGAGGGAGCACAGTGGCGAACTCTCCGAGGACACCGACTACGACGGCTCTTCCTTACCTGATGACTCTCCTGAGGTCCTCTTCAAAGCCCTGAATCAAAATAAGAGAAAAATGTTTTAAAATTGAACGAAATATCTAATTGGTATTCTTTTTATTCTGTAGAGTTCAGGTAAAGTCGAATGGCCAGAGGAGAGCGTAGACGCTCCCGGCAATGAAAAGTAAGATTTGGCCTTTGGAAAGTGGGCGCAGCCACGGATTTTAGCCTTTTTTTTTCTTAACATTGTCTTTTAATTCTGAATGGGAAGTTATCTCCAAATGAGCGCTGGCCAGCCAGGGGACGATGACATTATCACGTGGGAAAGTGATGAATTGCCAGAGTCCTGTAAGTTATATAATAAAATGATACCGATGCTCAAGATTTTTGTTTTCCTGCGTTCTAATCTGAACAAATTTTTCATTTATATACATACCTGCAGCTCGTCCGATCATCACCAAGGAGGAACTGACCTCATTGCCACTTGTGGAGGTAGTCCCCGACGGCCAGTACACGGGTCTCAAACTCAACGGAGTTGTACGCATGATGAAAGGGCTTTTGGACCAAAATGTCCCCCAGCAGGAATTTGATGTAAGACCCTCTTAAAAACGTTATTTGGTTGGCATATGAGGCTCCTATCCTCATTCAGATGACTTTTTGTAGAATCTTCAAACTCTTCAACCACTGGATGACTGCTTGATTGGCCAGACGAAGGAGAACAAGAGGAAGAACCGCTATAAAAATATTGTTCCTTGTGAGTTCAAATGCAAGATTGTGTCAAAATTGTGTTTGTGGTTAACAAGTTGTATTAATGTAATTGTTTGTTTTTTTAGGGCTGTTCATTTTGTTTAAAATGATGCAGAAAGTCAAGACATCTTGTCTTGACTTTCTGCATCATTTCAAACAAAATTAAAATAGGTGTTCATAAACATCGGTATTTTGAGAGGCATTAAACCAAACTATCCAATCTGGGTTACAAAGAATGTTAAGATAATTTTGCAAAATTTGAGCGAGCCAATTTGGTTGAAGATAAAAAACCAAAATTATGTATGAATTTGATCAATATGGCTTTTTGGTACTGTGACTAAAACTAGCTTGATGAGACCCATAGCCTTTTTTTATGTAATCTACAGCTCTATTGACCTGGTGGGTAGGATTCGGTGCTTTTACTGTCGCTTTCAGGGTTCAAATTGTGGTCTGCGATAAACATTATCTGATTAATTATTGATCAAATAGCATAACACAATATACACTTTAGAACAGTGTTCAGGAACCTATGGCTCTTAATGAGCACATATGACTCGGAGATAAAATGCTGCTTGAGCAAATTCCTTATGAGGCTTTCCAATTTTGATAAGCGCAATGTAGAGTTTGATACTTATAATTACTACGCATCTCAATTAACCCAATAGTTTTGGTGCAGCATATAAAGTGCACAGTCTCAACGACAGTTTACAGTCATGGTGTCACACTGTCAGACCCAGTTTTGGCTGCACGTCGTTAAGGAATCCATTATATGAAAGCGTGCATATTCACTGTTGAGCCAATGTAGGATAAAAACCCACGGAACAAACTGTAAACACCAAAACGCCAGCTTAGCACAAAGAACAATTTGATTGGGTGAGCAGTAGGGGTGGGCGGATCTCTGCACACAAAGCACGCTCCCCTCTCTTACACGCGCCCACTGCGCTGAATGGAAATTAGTCTGTGAACTCTTCGTTTGCTGTTTTTTTGGGGGGGGGACATTTTTACAAAATGATTTTAATTGCACCTTTTTTTTAAACCATTATCTATGGAAAAAAGGTCAAAATGAGCTTCAACCATCTGATGGTAAACGTGGGAGGGAGACAAGTTTAAAGTGGTATATTTGTTGATATGGAACACAGTCTCTGGCATTATTATTATTATTATTTAATAGGTTTTAGCAAATGCTATTATATCACACAGTAAAATAAAATGCACTGAAAAATTAGCTTTCGTCTGGGGAGCAGGTTTGGTGGTTTCGCTGAATTTTGTCTTTATATAGTATGGCTCTCTCAAGAAATAGATCTAAATATGTTGCTTTCAAAAAAATTCCCGACTCCTGTTTTAGAGGGAGAATTAAGATAACGAACAAAAAAAACATATTTTTTTAATGAAAGAGACTATTTGCTTGTTTTTTCTTGTTTTTTTTTGCAGTCGACACCACACGAGTGGTCCTCAGCACAAATGGCGGGTACATCAACGCCAACCACATCAAGATGCGGGTGAAGGACGAGGAGTTTGCCTACATCGCCTGCCAAGGCCCTCTGCCTACCACAATGGGCGACTTCTGGCAGATGGTGTGGGAGCAGAAATCCAACGTGGTCGCCATGATGACGCAGGAGATCGAAGGAGGCAAAGTCAAGTGCCAACGCTACTGGCCCGACTCACCAGGCACCACAGAGATGGTGGACGATCGCCTGCAGGTCAAGCTGATCAAGGACCAATACCTGGACCACTTTGTCATTCGACTCTTGGAGGTCAAAGATGTGACGGTAAGAAAGCGAAATTCGCAAGGTTCAAAGAAGTGCTACCGGCTAATGCAATGTTTACCAAACTTTTTGGAGCTAATACACACTTTTTATAAACAAATCTTGACGTCCTTTGAAATGTTTATAGGTGGTGTCCACAACTTAAAAAAACTTTTCTTCTTTATGCCACCATCTCCTGGCTTAAAAGTCATGATCGCAGTAGCCTCAGTCAGCTCATTTCTCAAGTTCTAATAAACTCTTGTTTTTTCTTCTTTTGGGGGGCTTAGGTTTGGACTGTATTTGAAACGGGCCTCTTCTTACTTTTACCATTTTCAGGCTGCACTAATTTTAAAAAAAAGCTCAACCCTGTCCCTTCCCCTTTCCTATTTCCTACTCAGTTGGTCATGGTTAACTCCTACTTAATAGAGATAATATTCTACTTTTTAAAGACACCTGAAACGACGCCCCCCATCTTTAGCCCCTTTCGTTCTGACGACCCGCCGGCGGGTCGCTGGACCTTTGATAAACAAATGGGTTTCTGTACAATGTTACCAGTCATTAAAATATGTCATGCCACATATCATTTGAAAAGTTAAACTCTTGGGATTCAAGATATACTCATTGGCGAAATATCACTATCAGTCTAAAACAAGATACCCAAAAACTATAAGGCTGGCGTAACTCACCATTACGTCCCCAGGCTATCATCAACCTATTTGAATGTCTGCAAAAATGGCTTTGTGACATTAAGTCTAAAATATTATTACAAAACACACGATAATGCTGACAGATAAACAGGATTCTGCCTAAAACATTTCTGCTTCCTCGGACATTGCTTCTTAAAATTCGTTCATTTCATTTCAAAACTTCCCTTTGAAAATAAACAGACTCGCTAAATTATTCCCAATATGGTAGTTAGCCCTCTTTAGATTCACACCTTTCTCGGCCAATAGTACACAGCCCACATTAACCTATATGGGCCTGTTTGATAAAACAGATAAAACCTCCAATAGGTCAGAATATTTTCAGCCGATAGTAACCAAATAGAATGATGATTGACACATTGGTTGACCAATGAAATTTCCAACATTATTTCATGAGATATAACCGGGGGTGTATTCAAAACGGAGCCAAAAATAACGTGTACAAGGCAAGCCGCGATTCATTTTTATGCGAAAGTGTGAACGATCATTGATTTCAATTCTAGAAAGAAGAATTAATCCTAATTCTTGGAAAGAGGAGTCAAACACTTTCAAATCTTTCACAATTTCTTAAAACCTGGCCAAACTAAAATACACATGTGCAATCGTTTTAGTGTAGTAAAGTGGTCATCCTCACATGGCCACTTTTGGAAATGCTTAAACAACCTACCCTTACAAAAATGTGTAAAATAGAATGTTTAGTTTTTCAGGGGGCAAATAGTTATTCGAAGCACTGAATAGTTCCTTGACAAGGTCTCACGGCATACCGGTTGAAAAACACTGTCTTAATGAAAATTGTCCAGACGGCGGAAACGCAGCTGGTGACGCATCTCAACTACACGGGCTGGCCCGACCACGGGACACCATCGCAGCCCGAGCAGCTGCTTACCTTCATCTCTTACATGAGGCACGTGCACCGATCGGGCCCCATCATCACACACTGCAGTGCAGGCATCGGGCGCTCCGGGACGCTCATTTGCATCGACGTTGTCCTCGGTCTCATCAGCAAAGATGCAGATGTGAGTAGAAAGTTTCGGGGCAGACATGCACGATTTAGGTTACTTTTTACAACCATGTTGATGCTGGTGTTTTTCCCTCCTCAGTTTGATATTTCTGATGTGGTACGGAACATGAGACTTCAACGAAAGGGAATGGTCCAGACGGAGGTAGTTTCTTTAACGCATTAGTTTTTTTTCTTGGCTTATTAGATATTTACATGCCCCCTAAACACACAAAAAATGGGTAAAAAGAGGAACTTACCACTACTTTGGAACAATTACATCCCATTTTCTGTGCCGGTCTGTATGAAAAATGTCAATTATTAGCAGTTTTCTAAATAAAATGTTTGGGTTATTCTTCCAACATAATCCTAATTTGGTTTGTAGGGTTTAAACACAAAAGCTATCAACTGCCATGAAAAAGGTGTATATGAACCCTTATCGAAGTTCAGTTCTTGAATAAAATGTTCAAATATTTTGGCTTTTAGGAAGGACTTTGTTTTTGAATTGCTGGTTTTTACAAAATTTCATAATTTGGGGAGATTTCATCCAATTCCATTTTAGAGCTTCATTATGACAATAAAAATAAGACGGACCTCTTTATTATTTTAATTTTTGTTTTGTTTTTTTACTTGAATAACTTTTGAAGAGTTTTGACAATAGGTTTGGGGTAATAAACACCACAATTTGGGGAGGGGTTGAATAGGAAGCAACCATTTTTTGCAGACATCTCTTGCAGGACATCCTCCTCCTTTTTAACTGGATTGGTTAATTACCAGCAATTTAGTTATTATATAATGACTCTGCCCCTCGGCCCTACTGAGGATAATCGGTGCAGATAATGGACGGATGGATGGATAATGACTCTGTTATGGGAAGGGTTCTTTAGGGAATTTGACCCAAACATTGGGATTTTTTTATTTATAATTTATTTTCGGGGGACATTTTTTTTCTTTTAGACAAAATGTACCTGTTTAAGTACAGACCTTGTGCAAAACAACTCATAGCCACTTGTTGCATTTTCTGTCTCGTTTTCAGGACCAGTACATCTTCTGTTACAGGGTTATCCACTACGTCCTGGAATGCCTTCAAGATGAAAAGAACATATCAGGATAGTCTGCCGACACCAGCAATAAAAGGCCAAATATAATCTAAATATATATTTTAGAAAGTGTAAATATTAATTCCACCCTACCGCGAGTGTCCATTCTTTTTGAGGATATGTATATTTTTATTGTACGTTTGCATCGTTTTTGGTTCTCTTCCTTTCGGCTGCTACCCCTCCCCTTCTTAAGCGACAATGAGAACTGCTGATTGTATTTCTTATATCGACCTATAAGAGAACACTTAGTATTTTATTTTCCAGATAAAATGATTAAACGCACGGACCAATGACATCATATTGTATGTGGAACAAAATTGCGAGAATTTTAAATTCAATTTGTTTGTCGATGCTGGAGCTCACCTTGACAGAATACTATGTCAGTATTTGCTTCGATCGCTGCCTGAAAGTAAATGATAGACGTGTACATATTCATCTGCTGAAAATTAAACTGGATACGTTTTAATTGTTCTGAGTATTTTCTGTGTTTTGGTCCATTACAACTACAGTGGAACCTCGGTTCTCGACCATAATCCGTTCCGGAACCCTGTTCGAAAACCGATTTGTTCAATCACCAAAATCATTTTTCCCATTAAAAATAATGTAAATCGTTTTAATCCGTTCCAACACCCTGAATGTTTACCACGAATGTTTAACGTAAACATGAAGCTAATCGTACGTTCGCGTTATCGTAATCTTATGAACGTGAACGTGTAAAAATAAAAAAATCAGGTCGTTTACAAGTCATTTAGCACCACAAGTGGCTTGCGCTTTATTGGAAAGGGGGCTCCGTTTCAACACCCGGAATGTTTACCTCGAATCATAAAGCTAACCCAGGCTAATCGTACGTTCGCGTTATCGTAATCTTCCGTACGAAAGATTACTCTGACGCGAACGTGTAAAAAAAAAAAAATGAAGAAAATAATTATGAATAGGATTTCTTACCTTTGTGGTGGTCAGCAGAAGGCGCATGCCGTATTCCCCCTAGCAAGATCGGAAACTCGCACACCTCTTTCATATTTAGCTATTATGTCTTTCTTAAAGGCAACAGTTGTACGAACAACTTTTTGTTTTTCACCTGTCCTGCTTGCACCGACCTTCTTTGGAGGCATAGTTAGGGGCTAAAACACTCCGTTCACCGATATTAAAAGCGAAAGCAAGAAGAGGCAAGTGCGCACGTGATAACAGTTGGTCACGAGGGGTGGGGGCGATCTTCACGATCTACACCCGTACGCCGCTCAGCATCGCACTCTAGCGTACGCACTCACGCATTATCGGCGTTCGAACTCCGAATTTTTAACCGAACAGCAAAGCAAGAATTTCTCGAAATTTTTGGTCGAACACCGATTTGTTAGAACAGAGAGGCGTTCGAAAACCGAGGTTCCACTGTACTATACATTTTCATACAGTCCTGGTATATTTTGTCACACTTTTCTTTGTTTTCAGATCTTGGCAGGGCAGGCATGATAATATTGGACCAGGCTAAACTCAGAAATGGAAAAAGAAAAGAAAAGGTAGTTTTTATGTGGTATGTACCGAGTGACGACATAATAGCTAAATACTTGTTAAAACACAACAAGGCACATTCTGTTTTTGAAATCTCTGAAAACGCTTGACTTTGAATTAGTTTTGAGTGCGCGGCTTGTAAATGCTTGAAATTGTTGCTGTGTTTCCCGGCAGTCCGGCTCAATAGACCACGCAATAATTGAAGTAAACTAAATCATGTTTGCTCAGAGGAGACGCCGTTCCATCCTACGCTGGTGGTTTCGCTTTGCCATTGCATTTCTCCTTCCCTCCCTCGTGATTAATGACACTTGGCATCAGTTTGTATGATATTATCATACCCGCTACTCGTCTCGCCCAATAGAACAGGTGAAGAGACCAAAATGCTGTGTACTGGAGACGTTTGATATTTGGCTTTGAAAGTGCGTTAAAAGTGCTTAAATTTGGACAACAAAAAGGTGTACAAAGCCTGAAACTTAGGAAAGCAACACTAATCCCATTTAACATAATGATAAAACTGAAAACTTCTCTGCTGCATTAGGACAGTTAAAGGGACTTTTTATTAATGTAAAAAATATATATATTTTGAATAAGCAAAAATAAATGAACTATCATAAAAGTGGATTATAGTATAAGGCACATGGAATTAAAACTACAGTAAGAACTAGGGTTACATAAAAACCGAATAAATACATTTGAATTAAAATATATTAAAACGTAAATTAACATTATGACACCCGTTTTCGCGACTAAAATTAATTCATTCATTTATGAATGGTTACTCTCCTGTCCTCACTTTATTTGTATAGCGCTTAATCATAAGGAGTCTCAAAGGGCTGCACAGATTATTGCAAACTATTACACCATCCCATGATCTAAAACCTACATGAGGGCAAGGAAAAACTCAAAAGTCTCAACATGAGCAAAATGAAGAAACCTTGAGAAGGGAGCGCTAATGAGCTAATCCCCCTTCCAGGATGACCAGGCTGCAACGGATATTGCAATAACAAATATGTAAGACCACTCTGTGTCTCAAAGGCAGAACAGTGACCTCACACTGGCACAAACGATGGATAAACAAATATCTATTTGATTAAACATACACAATTTACAAAAAAAGTCCTATTTTCCGGGCGCTGTCAATTTTTTAAGAGCTTTTCATCAAATAAGGACAAAAAAAATCCTAATGTTGCATTTTGGTTATTATGAAAAACCCATTCATCATTGGTTGGAATGAAGCAAGCATGATCACACATGTTAACCACTCGAAGAACACTTTGTTTCTCAAAGGCAGAACAGTTACTCTATTGAGTATCATTTAATTATAACTGTGCATTTCCAATTTCACCCACCATATTTTCCAGTATATAAGGCGCACTTTCAAATTCCTGGCCATTTGGGGATTTTAGGTTGGCCTTATATTCTGGAAAATACAGTGTTTTACATTACCTGAAGCTCACACAGAGGGCGCTGATGTGATGTCCACTATTGTGCTGCTCAGGGTAACCCAAAAACACAAAAACCTTGTGAAAGGCAGAGACTTAAATGAGGAAAAATATAGCGGTTTGGTCACTTTGATTCTCCGTATTTTGTATTTCTCCTTGAGCTTAGTAGCACTCATTTTCGATGGCACGTCGCAGTACAGCGACATCTAGTGGTCCTATTGCACAGTAAATTTTAACTTTGTAAAGGCTTAGCTCTACATACGGTATAATTTAGTACGATTAAGGTGTAAGCAATAAGCTTCAATACTTCCATATAAACCGAATTTAGAACTATAAAAAAACAATGACTGAAATCATGGTGGTGGCTCATAGGCGCATAAAGCAAAATGAACACAAGGGGGTGTAAGATGAGCAGAGCGTGTATTTCACCTGGCCCCCTTATTGCATCCTCCATCTTGTGTCCACACTGTGTCCTCATGCTCCCAATGACTTCTTCCTAATCAATTGACACTGTCCCAATTGTATTTGGGAGGGACCACATTTCATTTTATTGAGAATTTGTGTGTTTTATTGCACTGTTTTGCAAGTAAAGTTGCTGATAAGTGGTCGGGAAAGTGGAAAACCGTCATCACGATGATCGAGTCATAAAAGGAAGTAATTGGGGAAAAACAAAAATTGTATATGAGTGACTGCCATCGAAGCGCTGCTTAAAGATACAGTAAATGCTTTTTAATTGTTTTATATTTATTCATGGTACCTAAATCTTTATACGTTATAATTGCCTTGTTATTATCGTCAAGTTACACGTTTTATTAATATTTTAGGTATGTATTTCTTCATAGGTATGTATGGCTTACATGCGAATATATACGGTATATACAGAAGTTGATGTCATATGAATAAAAATATCCAAAATTCGTTTTTATTACAAGGGGAAAAAAAGTCAATATATCCCAAAACATGAATTTGAGTTATTTTTCTTACATGAAAGCAGTGGTGTGTTGAATATTGACAGATTAAAGGTACTGTATGGAATTTAAACGTTGTTATTCTCTGCCGCCATCTCCTGGCTTAAAGTCATGATCGCAGCCTTCAGGAGTTAATTCATCAAGTATGCTGAGCTTGAATTAACGTTTCTTAATATTTTTGGCATTCGGACAGTATTTGAAACATACCTTGTCCTACTTGAAGCATTTTCACGCTACACAAACAAAAAAAACTGTAATGATGCATTTTAGATAATTCTTTTTGACTTATATATGCTTTTTGATGTTTTTTTAAAATCAATACCGTTATTTTAAGGTGAATTTGTTTTATTTTTTTACCAGTAGAGGGTGCTAAATACACACAGTCCCTTTAAATATTGAAGACATTTTCTCATTTTAAAAACATGTGGTTTCCCTTAACCACTAAGGCCGTAGGGGCACCATTTCCTGTGGTGCGTCTTGGGCAAGTACTGCCTGGTGGCACCCATCCCCTCTCCCAGACCTCAATTAACGTGTTGCTATTGAGTACAGTTGCTGTAAAGTTTTAATTTAAAAGCCATTATTTGAAAAAAGAAATTTGAAAATTTAAGCTTTAGAAAATGTAAAAGACTGAAAGCACAAAATGTCATTAAAGAAATTAATTAAATTGGTCATTTGAGTATCCAAGGTCAACTAGTCGACACACAGCATTTATTCAAGAAAACCTTTTAACGAGTGTTTCTTTGGTAACATAAAGGTCTCAGCTCACTTTTATCACGATTAAAAAAAATAGTCTTAAAGGCCAAATGTGAAAAATGTTTCAAGTTAGTATCCGTCAGCCATCCCCTGCTTCCTCGCATCCGATTTGGCCACGATGCATCCGTCCTTCTCCTCCACAGCGTTGACGATGTTGAAAAAATACTCCATCTGTCCGATCTGGTGCCCGAGAGCTCTCAATCCGTCGATCACAGACTAAAATGCAAAGAAGGGAAGGAAACATACAGTGCCTTGCAAAACTATTGGCCCCAAAGAACCTTTTGATATATTGTCATATTTCAGGCTTCAAACAGATTTAAATATTTTCTAAGAATCAACATGTGAGACACAAACATGAAAAGAAACCAAATGTATTCAGTATTTTACATATATTGTGTTTACAAATAACAAATTGAAAAGTAGGCATTGCAAAAACATTGCAAATCCCTGCTAAAGAAAAGAAACCCCAAGGCATGATGCTGCCATCACCATGTGTGACAGTGAGGATGGTGTTGTGCAGTGTTACTCCTACACCAAACATAACGCTTTGTATTCATCCCTAAAAGTTACAATGTTGGTCCCACATTTTATATGTCTTCTCCCATGTGGCTACTTTCAAACACCAAACGGGCCTTTTAATGGTACTTTTTCCAGAAAGTGTTTTCTTCTTGCCACTTTTCATTAAAGGGCAGATTTATGCATATTACAACTAGTAGTTATCTTTGTCACGGTTGCCCATGACGCCCAATTGGCCCCGCCCGTTTGGCGTCAGCTGTGGCTCGTTGATTGAATGGCTTCCCTCCTATTTAAGCTCAGTGCTCTCACTCACCCCGTCATCGAACCTCTGCACCCGCAAGACGTGTGTTTTGACTCTGTCCGTTATTCTGTTTTTGTAACCTGTCTGGTATCGATCCCGTCTATTTCGTCCTGTTTTGCCATCGGTCTCCGGTCTCCAGTGTCTGGTATCGTTCTAGTCTATCTTGTTCTGTCTGATCTCTGTCTCCAGTCTGCTATATCTGTTATCAATCCTGTCAGTCTCGTTCTGTCCAGTATCGACACCATCTGTCCGGTATCTGTTCGTGTAACTGGTATCGATCTCGTTGGTCTACGGCTTCCTGTTGTTCCACGCCAGACTTCTGTCTTTCTTCTTCCGCCCAGCGATCACCGAATCACTGGCGTTTGTGTTGATGTGCATGACTGCCCCATTCCCGTAAAATAAAGCTTGTGTGAGAAACGTTACGCGTCTGGGTCCTCCTCCTGTACCGGTTCTTGATAATCTTTTGCACAGATTGTCCCATCGCAGCTGTGTATGTCTGCTAGTCATCCAATGTGATCATGGGTTTCTTGCTCGCTTCTCTAATTAGTTTTCTTCTTGTTAGGGCCGAAACTTTGGGGGGATGGCCAGGTCTTGGTAGGTTTGCAGTGGTTTTATGTCTCTCCATATTGATATTAACTGGGACTTGATGACACACGGGTGCACCTTTTCATTGTAAGTCATTTAGGTCGACATTGGATCATTCAGAAGTCATCAGGTAAATTCTGGGGTCAGTCTGCTTAGCTGAGAGAACAGGGGAAAAATGTTTATGACGTTCTCAAAGTAAATATTGATGGGTAAAATACCAGTTGTTGAGTGCATAAGTGGCAGTTGTACAATGCATTTTCTTCAAAGATCCTCTTAGTGCTAAAAACAACCATTCAGTTACTATGAAATCCATATTAATTTGAATAATAACACAAAAAAATCATACAAATATGCATTTTGGTCACCTACTTCTCAGTTGTTTCTTTATAAATCTAATATCAAATGTTTAAGTAATTCAGTTCCATTTCACAATTGTGTCTCGAATGTGGTTAATTCTGAGGATTTGTTTTTGTTAGCCTTAAGTTTTAGCCTGAGATGTGACAATATGACAAAAAGCGCCGTATCTGCCGAGTCAGCGCATTTTCGATAGGTCACCTGGTCAAAAGCAGGGGGGAAATTCACGTTGTTCCTGGAGTCGACAAACACGATGGGGGCGTCGATGGCTTCTTTCAGACTCATCCCCAACCACAAATGGTTTATTACAGACTGGAGAGAGAGAGGTGGGCGGGGTGGCATATGAGGCTCGCTCGTAAACGCATCTTAGCGACAAAGGCTTCGTTTTGTTTGTCTTGTTACCAAAGCGACTGCGCTGGTGATCATGCTCCCGCCTGCTCCACCAATCACAAGAAGCCCCCCAGACTTGGATTCTAGTATCGTTGGGGTCATTGAGGAGGGGGGCTGCTCACCTGAAAAAGAATCACATGAGAAAACGGGAACACAAAAAAAAGCTGGTACTCTATTGCCTAAATTTGTGGTTTGCAACCCTAACGACTAGTTTAATGTCTGACAATATTCTCGTACCCTGGTCCAATAATTACACTGGTACTATTAACAATAAACCTAAGTCCTTTGTGATCAATAGACCACTAACGATCTACAGTAGATGACGTAAGAAAAGGCATTAGATTGTATCTCATCATCACACTATTTTCCCATATTAACTTCATCACGACGTATTGATGAGATAAAATCGAATGTGTTTTCCAATGTTATCTACAATCCTAGCAGTCAGTGATTAGAATTTGGCCCTCTCACTGCTGCAATCGGTGTTCGATTCCAGTTGCATCCACACATGGCACACTGGTACGTGTGGTTCAAAAGCTGAAAATCTTATGGCTGCCATCCCTATCAGTGTGGAAAAGTCTCCCTCATGTCCCTTTCCTCACCTGGTTAGTCTTTGCCTTGCCATAAATATATTTTATTTCTAATACTATTTATATTGTTTTACTTATGTTGTTGGGTGGGGATAAAGGAGGGATTTTATTGTTTTATTGTACATTGAAAGTCCTTATACAGCGCTTTGAGTGCACCGAAAAAAGCTTTCCAAATGAATTTGATTTGAATATCGCCATCTGCTGTTAAAGAGTGTCATTGACCTTAATTTCTTTTTGTTCCCTGAGCATTATTTTGCTAAAGCAAAGGCCAGCGACCCACTGAAAATAGGTCCGTGGCCCACTTTTCGGTCCTGGCCCACCATTTGAGAATGCACGAGACTAAATGAGTCTTTTTAACATTTTTCGATCAAGCCAGCCCTCGACTTGTAGCCCTTTGTTTACATGCTCTACTGACCGTTTTACTTTGACACCAGTTAGACCAGGGTGCCCCCAAGGATAGCTGATCTGTTCTGACAATAGCTCACTAGTACTAGGCCAATGTTATTTTGTAGTCAAATGATTTGTTTAGTGATTGGCTGAGTTCATTTAAACCTATTTTTAATAATTAACCTGGTTATAACAGAGTAACAACATAGTAATAACATAATAAGATGTCATTTTAGAAATGCATTTCAAACTGGGTGCCCTTTGCGCCAATTAGTAACAGTAAAAGTAGTTCTGGGCTTAAACGTTTAGACTGCGACATTTTCGACATACTAACCCCTTGTGTCCTTGTTTTCAACATACTACCCCTTTTGTGTTTTTTTCAACATTTTTGACATACTAACCCTTTTATGTTCTTGTTTTTTTCCAATATTTTTGACATACTAACCCCTTTTTTGGTTTTTCGACATACTAACTAACCCCTTATGTATTTTTTTCAATATTTTTGACATACTAACCCCTTTGGTAAGGCGCCCGCTTTGAGACTGGGAGGTCGATGGTTCGCGCCCCGACCGAGTCATTCCTAAGACTTAAAAAGTGGTCGGCGGCGCCCTCTGTTGGCTGCGGCTGCATCGGCTCGCTACAACGGGTCAGGTGCAATCGACATTTCGTTCTGTGTACGTTGTTACACAGAATGACAATACAAGGAAATTATTATTATTATTATTATTATTATTATTATTTTGTTGTTTGGCCATTTTTATGTACTAACCCTTTGTTCTTGTTTTTTTTTTTTCAATATTTCTGACATACTAACCCTGTTTGTGGTTTTTCGACATACTAAACCCTTATGTCTTTTTTTTTTCAATATTTTGGACATACTAACCCATTTTGTGACATTTTCGACATACTAACTAACCCCTTACACGTTTTTGTGACATTTTCGACAAACTAACCCCTTGTGTCCTTGTTTTCAACATACTCTGTTTTTTCAACATTTTTGACATACTATCCCTTTTATGTTCTTGTTTTTTTCCAATATTTTTGACATACTAACCCCTTTTTTGGTTTTTCGACATACTAACTAACCCCTTATGTCTTTTTTTCAATATTTTTGACATACTAACCCCTTTTGTTGTTTGGCCATTTTTATGTACTAACCCTATGTTCTTGTTTTTTTTTTTTCAATATTTCTGACATACTAACCCTGTTTGTGGTTTTTCGACATACTAAACCCTTATGTCTTTTTTTTTTTCAATATTTTGGACATACTAACCCATTTTGTGTATTTTCGACATACTAACTAAGAAACCCCTTAAAAGTTTTTGTGACATTTTCGACAAACTAACCCCTTATGTCCTTTTCAACATACAACCCCCTTTTGTATTTTTTCGACTTTCGACATACTAACCCGTTGTTTTTGTTTTTTCAATATTTTTGACATACTAACCCCTTTTGTGTATTTTCGACATACTAACTAACCCCTTACACGTTTTTGACATTTTCGACAAACTAACCCCTTATGTCCTGATTCAACATACTACCTACCCCTTTTGTGTTTTTGCAACTTTCGACATACTAACCCGTTATGTCCTTTTTTTTGACATAATAACCCCTTTTGTGTTTTTTCAACATTTTCGACATACTAACTAACCCCTTAGAAGTTTTTGTGACATTTTCGGATACACTAACCACTGATGTCCTTTTTTTTCAACATACCACCCCCTTTTGTATTTTTTCGACATACTAACTCCTTACAGTCGTTGTTTTGACATTTTCGACAGACTAACCCCTTATGTTTTGTTTTTTTTTGAGTGTTTTTTTCGACATTTCCGACATACTAACAATAA
The DNA here is from genome assembly GCF_059441175.1 of Urocampus carinirostris. NCBI lineage: Eukaryota > Metazoa > Chordata > Actinopteri > Syngnathiformes > Syngnathidae > Urocampus > Urocampus carinirostris. Next base: position 19,948,201 of record NC_142364.1, on the reverse strand, counting down.
CCTCTCACATGTTTTTTTGACATGTTCACACTAACCTGTGTTGTTTTTTCCGACATACTAACCCCTTTAGTGTTTTTTCGACATTTTCGACATGCATGTTTTTTGACACATTAAGCTGTTTTGTTTTTTTGACATTGTTTTTCTTTAAACATACTAATAACCCCTTTTGTGTTTTTTGACATACTAACTCCTTTTTTTTTTCCACATTCTTGACATATAAACCATTTGTCTTTCACTTCTAAAGACGTCTTTTTTCTACATTTTCGACATACTAAGCCCTTATGTGTTTTTTCGACATTTTTTTCATACAACCCCTCACGTCTTTTCAACATTTTCAAGGTACTAACCCCTTTCGTGTTTTTTGGACATACCACATTACCTGGCTTCAAGGCGTCCGCTCTCCCGCAAAAGTCAGCCAGCTCATTATTAAGGACGACGCCCGTCCTCGGAGAGTAAACGCCGCCGCCGAATCTACGCCAAGAGACGGCGATTGACCACTCATTTTCGACATTTGGGGACATTTCCGACGAGCGCCTCCTCACAAGTGGTTGATGGTGCTGGTGGCGGAGACGGCCAGCCCGTCTTCATCCAAGACAGACACGTGGGACGTTCCCGTGTGGTCGGGCGGCGCTTTGGCGTTTGAATAGTATGAAGGCGGGTGGGTGCCGTCCGAAGAGATCTTCCATCTGATGTTCTCGATGAAGGAGGGATCCAGCAGATTCTCCGCACCCTGCGAGAAGGTTTTTGGGACTATAGACATTACAAACTAAGCACCAATTCATGGACATTTGAAAGCAGGGATTTCAAACTCATGTGGGTTCGTTGAAGAAGAAAGCGGGTGCCAAGCTACCGGATTAAAGAAAAAGAATGAGAAGGGGAGAGAAAAAAGAGAGAGATACAGAAGAAAGGGGGAAATAGTTAAAGAGATGGAGAGAAAAGGAGAAAGAGAAGAGAGGTAAAGAAGTGAGCATTAAAAAAAGAAAATGAGAGAGAAAGGGAAAGAGGGATGGACATGGAAAGAAAAAAAGAAAAAAGTGTGAGAAAAGGGGCATTGAAAGAAAAAGCGAGAGAAAATAGATACTTAAAGAAAAAGAGGAATAATAATAATAATTTCCTTTGTATTGTCATTCTTTGTAACAATGTACACAGAACGAAATGTCGATACACATGACCCGTTGTAGCGAGTCGATGCAGCCGCAGCCAGAGGGCGCCGCCATTATACCAATTAGGTATGTCTCGGCCGAGGCGCGAACCAGCGACCTCCCAGTCTCAAAGCGGGCACACTACCATCTAGGCTACTGAGCTGGAATAGAACTAAAGTAAGAAAAAAAGAGGGAGGAAGAGGCTAGAGTTAAAGGAAGGAAGAAAGGGAGCAAGAAAAAAAGATTCAAAGAGAGAAAGGGACTGAGAGGGAGAGATAATAAAGAGTTAAAGAAAAGAGAGGAGCGAAAAGAAACTTGAGTGTTAAAAAGAGAAAGACAATGGGAGAGAGAAAAAACTGATGCTTAAGAAAGAGAGAGAGACAGAGAAAGAGGGAGAGTAAAAAAAATAAAAATGGAGAAAGAGTCAAAGACAAAGAGAGGGAGATAAAAAAAGAAAGCGTTAAAGAAAGAGCGTAAGAAATAAATCCAACTACCGGTACAATAGTGTTTTGTCGCCACCAAGCGGCCAGAATGTAAAAGGTGTTGCTCGCTTTGTCTCGCTGGCCAGATTCAATCCCTTGACGGGCCTGATCCGGGCCACACCTTTGATACCCCTGTTGTAAATCATATGTGCCACACTCATGGCCCGTGGGCCAAATGTGGCCCGCCAAATCCTTTGAGTAGCCCGTGAGACAAGCACAGAAGTTTGAGAGCTGCTTTGCATCAATTGCTTGCAGTTTCAAATATGCCCACTGGATGTCGCCAAAGCTTTTATGGGTCCGGAGCGTTTTGTTAACATTTGCGTGTACGCAATGTAGGTTTGAGAAGTAAATCATGCTTGCTTTCATATAGAACATCAAACTCTTAGACATGCACAACTATACTCTCATATAGAAACTGTCATACCCATGCACAAGCACTACTATACTCTCACACATACCACTATACATTCATAAACACACACTGCTTTGCTTACACACATATACTACGGTAATACCACCCAAACTGTAGACTCTCATATACACTATTATACTCTCTCACACATCATTAAAATTGCTAATACAATAGGGGTTTTCCACACCTAGTGTAATGATCACCTCACCTCTCATATTTGTTTTACTTGGTGTACTTTTGGTAACCACGGCGATGCACACTGATCTGTGTGTATATGTTGTACAGTTTGATGTCAAACTGGAGTGAGTTCGAGGACAGTAGTATGTATGAGAGAGTATAGTAGTATAGTAGTATGTGTGTGACAGCATAGTAGCGTGTGTATGAGAGTATAGTAATACGTGCTAGAGGGTATAGTTGTATGTTTGAGATAGTATAGTAGTATCTGTATAAAAGAATAGTTGTATTTGCGAGAGAGTCTAGTATGTGTATGACACTATAGTAATAGCATGAGTGAGACAGTATAGTAGAGTGTGTATGATAGGATATTAGTATGGTAATGTGTGCACGAGAGTATGGTAGTGTGCATGAGAGTATAATAGTATGCGTATGAGATTATAGTTGTGTGTGTTAGAGAGCATTGTAGGATGTGTATGACACTATAGTACTGGCATGTGTGAGCGTGCATATTAGTGTGTGTATAAGACTATAGTAGTTTACGTGAGTGAGTAGAGTGTGTATGAGTAGTATGTGACAGAATATGGCAGTGTGCATGAGAAGATAGTAGTGTGTGTATTAGAGTATAGTAATACGTGCGAGAGGGTATAGTTGTATGTTTGAGAGAATATAGTAGTATCTGTATAAGAGTATAGTTATATGTGCGGGAGAGTCTGTAGTATGTGTCTGAGACTATAGTAATAGCATGTGTGAGACAGTATAGTAGAGTGTGTATGATAGGATATTAGTATATTAATGTGTGCATTAGATTATGGTAGTTTACATGAGAGTATAATAGTATGTGTATGAGTGTATAGTTGTGTGCGTTAGAGAGCATAGTAGGATGTGTATGACACTATATTACTGGCATGTGTGAGAGTGTATACTAGTGTGTGTATGAGACTATAGTAGTTTGCGTGAGTTAGTATAGTAGAGCATGAGTATGAGAGTATAGTACTAGTATGAGTGACAGAGTATAGTAGTATGATAGAGTATGGTATTGTGCATGAGAGGATAGTAGTGTTTTTGTATTTGTATGACTATGTATGAGAGGATAGTTGTGCATGTGTGAGATTGTGATGTTACATGTGAGAGCAAGTATGATTTACTTCTCAAACAGACTCTCATATAATCAATCTGTTTCATGCAACCGCAACGTTATCGACGCACAGGCAGACAACGGCAATGTAGGGGCGGGGCGACTGTTTAGCCAATCAGAATGCAGAACACAACGCACAATGAAAATCTGAGAAAGGAAAATGCGATACAGCTAAGTATTACTGTATTGCGTTTTGGCACTTTTAGCTTAATAGTATTTTCCCCGTTTTGGGCCAAAATATCAAATCTTACAGTGTTTTGGTTGAACACAGGGTCACGAATACTCCTTCGTTGACCAATGGCAAATTTGACGGCCTCGATATAGTGATGATAAAAGAGGATTTTCCCTTCCCCGTCCAAAGAACGTGGAGTCAAGGAGAAACCTGCAGAAAAAAGGAACACTCACACTATTCGGTTGGTTATTTTTTAAGTACATAACATCTTAACGCAGTCAAAGTCCTGGCTCGCGGGCTGAATATGGCCTGTGAGGAGGGTTTCTACGGCCCCTGAGATTATCTTGACACATTATTGTCTCATACGGCAGTAGTCGTTCCGTATTTGTTTTCACTGTGCGATACTTCTTGAAGAATATGTTTTTTATAGTTAACAGATTTTTGCACTTTATTGTATTTTAATTTGATACTATTTTGAAGTAATGTAACAAAAATTGAATTTTTTCTTGGAAGTCAATTTGGCCTACTGCTGCTGGTGCCTAGATGTTTATTGGACAACTTTTAGCATCAGTCCTCTCAATTAAAAAAATGGAAAATTGAAAATTAATTCTCATATTGCACCGCAAAAATAATGATTTTAAGTAAAGAAAAAAACAATTTTGCTTTAGTGGTTAGCTGTTAGCTTAATATCTGTATTGTATTTGTTTTAGCGGTAGCAATATGCGACTCGCACAACATTAGCAACTAGCTTTGCTTAAGCAAAAGACATTACAGACGCTGTCGCTAGCTGTGTTAGCGTAACAAATACTGTAAACCAATGACATTGACATCCTGCACTCGATTAAAACATTGTAAAGTAGAAAATTAATGCACTGCAAATAAATACTGTTTTAGTTATTTTGATTAAACATCTGATATCACAGACAATGTCACTAGCTGTATAAACGTTAGCAACTACCATTAACCAGTACCGTTGACATCTAGTGCTTAATTAAAACATTGGAGAGTTGAAAATATAGCACATATTCAGCTTTAGCGGTTAGCTGTTAGCTCTTTAGCATTGATTTCGGGTTCACTAGCTGCACCAAGCACAACATTAGCAACTAGCTTTGCTTAAACATCAGACATCACAGACAATGTCACTTGCTGTATTAGCGTTAACATCTACCATTAACCAGTACCGTTGATATCTAGTGCTTAATTAAAACATTGGAGAGTTGAAAATATAGCACATATTCAGCTTTAGCGGTTAGCTGTTAGCTTTCTAGCATTGCTTTAGGGCTCATCAGCTGCAACTAGCACAACATTAGCAACTAATTTGTCTAAAAACCAGACTTCAGACAATGTCACTTGCTGTATTAGCGTTAGCATCTACCATTAACAGGTACCATTGACATCTAGTGCTTAATTAAAACATTGGAGAGTTGAAAATAGAACACGTATTTAGCTTTAGCGGTTAGCTGTTGGCTTTCTAGCATTGATTTAGGGCTCGCTAGCTGCACGCAGCACAACATTAGCAATTAGCATTAGCGTCTTCTTTCATATTCAACAATCCATCGGCTTTTGGGCAAATTTTTCATTTTGGCCCTGCCATCTTAAGGAAATTAAAACTGAACCTTGCATGATTTTGAGAATAAAGGCAAGCAGGGCGCCCCCAGCAGGCGGTGGAGGGATGTACATCACTGTGTCCCCCAGATGAAGCGTCCAAGGGTCCACCACCCTCACTTGGTACGAACTGAGATCTTCCATTTCTAACGTTCCACCTATAAGAGTGACACATTGAGACAGCGGTGTCAAACTCATTTTCACTGAAGGGCCACGTCAGCATTATAGCTGTCCTCAAAGTGCCTGAAGTAACTTAGAAATGTCTCATCTCATCTCATCTCATTAGCCGTACCGCTTATCCTCAGTAGGGTCGCGGGGAGCCGGAGCCCATCCCAGCAATCATCGGGCAGTGGGCAGGGGACACCCTGAACTGGTTGCCAGCCAATCGCAGGGCACACAGGGACAGACAACTCATTCGCTCATTCACACCTAGGGACAATTTGGACCGGCCAATTCACCTGAAATGCATGTCTTTGGAATGTGGGAGGAAACCGGAGTGCCCGGAGGAAACCCACGCAAGCACGGGGAGAACATACAAACTCCGCACAGAAAGTCTGGAGCTGGATTTGAACCCACGACAGGTTCCCATGACATGAACTGTGCCGCACAAGCGCTAACCACTGCGCCGCCGTGCTGCCCACTTAGAAATGTCATTTTAGATTATTAAAATAGGTCACTGAGTATGTTGTCACCATAACATGAGTTTTCCAGCTATATTAAGTTTATTTTTTAATCATCACATCCTTACTTTGATAATCACATTATTCATTGTAGTTGTTAGGGATGCACATAATTTATATACACATATTTTAATGACATATATACTAGCTGTATTCTTATGAATGTATTTTTTCATATCAATATTTTATCAGCAAAGGTCTTCCAGTGTGTCAGCCTTATCTTATCAAACAACCTTCAAAATCTAGGTGTGTGCCGTTTTCACAAAAGCTCCTTTTTTATCTTTTAATGTGGGAGGAGACCTTGTTAGAGTTTCCTGTTCCAATTTGCAAATCCACATCCCTTTCCTATTAAATCTGTGGTCAACAATTTCCCATGCTGTTTTGACTGTGAGAACTGTCTTCTGATCAGACCAGACCAGAGTACACTGTTTTATCTTTATTTTGAAACTTTGAGTATTTGAAAAAAGGTAAGGGACAGACAAGGAAAGAAGAGGGGGTAAAAAGTTGGTTAAAGAAAAAGGAGTTGCGTGAGTAAATGTGTTCATCTGATATATTTTTCCCACCCTTACCTTTGGAAATAAACACTTTCTTCCTTGGATTACTTTCCACGGGACCCGGACTTTGCAAGTCTGCATCAAACCTTAAGTACCGGTATCATTTTCCGTTCATTTTGCTGGCTGTGATTTTTGGACTGTGGACTTTATTGAAGGGCATTTAGTTTCAATCGCCGGACTTAAAGTCGGGTTTGGGTTAATTTTGTGTTCGTGTTACATTTTTAAATGTGGGCGCATGCGGCTTATATACAGGTGCGGCTTGTGTTTGTACGAAATCGTTTTTTTCTTAAAATGTGGTGGGTGCGGCTTATAATCAGGTGTGCTCTATAGTCCGGAATTTACGGTAAATGGAATTTCAATGTGTAATGACTGTAACTGCTCTATAGTCCAGAATTTACGGTAAATGGAATTTCTATGTATAAGGACTGTAACTACTCCTTCATGTAAGCAATGGTCGCCAAACTTTGCAAAGCGGAGAGCTACTTTTTTGTTACTGCTTAGTGCAAAAGGCCACCACTTTAATATGTTAATACAATGTTAGTTTCGGGTTTAGAGGTTAAAATAGGCTCATTTAACCACTAAACATTAAATCTCCTAGAAAATCACAATGACCCATGATATATTGTCAAAACCAATCCGCAGGCTACTCATGTAGTCTCAGGGGCTACCCATTGCCCGTGAGCACCGCATTGGAGACCCTTGATCAATGTTCCCTCTAATTTTCCACGAGTCTGAGCGTTCACACAAAGTTGGTGAGCAACGCTTGAAACAACAGTGAGCAACCATAATCCCAAGTATGACAAGATAATTAATTATCAAACATGCCTAAAACATTTTGCTGTTTCCGGCAATGCAAAATTATTTTTCTCTTTTGAATGAATTGACTCATATACTATTGCAAAGGTTGTATGGCCTACAAAAGTCGTTTGTTCTTACAATTCTTACACAAGATATCCATTTCTTTTTTTTTCCTGACATATTTTGTCGCATAATATTGACATTTTTGGGGGCTTATTTAGTCGCTTGTAAGATACAAAACTGTATTTGATTACATTTTTTAGTGGAAGTACAATGTTGGCAACAAGATTCACTTGATACAATTGGAAATTATCTGAATGCAACACAAACTTTTTCTTCTTTTTTCCGTGTTTTTTTTCTACTTTTTTTTAAATTCGTTTAAAAAAAGTCTCAATGTGTTTATTTTTCCGAGCTGTTACTTTTTTTTTGTTCTCCATTTACTTTTTTCCTACGTTTCTTTCTTTTCTTTTTTTCTGGCTTTTTTCTAAATTTTTCTCTTCCTTTTGTTTCTTTTTTTCCCAGCTTTTCACTACTTTTTCATTTTGGTATTTTTTTCTTTTTTGTTCTATTCCCCCCTTCCTTTAAGTCATTTTGTGCATAATTTTACATAATATTTGGTCATGTTGGGATTAAAGAAGCAAAAACAACCCGAAGAGCCGCTTAGGACCTGAAAGAGCCGTTTAGGACCCAAAAGAGCCGTTTAGGACCCAAAAGAGCCGGTTCCTTTTAGTGAGCCGAGCCGAAGAAGCCGGTTCCCCGACAAACTCTACTAACTTTACTCAACTTCGTTCTCCTTCGACTCGACTTCAAAATACCGCATTTAGGACACTACGTCAGGGGAACCCGTGTATTTTTACCTTCATGCACTGTAACTTTGACTTGAGTCGCTTCTTAATTAGTAATTTTGAGCCCTCATTTTTGTGCGCTGGCTAGATTTTCTTGTGCGCTGAGAATGTGTGAGCCATGCGCAATTGCGCACGCGCGCAGCTTAGAGGGAACACTGCCCTTGATGTAAAGTAATCCTACATGGCTTAATTTCTAAACAGCCAATCGCATGGCAGTTAACTCAATGCATTTAGGCTTGTAGACATGGTCAAGATAATCTCCTGCAGTTCAAACTGATCATCAGTATGGGGAAGATAAGTGGTTTGAGTGACTTTGAAAGTGGTATGGTTGTTGGTGCCAGAAGGGCTGGTCTGAGTATCTCAGTAACTGCTGATCTACTGGGATTTTCACACACAACCATCTGTAGTGTTTACAGAGAATGGTCTGAAAACGAAAAAAATATCCAGTGAGCGGCGGAAATTGGTGGAAAGCCCTTGTGGATGCTAGAGGTCAGAGGAGAATGGCCAGACTGAACCGAGCTGATAGAAAGGCAACAAAGACCTAAATAACCACCCGTTACAACCAAAGTAGGCAGAAGAACATTTTCGAACACAGTACGTCAAACTTTTAAGGCGGATGGGCTACAGAAGCAGAAGACCATGCATCCTTTCAGCCAAGAACAGGAAACTGAGGCGACAATCTGCACAAGCTCATCGAAATTGGACAATAGAAGACTGGAAAAACGTTGCCTGGTCTGATGAGTCTACATGTCTGCTGCGTGCAACATTGGGATGGTAACGTCAGAACTTGGCGTCAACAACATGAACCCATGGATCCATCCTGCATTGTATCAACGGTTCAGGCTGGTGGTGGTAGTGGTGTAATATTGTGGGGAATATTTTCTCAGCACTCTTTGGGCCCCTTGGTATCAATTGAGCATAGTATTGATGACCTTCTCCATTCCTTTATGACCGCATTATACTCATCTTCTGATGGCTACTTTCAGCAGGATAATGCGCCATGTCCTAAAGCTGGAATCATCTCAGACTGGTTTCTTGAACATGACAATGAGTTCACTGTACTCAAGTTGCCTCCAAAGTGTTCAGAATTAAATATTAAAATGTACCGTTTACCAAATTGTCCGAATTAGTTATCTGACTCCATTAACCGAACACAACCTACATTCACCAAACAATGCGCGCTTGTTTCTTGATGGAAAAATGAACAAGAGACCGGCATTTCCACACGGGGGCAGATTTAATCTCTTGAACAATTTAGCTAAATGAACTCCATCGAATATGGCCGAATTAGTGGAAAGCCCCCACGTGGGCTCCACGGCTCCACCACCTAGCCTCGATGTCTGGAAAAACTCAAAACAGCTTCTCCAAACAATGCCTGCGTCAGAGTCCTGTTATCAACAGAACTAGACAAAACATTCCGCATTCGGATCAGCGTGACCTGTCGTTCAACTTAAGCCTACTCAGTGAAAATCTTCATTGCACTCAATAAGTGTAACTTGTATTTAATCATATAAAATCCTTTGTAGTAAAATGTATAAAATCCTTCAAAAGTCACCAGATCTCAATCCAATTGAGCTTCTTTGGGATGTGGTGGAAGAGGAGATTCGCACCCAGGACGTGCAGCCGACAAACCTGCACCGACTGTGTGACACCTTCCTGTCAGTATGAACTAAACTCTCTGAGGAATGCTTTCAGCACCTTGTTGAGTCTATGCCACGAAGAATTGAGGCAGTTCTGAAGGCAAAAGGGGCTCCAACCCGTCACTAGCATAGCGTACCTAATAAAGTGGCCGGTGAGTGTATATGTTATGAATCAAATACAGTGATACTTCTACATGGAAGCTATTTAAGCTCCGAGAAATTCTAGATTTGAGATCGTTTGAGCGAAAATGTTGTCCGACATACAAGAGAAAATATACGTTTCAAGAATGTCCAAACATCACTTCTTATTTATCTTTTTGTATTTTAAGTGTTTAATTACTATTAGAATGTGTTCTTAGGAGTTTGGGAAGACGTATTTGATAGCTTTTTAGGTTTAACTTGTATGCTTTTTAAAAAGCCATGAACAAATTAATTGGTTTTAATTTATTTCATATTGGGGGTATTCACTCGAGATACAAGTACGATCCAGGAACAAATTAATCTCATATATAGCACTGGAAAAGAAAAAACAAACATAAAAAGAAGATGTTTCAGACATTTTCGAATCATTTATTACTCTAATCCACTCTTTGGCATCAGTATGAAATACTGGCATCTAGTGGCACTGAGCCGTCACTGCGGGGATAACCTAGTCGACAAGCATTCTGGGAAACGTAGTTTATAGTGAAATCGCCCTTTGACCGGTTTATTTCTAACGCTAAGTTAAAGGGACAGTGTGTATTATTTAGCGCTTCCTGGTGGTAAAATAAATTCATTTGAAGGAAAAAAACGATATGGAATTAAATGATAAGCAAACGTATGTGAACTATTATTTAAACATGATTCTTTTAAGATAATTTGCATTTATTTGACCTGGAGGGAGCTGACATGACTAGCTACCATTTTGATGCCAAGGGTACCCTCAAAACATGCAGTCTTTTTTTCTTCTCTTCTATCTTTTGCACATAATTTAAGTTTCTTATTTTTTTCCTTTAAAAAATGCAAAAAGAATTAGAAAGTAGTAAAGAATGGTTCCAATGTAAGATCATTTTTACTCATTTTAAGTATCATGGGATTTTTTTTATTTTCTGTTTTTCATTTGTCATGTTTACTTCTTTTTCTTTCCGTTCTGTTTCTTTCATTTTGTCATATTGTTCTTTCTTTATCCTTTTTCTTTGTTATTTTTATTTCTTTTTTATTTTCTTTTTTTTCCTTTTTTCCGTTTTTATTTTAGTTTTTCATATTTTTCTCTCCTTTTATCCTGTTTTTTCTTTATTTCATTTGATCTTTCATAATTTTTATTTGTTTCCTTTTTATTTTCCTCCCAAAAGGCTAGGCGGGAAAATAATGTTGTTTTGGTCGCTTTGAGTCTCCATAATGTGTATTATCCTTGAACTTTTTAGCACTCGTTTTTGGTTGCACAACACCATACAGAGATATCTAGAGATCAAATATTCCGCACGGTATCTTTAACCCCTTGGAGGTATTTTTTACAAAGTTTGTCTCTTTGATGAGTTATCATCAAAGACATAGGGGCATCTAAAAAAAAACATATAGGTACCCGTAGCTAAGGTCCCCTTGAACATTTTATGTGGTTGGGGTTTTGGGGTTTTTAAGGGTTATTGATCTATCTTCGTTATTCATTATCCATTATCCGTTATCGGTCAGTTCATTATATGCTACAAAGCCTAGGAGCCGGGACACTTACTCTCAGCCAAAAGGCTAAGCTAAGGTCCTAGCCCTAAAGCCTTGTTGCGATAGGGGGGTTTTGGGGTTTTTAAGGGTTATTGATCTATCTTCGTTATTCATTATCCATTATCCGTTATCGGTCAGTTCATTATATGCTACAAAGCCTAGGAGCCGGGACACTTACACTCAGCCAAAAGGCTAAGCTAAGGTCCTAGCCCTAAAGCCTTGTTGCGATCATTGCGAATGCACCGTTCCCGGAGGTACTGCAATACCGGGCCGATGCGTGGAGTGGACAGAGCAAGCTCTTATTCCATCTCCGGAATGCAAAAATCAAAAGGCCAAGCTAAGGACAGGCCAAGCTAAGGACTATATGTGGTTGGAAGTTGAAAATGTTGTTGTTGTTGTTTTTTTTTTTTTCAACCGAGAAAGTTATAACACCGCAAAGGCTTGGACATTCCATGGTCAAAATACCTTAAGTGTAGGTTATTTTTAACCCCAAGGGTTAAACTCTCGCGGGCCACATAAAATATGTGTCAGGCCACATTTGGCCAGCGGGACATGTTTTGACAAATGTGAATCGAGATAATTCATCCGTGAAGATATCTGATTTTCCAGTACCCACCTGCGGCTTTGATGTCGTGGATTAAATCGGACGCAATCTCGCCAGTGTAAAAAACTTGAGCTCCTTTCTCTGCAATCTTGGTCATGCTCTCGGCAAGTCGGGGAAACTTGATGGTGTCTCCTGTCTTGAAAACGCTCTTGTTGTGGTTGCAAAAAACTTCACTGCAGTACGGAGAAAAAATTGAGTTTGGTTTTTAAGGGTGACATAAATTCTAAGACATACAAATTGTGAAACTTTGTACGTTTTTGCAGAATATCAACTGTGTCATAGGAATATTCCAATTAATAATTTTAAGGATAGTCTGTCTCGTTTTTGACTTCCTAAACTCTTATCCGCGGAAAAAAAGGAGGCTGGCTGACTGAAAACATGCAGGAAGCAGCCAAGATAACCGCGAGCCAAAGACAAAACATCGATTGCGGTAACAAAAACGAACCCAGTCGGATAGAGGTGAGATCTTGGGCCCGGCAAAAATTTTGGGCACGTGTTCGGGGTTAAAATGTCAATCATTAACTCGGACTGGTTGGGCTTCTCTCTCTCACGCTTTTTTTTCTCTATGGAAAGATCTACACAGTATGCACTTACTTTTACTCAAGGGATTATTTAGATAAAGAAATCCTTACCGAACTACAGTATCAGTTTACCTCACAAAATCCAAATAAATTTTCCTCCTCTGTTTTGGGGTAAAAGACGCGCTGCTTCCTCCTCCCACCTCCCTCACATCAGACGTCCTTTCTGCTTCTTGCCAACAGCTTACAAGTTCGACAAGCTTGCTTTCTGCTTTTTGGCTAAATATTTCACTATTTGCAGCTTGTAATCCGCAGAATACAATTTTCTTTTCGGTGCCATTTTGTTCAGTATCACCTTTGTTTGCTGCACGTTGCCAAAATGCGCACTTTGGCGCCAAACTGTTCATTTACGTGCAGTGCACACTTGATTTTCAGGGACTCGGCCCTAAGTAAACCCCAAGCTGCGTACTTCAGTCGAAAAACACAGTTCGGTGCTCAAGTACGCACGGTCCGGCTTGTTTATCAAGTTAATCTGTCGGGTATGGGTTAATACACACACGTCTCGGGTCGGGTCAGGCTGATTTTTTTAGGCCCAATCTACTGCCGGGAGAAAAAAATAATAAGCATGGCATGCATGCGAACTAGCCCACAGCAACCAGGCTAAACTGGAAGCTTTCGGTGACGTGCATGCCAGAGGGAGAGCTATCTGCACCATATTATATTAATTGCAAGACACGCGGCAAAAAATAAAAAAGGAAAAGTCAAAATCACATACCTAATAGGAGGCTAAAGCAAAAAAAGGAACGCACGCTGTACAAGGTGACATGTAAATTTACCCCATGCAGTTTATGATGATCAAAGCACAAAACTCGGGGAAAAAACAGTCAAAAGTCCCCCAGCGACACGGTAATCAAAGTTCCAATGACTCCAAGCGAAAATAAGCGCTATGCATTCGCTTATTACAACAATCGCCGTCTGGATTTCAATGGTTCTCCTTGTCATACGACAACGTCAGAACTCTAGAAGATATGAGATCAAAATTGTCTACTTTGAAAATTATTTCCTCGAGATTCATGGCGCGTGGAATATTTTCCAACGTATCTGCATCATTGTGGGTAGGAACTCTACACGTTCTGTGACTTATTGAGAAATCTAAGCTCTTTAAATTTGAGGCTTTAAATCAGGTTATATTGTAAAAGCCACTGTATTTAAACTATCTAGATAGATAGATAGATACTTTATTCATCCCCGTAGGGAAATTCACACTTCCAGCAGTATCCTTGTGTTGAAAATAAAACAATAATATAGTAAAAGGAAGATAATACATAAATACCCAATGTAACGTGTTGATATAGAGTATTTAAATAGTGCTACATAAAATACACACTAATAAAAATAAGGTAATATGCAATGTGGGGGCTTGGTTTAATGTGGGCTTTTACTCCCCCGGGTGGAGTTAAAGAGCCTCATGGCATGAGGAAGAAATGATCTCCTCAGTCAAGTCAAGTCAAGTCAAGTCTGTCTCAGTCTGTCCGTGGAATCTACCACAAGAATCTACCAGAATCTACCACAAGAGGCCAGCACACAAATTTAACACGGTAGATTTGCGCACTGAAAGCAGGAAATATTTACCCACCAGAGGGACGAGCGTTCTATTCTTTTCTTTATAGTGGGCAAGGCAAGAATTTTCCCCAGGTGAGCCGACACCCGGACTCCATCCCTGGCCATTCTTATTGGCTCTTCGAAGAGTTTTGACCAGGGCAGCTTGCCGTAGCGCTTGTGAAGGGCTTCGTAGCCCCGCAGCTCGCCGGGAACGCCGATCCATTGACTGCCTGAGGGAAATCGTGCACAGTCATTATTCTTGTCAATGCACCACCGACACGATATTATTTGTTTTATTTTACCTGCTGTGTGCTTGATTGAATCGGGACATTCGTCTAACAGGTTGCTTTTAAATTTCTGAGGGACAGTCTCCCTGAAATTATAAACCGTCACCTTACCTGGAAAAAGAATAGTTACCCCATTTGATTACTTTGGAAAAGTCTTATATTCTCAGTTAAAATAACAAAAATAATAAGCCTGAATCAAGCGTGTGATCCCTTGACCATTAGGGATGTAGATGACATAGGAAAAGGCATAATATTGTATCTCATCCTCATGCTATTTTTACTCACGATACCAGAGATAAATGTTAAAGCGGTCCTGAAATATATAAATAAACACAAAAACCACGGCGAGAGATGTCAATGTTGTGTCCACAGTTTACGTTGTCAATAAACTATTTTAACCATGGCTCCACATATTCAATATACAGTAAAAAAAGTGTGATGATGAGATTTGATTGAATGCCTTTTCCTATGTCAAGTACATCCCTAGTGGTGTAGTGCATATTTCTCAATTGGTGGGCCAGGACCCGAAGGGGGATTGCGGACCCGTTTGCAGTGGGTCGCGGGCCTTTGTCTTGGCAAAATAATGCTGAGAACAAAGGTTGAGACATTAACACTCCTTAGCACTAGATGGTAATAATGTCCTGCTCTGTCTATCTATCCATCTCTATAGTATCTATCTGTCTATCTATCTCTATGGTATCTATCTATCCACCTATCTCTTCAGTATCTATCAATCTCCATGGTATCTATCTATCACTATGGTATCTATCTATCCATCTATTTCTTCAGTATCTATCAATCTCTATGGTATATATCTATCACTATGGTATCTATCTATCTCTATGCTATCTATCTATCCATCTATCTATCTCTACAGCATCTATCTATCTATCTATCTATCTATCTATCTATCTATCTATCTATCTATCTATCCATCTATCTCTACAGTATCTATCTATCTCTATGGTATCTATCTATCTATCTATCTCTATGGTATCGATCTATCTATCTCTGTGGTATCTATCTATCTATCTATCTCTGTGGTATCTATCTATCTCTACAGTATCTATCGATCTATCTATCTCTACAGTATCTATCCATCTATCTATCTCTACAGTATCTATCGATCTATCTATCTCTACAGCATCTATCTCTACAGTATCTATCGATCTATCTATCTCTACAGCATCTATCTCTACAGTATCTATCTATCGATCTATCTATCTATCTCTACAGTATCTATCTATCTATCTCTACGGTATCTATCTATCCATCTATCTCTACAGTATCTATCTATCTCTATGGTATCTAGCTATCTATATATCTATCCATCCATCTATTTCTACAGTATCTATCTATCTCTACGGTATCTATCTATCTATCTCTATGGTATCTATATATCTATATATCTATCCATCCAACTATCTCTACAGTATCTATTTATCTATCTATCTACAGTATCTATCGATTTATTTATCTCTACAGTATCTATCTATCCATCTTTTTTTCTTGTTCGGTCAATCAGTGCTATGCCAATTGCGTCAGAGGGTCCACATCTCGTTTGATTGGGATTTTGTTGGTTTTGTTTCCTTTTTTTTCCCTCATGATAACAGGTCCCAAGAAAGTTGTTGATAAGAGGTAGGAAATGTGGAAAACACTTTTCGAACAGAAGAAGAAAAAGTTTGTGAAATACCAAAATGGTGTCTGCCATCGACAGGCTGGTGGAAGGTACGGTAAATGGTTTAAAAACGTGATCTCTTTTTATCTTTAACCGGTATATTCATATAAATTATCTGCAAAATTACACAATTATGGTTGTTTTGGTTTATGTTTTGTTTATATTTGAAGTATTTCTTTTAGTACGTGGCTGTTTTAAAGCAGATTTGGGGTTGGCCAATTTGCAATAAAAGCTTGTACAGTATGCCAGTGAATATAGTACTTGTAGTTTTTTTTTTTTTTTTTTTTTTTGAAAAAAGGTGATTACATTCTATTATATCTTCTTTGAAATGCAAAATCCTTTCATTCCATAAATTTGAGGAGTGGAGATGTTTCTTGATTTGGGCCACGGCTTGTATTCAGGGTGCAATACTGTGTCTTGAAGTTAGAACAGTTGAGAACCACTAGTGGTTACAATAGCTCTCACACCGCTGCAATCCGGGTTTTATTCCCATTGCATCCGATGTTGTGCAAATGTAGTCGATGATATTTTTACATCATCAATTTTTGCCCAAATTCTGTATGACCCTGTGTATAATGTGCACCCATGCATGCATTATATACGGTAAAAGCAATAAAATGAGGCTAAATTTTATAAATTAAAGCATTTTAAAAAAAATTCTGTGAGTACCAAACAACCCATGGCCCGGTAAAGGTCTGCGGACCAGTGGTTGTCGACCACTACTTCAAAGAACTTACCTGTTTTATTCCGAACTGTCACAACGGAGCCTCCGCCAAGGCCCATGCTCTGAGGGTAAACCACAGCAGTGCATAGCAGGGATGCGATAGCGCCATCTACTGCCGAGCCGCCTTGTTTCAGCACATTCCTGCATGAGAAACCTCATTCGTGAGGGGTAACAGGGGGGAAATCCAAGCACTTGTTTACTACTTCGAACTCGTTTTCTCGTGCAAAATAAGAACAGTACAGACTTTTATTGTCTTTGAGTGACAATTACCATATTTTCCGGACTATAAGGCGCACTGAAAAAAACAGGGCAGCAATTTGAAAGCACGCCTTGTAATCTGGTGCCCTTTATTTACCAGAAAATATGGTGGATAAAATGGGGAATTCATAGTTACAATTAAATTGTATTGCATATGGTAACTGTACCGCCTTTGAGAAACATAAAGAGTCATTTTCGAGTGCCTTCTTGTGGTTAACATGTTACTTGTTTGTTGCTAAAGTTCATTTTTGCGGTGAAAACAGATGTCATGATGGTAATTCATGTTCTATAAACTAAATTATTTCAATTTAAATGCATTTATTTATTTTTAAGCATCCCTATATTTTACTGTTGTTTAATACCATGTGCCTTATAATCCAGTGCACGTTATATATGAAAATACTAATCCCCCAGACAATTTTTCCGTCATGACCAAAAAAAGCAGTGGACCCAAATGCGTAACGCCTCACACAATGCTTTATTAAGGAATCGGGAAGTCAGGGCGAGAGAAAAAAGACTGTAATCTGGTGCTCGCTGGGCAGGAAGCCCTCATGGTCGGTGACAGGTGGCAAGTAGGGTAGCCTGGACAGGAGAACGAAGCGTGGTCGTGAATCGGAAGCAGGTCGGATAGCCGGGACAGGAGAACGAAGCGTGGCCGGGGATCGGAAGCAAGTCAGGTAGCTGGGGCAGGAGAACAAAGCGTGGTCGGGGATCAAAGCAAGTCAGGTAACCGGAGATGATCGGGAAGCCAGGGACAGGGGATCGATACCGGAAACAGGGGACGGAATAAGGCAGGATGCAGGAACAGGTCGAGTCAAAACGAGAGCCAGAGAAAGAAGTGCTTGAATAGGGAGAGGGGTAATTAGGAAACGAGTGGCAGCTGGGGTTGAAAGAGTGAGCGCAGGTGAGGGCAATTAGCGGGCAAGTGACAGAATCGTGACCTTTTCTGAGTTTACATTAGTATATTTTTTATTTTGATTTCATAGTAATATGAGGAAAAAAATCACCTTTAAAATATGTGTTTTGATTTTTTTAATAAAATCTTTAAAAATCGTCAAAATTAATATAGTTATATAGTTGAAAACTATAGTAAAATGAGAATATTTTAATACAAACCAAAAGATATTTTTGCTCAGTAAAAATATTTGTACTTTTTTTATAAATAAATAAATGTGTTAGTTGAAAAATGTCGGATTTTTAAGCATTATTTGTCCTGCTTGATTATATTTTTCACCTGTTCTACTTTATGATTTTTTTTTAAAAGTAAATTACAAACTGAGTTTTTTTGCTCATTTTAGGATTTATTATAGTTATATTTTTAGTAAGAAATAAAGAAAAGTTTTGGGGGGAGCTTACATTTTTTATTTGATATTGCAAGTATCTGCCCCACAAAAACAATTTTGTCCGTTTTAATTTAAAGTATTGTTTTCTCCCAAGAAAAACAAGAAATAGTACTTTTTTGTCGATAAAACATTTTTTTCATAAAACTGGGCACGGATATGTCTGCCCTTGCAAAATCCACTGCAGGCTAGTCATCCTGGAAGGGGGATTACCTCATGTGGGGTCTCTTTCAAGGTTTCTTCATTTCCTTCAAGCTGAAGTTTTTGAGTTTTTCCTTGCCCTCCTGTCGGTTTTAGATCAGGGGATGGTGTAATAGTAGTCTATACAGCCCTTTGAGACTCCTTGTGATTAAGGGCGTCACAAATAAACATGACTTGACATACAACTTCTTTTTAAAGTAACTGAAAAAGTTGCTTTCCTAGCTAACTACTTACTTTTATTATAGAGTAACTCAGTTACTCACTCAGTTACTTTTTGGAAGAAGTAGTGAGTAAGTATAACTCATTACTGCTGACTGGTGATATTAAACATTTTACACAATCCAAGTTTTAAAAGGATTTGTCTTTATCTCGGTTGCTATAGCTACCGTCCAAAGCGAAGTATTATCCACCTCATCCAATCTCTTAAACTGCTTAACACCTCTCCCGACTGACTGAACTATTAGCCGCACGGTCAATTTCACACAGAGCTCTGCAAAAAGAATGTTGCTGTGTCACTTACTTGCCAACCTGCGAGCAAATCTGCGAGTCGGCGGCGACGGCAGCGTGCCGGAATCCACCCGGGCACGGCGCCGACAGCAGAGCGGCCATGCAAACGCACAAAACCAAACCGGCGCACAATAAAGCGCACAACAGGCAGCAGCACCTGGACTTGTCCATGTCAGTCCCGAGGTCAGCTCAAGGTCACGCCCGGTGCCCACAAGATGCCATCACTCGCTAACTGGGTCGCTTCTGAGGCGACATCCCGACTGGAATTCCACATGGGGTTGGCGTTAATGATGGGGCGTTGGAGAACGAAAGGACTCCGTGAGCCGGCTCTTTGAAGTGAGGAGGGAGCAGACTCCCAGTCAATAAGGAGTGGACTCTCTTCAAAACGCTTTCTCTAGCTTTTAATCTCGCTGTCTGTCTCTCCGTGTGTCTCTCCGTCTACACATTCTCTCTCTTTTTTGTCACTCTCTCTTACTCTCTCTCTCCTTCTCTAGCTCCCCTCTCTCTTTGTCTTTTCCTGTTTCACTCTCCCTTTCTCTCTCTTTCTCTCTCTCTATCTATGTCGGCTCCCTCTCTCGTTTTCCCACACTCTCGCTTTTTCAATATTTATTTTCTTTTCTTTTTCTTACTCTCTCTCTCTTTCTCTTTCTCTCTCTCTCTCACTTTCTCTATTTCTCTGTTACGCCCTCTTTCTCTTACTCACTCACTCTCTTTCTTATCATCTCTCTTTCTCACTCTGTCTTTTGCTCTTTCTCATTCACTCTCTTTCTCTCTTTCTTTTTCTTGTTCTGTTGTCTCTTTCTTTCTCAATCACTTTCTCTTGTTTCTTTCATTCTTCTTTCTTTTGGCCCCTCTGCCTTTCACACTCTCTCTTTCTTTATTTTTCTCGGTCACTTTCTTTTCCCCGCTGTCTTTCTTTCTTTCTCTTTCTCTTCCTTTCTTATTCTTTCTCTCTCTCTCTCTCTCTTTATTTTCCTCATTCCCTCTCTTTCTCCCTGTTTCCTTCAGTCTTTCGCTCTCTCTCTCTTTCTCTCTGTTTTCCCACCCTCTCTGTTTCTTCCTCCCTCTCTCGCTTTTTCAATATCTTTTTTATGCTCTTTCTCTTGCTCTCTCTTTCTCTCTCGCTTTCTCTATATCTCTTTTAAACCCTCTTTTTCTTACGTGCTCTCTCTCTTTTTCATTCTCTCCCTTTTTTGCTCTTTCTCTTTCTCACTCAGTCTTTTGCTCCTTCTCTTTCTATTTCTGTCTCTTTCTCACACTCTCTTTCTTGTTCTGTTGTCTCTCGCTTTCTCTATCACTGTTTTTCCCTTTTTTTTACTTTCCTTTTTTTTGTTCTCTCTGTCTTTCTCTCTCTCTCTCTCTCTATTTCTTTATCTTTCCCTCTCACCTTTCCCCCTCTGTCTTTCTTTCTCTCTTTCCCTTCCTTTCTCCTTCTATCTCTGTTTTTTTCTCTCTCTGTCTCTCTCTTGCTCTCTTTCTTTCCCTCTTTCCTTCTCTTCCTCCCTGTTTCTCTCTCTGCCTTGCTCTGTCTTTCTCTCTCTCTCTCTCTCCCTCTCTTTTGTTTTCCCTTTCTCTCTCTTTCTTCCTCCCTCTCTGGCTTTTCATAATCCCTTTTATTCTCTTTTTCTCACTCTTTTTTTCATTCCCTTGCTCTCTTTCTCTCTCTCTCTCTCTCGCTTTCTCTATATCTCTTTCACACCCTCTTTCTCTTACTTGCTCTCTATCTTTCTCATTCTCATTCTCTCTCTCTCTCTCTCTCTCTTTCTTATTCTGTTGTCTTGCTCTATCACTGTTTCTCTCTTTTTTGTTTGACTTTGCTTTCTTTTCTTCTCTCTGTCTTTCTCCCTCTCTCTTTATCTTTCTCTTTCCCTTCCTTTCTCCTCCTTTCTCCGTTGTTGTCTCTCTCTCTCTTTCTTTTCCTCTTTCCCTCTCTTTCTCCCTGTTTCTCTCTCCCTCTTTCTCTCTCTTTCTCCCTCGAAGGGCCACATGGCTGGTCATGTATGAGTGGCATCATCTCTGTTATTTGCTTTGTATAAACAATTTGAAAGTTTTAATTACGTAAAAGTTTACTGTAAAATGAAACAATGATATAGACGCATAATACAATTTCAAAATGAATTTGGTTCATAATGTTTCATTATTCTTGATAGTATATATATCCTAAAAAAACAGCCGTTTGAAAGTTGAGGAGCTCATTTGAGTGAACCGAGTCGAAAAAGCCGGTTCTCAAAAAAGAGCCGAAATTCCCATCACGAGTTGTCATAGAAACGTACACAGCTTGCACAGCCTGGTTCCGTTCTTTAGGGTTCACCATCAATTCCTGCGATACCCTTTCTGTACTGCATGTATGTGTATTATTTTTCCTCAAGGACAGTTAGAAAGAATTGAAAAATAGATAGCAAAATATGGAGTAAGACATATCTGCTTAGTATCTAAGGCACGCAAGCTCAAACATGACACTTGAGTTAATGTCATGTCCCCTGCTTAGCCGCTTGGTTAGTCGTAATTTAATGATGCTCCCTCACGACCCCCCTCTACCCCCCACTGTTGTCCTGTTATCTCCAGTCCAGATGGGCTTGTGTAAACCTCAATAAGTTGTGTGAAGACATATACATCCACGTGTGGGGTCTGCAGTGCCAAGGCCAAAAATGGTAACAAGGGGTCATCAACAAACTGTCACAAAGATAAATAGCACTTTGGTGAGAGTTTTCAGGGTGGTGTTTTAATTTTCTTACCACACTCCATTCACCACAAGTAGTAGGGATCTTCACGCAGGAAATGAGAGCATGTAGATCTTTTGTCGGCAATGGAGTAAGAAAATGGGAAAAGAAAAAAAGAACAGTCTGTATTATCTAACGTCAGGCTTTTGCATTCTCTGAAAATATACAGAACAGCTACTGTGCGCTTTTGGTATTGCTGGTTCACTGCTTTTCGGATTTTCAACCGGGCATTTCGTTCTGCATTTTGATTGGCCGAACAGAGGAAGACGCTTTCTTTGGCCAAATAACTTGGACCTCTTCACCCGGTAAAACTGTCCAGGAGGCACACACTGGTCTTTGGTGCTCCTGAGTGGCAGAAATGTTTGATGAAAAAATACAATATACAGTATAGTTTCTGTAAGACACAGCCGGAAGGAAAATGCAGTTTTATATAATATCCACATGATAGCAGCAAATTATCAAGTAAAGTGAAGTGGATCAGGTCTTTAAGTTCTGCAAAAATCCAGCAACAAGTTATTTGTAAAAAAAATAAATTATAAAGTACAGTAGATTTATTTGTTGAAAAAATACTTAAGGCAGTAAATTGGGTTTGTTCTTGGTTAATAAATAATTAATTTGTCATGATTACCGATGAGAATCACATGTGCCCGCTCATTTGGCGCCGACCACCACAGGTCCTGATTGGCTCCCTGTCACTATTTGAACCCAGTCCTGTCAGTCCTCTTTTGTCAGTCCGTCTGCGAACCTTTGTTTATACAAGGCAAGCCGTTTTCGACCTTGACTCCTGCCTGTCCCGTTTTTGCTCCCGTTTGTCTCCCACTATGACCTGTTTTGATCCCGACAACGTTTGCTCTCCCGTCCCGGCTTACGACAAATTTTTGATCCCGACTACGTCTACTTTCCCATCCTGGCTTACGGCTCGTTTCCGACCCCGACCGCGCTTTGCTTCCCCAGTCCCGGCTACCGACCAGTTTTTCTGTCCCTGTCACCCCCATCGCTCGCTACGGAAGATCCACTTCCATGTTCGGATCACAGTATGAGTGCGAGAGCGACTTGCTTCCCGCGTCCAGCGAACAGTGGATCATGGGCGCAGCACTTCCTCATTCTTCCAATACAACTTGTGGTAAACGTTACGCGATTGGGTCAACCCTGTGTGCTGGTCGTGACATCAATTAAATTAATAGATAGATAAAAGATTCTAATTTTTGTAATTTCACGTTTCGCATAAAGTTCTGACCCCATGAACAAGACAACCGAGATAATACTGTAATGATAAAATGTATAAAATCTGGCAGACCTCCCACCACCAGAGGGCCCCAACTGGCGTTTTAAACTGGGCATGGGTGAGTCCAATCATCACACACCTGTGCCCAATTGTCCTGAAACCTTTTTAATGGATACGTTTGTTCAGCAAAAGACTGTTGGGTCATTTTGAGTTCTCCTGTAATCCTTGTGTCATTTTTCCCACCATGCCAGGTTCCTTTAGTTTTGGTTTCTTTGGTTACTTGTCTATTTGCAATTTCCTGTTCCAGGTTTTGGTTTGGGAATTTTGTTAGTCGCTTTGTGCCCACTTGTTTGTTTGGTACTTTGCTCCTGATTTTGTTAATAAAAAACCTTCCTTGTTCTGAGAAACTCTGCCTGCAGTTCCAGCCTCTCCCACATGGGTTCATCATCACTACCATCAAATCATAACATAATATATATTTTTTAACCCTTTTATTTTTATTCATCAAGATTTTAATTAAATAAATACCACCTGTGCTACCTTTATTACATTTCGAGTATTTTAACACGTATCAAATTCCATGTTTTAAAAACGGATATCATTTCTTACTTTGCTTTAATTCTAGACGTTCCAAAACCTGTCAAGACCAGAACAGGAGGAGGACCCAGATGCGTAACGTTACTCACAAGTTTATTGAAATATAGAGGAACGTTAGCGCCAGCGATCTGGTGCTCGCTGGACGCAGGAAGCAGCCGCTCATGGGATCGGAGTGTTTTCTGAATGCGGAAGTGGATCTTCCAGAGTGGAAGATCGTAGCGTGGTTAGACGGGGAAAAAACGGTCGTTAGCCGGGACAGGAGATCAGAATGTGGTCGGGGTCAAAAAACAGGTCGTAGCAGGAGACCAACGGGGAAATCAGGAACGAACGAGTGGAAAACAGGACCGTGGGGAGTCAGAGTCAAAAAATGCTTGCCTTGTGAAAACAGAGGTTCGCTGATGGACAGGCGAGTGAAAGGACTGAGCTTAAATAGGAGGGGGAACCAATCGGGTTAACCAGCAGCTGCTGGCGCCAAACGAGCGGGCACGGGTGAGTGTAATGAGTAATCATGACAAAACCAATTAAATTGTTTATTTACAGACTAAAATAGAAAAATAATATATTCTTGTAAATTTCTGCATGTTTGTTTATTCATAAAAGCATACCACTGCTGCTATTCCAAAAATACTTCTTTTCATTTTCTTGTCTTTTTTATTTTTGCCTAATGAAATGTTTGAAATGGCAACAGCGATATGAGAAAAATAGGATTTTACATTATATTTTCCTTTCATTGCCGAGGTAGATACAAAAATTAAATCAATCATTTT
The DNA here is from genome assembly GCF_059441175.1 of Urocampus carinirostris. Lineage (NCBI taxonomy): Eukaryota > Metazoa > Chordata > Actinopteri > Syngnathiformes > Syngnathidae > Urocampus > Urocampus carinirostris. The sequence continues at coordinate 19,923,836 of NC_142364.1, read as the reverse complement.
TTCCCCCCCTTTGTGACACATTTTTCAACATAATGCGGCCCGTAACGCAAAAACTTTGCCCACCCCTGATTTAGTGCAACCGAAAATGACTGCTACAAAGCACAAAGAAGAATACAGGGTGACCAAAATGCAATATTTTACATTTATTGCCCAGCCTTGTCCCACTTAGACTACTACTGTAATTTCCGGTCCATAATCCAGAACTTTAGTCACACAATTTCGACCGTGCGGGGCATGCAGAGAATCGGCTAATGTGTGCATTTTTTGCAATGGCCACCAGGGGCGCCTGAGCAGAAAATGTAAGAATGGGATAGGTTGAATCGAGGAAGACGCAAGTCACAACCACAAGTTAAACATGAAAGAAGCTTGACAGAAACACGCTTTTTTTGCGATATAATTAGCATAAACTGACCCACAAAATGCAAAAATATAAGCATGCGATGAAACTTTCCAATTAAAAGCAGTTAAGCTGGTCGATAAGAAGGAAACACAAATGCTGCATGAAAACTTCTCGATGACGAATTGATGGCAAGAGGCTGAAAACGGGGAGAACTGGAGCAAAGTAAAAAGTAAAAAAAATAGCTTACAGGGGTAACAAAAGGTGGTGCCCCGAACTGAAACACATGCTTGAAGGCGGGGTGAACGCACAGAGAACAGATTGCTGAGGTGTTTCTACTGTGCGACTTATATTCCGGTGCTGTCAGGACACACTTGCATACGTGTCTCTCAGTTTTATCGGGAAGAAGGGAAAGTATTGCACACACGATCCGGTGATCGCTGGTCGCGGGGAGCAGGTCGCTCTTAATGCGGAAGTAGCACATCCGTGGCGAACGGTGGCGGGAGCGGAAAAAACAGGTCAGTCGCCGGGACAGGAGAGCAAATAACGTGGTCGAGATTAGCAACGAGTCGAAAACCAGGAGAGGAGAGTAGACGTGGTCAAGATAAAAAACGGGTCGAAGCTGAGAAACAGACGGGAGCCAAAACAGGAGTCAGTCAGTGTCGAAAAGCTTGCCTAGAGTAAACTGAGGTTCGCAGACAGACTGACAACGGGTGACAGATAGACGAGGGTTTAAATAGTGACAGGGAGCCAATCAGAGTCCGGGGCAGTTGGCGACAAACGAGCGGGCACAGGTGCTTCACATCAGTAATCATGACTGGTGCGGCTTATGTGCGTAAAAAAATCTTGATCCTTTTAAAAATGTATTGGGTGCAGCTTGCAGTCAACTGCGGGTTTTAGTCTAGAAAGTACGTATTTATTTTAATATATGGATTATTTGCTCATGAGCTAGCACAGGATATTTATCAACTATTTCTGTGTTATAACACTGTGCAAAAATGCCCTTCCCCCAACAAATAAATAAAATAAAATGAAAATCTTGCACATAGTTTTGCTGGTTTTAATGATTATTTTCCCATTTCAGAAAATAATTGTTAATTTTTGTTCGACTGACAGGTCATATTTGCTCATTTATTTATTTTTTTTTCAAGAAAAATGAGATAGAAATGTGGCGAAACTGGTTGAACTATAACAACATTCCAAAGTACAGCAAAATTAGTGGCCAAATTCTGTATTATGTTCTGATCCAGTGAGACCGAAAAAGACGAGGGAAATGGTGAATTGGCAATCATTGATGTCCTAAAAATTGAATATTTCTTTCTTTCCATGACTCCATAATTTCAATTTTTGCAGGTTTCTTATTTTATTTTATTTATTTATTTTGTTTTTTATATTTTAAAAGGACCTGAAAAAAAGGAACTCAGGACTAAAAGGACATTTGATTTTATTACCAATCTGACCACCAGAGGGTAGCGTTGAAAACATTTACAATTAAAGACATTGAAGAAAATATAACTGCTAATGTTATCAATTGCCTATTGACTGAGGAACAATTTTTTTAATATGGACTTTATTAAACAAGCACGTTGATTCAGGCAGAGGGCATTTAGGTTGGTTTACGACTACTATCATCATTATTATCATTACTGTAAAGTGTTTATGTATCACTTAATTTTCAATGCTAGATGGTTGACGAAACCACTAGTACAGGGGTGTCAAACAGGCAGCCCGTGGGCCATATCGTCACGTCATATTGTCAAATATAAAAAAATTGTGAATATGCTTGATGGCTGTGTTTTGCTGCTGTTGGTGTCAGTGGATTTGTTCAGACCGAGGACAATCGACTTTGGCCTGGACGGATCTATTGACACTAACAAAGATGTTATATAATGAAATTGTGAATATGTTTGATTTTCGAGAAGGTTTGTTCAAACCTCACTTTGTGTTTGCTGTTAAAAACGTAATATTGGAATATAATATTGTGAATGTGCTTAATTGCTGTTGAGATTGTCATGATTGTTTTCTGTTTTTAGTGTCAATAAATTTGTTCAAACCAAAAAATATCAGACCCGCTAAGGGATTGGATCCGGCCCGCAAGGCAACACTTAGAGAAGCGCAAGAGAAAAACAAGCTGCAGGTTGAAATATGTCCACATGATGTTGCCAAAGCCAGGTGCCTCTCACGAACGCTGTATTTGTATTTCTTTTCTCTTTCTCTCTCTCTTTCTCTTTCTCTTTCTCTTTCTCTTTCTCTTTCTCTTTCTCTCTCGTTCTCTCTTTTTCTCTTTCTTTTTCTCTCTCAATGTCTCTCTTCCTCTATTTTTCTCTCTCTCTCTATCTCTCTGTCTTGCTTTCACCATCTCTCTTTCTCCCCTTCTTTCTTTCTCTCCTTCTCTTTTCTCTCCTCTCTTTCTATTTCTATTTGGATTTCTTTATTTTTCACTCTTTCTTTCCCCCTCTCTTATTTTTATTTTTATCTCTTTTGTTTTTCACTTTCTCTCTCCCTCTCTCGTTCTCCCTTTCTATCTCTTTCCCTCTTTTTGGTCCCACCCTCTCTTTTTCTTTACCACTCTTTCTCTCATTTCTTTCTCTCTTTTTCTTTCTCTCTAAGGTACTAGACCTGCCCCCAAGAGAATGTTTGTTCTATCTTGTGGCCCCCGAGTTAAAATAAGTTTGACACCCCTGCACTAGTACATAAAATTCCCCTATAAAACCCCTTTTTTAACCCGTTTTCGTTCCTGTAAATTTCGCCTGAAATCCCAGTCTAAGACGTCTCCAAAGTAAATTGAACATAATAAATTAAAATAATCACTGCAAGTGTTACTAACTTTGAGTAATTTGAGTTGGAACACACAGAAATAGAAGGTTTTTATTTTAGCTTAAATTTTGGTTTTGCAGTCAAATGTCTGCAAAAGAATGTAGCATGGGCATCTTAGCTGGAAAACTGGCGAGACAATAGCTTGAAGCCTTACCTCATATTTTGTTAATTTTGATCACAATCTGAACAACTAAACATTGTATAATATACATTTTTTTCTAAGGGTAGGTTTAGGCATTTCCAAAAGTGGCAAATTGGAAATGTCCAGTTCACAGCCCTTAGAACTTTGCATTCTTGGATTTTACTTTGGCCAAATTTTAGACATTGTGAAAGAGTTGTAAAAGTTTGCCTTGTCTTTCTAAATGTGAATTGACACAGGCTAAGGACAAAAACCATGCAATTGGCCAAGAGCAGTGTCATTTACAAGGTCAGGGGTTAAAGTAAGTATTGGAAAACATCTGACAAGTCTGTTCATTTTTAAAGGGGATTAATGGAACCAAACAGATGGATTACAATGAAGATCTTCAAACCATGCAGGAATGCTTTTAGGTGGATTTTTATTTTTATTTTATTTGTATCTGTCGGCATTATAGTGTGTTTTGGAGTGAATATTTTACACGGTTGGATTCACCGGTATTTCATGATGTGTCCACACCATATTTGCAGGGAACCGTATCATAAAATGACTCCCCGGAGACGTTGTAGGTAATCAATAGTGGCTTCATAGTTGTTGTGTGTCATGTTTCAGACTGATTGTGACGTTCTGAGATGAGTATATTTTGAATTGGTCATCGGAATGTCAAGGGGTTAAGGAAAAACATCCTAACATTTTAATAAATGAATAACTTTGATCCTCAAAATATGTGCCTTGAAATTGCATATAACTAATTCTTTTTTTGAATTTTCAATTTAATTTTTGCTTCCTGTTTCGAAGTTGCAGGTACTGATCATTTCATTTCTGGTGTTTATGTCATTAAAGTGTTTCTTTGTTTCAATGGGGATTTTTATTTAGAAATACCACAAAAACAGTACTATAGATTAACAAAAGAAAATCAACTAAAAAAACACACAAAAAACCCTGTCCAATATCATCAAATATATATAATTCCGATGTTTTTTTGCCGGATGCTTCGAATGGTAAATGTTGCAGAGGGCAGCACAGGAGCTTAAACATCACTCTTGCTTGCTCCATACCTATTAATAGTGCAGCGTTAATATTTCCTAGCCTGCGTCATGCCCGCCCACCCGTGCCGCTCTCTTTTGTCTCCCTTTTCTATGTGTGTCTCTTGCACCTTTCCCTGAACACCATCATGTCACTCACTTCATTCAGGCTTTCTCTCACCTGACATGTCCTTTTGTCCTCAAACCGGGATAAGCTGCAAGATCTATGTCAGGACTTGTCTTATTCTAATTCACTTAATTATTATGGATACAGGTTCCTAGGGTCTGAGTGAGGTTGGGCCACAACATATTTACGAAAGCAGAAATTCGTCCACCCCAGCGGCCCTTTGTTTCTCTTGTCAATTGGATTAAATATTTCGCTATTAGTTTGCAAAAAGGGTAATTAATTGAATCAGCTCATTTCTTTTCATACCTAATCTATTATGTGTACACATAATAGTGGGTCAAACCAGAGAAGTAGCTAGCCAATTAATAGACTCTACAGTGCTTGTTTATAGTGTTGGGAATTAGATATCAAAATGGACCGTTAACCAAATTGTTCGAATTAGTTAACTGACTCCATTAACCAAACAAAACAGTAGAAAACAGCTGAATTAACGACGTTGGGGTCTCTGGGAAGCCCTCTTCTGAAGTCCTTTAGCTCTCTCTTATTCGCCATCTTCTCCCCGCATAATGGCGTGCCGACTCCTCCCATGTGCGTGCCAGGGAAGCCCACCCCTTGGGCTTCACCATCTCGTTGAAGAGCGTCGCGTCTGGAATAACCAAAACAACACAGAGCGTTTCTACGTCATCAGGGCCTTTCTGCATCTGGATGTGCTGATTATCTTATCGGCCTTGCGTCCCGTTCCCGCCGTTCCTGTAAACAACATTTTCTACTAGGGACCTGACATCGCACCACAGCCCAGCCAGTGAATATCTGCATTAAATGTAATTTGTATTCGATTGTATAAAATCCTTTATGGTCAAATGTATAGAATCCTTCAATAACCATTCAGAAGGTGAGGCAGACCACAGCCTATGGCTGTTGATTTAAGTCGGCCATCTTTGTGTCATAAACAATGCACATGTGATCCACAGTGTACAGTGTTTTGTATCAAAAAGGTTTTACAATGTGTCTGGGGCCCATGGAATGTCGATCAGAAGTATCCAAAACGATTGGAGGGGGTGAGGTATGTCCCTTTTTCTCAGCCCTAAAAAAATTTGGAGAAATGTTTGAGATGGATAAAGGCATGCGGGCGCCTTCATGATCAACTCAACGTGCAGAGGATTGAGGGGAACCGGAACAACATTTTTTGTTCTACACTCAGTGTTTTATTTTTATTAGTTGAAGTTTACTTTGCTATTGGGTACCGTGAACTTCTGGACATTGACTTTGTCTGATGTGACGTTGTTCTATTCATAGTCGGAGATTGGCATATGCATTGGATTCCAGTATTTAATATTTAATGTGTATAAATGATAATTGCTAAATGGTTTGAAATTGATGTATTAACAATTGTAAGTGTTTTGCAGTAGTTAGATAAATATGTACTGTAACCAATGCTGTCTAAAATTACTGGCACGAAGTTCGTAAGTTACTGCATCCTCTTAAACTGTCTTAATTGGAGTGATCATGTACAGTATTCAAATATCATGCATGGCTCAAAGTTATCATCACCCGCAAGCAAAGTCATGTCATGATTACCGACGTGAATCAGCTGTGCCCGCTCATTTGGCGCCAACTGCCGTGGGTTCTGATTGGCTGCCTGTCAGTATTTGAACCGAGTCCTGTCAATCCCTTATTGTCAGTCCGTCTGCAAACCTCAGTTTACAGTAGGCAAGCCTTTTTTTTTACCCTGACCCCCGCCTGTCCCTTTTTTGCTCCCGTTCGTCTCCGGCTACAACCTGTTTTGATGCTGATCACGTCTGCTCTCCCGTCCCGGCTTAAGACCCCTTTTTGTTCCTGACTACGTCTATTCTCCCGTTCTGGCTTACGACCCGGCCCCGACCACGTCTCCCAGTCCTGGCTGCCGACCAGTTTTCCGCCCCTGACACCGCCATCGCTCGCTGCGGAAGATCCACCTCTGTGTTCAGAGCACAATCCAACTAAGAGAGCGATTTGCTTTCCGTGCTCAGCGAACACCGGACCTCTCTCTTTCAAAAAAACTTGTGGTAAACCTCATGCAAGTGGGGCCTGTTTCTGTTCTGGTCCTGACAAGTCAGGGAGGTGTTGATTCATTTGTTTTTTTGTTTTTTGTTTGTCTGTCGTGTCCGTCCTTGCAAGAAAAGGGGGAAGGAGTTTAGATATGACCACCATCTTTAACAGGCAATAAAAAAAATGCCCAAAAAGCTGAATCAGCCTTTTCTGTTTTGCTGCTTTCCCAGAAAGACATTCTACTCTCCCAGGCCAGAACAAGTTTGGTCAGGATCCCAATTGTTTCCAAGCAATCAGGTAGGTCACTCTAGAGGTCAATGACCCTGCTAAAAAGGGAGTCGCCTCTCAAAAATGTTTTCACGTCTCAACAGGGCTGATGCTCTCATAGCGCACAGTCATTCTCGTTGTTATTGTAGTCCATGAGGTCCTGGGTTAGGGTTAGCAACACTGAAACATTAATAGGCAAAAAATGAAATATTCATGGCAGCTACAGCTGCAGGACAGGGCGCCCACTCCCAATAGAGTGGACGCCTCTTTGGCTGAAGTTCTTTGAAAAGTTCCCGCCGCCGTCATCGGCACACTGGGAATGAATTAAGCGGTCAGATGAGACGCAGCCAATTTTCAAAGCCGGCGTACATAATGCATGCTATGTTGTATTGTTTGGGTACAGGCGTTCATTTGATTAGAATTGGTTTTGTGGGAGGAGTTGGCAACGAATCTCAATGACAAGGACATGGACGTTCAAAAATGCATGAACGAAAAAGGCAAGAAAAATATTTTGAAAAATTCTACATGAGAAAAAAAGCCCAAAGGGAATGTAAGATACTACTTGTTTTTGGACAGATATTCAACTTTTGCGCAATCGTTGATACGGATACTGATATTCAGTATAATTTTTTTTTTACACTCCGGGCGGTTGTGTTTTAACCATTGTAGGGACCTGGCTGAATCGGAGGAGACCTGATGCTAGCGTGCAGCTAGACAACTGCTCTCTGAATGAAATGAAATGAAATGATCTGCATTTCTATAGCGCTTTTCAAGTCAATGACCTCCCAAAGCGCTTTACATTGTGCTTCACATTTCCCAATAGCGGCCGTGATCTGTGCAGCCATGTAAGGCTGCTAACCTGCTTATTGGGGGTATTGGGGGTTCAGTGTCTTACCCAAGGACACTTCGGCATGTAACACGGACAAGCCGGGATTCGAACTGGGATCCCTTAATCCTAAAACGATCGCTCTACCTCCTGAGCTACTGCCGCCCCAAATTGCTTTCTTGCAATAAACTTTATTGTAATTTTGTTTAATGACGATAAACACCATTGTGTGCATTATGTGTTCTGTGCTTTTTTCGGAGCAGGACGTATATCGGTCCCGCCCCAAAACATACACAAAGAAGCACAAAGAATCGAAATGAGAGGGGACACGTTGTTTATTTCATCCAAACATTCAGTCGTGTTCCAAAGTTGTCCAGGCGACAGTGGCATTTATACAGTGCTCGGTCAACGATGACGTGTTGTATTTCTCTAGCCGGGCGCTCGATTCGAGTTGCCCTGACCCAGTCAAATCCTTATCGGTTAAGCAAATAGTTGGAGTCCAAATTTTTATCATTTAAGCAAATGGTTGGAGTCGCCCTGACCCGCCCAAAGTCCTGTCAGTTACGGACCTTCCAAATGTTTCTACTTTACTTCCACAATACTTTTATTTGCCCATCTATAGTTGTTATTTTGTTACAGTTCGATACTCTCAGTCGGTAAGGAGATTATTTCGAGTTAAGTTTGAGGGCTTTTAGAAGGGGCCTCGGTACTTTGCAGATTTTTACCACAATAACGAAGGGATTGTTTTATATGCCTCAAATAGTGGGTCGTGAAGGAAAGCGGTATTAAATGTTTCTACTATCGAGGTATTCTCTTTTAAGTAACGGGTGTTTTGGGGACGGTCAGAGCTAAACCTCCTCATCCTAGGTCGCAAGCTACGGAGAGAGGCCCCTTTAAGTGCGATCCGAAGGTGGAGGGAGCAGATGAGTTCAAGTAGGCGAATGCTTAAGTGATGCAGCCCAGCTCGCCGTGCTTTCCCTGCAGCACAGGAGACACAGATGTCAGAAGGCCCACATTCCCCAGGGATGCAGGGCAAAATGTGTACGCTTTCCACTTTTTTGCCATCGAGAGTCTCAATTGGCCACGCACATTCATGAACACACACGCACTCTGCTATTTTTTATTTATTTCTTTATTTGCCCTGCATGGACATCTGCTGCGGGACTTCAATGACCCTGGGTGTAAACACGGCTCACTTTGCATTCTCATGCAATTTATTCGCTTTGGCAAATGTGTTCTGGTTAAGTTGTGCAAAAGCATGCTTGCATCTAAGGTGCAAATGTCATTAAAGGGACAGTGTGTATTAGTAAACATTTCCTAAAACAGTATGGAATCAAATAATAATCAAAAATCCACAAACGTTTATACAAACTTGCCGAAAATAAGGGTGGTTCTTTGGTCTTCTGTAGTTTGTTATCTTCCTAGTGCTTTACAACACTTGTTTTTGGTTGCAGTACGCTAATACAGCAACGTCTATTAATAGCAATAATAGTAATAATAATAGTAATAACAATTCATTTGTAGCGCCTTTCAGGAGACCCATGGTCATTGTACACAGAATATAGGACAGTCATATGAATAATAGCAATAAATACATAGATAAAACCAGACAAAAACTATATAATGGTCGAGTGTCCCTTTAATTTCAACATGTTGACCAATAATAAAAGCTAGGGTTTAAAATATTATATAAATGCTTGGCAAATACATTCAATCTAGTGGGCTACTCCGATTAGCCCTAAGCTAGCAATATAATGAAAAACCAAGCTCTTTTCAAATGAAATGTTTGACATTTTAATATACTGGATTTAGGATAGAATGTAATTATATAGAACCAAATACAGTTGTCTTTCAGTAACAAATAAAAAACAAGTGTGAGGACCAGAACGTTTCACACAAATTTATTGAGATAGAGAGAGAAAGGGCAGCGCCCGCGATCCGGTGATCGCTAGACGCGGGAAGCAAGTCGCTCTCGCAATCGGATTGTGATCAAATACGGAAGTGGATCTTCCGTAGCGGGCGATGGCGGTGTCAGGGACGGAAAAACAGGTCGATAGCCGGGACAGGAGAACAAAATCGTGGTCGGGATCGGAAACGAGTCGTAAGCCAGGACGGGAAAGTAGACGTAGACGGGATCAAAAATTTGTCGTAAGCCTGGACGGGAGAGCAGACGTGGTCGGGATCAAAACAAGTCGTAGCCGGAGACAAATGGGAGCAAATACGGGACAGGTGGGACTCAGGGTCGAAAAAGGCTTGCCTTGTATACAAAGAGGTTCACAGACGGACTGACAACAGGGGATTGACAGGACTGGGTTGAAATAGTGACAGGGAGCCAATCAGAACGCGCAGCGGTTGGCCCCAAAAGAACAGGCACAGGTGAATCACATCAGTAATCATGACAAGAAATTATTTTTAAACCACTTATATTTATTTGTGATCATTTGTGCATTCAATACTTCATTAAAGAAAATATTTTATGGTCGTTTTTTGTCTGAAATGGCTGTTTTCTTTCCCTTTTTCGAGACTTAATTTAGAATTATAATTGTCTTTATCGATAAAGGACAGGTGGTGTATGTAACTTCAAAATAGTATACAGTATTTTCACGCCGCGCACATAAGTCTCAGATTTTATTTCAAATTGTCTCTCAAACAGAGCAGCGGATGGAGACCAGCTAGGTGGCATCAGTGTTGAGTCACAAGTTCGAGCCTTGGGGTGAAATCCAATGTTTTTGTGAGATTGATCAGATTTCCAAAAGATGCGACTCGTATGTGTCTCCTGTGACTTTTAAGGATCTCTTGTTTGATTGCCATTATATCTTGCTTGCGAGGAAGAGGACGCCTGACATCACACGTAATGCATTGTTTACGGAAGTGCTCATGGATCAATTTGAAGGTTATTGTGCTACCGAAGGCTGCAGAGCGTTGTCAAATATGAGATGAATTCAAAACCTCATTGAATGCTTTCCGTGTTTTCATCCGCCATGGTGTGTTGATTTATAAGCTATGCGGAATAACATAGAAACCGAGCAACCGCCGGGGGGGAATTAAATATTACGAATCCAAAGTTTGCAAGATGGAGCAAAATCTAAATAACCTCCGATAAATGTGTTTCCGTGGGGTTTACGTTGTAATCAATACTTATATAAACCACAACCAAAGTCAGTTTTGCTAACGCTGTATTTTTAAATATTCACACTTGTAGTATGCTTCACCTGCATGAAAATGTCCCCTTCCCGGTGCAAACGTTGATAAAAACTCTTTGTACCTAATTTTGAGGACAATGTAAGAAAATTTTAAAGCACAGAGCATTTGCACCTTGAATGGGCGAGGGGGATACATTGCATGCAAGCAGAGGGCTCCCACGCCTTCCCGGGCTGGTGCGCCTCCAGTAGTGTTAAATTCTGAAATAGAACCAATTACGGAGGTTGGGCCCTTTCACACCGTGCGGCCTAGGGGCATAAAATACGGTACTTGGTAACACCATCAAATTAACCTTTGGGGTATTTTTGACTTGCACCTGTATTTCTCTTATATTTTGGTCACTTGTCTGTTTCTTGTAAAGATTGGGTGGCATTAGCTCAGGAGGTAGAGCGCTTGTTTTGGGTTCGATTCCCGGCTTCTCTGTGTTATATGTCGAAGTGTCCTTGGGCAAGACACTGAATCCCGAATGCGTTGCCCCAATAAGCAGGTCGGCGCCTTGCATGGCTGCATGGCCGCTATTGGTGTCTGAGTGTGTGTGAATGGGTAAGTGTGAAGCACATTCTAAAGCGCTTTAGAAGGTCTTCATTGACTTGAAAAGCGCTATATAAATGCAGACCATTTACCATTTGAATTGACGTGGACATACCTCTGCTGTTTGCAATCAGAGGTTTATGAGTTGAGTAGCACCCATAAGTAGTACTTCTTCACTAAAATTGGAATTAAGGAATACCAGGTTGCTACTGCAGCTTGTGGAGGAAAAATAATGTAGAAATACTGCATGGTAAAGGGTGGGATATTCAAAACCGAACCCAGTTGGGACAGTGTTTTTTTGAGTCATGGGGCTGACTCAAGATAACCTCGGGCCGATCGCCCACCCTCCCGCAGAGGCGACGACTCATTCGAACGTCTACCCTGTCAACTTTCGATGGTAGACCTACCATGGTGACCTCGGGTAACGGGGAATCAGGTTCGATTCCGGAGAGGGGACCAAGAAACGGCTACCACTTCCAAGGAAGGCAGCGGGCCCGTTCCTGACACGGGGAGGTAGTGGTGAGAAATAGCAATCGACGACTCTTTCGAGCCTCTCTATTTGGAATGAGCCGATCCCAAACCCATCGGCGAGAACACATCGGAGGGCAAGTCTAGTGCCAGCAGCCATGAAAATTCAAGCTCCAATAGTGTATCTTAAAGTTGCTGCAGTTAAAAAGCTTGTAGTTGGATCTCAGGACGCGAGCTGAGGGTCCGCTGCAAGGCAAGCCCCCGTCTGTCCAAGCCACTGCCTCTCAACAAGCCCCCAGGATGCTCTTGGCTGGGTGTCCCGCCCAATGCGTTTACATTTAAAAAATAAGAGAGTTCAAGGTTTATTCCTTTTCGTCATGATGAGGTTTTGAGTTTTTCCTTGCCCTTGGGTAGAATTTTGATCAGGGGATGGTATAATAATTGTCACGATTGCCCATTGCCCTCACCTGTGCCCGCTCGTTTGGTGCCAGCTGATGCTTGTTGCCTGATTGGCTCCCCTCCCATTTAAACTCAGTGCTCTCATTCACTCATTGTCAGTCCGTAAACAAACCTCTGCACTTGCAAGGTATGCATTTTGTCCAATATCCTGCTTGTGTATCCGGTATCAATCCCGTCCGTCCCGTCCCGTCCTGTCCGGTATCCTGCATCCGGTATCGATCTCGTACTGTCCAGTATCCTGCATCTGGTATTGATCCCGTCTGTCCCGTCCTGTCTGGTATCTTGCTCGTGCATCCTGTATCAGGTATTGACCCTGTGTGTCCCATCCAGTCCGGTATCTGTTCGTGCATCCTGTATCCGGTATTAATCCCATCTGTCCGGTATACTGCTCGTGCATTCAGTATCCGGTATCGATCCCGTCTGTCCCATCCTGTCCGGTATCTGTTTGTGTATCCTGTATCTGGTATCGATCCCGTCTGTCCTGACGGGTTTCGATCTCGTCTGCCTCTGGCTTCTTGTTTTCCCGCGCCTGGCTTTTCTGTCTCACTTCTTCTGCCCAGCGATCGCCGAATTGCTGGCGTTTGTGTTCCCGCGCATGACTGCCCCATTTCCGTAAAATAAAGCTTATTGTGAAAACATTACGCATTTGGGTCCACCGTCTGTTCGGGCTCTGACAATAATAGTTTGTGGTTTGCAATAATCTGTGGTCTGTACAGCCCTTTGAGACTCCTCGTGATTAAGGGCGTCAGAAATAAACATCACTTGACTTACATATACTGCAAGAGTAACTTGATAAAAAGTCGTTTGGCGCCAGATGCTGCTCATTGCCAGATTGGCTCCCCTCCTATTTAAACTCCGTGCTCTCATTCACTCCTTGTGAGTCCGTCAACGAACCTCTGCACTTGCAAGGCTTGCATTTTGACTCTGTCTGGTATCCTGCTCATGTATCCATTATCCGGTATCGATCCCGCCTGTCCCGTCCTGTCAGGTATCTGCTCGTGTGTCTGGTATCGATCTCGTCGGTCTCAGGCTTCCTGTTTTTCCGCGACGGTCTTCTGTATTACTTCTTCCGCCCAGCGATCGCTGAATCACTGGCGTTTGTGTTCATGAGCATGACTGCCCTATTCCCGTAAAATAAAACTTGTGTGAAAATGTTACTCCTCTAGGTACTCCTCCTGTTCTGGTTCTGACAGTTAACACATACTTGATAGAGAAAATATTTTACTTTCAACAATGTAAGGACACCTCAAACGACACAGGCCACCTGTAAAGGGGCAAAGAAATTGTTGGTGATGCGAGGACTGGGGTGTTCATTTCGGGTTTTTTTTTCTTAAAAAAAAAAAGACATTTATATTGAAAATATATGTATCCCATCCAAACAACATTGATTTTATCAGACTCTTATTTGTGAAGTGCTTTTAAATGGTAGACAAATAGAAAGACAACAACAAAGAAAAAAAATGAAAAAGCATTGTACGAGCTGAAATTGTAATACTTGTGTGTAAAATGTCTCTTAAATTAGCATCAAAATAAAAAAAGCATTTAATGCTAAAGACATGCATGGCTTACTAGAAAGATTGTAATTTATTTTTTCTGTTTAGCAGGTTTACCCATTTATGTGACAGTTTGGTATAAGCACATGCATCAAACTCATGGCCTGCGGGCCGAATGTGGCCAGCCACATAATTGTATGTGACCCGTGAATGCTGAGAGGAACACACCAGAAAAGATTAGCTGTGTTGCGTCAAACGATAACTTACAGTTTAAATATTTCCACTGGGTGTTTCCAAAACCAGGCGCCACATACTGTACCTCCCACTGTAGCTGTAATTTCTGACATCTATTAATCAACCAGAGAACATTAAGGAAACCCATCCCAATGTTTACGTGAATAAAAGTTACAGACGGGCTTTTTAATGCAACATGAAAAATAAAGAATAATAAAAAGATCACCTGGGTGTCTGCAGAAGTTTAAAAAAGCTTTAGCTCCTTTTGTCATGAACTGGAACAGAATGAGGACCCAGATGCGTGACGTTTCTCTCACAAGCCTTTTATTTTAGGGGAACTGGGGAATCATGCATGTTAGGCAGCAGTCTGGCGTGAAATGATAGGAAGCCAGAGGACGACGAGATCGATACCAATTGCCCGAGCAGATATCGGTAGGATGGGATCGATACCGGACAGGACGGGACAGACAGGATTGATATGAAAAAAGGATATCAGAAATAAACAGGACGAACTAGACGTGAACGTAACTGGAAACCGAAATTAAACAACGGGACTGACAGGATTGATATCAAAACAGGGTATTGAAATTAAACAGGACAAACTAGACGGGAACGAAACTGGAAACCGATATTAAACAGGACAAAATAAACGGGAACCATACTGGAAATACCGACAGGGAACAGAACCCACGTCTTGCGGGGCAGATGTTCGTTGACGGACTGACAAAGGAAGAGTGAGAGCACTGAGCTTAAATAGACGGAAAATCTGTCAAAAAGCCGCAGCTGGCGCCACATGGGCGGGGCTTATTGGGTGCTATGGCAACCGTGACACCTTTTGCATATATGAAATCTAACAGTGAAGTTCTCATATTCAGGTAAGTATTTTCTTTTAAAAATGACTTTTAAATCACCAAATCAATTATTTTAGACAATTTTTGCAACTTTCCAGCCTGCATGAGTTTCCCCGGGTTAAAACAACTTTTGTTTGTTTTTTGTTTCTTACTAATGTGCATTTGATAAACACTACATTAGATTAGAAAATATTGAGAAGGGAAAAACCCTCAGTAATCATTTTACATTCAAATCTTACATCCATGAATCCGGATTTAATTTGGAGCCTCCAAAAAGACCCCCAGTCCTCCAGCTAAGGCACACTTTTCATGCAATTAATTTTAATTTTTACCATGCATGTGGCCGCTGAGCTAAAATGAGTATGACACCCCTGGGCATAAGTGAAATCATATCTTTGAAATTATTATCCACAAATTAGCAGGATTACTTTTCAGCTAGCATCATCACACTATAGGAGCCGCAGCGGGTTTGGCAACATAAGCAATCTTCTTTGCACTTGTTCAATCGTCAAAATAGAACTACAATCTTTATTGTAAGCAAACAGAATAAAAGCAACTATAACGTTAATTTCGAATAAACATTGAATTATTTTCTTATCGCACGGTGTAAGGACACAATATTGTTTCACAATAATTTTGAATTTATTATCCAGAAACGAGCAGGGTTACTCTTTTATCCTCCTACTATAAGAGCTGCAGCGGGTTTCATTCTTGTGGCAAATTACGCGCGCGATTATGCGCTGTGACGCGGAATTGGTGAAGTCGCTGCGTGGAGGGTGCGTGTGCGTGGCCATTCAAACTTGGAGCAAGTGTAAAGGGGGACACTTTCTCGTTGCAAATGTCCCGGCAGGTGGCAGCTGCCGCACATCTCCATCCAAAAACCAAAACCGTGGATCCAGAAACCCGATCCATGTAGTGTCTCCTACGCGCCTGCAGCGAGAAGTGGAAAGCGAAGCGCCATGAGCTCCCCTTTGCAGAAAAGCGAGTCTGCAACATCCCTGCTAAAGTCTGCGGTGCTGCAGCGCAAATCCAGCGGTCGGAGGGGAGAAACCGAAGCCGGTCGTGTGGAGGAGGCGAGCGCCAGGAGACCTTTATGCCGGCCTGGCCACTCCGGTAACGGCACGGAGGACGCCAAGCGCAAAACGCGCACCAAATCCGTCAGGTCCAAACAGTCTGGTCGTCGTTCCAATGATGATCCAGACGATGCTGACTTCTTCTTCGACACCGGCAGGAAAGTGGCGGGTGGTTCCGAATCCAGTCTGAGCTCGGACGCCGCAGCCGCCGGTAGCACCCCGGTTCGGAAACGGCCCGCCTCCGGACGGAGATCCAAAAGACTCAGCACCGTTTCGGACTATGATGCCAGCCTGCACCCCATCGTCAAGTCTGTGTTTGGTCAAGTAAGCTTGGACTTGTCGCAAACATGCAACATCACATTTTAAATCCTTTTGAATTCAAAATTTATGCAGTGTAGTAGTTAGCACATCAGCGGTGCAGTACAAGATTCTGGGCTCAATTCCGTTTTCCTCAAACCAGACGAATTGGATTGAATTGAATAGTCTTTATTGTCATATCAACGTTGTGAAACATTGAATGCAACGAGAATAAACTTGGCACTCAGGGTAAACATGTAATAAAGACTTTAAAGCGAAAAATGAGAACATTGTCAGGGTAAGCAAACATATTTACAACGTAGTGTTTAGAGAATGGCCTAAGTTATAATAACGAAGAGTGCATCTCAGAAATAGTGCAATAAAAATAAGTGCAACAACACTTAACAGCAACAAAAATCCACAAACAAACCCCAAGGTACATATTTTTCACAGTTTTGTGCACTGACATTTAGCAGCAGAAAAAAGGTCACAAAATATATATTTTCACCGTTTTGTGCACTCATTTGGGGTGGTAATCCCCCAGGGATCATGTTTGTCCTTTTTTAAGGGACCTATATGTAAAATAACAACTTTTCATGTTATTAATGTGTTATTAAAATGCAATTACCAGGTCAATTAGTGGTGGTAGGGTTGAATGGACTGAGTCGACCACTTAAAATAATTTTACTAGAAAATCACAAGACCTAGCACTGGTATGCTATTTTAAAAACAGGTACTAGCGCTTCTTAGGGGTACTCCAAAGATCCCTGATTTAATACAATCGTCGTTAGTACATTTGCCTTACATTTCAGACATTTTCGGTTTGAGTTTCGGGTTTTTTTTCCCTACAGTCTAAAAACAATTGTCTGGGGAGAAAAAGCAAATTTGGGTCAAACATGTGTTTAATCCATTACACTGCGCGGGTTCGGGTCACCCAACCTCATGGGTTGTTACGGGAGCAAAAATGATAATAGCGGAGTGGATCTTATCTTAAATAGCTAAATTTACTTGAAATAACTCCTTAAATGGTTGGTTTGGGAACAAAAAACAAACAAACGACACTCAAAAATGTGATATTCTATAAAACAACCCAAAAATTGGATCCTTTTTCAAAACAATAACTCATTCCTATCAAAAGCAACCCAAAAAATGTCACTTTGTACAAAAGAACTGAGCAACATCTCGATTCTTTCATTCGTTAAGTTCCTCCATGTTGCGTCAACATCTGTGGAGCAGTTTGTTCAAGAATTGTGAAAAGATTGGCTCATGTTACATAAAACGAGCCAGAAAGTTGGATTAAATGTCACGTCCAGAACAAAGGGTAGACCCAATTGCGTAACGTTTCTCACAAGTTTATTGAGACAGAGAGAGGAAGGGCAGCGCCTGTGATCCGGTGCTCGCTAGAAACGGGAACCAAGTCGCTCTCGCAATCGGATTGTGATCCAAATACGGAAGTGGATCTTCCGCAGCGGGCGATGGCGGTGTCAAGGACGACAAACAGGTCGATAGCCGAGACAGGAGAGCAAAAAGGTGGTCGGGGTCAGAAACAAGTCGTAAGCCAGGAACGGGAGATTAGACATAGTCGGGATCAAAAATGGGTCGTAAGCCGGGACGGGAGAGCAGACGTGGTCGGGATCAAAACAAGTCGTAGCCGGAGACAAATGGGAGCAAATACGAGACAGTCGGGAGTCAAGGTAAAAAAAAGGCTTGCCTTGTATAAACAGAGGTTCGCAGACAGACTGACAACAGGGGATTGACAGGACTGGGTTTAAATAGGGACAGGGAACCAATCAGAGCCTGCAGCGGTTGGCGCCAAATGAACGGGTACAGGTGATTCACATCAGTAATCATGACATTAAATTAAACCAGGAAATGAATCGGTCAATTTCTTTAGCCATATTTTAAATATTTTTGATCCAAGATATATGTTTTTTGAGGGACAAATATTGAATTAGAGCTCAGAGTATTACGCCTGTAGTGATATTTGTGCATTTCTTCATTTCAAATGTACAAGTCCACTTGGGATGCGGTCATTTTATGTAAATTGGTAAATAAGGCCAAGGTTTCTTCATTTTCCATTTTGAGTTTTGCCCTCATGTATGTTTTTGATCAGCGGATGGGGTAATAATAGTCTGTAGTTTGCAATAATCTGTGGTCTGTGGAGCCCTTTGAGACTCCTTGTGATTAAGGGTGTCACAAATAAACATGACTTGACTTGACTTTTGACAACTATAATTTGGCACAAGCCGACACCACCAATGTGGCAACTTTCTGCCTCTTTGCAAGATACTGAACACTATTCAACCGTTGACACAACAAACACTCATTGACTAGGTTTTGAGACCCCCCTTATAATCGATTATGTGTTTGGAAACACAAAACCATACATTGTCATGGAAGAGGAAACAGGTTCAAAATAAGACAAGGTTAAGATATTTCAAGAGGTTTATCTTCTAACTCAGACGGAGCTAATTAAATAATGATCATAATTAAAGTCTTATTGCAGTAAGTTTGTTATTTTATAATGGTTCTGCCAATCAAATCCGTAATAAGACTGTTAAGGTTTAGCCCCAAAGCGTAGACCTTCATAGATACTCACCGCTGTGCATAATCCATTGCTAAAATTGTTCATTTTAGTTCCTTGAGGTCCTGTGGATTGTTGTGGATTCCCAAGTATTGTGGGTCAAAAAAAACCTCGAAATTATCATAATAACAGAAAGTTGTTGACAAATTAGCAGTCCTGCTCCTCCTCATACAGGTTTAAATCCTCCGACTGGTCAGGAAGTGTCAGGTCAGAGAATAATAAAGCGAGGGGGTGGACAAAAACCCTTGAAATTGTGCATTGGGAAAAGTGAGGAAATTAGCAAGGGAGCAACATTTAAAGAGACATCTCCCCAAACATCTGGCGGGAAGCTGCACATTCAGGTGCAATATTTAAGCCTGACCTTCAGTAACCCCGTCACATTCTGCATCAATTTGTTCAGGGCTGCAACAACGAATCATTAAAATCGATTAAAATCGATCATTAAAAGCGCTGGAAACTTGTTTCATCATCAATTAGTTGTGTCGCATAATTTAGGAGCCACTAATCACGGTAAATCATTGCAAAAACAGTACATTGAATTTTGTTGTGAAGTTGAGGGCTGTAGTACTACTTTGGTCCAGCAGAGAGTGCTTTGAGACCATTTTTATAAGAATGATCTTATATATATTTTTAAATCCGTTTTTATTGCATATTTACAAACCAATGTAGCACGAAAAAGTCGAACAGGACAATTTTTTTCATTTTCAAGTGAAAAGAAAATGTGAAGTTAGAATGAAATGAATAAAGTAAAAAGAAAAAGGATGATGAGGACATTTTTAATCCAACACCAGGGGGCAGATTCTCAAGTATGTTATATATCATTTGCACATTGAGAATATTTATATATCTAATATTTCACACACAAAAAAACAGATTTGTTGACATAATTTTGATAAGTGGGTTTACTTTTTTGTGTGTAAAAAAATTAAACACAGAATGAATTGTATTTCTCATTTTCATTTATGATATCACCTTTCATTGTTTAGTTATTTGACAAAACTTTTTCATAATTACTGATGTGACTCACCTGCGCCCGCTCATTTGGCGCCGACCGCCGCGGGTTCCGATTGGCTCCCTGTACTATTTGAACCCAGTCCTGTCAGTCCCCTGTTGTCAGTCCGTCTGCGAACCTCAGTGTATACTAGGCAAGCCTTTTTCGACCCTGACTCCCACCTGTCCCGTTTTTGCTCCTGTCTGTCTCCGGCTATGACCTGTTTTGATCCTGACCACGTCTGTTCTCTCGTCCCTACTTATGACCCCTTTTTGTCCCCGACTACGTCTACTCTCCCGTTCTGGTTTACAACTCGTTTCCGACCCCGACCACGCTTTGCTCTCCCAGTCCCGGCTACCGACCAGTTTTTCTGTCCCTGACACTGTCATCGCTCGATACAGACGATCTACTTCCGTGTTTGAATCACAATCCGAGTACGAGAGCGACTTGCTTACCGCGTCCAGTGAACACTGGATTGTGGGCGCAGCCCTTCCTTTCTCCTTCAATAAAACTTGTGGTAAACGCTACGCAATTGGGTCCTGTTTCCGTTCTGGTCCTGACACACTTGGATCTTTATTGTTTTATACTATACAATATTTGCTTGTTTTGTGTACTATTTTTCTACCCGACCAAAACTTATTTGAATGAAGAGGAGGAAATTAAAAATGTGTTTAAAAAAATCTGATTCATTGATTAATCGGGAAAAAGAATTGATTCGTCGATTATTAAAATTTTTTTTAGTTTCAGACCTAGTTTTGTTCATGTGTTTCAATGATAAAATAACATTTTGTGCCAACTAGCAGTGTAAGTTTTTTATGCGTAGACTAATTTGCTTAGTCCCTGTATTTGAAAATGCCTACATTGTGCAAGATTTAATTTTCCTAAAGAGACAGCGTATATTACTTGGTCACTAGATGTCGCTGTATGGTGCAAAGCAACTGAAAACGAGTGCTAAAAAGCACAAAGAAGTCAACGAACAACGGTGACTCAAAATGATCAAAAAGCACTATTTTACTTCTTTTTTTTTCAACCTTTTTGAGCTTTTTGGGTACCCGTAGCAGCAGTGTGGCAGGCAATTATGTAAAATCTTAAAATCTTAACCCAATATTTTAAAGAATGCATCTGTATGTGATATTGTTTTTTTTCTTATTATTTAAAATCGATATTTATTCAAAGGGACAGAGTGTAATATTTTGTGCCTTCTAGTGGTACAAAAACCTTGATTCAGTAAAAAAAAATCCAAACATTGATTTGGATACTAAGCAAAATAGATGCATTTTTATACCAATGTTCATTTTTATAAAAAATAAAAATAAAAAATCGTAGATCAAGATATTTGTATTTTTTTTTACAATTTACACACTTAGGTCGGCGCCATGTTTGTCCTGCATCCTGCCGCCCCGCTGTGAAATTATGCGTTGCAAAAAGATTTGCCCCCTCGGAGTAATACTTTGTACAATCTCCTTTTGATGTGTTCACAGCCGGATATCTTTTTGGGTATGTCTCTATGAGTTTTGCACATCTTGAGACAGAAATATTTGCTCATTCTTCATTACAAGCCAGCTCAAGTTCCTCAAGGTTGAGGTCTGGTTTTTGGCTTGGCAATTCTAAGACCTTTATATTGTTAGCTTTAAACCTTTCCATTGTTTTTTTGCCTAAATCTATCTTCAATTCTAATGATCTGCCCAGTCCCTGCTGAAGAAAAGCAACCCCGGAGCATGATGCTGCTACCACCATGTTTGACAGTGAGGATGGTATTTTCGGGGTAATGTGCAGTGTTATGCTTACGCCAAATGTAACGCTTTGCATTTAGCCTAAAAATTTCTGTGATCGTCTCATCTGACCCCGTATGGCTTCTTGGGCTTTTTTTCTTGCCATTCTCCCATAAAGGGCAGATTTATGCAGATTAAGACTAATAGTTGTCTTATAAGCTGATTGTCCCTCCTCAGCTCTGTATACCTGCAGGTCATCCAATTTGATTATGGGTGTCTTGGTTGCTTCTCTGATTAGTTTTCTCCTTGTTTGGGCCAAAAGTTTAGAGGGACAGCCAGGAAGGTTTGTAGTATTTTTATGCTCTTTCCATTTTGATATTATTGCTATGATATGTGTAAAAGTTATGAAATCTTGTATCCCATTCCTGCTTATAATGTTTCCACAACTTTATCCCAGCCCTGCCTGGTGTGTTTATTGATTGTCATAACGCTTCATAATGCAGTCAGTTCGGATGCTAAAAGAGACTTAACGACACACTGGTGCTCTGTTTTTTCATTGTTAGTCATTTAGGTTGGCATTGGATTATTCAGAAGTCTTTAGGAAACTTTTGGAATCAGTTGGCTGAGCTGAGAGAATAGGGGATCTACATTTTTATTTGTTGTAAATATAATATCAAATGTTGAAATAATTTGTTTTTACTTTGTGATTGTATCTCAAATTACATTATCGGGGACCCCTCTCACCCCCATCATGGACTGTTCACTCTGCTAGCCTCTGGGAAGAGGTACTGCAGTGTGCGGTGCAGGACCACCAGGTTCCGCAGTAGTCTAGTCCCCCTGGCCATTAGACTGTTAGATGGTCAATCTAACATATAGTTAACCTAAATCTAAACGGCTGCTAATCTGACTTTTTGCACTACTGGCAGTTCTTTATAGCTTGCCACTCCTTGCACATTTGCTCTCTGCACTATTGTACTTACAGCGTTATTGTTACAGTGTTAATGTTACAGTTTACCTGACTTGTTAACCTGACTGCCCATTTTGCACATCTGGTTAGCTACTCCTCTTGCACTATCGGCACTATGGTAAAATACTATACGTAGCCATAATACAATACAACTTTTACTTATATCTGTACATTCAAGGAAACTGTGCGGGTCAGATGTATCGACATTTCGTTCTGTATACACGTGTACTAGAATGACAATAAAGTAGATCTGAATTTGAATCTGAATCAAATTTTGTTGATAATTAAAAAGCGTTAAGATTGAAACGTGTGGTAATATGACAAAACGTTCTTGGGGGGGCAATACTTTCGCTAGGCACTGTACAACGACATCTAGTGGTCTAATATTACACAGCGACCCTTTAACAATCCCGGCTTTTTCACATTATGGGGTTCTCACTTTGGTTGCCTTGTGTTGAGCACGATTTTTCTTCATTGTCGTCCAATTTAAAATCTCAAATCTGCAGAAATGTGAGCGTTGTTATTTTCTATGATTCCACGTCGCAACTTAAAATGAAATTGTTTGCTCTGCAGCTAATGGACTTATAATGACGAATTTTCATTAGCACCACTATTATTTTCTGATGCAATCAATCACGAAGACAGTACTCGCAGTAGCAGTGCAGTGCTTCTTATCCCCCCTGCCTGTGTCCTTGCTTTTCTGATTGCTCTTCAGAATCTGCCCATTTTCTTCCAATCCGTCGCCTTGCACATGGAGGAGAAAAAAAAAAGCGGTAGAGGAGACAATTACCTCGCCGCTCGCTAATGTATTCCCGAAATAACCCATCTCATGTGCTCAATCCAGGCCAGAGCTTCAATCGGTCTCGTAGGATGGTGCGGAGATGTTGGAAATCTCACATTTATGACGCCTTTGATCCTTTCCTGAGGACAAAAGAGCGCGGCAATCTAAGACGCAAGGCTGCCAAGACTTGCGGGATACTTTATCGGGCTTATCTTCCAGTCGGCAATCGGCTGCTAATGAGAAGTTTCTAATACTTTCAGTGCACAGATCATCGATTTACTAATCTAGTTAAGCCTACGGCTGGATTCACACTCCAGAGCTTGATGCTCGATTCCGATATTTTGATGTTTTTGTGAGACATTCGCATTGCCGCAGCACGGCGGAGCGGTGGTTAGCGCGTGTGTGGCACAGTTCTGAGGTCATGGGTTCAAATCCAGCTACCAGCCATCCTGTGCGGAGTTTGCATGTTCTCCCCGTGCTTGCGTGGGTTTCCTCCGGGCACTCCAGTTTCCTCCCACATTCCAAAAACTTGCATGTCAGGTTAATTGGCCGGTCCAAATTGTCCCTAGGTGTGAATGAGCGAGCGAATTGTCTGTCCCTGTGTGCCCTGCGACTGGAGGGCAACCAGTTCAGGGTGTCCCCTGCCCACTGCCCGAAGATGGCTGGGATGGGCTCCAGCACCCCCGCCACCCTACTTAGGATAATGGATGGATGGATGGATTCGCATTGCCGACTTAATGGGACTTGTGTGCAACTTGATCTTCCTGTGTGAACGCTCCACAACTGTCTTGGATGCGCACAAGAGGAAACATGGAATTTCATGCAATGCACTTCTGTTTGCAGAAGTACTCATGGATGTAAAAAGCGAAGCGTCGTCTCCCCAAATATTAATTAAATGTAAACCTCGCTTCCCCCATTGAATTATATCGGATTTGGACGTAAATATTGTTAACTACCCCTATAGCAGGATTTAGGATTAAGGCGCACATAAACGTCTTGTTTTCTTTAGATTGTGCGACGTGCCCTATCGTGCAATGAGCCCTGTGTGTGGTGAAAAGCGGGGGATCTAGACCACCTCAGTGGACTTAGGGTTGGACGCCCACCCTGAGACTGTGAGGCCACCAGTTCAAGCCTCGGCTGTGTCATACCTAAGACTTAGAACATTTTGGGGTAAAATATTATTCACATTTCACCTAAATGCGACTTGTATGCAATCTCTTGTGACTATGCATCTTTCGGGTGAAGAAGAGCACACGCAATGCGTCCATTGTTTGCGGAATTACTCATAGATGCTAACGCCGCAGCCTATCTAGCAATTTCAAAGTATTGTGCCACCAGAGGCTAAACAGAGTACTCCGACAAATATTAGTTAAATCCAAAACCTTACTTTCCCTCCATTGAATGCTTAATGTTTTCGTCGGGATGGTGTGTTGATTTGTACGCTACGCGGAAAAACAGAACCTGAAACGGTGGTTCGCAAGTGGAGGAAGCTAAAAAAAAAACAATGTTTTTGTCTGTGTCTTTGACTTTTAATCAATGCTGAAATAAACCAAAACCGAAATCAGTTTTGCTCCCGCTCTATTTTTAAACACACTTTTTGCCTCTGTGTTGTAGTAAAGCGGCCGCAGCAGAGGGCACCCACGCCCAATAATCAGGTGGGCCCTATGCAGTGTTCTCGTTTGCCCGTGTCCCTGCGTCCTAGACGCATCATTTTTGCTGGGGACGCATTGGGTCAAATCAACGTGCGTCCCCGGGACGCAACGTTTTTGACACCAAATTGTCATTATTACCCGACTACTTTTTTTTTTTTTTTTGACAAAGATTTACTGCACTCCAAACTTTTTCGTCACGCAGATCCTCCATCTGCCATTGTTGTTTTGGTCTTGCGCCGATCTCGGCAAACGAGATCTCATTGCTTCGAGATGACGTCATTGTTGTTGTCGAGTGAAAGAGAAGTATGCCTCCGAAAAAACAGTTGGTATTAGGTGCAAATCAACAAAAAATTGGTAATTTCTTCAGTGTCGGTAATAAGTCGAAACATAACACAGAAAGTGGTAACAACGGCAATAATTCTGGCACGAAAAAACGGCGGAGAAATTCTTCAGAAGACCGCAAAGGCAAGGAAAACACGTGTTTTGAAGCGAACGATTCGACGAAAGGAAATAAACAAAAGAATACTCTGAGCAAGAAAAAGACTTTTCTGCCAAAATGGACTAAATCATATTCCTGGTGACGCTATGACGAGGATGATAATGGATTGGACCTTGAGAAGGCATTACAACTATGGCGGGACAGGAAACCACAAAGAATATATGAACTGAAAAATTTGAAGTGATAACTGCTTTGTATTACCAATTAACTGTGATGATTAAAACTGCATGAATATATAGATTAATATAATTATTTCAGCAAAAAAAATTTGTATAATGTACAATATTGTTGTGAACTGAAAAATCTTGAAGTGATAACTGATTTGTATTACCAATAAACTGTGATGATTAAAACTGAATGAATATATAGATTTATATTATATATCTGTCGCCGATTTACAATTTTCAACCGCGATAACACAAAATTTTGGGGACCCATAGATCTCTGTTGGGACCCATAGATTTTTGAGCATGCGAGTCCCCGGGACCCATCACTTTTCACAGGTAAAATGAACACTGCCTATGTATGTGTTAAATCCCAAAACAGAACCACGGACCCTACACCTTTAAACATGGTGTGCCCTATGGTCGTGAAATACAATAATATAATGGCCAAAGACATTTATAGAGCTAAACTTCATAGAACTAAACTTTCAGACTCAATAGAACAAGTCTTGTCATTTCCAAACCGGACCTTACAGTATAAAGCTTGACCTAAATTCCTAATTGCTAAGCAACCAGAGCGAAAAGCAAGAACTTGCCCGTTGACGTCCAAGAGCTCCGAGTGGAGTCGACAGGCTGCAAAAAAGTTTCTTTTCATAAAATCATTTCTTACGTAAGAGGAAGATCTGCATACATACGAGGCCAACAGAGCAGCCAGTAGAGGAGGCTAAAAATAGAACATCAAGACCTGAATTTGAAAGACTGGAGGCGGTGCGCTGTTTTTTTTTATTTATTTTTCTTTTTTTATATATTATTTTGTGTGTACATGTGTGATCTCTGCACGGATAAAGAGAAAACCAAGTCGATGAACTATTATCAGGCGCTCATTTAAATGCAAGGTCGCGTGAATGTTTTTTCCTCCTCGTGAATGTTTTACATGCTTCGATGGATTTAAAGACTAAACATAGTCAAGTCATGTTTATTTGTATAGCCTTTAATCACTAGGAGTCTCAAAGGACTGTACAGACATAAACAATAGATTATTTTATGTCCCCAAAAACTTAAAAAACTCAAAATGTGCATGTTACGTCTACAAGAGCCTGTCTGCGATGAAAAGAGGAATTTCGACTATGGATTCATTTACCGTAAATTTCGGACTAGAGCGCACCTGATTATAAGCCGCACCCACCACATTTCGGGGGAAAACCGATTTTGTACATACACAAGCCGCACCTGTATATTAGCCGCATGCGCACACATTGAATAAATGCTATACAAACACGAACTTAACCCATGGGGGGAGGGATTTTTAAGGTTTATTGTTCTTTTTTCTTTATCAATTATCCATTATCCGTTATCGGTCAAATCATAATGCGCTACAAAGACAAGGGGCCGAGACACTTGTTCCCAGCCAAGAGGCTGAGTCAAGGTCCTAGCCACAGGGCTGAGCAGCGATCAGTGCAAATGCACCGTTCCCGGAGGTACTGCGATGCGTGGAGTGGACAGAGCAAGCTCACATGCTGACAGGGGTTTGGGGTTTTTAAGGGTTATTGTTCTATCTTCGTTATTCATTATCCATTATCCGTATTCGGTCAGTTCATAATACGCTCCAAAGCCTAGGAGCCGGGACACTTACTCTCAGCAAATAGGCCAAGCTAAGGTCCTAGCCCTAAAGCCTTGCTGCGATCATTGCGAATGCACCATTCCCGGAAGTACTGCAATACCGGGCTGATGCGTGGAGTGGACAGAGCAAGCTCCTATTCCATCTCCGGATTGCAAAAATCAAAGATCATGACAAAAGGCCAAGCTAAGGACCTAGCATCATGCCTAGAATCCGATACAGTCCAAAAGACACAGCCGGCAAAATGAAAGGAAAATGATACCGGTTCTTAAGATTTAATGCAGACCTGCAGAGTCCGGGTGCCTGTTGAAAGTAATCCAAGGAAAAAAGTGTATATTTCCAAAAGTAAGGGTGGGAAAAATATATATCCACTATTGTCGGCCGCGTCCACAAACACGTCTCACCTTTACTTCACTTCCCGTCAGCCCGCGTTTGCCCCGCCCCTTCTTTCTCATTTGCTCGTGCAAAACATCAGAATAAGTTTCTAAAATAAATACATTACAAAAATATACAGTTGCAAATACATATTATACATGGTTACACATATTTACAAAGAAAGACGGTACACCGAGAGAGTTTTCAAAGCTTTAATAATAATATCATAACTTTCATCCCAAACCGTGCCTGTGAAGGGTAGCAAAGCGCTACTAGGAACACGCTCGCAACACAGTGAGCAGCTCTGTTAAAAAAACATACCGGACTTGTGATAAGCACGGTAAACCGTCCTCATTTTCTTCCATATAACTGACGATGTCGACTTCCTTCAGTATGGGAAAGAGACTTTGTCATATAGACGTCGTCCCACGCTCTCTTATTCAAAAACACGCTAGCATCACGCTCGCAAAGTAAAGTTTACGTGCGGAAGCTCTATTTCCTTCTATATCGGACTGCTCGATTGCGTTCAGCTTGAAAGTCGCGTCATGTGCCTTTCTTTTTGCAATTTGCATGATGAGCTTATGTCTACGCTAATTTAATTTGTGCACAAGCTAAGAAGTTGCAGTCTAAATCTTACCTTTTGTACTCGAGCGCCGCTGGCGGCCGTTAGAAAAATTACCGGTACATAAATTGGCCGCATCACTGAATAAGCCGCAGGGTTGAAAGTTTGGGAAAAAAGTAGCGGCTTATAGTCCGGAATTTACGGTAATAATAAAGAAAAATATTTTCAGCATTTTTTAGAGAGGCCATGGAAATCTATCTGCCTGTAGTTTCGGTATGCGAACAGTAGGAGGCTGTGACGCTTTAAATGACAACACTGTATTGACAAGCCACCAGAGCAGCCTTGTTGGCGTCATTTTCAGGCACTAATTTTTTTTCTTAGTTTATTGCATGAAGTAAAGTCAGCACTTCGCCCAAAATTCACACTTGTTCCTGACTGTAATATTCAAACGATTTTAAGGATCTCAAGTTCCCGTACGAACCTTGTAGAGACAGACTGCCAAAAAACATGGCATTGGCAACAATTTCAAGAATTTTCAGCACTTCACCCCAAAATTCAAGTATTTTCCCGACTGTAAAATTCAAGTATTTTCAAGGATCTCAAGTACCCGTACGAACCTTGATCGATAACAGATACTGAAGCAAGATACCGGACAGGACGAGACAGACGGGATCGATACCGGATACTGGAGACTGGAGCAAGATACCGGACAGGACGAGACAGAGGGATCGATACCGGATACTGGAGTAAGATATCGGACAGGACGAGACAGACGGGATCGATACCGGATACTGGAGCAAGATACCGGACAGAATCAAAATACAAGTCTTGCAAGTAAAGGGGTTCGCTGACGGACTGACAAGGAGTGAATGGGAGCACTGAGTTTAAATAGGAGGGGAGCCAATCAGGCAACGAGCAGCAGCTGGCGCCAAACGAGCAGGCCCAGGGCAATCGTGACACAAATACTCCATTTGATTTTTATTACTAATCTAAATCTAAATTTTTTTTTAATCAAATAGGAATATTAATACTTAAAAAAACTGGTTGCTGAAGCTAATTTTAAAGTCTGTTTTTTTTTTCATTTCATAATATTTCTAAACTAAAAGAAATATCGGTAAGGATGTTATTGAAAATTCGATGAAGTAGGAAAAAATGTTAAAACATTTAGTAGAAACAAATAATTGTATTTTCTGTCTATATGGCAAGATTACTTTTTTGCGCTTCACTATTTGTACTGTCTATAATAGGTAAATACATTTAGTAAATTTTATTTTTTGTAGTAAATTTTTGTAGTATTTTGGGGGGGAATTTTTGGGGAATATTATTGTAGTTTTATTTTGTAGTACTTTCTAATATTTCAGCAGCAGTGTTTTTGTAGAATGTCTATAATATTTTGTTAGTGGTAATGTTGTCCTATTTTGAAAAGAATTACTATAGAAATAGTACAAAAATACGACTACAGTAATACTATAATAAAAACGTTTTTAAATAACATAGATAGATAGATAGATAGATAGATAGATAGATAGATAGATAGATAGATAGATAGATAGATAGATAGATAGATAGATAGATAGATAGATAGATAGATAGATAGATAGATAGATAGATAGATAGATAGATAGATAGATAGATAGATAGATAGATAGATAGATAGATAGATAGATAGATAGATAGATAGATAGATAGATAGATAGATAGATAGATAGATAGATAGATAGATAGATAGATAGATAGATAGATAGATAGATAGATAGATAGATAGATAGATAGATACTTTGTTCATCCCCGAAGGGAAATTCACATTTCCAGCAGCATTTTTTTTTCTGATTTCAAATAGTATGTAACTTTTTTCTAATAAAATGGGAATATTGATACTTCAAATAAGCATTATTAGTGGATAGTATTATTAAACTTGTCAAAAAACAATTCTAAATGAGAAAAACATATGGGTATAGATGATATTGAAATAGTGATAAAATAGAGAAATGAGTAAAAATATTTACTGAAAACAACAAACTTAATTTTCTGTCTGTGTATCAGCGATAATAAACAAAAAACATGGAGAAAATATGATTAACATCAGATGATCCAGATATTTTAGGCCAGCAGAGAAGGTTTTGCAGGCCCTGACGGTTAACCACTGATAAGAACGCTCTAAAACACATGTGTCAAACAGGCGGCCCGCGGGTCGGAACAGGCCCGCGAAGGGATTGAATCCGGCCCGCGAGACAACACTCAGAGAAGCGCAAGAGAAAAACAAGTTGCAGGTTGAAATATGTCAACTTGATGTTGCCAAAGAAAGGTGCCTCTCACAAAGACACTGTTGTTGTATTTATTTCTCTCTTTCTCTCTCTCCCTCTTTTCCAGTCATTTTCTCCCACTCTCAGTCTCTGTCTCTTTCACTCTTTGTGTCTCTCTTTTTCTCTTCCTTTGTTGCTCTTTCTCTCTTTCTCTCTGTGTCTTTTCAACTTCTTTTGCTCTAACTTCCTTTTTTCCTTTTCTCTTTTCTCTTTCTCTTCTTACCCTTCGCGCTTTCTTTTCTATTTTCTCTCCTTCTGTCTTTCTATTTCTCATTTGATTTCTTTTTTCCTCTCTCTGACGACTTTTCATCTCTTTTGTTTCTCACGCTCTCTCCCTCTCTCTCTTTTTCTTTCTGTGTCCCACCCTCTCTCCTTTTCCCTCCCTCTTTCTATTATTTCTTTATCTCTCTTTTTCTTTCTCTTTAATCTACTAGTCCGGCCCCTGACAGAATGTTTGTTCTATTCTGTGGCCCCCGTGTTGAAATGAGTTTAACACCCCTGCTCTAAAACATGTACAATGGAAGGAGGATGAGTGGTTAGCGTGATCGGGAAACAGTTTTCAGGCCATGAGATCAAATCCAGCTACAAGCCAACCTGTGTGGAGTTTGCATGTTCTCCCGTGCTTGCGTGGGTTTCCTCCAGGCACTCCAGTTTCCTCCCACATTCCAGATGAATTGGCCGGTCCAAATTGTCCCAAGGTGTGAATGAGTGAGTGAGTTGTCTGTCCCTGACTAGCAGGCAACCAGTTCAGGGTGTCCCCTGCCCACTGCCTGAAGATAGCTGGGATGGGCTCCAGCCCCCTAGCGACCCTACTGAGAACAAGCAGTCCAGATAATGGATGGAAGGAAGATGTTTTTTTTGCCGTTAACCAGCAGATAGCGCCAGATTCATTCGGGTACGTTACCTACCTTAGACAGAAGCGAGAAGGGGGAAATGCAATTCATGGAAGAGACAAAAAAGACCCTCGTGTGAGAGTTTGTGAGTTTTGGATGTGAGTAACGTACTCCGTTTTGACAAGCATGACTTCATGTGGGGAAAGGAGACATTCGCTCCTCACTTGCTGGCAGCGTTACTGTCACTCGAGCTGATTCACCCTGTCACCTGTTGCCCTTTATTTCCTTATTTCGCACGCTCAAATCCAGCTTCATCTTTGATTTTTTTGCACGCTCACTCTGACCTTGATGCTTCTTTGCAGAGGCTCCACATGTATGATTTACATAGTGCCTCATGAATGTCGCTAGTGGGGTGTTGGCGCCCTCTCGTGGTATATGGGATTAACTATATTTAAAACATGAATCAGTAAAGTGTTTCCATTTAACTGATAATAATGCTGTTACATTTGTTATACTTCATTTGTAGTTTATCAGGTACATTTAACAGTTAATTTATTAGTAAAAGTAACCATTTAGAAATATATGGGTTTGTAAAAATTTAGTTCCGACATGTTTTATTTTCTGTTTTTTTTAGCAGTTTATACATCAGCCATTTAGGTATTTTAGATTGACTTATTTTTGTGAACGTCTTCATAAATCACAAACCCTGATTTGGCTTAATTTTTTTTTTTTTTTTTTTTTTTTTTTTTTTTCAACTCATGGGTTAACCCCAAAATGTGTGAATCCCTTTTTGGTTTGGTTTCGTTGTTGTTATTTGATAATGTATTTACGTTATATTATTGCATTGAAAATCGTGGTTAAAGGGTGTTGGGTCATATATAACCGATTTTGGGTTTAGTGTGAATAAATCAACTACAACCAAATAGATGAAAAATTCTATTTTCCCCCAAACTAGAATTATATCTGATAACTAGAATTATTGAAGAGAAAAATGACAAATTTGGGTCAATTATATTTTAAACCCCACACAACTGTCTTTTTTAATCTTATTAAACAACCCAAAAAGTTGGGTCAATCGATATAAATTAAGGATTGTTGTATTTTAACCCAATTAGGGTTTTGATTAACTAGTGACCCCTACACCAATTTTGTGCTACACAACCCCAAACCCAGAGCTATCAAATACAATACAATCCTTGCGTAATTTACTACACCTTTTTATAGCAAATTACTGAATATGTGTTTTTTAATGAAGAAAAAAACATCTAGCTATATTCATTTTTGTATTAAATATGTGGATTGTTTTAAATAAGTCATACCCATAACAAATCTGTACAATAACATTTATATCATGTCATTTTATTAACATATGCTGAGGTGAGGCTCATGTCTGAAGAACGGGATGACGCTTTACACTGAAAAACCACAGTGACCAGATGATGAAGGTGCTGCATCTGAGTCTGTTTCATGTGAGGAAGCAATTCCTTACCCCAAAAAACATCCAGTAATGTTTGTAGTCTTTTTTTTAAGTGCTAAGATTCTCTCCAAAACACTTCCAACTTTAAAGTGGTGCTCTTAAATGCTGCAAATAATTTTTTTTTCCAATTTGGAAAATTCTCTTTATCCATTCTGAAATATGATTTTCCATGTTGCCAATATATTTTGTCTACATTATTTGGTTGGGGGGCAACAGGGCAGCTGAGTGGTTAGCGCGGCCGCTCCACAGTTCATAAGTGATGGGATCAAATCAAGCCACCAGCCTTCCTGTGCGGAGTTTTAGATAGTAAAAAAATTCATGGAGAAAATACAATTAACATCAGATGATCCAGATGTATTTAGGCCAGCAGACAAAGTTTTGCAGGCCCTGACAGCTAACCACTGATAATAACGCTTCAAAACATTCACAATGGAAGTAGAATGGGGGCGGCGTGGCGGGCGAGTGGTTAGCGCATCCGTGCCACAATTCTGAGGTCATGGGATCAAATCCAGCTGCCAGCCTTCATGTGCAGGGTTTGCATGTTCTCCCTGTGCCTGGTGTCCTCCCACATTCCAAAAAACATGTATGTCAGGTTAATTGGCCGGTCCAAATTGTCCCTAGGTGTGAATGAGTGAGTTGTCTGTCTAATAATGGAGGGGATGGATGGATGGATGTATATTTGGTTGGGTGATTCTTAAGAACAAGCAAGGTTATTAAAAAAACTTCTCGAGATGTTTGACCAAACAGTTTTAATTATGCCCAACTGTTTTCTTTGATGATCACACTATTACAATACTCTTCAGTCCAGGGTTTGTATGGGTGCTTGAAGTCCTTGAAAATGCTTGAATTATAATGTTTTGTCTTCGATGATTGAAAGGTGATTGAAATTGTTGCCATGTTTTCTCAGCAAATCTGCTTAAAAATAACGCAGATACTGTTCTCTTGTAGATTCATTGTGCATTTCCTCAGCCCCCATGATCAACAGCAGCTGGCATTAGTTCTTTTGGCATACTCCTATGAACTGTCATCACCACCTATGGGTCCCACCCAAGAGTATGTTACACCTAACTGGGCACTATGAATTGTGTACTAGTACAAGAATTACTTATCAATTGTGGACATTTATTATGGGCCATGCAAAAAAATGAAGGTAGCGTTTACCAGGGGTAGATTGAAATGGAAAAAACTTCCTGCAACTAAAAATGTAGGCTACATATTACTGTCAATTTAACCCATCAACTATATGAGAAGATGTTTGTCTCGAAAATATTTCCACACACATCGTTCAGATTCACAAAAATATTAATAAATAGATATATTAATGAATACAGCAGCATGAGAGCGGACAATTATGCCAGCTCCCTCTAGGTGAGGCGGGTGCTTTAAATCCTTAAATTTAATGTTGTGTTCTCAAGGATTGAAAAGTGCTTAAACTATGGGTGATGTGCTTGAAAATGCTTGAAATTGTTGCCATTCACAACAAGTATGCTGAAAAATGACACAGACACTGCTCTCTGGTGGCTTCTTCCCTCCTGATAAACAGCAGCTGGCATGAGTTTGTATGGCATTGTCTAATGAGGCATCATCGCCCCCTACGGTTCGCGACCAAAAACCCAGTTGGATGTGACACGTAAACAGGGTACTCTGAAATGTGTATTAGTGCAAGGATTGCATATAAATTATGGACATTTATTATGAGCCATGCAAAAAATGAGGGTAGTGTTTCCCAATGGTAATGGGCAGAACTTCCTGTGACTGAAAATGTAGGCTACATATTACGATCATTTTTACCCAATATATATATGGGGAGGGATTTGTTTCAATAATAATTCCACACATATTGTTCAGATACACAAATATATTTACAAATTACTTAAAATCTCAAAATCATATGTACTGATAAACACTCCTACGAGATTGAAAACAGCAAATTAAAACACACATTAATTTGTGGCTCTGCAAAATGCATGATTCAAACCGGATTTCTTCTGGTAACAGTACTTGAGAAATTGGAAGATTGGCACTCTTGTTTTCGTTTATTACTGTGATGCAAAAAATTATCCCTAAATTTTGGGGGATGTCAGGAAAACGCAAGCAAAGAAGAAAAACATGAACAAGGGAGCTCAGCATATGCTTCCTCTATGTCTAGAGTGTCAGCCTCTATTTTTAGATCCTGATGGATATTTTTGTACCCACGCTGAGACTCGCCCCCGAAAAAAACTCTCACTTGGCATAAATCCTCTTCCTCTTTTTCCTCACTTGAGGATAAATCTGCAGATGCACACGAGTGCCCATAATTGCAAATGATGATGCAAAATATGGATGCAGAGTGTGGAAGCCTGAGAATGAGACACTAAAGGACAATAGGGGAGGATTTGGGACTGTCTTTGTCTTGTGGAGTCAATGCAATAGAGTTTGCAGTCCAGGACCTCAAACATACAACGTTACAGTATAATTTATTTTTTGTTTCTGTGATTTTCAAATTAATTTGATTCCCCTATTTTATCAAAGGGGGTTGTTTTGTTTAGCGCCTCCTTGTGGTTTTAAAAAAAGAAAGAATCATCTGTAACGAAACAAGCAAAAATACATAAATTATTATATGAAAACTGAATTTTTTTTAAATAGGTCCAAAGATGTGCCTTTATTGGACATAACATGAGCCTCACCTACAGGGACCTACATAATTGTCTGCCAGCTTGCTGCTACGGGTACCTCGAAAAAAACTCAAAAAGGCTGGCCGAAATAATGATAAGTAAAATAGTGTGTTTTGGTCACTTTGATTCTCTGTAGTTTGTGTCCTTCGTTGTGCTTTTTAGCATTCTTTTTTTAGCTGCACTTCACACTTCAGTGACATGTAGTGTTCAAATAAGCCACACTGTACCTTTAAATATCATCTCATCTAGCAATGCAATTGTATTTATTTTTTCTGTGATATATTGTAATCAATTACTTTTCCCCTCAATTCGAAATAGTATTAAACTATCACACGGTTCACAGATCCTTTAACCACTAGGGTTGTGGTGTGTCTTGAGCAATAATAATAATAATAATAATAATTTCCTTGTATTGTCATTCTGTGTAACAATGTACACAGAACGAAATGTCGATTGCACCTGACCCGTTGTAGCGAGCCGATGCAGCCGCAGCCAACAGAGGGCGCCGCCGACCACTTTTTAAGTCTTAGGAATGACTCGGCCGGGGCGCGAACCACCGACCTCCCAGTCTCAAAGCGGGCGCCTTACCATCTAGGCTACTGAGCTGGTTAAGTACAGCCTAGTGGCGCCCATCCCTCTAAGGGCTATTTTTTGGGCAAGGGAATTGCTTCCTCACATGAAACAAAAGTACTGGTTCCCATGAATAACAATAGCAGGAGGAGTCTCCTGATCTCACTGTGATACAGCACCTTCATCATCCGGTCCCTGTGGTTTTTCAGTGTAACACGTCATCCCGTTCTTCAGAGATCTGCTGGACCTCAGCATATGTTTATTACATGACATAAATGTGTCCATTATCATAGTTTTAAAATGTTTTGATTTGAGAAATACATTATTTTCCAATTTACATCAAGTATGTTATTTCAAGATGCAAATACATTTTTGATTTTATGACATAGTATAAATCTGTCTATTAAAATTGTATTAAGCTGTATTTTAATGTTTTTAAGATAAATCACTCTCCTATGTAATTAAATGTTATTTTGCAAAGAAAGTACATTTGAACATTTTTATTGTGTAACATACATACACCTAATATTTTAACATTTTACTATATTATTATTAATTTTTTAAATAAATTATTATCCAATTGATGTTTATCATTTTATTTTGAAATACAAATCTATTTTGGGGACTAAATGGTTGGAGGGGTTTATTTACACAAAAAGACTTACATTCGCTCCAGGATAAAGCACCGGTACACTGAAATACTAGTTTAAATTCAATTTTTTGTTGTTGCTTACATTTTAAAAATGTAGATTTAAAAGAAAAAAAACTAAGGCGTTTTAAGGGCAGAAAAGAAGTAGTCTGATGCATTGAGATTTGTTTGCAGCCATACGGCTAGGAGAACGTCTAATCTCGGGAAGCTGGTTAGTACTTGGTTGGGAGACCGTCTTGGAATCAGTCATTTGGCGCACGCTCTGTTGTGACAGCACTGACTTACTTCACCGTTGTGGTTGGTTGGTTAGTTGTTTGGTTGGATCCCTTAACCACTAGGGTTGTAGGGGGCACCGTTTCCTGTGGTGTGTCTTGGGCAAGTACCGCCCAGTGGCACCCATCCCTCTCCAGACCAACATATGTTTACACTCGGTTTTGAACCAGGGACCTTTTGCGTAAAGGGCGAATGTGCTAACCACTGCCCCGTACAGTTGTCAAAATGAATTTCCCCAAGGTGACCAAAACAATAAATTAAATCAAATTAAATGGGAGTGTTTGACAGACTGCGGCACGGTGGTTGGGTGGTTAGCGTGCAGAGATTCAGGGTTCAAGTCTGGCTACTGCAGCCTCCTCTGTGTGGAGTTTA
Organism: Urocampus carinirostris; assembly: GCF_059441175.1. Classification (NCBI taxonomy): domain Eukaryota; kingdom Metazoa; phylum Chordata; class Actinopteri; order Syngnathiformes; family Syngnathidae; genus Urocampus; species Urocampus carinirostris. The sequence continues at coordinate 19,886,630 of NC_142364.1, read as the reverse complement.
TAGGTTCTCTCCATGCCTGCGTGGGTTTCCTCCCACATCCCAAAAATGTCAGGTTTCTTTGTCGGTCCAAATTGTCCCTAGGTGCGAATGAGCGAGTGAGTTGTCTCTGTGTGCCCTGTGATTGGCTGGCAACCAGTTCAGGGTGTCAACTGCCCACTGCCGAAGATAGTTGGGGTGGGCTCCAGCACCCCTGAGACCCTACTTAGGCTAAGCAGAGCAGATATTGGATGGATAGATGTTTGACAGATCCAAATGCAGGACACAAGGAGACGTAAACAAAGGGAGTACCTTTAAAAAGATGGTTAAGTCAAGTCAAGTCAAATTTATTTATATAGCCCTTAATCACAAAAATGTCTCAAAGGACTGCACAGGATTACAGTTACAAAATTACACAATTACCTCATCTTAAACCAGCAAACCAGCATGCGGGCAAGGAAAAACTCAAAAACCTCAGTGTGGGGAGAAAAGAGAAACCTTGAGAAAGGACCTCACATGTGGTAATCCCCCTTCCAGGATTGAACAGGGTGAATTACAATTAGCATTACTGTATTTAGAATAGTAAACACTAGGTAAAATGTTGAAAATGTCCGGAAAGAGCATGACATCAACGACGACGCCAGCTGGTAAATGCAGGGGTTGACATGCTGCAGGTCAGACCCCGGTCCGTTGACCCATCCCAGATCATCCTTCTCCTTCGTATCAGCCAGGCAGGCCTCAGAAAAAGACAGGACAAAACAGAATACAAGGTGGGCATCAATCATATGCTTTGGAATAGAAGTGTGTCTTAAGCCTCAATTTAAAAACTTCCGTTGAGGTTGCAGATCTTATCTCCAGAGGCAGGGCGTTCCACAACACCGGGGCCCGGATGGAGAACGCTCTCGAGCCCGCAGACTTCTTGGCTCTCGGAGTCACAAGTAGACCGGCATTTTCCGAGCGCAGACTCCGTGCAGGAACATAGGGGGAAATCAAATCGGAGAGATAAGAGGGTGCAAGCCCATGCAAACATTTATATGTTAATAAGAGAACCTTAAAGTCACATCTTAAGTGGACTGGGAGCCAGTGCAAGTTGAAGATCTTCGTACAATGATGGAACTGAAGTAGAATGCCTGGGAGGAGAAGCTTGTCGCATTTGTGAGTGAATAACTTGAGCAGAATTTAAAAACAAGTCAGCAACTTAAGGTGGGAGCCCGGAGTATTTAATTTACGGTGGGGCTTTGTAGTTGATGAGGAGCACCTGGACAGTGAAGGGTTTTATACATTTTACTATAAAGGTTTTTATATGATTAAATACAAGTTACGTTTATCGAGTGCAATGAAGATTTTCACTGAGTGGGTTTCAGGTCACGCTGTTCCAAATGCGGAATGTTTTGGCTGGGGAATTTTGATAACAGGACTTTGACGAAGGACGGCAGGCATTGTTTTGATAAACGCTCTGCTGTTTTGAGTTTCTCCAGACATCGAGTCGAGGGGGTGGACCCCACGTGGGGGCTTTCCTGGCACGGCCATGGGAGGAGCCGGCACACCAGCTTGCTGAAAAAAACGTGGGCAGAGAGAAGGAAGCAGAATATCGAGAGAGGAGGCTTGACAGAGACTCGAGCGACACTAATTCGGCTAATTTGGCCATCTATTCAATGGAGTTCACTTAGTTAAATTGTTTAGGAAATTAAATCTGCCCCGTGTGGGAATGCCGGTCCCTTGTTAATTTTCCATCAAGAAACAAGCCCGCATTGTTAGGTGAATGTAGGTTGTGTTTGGTTAATGGAGTCAGATAACTAATTCGAACAATTTGGTGAACGGTATGTTTTAATATTTATAACAACAGAAAAGCTGAGAGGGTGATTGGAAAATGGGTTGATGCTGCCGTCTTTAAGAGAACGTCAGGCGCTGAACCATGACAATACAGTGTTGATGATTATGCTGTTTATAATTCACGGAGATCATTTTTTATACTGATTAGCTTGAAGGGCTATCATTCCTAAACTAACAAATTTTTTTGGGTTCGAACAATTTTATTGACACTTTTAACAGCAATTAAACACATTCACAATTTCACCATATCATATTCTAACAAGGTTTCTGGAGGTAAAGTGAAAGTGTGACATTCTACCTTTGCTCTTTATTTCCGCCAAAGCTTTTAGTTCTTGTTTGATCGCGTCCTTCTTTCATCACAGTGCTCCCCTTTATGATGAGTCGAGGGTTGTTTATTAAAATGGCCACCCCATCGTCACGGTTATCCATATTTTATTACCAAAGTGTGATTATTAGACGTAAAAATGACCCAGTCAACAACTAAAACATCATGCCAGGTCAAATGACGCAGGCTACACAGTAGTACTTAGAGGAGCTACCTGGTGCCCTCGAGCCCCACGTTGGAGACCCTTGATGCAGGCACTGACATATTAATAAAATCAAGGTTCACGGAGCACTAATGAGGATGCAACTCTGGACAGAAAATATGAAAATAAATAATATTAGCAAAAAAAATTAACAGAATACATAATTAAAATGGAGGCAGCACGGCAGCGCAGTGGTTAGCGCTTGTGTGGCACAGTTCAAAGGTCTTGGGAACCTCCTGTGTGGGTTCAAATCCAGCTACCGAACTTCCTGTGCGGAGTTTGTATGTTCTCCCCGTGCTTGCGTGGGTTTCCTCCGGGCACTCCGGTTTCCTCCCACATTCAAAAGACATGCATTTCAGGTGGATTGGCCGGTCCAAATTGTCCCTAGGTGTGAATGAGCGAGCGAGTTGTCTGTCCCCGTGTGCCTCTGCGATTGGCTGGCAACCAGTTCAGGGTGTCCCCTGCCCACTGCCCGATGATTGCTGGGATGGGCTCCAGCACCCCCGCGACCCTACTGAGGATAAGCGGTGCAGCTAATGAGATGAGATGAGATAATTAAAATGGGGCAGCACGGCGGCACAGTGGTTAGCGGCACAGTTCTAAGGTCTTGGGAACTTTCTGTGTGGGTTCAAATCCAGCTACCGGACTTCCTGTGCGGAGTTTATATGTTCTCCCCGTGCTTGCGTGGGTTTCCTCCGGGCACTCCGGTTTCCTCCCACATTCAAAAGACATGCATTTCAGGTGGATTGGCCGGTCCAAATTGTCCCTAGGTGTGAATGAGCGAGCGAGTTGTCTGTCCCCGTGTGCCTCTGCGATTGGCTGGCAACCAGTTCAGGGTGTCCCCTGCCCACTGCCCGATGATTGCTGGGATGGGCTCCAGCACCCCCGCGACCCTACTGAGGATAAGCGGTGCAGCTAATGAGATGAGATAAGATAATTAAAATTTATTTTATTTCTGTCCATTTTTTTAAATTTGAACATCCGTTCTGCACGTCGTGAACTTTGATGAAATTTGGAAGAATGTAAATAAAAGAAATCCTTCGCTTCGGGAGTTATTCAAATATGAGAGCGAGACAAGGACGCGAAAGGGGAGGAAAAAGTCATGGAATCGGAGATACGGGACCACGCTCACGCACACGCACGCTCCTGCGTGATTTGATGGGAGCTGACAGCGCGTGTGCGTGATGTCCAATGAGTTCTGAAGTTCACAATGAGCCTGCGGTGCGAGGCTGCGTGAATCATCCAGCAAGAAACATTCGTGCGCGCGCACGCACACGCGATATCGCCAGCGTGCGCGCGCACACAGAATGATCGCCATTGTATTAAAATGAAGTTCTCGGACCAAATGATTCAACTATACAAAATGTTGTGCGTGTTGGTGTGGCGGATAGTGTGCAGAGAAATACGTGTTTCAATACAAAATTGCGCTCAACACTATTATAGTAGAAAAAAATGTGATTTTTAATAATATACGGTTGCTCTTATTTGCATAGTTTCCGGCTATATTTTTGGGGTAGGTGTTGGAAAAAGGTAAATATATCATAGTCAAAACTGTTTAGACGAGCGGTCTCCACCCGGGTGCTCCCTAAGGGCAGCTCAGGTGCCCACGAACCTGTTCTGAAAATACTGTACCCCACCAAGGCTGGGTCATTGAGATTTTCTAGTAAAATGTTCTTTTTTGTGTGTGTGGTTGACTTATCTTGCTTTTTGTCTTTATTTTTTCTCTCTTTCTCTCTAGTGTTCTCTTTTATTGATGTTTACTATTGTTTGTGTACTGTAACTCAATGCTAAAATGTAATTTACCCTGGTCATCCTGGAAGGGGGATTACCACTTTTGAGGCCCCTTCTCAAGGTTTCTTTTTTCCTCACGCTGAGGTTTTGAGATTTTCCTTGCCCGCATGTTGGTTTAAGATGAGGTAATAGTGTGATTAAGGGCTATATAAATAAATGTGACTTGACTTGACTTTTTCTTCCTCTCTAACTTTCTTTATTCATTTATTTATTTTTCTCTCTCACCCCTTGTCTCTATCTCACTTGTGCTCCTTCTCTCATTTTCTCTCTTTCTTTCTCCCTTTCTTTTTTAGCTTTCTCTTTCACACTACTCTTTTTCTCTCTTTTTCTTTCACCTTATTTTCTCTCTCTCAATTGCTCTCGCTTCTCTTTCTCTTTTTCTTTCTTTTTCTCTTTCTCTTTCTTCTTTTCTTTCTTTTTTTCTTTCTTTCTTTCTTTATTTATTTCTTTATTTGTTTTCCCTTACTTTTGGTCTTTCATTTTTTTCATTCTTTCTTTCCTTCTTTCTTTCTTTCTATCTTTCTCTCTCCCTCTCTTTCTCTTTCATTTCTATTTCTCTCTTTCTTCCTCTATCTTTTCTTTCTTTCTTTTTTCTTTCTTTTTTTCTTTCTTTCTATTTTTTTCTAAGTTGTGTTCTTTTTTCTTTGTTTGTTACTTTTGTTCTTTTTTACTTTCTTACTTGTGTTCTTCCTTTCTTTTCTTACTTTTGTTCTTTCTTTCATTCTTTCTTTCTATCTTTCATCCATCTATTATTATATATTTCTATCCTTTTCTCTTATTTTTGCTTTTTTTTGTTTTATTCTTCCTTTCCTTCTTACTTTCTTTCTTTCCTTCTTTCTTACTTTCTTACTAATGTTCTTTCTTTCTTTTCTTACTTTCTTTCTATCTTTATTTTTTTAATTTTTCTTTCTTTCCTTCTTTCTTTCTTTCTTTCTTTCTTTCTTTCTTTCTTTCTCTCTTTTCTCTTTATTTTTTTCTCTTCTTCCTTCTTTCTTTCTTTCTTTCTTTCTTTCTTTCTTATTTTCTGCTATTTCTTTCTTTCTTTCTTTCTTTCTTTCTTATTTTCCTGTATTTCTTTCTTTCTTTCTTATTTTCCTGTATTTCTTTCTTTCTTTCTTTCTTATTTTCCTGTATTTCTTTCTTTCTTTCTTTTTTTCTTGTGAGGAGGATTGGATTGTCACTTTATATTGTTTTACTGTTGACTTTTTTTGTGAACAAAGTATTCGAAGTGCAGTTGCAGATTTCTACTTGACCAGTTGTCTTAGGTTGTGAACATTTTGTTTATTTATTTATGTCTTCTTGAGGAATTGTCTAACTAAAGATGGTGAAACTAAATCTTTATTGTTTTACAACTGACTTTTGTTGTTGTTTTTCATTTGTTTTGTTTGTTTAAATCCAGGATTAAAACACACTTCTATTCTATATCTTATGAATGGCCTATATTTCCTTGTGATGATATCTGTGTGTTAATTGTTATTACAACATCCATTGCAGCCTGGTCATCCTCAAAGGCGGATTACTTCATGTGCGGTCCCTTCTCAAGGTTTCTTCATTTTCCTCATGTTGCGGTTTTGGAGATTTTCCTTGCCCTCATAAAGGTTTTAGATCAGGGGATGGTGTAATAATAGTCTCTGGTTTGGAGTAATCTGTGGTCTCTGCAGCCCTTTGAGACTCCTTGTAATTAAGGGCTATACAATTAAACCAGACCTGACTTGACTTGAACAAATTACTCGAAGTACAGTAGGCTATGTCTACTTGACCAGATGTGTCAGCTTGCGAGAGTTATGTTTCATTTATTATACTCACTTTATACTGTTTACTGATGATTGTTATTTTATCATACTGATTAAATTTTGAATTCTTTGAAATGCAACTTCCTTTTAAAGTAAGGGAAATAATTACTTTCTCTGGTAACTAGTTACTTTTACTATAGACTTATCTGGTTACGAACTCAGTGACTTTTTAGAAGAATGAGTAACTATACCGAATTACTTGTCTTGTAGAGTATTTGATTTCAGATTACAGTTGAAAGCAAGAGAGTTTAGGAATCTGGATTTGCAATTGTGAGTATTTTCTCCCAAAAAGCGATTTGGCCTCTTCCTGCTGCTGGAGTAAAAGTGCCGATTCAGCAGGAAGGGGCCCGTCATGGCGTTTGCCATCATTCCGCTTCAATTAACGTATTCATCATTATAGCGTGGTGGGGGTTAGCGCTTAGCGCTTAGCACATCTGCCTCAGACGCTCAGATCTCGGCTGCGCTTTTCCTTCGGGGACTTGACGTGTTCTCCAAGCGCTCACAAGGCTTTTGGCGAGGTTCTATAGCTTTTTTTTGTGTGTTCCAAAAAACGAAAATGATGTTGTGAAATGGGTCCTGCTGTCCTCCTGAAGAGCGTCGGATCATTTTAACATTCCACAAACATTGCATTCATTCAACTATCATCGAGCACTCCATACATCCATCCATTCATTCATCCAACATTTATCCATCTGCACATCCATCGTTCATCCATCCATCCATGCATCCATCTGTTCATCTGTCCATCCCTTAACAGTTCTTCTTTCATTATTTCCCTCCATCTATACATCCATTCTTTAGACATTAATCCATGCATTTATTCATCTATTCAACAGCCATCTGTTTTTCAGTCCTTACTTTAATCACAGACCAGGAACGGAGACAGGACCCAATAGCGTTCGTTTTACTCAGTTAGTATTAAGAAAGAGAGCAGTGCTTGCATCCACGATCCGAGGATCGTCGGTCACGGGTAGCGGGTGGCAGGAACGCGGAAGTGGCACTTCCGTGTCAAGCGAGGGTAGCGAGAAAACAGGTCGATGGCCAGGACGGGGGAGCAAAACTGAAACGGGTGCAGAAAAGAGGTCGGCAACAGGTATCAGGCAGGAAAACAGGGCAGGATAATGTTGGAGAGTACAAAAGCTTACCTAGCTGAGAGCATAGGTTCGCAGATGGTCTGAAGGGTTCCTTTCGGAAGACGGGAGTTTAAGAACAGTCCAACAGCCAATCAGGTCCCGCGGCTGTTGGCGCCAACGAGGCAGCCGCAGGTGCCCTGAATCAGTAATCATGACATAATCTAGCCAACCTGTATCACTCCATCCATCTTTCTATCGTTTCGCTCATCCACCGTTCCATCTTTACTGTCATCCATTCATCCATCAATCTATCCGTCCATCCATCTGTCTCTCTGTCCATCCATCCATGCATCCATCCTTCATCCAACAGTGCATCCTTTGATTCATCCATCCATCTGTCTGTGTGTCCATCCATCCATCCATCCATCCATCCATCCATCCTTCACCTGTGCATCCTTTCATCCATTCATCCATCATCCATCCATCAATCTGTGGATCAGTCCATCAATCCGTCCATCGAAGTATCAATTTATCCATCTATCATCTATCCATCCATTAATCCACTCATCCATTCACCCATTTAACTTACATCGATCCAACATTCATCCTTCTGCACATCCATACATCTGTTTATCTGTCCATTTGTAAATCCATCCAATATTCCATCCATCTGTCCATCTGTCCTTCCATCCATTAATTCATCCATCTGTCCATTTGTGTCCATCCATCCATCCTTCACCTAACAGTTCATCTTTTCATCCATTCCAAATCCATCCCTCAGTCCATCCATATCTCATATATCCATCTACCATTCATCTGCAACATCCGTCTATCCTTCCATCTGTTTATCCATCCATTAATCCACACATCTGTCCATCTGTGTCCATCCATCCAGACATACATCCATCCATACATCCATCTATCCATCCATCACCTAACTTTGCATCCTTTCATCCATGCATCTATCATCCATCCATCCATCAATCTATGTATTAATCCATTGATCCGTCCATCCAACTATCAATTCATCCATCCATCTATCCATCCATTAATCCACTCATCCATTCACCCATTTAACTTACATCCATCATTTTATCCATCTACCATCTATCCATCTATACATTCATTCATACGAATCCATCCATCTGTCCATCCATTTCTCATCCATCCATCTACCATTCATCTGCAACATCCGTCTATCCATCCATCTGTCCATCCATTCATTAATCCATCCATCTGTCTATCTGTCCATCCATCCATTAATCCATCCATCTTTTTATCTGTCCATCTGTCCATCCATCCAAAAAACCACACATCTGTCCATCTGTGTCCACCCTTCCATACATCCATCCATACATACGCAAATACATACATACATCATTCATCCATCCACAGTGTAAATCCCTCACCTGTTTTCCACTTGGATCTTTTTAGTCACTGTTATTACTATTTAGTCACGTTGGTCAAAAGCTATTGCCAATAAATTATTTTGCTTGTGTAACGGAGCGTGTCTGAACGATTCAAGGCAATTTATGCTGCTTGGGAAAAAATATGAATAAATCCACAAACACAGGTTCAGTTTTGCGTGCGCACACACATTTAGAGCAGCTGCGCGTCCCTTGGGTGGATGTTTTGGTCTACATCCAAGGCCTTCGAGCTTAAATGACTTGAGGTCATGAGTGCGTGCATGGATGGATGGACGGATGGATGGATGCTAAAGCCATAAAGTGGGGAAAAGAAGCAGGGGAGTGTTTTATTTTTAGATCCGTGTGCACGCGTGTGTGTGTTTGTGTGCTTGTAGGTATCTGTGCGTTCGGGATTAGCCTCTGCGGCATCTTGCTCCGGAGAAGGTAATATGCTTGTCCGAAAGAACCTCTTCTGTGGAATTTGCATAGATTTGGCAAAGCGGGGTGACGTGAGGGAGAGAGGATGAGAAGGAAGGGAAGCGAGTAAGTGAGCGAGGGAGCGAGAGCGAGGGAAGGAGACGGGCTAGAGGGGAGGGATGCAAAGACCGTCGGCGAGAGGACGGAGCGATTAACCCGTCTTTTCCACTCGCACCTCCGATCCGTCCTTCGTTCTCCTTCATCTGGCTCGCAGACCTCCCCCCCCTGTACGCGACCTCCCACCTCCCCCTACCTCCACTCTCATCCCTTCCCTCCATCATCTCTCTTCACTTCTACCCAAATGTCCTCTCCCATCAGTCAATGAGCCAGTGAAACCTTCTTCCCCCTTTCCAATCATCCCCATCATCCCAATGCGTGCCAGGAGACGCTCCCCGAAACTCATGCACGCGCCGCCGCCGCTACACAAACTCGGGGGGGAAACATAAGGCGAGACCGCCGAGCTCGCCGCTTTTTGAAATGGGCAATTCGGTAAAGTCGCTCAAAATTTTCACCAAGAAGGTAAGCGCTTTTCTCTTGGCTCTGCTCTCTTGCATGTTTGCTCCTCCATTGACCCGACTGGACCTGAAGTAACTGGACTTTCGGACTTGACATTCAGAGAGTGTTTCATACTTGTCAAACTCCAGGGCTCCATGCCCTTACAAACTGTCGTATATTCCCTTACAAAATACAAAATAATCTTACACCATGTTTTTTTTTTTTAAAAGTGTTTGTTTATGTAGTTTAACATGTTATATTGTACAAGTGTTTCGTTATATCATATATATTGTCAATTTACATTTTGTTGTGAGATCCTGAGTCGGTCGACATGAATGAGGTTTATTATAAAAAAAGTTCAAAAATTAAGTGAAATACATGCAAATATAATCAAGTAGAATAATACATTTTTCTTATTCAAATTATTCACTCATTTTCGGCATTAAATTATTGTTGGTAATATACTGATTAAAGGGATAACCACAAACCTGTCTTTTTTCATATTCTCCTTTCATACTTTTTTCTTAACTTCTTTATATAACATGGTGGTAGTCGGTGTATACCGGATGGTACCCATCATTGACAAATTTGCGTTTTTCCGTACAGATTTCCTTGTACGTCGTACACGTCTTAAAATGCATAATAAACGTACTTTGTACGGCAAAAACGTATGGTTTTTCCTCAAGGGAAATATCAGTTTTGGGATTATATTTTATGTGTTCTGTAATCTTGCCTGTTGATGTGATGCATGTGTGCTGTGAAGGATAAATAAATTATGGAGAGTTGCAGAACTTTAAAAACCAAAAAGACATGTCATTAAAAATGATTAATCACCACAATAATGTATTGAGCAACTTACTATCCCTATTCTATTTAGCTATTACCCATTATTTTAGGTAATGGGTCCAATTGATCCATTAAAAAGGCAGCCTGTTGTTACACATCCTTACGTTGTGAGTGACAATATAAAATACAAACATTTACCCCTTCCATTAGGCAACTGGTTTAATTGAAGTGTATTACTAATGTATTATTGTCATTTTTGACAACATAGTTTGCAATGAGATTGGACACAGCACGCCAGGATAAAGACTTGTAATAGAAAAAAACAAAATAATTTTCTGTATAGTGCTTGAAGACTGGCATAAATTGGAAACATTTTTTGCATATTGAGTCAAAAAGGCCAATATAAATTGCTACTTTACACTTCTAATTATATCAGGGGTCAAATTGACCCATTAAAAGTGAATCTGTTACGGTTGCTATGGCGCCCAATCGGCCCCACCCGTGTGGCGCCAGCTGCGGCTCATTGACAGAGTGGCTTTCCGTCTGCTTAAGCTCAGTGCTCTCATTCTTCCTTTTTCAGTCCTTTAACAAATCTCTGCCCCGCAAGACGTTAGTTTTGACTCGGTCCTGTTTCCTGTTGGCATTTCCTGTCCGGTATTGTTCCCATTTATTTTTGTCCTGTTTAATATCGGTTTCCAGTTTTATTCCCGTCTATTTTTGTACTGTTTATTATGCTCTCCTGTTTTCGTTCCCGTCTAGTTTGTCCTGTTTTATTTAGATATCCTGTTTCATTATCAATCCTGTCTGTCCCGTCCTGTCCGGTATTGACTGTCCAATATCTACTCAGGGCAATTGGTATTGATCTCGTCGGCCTCTGGCTTCCCATCGTTTTACGCCAGACTGCTACCTAACGTGCATGACTCCCCATTTCCCGTAAAATAAAAGGCTTGTGCGAGAAATGTCACGCGTTTGGGTGTTGATCCTGTTCTGGTTCATGACAGAGTCTGTTTCTCATCCTTTAACATATTGGGTCATGATGACCTCTCAAATATCTCTTTTAACCCGTTCTATCATGTAACAGGTCATATTAAAGTATTCAAATATAAGAGTTTTATTTTTCTCCTTTTGATATATTATGCGTTTATTTGACTTGTTCTAAGTTATTTTTTACCCATCCGATTCACTAGCGCGCTAAAATGACCCTTAAACAATAAAAGGATATCCCTTTTTATTTAACAATGTCAAATATATCCATTAAAAGGGAATATATAACCCATCTGATAAGAAATATGGTTAAATGACCCTTAAACAATAAAATAGTACTGTTCTTATCAAGTTACTGATTCACCCATTGAAATTTTAACCAATACCCATCCTGTTATTTAGTAGTTCAAATGGACACCTTTTACACAGTTTTTATGTCGTGCGTCAATTTGGCCCAGGTAAAGGTTATTTACTTACTTTTCTAGGTGTAATTTGTTACCATTTTTGTGGTGTACAGTATTGGGTACATTTGACCTGGATTAAACTTTTAAGAATGTTATTAAATGAAAAGTTCTGCTTTGAACAAATTAAAGTATTTTTTTTCATCCATTAAAGAGAATAAAGTCAACAATATAACTTTTTCTGTGTCACTGAATAAAATTCACCCATTTAAGTATATGTTAAACACTAAAAAAAAATCCTGATCATTAAATTGGGTCACAACAAAATCATACACAACCCGGAAATTGATTTTTATTGACATTTGTGATTATTTAAAAAACAATTTTTCATAAAAAAAACTATTCTTTAAAATGGGTCAAACATGATATCAAGGAACATCCTTTCCATGATGTTTAACCGTCCTGTATTACTCGTATGACTGTGTTGGTGTGGAGAGGGATGGGCGCCACCAGGCTGTATTTACCCAAGACACACTACAGGAAATGGTGCCCCTACGACCCTAGTGGGATCCAACCAACCAACCAACCAACCAATACTATAAAGAATGTTACTTCTAACTGAATTTACTATGAGTCAATGTATGTATATCGGGTGGGTTGGTGGATGGTTCCATTAACTACTGGGGCACCATTTCCTGTGGTGTGCCATGGGCAAGTACAGCATGGTCGTGCCCATCCGTCAGGATTTTTCTTTATTTCCTGTTTTACCGGAAACCAGAGCTAAAAGAAAATCTTGTTAACATTTTTGGTGACAATTAAAATTTGGCTTTAGGTCACTCAAAACATATTAGAGTCATACTAAATACAACAAATCTTCTGTAGTTGACGAAAATTATTTATAGCAAAATATGATATGCAGACGCTGCTCTACTTATGAACGAGCTAGGTTCCGGACGATCGTTCGTAAGTTGTATTTGTTCGTAAGTTGCTTCAGTGGTATATTTTGTATGTTTGACATTTATATAAGTATATTTAAGGCTTGTATCATTAACCTGTATTGCTTTGTACTAAAAAATAAACACTTCAGAAAATAATATACTCTATAAAGATAAATAAAGTTGATTTTAACTTACTTTTAGGAGATGGGCTTCAAGAGGTCCTCCTCTGTGGTAGAGAGTGGACGGAAAAAAAGCGATCCAACCATTTTCTCAACCGCATCAAGCTTTCTTATTCCACTTTCATTTCAAAAGAAACGGCTCGCATATTCTTTACACTTTACACCAACCATATTGAATGGATGTACGAGATATTAAACAACAAAAACATCAAAGTTCTTAGCGCGCTAGAGATACAGAACACGTAGTATGTTTACACATGAACTAGGAAGTAGATGCCACATTTCTTCTTCGAGGTGGATGCTGGTTGAGCACTCACAGCGCCGCACGCCGGTAGCGGCGGAAAGAAGCACTACAGTACTGTCCTGTACTCGGAAAAAGGTGCGCAATACAACATCTAACTTACAGCAATTTTTCGACACCATGAAAAATATGTTCGTGTATACCGTTTTTCGCAAGTCAAATGGTCGTAAGTAGGGGAGCGTCTGTACGCATTTTCTATGAAAAGTACGAAATCTGCTCGACACTCGCAGTTTATTTTTGGCCAAGAGACACTTTAGACTTAAAAATGTCTCTCTTAAAGGGACAGTGTGTATTACTTAACGCCTATTTGTGGTTAGAAAAACCTGAATTAATTAAAAAAAAGGGATGTGAACAGTAATGAAAAATACACCAAGTATTATATACATGTGTATTTTTTAGAATACTCGTTGGCATTTATTTTACAAAACATGAGGCTCACTACAAGGAACTGACATGATTGTCATTTTGCTGCTACGCGTACCCAAAAAATGAGAAGTTAGACTTTGAGTCTCTATAGTTTGCCTTCTTCCTTATCCTTTAAAGCACTTAAAGCTACACCACTCCATACAGTGACATCTAGTGGTCAAATTATACACACTATCACTTTAAACGCCACAATTCGGAAAAAAATTAAAATTTGAAAATGATTTTTGTACATTCTGAAATATGATTTTCAATTTTGACAGCTCTGATATTAGACGGATTTAGTTTTCCTAATTCTTAAAATGGATCCGTTTAACTCGCAACCATTATAAGCACTCCAACACTTTAAATAATCTTATACTTGTATGATTCCTTAATATTTACATATTGTCTTTATTAATTTCCTTTTAAAAAAAAACAACTGAAATTCTCTTGATTTTTCTTTTTAATGAGCAGCACAATTCACTGCTAATGGTAATTGCTAAGAGTGATGCTATCAAATTTTATCATAACATCAGCATAAAGATCACTGTTAATAGACGTCCAAATTACTTCAATTACTGTATAGCAAGGGTCACAAACGTTCGGCTCGCGAGCTAGACACGGCTCTTTTCGTGTGTTCATCTGGCTCGGAGATATGAGTGAACCTCTGCACACATAGCACATTTTGATAGAACCAGAACAGATACAGGAACCAATCGCGTGACATTCTCATAAGCCCTTTATTTTATGGGAAATGGGGAGTCATGCGCGTTAGGAAGCCGGTCTGGCGTGGAAGGACAGGACGCCAGAGACAGACGAGATCGATAACGACTTAGGGTTACAAAAATAAACAGGAGAAACTAGACGGGAACCAAAACTGGCGAAACTAACCAATAGGACAAGAATAGACAGAAAACAAAACTGGAACCCGAAATTAAACCGTACAAAAATAACAGGAACAATACTGGACTGCAGATATCACAGGAAAACAGGACAGAACCCACGTCTTGTGGGGCAGAAGTTCGTTGACGGGCGGACACTCAAGCAAGAGAGCGCTGAACTTTATATACACAGAAAGTCAATCTCTAAACGAGCCGCAGCTGGCACAACACGGGCGGGGCCAATTGGGCACCACAGCAACCGAGACACACACGTGCGTGGCCAATTGGGCTCCACGTCAACTGTGACACACACGGGCGTGGCCAAGTGGGCGCCCTGGCAACCATGTCACACACAGGTGCGGCCAAGTGGGCGCCATGGCAACCATGACAGATTTGCCTAAATACCTTCGTATCCCTCTCATTTGCAATATTTTGTGACATTTTTACAAAAGAACTCTGCTTGCACATTGTTTGAAAACCCTTGTTAACGACATGACAGTCAATCTTAAATGTAATCCCAAAATCTTAATCATGCATGGTACATTTGTTGATATGGGACACAGGCCCTGGCATTATTTTCATAGATTTTTTCAAATTATTTAGCAGTTAAATAACGTGTGCTGGAGAATTAGCTTTAGGATTTGGTGGTTTCGTTCAATTTCGACTTAAAATATATGAAAAAAATGGAAATATTTTTCTTTCACGAGTCAAGAGGGTTCCGGACCCCTGCTGTACTGATACCTCACGTTGTCAATCTTAAGAAAAATGGTCGCATCTGTTGTTTCGGTTGCAAAGCCTTCAATTGGCTGCTCAGTGACTCGCTACCAGCAGCAGCTGCACGTTGTTGTCATGTATAGAGTCGAAACCATCCGAGCGCACGTGCCGGACGACTCCTTACCCGACTTTGGCCTTTTTCCTCCCGTCTTTTTTTTTCTTCTCCTTCATGCGTGTTATATAACAGTCCGCGTGTGGCTCGGTAGTCATTTTCTGGCACGATGTATTCTCGGCAAACATGCATCACTTGCTCAGATTAGCCAGTGGGCATCGAACCCTCGTGCTCGGCCAATGCAGAAATGCGGCTGCGGCTCAGGCTGCAAGCTGGCGGATGGAGTGCCAAGGTTGTGCAGGGCAGAGGTTCTTAAATGGGGGTACCTGTAGACCTAGGGGTCCTTGAGATCGTTAATGCCAAATACAGCATTTGCTTTCTTTTTTCTATAGTTGCAAAAAAATATTCTTTCAGGACCAGAACGGAAACAGGACCCACTTACGTAACGTTTACCACAAGTTTCATTGAAGGAACGAGGAAGGGCTGCGCCCACGATCCGGTGTTCGCTCTCGTACTCGGCTTGCGATCCGAACACGGAAGTGGACCTTCTGTAGCGAAAAAGGCTTACCTTGCAGACGGACTGACCACAGGGGATTGACAGGACAGGGTTTAAATAGTGGGGAAGCCAATCTGTCAACAAGCTGCAGCTGGCGCCACACGGGCAGGGCCAATTGGGCGCCATGGCAACCGTGACAATTCTTGTCCCATTGGCAGTTCATTTTTCCTATTATAAGTAAAACATATTTTATACATATGTAACTTTTTCTAGAAAAATTTCTTAAAAGATGTATATTTTTTAGTTTATTTCATTTGATCTTTTTTAAATCAGAAAAAAACCTCAAACTAACAAACAAATAAATAAATTCAGTAAATAAATTATTACTATAAAAAAAATACAAATAGCTAAATTTAATGTAAAATAAAATCTGCCTTAAAGCAATTATTCTTGTTTAAATTCTTTAGTCCCTTTTTTTTAATTTATTTTCCTTTTTAAAAATATTTCTCTCGTGACAAACAACACAATTATGTAAATGATTTGTGACCGGGACAAGAACGGTTTTACATAGATTTTTCAGAAAATAAAACAATAATCATACTTAAATTATTTGTCAAAAAGGCCCCTTTTTTTAAAAAAACTTTTTGTTTGATAAAACAAGCAAAATAATCAGTTAACAGGATATTGGTAAGGGATGAAAACATTTTTTACTAGGGTGTATATCAATGAAAGAAAAGTTTTAAAACACTGGTTTGGAACAGGGGTCTCCAACGTGGTGCATTGTAAATACTTGAAATGGTTGCCACGTTTCTTGGGTTAGGCATTGGGCTAGGGTTGGGAGCTAGTGTTTCAAATAAGTTTCAAATAAGTAAGCTTCAAATAAGTGTTTTAAACTTGTTTTATGGATCCAAAGTAGGATTACCACTAGAGTAAGGTTTAGGTTGGAGGTGAGGATTTACAGTTTGAGCTCCATTTTGGGGTTTTAAACTGTTTGTTGGTTTTAAAAATAGGGCTACGATTTGAAACAAGGTTAAGTATATGGTTCCAGATAGAGTTAAGTATAAGACTGGGGTTAGGAGCTAAGGATAGGGCTGCAAAATAGGGGTTTAAACCGATTTTAGGGTTCTGAAATAAGGTTGGGGCTAGGTTAGGGTTTGAAACTAAGGTTCAGACTCAATGATTAACCTGGTAATAAAATAATACCAACATAGTTGAATGAATGAATGTATGATTGAATGAATGAATGAATGAAAACTTTATTCGAACATCAAAATAAAAACAGAACAAAAACAATAACTCAACAACAACACAACGCTACATAATATGTTCGAAAAGGGGTAGCAAGAAGCAAATGCTTATAATCCCTACCCCAGCATCTTTCCCACCAAATATACCAATGATATAACAACAATTGTAATAATATAATAGCAATTATGATATAATAATAGCAACAATAACACAAAGTTAATTAGACGCACTATTCCCAATCTCGCGCACCACTCATACCCCACCCTCCTCATCTCTGTATTTTGCCAGGAATGTTTTTTTGTATTTAAATTTGAACAAGTAAATAGTAGGACATTGTTTGATCTCGTCTTGAAAATTGTTCCAAGGTTTGACTCCACACACAGACACACACATACGTTTCCTGGTTCTTCTCACCTTTGGGATTATGAATTCACTACAGCCCCTTAAATTATAATTTCCCTCTTTCCGAATGAACAATTTACATATGTTTTCTGGTACTATGTTTTTGTTGACCTTAAATAGCAGTTGTGCAGTGAGAAATTTTACTAAATCATCTCATTTTAATAATTTGGACTGCAGGAATGAAATATTAGTATGATCTCGATATCATACCCTGTGTATGGTTCTGATTGCATGTTTTTGGAGGATAAAAAAGGGCTGTAGTGAAATTTTCTTGCCCCAGACTTTGTGAAGTAAGGCAGAACTAGAGGACAATATAATAAATACAATGCATTATAGTTTTAAATGAATTTGGCTTTATAAATTATTTAAATACTTTTAGAAACCGTAGTTTGTATGTGTCTGATGTGTGTTTTGCAGCTTAATTTATTGTCTATTATGACCCTAAAAACTTAATTTCTGATACAGCGTCTATTGCAGCACCATCCATTTTTACTTCTAAATCTTGATTTGCCTTGTGATTACGAAAGAATATTACTTTGGTTTTATTTAAATTTAAAGATAATTTATTTATACCCATCCATACTTTTAGGTTAATTAATTCACAATTAATACTGGTAAGCAAATCAATATAGTTATCATTTGAGTAGAAAATGTTAGTGTCGTCCGCAAATATTACTATTTTCAATAGTTTTGAAACGTTAAAAGTCTTCATAGTCTTCATTATTTTAGAAATGCATGTAAACTAGGTGCTCTTGAGAGTATGGGACGGTGTGTCGCTGTGGCGTTTGCTTCTTAAATCTTTGTGCGGCGACCGCAACTCTGGGTGATTCGCCGTGACAGTGGAGCTATCTGAAGATGAGATCTGTGATGTCACGTTCTATTTTCAGTCTTTTTATGGCTACGTTTTGTTTAGATGCACCGCTAACAAGGAAGCGGCCCGCTTTTTAATTAACCTGTAGCTCCATCTGTAATTGGCATGTCTTTGCGCAAGGGCTTCGTTCGGCCTCGGGCGAGGAGCTTAATTGGCGATTAGGAGAAAATGGCTGGCTGCGCATGAAAATGATTCTTCGGACTGTCCTATAAATCATGCGTGAGGTTCGGGTGCTTATTTCGGGCTGCCATGCATTATATTAGGACAGAGAATGTGTTTTAGACCAGTCTGTTTTCTGCCATATGGTTGTGTTTCCTTCCTTCCTTACTTGCTTCCTTTCCTTTCTTTCTCTCTTCCTTTCTTCTGCTCTTCCTTTTTTCCTTTCTTCTGGCCTTTGTTTCTTCCTTTCTTCTTTCCTTCCTTCCTTGCTTCCTTTCTTTCTTTCATCTTCTCTTCCTTTCATCCATTCTTCCTTCCTCCCTTACCTTCTATCCTCCTTTCTTTGCCTCATTTCTTCCTTTCTTTTTTCTTCCTTCCATCCTTCCATCTTTACATCCTTCTGCCTTTCTGACTTCATTCCTTCCTTCCTTTCTAACATTCTTTCTTCCTTTCTTCCATTCTTCCTTACATTCTATCTTCCTTCCTTGCTTCCTTTCTTCCTTTCTTCTTTTTATCCTTCCATCCTTCCATCTTTCCTTCCTTTGTTCCTTTCTTCCTTTCTGCCATTCTGCCTACCTTCCTTCCTTCCTTCCTTTCTTTCATTATTTCATGCTCTCTTCCTTTCTTCCATTCTTCCATCCTACCTTACCTTCTATCTTTCTTCCTTGCTTCCTTTCCTTCTTTCTTCCTTCCATCCTTCCATCTTACATCCTTCCATCCTTCCATTCTGCCTTTCTTCCTTACTTTGTTCCTTCCTTCCTTTCTTCCATTCTTTCTTCCTTTTTTCCATCCTTCCATCTTCCTTCTTTCATTCCATCGTTCCATCTTTCCAGCTTTCCTTCGTTTCTTCCTTTTTGCCTTCCTTCCTTACCTTCTATCTTCCTTCTTTGCTTCTGTTCTTCCTTTCCTTCTTTATATCCTTCCATCCTTTCAGCTTTGCTTCCTTTCTTCCTTTTTACCTTTCTTTATTCCTCTTATCCTTTCTTTCTTCCTTCCTTCCTTCCGTCCTTTCATACTTCCATATTTTCTATACATTTATATATATATATATATATATATATATTGCATACATATACATGGGGAATTATTTTTTGGGAGGATAAAGTAGAGGGGTAAATATCCCATTACTGAGTATAAAACCTCAATTGCCTCAGTTTTCGGCGAGTTCCATTCCATTATGACTGACATAAGATCAACAGATGACTGACAGACTCCCTCACGACCAACTCCTCACCTCCCCCACGTCGATTCAAACCGACTCTATCGCTCTCAAAACCCTAACACTGGACCGATTCCCGCTCCAGGACCCAAAGAAGAACTACAAAGCGGTGCAGTCCAGTGAGGAAAAGGGCTCAGGGGGGGGGCATCTGGAGCCGCTAGTGGCCCTGGCCCAGAACGGAACCAACATGCACAATGTGTTGGGGCCCGCGTGCATCTTCCTACGAAAGGGCTTCGCCGAGAACCGGCAGGCTGTACGTAAGTCCGAAAAGTAGCACCTACAGTCATCTTGGTTACATCTCCATTCTGCCATGTGGAAAAATAACTTTTAACTATTTTTAAATTCTTAATTTGTTATATTACTTCTATACACATGATGAAATTTCTTTTATTTTTTGTTATCTTAGTCACGGATAAAAATTAAAAGTGAAGGAGAGAAATCGTAACTCATCGCTGTATGACCAGAGATTGTGAGAATCGGGGTTTGTAAGGGTGCTTGAAAACCTTGAAAATTCTTGAATCTTAGTGTTGTGTTGTCAAAGTTTGAAAAGTGCTTCAATTTTGGGTCATGTGCTTGTAAATGCTTTGAAAGATTTTGCCATGTTTCCTGGCAGTCTGACTCAATAAACTACTTGTTCAATGGAGAAAAATAAAACAAGTCTGTTGAAAAATGACACCAACACT
Source organism: Urocampus carinirostris (assembly GCF_059441175.1). Taxonomy (NCBI): domain Eukaryota; kingdom Metazoa; phylum Chordata; class Actinopteri; order Syngnathiformes; family Syngnathidae; genus Urocampus; species Urocampus carinirostris. The sequence continues at coordinate 19,866,480 of NC_142364.1, read as the reverse complement.
GCCCTCATGATTAACTGCAGCTAGCATTAGTTTTTATAATGTTATTGCATGAAGTGGTGTTGCAACCCTATGGGTTGCACGCATGAGGACTGGTGCATACTACTTCTAAACAGGACAAATGTGTATTAGTGCAAGGATTACGTATCTATTATGGACTTTTATCATGGTCCATGCAAAAAAATCAAGATAGCGTTTCCAAGTGATAATTTGTAAGAGAAAAAACTTCCTGCAACTGAAAACTTAAGCTGCATATCATTTTTAAATGGGAAGTGATTTGTCTATAATATATTGACACACACATTGTTTGGATCAGGGGTGTCAAACAGGTGGCCCACGGGCCGGATCAGGCCCGCTAAAGGATTGAATCCGGCCCGCAAGAGAACACTCAGAGAAGCGCAAGAGAAAAAAGAAATGCAGGTTTAAGTATGTCCACTTGATGTTGCCAAAGCCAGGTGCTTCTCATAAAGACGCTGTACTTGTATTTATTTCTCTTTCACTCTCTCTCTCTTTTCCTCCCCTTTACTCTCATTCTCTTTCTCTCTTCATCTCTCTCTCTCTCTCTTTCTGTCTCTGCGTTTCTTTTTTTCTTTCTTTGTTCCTCTTTGTCTCTTTCTCTCTGTGTCTTTCTACCTTCTTTTGCCCTCTCTTCCTTTTGACCTTTTCTCTCTTTTATTTCTCTCTCTTGCTTTTCCCTTCTCTCTTTCTCCCCTTCTCTCTGTCTCTTCTTCTCTTTTCTCTTTTCTCTCTTTATATTTTTCTTTGGATTTCTTTCTTTCTCTCGCTTTCTTTCCCTCTCTCTCACTATTTCTCTTTTTATCTCTTTTATTTAATCACCTTCTCTCTCCCCCTCTCTCTCTTTTATTTCCCTCTCCCTCTTTCTCCCTTTCTTTCTTTGTCCCTCCCTCTCTCTTTTTTTCTCCCTCTTTCTCTTATTTTATTCTTTCTAATAGACTAGTCCGGCCCCCGAAAGAATGCTTGTTCTAACGTGGCACCCTGAGTTAAAATTAGTATGACAACCCTGGTACATATTCCAATTTACTCAATTTCTAAAAATCATATATCTTTGGAAAGCTCATACAAATTATACATAATTGAAGAAAATCAAAATTTCCTCTCCCTTGAATGCAGCATTACTTCAGGTTATGGGAGAGGCGGGGCTTGATGGAAACGTAAGTAAATTGGATGGATAAAGTAAGGCTGGCTGATAATTTCTTTTTTATTTTTTCCAATCTAAAACTACACATTTTTAAACCTTGCTGGCTAGAGCAAATATTAAAGTGTGTTTCAGACAGACTAAAAATCCAAGGACAAATACTTGTTCTTAAAATCAACGCTTTTTGTCACAATTTTCATACAAAACAAAGTCAAACAATTCTTACAAACTCTCACAACTCAGTTTTATTTTTTGCTTTCTGTTTAGTACCTTCAAGGACATCCTGAGAGTATAACTGAATATCCACTATTGAGTGGAATTTGAATATATTTTACTTTGAAATAAAATGACTTTTAATTACAGCTTGAGCGGCATATTGGCAGAGGGACGACCTTGGAAAAAAAATGAATTCCTTTGTTCAAAATGTTGTCCGTCCAAAGAAAGAAATGCATCTTGCACAGGGGATTACTTCACTTTATGACAGGCTTATCACACGTCAGTTTTTTCACACTCCTCTTCTTGAACAAATCACATCCGTCAGGAGAGGCGAGCGTGACTGTGCTGATGAGTTGTGAGATGGCTCTTTTTTGTGCCGTCCCGCTTGCACGGTCTCGCTTCTCACGAATGCACCTTTGCGCTACTAGGCCACACTGTGTGTCAAGATTGATCCATCCGTCCATCCATTATCTGCACCGCTTATCCTCAGTAGGGTCACGGGGGTGCTGGAGTCCATCCCAGCTATCTTCGGGCAGTGGGCAGGGGACACCATGAACTGGTTGCCAGCCAGTCGCAGGGCACACAGGGACAGACAACTGTCACGCTCATTCACACTGAGGGACAATTTGGATCGGCCAATTAACCTGACATACATCTTTTTAGAATGTGCGAGGAAACCGGAGTGCCCGGAGTAAACCCACGCAAGCACGGGGAGAACATGCAAACTCCATTTCATGACCTCAGAACTGTGCCACACACGTGCTAACCACTATGCTGCCGTGCTGCCGTAAAGATTGATAATAAATAAATATTATTGATGAAGGCTGGCACGGCGGGTGAGTGGTTTGTGTCATGATTGCTGACTCAGGGCACCTGTGACTGCCCAATTGGCGCCAACAGCCCTGAGCGCTGATTGGTTCAAAGACTCTTTTTAAACCCCAGGCTTCCAAGAGGAAGCTGTTAGACCGTTTGCGAACCTATGCTCCCAGCTAGGCAAGCTCCATACCTTCCGACATTTTCCTGCTCTGTTTTCTCCTGCCTGATACCTGCTGCCGACCTGTTTCTTGACCCGTTTCTGCGCCGCTCTTCCATCCTGACCATCGACCTGTTTTGCCCTGTTTCCTGCCTGATACCTGTTGCTGACCTCTTTTCTGGACTTGATACTGCTCTCCCGTTCCGGCTATTGACCAGTATCCCTGCTGCCTACAATTATCCACTCTCGACACGAAAGTGCCACTTCCGCGTTCCTGCCACCTGCTAGCCGTATCCGTCAATCATCGGATCGTGGAAGCAAGCACTGCTCTCTCTCTTTATCAATAAAACTGAGTAAACGAACACTACTGGGTCCTCTCTTCATTTCTGGTTCGTGTGTCCAAGGCACAGTTCTGAGGTCATGGAATCAAATCCAGCTACCAGCCTTCCTGTTCAGAGTTTGCATGTTCTCCCCGAGCCTGCGTGAGTTTCCTCCGTGCACTCCGGTTTCCTCCCACATTCCAAAAGACATGCTTATCAGGTTAATTGGCCGGTCTAAATTGTCCCTAGGTGTGGATGAGCGAGTGAGTTGTCTGTCCCGGTGTGCCCTGCGACTGGCTGGCAACCAGTTCAGGGTGTCCCCTGCCAACTGCCTAAAGATAGCTGGGATGGGCTCCGACACCCCCGCACCCTTACTGGGGATAAGCGGTGCAGATAATGGATAGATGGATCATTATCAAATAAATTGTCTTTCAAAAAGATTTTTCCCATGAGGGCAGAACTTCATATTGTATATGACACCGTGTTGTGACGCTTAATTCTTATCAAAGATGAATAACCCGTCAACTGTTATTATCCAACAAAAGTCATTGCAGGTCTGTTTACCTTTTACCCTCATGTTAATGATCCCGAATAGCAGATGTAACTTTGTCCATCCTTCAAGTTGGGTAGCATCACAGAGAGCGTAGTTGCTTGAGAGGAGTTTTGTATCTTCAGCCTCATAAAATGAAACAGGAGAGCGGTTCTTTGGGTTGTTATTTATAGTAGCTAAAATGGGATTCCACATTTTTATTAATAGGCTTGTTCTTAACAAGTTAGGTCAAGTACTTTAGTGCTAAAAAACGGTAAAATTACTAGTTACTGTTAACTCTTTCGTTTGACAAATTTTACAAGCTCCACAAATTGGAATTGATCACTTTCTGTGGAAAAAAATCAATAAGTGACATGAATGTCCTCCAAAAACACGGGTCAAAAAATGGGACCAAGTTGATCCATTTTCCTTGCCGTTTCGTCTAAAATTGTTTAGGGTTTTCTGGACCAAGGGGCCTCAAATGCAATTTACCTAGGGGGGGGCAGAGCAAAAGTCTGAGTGAGGTTGGGACAAATCTGGTTTACCTCGAGAAAATCTCAGACAAGAACAACTAACTGTCCTCAATTATCTTTTTTCTTTTTTTTTTTTTTACATTTTATACACAAAATAAGATCTAAAAATATAAAAATGTAAGGAAATAAAGTGAAAATAAATCAATCAGTATTAAGAAACCCACAATTAGCATGGGCTGCACTCACATTGAACTTATTTAGACAGGGGCCTGAACCTATCATCCCAAGGAGTCACAATTGTTCTAAACAAAGTGTTTTCTCTTCCTTTTTTTCTGGTTGATGTAGCTTCCTCGTTTGTTTTTCTATCGTACATCTTTTGAGAAATTGTTTGACAATAATCAGAATACCTTGAAGTACTTAAAACGCATATTCAGAAAAAAAGACTACAACAACAAAATGACCCAGTCTGTTTAGTATATGCTAAACCATTTCTGGATGGGGGTGATAGTTGACTTCTCTCGTACAATAAAACATTACACAATTTCTGTCGGTTTTGTTTCTGCAGAATAACACAGGACGTTGGGTCACTGAACCCAAGTAATGGGCCCAGTTTTGACCTAAACCTGGGAGATTTTTAACCCAAATGTTTTAAGAGTTCAGAATCACATTAAAATGTCATGAAAACAGTTATTTGGCACTGAGTGGGTTGATAATTTTAACATTTTTATCTTAGAGGAATAACACAAGCACACATGTACAATATTTTCTCTTTATTTATCATGCTGTCACAAAAAAGTGATCTTGCAGTTTTCATACAAACAACTGTGTTGGTTTTTAACCCTGCCCCATGTGTTTCCTCACAGGACCGCGAGTTACGGCCAGAAGAAATGGATGGTGAGCGACAGCGACAAAAATAAAACAGACCCTAGTTTAGGTGTGTAATAATTGCTCCGTGATGTTGCTCGCAGAGCTGCGCGAGGCGTTCAAGGAGTTCGACAAGGACAAAGACGGCTTCATCGGCTGCAAAGACTTGGGCAATTGCATGAGAACGATGGGATACATGCCCACGGAGATGGAGCTGATTGAACTCAGCCAGCAGATCAACATGAATCGTAAGTATTAAGTTCATTTTTGTGGCCATGTTTCAAAAATAAGAAAAAAAAACAGTAACAACATAGATCTAAGCAAGATTGAGATAACCTAGACAAAATATTGACTGAGAACCTTGAGCGGACTGTTTCAAGGCTGGGTTAAGGTAACAAACTATAATACGTGGACGAAAGCTAGCATGGAAGATCAGTGATAGAGGAGAGAATTTTATTGTAAAACTCACTGGGGCAATGCACAATCCTGTAAGATAGAAGAAAGGCTTACAAGACTAAAAATTCAGGACCTAAAAGTGGTAATCACAAGATCATAGTAACTGATAAAATCAGCATCACCATAGCAATTGCATAGCAACTACACATATCACATGAAACATGTCATAATAATCGTATGGGACCTCGCAAAGTATGACCTCTGTATGTTTAAAAAAAATATTGTGCTAGAATAAAGTGTAACTGCACCTCCACTACACTAGGTGGCAGTGGCACTCTTACTAAGGGGGCGAGAGGTTTTGTCACTAATATACTGTAACTGATAATATAAGCATAGCAGGTATGTAACCACTGCTATTATCAGTCTTGTATACCAACCGGAAGCGCCTTAACAGCTGCATGGCAACTAAGAATATGACGGGTGACAAAGTGCATAGTAACTGGCAATATTGTAGCAGCTGAATTGCCACTACAAATATCGCTTTGTAGCTAATATAATTATCTTAAGGTTTATAGAAAATGCATATCAGCTTCAAACATGATAAGGGACATAGCAATTACATAAACAACTGATGAAATAAGCATCATCATATCAGCTGCATTGCAGCTACAAATATCAACAAGTCCATAGCAACTGAAAATATCATATGGGACACAGCAACTGCATAACAACTGGTGAAACCAATACTGGTAGTTGCATATATATCAAATATGAGACCAAATCAACGGAGCAGCTGCGTAGCAACAAAAAATATGACTAAATATGATTAAATTTATTGATTTATCATAGCAACTGGTAACACTATAGCAGCTACACAGCCACTACAAATATTCTATGTACATAACAAGTGATATAATTTTGATGAGTGACCAAGCGAATGCATATCAACCACACATATGATAACAGGCATAGGAACAAGGTATCAGACTGATAACGTTAGCAGCTGCATAGCAACTACAGTACGTACATCAACAAGTCCATTGCAACTGAAAAGATCATCATAAGGGGCACAGACATGCATTACAACTGGTAAAAATTGTGTAAATGGACATTAGTTGCATATACACAAAATACCGGAGACCGAAGCAACGCACCAGCTGCATAGCGACTCAAATAACATCGTCATGATTATAAAAAAACATAGCAACTGATACCCAGTTGTCATCCTAAGGCACATTTTTCAAACAGGCGACCCGTGGGCCGGATCAGGCCCGCTAAGGGATTGAATCCGGCCGGCGGGACAACACTCAAAGAAGCGCAAGAGAAAAACGAGCTGCAGGTTGAAATATGTCAACTTGATAATGCCAAAGCCAGGTGCCTCGGACAAAAACACTGTACTTGTATCTCTCTCTCTCTCTCTCTCTCTCTGTGTGTCTTTTTAACTTCTTTTGCTCTAACTTCTTTTTTCCTTTTCTCTCTTTTCTCTTTCTCTCTTCTTACCCTTCGCACTTTTTCTCTTTTCTCTCCTTCTGTCTTTCTAGTTTTCTTTGGATTTCTTTCTTCCTCTCCCTTTCTTTTCCCCCTCCTCATGACTTTTTATCTCTTGTTTCTCACGCTCTCTCCCTCTCTCTCTCTCTTTTTCTATCTTTGTCCCACCCTCTCACCTTTCCCTCCCTCTTTCTCTTATTTCTTTATCTCTCTTTTTCTTTCTCTAGTTCGCCGCCCGACAGAATGTTTGTTCTATCGTGTGGCCCTCGAGTTAAAATGAGTTTGACACCCATGTCCTAAGGGATATAATCAATACATAGCAACAACAAATGTCCCAAGGGACATAATCATCACAACAGACATAACAACTGCATAACAGCTACAAATACCATGACAAGGGACGTAAAAACAACAACTTAGTCCTGTATATCTTAAATTGTATATTTAACAATATTGCAGAAATGGTGGTCACAATTTGTGCAATATACCATCCATCCATCAATTATCTTTACCGCTTATCATCAGTAGGGTCGCGGGGGTGCTGGAGCCCTGCAATATACCAAACAAAGGTAAATACAAAGTGTAATACAGTACATATATTACGTACTACATAGAAACAATCATTTAAGCCTGGTCATCCTGGAAGGGGGATTACCTCATGTGCAGTCCCTTCTCAAGGTTTCTTCATTTTCCTCATATTGAGGTTTTTGAGTTTTTCCTTGCCCTCGTGTAGGTTTTAGATCAGGGGATGGTGTCATAATAGTCTATAGTTTGTAATAGTCTTTGAACTGTGCAGCCCTTTGAGACTCCTTGTGATTAAGGGCTATACAATTAAACATGACCTGACTATTTCTTTGTCACTTTTCCATGCATGCTTCAAAATTCAATTAATTGATTCTCCACTAGAGGGAGCTTGAATTACATTTCGAGCACAGGATGTAAATAATCAATCTACTGGTTGATTCATTAGGGTTTTTTTACGTCCTGTCGCCAACAGTGGGCGGCCATGTTGACTTTGAGGACTTTGTTGAGCTGATGGGGCCCAAACTCCTGGCCGAGACTGCGGACATGATCGGTGTCAAAGAGCTTCGTGATGCATTCAAGGAGGTAGGGAGTTTTAACATCTTGTAGGGCTGAACGATTAACCAAAATCTAATCGATATTGCGATGTGATGGGCGGTTCCCAACTGACCACCGAAACAAACGGGACAGCTAGTAGCTTTAGCTGCGCGTTACATTGAAAATAAATAAATCAATTAAATCGAAACTCTGAGGAAGTCATAAGAGCAAAAACAAATGATGATCAACGGCGGGTTCTGCGTGGATTGTTATCGTGTCCGGGGACCAACTGGGGTGGCGTCGAGAGAGAAAAAGCAATAGCAAGGCTGCAGGTCCAGCCTACTACTACGGCTAGGCGTACAACTCTTGCTATCCACCTTTTCCAAGTCTGCCTAGTCACAACGCCAGATCCATTACCCATATAACGGACGACGGAGCTATAGCTCGTGGGACTTGTATTTTAATAATAGCGGAGACTTAGCTCAAGTTCTGGTTACCTGATCCTAACGTGCAGCTAGCCAGCCACTCTCTAAATCGCTTTCTTATTCTGAAGAGAGAAGCCCTCCAATTTCCTTATACTTTTGTATAATGACATTAAAATACCATTTCTGTTTTACTTGTTGATACATAGGTGTTATTTTGTCGCAGTCGTATACTCCAAGTCAGTAAAGATGTCATTTCGAGGTAAGTTTGCATGTCACTATGATTAAGTTCTTGTAAGTTTTGCAGTGGACCCAAATTCAGGAAGCATTGCAAAGGGCTCAAAAATGATGGTTCTAAATAGCAAAATACTCAACAAAATAACAAACAAATGGTCAAAACATCAAAAAAACTATCAGAACCAAACACAAACCCTTAGAAAAGGGACGGGCTGAAAAAAGGCGACAGTGGAGAATGGAAATCACCCGACACTGAGTGCTGTTCAAAAATGTACTTATGCTAATTATGCACAGGTGTGGGGTGATTAAACACACCTGCACAAAATACAAACCAATTAGGCGCCCTCTGGTGGAAAGAGCACCAGACCCAAACAGTTCACGCGAAAAAGAAAACTAGTACAGAAAAAGAACATTTCTTTCAAAATCGAAATTGCGACAAGTTCTGAAAATTCGCAATTCCATTTTTTTTTTACACAAAATCGTGCAGCCCTAACATCTTGAAATAAAAAAACATTTATCATATTGTGGTTGTTGTAACTATTTGTTTTTGTACTTTGTTGCTTTCAGTTTGACACCAATGGCGACGGTCAAATCAGCACTGCGGAACTCAGAGAAGCTATGAAAAAGCTTTTAGGACAACAGGTTCGAACACATGGCCTTGCCTTTTCATTAGGAACACTAGCACGGTACCAGGAAAACTGATCAATTAAAAACCTTCTATTTTTCCCTTTTTCAGGTCGGTCACAGAGATCTTGAGGACATTTTACGAGATATAGACCTCAATGGGGATGGGCACGTGGACTTCGAAGGTATGAAAAAAAATAAACGTTTTCTACTATATCTGAGCGTACTTGGAAGCACCGATGACTGTATGAAGAAATGTGTGTGCTCTTAGCTCTAATTTAAAGCCTGCAGTGTCTGTGGGGATGAATGGCGCCCAGTGTGTCTGTCAGATTATCTTCTTGGGGATTATGTCACCTCAAAGATTACACCCAAGACACATCAACAGAGAGAGAGCGAGAGAAGAGAGAGGAAGGATGCTTATTTACTTGGAGGGATGAGAACATCATGGAGTACTGCATTCTGAGTAAAAACTACTGCAGGTTCATTTGAGGCATATCAATACTTTGCCTCGAATGGTTTCAAACAGAGAATTATGTATACAAGTTTATGTTTAACCAAACTCTACCTCGCTATACAAAGGACAGAGAGGCTACCCTTCGAGACTGCTTACCTCCAGCATCAGCTTTTCCAGTTTGCGCATGCAAACTACTACTGGTGGGGAAAAAAATGTGCTTTAATAGTTTTTTTGCATGAATTTTCATTTAATGTTACAGTAACTTTTATTTTAAGTGTACAGTGAGGGCTTACGTATCATCGTATCTTTTAATCTCATACCAGTCAACCCCCCTTATTAATGATTGAAAATTGTCCGAATAAAGTAGTGATAAATCTTGCAAACACAACTCGGCACATATTTAAAACGGACTATGTAGAATGCCATGACGATATCATCAGTCTACAACAGGGGTGTCAAACTCATTTTAACTCGGAGGGCCACACAATAGAACAAACATTCTGTCGAGGGCCGGAGATTAAAGAGAAAGAAAAAGGGATAAAGAAATAAGAGAAAGAGGGAGGGAAAAGGAGAGAGGGCAGGACAAAGAAAGAAAAAGAGAGAGAGGGAGAGAGCGTGAGAAACAAAGGATACAAAGTCGTGAGAGAGGGGGAAAAGAAAGGGAGAGGAAGAAAGAAATACAAAAAGAAATAAAAGGAGAGAAAAGAGAAAAGAAAGCGCAAAGGGTATGAAGAGAGAAAGAGAAAGGAGAGAAAAGGAAAAAAGGAAGCTAGAGCAAAAGAGGTTAAAAGTCACAGAAAGAGACAAAGAGCAACAAAGGAAGAGAAAAAGAGAGACACAGAGAGTGAAAGAGACAGAGACAGAGTGGGAGAAAAGAGAGAGAGAGAGAGAGAGAGAGAGAGAGAAATAAATACAAGTACAATGTCTTTGTGAGAGGCACCTGGCTTTCGCAACATCAAGTTGACATCCTGCAGCTTGTTTTTCTCTTGCACTTCTCTGAGTGTTGTCTCGCGGGCCGGATTCAATCCCTTAGCGGGCCTGATTTGGCCCGCAGGCCGCCTGTTTGACACCTGTGGTCTACAATGACATTGTCGTCTGCTACCAGTCACCGAGACCATCCAGATTAGAACTGAAATGGGCAAGACAAGACTGGTCTTCTCATCATTTTTTTTGTAAAATATTTGCTTAAAAATGTTATGCAGCATTCACAAACATCCAAAAACATATCAATTACAGTTACAACGTATAAATTGACAGGTATCTGATTTCCTTGACTCCTTCTTGCAACTGCCCCACCTATTCCTCTGCAGGAGGTGTGCACATTCTTCATGGCGCTCATAATAAACTCATATTTTTGGGGGTTAATATCATCCTATTTATCTTATTACTGTATTTCTTTATGTTTAATAATTCAAATGTGTTTTTAGTGATCAGCTTTTATTGTCATGATTACTGATGCGAGGCACCTGTGCCCACTCCTTTGGCGCTAACTGCCTCGGACTCTGATTGGCTCACTGTCACTATTTAAAGCCTTGTCTATCTGTCACCTGTTGTCAGTCCGTCTGCGAACCTCAGTTTCCCGGCTCCGGCCCGTTTTTTGATCTTGACCACGTCTACTCTCCTCTCTCGGCTCTCAACTCGTTGCTGATATCGACCACGTTTTTTGCTCTCCTGTCCCGGCTACTGACTTGTTTTTTCCGCTCCCGACACCGCCATCGCTCACCACAGAAGTGTCACTTCCGCGTTCAGAGCGACCTGCTCCCCACGACCAGGGATTACCGGATCATGTGTGGAATCCGTTCCCTCTTTCCCAATAAAACTTCGAGTGGGTCCTGTCTCTGTTCTGGTCTTGACATACATACCTGTTTGAATTCAAGATTTATTGTCGTAGTTTTGTTTTTTTATATTTTCACATTATCAAGTTTTTGAAAGACATTACAAGATATTCTTTACTTAGAAAGAGACAGGAAGTATGCAATGGGTCCACTCTTCTCTGCGACTATGTTCCTCAGGCAGCCCTGTGGGAGGTGCTTCGGGAGTATGGGTACCTCACAGTCTTATCCGGGCTGCGTGGTCCCTGTATGCCCAGTGCCGGAGTTTCTCCGCATTGCCAGCAGTAAGTCAGATTGGTCTCCAGTAGGAGATGGAATACGCCAGGGCTGCCCTTTGTCACTGATTCTGTTCATAGCTTTTATGGACAGAATTGTTGGGTTAGGAGTCCGGTTTGGAAGCCTCAGCCTTGTATCTCTGCTTTTTGCAGATGATGTGTTACTGTTAGCTTCCTCAAGCCGTGATCTTAAGCTCTCACTGGAGCGATTCGCAGCTGAGTGTGAAGTGACCAGGATGAAGATCAGTACCTCCAAATCCGAGACCATGGTTCTTGACCGGCAAAGGGTGGCATGCTCTTTCCGGGTTGGAAATAAGATCCTGCCCCGAGTGGAGGAGTTCAAGTATCTCAGGGTCTTGTTCACGATTGAGGGTAGGATGGAACGTGAGATCGACACGTTCGGTCCGTTGTGATGGAGAAGGAGCTTCAACAACTATAGATCTACAAATGAAAACACAGAACATAGAATTGCAGAGGGAGCTGAGCCTAAAGGCAAAGCTTTACCGGTCGATTATGTCACCACCCTCACCTATGGTCATGAACTATGGGTCATGACAGAAAGAACATGAATGGTTGAAATGAGTTTACTCCGCAGGGTGGCTAGTGAGAAGCTCAGTCATCCGGAAGAGACTCAGTGTAGAGACGCTGCTCCTCCCCATGGAGAGGAGCCAGTTGAGGTGGTTCGGGCATCTGATAAGGAGGCCTCCTGGACGCCTCCCTCGAGAGGTTTTCCGGGCATGTCCCCAGGTGCAGGGACGACCCAGGACATGCTGAAGAGACTACATCTCTAGGCTGGCCTGAGAACGCTTAGGAATCCCGTCGGATGAGCTGGACAAAGTGCTTGGGGTTAGGGGGGTTCTGGGCTTCGCGGATAAGCAAAAGAAAATGGATCGATAATTGACTCCACTATCATTTATGAGATGTTTTAACGTTTATCATGTATTTCTTTTTTTGTTTGCGTGTATTAAATAAACCAGCTCGGTGGCCTTGGGGGTAGGGGGCCCGCCCCGAGACTGGGAGGTTGCTGGTTCAAGCCTCGACCGAGTAATACCTAAGACTTTCAACATTGGTACTCATTGCCTCCCTGCTTGGCGCTCAGCATTAGGGGTTGGAATTGGGGGGTTTGGTCACCTAATGACTCCCAACACCTCAGTTGGGTTGAGCGTGGGGGCTGGGAATCCCCTCCTCTGTATCAATCTCCCAGAAAGAGTCAGAAATATGAACGTGTTCCTGTTACTAGCCACCTCCCACTAGGGGGATATGGCTCCGGTATATATATATATATATATATATATATATATATATATATATATACCGTATTTGCCGCGTTATAGGGCGCACCCCGAAAAAATCGTTTTTGGTCCTATTTTTGACATACATAAGACGCACCGGATTATAAAGCGCTACAATGGCAATGTCGACAAAACAGTCAGATAGTTCAGTCAAACTTATTACCCCCTTAACATTCCCAAAGCTTGCAAAGACGCAAATACGTGTCGAGAACACGTGCGGATGCGGTGTCCGTACGATGTCACTCAAATGCATCGTTCCATCATTCGGAAGGTTAAAGTCTTGGGATTCAAGAAATGCCACACATTCCTTAGTTTCTATTTTCTTTTTCGCTCGCAACTTTACTGTGCATATGACAATAAACACTTGGAATTGAGTTGAATTTAAAAATAGACACTCCATTCCATCCATTATCTGCACCGCTTATCACAGAAACATCGAGTTCAGTCTGAAACAAGATACAGGGACAATATAAAACCCGGAGTAGCTCACCGAAGTCGTTGTGTTCATAATAATGTGCAGCCAATGTCCTCTTATATCCGTGAGTGCAGTAAATACAGGAGAATATTTACAAATACAGAATAGAAAAAAATGCTTTCTGTGTTCCGTCAGCCGCGTGCTATACGCATTGCAGGCTTTGTTTTGCCGTTTAAGCCAATGCCAGCCTGTAAATGATAAAAAGGATCCGCCTCTTGACCTCCGAATAACTTTAGCCAATAGTGATCGATTCAACTGATGATTGACACATCTTTTTCGGCCAATTGCAGCCTTTGTTTTGATGTTTAAGCCAATGCTAGCCTGTAAATGATAAAAAGGATCCGCCCCTTGACCTCCGAATAACTTTAGCCAATAGTGATCGATTCAAATGATGATTGACACATTGGTTGGCCAATGAAACGCCGGTAAATAAATCCCAGCATACACCGCATACTACTTGGCGTTCGGGGGAAAATCTAGTCGGCGGCTGCAAGTTAGTTGGAAAACCTAATGTTGATCCATAAATAAGGCGCACTGTATTATAAGGCGCATGGTCAGCTTTTGAAAAAAAATAGAGGCTTTTAGATGCGCCTTATAGTGCGGAAAATACGGTATATATATATATATATATATATATATATATATATATATATATATATATATATATACCGTATATATATATATATATATATATATATATATATATATATATATATATATATATATATATATATACCGTATATATATATATATACCGTATATATATATATATATATATATATATATATATATATGTATAAATTAAATTTGTGCCGATGATTTCTCTGTGACTCGCAACTATTTGGAGTCTGGATCATAAAAAATATCATATTTTTCTTACCCTTTTTTACTATTTTGATTTCAAATCTTTAATACTGTATTTGATTTGTGGGTTTTTTTGTGTGTGTTTTTTTAACAAAAGCTTGTATTTTTTAAAATCTTTTTATTTAAAAAAAAAACAATAACCAATGACCTATTTAATTTCATATTTTTAATAGTGATTTATTTTTAATTTTATTTAAACAAATGTATTTATATTATTTAATATATTAAAACATTTTCATTGATTAAATTTATTCACGTTCATTTCCATGAAATGTGTTTTTGTCAACAGAATTTGTCCGGATGATGTCTCGGTGACTCAAGACCATACAGTAACTGCAAATCCAGAGTCTGACCGCAGACCACCGCAACAAAGCAAGTCAACACTAGATTTGTTTAGACTCTACGACCGTTTTTACATCAAAGTTAAGCATGTTTTATTTGGGTACGGTTGCTGGTCACGTGGAGTTAATCAATCTGAGGAATGCAGTTTGACATGTAGCGATTTAAACGATGTCATTCCCTGAGACCCTACGAGAGAGAATAAACTCACTCAGCTGCTTGTATAAGAATAAAGTGAGTTATCTCAGGGTTCTGCTTTTTTTTCAAACAGGTTATACGTCCAATGGGGAAATGCACTATTAAGAGGGAACAAGTGAGGATGTCTTTTGGGAAATCAAAAGCACAAAAACAAAATTGCAATATCGACATATCTGTTCTATAGCTATGCGTTTTTGTGAGTACTCTTTCAATTGTAAATAATTTTCCTTTCTGTCGAAAGTTGTTTTCCCTGATGAAATGCAATGTAGCAAATACTTGTCTTGATTTCTTGTGGTGTGTGTCTTATTTTTGTGTGCAGCAAGCGCTCCTTAACCCTGAAGTACATAGAAAAGGCTACACACTCCTGTTTGAATGCCAAATTTTTATTACCGTATTTCCCGGAATATGAGTCGCTCCGGAGTATAAGTCGCACCAACTTAAAAATGAATCGTTAAAAAGGAAAAAAAATATAAATTGCACCTGGAGTATCAATCGGATTTTGGGGGGAAATGTATTTGCTAAATTCCAACACCAAAAACATACATGTAATCCTGAAAGGCAATTTAAATATAGTAATAGAAAATAAAATACACCCCCACAGGGTAAATAAGCGTACGGTATACAAGTATACGCCACTGCCCGCCAATGCCAAGATTTGGCTAATTCCTGGAGAACGAAATTACAATTTACCACAAAAAAACAAGTTATCTGATGATGAAGGTGCTGTATCTGAGTCCGATTAGGAGGCTTCTCCTGCTATTGGTACATATGAAAACCAGTACAATCGGTTTCATGTTGGGTAGCAAACCCCGACCCCAAAAAAACGCCTGGAGAAAAATGGGTGCCGCCCGGCTGAACCTACTCAAGACACACAACAGGAATTAGTGCCCTGTCAACCCAGGTGGTCAAGGAATCCGTGAACCGTGATACTAAGGTTATATGATTGACATGCCTGGTAATGTCAGTAACACGGTAACCTATAAGGAGTTATGCAGATAAATCTAGCATAAATGACATGCTCACCAAACTACTGTATAGGCTTCATTCCAAATCACTAAATACAACAAAATCTTTATCCTCTGTGTCACTTTTAACGGTAAACAACTCCCTCAACCCGACAGATAGATAATGCGCCGCTTCCTCTTTCCACATCTATCTTGCTTACATCAGACTCATCACCTCTGCTTCTCGCTAACTCCAAACTTTCTTTCTGTTGCTCAATTACCGTTTCTGGCTGCATACTTCACTAGTTGCAGTTTGTATTCTGCATAATATGATTATCTTTTCTGTGCCATATTTGTATAGCTCTCATCAGTTGCTTTTATAAATTACCGGTGTTGTTCAGAAAAATGTCCCTGCTTCAACAAGGCAAGGTTGAAATTATCAACACAGAAATAGAGCGCCCTCTTGCGGTTCAGTGTGAAAATGACAAGTCAAATGATTTACCGGTAATAAAAATGCAAAACTCAATGGTATAATAAGGTGTTAATATTTCACATATAAGTCACACCAGAGTATAAATTGCATCCCTGGCCAAACTATGAAAATGACTGTGACTTATATTTCGAAAAATACGGTATATGAAAAAAAATCAAGTTTGGCAAAAGAATTCAGGGGAATTATGGATATTAATGACGAGGGATCGAAGAGAACCTCTTGTTTTATGATAACGGTACTAGTGACAGGTGCGAATACCAGTATGGGCCACAAATCGGTTGTCTCATTCAGAATACTGTATATGATTGCATATAATCTGAGATTATATCTATAAAATACACTACTATAACAGGGGGTTGGTTTATATGGGCATAAAACAAATTGAACACAAGTGAGTGTAACACAGGTACAGCCAACCCACGTACCCAATGGCCCACAGCCATGCGGTGTCCTCATGCTCCCACCTCGCCTGAGCTATTCTTCCTGTTCGGTCAATCGGGGCTGTGTTTGAAAGGGACCACATCTCATTTTATTGTAATCTAGTGCGTTGTATTACCTTTTTTGCAGGTAAATAATAGGCACCAATAAAGTGAGTGAAAAAAATGGAACAAAAATGACAACAACGATGGAGTCAAAGAGGGAAATTAGAATAAATTCTTATAAAATACGTTTTATTTGTATGTGTTTTATGAATCTTTATTATCTACACAATACTATTTTTAAATATTTTAGGTATGTATTTATTTTCGTATGTGGCTTTTAAAAGCAGATTCAGGGGGGACTGTTAATATACGATGTAGGATTATACATGAGCATCTACGGTAATTTCATAAAATCCAGTCTTTAAAGTTTTCTGTCAAAATCAATCCCAAAAAAATTACCTATTTAGAAAATTTAAACTTTATTTCAGGTGATTGGAGGCACTTTAGGGTTTGACAGGTACCTGCAACTTAACTCAACAATAATTGACCCTGTTTTATATTGTCAAGTGGTTGTGTACAATAGAAACATTTGGATAAGTAGTCTTATTATAAAATATATCTAGATACATTATTTTATTTAGTGCAACCACTTTTCAAAATATACATTTTGGAGATTTAACACACAATTTTTCCAATTTTGAGATCATTTACTGAGTCGTACTTCTCATATTAATGGTGAAAGGAAAACAATGATTTATTTTGGCACTTGAACAGGGGTGTGAATATTTTGATGTACACTGTATTTCTGTACAGTCGATCTGAGGGGTCATTTTAAACATTCCATGCTGATTGTGAACATCATTGTGCACGATTTTGCAGATTTATTTTTCATTACAGTACATCAATGAATTGACAATATGAGTATTTTTTCTCCTGAAATCGTATTAGATTTTATAGGGAAATACATGAGTATTTATTGTTGTTGTTTTTGGCATTCTTGATTGCATTTGTACATGAGTGCAAAATACACACATTGACAAAGTACATGGGGAAATATGTCATTGTCACCTAAACAATTTAAAGAGGATATCAACCAGCCACAAAGTTGGTGGATTTCTCATAGAAGTAACACATTGTGACTTCAACATTCTAGCCAGCTGCAGAATTTGTAATTCGGTCAATTGGTTTTAATAAAAACAATTTCAGGCTCAATGATGTAAAAGATGGCATATTACAGACAGTAAATAACAGAAATGTAAAACAATTACACATAAATAAATATCTTGCACTGGACGCATTGTACCTGTGTAAGTCCAAAATTAAATCACAATTTCTCTTTAAACAGGCAATGTTGTCGATGTGTGTCATTTGGACAAACAGCCTCATTCTTAACTGGTCCCTAATCTTCTGTAAATGAAGTTTTTCTTTTGACATATCAATCAAGGAGCAGCATTGCTCCTTCAAGCACAAAAGCCAAAGAAAAATAAAGAGTAAAAAATAATTTCATATCAATTTAAGTACGAGGTACGCAAGTTGATGAATAATATCAATAAAAAAAGAGACTGTTGTTGATTAATTTGCATGCCAAGTGGAGATGATCTGAAGATAATTTCTTATACTTGTGATAACTGTGTGAAAACTATGCATGCCAAAAGCAATTTGTAGCAGATTTTCTGGTAGAATAAACGTTTTTTATGACATGCGGAGCTTGACTAGTGTGCCTTTTTATTGTATTTAATCTATTTTTGTGCAACTTTCAACTGTATATTTCGCAGTGAGATGCAGTGAGGTTTGTGTCTGGTGAGGCACAGTCAGATTTAAGGATAAATGGACCTAGATTGTATGTATCATTTGATTGGCAAATAAAGAAACTGTAGCATAGGAAAAACATTATATTTTCTTACATTATTTTTATAAATGAAGTCTATGTGCTGCTGCTCTCAAAAAAGCCTAAATAAATAGGTAATCCTCCATAATGAAAAAAAGTCCAAGCAACAAGAAGGAAAAATACTGCAATACTTGCTGTTAGCTTGATAACACTATCACTAATTATATTGTTTGGGTTTGAGGTTTGCAGCAAATCAGATTCCCCTGTCTCACTATCACCCTCTGCTGTGAGGCAAGAGAATTTTGTGGCTCACTTTGCATCTGCAGAAGCTCAGCAATACTAACCATATCAATAATATCTGAACAGACGCTGCCCCACTTACGAACAAGATATGTTCCGTTCGTAAGTTGAATTTCTACGTAAGTTTGTTCAGTGCTATATTTTGTATATTTAAGGTTTGTTTAATTATGTTTAAGGCTTGTATAAGCAACCTGCATTGTTTTGTACTAAAAAATAAAAATCTCATAAAATAATATACTCTATAAAGATTAATAAAGTGAAGTTTAACTTACTTCTGGAAGATGGGCTTCAAGAGATAGGCTACCTCCTCCTCCGTGGTAAAAGTGGCCGGAAAAAAGCGATCCAACAATTTTCTCATCCGCATCAAGCTTTCTTATTCCACTTTCATTTCGAAAGAAAGGACTTGCATCTTCTTTATAAATGAATACATATAAATTATCTCCATTTATATAGCGCTTTTCAAGTCAATGAAGACCTCCCAAAGCGCTTTACAATGTGCTTCAAATCGAACCAGCGACCTTTTGATCCCAACACAAGCTCTCTACCTCCTGAGCTAATAAAAATGTCAAAGTTCCTGCACTGGAGATACAGTATAGAATGTTTACAAACGAACTAGGAAGTAGAAGCCGGATTTCTTCTTCAGGGTGGATGCTTCTTGAGCTCTCACAGCGTCGAACGTCGGTAGCGGCGGAAAGAAGCACTACAGTAATCTCCTGTACTCGGAAAAAGGTGCACACAATACAAAATCTAACTTACAGCAATGTCCAGATATTTTTCGACATCCCGAAAAAAATGTTCGTCAATCGAATGGTCGTAAGTAGGGGAGCTCCCGTAATATGATGTGAAAATTCTGTGATTTTGAGAAAGAAAATCAAAAAACGGTGACGTTACATGACAAAGAACTTTAAAACTGTATACATACTACAACCATTTAACATATTTTTTTAATTGATACTATAATTCCATAGCCTGCCTTCCCTGATTGCACGTAACATATATTTTGTACCCACATGACATATAAGTTATTTAAGCTATTTATGCTGGACTTGAACATTGAACCTTTGCATCGTGCTAACCACCCAGCCGCCGTGCCGCCTCATTGGGTGACCAAACCCCGCAATTCCAATCCCTAATGTTAAACAATAACAATGTTATAAATCATACATATGACTCAGCCAAGGCTCAAACCAGCAACATCCCAGTCTCGGGGCAGGTGCCCTACCCCAAGGCCACTGAGCTGGTGATATAACATTTTCTGCTTTTGATATATTTAAATTTAAGACACTGCCACGCAATTGGTGACATCCTGCAGTAACATTGTTTTCAAATGTATATTAAAATATTTAATCTAGTGAGACCATTTGTCCAAGCCTCTTCCCAGCAGACCTGAGCCATGGAGGGCCTTTGTAGTCATCGCCTGCATGTTGCTTCATAAACCCAGCGCTTTTCTCTGCCCAAAGCCCAAAGGGGATTTGTGCCGGCTCTTGGGAGGGAACATTGCTCTTTGCTGTCATCTGTCATGTTGGCGCTCCAGGGAGGGAAGGGAGCATCTGTAATTT
This sequence comes from Urocampus carinirostris, assembly GCF_059441175.1. NCBI lineage: Eukaryota > Metazoa > Chordata > Actinopteri > Syngnathiformes > Syngnathidae > Urocampus > Urocampus carinirostris. Next base: position 19,846,451 of record NC_142364.1, on the reverse strand, counting down.
TGCAGACATGATATTGAGATAACAAGCCAAAGCCTCAGCGTAGGAAACAGGCTTTGTCATTTGGAAACTAATTGCTGGGAATTTCTTTCGATCTGGATTTTTCAATAAAAAACAAAGGGATGACATTTCCACTCATAAATCAAGGTATACATATTTTTTAATAAGATTGAATGACATTTCTTGCCCCTTTGGTACTACAGTATATTACTTTCAATAGGTCAGATTTGATACTTTGGGAGCAGCCTGTGACACAACTGTAAATTAAAGTAAAAAACAATACTCATAAATATACAGTATGCACTACCGTTCAAAGGTTTGGGGTAATGTGGACAATTTTGTGTTTTCCATTAAAAAGTCACCTTTTTCTCATCAAATTAGTTGTCCAATGTCTTGGTTCTTTTGCTCATTTTGATCTCTTCCATTTATTGGCCAGTCTCAGACGTTTTCTTTTTCTGTCTTGAAGGTCAGCTTCTCAGAGTCGCCTCTTCACAGAAGATGTTAACACTGGTGTTTTGCAGGGACGTTTTAACAAAGCTGCTAGGAAGGCATCTATTTCTCAAACTAGAGACTAATGAACTTGTCCTCTTCCTTGGTTGTGCCAACCACTTGTCTTTCTACTCTGGTTAGAGCCTTTTTGTGCTGTTCTCTGAAAGAGGTAATATAAATCGGTGTAGGAAGGGATGTTCATTTTCTTGGCAATTTCTCGCATGAAAGAGCCTTTATTTCTTGGAACAAGAACAGACTGACAAGATCAACATGAAAGTGTCTTTCTCTGGACATTCTGAAAGTTTAACTACACCTACAAATGTGATGGCCCAGATATTCGACCAGGTTTTACAGCTTCCCTAACCAGCTAAACAGTTTTCAGCTGAGCTGACATCATTGTACAAGGGTTCTCTAATCGTCCATTAGCCTTCTAATGCAATAAGAAAACACGGTGTACTATTAGTACACTGGAGTACTAGAGTTCTGATTTCTAGAAATGGGCCTTGATACACCTATACACACATACACACACACACACACACACACACACACACACACACACACACACACACACACACACACACCGGACAACGGCATTAAACCTTATAAGGTTGCCGTAAACCTAGAAGAGAGTACAAAAATGCCCTTAGTTTGTAACTATACAGATACATTCTAAGCTAAGGTTAGATAACCTAACAACAATTTAAACAAGAGTATGTAATTTTGAAAAAAACATCAAATAAACAAAAATATTTATTGAAGTAATCACCATATGTTTTGTATTACGGACAATTATTGTCCAAAGCAACAACAAAAGATGATTTGCAATAAATGTTCGAAAGTAGGCGTCTGAGCTGCCATTGAAGTTCTGCACTTCTCTTTTGTTTCTTTTGTTTCCTTTTAGCAACATTTTTTGAGTTAATGTTAGGACTAACATTAACATGTTAACCACAAGAGGGCACTAAAAGACCACTCTATAAGATTCTCAAATGCAGAACAGTTACAGTATACAGTATTATTTAATTGTAACTATGCATTTACAATTTTATCCAGCGTATTTTCCGGTCTATGAGTCCAATTAGGTGTTTTAGCTGCGCCTCATAGTCTGGAAAATACATTATGTTCCTTGTGATTTGTGAGGTCACTTAAACGATTGTAGATTGATATTTAGAAGTAATGGAGTGTATATTGGTGGGACTAGCAAAGTACTTTGTCTTTAATAAACTACTTCCCGAAAATCAATCATATCAATAGGCTCACTGTGTCTTTTCAAGGTTTTTTGGGTGGTTAGTTGGACTTAGGACTGAATTATCGCCGACACTTCTATCCAATACCTCACAAGGCTCTCATGCTGAGCGAATAAAAAACAAGGCAAAGCCAAGAAAAAGTCAACCCGAAATATGTCCTTAAAATAAAATCTTTAATGGACCTCTACAAGACTAAACATTTTTGTTATTGAGTTGGTAAAATTAGAGTTAAAAAGCCAAATTAACTTTTGTCTATACATAGAATAAAATAGAATAGAATAGAATAGAATTGAAACTAATGGAATAAAATAGGTGGCATGGCGGATGGGTGGTGGGCGCGCAGCCCCACAGTTCAGAGGTTCAGGGTTCAAGTTCAGCTACCACAATCTCCCTGTGTGGAGTTTGCATGTTCTCCCCTGCACGTTTGGGTTTCCTCCGGGCACTCCGGCCCTCTGCCCACTGCCCGAAGATAGCTGGGATGTACTCCAGCGTCCCCGCGACCCTACTGAGTATAAGCGGTGCAGATAATGGATGGATGGAATAAAATAGAATGGAATTGAATAGAATAGTATCATGAACCAGAACAGGGTGAGGACCCAAACGCGTGACGTTTATCACACAAGCCTTTTATTTTACGGGAAATAGCGAGTCATGCACGTTAGGCAGCAGTCTGGCGTGAAATGATAGAAAGTCAAGGCCGACGAGATCGATACCAATTGCCAGAGTAGATATCGGACAAATGGGGTCGATACCGGACAGAATTGATAATGAAACAGGACATCAAAAATAAACAGGACAAAAATAGACCGGAACGAAACTGTAAACCGATATTAAACAGGACAAAAATAAACAGGAACAATACCGGACAGGGAATACCCACGTCTTGCGGGGCAGAGGTTCGTTGACAGGCTGACAAAGGAAAAATGAGAGCACTAAGCTTAAATAGACGGAAAGCCAATCTGTCAATGAGCCGCAGCTGGCGCCACACGGGTGGGTCCAATTGGGCACCATGACAACCGTAACAAATAGAATATTCTTTATTGTCGATAATAACAACTACATAAGATGTGACTCTCCAGGATAACCACACAATAAAAACTTAAAAGAGGGAAAAAAAGATGTAATACAATGAGAGGCTAATAGGCAAAATAATTACAAGGTAATGTTTTGAGACTGGCCTGAGTTGTAAGTGCATCTGAACAACAGTTTTATCAAAAAGGAACATATTTTCAAAATAGGTTGAAAAACAAGATATGAATACTCTTTATTTTTTATACATAGTTATGTGTGAACTGTCTGATGCAATCCAATAAGCTAATTTATCAAGTTCGACGTTTGCAATGTGGCTTTTTTCCACATATACCAGGAAGGCAAATAAACTTGAATAAAGACGCAGCTCAAGAATACCATTAAACGAGATTTCCCTTCAAACAAAGACTAAAACGTGACCTGAAACGTGAAATAGGAGAAGGACATCTAGTGGCTATAATAGAGAACTACATCTTTTTCAGCATGGCTTCTATCAATCGATTCGTGGTGAATGAATACCTGACGTCAAGCTGATGAGGATGAAATTAGGAAGCACAACATTTTAGATTTCTTACAGTGAAGTAGGTCCACTATTAATTTAGAAAATATATGATTTTTTTTAAAGTGACGACATATATTATTTATTAATGAAACGGCGACTCTTGTCTTCTCCCACCTTGATGAATAGACACAATGGAAATGATAATACACATTCGATCGTTCCAACTTGAGATAAGTAACAAGCATTCAAATTTCCGATGCCATTGTTTGGCCAACAAACAGTGTAGTTGCTGCACTCTTAAGTCACTCGAGTAATTGGCTCAAGATTCTATATATAAGCGGGATTTAGAAAGTGGACTGTTGACTAAGCGCATGATATACTGTAATACAAAGCGCTTTTTGTGTTTCGGGATGGAAACAATCACAAACAAATTTCAGGGAATAATTGGTTTCAGTGTCATTCTCTCCTTGAATACATGTATGTGTGTATCAGAGGCTGTTAGATGAGTAAATCATACTTGCTCACAAATAAATCCAGTGGAACCTCGGTTCTTGACCATAATCTGTTCCAGAACCCTGTTCGAAAACCGATTTGTTCGATCACCGGAATCATTTTTCCCATTAAAAATAATGTAAATCGTTATATTCCGTTCCAACACCCTGAATGTTTACCTTGAATTGTCAGGGACCAGAACAAGCACTCGGATCCAATAGCGTCAGTTAAAGGATTTATTTGGACAAGGTTCGGTGGAGCAGGCTTGGGACGTCGTCTCTTGGTAGCAGAAAGCCTCTTTGGACGATATGGCAACTCCGTGGTGAAAACGCGTGACGAGTAACGTAGCAGGTAAGTCGGTGGCCGGGACGGAAGAGTAGATCGTAAACCTTTAACAGACAAGGGTCAGGCAACGAGAATCAGACTTGGAATACACAAAGGGATCGTGGTACCTTGAATGTTGGAGGCTCACTCAGGGAAACGAGGAGTACACTCGAACGTCCATCTCTGGACGCTGACAGCTTATGTAGAAAGCTTCCACCAATCAGGAAATCGCGTTCCAGCACACCAGCTGATTACCTCAGGTGGCTCCAGTTAGGTAATCACGACAGAACCCCCCCCTCAAGGGACGGCTCCAGAAGTCCCCCAGGGAAAAAAAAAAATAATCCAAACACGTCACATGGAAACACCGGTAATCCAAGGAACAAAAGTCACAGGCCAGTTACGAATAATCCAAAATACATCACCAATAATCCAAAATGGAAGGCCCAGAGGTCGTCCGATGAACCCCAGAAGGTCACCATCACACCAGCGATCCCCGGGGACGGATAATAAATCCGTTTGCAGCGCACAAAACAAACAAAAAAAAATATCCACAGGTAAACTGAGAACAAACAGCACAGTACCTCAGAATTCTTCAGAGTGAATAGACACCCCTTCGTCCGCATCTGAAGGGGCGGTAGCGGGTGGGTCCGCCGGTGGAAGGGTAGCAGCGCCGGACCTACGACGACGACCACGGCGTGGCGCTGGTTGGTCAGGATGCAGTCGATGGAATTCTGCCACAAGAGATCGGTCCAGGATCTGCCTGCTGGGAATCCATGATCTCTCCTCCGGACCATATCCCTCCCAATCGACCAAGTACTGGAAGCCCCGACCCCTGCGTCGGGAGCGGAGCAGGCGGCGCACTGTATAGATAGGCTCCCCGTCCAAGGAGCGTGGAGCCGGGGGAGGAGGTGGAATGGGTGCCAACGGGCTCTGGCTGACGGGTTTGATTCGGGAGACATGAAACGTGGGGTGCACTCTCATAGATCTTGGTAGACGGAGACGGACTGCTGAGGAGTTGATAATTCTTACTATAGGAAACGGACCAAGATACCGAGGAGCCAGTTTCCTCGACTCAGCCTTCAGTGGAAGATCAGCTGATGCAAGCCACACCTTCTGGCCCACCTGGTAATTCGGAGCAGGACTCCTCCGTCGATTAGCCCCGACGGAATGAGCCTTGCTTGCCCGAAGGAGTGTGGCCCGAGCACGAGCCCAAGTTCGCCGACAACGGCGTGCGTTCGCCGTAGCTGACGGGCAGTTTACTTCCTCTTCTTGACTAGGGAACATAGGGGGTTGGTACCCATATACGCACTGGAAGGGGGACATTCCAGTGGAGGAGCTAACCAAGGAATTGTGAGCATACTCCACCCATGCCAATTGCCGAGCCCAAGACAACGGTTCACTAGAAACCATACAGCGAAGTGCCGTTTCCAACTCTTGGTTCACTCGCTCAGACTGACCATTGGATTGAGGGTGGAACCCCGATGAGAGGCTGACTGAGGCACCCAACAGACGACAGAACTCCTTCCAAAACACGGATGAGAATTGGGGACCCCGGTCAGAAACAATGTCCAGAGGGATGCCATGGAGGCGGAACACATGTTGCTGGACTATCAATGCAGTTTCCTTGGCGGAGGGGAGCTTTGGTAGTGCCACGAAATGGACCATCTTACTGAACCGGTCCACGATAGTTAGTACAGTCGTCATCCCCTCGGATACTGGCAACCCCGTCACAAAGTCCAAGGAGATGTGGGACCATGGGCGGCGGGGAACCGGAAGTGGATGTAACAGACCGGCCGGACGTTGGTGGGATGCTTTGTTCTGGGCGCACACTTGACAGGCGGAGACATATTCCCTAACGTCCTTGGCCATGGTAGGCCACCAGAAGCGTCGGGACAAGAAACTGTGAGTCCGAGCCGACCCCGGATGGCAAGAAAAGTGAGAATTGTGCCCCCATTGGAGGACCTCGGACCGTAAGGGTTCGGCGACGAATAGTCGACCCTCGGGACAGGAGCTGGGGCCCGCCTGATCGGGTAACGCCTCTCTGACTCGGGACTCGATATCCCAGGAAACTGCTGCCACCATACGGGAAGCTGGAAGGACCGTTGCGGGATCCTGAGGTGTTTCATTGGAATTCTGGAATTGCCGGGAGAGCGCGTCGGGCTTCACATTACGAGATCCGGGTCTGTAGGACAGAGTAAAGTTAAAGCGGGTGAAAAACAGGGCCCAACGTGACTGGCGAGGGTTGAGCCGCTTGGCCGATCTAATATATTCTAAGTTCTTGTGGTCAGTCCAAACTATGAACGGCACCGTTACCCCCTCCAACCAATGTCGCCATTCCTCCAGGGCTAGCTTGACGGCCAACAATTCACGATCCCCCACGTCGTAGTTGCGTTCGGCCGGGGACAACCGCCGGGAAAAGAAGGCGCACGGGTGCATCTTCTGGTCCTTGTCAGACCGCTGGGACAGGACAGCACCCACTCCCACATCTGAGGCGTCCACCTCCACCACCAGTTGGCGCGCAGGGTCAGGCACCTGGAGTATGGGGGCCGTAGAGAAATGAGTTTTTAGACGGTTGAAAGCTGCATTAGCCTCGGAAGACCACCGAAATGGCTCTTTAGGGCTGGTAAGAAGCGTGAGAGGAGCTGCCACCGAACTGTAGTTCCTGATGAACCTCCGGTAGAAATTGGCAAAACCAAGGAATTGTTGGAGTTTTTTCCGAGACTCAGGGACAGGCCAAGAGGTGACTGCTGATACCTTCGCAGGATCCATCTGAAGGGTCCCCTCCGCCACGATGTAGCCCAGGAACGAGACTGTCTTGGCGTGAAACTCGCACTTCTCTGCTTTGACAAATAAAGAGTTCTCTAGGAGACGACGGAGAACCAGCTGGACATGTTTTCGGTGTTCATCGAGGGACTTTGAGAAAATTAAGATATCGTCCAGATACACAAAAACAAAACGATTAAGCACATCTCGTAAAATGTCATTTATCAAGGATTGGAAAACGGCTGGAGCATTGGTTAATCCGAACGGCATTACCAGGTACTCGTAGTGACCGGTGGGTGTGTTGAATGCTGTCTTCCACTCATCACCCTCCCGGATACGGACTAAGTGGTAGGCGTTGCGCAGATCAAGTTTAGTGAAGATCGTGGCCCCCTGTAGAAGCTCAAATGCAGAGGCAAGGGATAGCGATTTTTAACCGTGATTTCATTAAGGCCCCGATAATCTATACAGGGCCGGAGTGACCCGTCCTTCTTTCCCACAAAAAAGAACCCCGCCCCTGCAGGAGAAGAGGAGGGTCGAATGATACCAGCCGCCAAGGCATCGGAAATGTACTCCTCCATGGCCTTCCTCTCGGGAATGGACAGGGAGTAGAGGCGGCCCCGAGGAGGAGCGGACCCAGGCAGGAGATCAATCGCGCAGTCATAAGGTCTATGAGGGGGCAAGGAAGAGGCCTTAGCTTTACTGAAGACCTCCCGTAGGTGGTGGTAACAGGCTGGGACCTTGGACAGATTGGGTGGGGCCCTCGTGGAAACAGGATGATTTGGGTAAGGAGCGGCTCGCAGACAGGTTTGGTGACAGTCCATGCCCCATTCAAGTATCGACCCAGTGCGCCAGTCGAAATGGGGGTTGTGTTGCACCAACCAAGGATGACCCAGAACAAGGGGTTGGTTAGGGGAGTGAAGTAAATGAAATCGGATCTTCTCTCTGTGATTTCCAGACAACTGTAGTTCTATGGGTTCAGTTATTTGGGATACGGTGCCTAATAGGTGACCATCCAAAGCCCGAGCTGATACCGGGTTAGGAAGGGTTTTAACAGGTATCCCCATCTTGTGTGCGAGTGACAAATCCAGGATATTTGTTTCGGCGCCAGAATCGATCAGGGCATGGAAGGGCTGAGATGAACCGGAAATAATGAGATTTGCCCGGAGAACAGGTCTATCAGTCTTGGGGGACGATACTAAAGCCGAGCTCAATCGGACGTCCCCTATATCCGACGAGCGTTGGCTTTTAACGGGCAATTGACCACCCTATGTCCCTGGCCGCCGCAGTAAAAACATAACCGTTCGGAACGCCTTCGCTGGCGCTCTTCGACGGAGAGAAAGGTGCGGTCCACCTCCATCATCTCATGAGGTGCGGTAGAAGTGGTTGGGGGGTTCGGTATCCTACTCATGTCTTGACTTTGCCTGGTGATGGATTGGCTGGGATCTTCTCTCTCTCGGCGTCTTGCCTGGACCCTACGGTCGATCCGGGCGGTCAGTTCGATAGCGTTGTCAAGAGTTACCGGAGGAGCGTGGGATACCAATTCGTCTTTGAGATAACCGGACAAGCTATGGAGGTAGGCGTCGACCAGCGCCTCTTCGTTCCAGTGACTCTGGGCTGCTAGAGTGCGGAAGTCAATGGCATAGTCGGCAATGGAGCGTCTCCCCTGGCGGATGTTCAAGATGGAACGAGCAGCATCGACTGATGAGGAACCAGAATCAAATACTTTAATCATTTCCTGGCTTAGCAAACTAAAAGAGGTGCATGCTGTCGCCCCTCGTTCGTATTCTGCCGTTCCCCAAAGGCGGGCTCTGCCAGTCAAATGATTTATTACATAGGCCACCTTCGTCTTTTCGTTCACAAAGGCTCGCGGTTGTAGATCAAAAATTAATCGGCAATTTATGAGAAAGGGGCGGATCTGGGCGGGCTCTCCACTGAATCTCTCTGGCGAACCTACTCGTGGTTCAACACTGCCGACCTGATCAGAAAGAGGCGGAACCGGATCTTGTGGTCGTGTTGCCGGGGAAGCTTCGCACTGTTGCTCAAAAAATTGTTGGTGACGTTGTACTTGCCGGACCAGTGTGGATACGTCATGGGCGATCTGTTGTACCGCGCCTTCGGTATGTAGTAGGCGCTGTAGCGCGGATTCCTGCTCGGCATTTCCGCATTTCTCGGAGGTGGGAAAAAATGACGCTGGATCCATTCTTTGGTTCGAGTGTTCTGTCAGGGACCAGAACAAGCACTCGGATCCAATAGCGTCAGTTAAAGGATTTATTTGGACAAGGTTCGGTGGAGCAGGCTTGGGACGTCGTCTCTTGGTAGCAGAAAGCCTCTTTGGACGATATGGCAACTCCGTGGTGAAAACGCGTGACGAGTAACGTAGCAGGTAAGTCGGTGGCCGGGACGGAAGAGTAGATCGTAAACTTTTAACAGACAAGGGTCAGGCAACGAGAATCAGACTTGGAATACACAAAGGGATCGTGGTACCTTGAATGTTGGAGGCTCACTCAGGGAAACGAGGAGTACACTCGAACGTCCATCTTTGGACGCTGACAGCTTATGTAGAAAGCTTCCACCAATCAGGAAATCGCGTTCCAGCACACCAGCTGATTACCTCAGGTGGCTCCAGTTAGGTAATCACGACATGAATGTTTAACGTAAAGCTAACCCTGGCTAATCGTACGTTCGCGTTATCGTAATCTTCCTTACGCATAACATGAACGTGTAAAAATTAAAAAAAGGATAAAGAAAATAATTATGAATAGGATTTCTTGCCTTTGTGGTGGTCAGCAGAAGGCGCAGGTGGAGAGGGGAGAGGAAAATAATCAAAAGTTTTTCAACCTCTTCCAAAACTTGCGGCCGTTGCTTGCTTATAGCACTCACTCCTTTAGCCACTTCACTAGATTTCACAGCCTCCTTATTCTTTAGTATCGTACTGATCGTAGATTTAGCCATGCTGTATTCACTAGCTGTTGGATTTAAACTGTAAATATTTTATTCTACTGTTGCACAAGCTTCTTTGCATACAATGTGCCTTTCTTGGTTGTGTTTGAAGAAGGAGGAAACAGGATAACACCTTATTTGCGGCCAGATAAGGAACCTGTCTGACCGCAGGCCCACCTAGTTTTTGTTTGCTATAAATAAACGTTGTTGTAAGTTTAAACAGGTGTTGATACAATAAGATGTTTTTGTGAAAACAGATCTGAAACTGTTTTCTGTCACTCCCCTTCCCTTTAGCAGAGAAACATGTAAATTAGGGCGTTCCTAATACAATAAAAGGCAAGGACGAAATATACATTTTCAGAGTATCCAGTAGACTGCCAATGGGTAGACTATGGATATTTCTCACTTGCAAGTAAGTTATACTCACGATTCTTTGTGTCTTTTTTGTATATAGGTTTTGTACATCTGTTGGGTTAAACCTGACATTTATTTGGTCCTTCGAGAGCCGGATTCCAACAAACCTGACGATCCCAGCGTGTGAGTAAAGATCCAGGCAAGTCTGTGGCCACAGCATTAAGACCCTTTTCGGGACTGGTCCTTTTCCTTACAAATTGGGATCCGAAGGTTGACGGAAAGTCCAAAGACTCAGAGAACTGTGAGTAAAACTTTTATTTTAAAAGGGTATGAGTGTGAAGAATTCAAAACAGAGTTAAGAAAATAAATCCTAACAATCCTAGGCACTATTAGGTAAAAGAGAAACGTGGCCAGTAAGACTTAAGACACAGTCTTAAGTAAGAGGGAAAAGGGTTCCTCTCCGTTTCAAAAAGAACTCAAGGGAAGTTCTTTAAGAGGGCAAGGGTTCCTCTAAGTAAAAGGGCAAGGGTTCCTCTCTGTTTAAAAAAGAACTCAAGGGAAGTTCTTTGTTCTTCAAAAAGAGTGAAAGTGAGTGTGAAAGAAAATACTATTACCACTAGGTAATTGTATTTTATACCAAAGCAACAGGGAATAAATGGTGAGCCTTTGTGGATGCCTGTATGCAAGAAAATTCCACCTGCATAGGTTGAAGTGAATTTTACCACAAAAGGTTATTTATCACCATCCTGTTGAAAGAGAAACTCAGTGTTAGAATACAGTAGGTATTAAAAACCACTGAGTCCAAATTTAGTTCTAAAAATGGGAAAGGGGCAAAGTAAAGCAAAACAGAAGCTTTTAGAAGATTTTTTCGTGCTAAGACTGGAAAGTTATTGAAAAGGAAGATTCCTCAGCAATATAACCCCTATGTTACTGGATAAAATAATATAACTTTAATGGGAAGTTGTCCATAGCAAGCATTAGAGAACTGCAACAAAAACTAAGAAACAAATGCAAACAGAAAAATAATAAGATGAGATCACGTGCAAGCAATAAACCTAGAACCTGTTGGTCTTGTGGGAAGGAAGGGCATATTGCTATAAATTGCAGAGGCAACCCTTCCCCACAAGACCATTAGAGTGCATGACTGGGCCCGGAGCCGGGACCAAAGCCTGAAGTGAAATTTGAGATAGAGATCAAGCTAGGGGATGGAAATGAGGAAGAATATCTTTTCAAGGCTCGCCATGAGAAATTTGAAGAACAGGTTTTAAACTTAGAAAGCATACTGTATAGAGAGAAAATAAGAAACCTAAGTCACCAAATTTTGTTAAATTTATTAGATGTTTGATTGTTTGGGCCCTGTGTATGTCTTATGTTATATGTTTGTCTGTCTTACTTGTCAAAAAGAAAGCTAAACGCTAAAAAAAAGTACGTTTTCAAAAGAGCTGAGATTGTTTAAAGAGTGATATTTAAGAAGAATTGATAGAACAGATTAAAGGAGTTGGAAAAAGTAATTTTTTTTTGAGGAATAGGTGTTCACCATAAGGGTGTTTAACACAGGCACCGTGGGCCACAGATGGTTCTGGAGATTTTCTTGCGGTCCGAATTTCCTGTTTTGAGTACAAAAATTGGTAAAATAAGGACTGGGAAGACTAGAAAAAATCTATTTGAGTGAATTGGAATAAATTAATTTGAGATAAAGGCATTTTTATACAAAAGTATTGAAAAAGCGTTCAATGAATATGGAGGAAAAATGTATTGAGTGGAATACAAATGAGTCATATAACTTGTTGCACATCAATATATGTGATTTTCACATTAAATAAGTGAAGCTAAAATAGTAGATTTAATTGGTTTGAAGGAAAAAATTAAAGTTAAGTGAGATGATTAAACGTCATTTTAGCATTAAACTGGTGAGCTAAAAAGCTATTGTAAGAGGGCGTGTAAGGAAGGAATGGTATGTTGAGAATGGATTGTTGGCAGAACAGGTCGGGAAGTTACAAATACAGAAAGATGAGAGTAAGTAAAAGAAGGTATAAAGGGAAAAGAAAATAAATATTAAGAAAAGGAGCATACAAAAAAAGAAAGAGAAACATAAAGGGGAAAGTTAATTAAATATCAAAAAAGATAATTGGTTGAAAATTAAGTGAGACTAACCGTAATACCATAAATTGGGACAAATAACTTTACTTTTTCAACATTGAATTGTGTTAAGTCTAGATGACTAAAAGCAAATGGGTGAGAGTGAAGCACATTATAGAGTGCTTTTAGAGGTCTTCGTTGACTTGAAAAGTGCTGTATGAATGCAGACCATTTACCATTTATAACATTACTTTTATAGAAAAGCTACAAATATAGAATAAAATTATTTCAAGGGGATGAATATCTAATTAAATGCTAATAAGCATGGACATGATATATTGTTTTGCTTTAGAAGAAAAAGAAAGAAATACCACAATATTTATACACAAATAATATTACAGAGGAGAAAATGTACGATATTGGGTAGCAACAGGCCTTAACACATGGTTCAGCGATTATACTGGTCTATCCAGAAAGTCATTTTTCTGGACTATAATAGTAAACTCAGGAGTACATCTAAAAAATAAAAGGAATGACACATTTACTTTGCTAAGGAACAGCAGGAGCTATTAAAACAAATTCCTAATAAACTATGGTCCCAGGGACCCACAGATGTAGGACTAGTAAAAGTAGCACAAACTATAATAATAAGACCCAAAACAGAACATCGGCCCAGAATAAAACAATATTCTTTAAAACCAGATGCAATGGAAGGAATAGAACCAGTAATAGAAGATCTAAAGAAGGCGGGAGTACTAATTGAATGTGCTGAGTCACCCGTTAATACACCGATATTTTCTGTAAATGAGGCACCCCCATCAACATGATGGACAATTGTTCAGGGTTTGATAGCAGTAAATAATACAGTGATCCAAAGGTCCCTGTGTGGCAGATCCACACACGCTATTGAACTCTCTGAAACCAAAGGCAAAGTATTTCACAGTGGTATATATAAGCAATAATTCTTCTCAGTACCAATGCATAAAGACAATCAATTTTGGTTTGCATTTACGTTTAAAGGGAAAATATATACCTACACCTCAAGGGTATTGTGAAAGTCCAACAATTTACTCTCAAGTAATTGCATCAAGTCTGTCTACCTTCGAGCCTCCAAATAAGAGCGAACTATTAACTTGTGTAGATGACATATTAGTAGAACCAGGGAAAGAAAAATAATATTGCATACTAAAAGCAGGAAATCTGAGTCATTTCAAATAATCAAAATTTTGAAATGAGTTTGAAAATAACGACGTATTAACACAGAAAAAGAAATATTGAGATTGGAAATTAAATTTTCTGTTTTAATCTCTAAATGAAATGTGCTTTGTTTTTAAAAGGAAAAAAAAGACACACAGTATTAAGTATTAATTCAGATAAGGTCATGTTTATTTGTATAGCTCTTAATCTCTAAGGATATTAAGGGGCTGCAAAGAGAAAAGACTATTGCAAACCGAAGATTATGATAATAATATAATATAATACAATGCGAGTTGATAAGGCAATTTATTAGTGACAAGTATATGTTGTTTTATATTGAATCAATGAGAAAAGATAGTTGATTATGATTGAAGAGAGAGGAAATGACAATTAAAAAAGATTTGACGTTGAGTTCTATTTGGCATTTTTGAGATTTTTGATATTTAGGCAGTGTGATAGTTTGGAATTTTGATAAGTTTAGCGCCAAAGACAAGATCCCCTAGGAGGACAACTGATAAAAAGTCTTTCAAGAGAAGGTGAAATAAGCCACGCTTAATTTTTAAGTATAAGCATGTTACAATTAACAAATGATTGATAAATACGTAACCAATGCTGACTTATAGTTAAAAAGAAACAATTTCTATGGAAAGAGTGTTTTCAGAAGATAACGAGAAACTGATTGAGCCTGAGTAGGTAGGATCATAGGAATTTAAAAATAGCTGATTAATTATCTTGAGACAGATCATGAAAATTTAAAAATATATCTGCATGGATAAAAACTAATGTCTACATAGTCATTTAACTTAAAGAAAAAAAGAAAACAAAACGTGAACAAAAGAAAAAGAGGCTAAAATAACAGACAAAGTATTGTTTCGTAGGAAAGAAAGATGAAACAGGAAAAAGGAGGACAGGCTATGCTGTAGTAACACATGATAAAGTATTAAAGGCAGAAGCATTAACTCAACATTGTTCAGCTCAAGCTGCAGAATTAGTGATCCTTTCAGAAGCCTGCAAACTTATGAAAGATAAGATAGCAACAATATACACAGATAGCCAGTATGCCTATGCAACAACTCACACGTTTGCACAACACTGGAAAAATAGAGGTATGATAACATCAACAGGAAAACCAGTGACACATGCAAAACTGCTAACAGAACTATTACAAGCAGTGCAGCTGCCAAAACAGTTAGCTATATGTAAATGTGTGGCCCACACACCAGAAACAAACCCAGTTTCAAAGGGCAATGCATTTGCAGATAAAATAGCAAAACAAGCTGCACAACGAAAAATAACAGTTCTAAGTCTAACAGAAAATGCCTTAAAAAACAAAATACTACAAGAAATGCAACAACAATCGCCTAAACCAGAGCAAGAACTCTGGAAAAGAAAAGGAGCACACCTAAAAGATTGAACCTGTAAATGACAAGAAGATAAACCAATCCTACCAAAAAATCTATACAAATGGGCAGAAATAGTGAGACAAGGGAAGATATGTCTCAACAGGAGGGATGTAGTAGGATTGATAAACCAGAAATTGATAAACCTATGGTTTTAACTCCTATTAAAAATAATAATAATAATAATAATAAAATAACAAATTGTAGAACATGTTTGATATGTGCAAAGCACAATGCTCAGGGTAATCTAAGACCAAAGAGAGGACAGTTTCCAAAACCAGATTATCCATTCCAACACATACATATGGACTTTATAGAACTTAACAATAGTGAAGGGAAAAAGTTATGTTTAATGATAATTGGTTCATTCTCAAAATCGATAGAGCTTTTTCCTACAAAACACCCAGATGCGCTAACAGTAGCTAAAGCATTATGCCAAGACATAATTCCATGTTATGGGATTCCAGAAAAGATCTATAGTGATAATGGTTCACATTTTGTAAATCAAAAAAATTAACTAAAATAAGCAATACATATAGACCTAAAAGATCACTGTGCTTATCACCCACAAAGTGCAGGGTTGGTAGAAAAAAAAAAGAATGGAACTATAAAAAAACAGACTTAGGAAGTGTATGGAAGAAACCAAAAGACCATGGACTAAATATCTAGAATTAGTAAAACTGTATATTAACATCACCAGTACAAATGTGCTAACACCATATGAAGTAATATTTGGTGAATTACCATTATTTAAAAATATGTGGGAAACTGATGATGAAAGTACTCTGGTTGATTACATGAGAAAAATATTGCAGCACCAGAAGCAACTGGCGGATCGTAATGATAACGATGATACACTTTCTATGTCTCCATAGGAAAGCCAACTAGTTGAACCAGGTGATTGGGTTCTGATAAAAAGCAGTAAAGATTGCAGAAAAACACATGAGCTCATTTGACACACTGTAAGAAAGTAATTAAGCATGAGTAAAATAACTGTTTCAATGTTTCTATTTTAGCATACGCTTTGATTGTTCTTAGTTGCGTCATTGTAATAGCACTGTGGTACCTACTGGAGAGCTGTTATTCCTCAAGAAAACTTTCAGAGGAAGTCTGGCTACAAAGGGGGCTGCAATTATAGTTTGCAGTCGTCTCAAACCAGTGAAGATTGTCCACAACTCTGGAAGTGTTAGGAGGAATTGCAGATCTGCAGGTAGAATGCTAACAGGTAGAATGGTAGCGGTAGGCAAATTGGTAGTAGCAATTATAGCAACGTTTTTATTGTTATTTGAAGAAAACCTTAATGTGCAAAAGAGAAGAAGAAAAAGTAAAAGAACTCTCAGGAAGACAACTGGGATGGCGTTCCCCAGGTTTCTCCAAGAACCCCACGGGCGCTGAGATGCTTTTCCACCCGGCAGTGGTGAAGCCATATTTGACACTCCTTGCTGAGAGCTCCAACCCTGCAACTCTGGAGGGCGCTGCAGGGTCACTTCAAAACCTCTCACTGGAAGTTTGCGGCATACAACCGTGCTGCAGTGTGGTAGGAAAAAGAACTTTCCATCCTGGTGGAGCTGCTGCGAATGGACAACGATTAATGTGTCCCAGCCGTTGCAAGCACGCCTGCACCGAAAAAGGCGAATGCTGCCACCGCCAATGTCTGGGCAGCTGCACGCACGCAAACAGCGACACGGCATGCGCCGCCTGCCTGCATTATTACCACGAAGGCCGCTGCGTGCCCGACTGCCCGCCCGGCACTTTCAAGTTCGAGGGCTGGCGCTGCATCACCATGGGCCTTTGCTCACAAGTTCACCTGCCCAGCGACGTTCACTTCGTCATCCACGAGGGCGAGTGCATGCCCGACTGCCCCTCCGGGTCCGCACCAACGAGAGTAATCGGATGCTGTGCAGCGCCTGCAACGGCCTATGCGACAAAATCTGCTCCACCTCCGTCATCGACTCGGTGAACGCCGCTCAGTCCCTCAAGGACTGCACCGTCATCGCCGGCAATCTGGACATCAACATCCAGCACCTTCACAACCTCTGGGACTGGACTCAGCACAACCTAACCATCCGTGCGGGACGCCTCTTCTTCCGCCTCAATACCAAACTCTGCATGTCTGAGATCCACACCATGTGGGAGAAAACCAGCGTCACGGAAAAGGCCCAGGAAGGCGACTTTCGCAATAACGGCGAAAGAGCCAGTTGTGAGAGCCACGTCCTCAGGATTTTGTCCAACAGCACGTCCAGCTATGCCATCCGCCTGATGTGGGAGCGCTACCATCCACGGGATTACAAAGGCCTTATCAGCTTTATGGTCTACTACAAGGAGGCCCCTTCTCAGGACATCACCGAATTCGACGGCCAGGACGGCTGCGGTTCCAACAGCTGGCACATGGTGGACGTGGATCTTCCGAAGGATAATAATACGGACCCCAAAGTCGCCATTCACCACCTCAAACCCTGGACCCAGTATGACCTTTTTGTCAAGGCCATTACCATGCGGGTGGAGAACAAGTACATTCCTGGTGCAAAGAGTGACATTATTTGAATTCGAACTCATCCGTCATTGCCGACCGTGCCCAAAGAACCCCGTGCCTACGCAAATTCATCCACGAAGCTGCTGGTCAAATGGTCGCCGCCTCTTTTTCCCAACGGCAACCTGACCTACTACCTCGTCAGATGGCAGCGGCAGCCAGAAGACCGAGAGCTATACCTGCACAATTACTACTCCAAAGAGCTGAAGATCCCGATCCGGATCCCTGCCACGGGATTTAGCGACATGAAGGAGATCAGCAAGCCCACCAAGTCGGAATTGTCCGGGGCCAAGAAGGGTCCTTGCTGCGTTTGCCCAAAGACCCCAGAGGAGAAGGACCGGGAGAAGGATGACCGCGTCTTTCTCAAGCACTTTGAGAACTTCCTTCACAACGCCATTTTTTTGCAAAGACCTCAAGATCGTCGTCGCCGGGACCTTTTTGAGCTGGCAAATGCCACTTCCTTACATTTTCCAGATCTTTTTCAGAAGTTTTTGACTACGGTGAATCAGACAACAAAGTTTAACCTCTAAGTGTAACATGAGTACTATAACATGATTCTGTAACTGAAAATCGAGAGAAGAAGTTATGGATGACAAAGAGAAATAGTGCAAAGTGAATAAACAGGAGGGAAATGTTGGATTTAAACTGTAAATATTTTATTCTACTGTTGCACAAGCTTCTTTGCATACAATGTGCCTTTCTTGGTTGTGTTTGAAGAAGGAGGAAACAGGATAACACCTTATTTGCGGCCAGATAAGGAACCTGTCTGACCGCAGGCCCACCTAGTTTTTGTTTGCTATAAATAAACGTTGTTGTAAGTTTAAACAGGTGTTGATACAATAAGATGTTTTTGTGAAAACAGATCTGAAACTGTTTTCTGTCACTCCCCTTCCCTTTAGCAGAGAAACATGTAAATTAGGGCGTTCCTAATACAATAAAAGGCAAGGACGAAATATACATTTTCAGAGTATCCAGTAGACTGCCAATGGGTAGACTATGGATATTTCTCACTTGCAAGTAAGTTATACTCACGATTCTTTGTGTCTTTTTTGTATATAGGTTTTGTACATCTGTTGGGTTAAACCTGACACTAGCAAGATCCGACCCTCGCACACCTCCTTCATATTTTGCTATTATTTATTTCTTAAATGCAATAGTTGTACGCACTACTTTTCTTTTTTCACCTGTAGCAACTTTGCTGCTTGCACTGACTTTCTTCTGAGGCATAATAAGGGGCTAAAACACCCGCACGTCGCTCAGCATCGCACCCTAGCGTACGCACTCACGCATCACCGGCGTTCGAACTCTGATTTTTTGACCGAACAGCAAAGCAAGAATTTCTCGAAATTTTTGGTCGGACTCCGATTTGTTCGATCTGAGAGGCGTTCAAAAACCGAGGTTCCACTATACAGTATAACATCATACATATATATAGACACAGTCATACCCATGCACAAACACTACCGTACTCTCTCAATTATTCTACTATTATATACTCTCATTCACACACAACACTGACAAGTGAGGTGACTTAAACTAGTTGTGGAAAAACCCCTATTGTCAGAACACGAACAGATGGTGGACCCAAAAGCGTAACGTTTTCACACAATCTTTATTTTACGGGAACAGGGCAGTCATGCGCAGAAACACAAACGCCAGCGATTTGGCAATAGCTGGGCAGAAGAGATCGAAACCGGACAGGACAGACAGGATCGATACCAGATACAGGATACCCGAGCAGATACCGGACAGGGCGGGACAGATGGCATGGATGCGGGTTACTGGATACACGAGCAATATACCGGACAGGCCGGGACAGATACCGGATACTGGTTAAATGAGCAGGATACCGGACAGGACAAAACAGCTACAGCTCAGTTCCAACTTTACTAAGGAACTCCAAATAAAATGAATAAAAATATGCAAATTAATAAAAATGCAAACAACTCTTAAAATAATTTAATTAAACGTCCTGGAGTGTTTTTGTTACACCTTAATGACATAATATGACTTTTCTTTTAGCTAAATCTTTCCTAAAACGTTAATCTGAAACGTTAAAAATAATATATCAGGATGTAAAAGTATTTCTTTAAAATATTAGACATTTTTGTATCACTGGGAATGTAATTTTATGTGCTATAGCAGGGGTGTCAAACTCATTTTAACTCGGGGGCCACACGATAGAACAAACATTCTGTTGGGGTCCGGACTAGTAGATTAAAGAGAAAGAAAAAGAGATAAAGAAATAAGAGAAAGAGGGAGGGAAAATGAGAGAGGGTGGGACAAAGAAAGAAAAAGAGAGAGAGGGAGAGCGCGTGTGAAACAAAGGATAAAAAGTTGTGGGAGAGGAGGAAAAGAAAGGGAGAGGAATAAATAAATCATAAAAGAAATAGAAAGACAGAAGGAGAGAAAAGAGAAAAAAAGCGCGAAGGGTATGACAAAAAAGGAAAAAAGGAAGTTAGAGCAAAAGAGGTTAAAAGACACAGAGAGAGAAAGAGACAAAGAGCAACAAAGGAAGAGAAAAAGACAGAGACAGAGTGGGAGAAAAGAGGTGGAAAAGAAAGAGAGAGAGAGAGAGAGAGAGAGAGAGAGAGAGAGAGAGAGAGAGAGAGAGAGAGAGAGAGAGAGAGAGAGAGAGAGAGAGCACGATAGAGAGATAAATAAATACAAGTACAGTGTCTTTGTGAGAGGCACCTGGCTTTGGCAACATCAAGTTGACATCCTGCAGCTTGTTTTTCTCTTGCACTTCTCTGAGTGTTGTCTCGCGGGACGGATTCAATCCCTTAGCGGGCCTGATTTGGCCCGCAGGCCGCCTGTTTGACACCTGTGTGCTATAGCGTGGGCTATTGCATTATTGATAACCACCTAAATTTTGTGTATTGCTTGAAAAAAACTGTGGTATCAGTATATAGTATTATGTATATATTCATTTATTTACTTTTTTATGTCTTTATTTATTTTATTTGCAAATTGAAGTATCAATGATGAGTGACAGGTGCGCGCCTTCATCAAAAGTACCGTAATTGTTTATCTGAAGGGCGTGGCTATAATTTTTTAAACCCAACCCCCACCGCCTCTCTCATCCTAACCACGCCCCCACTCCACTTGGCCTTAACGTCCGGCCATAATCATACTGTACTCCTTCTAACTAACCCGGGCGGATGGTCGGTCGCTCCTAAGCCGCCTAGGGACTTCTAAAGCCGGCATGTCGTTTTTGGACCAGCCGTGGTGTCCCACCGGCGTCCAGGTGACCGTCCTCCAAGCCCGGGGCCTGAGGGCGAAGGGCAAAGGCGGCACCAACGACGCTTACGCGCTCATGCAAGTGGGCAAAGACAAGTACCAAACCTCCGTGGTGGAGAAGAGTGTGGCGCCCGCGTGGAAGGAAGAGGCCGCCTTCGAGCTGCCCCAGGGCGGCGCGGGAGGCGAGCGCGGCACGCTGAGAGTTCACGTCCTCCACCGAGCCCTGGTGGGACCCGACAAGTTGCTCGGTCAGGCCGTCATCGACCTCCTGCTCCTCGCACAAAACAAGACTCGGAGCAAGACCGAGTAAGTTTTATAAATATCGTGAAAGTTATTTTCCATCTGAGAGTTTGATGATTTCCGAAAATGTATTTTTTCTTAGCATTAGTACCTTCACTTAACATTTTATTTGCACAGAATGTTTAAAACAGAAATCACTTGAGCTGTTATAATCGCCAACCACCATCGAAAGATATTAAAATTATGTATTTATGAAATTATGTCATTATTACGTTTTAATCTCTTCGACTGAAAAAAAGAAAACTGAATGGAACCCTACAGTAAAAAGTCAAGTCACATTAATTTGTATAGCCCTTAATCACAAAAATGTCTCAAAGGACTGCACAGAATTACAATTACACCATCGCCTGATCTTAAACCAACATGCTGGCAAGGAAAAACTCAAAACCTCAGCGTGAGGAAAAAAAAGAAACCTTGAGAAGGGGCCTCAAGTGGTAATCCCCCTTCCAGGATGACCAGGGTGGAATAGATCTAGCATTGAGTTACAGTACACAAACATGGTAAACATCAATAAAAGAGAACACTAGGTAACATGTTGAAGTTGCATGACAGCAACGACGCCTCAAGCCTGTAAACTAGTCCAAAAGGTAAATGATAAATTATACAGTGGAACCTCGGTTCTCGACCATAATCCGTTCCAGAACCCTGTTCGAAAACCGATTTGTTCGATCACGAAATCCTTCTTCCCATTAAAAATAATTTAAATTGTTTTAATCCATTCCAACACCCTGAATGTTTACCCTGAATGTTTAACGTGAACATCAAGCTAACCCAGGCTAATCGTACGTTCAGCGTCATCGTAATCTTCCGTACGAAAGATTACGCTAACATGAATGTGTAAAAATAAAAAAACAAAAACAAAGATAATTTCTGTAAAACAAGTTCATTTTTATTTACGAAATAAGCAACACAAACATTTCTTTTCCCACTTAGATTTAGTGTTGCTTATTATACATGGCAGTACATAAAAATAAAAAAAACTCTGCATTATGTGATCTAATAAGCTCAACAAAACGTTCAAATACAGAGAAAACGTATAAGTTGACAGATATGATATTAGCAATCCACGATCACGTTGTTGTCTCTTAGCAGTGACCGGTTCGGATTATTGCCTAAATGGGCAAGACAAGATCTGTCTTTACATTTTTGTTTATTTTTCCTGTATAAAAATTGTTATGCGGGGTACACTATTTCCAATGATCAAAAAATGTGCGAAACCAGCCCCATAAGATTTTTGTTTTCACAGAATATAAATATTTGCTGAGCTTTTTAAATCTCACTAGTTGGTGGATACATTTGCTGTTCATTTTAATAGTGTGTATTATTTAACGCCTCATAAAGCTGAAAATGGTAATTCATTGAAAAATTATATTGATTTAAATAGTAAGCAAACATTCATGAACTATCATATAAGCATACGTTTTAAAAAATACTCTTAGGTCAAGAAATTTATTTTACATGAAATGAGCCTCACCAATGCATATCTTTCATTTTGCTGCCCAATACTTAAAAAAAATTAAACCTCGCGGAAGGCTCGGCAAAAAAGAGTAGAAAGATGGTGATTTTGGTTGTTTTGAGTCCCCGTAGTTTGTATTCTTGCTTGTGCTTTTTAGTACTCATTTTGGTTGCACTATACCTAGCGATATGTAGTAGTCAAATATTACGTGTCCCTTTTATAGATTTTTATTAATACTACTGTTGGTTGGTTGGATCCCTTAACCACTAAGGTCGTAGGGGCACCAGTTCCTGTGGTGTGTCTTGGGCAAATACAGCCTGGTGGCCCCCATCCCTCTCAAGGCCAACAAATTTCTCCATCTGGGATTGTTTACCGTGTTAGACAAATGTGCACCACAGAAACTGTAGGAAATGTAAATGACCACAATTGCATGTTAGGGCAGATGTAATACTATTTTCTTTTTCATTTTTGTCCTGAAATATTGAAATGAGCAAAATGATCTGCCATGTCAGTTAAATATTTCCCATTTCACTAGAAAACACATTGCAAATTTGATCAATTAAGTCTGTCTGAAATAAGAAATTATCTGCCAATGATGCATGTTTTTTTTTTTGTTTTTGTTTTTTGTCAACATTAAAAAAATATAAAGCGAATATCATCCCTCTCCCTCTGCTCCCCCAGATATATTACCAACATTGATTTTTTTTTTTGTATCAGCCTTTAAAACCAGTATCTGATTGTTTCAGACCACGGCCCGAATCCCAAATGTCAGCAATTTTCGGTGCAGTACATTGTAATTTTTCACATTTATGGAGCCTAAAATATGTATAATTAATAGACAATGTTTGTATCGCTTTATGCATGAATTCTTACATTTCATACTGAAAAAAATGCTTGGTTATCCAACTTGATTGAAGTATTTAATAGGTTACCTCTTTGATATCTGATGGATAAGAGAGTGACACTTTTTACAATGTCCATTGTATTAAAAAAGAACCATTTAGGTCTATGGAGTTTCTACCCGTCAAGTGTCTGAAGATAAAAAATGAGTCCGTGAATAAGCATTTGGGAAATATTTAGAATTATAGAATCGGATGGACATGCTGATTGACCTATGGATAAGCCGCGCCCCCTTTACTTATGCCGACAAACCTTCAACATTCTGTGAAGAGCGCTATGGCAAGACACAGTAGGAGACATTTCACAGGAGGCAATCGATGCTTTTCGGGCCCAGGAAGCTCACACATCATCTCAGTCACCGAAAGGGCCTGAACTATGCATTGGATTTGATTTTAATTGTTCTATAGTGATTTAATTGTTGAGAAAGTCAATGAAAAGCTTCAGCTAGTCTGAGTCCTATCTGCATATTTTCCCAGGACAAGCCTTTTTACCATCTGTAGGCCACCAGGAATGTATCTCTGTAAGTTTGGTGCTACAGTATTTACGTTGAATCATTCAAGCGTAACATTGCCAACATTTGTTATCTTTGTTTACAAGTAGGTTAAAGAAGCTAACCTCCAAAAGTTAATATATAGGCTAGGTTCACACTGCAACGTTTAAGGCTGAATTGGGTGAAATCCAATGTTGACTAGAGCCCTTGGGACAACAGCTGACAACTTACTAATGATTACCAATGTACAAAACTAGCACATATCAGGCCACTGAACTCCCAGTAAACGAAAATGATGTATAACGTAGTCAAGATGTTAGAGATGTTAACTCTATAAATAACTTAATATTTCTCTCCAGCAAAGTGACAATATGTTGCCTCAAATACTATGTTTACTTACCTTAGAACAGATGTAGATGTCCATATTAACTTTATCCACGTTGAGTTGGTGCTGTAGTCGACGCATGACTTGTTTCGATTTAGACATGGTTAAATCGAGTAAAAGATACCCCACATCGCCCAGCCTCTCAGGATACCTCGTATCGGATTTGAATGTACCCCATGCACACCGTTTAACCATTTTAAAGTTTAAAATCTAAGAAAAAAAACACGAATTGCAATGTGATTGAATGGACATGCCCGGCAGAGCTTGTGTATAGTTTGCTATGCGCACATTGATTGGCTCATCGCGTTTGAGGGCGGGGCCTAACTATAGGTCAATTGCATGTCTGCATTGGATAAGAAAACCGCCAGCCTTGGGTCTGCCAATACAAAGGAACTTTAAATGACATTTTACTCTTTATTACTGCTCTCCGCTATTCTTACTCTTCTCTGCTACCTGAAGGGTTTTGTTTTTTTCCTTTTTTTTTTTTTTTCATTACAATGGTGATCTGATTCTGCTCAAATTAAATTCCTATTTCCACTTGCATGCTGCGTACTATCAAACTGAAACATAGAAAGTGTTGTGTTATGCTAAGCTGCTCGTAAGTAGTTTATTCCGCCGCCATGTGACCTCCTGCATACCAGCCTCTCTTCTTACCCTTCTTCTTATTACCGGCGTGACTCCTGCTAGGATTCCCTTCCTTTTTCCATCTTTCCTGGTTGTTTTTCTTAAATTGTATTTTAATGTTTTATTGTCATTCGGTAACGCTTTCGTACTGTTGGCGAATGCACCTTGCCTGAGAATTTTTTTTTTTTTTATCAGTCCAAGGCCTCACATTCCTGGCTGCTTTATCAGTGAAAATAAACAGTGGGTGACCTGCAACGTCATTTATGAACAAAAACAGCACTCTTCGTCCCTGTGAAAGCCTGTGATAATCAAATTGTTTCAGCGTAGCATAACATAGTGTGAATAATCTTGTGTGTATGGTTTGCTGTATAGATAAAACAATGTAACTAAGAGATGGACTTTGGTAGTGAAGCAATTACTTGCTCTGCGCTTCCGATCAGATTTTATTTGCTGCACCGAAGTTATGTTTTCATTAGTGTTGCTTTGATAATTTATTTCTATTCATGCATCGTTTCAGTTTCCTTTCATTGTTATTTAACAATAATCCATTACAAAACAGGAGCGTTTTTTAATGTAGCTTTTGGAAGTTGGATTCATAAAATGATTCCAACCCCAACTCAATTCAGACAGGTTTTATTGTATTAATTTAACTTAATATAGGCAATCTTGTTTGATTGTTAGGACCCCAAAATGAAGGTCTAATTAAATGCTTACGATTAGAATCACAACAATTTAACCGGTAACTATCAAGTAAACGATGATCAAATTAATCACCGATTAATTCTTAAGATAAGCATTTAAATTAGAAATTATCCTAGCCTTTACTATCTAATATTACTAATAATCTAATGATATTTTCTGATTCCTACCAATTACCTGTGTTGAATCAAAACATAACATTTTTGCTCTCGTTCGAACCACACTTAATTGGTCGCAATTTGGTAAATGTGTTATTTTTTTAATTTACTGACTGAATTTTCCATAAACTTTAATCCAAATGAAACTTATGTTCTGTACAATCATTTCATTTTTTATATACAAAGCAAATTGTAAATAAATAAAAAACTGAGTGGCTCAAAAAATGTAAAAAATCTGCTTTTAAAATTTTAAATTGAAAAAAGTATATTCATTAACTGCCTTTGGGTTGATAAATATTAATGACCAACTCTTGTATTGTTGTTGTTGTTGGTTTGTATTTTTTTTGTATTCTATAAAGTATTAAAAGGCAATGTGATGAACATTTTTGAGGTTATACCTTTGACGCCATCTCATTTTTATGTTCAATGTACATTCAAAATTTTCCAATTTAAAGTACAATAATTAAAAGGAGAACTTCATTGTTGATTCAGCAAACATTAAATTGGTTGATTGAGCCATTTATACTAACTGCACAGCAATACGGCAGCGCCATAGTTAGCCCGTGTGCGGCACAGTTCTGAGGTCATGAGATCGAACCTTCCTGTGCGGAGTTTGCATGTTCTCCCCGTGCTTGGGTGGGTTTCCTCCGGGCACTCCGGTTTCTTCCCACATTCCAAAAACATGTCAGGTTAATTGGCTGGTCCAAATTGTCCCTAGGTGTGAATGAGCGAGTGAGTTCTCTGTCTCCGTGTGCCCCGCGACTGTTTGGAAAGCAGTTCAGGGTGTCCCCTACCCACAGCCTGAAGATGGCTGGGATGGGCCCGAGCACCCCCGCGACCCTAATGAGGATAAGTGGTGCAGATAATGGATGGATACTTACTGTAGATGAGAAAGTCACTGTTTTCTGATGGGGCAAATGTGGAATGCCTTGACGGAGGTCTGTTGCATTAGAGGTTTTCCACTTATAAATGTGATCAAATGCTTAGCAGAGCCAGGAAATAATTTAAAATGTTGACATAGCTAAACTTGGGTCTTCAGCAATGTGAATGTTCCTATCAAGGTGGTTAAGCTAGAGACATCGAAGCAGTTTGTAGACCCGAGGCACTGGTGAAAGACCTCTGTAGAAAATTTGCTCGAATTGCTTGCATGTAAACAGTTGACTTATGAGAGCGCCTGTGCATATTTGCGTGAAATTACACAAATGGATGCCTATTTCCCAAAATGTCTTTGAGCAAGCTGTCGGGAATTTTACAGAGAGGCGTGAATGCTGCTGTGAGTGCCACGTGCCAAGATCTAGCAATATGTCTCATTTTGCTCCCTGTTCTTTTAATATGCTCAGTCGTGTATTTAGTAATTTACTTCGTCCTTAGAAAAATGACACTTTAAGTTATTCAAAAAGTTAATCCAAGCACACTATCAAAAATTCATTATGACATCTTTACTATCATGTGTAATGTAATTTATACACTTAGACTGTAAGGGTAAAGCTAAACTGGGAGAATACATGAATAGCTGCAGATTTATTATGGCAGAATGCAGGGCTATGTATTACTATTGTTTCAAAAACAACCAATGAAGTTTGGTCAAATTGAACAAATTTGTGTTTTATTCCACTCTTGACCCAACTCATGGGGTTTTTTTGTTATGTTTTTGTTTTCTAATTTATTTGTCTTTTTTTCCGTTTTACCTGTTTGTTGACTTGGGAATTAAATATTATCTCAGGTTTACTATTTTTACAAATAAATAACTGGACTAAATTTGGCTTTCATAGAAATATCCAAGAAAGCATTACACAATGCAAAAGAGTGAATACAGCATATACAAACCATTGTAATTGAATGGTCTGTAAGTTTAAAAAGGAATTTGAGAATTGTTAAATATTTGTTTGTTTGTGGCATTTTATTCGAGCACAGCGCAAAAATATCAACAACCCTTACAATTACAAAAGAACACAATATTTGCAAAGAAACAGCTGTAAAATACAGGGATATAATTTATAAACATGTGCCTCAAAGGTAAGCCTAAACAGAAGCTTTTAAGTACCTACCCTTTTTTTTCCCTAAAATAAATACTTTTTTTTTTTTTAAATTAAAACCAGGGACAAAAACTTTACCCCTCATAAAGAAAATAAAAAAAGAAATGACATTTCAGGGCTGCAATTATTCTATTAGCAACTCCCACAACATCTAATACCCTAAAAAACTCTGGGTATATTGTATTATTCCTTATTAGCATATTTCCTAAAGGGACAGTGTGTTGAAATATTGAAATCTATATTGATAAACAAAAGAATCCCATAAAGCTCATGTGTCGTCAGTCTTAGACTGTAAGGTGGCTCAGAGACCAAATTTTGAAACCCTTTTACGAGTTAGTATTTTGGGACTCGCAGAAAAAATGGCGGCAAAACATCAGCCTCTGACGAGTTGTTAAGGCAAGTGTTTCTCACCTGGTGGGTCTGCAATCAAAAGTTGGTCGCGAACTAGTTTTCAGTGGGTTGCGAGACTTTGCCTGGGAAAACTAATGCAAATGAAACACTTCTTAACACTAGATGGCAATAATAACCTGCAAATGAATGTTGACTTCCATCATTTCACACCACAAAAAAGACAAACTTTTCTTTTTTTTTTTAACACAAGTTAAACATGGCTAAACGCAGATACAGCTGAGAATATGGATTTTATAGTATCAAAGAGGGCGGCACAATATTAAGCCAATATTTTTTTTCTCTTTTATAATTAGGTCTTATTTACCACTAGGAGTCACTTATTAACATGCGGTTTCCTTTAAAATGACTATTATTACTTGAAGTAGTCTTGGTTTCGCTGGTCATGGTTTGTTATCTTTGAAAAGTGGTCATGATTATTGTCGCAGCTTGTAATTTAAGGCTGGGCTGTTAGTTCCTGAAGTCAGACCAGTTGAGAACCACCGGTTTAGGGTGTGATCGAATACGCATCATTAGTCCTAACGCACTCCACCCTGTCTCTGCCTCTGATGTCCAAAGCTTTTCTGGTCACCTCGATGGTCTGCTCTGATAACTTTGATCCACTTTTGCTGCTTAGACACTTAGCAATGCTGAGCTAACTCTTCTCACGTTCACACAGCTGGCCGCTTGCGATAAGAGGTCTCCGCCAGAGTAGCCATTGTCTAATCATTGCTGAGCACTGCACAGGACAGGATGCGAGTGTGTTTTTGTGTGCACAAAAAAAAGGAAAATGCTTGTTGACAGGGTTGAGTCATAAACTGGCCCTCCACTTTGCACTCGAGTGTCGGATGAGTCCGTTCTACGTGGTCATCGTCACTCAAGCGTGAAGTGAAGACTTCCCTGACTTCTTCGTAACTTCCCTTGTGTCGCAAGTGGGAATCATTCACTTCTCTTTTTTAACTTGTTACTTTTCTATCAATGAGAAGTCCCTTGTCAACGCTTTATGTGCAAAAAATCCCCAATGGAATTTGAAGTAAAAGTTTAATCGGTCACATTTTAAGATGGGATTCTTCATGTCATTAAAGCCCCGGTGTCTAATATGTAACTACTAGATGACACTTGTCTAATGCTGCTACACTGTGCTCTTTTACAATGGTTTTCTTTCGCAAGTAGCAAGACAAACATGGTGGCAATCTCTAGGTATGGATTCTTCTTTGTAAAAGATGTACGAATTTGTCGACCCTTTTTTTTTTTATATATATAAAAATTGTTATAATGGATCATATTGCCTAGTATTCAAATCAATGTTTTTTTATTGATTTTTTTTTGTACCACTAGGAGCAACTAAACATTACTCACTGTCCCTTGAAAGAATAAACTTCATTAAAAGTGGGGTGCGTATTTTAAGTTGTCCTTAAAAACTTGAAGGTAGAATATTTTCTGTATTTTGTGTTAATGCCCAACTGAGGTTAAAGAACCCTTAGAATTTTAAATCCTCCTCTTCTATCTGATATTGTATTACTTTCAGCAATGATGTTCGGCCCGCGGAACACTTTAGGTAGGGGGGAAAGGAGAGTTGATGGTGACTTTATGCTCGTCACCACAGTTTTTTGTTAGTGTATCATGAAAATGGTGAGAGTAAGAAAAGGCCTGTTTCAAGCACTGTCCTAATGGCCACCCAAACCCCCCAAAAAGATGAAAAAAGAAGGGTTTATTAAAGCTGGTCTAGGAAATGCACGTGCTTGCACACGCAACAAAATGAGTTTGACAGAGACTGCAATGATGACACAAGCCAGAAGATGGTGGCAGTGAGTAAAAAAAGTTTCATACAACACCTTTTAATTAGTTTTGCTTGAAGTTTAGACTTTATCACATTATAAAGCTTTTAATACAACTAAGGCGTTAAGATTGTAAATAGACCATTGACTTAAATGTATTTTGGGTCAAGCTTCATTTAAAGGGACACTGTAATATTTGAACACTAGATGTCGCTATATTTCATAGTGCTACTAACCACAAGGAAGATTCCAAACTCAGAGACTCAAAATGATCAAACCATTTTCTCTTTTTCTTTTTTTGCCCAGTCTTTCACAACATTTTTGTTTTCAGGGGTACCCCTTGAAGCAGGATGGCAGACAATCATGCCAGCTCCTTTTTTAGGTGGTCATGTAAAATAATTTTGAAAAATTCATCTAAGACTATTTAAAAAAATACATGTTTATATGACAGTTCATGTATTTTTGCTTAATATTTAAATATTGTGTTACAACTTTGAGGTGCTAAATGTTACACAATGTCCCTTTAAGTCATAACATTGTGAAAAAGACTCACCGAAAAGTGATTAAGTAAATGTGATTCATGCACTGAAGATTTATTAGTAAGCATTAAGATGAGTATTCATTTCTAATGATCAAAACTACTGCCCAACCTGTGTCATATTCCAAATACTAATTATATTATATTTGAATGTCCAAAATAAAGCTATTTCCCCGCTTTGTGGCAAAAAAACCACTACATCAAAGATTGCCTCGAACTTCAATCCTTTCAATGTGTTTAACTTCAAATAAGTCTATGTAGCTGTTTAATGAAAATGTACAAGCTCTATGTTAGAATATTAGGGTTTGTATTGGTGTGCAATTATTTCAATAGGACAGTATGTATTATTTAGCGCCTCCTAGATGCTCAAAGAACTTCGTGCTAAATGTTAAGCAAAAATACATGAGCTATAATATAAATTTACATCCATCCATTATCTGCACCGCTTATCAGTAGGGTCATGGGGGTGGTGGAGCCCATCCCAGCCATCTTCAGGCAGGGGACACCCTGAACTGGTTGCCAGCCAGTAGCAGGGCACACAGAGACACAGTTCAGTCGCCCAGTCACACCTAGGGACAATGTGGACCAGCCAATTAACCTGACATGCATGTTTTTGGAATGTGGGAGGAAACCGGATTGCCTGGAGGAAACCCACACAAGCACGGGGAGAACATGCAAACTCCGCACAGGAGGGCTGGTAGCTGGATTTGAACCCAGAACCTCAGAACTGTGCCGCGGACGTGCTAGCCACTGAGCTGCCCAGCAGCCCTAATATGCACTTTTCTTTTTTAAATACTTGTAGGTGAGGAAAAATGAGCATTTGATTTACATAACGTCAGCTTCACCCAGAGGGAGGTAACATAAGTGTCCACAATTTTGCTTCTTTGGGCATCCAAAAATGTCAAAAAGGCTGGTCAAAAAAGGATAAGGCCAATTTGAGTCACTGGAGTTTGTAGTTTCCCTTGTGGTTTTTAGCACTCTTTCAGTTGCACTACACTATACATCAAGTAGCAATCAAGTAATAATTTAATACACACTGTCCCTTTAGGAACTGGAAGTGGATGGAATTTGCACTTTGCGGACACATAGTGCTTTTTTCTTCTTAAAGTTGAATACAGTCTCCATGCTTTGACATGACTTGTCTAAAGATGGAGGATTGACAAGGAATTGCATACTCTGTTAATCCTGATAGGATATTCAATTACTCGGGTTGGCAAAGTAATACAAATCAGACCTGACTTCAGTAAAATTGGGTTAAGGCAACCATAATGTTTATTCATATGCTAGATATTAGGTTTGTAGTCCATGCGGTGGATTCGTTTTAACCATGTCATTGCGAGCCAATTTTAGTCATGTTTTATGAAACAAGATAATTTGAACCACATCGTTTCAGGATTACTTCATAGCCCGCAGCACTAAATACCAGCGAGACCCCTGTGTAGATGCACACACAACTTCCTCATTTCCCCAGGAATTCAGTTGGAGCTGTTTGTTCAGTGCTGACCTCAGATTTATGCCTGATAAGCACTTAATATGCTGCCTCAGTTATTTTGTAACATTTTTTGCACCCCTCTAGAATCTTCAGATCTAAGCAGTGTTCCTTGTCCTGTCAGGCATTATTCATTCGGTTGTAAACATAATGGTTTTAGTTTGACCCCAAGAAGTTCAAGAATACTGGACGAAATATTCCAGTTGGAATTTAACAATATAAGCATTCATTCACACTTGGTGTCGTAGTGAAGGCCAACATCTGCGCTCTTTTTTCCGTTTTGTAAACCTTCCTATGTGCTCATTTTCTGTTCAGTGGGAGTAGAATCATAGTTTCCAGTCAAGAATAAGGCGGTACAACCTTCTTGTGCACATTTCGTCGAGTCAAATAAGCAGAGGGTCATAACGTGCTTGCATAAAACGAAACCGACCAGAAAGTGCTGGATCCTCTCAAATGAAAATGTGATCAGAAACGGACCTTTTGCTTTTATTAGCAAGATATGACCACAAAATTGTTGATGGGAATATAGTAAAATAGATTCAAATAATAAAATCTCTTTTTGTCTTGTTTGCAGGTTGTTTTGCAAATTTTAAATATTATTTTTTTTTTTTATATATTTGCCCCGAAAAATCTTAATGCTTAGTTCTCGCCCCACATTTAAAAACTAAAAAAAACATAGTTGAAAAAAAGGACAATATTTCCAAGTAAAATGTTCCTGTTCTGTTATAGTTCCACACTTTTATTGAATTGAATTTTTACATGCAATTATGTTTTTTTCTCAATGCTTTTGCTGCTCCTGAGAAAAATATCCTAAAAAATATAGTACAATACGAAAAAACAGCAGATACTTTAGCTCATCATTAGTATATTTATATTCTCGTTTTTTTTTTTTTTTTGTACTTAAATTTTATGGAGCTGCAAGCATTAGTAAAATTGAGGAAAAAATGGTCACCTGGCCTTTCTTTGTCATGTACTTTCAGGACACATTGTTACATATTACCTATGTATTTTTAATAATGTACATTGTTTTGAGTATTGTTACCCAATGCAAAATCCATTGCATTATGGTCAACCTGGAAGGGGGATTACCACTTGTGAGGCCCCTTCTTTGGGTTTCCTATTTTTCTGATGCTGAGGATTTTGAGTTTTTCCTTGCCCTCATGTTGGGTTAAGATTAGGGGATGGTGTCATTGTAACCTGTGCAGTCCTTTGAGACAAATAAATATGACCTGACTTGACATGGGGAAAACCTATTATTTTTACTTGAAAATGTCCTTATGTCGTTTTTTTCAATTCCTTTGCAATATTTGGGCATAATTAGTGTGGCGCCACACTAAAAAATCCAGTTGAGGTGAGGAGCGTCATTTGAGGTGTCCTCAAAAGCTGAAAGTTAAGTGTTTTTTCTAAGTATGCCTTCACAATGCTGAACTGAGTTCAGAGGGCCTCTCTATCTTTCGTTGTGTTTATCTTCTTTTATCAGAACTGTTAGTGGCAGGACACATTAGGTTCAAGGATAGGGGGCTGAGGGGAATGCTGGAGAATAACTCCACGCTCGTCTCTGCAGTTTTTTAAATTTCTATTTACCAGCGGAGCATAAAAATGGTGAAAGTAAGAAAAGGCCTCCTTCTTGTAAAGTCCAAACTCTAACCCAAACCCCCAAAAAGATGGAAAAAGAAATGCATATGATTGCACATGCATCATGAACAAATTGCCTCAGGCAGCAATCATGACTTAAGACGGGAGATGACGGCAGAGAGCAACTAACTTTCAAGTCCTACACTCCTCTTTTTAAAAGTAAGTTGGAAATTACAAGTAAGGGATAGGATTTTGTGAGAGTAACTGACCCAACATCAAAATGAATTTCAGTGATGCACAAGACTTTGTATACCCTTTTTGGGGCTCGCCCCAAATTCAAAGCTAGAATGCGATCATCAGTTGAACTTCCAAATCTAACCAAACGACCATTGATCGTCCATTTTGACTCTGTGTGACATCATTTTGAGTTGGCTTTATCATGTCATTTGAAGAGAGTGACATGGTGCATCCTTCTGTTTTGCATTTCTCTCACGCAGATGGTTCAAATTGATGGACAAGAACGGCAAGGCGGACAAAGACCGAGGCGAGGTGCTGGTGGACATCCAGTTTGTGAGGAACAACATGACGGCCAGCATGTTTGATCTCTCGGCTGTCGGCAAGTCCCGATCCCGTCTTGGCAAGCTCAAGGACAAAGTCCGGGGCAAGAAGAAAGAACCGGATTCGGCGTCTCCGAATATCACGCAGGTCCTCACCGACAGCGAAGAAGAAGAGGATGGCGGTGACGTAGAGGGGGCCGTGGGCAAAGAGAAGAAGAAAGTGAAGATCAAGTCTTTATTCGCTCAAAAGTCCAATCTCCAGAGGAACATGTCGCAGTCGATGTCCGTCCTCCCAGCCAAGAATTCGTCACTGAGCGGCAGCTTTTCGTCCGGGCTCAATGTGGACATCTCTGAAGGTCAGTGGGCTTGTTTGAATGAAGAAAACATGGCTGATCAGTCACTGGATCTCCTTTTTTTGCAAATTTTTTTTTTTTTTTTGGTAACTCTTGTTAATTTCTCATTCGCTCTTGATGACTTATATTGACGTCTTGTATTTAAGAGTTTTGCCACTTTTACAGTAAACGCCCAATATTGATGCATTGCATTTCATTTATATACTGTTATCCAGTAGTGTCAAAAATTGCAGCCCGCAGGCCGGATAAGGACCGCCGACACGGATTGAATCTGGCCCACGTGACAACACTGAGAGAAAAATGAGCTGCAGGTTTAAATAGGTCCACTTGATGTTGCCAAAGCCTGTCACCACCCGAAAAGACACTGTAGCTGTATTTATTCCCATATTTATTTGACAGAATGAGTGAAAAGAAGAAAACAGTGACGGTCTTTTTATTCCTCTTTTATCTTTTTTCTCTGCTGCTGCTCTTTTTTTCTTTCTTTCGCTCTTTCCTGCCTTCTTTTTTTCTCTTTTGGTCTTTATTCTCTTTTCCTTTTCTCTCATTCTTTTTCTCATTTTCAGTCTTTTTCTTCTCTATTTGTCTTTCTCTTGTTTCTGCCGCTCTTTTTTTCTCCCCCCGCTCTCTTTCTTGCTTTGTCTCCTCTTTCATTGTGTTTCGCTTTCTGTTTTTATTCTTTCTCCATTTTTTTCTCCTTTTCTCTCTTTTATCTTTTTATTTGTCTTTCTTTCTCTTTAATTCCCTCTTCCTCTCTTTCGTTAATCAACTAGTCCGGTCCACGTGAGGGTTTTTTTCACTAACCTGAGGCCCCAAAACTCAAATGAAATTGATACCCCTGCTGTAATCCCTCGCTTCTGGTTGAAAAAGGATCTGCGATCCATTATCCCCGATCGCAAATTGCTGAGAGCAGGGGCTGGCTGTGCATGTTTTTGTCAAACCTGGCAGTTCTTTTTCTGCCGTTTTGTCCACCTATATGTAAACTGCCCTTGTACAGCCCCAATCCATCATCTTCAATCACGCATTGCTACAGGCAAAGCACACTTCTGTCGGACGTGGCAACTAATTTTTTGATGTTGGTATTTTTCCGCCTAAAATAAACTGCACTTGTTTGGCCTCAATCGATTATCCTCAATCCTGTAGATTTTTGCATATTGCATGTGGGTTCTGGTCCCCATTAACTGCAATAAACTAGGGATTAATGCCTTTTCTTTTAAACCTGTATCCATTTCGAAATGTGCTCTTTCTAAATAGGTAAGAAGAAGTTCAAGTTCATGAAACACAAACGCTCTGGTAGCTCGGATGGCAAAGAGTCGTCTTCTCAGAAACGCGCCACAGCAGAGAAGAGCAATCTGTGCATCAACGGGAGTCACGTTTATTGCGAGGAGCCTCCTGCTCGGACCGCCCGCATCGGCTCCAACTTCAGTCTGGCCAGCTCAGGCCACGGGTCGATGGAGGACGTTCCAGAAAGCTCCCCGCCGTCGGTCAACTCCCTCCCCGCTATAAGGCAGTACACGCCCTGGGAGGAAGAGGAGGAGGAAGAGGAGCAAGAGGTGGGGGATAAAATGACCAGCATTGATTTGCACCTCACAGAGAAGGAGAAAGAAGAAGAGGAAGAGAAAGAAAAGAACGAGGAAATAGTCAGGCAGCTGGCAGAAAAGAGGATCAAGAGCCAAGAAGAACTGGAACAATTAGATCAAGAGGAAAAATGGAAGAAACAAGAGGAGAGAAGATATTGCCTGGGAACATTGGAAGAGAACATGACACTGGAAGATGAGAGAAGGGAAACACCGGAAACGCTTGAAGAAAAGGGGAAGGAGGAAGAGAAAAGTCTAAACTTAGAAAAGGAGCAGAAGACGCGTGAGATGGAAGAGAGAAGAGAAAAAGAGGAGGGGGTAAAAAGGCAAGAACTGGATAGAGTTGAGGAGGAAAAGAGATTTCAGGAAGAACAGAAGAGGATAACTCAAGAGAAGATGAGAAAAGAGGAAGAAGAGAGGATACGACATGAGGAAGAGCAAGAACGATTAGCGAAGAAGAGACGAGAGGAGGAAGAACAAAAACGCTTACTGGAGGAGAAGAGACGAGAGGAAGAGAAAAGGAGAAATGAAGAGGAAATGCTGAGAAGGCAAGAACTGGAAAGAGTTGAGGAGGAAAGGAGATTTCAGGAAGAACAAAAGAGGAGGATTCAAGAGAAGATGAGAAAAGAGGAAGAAGAGAGGATAAGACATGAGGAAGAGCAAGAACAATTAGCGAAGAAGAGACGAGAGGAGGAAGAAAGGATAATGAGAGAGGAGGAAGAACAAAAACGCTTATTGGAGGAGAAGAGACGAGAGGAAGAGAAAAGGAAAAATGAAGAGGAAATGCTGAGAAGGCAAGAACTGGAAAGAGTTGTGGAGGAAAGAAGATTACAGGAAGAACAAAAGAGGAGGATTCAAGAGAAGATGAGAAAAGAGGAAGAAGAGAGAATAAGATATGAAGAGCAAGAACGATTAGCGAAGAAGAGACGAGAGGAGGAAGAAAAGATGATAAGAGCAGAGGAAGAACGAGAACGCCTATTGGAGGAGAGGATACGAGAGGAAAAGGAAAGGCTGAGGAGGCAAGAACTGGAAAGAGTTGAGGAGGAAAAGAGACTTGAAGAACAAGAACAAAGGCAGAGGGCTCAAGAGAAGATGAGAAAGGAGGAAGAGGAGAGAATAAGAAATGATGAAGAGCAAGAACAATTGGCGGAAAAGAGACGAGAGGAAGAAAGGAGAAAGGAAGAGGAGAGTCTAAGAAAGCAAGAACAGGAAAGACTAGAAGAAAAGAGAAAACTCGAGGAAGAACAGGGGAAAAGAAATGAAGAAAAGATGAGAATGGAAACGGATAGGATAAGACAAGAGGAAGAGCAAATCTGGTTAGCAGAGGAAACGAGAAAAAAAGAAGGCTGGCCGAGGAGGCAAGAACTGGAAAAAGACCAGGAGAAGATGAGGAGGGATGAAGAAAAGATAAAGGAACACGAGGAAAGGATACAAAGTGAGGAAGAACAGGAACGATTACCAGAGAAGGGACTAGAAGAAAAGGAAAACGAGGACAGTGTAAGAATGCAAGAACAGGAAAGACTAGAAGAGGCGATTAGGAGACGTGATGAAGAACATAAGAAAAAGAATGAAGAGAAGGCAATGGAGGAAGAGAGGACAAGAGTGAAGGAAGAGCAACAACGATTAGCAGAGAAGAGACATGAGGAAGAACAGAGGGGGAAATATAAGGAGGAAAAGAGTATAAGACTTCCTCAAAAGCAGCAACTATTAGAGGCTATGGAAGAAACGCACCGTGGGGAAGAAGAAGAAGAGAAATTAAGAAGACGAAAGCAGGAACGATTGGCCAAAGAACAGCGGATACCTAACAAAGAAGATGAGAAGAGACTGATCGAAGGAGAGGAGAGGGACAAAAACGTCACTGAAGACAATATCCAAAAGGAGGAAGAGGAGCAAGTGAAACCACTGAAAGATCAGAAACTATTAGCGGAGGTGCAGGAAGGTGAGAAAAGAGGGAGGGAGGATGAAGAAAGACAAGAAAATGAGCCCTTGGCAAAAGACAAAGGATTAGAGGAACGGGAGAGAGGGATGGAGGCGCATAAAGATGAACACATAAGGGCGACCGACATGAGGAAAAAGCAAGAGCAGGAGGAGCAAAAACTGAGAACAGAGGAGCAGCTACAGAAAGAAAAATGTTGCAATCATGAAGAAAAGCGCAAAAGTCCAAAAGAAGAAAGTGAACTTGAAAACGTGAATTCCACTAATACCTTCGATGAAGATTCTTTCAAAAATGAGGATGTTTCTCACTCACCTTCAGACTCTAACTTCCCAAAAAGGTCAGTTTTGTATCACAACACATTAAACATCACCCCTACCATCGTTGTCCCATTTCAAACACTCCCTTTACTTCAACTCCTGTAATCAGTGTTTACATTCCAGAAATGAAATGAAATGAAATGAAACCAGTTAGTTTCATTCTATGGCGCACATGTCACTCACCAGATCAGGTATGCCTTTTAAAGGGGATATCAACCCAAACTGTACACCACATGTGTCAAACTTATATCCCGCAGGCCAAATTTGGCACTACACATTCTATGTTGTCCGCGAGAATGTAGCCTTAAAATGTCCGACCGTCTAAAAGTAAAAGGGTCAAAAGAGTGCTATTACCAAAATGTCATATCCCACAATACCTGTTGACTATAATATCTGCAAAATTAAGGCTCAGCGCCACTACACACCAGTATTTCCACAATAATGCCAATGAGTGGAATTGAGAAATAAATTATGCTTAACTTGTCCAAGAAGATTTTCCTGTACATTGGTACCGCTATAGATGATATTTAATTTGTTTCCAGATTGTGCTTTTGTATCTATGAAGTGAAAACCAAATAATTGGTTCCCGGCCTCCAAAAAGCATCCAAGTCGACCTTGGATAGCAATAAAATACATTTTCTTGATGGGGGGTTTGGGGTTTTTAAGGGTTATTGATCTATCTTCGTTATTCATTATCCATTATCCGTTATCGGTCAGTTCATAATACGCTACAATGCCTAGGAGCCGGGACACTTACTCTCAGCCAAAAGGCCAAGCTAAGGTCCTAGCCCTAAAGCCTTGCTGCGATCATTGCGAATGCACCGTTCCCGGAGGTACTGCAATACCGGGCCGATGCGTGGAGTGGACAGAGCAAGCTCATATTCCATCTCTGAAATGCAAAAATCAAAGATATTACACTTGATCTTAGCCAAAAGGCCAGTCGTAACCCACGCTTGCCATAGGTTGCCGACCGCCTGACCAACTCCTACCAGTCTTGCGGCATGCTACTTTTATCAGATACTAAATGTCCTTCATTAAAGTCCACAGTCCAAAAATCACAGCCACTGAAAATACATTCAAATAGTAAGTGAACATGATGATACAGTCTTAGGATAAATAAGATGATATTAAATGACTTGAATGCCCTGGTTACTAGTGGTAATGTCTGGAAATTGTCATATTTCGGATTGTCTGGCAACATAGTTGTCGAAAGACATCTCAGATTCGAAATTCTTGCAGCTCAAGTAGATTGTATGAAGAGGTATCGTTGGTTGGTTGGATCCCTTAACCATTTTGAGTACCAACTGCATTTAGTTACAATTCTAAGTTACATCAGGCCCTGTGAAGACTGCCATTATGATGCCCTCTGTGAAATCGAGTTTGACACCTCTGCTTTACACAATCAAATAATTTATATCAAGGAGAATTCACTTAAAAACCCGCAGTAAACCAGCGATAATCGAAGCGCGAAGTAGCAATAGTAGCAGGAGTCTCTGTATTTTATAACTACAATTAGTTTGTGTTACAAAAAGGGGCAAACAACAAGCCGCTACAGGAAGCTATTTCATCAATTTCATGTTCCTCAGAGTGGGAACATGATGAGGATGCAAGAAAAATGAGGAAGTAGCGGAACTTGGGTACAACATTAATTCAAGGTCAGAACCATTTAGATGTTCTGAGAGCTTGGATGACTACCTCGTTTGGATTACCTCTGGTGTCGCCGTGGCAACAGGCTCTCAGAATGTAATCCAAGCTTGAGACCTTCGTGAAAATTGCATGGCGGTGAGGACATGTCCGTCTAATGTTGTTCATCCAGTCCCGCTTTAAAGTATATTGAGTCACGATGTGACGTCAATTGAAGTGAAATGCCATTTGCCTCGCATTAGAAGTAAATTATCCTTTCCTGGTATTGTTTTCTCTTTGACTTATTTCTGAACACTGTTTCTCTTGCCTAGTTCTCAACTCCCTGAACCTTCAAACCAAATTCAACGTGAAAAGCGAACAGCTCCGCAGCCTCCAAAAAGGAAAGAAAGACTGGACGAACCGTCACCGACGAGGGAGAAGGTGAAAACAGCCAGTGTTTCACCCCAGCGATCGGTTCACGACCTCCTTCCAAGTAGTAGATCCCTCTCGGATGCCCCCAGAATCAATAAACGTCACGCGCCATCAATACCAAAAACCGAAATTAAGACAGTCGCACTTGTGCATAGCTTAAATCCATTTGAAGATGATGACGAAGAAGTATCTTCTGGTCAACAAAGTCCACCGTCATGGCCCCCGCCCATGTCGCACATGCCTGAACAGGATGCCTCTTTTCAAAGCAAAGTCAAATCTTCAAAAGTGGCACGTGCTCCCCCAACCCCTGAGAAAAATCATGTCCCAGGCATGCAAAAGACGGATAATCCTGTTTCTACAGACTGGAAAAGCCAAGCACCCACAACCGGGCAGGGTATGGCCCATCCAGGTAAAGAGGACGAACCTATGGGGCTCCAACAGGTTGCATGCGGAAGGAAAGAAGTACCTCCATCACAACCACGCAGGTGAAATGTGGCACACACGCAACAACCACAATTTTAGGGTTGCCAATAAAGTAGAGATGGACGAGAACCTATACAAGGTATCATTGCTGCTACCAGCGATGCCAGCATCTGCTGTCCTCTAGTGCAGTGTTTTTCAACCTTTTTAGAGACGGGGCAGGTTTTTTACATTGGAAAA
Organism: Urocampus carinirostris; assembly: GCF_059441175.1. Lineage (NCBI taxonomy): Eukaryota > Metazoa > Chordata > Actinopteri > Syngnathiformes > Syngnathidae > Urocampus > Urocampus carinirostris. The sequence goes on along the minus strand of NC_142364.1, from coordinate 19,805,601 downwards.
TTTTTGCGGCACACCACTAACCAAAACTGTTATAAAATGACACTGAACAGTATGTTTAATTACAATATAATTTATAATACCCCCAGTTTTTACAGCACAGACACTTGACAATGACATGATATTTGGAGAAAATATTATGTCATTGTGCCGGGGGACTCGATCAATTTAGTCTCAAAGTGGACCTCATTGGCTTGTTTTCTCTAGAGATGTGACGTCATTGAAGGAACACAACATGGCCTATGCCAGGGGTGTCAAACAGGCGGCCCGGGGGCCAGATTAGGCCCGCTAAGGGATTGAATCTAGCCCGCGAGAGAACGCTGAGGGAAGCGCAAGAGAAAATGAGCTGCAGGTTGAAATATGTCCACTTGATGTTACCAAAGCCAGGTGCCTCTCACAAACACTTTATTTGTATATTTTTCTTTCGCTCTTGCTCTCGCTCTCTCTCTTCCCTTTTTCTCTCACTTTCTCTATTTTATTCTCTCTCTCTCTTTTTCTCTTTGTTCCTCTTGGTCTCTTTCTCTGTGTATTTTTACTTTTTCTTGCTCTTTCTTCTCCTTTCTCTCTTTCGCTCCTTCTCTCTTTCTCTTTCTATTCCTCTTTGGATTTCTTTTGTTCTCTCTTTGTCTATTTCTCTTTCTGTGTCTTTTTGCCTTCTTTTGCTCTCTTCCTTTTATCCTCTTCTTTCTTTTCTGTTTCTTTCTTGTTTTCCCCATCACTTTCTCTCCTCCCCTCTTTCTATTCCTCTTTGGATTTATTTTGTTCTCTTTTTCTTACCCCCCTCTCTCACTATTTCTCTTTGTTTCTCACACACTCGCTCTCTGCTTTCTCCCTTTCTTTGTCCCACCTTCTCTACTTTTTTCTCCCTCTTTTTCGTATTTCTTTTTTTCTTTCTCTCTAATCTACTAGTCCAGCCCCCGAAAGAATGTTTGTTCTATCGTGTGGCCCCCGAGTTAAAATGAGTTTGACGCCCTTGGCCTATGCCATTAACACAACACGTAAGGCAGCTCTGAAACAGAAAGTGATTGTAAGTTACAGCCATTGCGTAGTGACCATTTTTGTTAGGAGAAATTTTAACTTTGCTCACCCTGTGACTGGGTTCCTTGTGACTATTTTGTCAGAGTCGCGTGCTTTGACCCTCAAAAGCTAAGTAGATTGTTTACCTGCTGTCCTTACAGTGTGCGTTTCTTATTTGCCTTTTCCACCTTTTAGGTAGGTGATAGTGGGTTTTTGTTTGTGTTGTTTGCCGTGTGTGTTTTATAAAATCTACAATTTTAAAAAGTGTCATTGGATAATTTCTCAAGGCACACCTGACTATCTCTCACGGCACACTAGTGTGTCGTGGCACAGTGGTTGAAAATCACTGCTCTAGTGCACATTGGTCCCAACTAGTGGGTAAACAAGTTCAATCCGCTCGTCGCCTTATTGGACTAAATATAACTAGCACTGTTCCGATGCTGTGCTGTTTGAGCTATCGTATCGGCAAGTAACCAGACCCAATCACTGATATGAGTTTCATATTGAATTTATTGTAATACGCATGTTGGTAAATTACAGTATTTGATATCCGTATTGTTGCTTTTTCATTTTTTATTTTCTCATGCTGAGGTTGAGTTTTCTTTGCCCTCATGTAGGTTGTAGATCAGGGGGATAGTGTAATAGTAGTCTGCAGTCTGTACAGACTTGTTGTGATTAAGGGCTATGCAAATAAACACGACTTGACTTTCGTTAAATCTGATATGACAGAATGCCAGTTCTTTGATGGTTTACAGGCTGATATAGCGCGCAATTTAGGAGCTACAGTTAAGACCAAGTGTTTTCGTGCTCTGAGCGAATTTTTCTAATTGCTTGCTCCTACTCTTGGAAACACAGCATTGCGACGAAGCACTAGGAAGGTTTTCTGCAATTTAAAATAGCGAAATATGTCGTGTTTTGATCCTTTTATCCTTTTTTGTTTAATACAGGCTTCAACCAGTGAAACCACTCAGTGCCAAAGACCAGCATCCTGTGACAGAGACTCCCGTTGAAAAAGAGAAATCGGTGGGAGACGTTGATAAAGTTGGCAACATAATGGTACGTCATTATAGTAAAGGAGAAATGCTTCTTGCGATTCCCCAAAAAGTAGGTAAATGGATATAATTTCTACAAAAGGTAGAAATATTGTTTCATAAATGCATAATACGGCTTTTAAGTCCCCAAATGTTTAACTAACAACTCTTGTGGTGTTAGTGGACATTCTTTATGTTATCATGTCAAATAAATGGCTGCAAAACGAGTATAATTGTGTAGTAACCTCAGAAAGGTAATGAATCCAAATCTCGGCTGCATATTTAACTGCCACGTCATTGCAGGTCCAACTCTGCAAAGAAAAGGGTCCGTATTCTATGCTGACCCGCGAAGAACTCATTTCTCTTGTGGTGAAGCAGGAGAAGCAGCTTCGTGACAAGGACAAGAAAATTGCGGAGCTAGAGCAGTATATTGACAACTTACTCGTGCGTGTCATGGAGGAGAAACCGAGCATTCTCATGTCCTTGAATAAAGTCGTCTAGATGCTTTTGCTATCCTCTGCCTTTTCTGCACTTCAGGTTTTTGGGAAATGATGCCTATTTTACTTCTACTGTATCAAATCAAGCCAACTAATTGCCTTGTATGTCATTTTTCTGTAAATGTGTTCCCTTTAAAAGGTCTCAACTATGCATTTGTTACATATGCATATGAATTTGCACTGATAAATGTTTACGTGGTAATAAATAAGCACTTTACTGATCTTACGTGACAATTTCTACAAATTACAAAGTGCCGTTGTAAAGTATGCGAAAATGCCAAATTAAGTGCAGTTTTGTCTGAAATGGTGTTGGGTGTGCACAGTAATGTTTGTTTTTCTAACTGTAAAAAATCTTCCCTATTTTTTTTATTCACTGCAAATTGTTATTCCTGTACTGTTACAATAATAAAGTTGACTCTTTTTGACGGCATGTTTTTTTATTTTGTGTTAGACCGTTTTCATACTCTAGTCACCTCAGTTGTGAAAACTACAATATGAATTAAAAATATTTTTAATTGTCATTGATTACATCATCGTCAACATTGCTTACGGGATTAGACATGGCACTCCAGGATAAATGTGAAGATAAAGAGAAAAATCAAATCAAAAAGATGTTAGGATAAATATGCAAAAGTATTTACAAGGTAGTGCTTGAAGAGTGGCCTAACTAAGTCTGGCGAAACAATTGTGCAATGAAAAATATTGCAATAACATTTAGCAACAAAATTCCCAAGTAAGTGGAATCATGGGAAATATATATATTTTTCAGTCTTGTGCGTTTGTTTAATGATATACAATATAAGGAAAAACTAAGTGTTAAAAATGTATATGCATCACTCAACATTTTTAAAATATATCCAAAATAAATAGTAAAATTGCCATCTTGTTTTTAATCTCAGCATTTTATTCAATATTGTCTAAAATTATAATGGAAAATTGTTTTTCTGTCATTTTCAAATGTACAGTTTTTTTTTTCATCGGGTTATGTCCTTTTTTATAAAAATAAACGATTTTGTATACGTTTTTTTAAATGCTTTATATTTAACATTGCATAATTACAAACAGAATTGGCATAAAACTAAAAAAATATAATCTTGAAAATTTTCAAGGGAACACCAAGTGGTGCAGTGATCACAGTTCCCAGATCCCTTAACTGCCAAGGTCTTGGGGCATAAATGAGCACAGAACTCTGCACAGCTTTTTCTAATGTTCATGGTTTTTGGTCTGGGTTTTATGGGTCATGGCAAAGTTGGCACCAGTCCATTCCTTGATGTTGTCGACCCAGTTATTTTTCTATCTTTCTCTTCTACTGCCTCTTTGGACTGTGCCCTGGAGAATTATTTTGGCCAGGGGGATACAAATACAAAAATCAAGTAAAAATAATCAGAACACGTTGAACTCAACAGGCAGATTCTTTATATATAATTTCCACATTGGGAATGTTTTATCATATTCAAGGATTTAATGTCAGGACCGGAACGGAAACAGGACCCAATTGCGTGATGTTTACCACAAGTTTTATTGAAAGAAGAGGAAGGCCTGCGCCCACATCCGGTGCTCGCGAGACACGGGAAGCCAATCGCTCTCTGATTCGGACTGTGATCTGAACACGGAAGCGGATCTTCCGTAGCGAACATTAGCGGTGTCAGGGACAGAAAAACTGGTCGGTAGCCGGGACTGGGAGTGCAAAGCGTGGTCGGGGTCAGAAACAAGTCGTAAACCAGAAGGGGACAGTAGACGTAGTCGGGGACAAAAACAGGTCGTAAGTCGGGACCGGAGGGCAGACGTGGTCAGGATCAAAACAGGTGGTAGCCAGGGACAGACGGGAGCAAAAACGGGACAGGTGGGAGTCAGGGTCAAAAAAGGCTTTCCTAGTATACACCGAGTTTCGCAGACGGACTGACAAGGGATTGGCAGGACTGGGTTCAAATAGCAACAGAGAGCCAATCAGAACCCGCGGCTGTTGGTGCCAAATGAGCAGACGCAGTTGAATCACATCAGTAATCATGACATTTAACGCAAAAACACGATTACAATTCAAAAAATGGATTTACCTTTTTGATATATTTTTTGTGTGGATATAAAATTTAATTGCACATTAAATAAAACACATAGCTTCCATTATCTTGTTTTTACGATAAGTCCAATTTTAATGTGATCTCCCGTTAAGAGTAGGAAAAGTGGAGGTGATCGCAGTGATCTAGAGTTAGATAGATAGATAGATAGATAGATAGATACTTTGTTCATCCCCGAAGGGAAATTCACATTTCCAGCAGCATCCCTGAGCTGAGAACAATCGAAAATAACACGGGAGCTGCTGGTTGAATAGCTTGCCAAAACCTTTGTATAATTGGACATGACATAAATATATGGTCAGTGGTTTCATTACCAATGAGCAGATTTTATTTTCAATTTGTAAACGTAATTTTTTATAATTGTATAAATACGACTACTGGTTGTTAAGTGAAGGCAGAACCATTTCGGGCATTGTTTTCCACCCGGAACTATTTTGAGCTTACCTCACGGCAACTTCGGTCTAGTGCTTCGGTCCGGATTTGATCATTTTATAAGAAGGTTCTTTTCCAGTTCTAGCGGTGTATTTAACTCTAGATGACAGAAAATGTCTACTGTCGTTTCAAAATGTCCATGCTGCGGTTCGTCCAGCATTGTAGAAGACGACCATCACACTCAGCGGCAGATGGTCTGTGTTGACTGCGGCGCTGTGGTGTCAGAAGGGGCTCTTACTCACGATACTTTTGAAGGCACAGGTAGCAAATGAACATGGAAATAAAAATAATATCCGTGTGAATTTATTATACTTTTTTTTTCTATTGTCAAATTTAACAGATATCAGCTACAGCCGCACAACAGCTGTTGCTAAGAAGCCATGTTTAAACCAGATCAAAGGTAAGATATAATTCTTTAGAATATACCACCCTATAAATGTATTAAGGCTCTTGGGGCTTGGAAAAATAATTAAAACTCCCAATATCGATTCACATTGTTTTTGTTTACACGCAGGCAATAATCGGATAAGATGCATGGAATGATCGATGTGCCTTTTGATCATTTTTTTTGAGTTCTGTCGTGTTGATGGTTTACGTGGTCACAGATATAAGTTACGGGTGCCTAGACCTACCAGCAACTTGCACGGAAACTTTATTTCTTTCAGGATACCAAATATTTGGAATTTTTTGCCTGACCGGGTTATTAGTGCAAATACGGTGCAAACCTTTAAGCAAAGGTTGGCAGAAACAGATCTGTCAAATTTCCTTAGGGGAGGGGGCGTAAGGTGACCATATTTGGCCATGCTCACTCTCAGCATTAGTTTTTCTTTTTGTGTCATGTTTTGATTAATGTATCCAACAATACCTTCAATAAACATTTCATTTCATATAGCCCATATTCTGACAATGTAATGTGTAAAACTCAATTTAAGATTGGGGCAACACTGTAAAAAAACAAACTCACTGCGGTTGTACCAGTAGATTTAAGGGAAAGAATGAAAGAGCGAGAGAGGGACAAAAATATAAAGGGAGTGAAAGAGTGTGAATGAAGAAACAAATATAGAGAAAGAGGAAGAAATAGAGGAGGAGAGAGAGAGAAAAAGAGATGGAGAAAAGAGAGACATATTAGAAGGGTGAAAAATGAGTAAAGAGAAAAAAGACACGAGAATGCGAGAGAAAAGAGGGAGTGAAAATAAAAAAAGAGAAAAAGAGAGTCCAATGGAAAATAGAAATATATAGAGCTACATTTTCGTGGGAGTGGTGCCTCTCTGTGTTCTTTTTTAAGTTGATTGGCCCCTCTACATACGGGATTAACATGTTCCCGTATCAAATTCATATATAGAATTTCTCATATCTCAGACAAATTAGCCCATAAATCATCCAAGTTAACCCTAAACAGCTATAAAACACATCTCCCTGGCCACTACAACACATTCAAATAGTAATAGAACCTAAAATTCAGTAATAAGATAATTAAGGTAATGTAAATTAAATAAAATGCGAATTTATAATGAGCTTTTACCACGGAGGAAGTCGGCAGTTGCTAAGGGAGGTGTATACAAATTTGTTGAGGAATGAGGAAGGGAGAAGAGAGATTGTTGACTATTCGTAAGCACTGAATTTAATTAAAGTTACTGTACCTTTTAAATGCCAAAAAAGGAGATGCAATAGGATTTTAAATAACACAGGTCTGTATGTCGAAAAACGCCGGTGCTAACTGTGACGAGCTGATGCTCACGGTGATGGGTCTTGAGCACTCAGCTCCATATCGAAATTCTCTTAACTTGGATTTCTCTTGTGTATCAGGTAAGATTTTCGCTCCAACAACCTAAATAAGGTAGCTTGTTTGTAAAGGGGGCGCTGTACCTCTTTATACGAGCACCTCTACATATGATATTTTGATACATGAGTTTTTGTTTCTTATTAAATTTAAGAAAAATCATACTCACTTTATGAAGGAAAATCCAGTTTATAAGCAGTCCCAGAGGCTTTAACTAGAGACAACTCATTGGTTGTGACTGCTCACCGCCAACAGCTCGGTCCAATTTGCACATGCACCTCGCACCATTAGGCACCTGATACCGTGCCCCCGGTTATACCTGCTGTATGCTGCAGAAAGTTATTTTTGATCAAATCTCTTAAATCATATTTTATAGCATCTCCTTTTTGTGACTTTTTTTTACCCTAGCTATGAGTTCAAGGAAGGGAAACGGTAAGGTGTCTGGGAAAAAAAGGAGAATGATGACAATTGAAATGAAGCAAGAAATAATAGACAAACACCAGTGCAGTGTTCGAGTGAGTGACCAAGCCAAGGAGTACAACCAAGATGCAGCAAGTGCCAATCGCAAAGCCGCGGAAGAATTTACGTGGCCATTTGCTGGAATAATTTCCAAAGTATGTTATATTCCGGTTGCAAAAAAAAAACAAAAAACAGTGAAGCGAAGGACAAATCAGAGAAGCAGATAAGTAGAAAGGAGTTGCAAATTTTGTTGATAAACAAAAGATCCAGAAAAAGTCTCAACTGATCCTGTGACAGCTCTCTTGCCTTACACAATTATGTACCACTTTGACAAAGGGCCAAAAAAAAATCTCATTTTAGTATTTTTTTTCCTCAAAAGACCTGTAGAAAGTGATTGCGTTGCGAGATCAGCTAAAAGGACTTAAGAAAGTGTTGAATGAAAACTGAAACGGGAAAAAAAAAGTACAAAATTGTGCTGTAGATTAGTTGCGCGCTGTAACTCCCGCAGCCTCCCCCTCCCTATTCCTGCTCTTTCACACCTTCAATGCAGTAGCTCCCTCATCACAAATTCTCATTTTATTTCATTAATATCTTACATCCATCCATCCATCCATCAATTATCTGCACCACTTATCCTCACCAAAATCGCGGGAGCTTGAGCCCATCCCAGCTGTCTGCGGGCAGTAAGTACATCAAGGTGGGTCTGAGCGTAGTTGTCGGCCATCTTGCTGCCGTGAGAACCCGAAAGAAGCAAAGACCTTGCGAAAGGCTTGGCAAGAAAATTAGAACAATTTTGTGGTTTGGTCACGAGTCTCCGTACTTTTTATTCTTCCTTGTGCTTTGTAGCAATCGTGATCCGTTACACTACACATCATACCAACAGTCACTTCAATACTGTACTTAATTGTTGGCATTTTCAATAAAATCCACAACTCTTCACTGCAGTACCTTTAATTTTTATACTATCCATCCATCAGCTGTACCATTTATCCTCAGTAGGTTCACAGGGGTGCTGGAGCCCATCCCAGCTGTCTTCGGGCAGTGAGCAGGGGACACCCTGAACTGGTTGCCAGCCAGTCGCAGGGCACACCGAGACAGACAACTCACTCGCTCATTCACACCTAGGGACAATTTGGATCGGCCGATTAACCTGAAATGCATGTCTTTGGAATGTAGGGGGAAACCGGAGGAAGCACAGGGAGAACCTGCAACCTCCGCACAGGAAGGTTGGTGACTGGATTTGAGCCCATGACCTCAGAACTGTGCTGTCGCGCGCTAACCACTCATCTTCTGTGCCGCCCTAATATTTTATTTTATTCATTACCATTTGAATATGTTTTAGTGATCTGGAAGATGCGTTATATCGCTATTTAGGGTTCTTTTGATCATTTTGGGGGCTCAAGGATGGGCCAAATAGTTTTTAATTATTCCACATCGGGAACATTTGCTTATCTCGCGAGCAATTCGAGCTATCAGCACGATCCTGGACTGAATTAAGCTTGTACAAAGAGGTATCACATGTATATTTGGATTCTCACCCACACAGGCCAGCAGCGACTGAAAGCCCTCTGCAGAGTCCTCCGCGTCAACTCTGAAATCGAGGCGCTGTCCAGCTCGTATTTCGCTCAGGCTTACGAGCACGAAAGCTTCCTGAAGGTGAGCCTGCAGAAGAAAGAGTTGCTGGGCGGCTCCTGTGTGCTGGTGAGCTGCAGGCAGCTGAACTGGCCCGTCACCATGAGCACCGTGGCCTGCCTGCTGGAGGCTGACATCGCGTTGATGGGGGCCGTCTACCAGGAGATGATGAAGGTTCTTAAAGTACAGGCTCCGCTCACAAGTGTTAGCGACATCATGGAGGCGCACTGTCAAGAGTGAGCTCGTGTCTTGTTTTCCCTGCCAAACCAACAGCTCCTTGCAAAAGTATTTCCCCACCCCCCAAGAAATCATTGACATACAGAGATCCCCCGGTTTTTGCGGTTAATGGGGACCAGAACCACCCGCAAAATAGGAAAATCCACACGAATCGTCGCAGCTTCATAAAAGGCCCAAAAGGGTTGAACCACGGATATTTGAAAAGTCTTAAAAGGTATTGAATTCCTTCTTCTAAAAATAAGACTTTAATTAATATTAAAATCTCATAAATCCAAAGTCTAAAAATGTCCATCCATCCATTATCTGCACCGCTTATCCTCAGTAGGGTCGCGGGGATGCTGGAGCCCATCCAAGCTATCTTCGGGCAGGGGACATCCTGAACTGGTTGCCAGTCAGTCGCAGGGCACACAGGGACAGACAATTTGCTCGCTCATTCACACCTAGGGACAATTTGGACCGGCGAATTGACCTGACATGCATGTTTTTGGAATGTGGGAGGAACCGGAGTGCCTGGAGGAAACCCACGCAAGCACGGGGAGAACATGCAAACTCCACACAGGAGGTTCGATCTCATTACCTCAGAACTGTGCCGCACACGCGCTAACCACTGCGCCGCCGTGCTGCCGTCTTAAAATGTGAACTCATTAATAAGATTAATATTTGTCTGACTAAAAATATTCAGTAAGATTTATCAATTGCCTTTTTAATAATTCACCAATTTACTTCCATGGCAACATCGCGTGACCGCAATAACTGAACTATCAAAACAGTGATGTGGTTTCAGTCGGGCTTTTCAGAGTAGATGCATGTTCTCGGTCTACCCACAATACACATAGCAACTTGGGACAGAGACGATTACTTTGGACTATGGGAACGTGTCCATGTAATGAGAAGTGGCTGTCCTTGGCTAAAAGCATCCCAGGGTAATATGTACAATGCACGATGTATTGTGTTTTGTTCGTTTCCAGTTTTTTTTTTTTGCTGACTTGATCTTAAATTTGAAATCAAAACTCATTTAAAAGTATTGACTATAGGAACCCTATAAACTTACCTCGAGATGGCATCCTTACCAAATAAGCATAATTGACTAAACAATTATAAAGCTTCAAATAGTAAACATCACATGATTGCAGTTGAATTAATTGTTTTATTGTCATGATACAAAAGTAAAACGTTATTGGAGTTTCATGGGTAATGGACCTGGCGTTGCCCTAGCAGAGTTGTTAGCCTAGCCGTAGCACTAGTCCAGACCTGGAGCCTCCTTATTGCTTTCTCTCACAGCGCCGCCTCAGTTGATTCCCGCACCATGCAACCACGATTTAGTTGCGCTCCTCTGACTTTCACCAGATTCTGATTTAATTGATGAATTTCTTTTGTGTTACGGGCCATTAAAGGCTAACGGAGGCTGCACCCGCCCACTGTTTGATTGACAGCATACACTAGCCTATGACAGTCGCACACACAGGCATTCCTACCAACCTCGCACACAGTCACAACCACTCGACAAAGAGCACACTCCCTAATCAGTCTCTGCTGTTTAACAAACCACAATGCATGATATAATGATATCAATGACAATAAACACCAAATCAATTCAATTCAAAATCCTCCAATGAGTGAACCAACAATAACCGAATCGAGAAGTAGCAAGGGGTCTCTGTATTCCCATATTTCAGGCTTCAAACATATAGATAAAGAAAAAAATCAAAATATTTCCTTATAATCAACAAGATGCAAGCCACTGTTGTGAAAACAAACCAAACATATTCAATATTTTATATTGTGCTAGCAAATGGAAAATTGGAAAAATATTCCCCCTCTTTTAGTTAATACTTTGTAGAACGTCCTTTTGCAATTTTGGCTGGTCAATATATTATTTGAACAAATAATTGATTGACCAATTTAAGAGGCGAGTTAAACCTTTACAACTCGTCTCACCTTTTAGGACAGGGGTCTCTAACTCTTTAAAAGCTGAGAGCTTCTTTTTTTGTTACTTTTTTGCACCCAGTTTGATAGATTTGTCTATAAAGGTGACTTGGATAGATGGCTAGCTAAATAGCTAACAGGTTAGCATGATAGTAAGCTAGAAAGGTAAACAGGTTAAAAAACACTTAAAAAGTGTCTAAATAGCTAGCTAAAAGCGCAAAAAGCCATCTTAACAGCCTGATACAAAGCTTAGAGCAAAGGTAGGCAGCTAGCTAGTAATAATTCCCAGATTTAGCTTGATAACTGGTGAAAAAAAGTTAGTGTTAGCTAGATCCCCAATAACTGCAATACACAAGGATTACAGTATTCCGATTAGATAAATTTGATAAATATACTAAATGAAAATTTAAAAGGACCAAAACTGCCTTACACCACACCTGTTCTATGTTGACATTTTCTGCAGTTTGAAATAAATGAGATTATTTATTTTTCTTTACTTATTTCCATTTTGAATATATGATACAAGTTTAGTTTTGGATATTTTCGTGTTTTTATATATGTTTGTGTATTTGTTTATAATTTGGGAAGTGGTAGTACCCATAAAAAGTGTATCCAACTTGGTTCTAAAGGAAAAGAAGACATCATTAGTACAGAGGGTATAGGCAGGGTTGGGTAGGGTTACTTTAACTTGATTACTTTCAATTACTTTTGGACTACTCCAATACCATGTATGCTAATAAAAGACAAAAGAAACTAAATATGAATAAAATGATGACTCGCAACACGTGGTAAGCTTTCTCTCCTGGCTTTAAACTCTTTGATCTCCGGCAAAACTAACATAACAGAAAACAAAATGAAAATAAATCCTAACAGCTTGCCAACATCGTTTTTGCCGTTCCATATATTCCGTTACTCCCCAAGCCTGCACAAAATTTAGTCATTTTATTCATATTTAGTTTCTTTTGTCTTTTATTAGCATATTTGGTATTAGAGTCATCCAAAAGTAATTGAAAGTAATCAAGTTAAAGTACCCCTACCCAACCCTGGGTATAGGACAATAAAACCGTAAGGTCAAATGACATCTAAGATCACCACTATAGTTGTGGTGCAATGTCCTTTTCTTCCTTATTCATGTCATTAGTTGTTTGATTGTTAACGTTGGGTCTATTATTGTTTTTTTCTTACCCTTTTTACTCTTTTCAGATACAAAATCAGCTCCCAGGACGTGCACGAAGATCTCGCCGAAGACTGCAAGGAATTAAACAAACGGGCCTCGTCTCTCGTGGAGCTGGCCGCCAAATCCTGGATCCTGACAGGACGTCAGCCCACCCCCTTAATGACTGCCACCGTCTACTTGGCCTGGCAGTCCCTAAACCCCAACCGCATTCGCCTCAAAGTCTCCCTGGAGAAGTTCTGTCACCTCGCCAAGGTGAAGAAGAACAGCGCCGTGGCGAAGCGAGTGCACGAGATCAAGGACACGCTCTGCAAACTGGGTAAGGAGATCCCCTGGGTGACGGAAACGGTGACGCCAGAGAACGTGGTAAAGCACGTGGAGGATATTATAAAGAACAGGTACGCTCTCCTGCGGAAAGCAATGCAAAGCCATGAAGAGACCCTGCGTGAGGACACGCTGCTCTGCCATGAAGAGGAACATCTTGAGCCCCAAGATCATAACCCCAGCGAGACCCGTCTACATTTTGAGAAGGCGCGAACCGATAGTGAGTCCTACGATAACAGAGAACAGAAACCCAACTGGGGGAAGAGGATTCTTTTCGCACCTCCGTGTGTTCTCCGCCCTACAAAACGGTTCCGGGCGCCAGAAGAAGGGCGTCAAGACGTCACCGGCGATGAGGAAATCTCAGACGGTGAGATTGAGTCGTACATTCGCACTCCTTCGGAGGTCCGGGAATTCGCCGCCACGCAGAAGGCGTGGTTAGCGCAACCTGAGGAGGCCACATGTGAATAAATAGGACCGTTTGATTTTCTTTGACTTGAGACTGCTGCTGTTTTATCGTTTATTGACGTTCTCTTAAAGTGACACATAAGCCCAAAGAGAAGATCTAAATGACCTCTAGGAACACATTTTACTCAATCACAAGACATCACTATGCAACATTCATTTTATTTATGACTCCATTTACAGTCACAAGGAAATCAAATGATGATGTCCTGACGAGGATCTTATATGTATTGCGCAAGCCAAGGGTGTCAAACATGCTGTATCATATCGGGCCCGCCAAATGATTGAATCGGGCGCATGAGCCAATTGCAAAATAATCGGAGCTGTATTACTTTCTCTTTATACCTCTCTTGTCCTATTTTCTCAATTTTTTTTCATCTGTCGTTCCTTTTATCCTTTTATTCTGACTTTCTCTTTCTCTCATTCTCACAGTGTTTTTTTTTCCCTTCTCTCCTTTTGATTCTTATTATTACCTTCACTCTCTCGTTGTTTCTTTTTGTCCCTCTCTCTTTGTCTTTTGATGGCTTTCTGTTTCTCTTTTGCTCTTCCTCTCTCTTCTCTCTTTTTCACTCTTTCGTTCTTTTTTTCCCTCACTCTCGTTTTTTCTTTCTGTTTTCGCTTTCTTCCTATTTTGGTCGTTCTTGCTCTTTCGTTCCCCCCTCTTTCTTACTTTCTCTTTAATCTACAATTGTGGCCCCTGTGAGAGTTTTCTTCAACTATGTGGCCCTCCCAGCTAAAATGAGTTTGACAGCCCTGACTGAAGCACAGTGACCTTTTTTTGTACAGGGTGTTTCAAAACGTGTTATATCCTTTGATTTTAAAATATTTATTTTTATAGTAAATATATGTATTTGCCTCTATTAACTCACAAGCGAAACATTTGTATATAAAAATATTTTTGAATAATTGCTGGAGACTGTTATGATTCAGTGTGTTTGGCAGGAGCTGCATTACTGACTCAAATTGTTCACATTTTACACATGCTTTTACATTTCTCATTCAAATTTTGACGAATATATTTTAAGATCTTCAACACGAATGCTTTTTAATTTTACTTTTTAATGTACTCTGTAATGGAGGATATCTCCTTTGAAACACCCTGCATATTGAAGTGTTCACCCTCTAATTAGCTAGTAAACGTTTTTTTTTTCGACACAAAATTCAACAAACTTTAATATGTGATAGGCAGGGTTGGGTAGGGTTACTTTAACTGGATTACTTTCAATTACTTTTGGATTACTCCAATACCAAATATGCTAATAAAAGACAAAAACTAAATATGAATACAATTGGTAAATTCTGTGCAGGCTTGGGGAGTAATGGAATACATGGAACGGCAAAAATGATGTTGGCAAGCTGTTTGGATTTATTTTCATTTTGTTTCTGTCGCATTTTATGTTAGTTTTGCCGGAGATCAAATAGTTCAAAGCCAGGAGAGAAAGCTTACCACGTGTTGTGAGTCATAATTTTATTCATATTTATTTTGTCTTTTATTAGCATATTTGGTATTTGAGTAATCCAAAATTAATTTAACCTTACCCAACCCTGGTGATAGGGTACACTTGCATAAAATCACTTTCCCCATAACGAACTTTAAAAGGACAGTGTGTAGTATCTGTCCACTCGGTGTCGCTGTATGTTGTCGTGAAACCGAAAACAAGTGCTAAAAAGCACCATGAAGAATAGAAACTATGGAGACGCAAAGTTACAAAACTGCACCATTTTACGAATTTTTTGCCAAGCCTTTTTGAGGTTTTAGGCTACCCCTAGCAACAAGATGACGGACAATTATGCCAGCTAATTTTAGTTGAGCCTCATCTTATGTAAGCTACGAGTATTTTACAAAAAATCATGTTGATGTGATGTATTTTTGCTTATTTAAATCAATAATCAATCTATTTTTCTATCACTATGAGGCAATAAAGAATACATACTGCTTCTTTACGTTGTAACGTCACAACTGTCACTGTAATGAATAAGTACACCCAAACAGCCCACTATTGGGTCATTACATTTTTTTGTCATACAGATGAACTTGACCCATTTCACTGGTTGGTCTAAGCGCTTTGTTTTAACTACAACCCAAAAAATTATTTTCTTCCGTAGACTGCCCACTTAAAAATTTTGCAGTTAACAAACAACACCTATTCAGCAAAACGTCTAAAGTGTCACAGCTGTGCAAAATGAATTGCTTGCTTAACTGCTTGTCGCCAGGCAGAATTTGTAAGAAATTACTCACACTTTTCCATTTATGCATCAGGATCACAATATACAAATCATTTTCTGCTTATTACTGGTTTTATGTTTTTATCCCAGCCCAAGATTAAGAACAGACAAGTCACACAGGCTACTAAGGTTTGAGAGTGTTCTCCATTCAGGCCCCAGTGCTGTGAAATGGTCTGGAATTGGTCCGCCCCGGTATTTCCAAAAGCATCCATTGAACCCTAAATAGCGATAAAACACATCCTGATCAGTGAAAGAGTGTGCTAGGAGTGACGGAGATTGCATACCCGTCAACTTTTGTTTTCCCATTTTCCCCATATTTGATGTTTTTTAATCATTTTAAATGATGTAAGTCGTGTGTACAGGGTTTTTGTTTAAAAACTCATTTATTGTTAGACCAATCTCATCTTCCCCATTTGGCAGACGACAAGGTCTTTGTAGATTGCTAATATTGTCGCAGTATTCTACATTGTCCGTCTTGCTGTGAGTAACTAGGTGCGGCATTGTGTTTATTCTAGCTTAATGAATTGCAATCATTAACTCCGGCAGCAATTGGCCGAGGTTGACAGTTATAAGATCAAGAGACTGTTGATGATTCTGTAGAGCAAATAAGCTCAGCACAAAATTGACTCACATTTTTTGTTTCAAGTAACTCAGAACTTTTGAATGGATGGAACGACTGTGTCCCCTTTCGGACAGATCCCGGTTGTACTAATTCAACATGTACCGTAATGAAATCTAATAACATGAAGTTTTGAATTTAATTAAAACATCCAAGCGATGTATTGATAAAATAATGTTCTCACTGTACGTAATTATGTCTCACTTCTTTGGCTTTCTAACAAGTTTAGAAACTTTTAAACACCATCATCGGATCCTGGTGGTCTCAGATATCTGAGACCATGCCCAAAGAAGCATGATCTGGTCAAAGGCCCCCGGTCCATGTATTAAGAGGAGCTGAGTGATAGCTTGTTCACTTTTCTGCTGGCTGGCTGGCTGTGCGTCCTTGTGTTAACACGTGGGCCATACGTCTCGATTATTTGTAGCACAAGAGCAAATCTCTCTACAACAACAACTAAGAGGAGGGTTTCAGATTCAACACCATGTTTGCCGGTTCTTGGGAATAACTGTACAAGGGAATCAACTCAAATCGACTAGCATTATAGCAGAAACTTCCTTTTTGGGCTAGTAACTTTAGACTTCAGCAGCCGAAAACTCCCATAATCTCCGGCGCCTTCTCCTCCCCTTTTTCCCCCTATCAATGATTCTCTGTGTTAATAAATTGTGTGCGCTATTTCAATCGGCCTGGTTCATTGATACATTTCCTTGGGATTAGTAATTGATATCAGAACTCAAATAACATATAAAATAAATTAGACAATTACTTTATCAGTGTAGGAAACTATAGCATCCTTCAGAGAAAAAAAAAGACTTATGGGGGAGCACCAGCAACACCTAGAGGCAAATTCGTTGACTGCAGTAAAGAATAATTCATTTCAACCGTAACGATTTACAAAATCAAAGCTGGAAAAATCCCGACAATTCAAAAGCACTCAAAGTCATTGACCTAAAATGAGCGTACAACGTTTTTGCCGGTAATTTAAGTGCGCGTTATACCAGAGATTTTCCGGTAATATTTGAGCAATGATTGAAAAATATAGCTAACTACATCCATGCGCAAACTAGGACGAGCTGATGATAGTGGTGAACGGTCTAGTAGTAGCCTCTTGGAGTGTTTGTGACCTGGTTTTTCCTTCGTATGACACGCAAGATTTGTGTTCCAAATAAAACTCATGAAAATGAGAGTGTTTACAGGTGTTCCTATAAAGAAGTACCTCGGTACTAAGTTTACAAGACCACACCAGCAGTGCAGCGGTTAAGGGGTGCTCCCACGCGGCTGCGGCACTTGAGCATCTTCCTCAACTCGGAGCGGAAACGGTCGTGCAACCACGCGTAGAGGAAAGGGTTGCAGCAGGACGAGCTCATGGCGCACAAATGGCAGAGCAGCTGGATCAGCAAAAAGAAGCGCTTGTTAATAAGCCGGATGTCGATATCTCGCAGCATGTTGAAAACGTGGATGGGGAGCCAGCAGACGGCGAAGGCAGACACCAAAAGGGCCACCAGACGGAAGATCTTCCTCTTGCGAGCCTGCTGGGCGCTGGCCTTCTCTTGGGTCCTGTGGCCGGGGGCCACGCATTTCTTCAGCTTGACCGTGATGCACATGTAGGAGACGAAGACGGCAGACAAGGGCAGGACGTAAGTGACCAGCAGGGTGCTGTAAGCGTAGGCCCTTCTCTCCTTCTCCTGGCCCAGCCAGAACTCCTCGCAGATAGTGAAGCCTTCTTCTTTGAATTCAACGTGGTAGGTGTGGCTCACGGCCGGGGCCACCAGGCCACAGGACAAGAGCCAGATCCCGGCCAGGACGCCGGCGCAGGTGGAAACGGAGGTGCGCTCTTTCAGGGGGTGCACTGTTGCGGAATATCTACGATCACAGAAGAGTGCGTTACGATATATTCACCCGTTGCACGTGAAGCCACGTTGCCTTGTTTGGCAGAATGAGAGCCATGACGGACGGGGAGAGGCACTTGAGCGCGCCACAGTTGATTTGAAACAAATACCCAGGACTTTAGTGAGCTAAGCGGCTGCTTAGGGCCCTGCAACCACTAGGGGGCCCCCAAGAGTGGTTAACTTTTTGGGTGCCAACATTGTCCTCGTAGTCACTTTGTGTGTCCACTCAAAAATACTTCTTCAGAAATACAACAATAATACTACACAATACCTACAAAACTAAGTATCAGACATAGTGAATCAGTGAGGTTTATATAAAAGTACGTTTAAGGCGTGTATAAGCAACCTGTATTGTTTTGTACTGAAAAATAAACATTTAATAAAATTATATGCTCTATAAAGATAAATAAAGTAAAAATTTAACATACTTTTGGAAGATGGGCTTCAAGAGTTTGGCTACTTCCTCCTCCGTGGTAGAAAGTTACGGGAAAAAAACGTGATCCAACCGTTTTCTCAACCGCATCAAGCTTTCTTATTCCACTTTCGTTTCAAAAGAAACGGCTCGCCTCTTCTTTACACTTTACACCAACCATGTTGAATGGATGCACAAGATATTAAACAATAAAAATGTCAAAGTTCTTAGCGCGCTGGAGATACAGTATAGTATGTTTACACACGAACTAGGAAGAGAAAGTGGATTTCTTAGAAAATCTAACTTACAGCAATGTCTGGATATTTTTCGACATCAAGACTAAGTTATTAAATGAGTCAATCGAAAAAGCTTTTTGCACGGGACTACAAAGAAATAATTTGGATCCTTAAACGGACATTGTGTATTACTTAGCACCTCCTAGTGGTAAAAAAGCTCAATTCACCGATAGAAAAACAATTTAGATCTGAATAATAAGCGAATATACGTGAACTATCATTATATGCGCTCACCATCTTACAGCAACAGGTATCCTAAAAAAAAAAAAAAAAACGTTTGTAAGGTTGGGCAGAAAAAATTTGGAGAAAAAATACGGTTTGGTCCCTCTGAGTGTCCGTAGTTTGTATTCTTCCTTTTGCTTTGTAGCACTTGTTTTCGGTTGCACGACACCAGGAGTGTCAAACATGCGGCCCGCCACCACATTGAATCTGACCCGCGAGACGACGCCAAGAGAAGCGCAAGAGAAAAACGAGCTGCACTTCTAAACATGTCCACTTGATGTCGCCAAAGCCAGGCGCCACTGACAAAGACACTGGAGTTGTTTCTTTTTTCTTTTTTGTTCTCTTCCTCTCTCTCTCTCTTTCTCTTATTATTTCCTCCCCAACTCTCTCTCCCTTTCCCTCTTTTTCTCTTCTATGTTTTGCTTTCTTTTTCTCTCTCTCCCCCATCTTTTCCCCACTTTCTTTCTCTCTGTCTCTCTTTCCCTTACACACTTTTTTCTCTTTCATTCCACCTTTCTTCCCTCTCTTTTTATATTTCTTTCTTCCTTTTTCTTTCTTTTTTCTTTCTATCTTTCCCTCTGTCCTTTTCTCTCCTTTGCTTGTCTCTCTCTCACTCTTCCTCTTTTGTCTTTCTTTCTCACTGTCAAACTTTTCTTTTTCTTTCTCTCTCATTGCTGTCCCCCTTTTTCTCTTTCCTCGTCTCTCTCTTTTTCTCCCTCTTACTTTTTCCCCTCCTTTCCTTGTCTCTTTCTCCCTCTCTCTTTCCCCTTCTTGCTGTCTTTCTTTTCTCTCGCTAATCATTGTCTCTCTTGCTCTCCTCTTACTTTTTCTTTTTCACTCCTTTTCTTGTCTCTCTCTTTCCCTCTTTCCCTCTTTCTTTCTTACCTTTCTGTTTCTGTTTCTTTTTCTTTAATCTACTAGCCTGGCCCCCATGAGTTGTTTTTTCTAGCATATGGCCGCCAAATATAGATGAGTTTGACACCTCTGCACTATACAGAACAGAACATCTAGTGATCAAATAATACCCACTGGACCTTTAAGTAAACAGGGAATCAGGCCTTTTTTTCTCCAGGGTTTAAAATTCATGGCAAAACGGCTATTGACTTTGCTGAAATGAGGTGTCTGATCATTTTAATGATTCACAATAAGAAATGTCATCACTAATTTTGTCTTTTATCGTAGACAAATTAGAGTCTGATTGGAAATGAATTCCTTTTGGACTTTGATGTTCCACTCCGACAGTAGTCACTATTCTCTTCATTAATAACCACTTTTTCTTTAAGCCGTGCTTGGAATTATTCTCAAATCCGAGTGAGATTTAGTGCAGATCCTTCTTTGAATCACAACATGACGCACAAAGCAATTTAGAGTACTCTAAAGCCCAATTTGTGCAAATATGCATACGGAAAATACAAAAGCCCGACGTGTTTATGAGGTATAATTAGAGGAGGCGACTATCATGTAGCTCAACTGAATAGAACTGACAGATTTCTTTGAAAAGAGAAAAGAAAATGAAGTTACTTTCAATGTTTTTTTTTAAAAAAGCACTGATTTGCGCTTTAGATGTGCATACTGTAATTAACAGAGTGTGTCGACTGCAGGAACCTGTACTTGACAAAAATACATTTTATACTGCAAATGCATCTGAAGCCATGAAGGACCAACACACACACGCACACTCACAACTTTTATTGCATAGAAAATTAAGGAGATAGGCTTCACCTGTGCCCGCTCCTTTGGCGCCAACTGCCTCGGACTCTGATTGGCTCCCTGTCCCTATTCAAACCCACTCCTATCCGTCCCCTGTTGTCAGTCCGTCTGCGAACCTCAGTTTACACTAGGCAAGCCTTTTTTCGACCCTGACTCCAACCTGTTTTTTGCTCCTGTCTGTCCCCCGTTTTTGATCCTGACCACAGCTACTGTCCCGTCCCGGCTTTCGACCTTTTTTGTCCCTGACCACGTTTACTCTCCTTTCTTGGCTTATGGCTCACCTCCGACCCCGACCACGTTTTTGCTCTCCTGTCCCAGCTACTGGCCCATTTTTTCCGTTCCCGACACGCCATCGCTCGCCACGGAAGTCCCACTTCCGCATTCAGAGCGACCAGCTTCCTGCGATCACCGGATCGTGGGGGCAACCCTTTCCTTTCTTCCAATAAAACTGAGAGAAACGTAACGCAAGTGGGTCCTGTCTCCGTTCTGGTCCTGACACATTTGCTTTTTTAAAATACATACATGTATTTACTGTTCATGTCCTTAACATGTCTGGAGTCAAACTGTACCAACCATATTCTATGATTCAGGCTCTATTCCGATACACTTTCCATTTCCACTTCTCATTTATTATCAAGTACGGTAAATTCATAAAATGCACATTGGTCTTTTTGCTTCAACACAGGGGTGGACAACTTCATTTTATGTTGACAATATCTGTGTATTATTTGCCCTCATGTAGGTTTTAGATCAGGGGATGGTGTCATAATAGTCTGTAGTTATCAATAGTCTTTGATCTGTGCAGCCCTTTGAGACTCTTTGTAATTAAGGGCTATACAAAAAAACATGACTTGAATCATCTTTTATCAACTGTGTCGGAGAACAGCAACCTCCAAACTTGAAGCCAGGGGCAAATTTAGGTTCACAGCTTTCGGGGTGCTGAGACCTAGAGTGTCTGACTGGTTATTTATGTCTTCATTTTCATTTAACTTAAAGTGTTTTAGGATCATTCAACACTTTTCAGGGGTGTCAATTCCCTTTTATGAATATCACCTTACACTTTAAACTGATTCACTGGGTACCGCTGACAACCATGTACAAATAAATTAGGAGGAGGTTTTATGCATTTTCTTACAGTACTGTGGGTAATAGATTCCAAAATAAAGAGGGTGATTTTTTTTTTTACAGAAAACAATTGAACGTCTATTCTGGTGTTTGGGGGTTGAAAGATGACAGATAACCCCAGAGATGAAAATTGTGTCAGCAGTGTCTGAAACTCATGACAAAAAGTTGCCGGACATTTTTCACAACTTGAAACACAATAAGACGACTAATCGCAATAAAACCTTTTGTTGCAAAGTATTAAGGATTGATAATCAGAATATATAACAGAACACTTTATAACTTATAACATTCATTGCATGTATATGACATCGCTGTTTTCCATCTGCCATAAGTATGTACCGTATTTTCCGCACTATAAGGCGCACCTAAAAGTCTTAATTTTTTTCAAAAGCTGACCATGCGCCTTATAATACAGTGCGCCTTATTTATGGATCAATATTAGTTCACAAAGTCTTGCAACTAACTTGCAGCCGCCGACTAGATTTTCCCCCGAACGCCAAGTAGTCTGCGGTGTATGCTGGGATTTATTTACCGGCGTTTCATTGGCTAACCAATGTGTCAATCATCATTTGAATGGATCACTATTGGCTAAAGTTATTCGGAGGTCAAGGGGAGGATCCTTTTTATCATTTACAGGCTGGCATTGGCTTGAACGGCAAAACAAAGCCTGCAATTGGCCAAAAAAGACGTGTCAATCATCAGTTGAATCGATCACTATTGGCGAAAGTTATTCGAAGGTCAAGGGGCGGATCCTTTTTATAATTTACAGGCTGGCATTGACTTAAACGGCAATACAAAGCCTGCAATTGGCCGAAAAAGATAAATGCGTATAGCACGTGGCTGATGGCATAGAGAAAGCATTTTTTTCTATTCTGTATTTGTAAATGTTTTATTCTCCTGGATTTACTACCCTCACGGATATAAGAGGACCTTGGCTGCACATTATTATGAACACAACGACTTCGGTGAGCTACTCCGGGTTTTATATTGACCCTGTATCTTGTTTCAGACTGAACTCGATGTTTCTGTGATAAGCGGTGCAGATAATGGATGGAATGGAGTGTCTATTTTTAATTTAAACTCAATTCCAAGTGTTTATTGTCATATGCACAGTAAAGTTGCGAGCGAAAAAGAAAATAGAAATAAAGGAATGGTTGGCATTTCTTGAATCCCAAGACTTTAACCTTCCGAATGTTGGAACGATGCATTTGAGTGACATCGTACGGACACCGCATCCGCATGTGTCTACGACACGTATTTGCTTCTTTGCAAGCTTTGGGAATGTTAAGGGGGTAATGAGTTTGACTGAACTATCTGACTGTTTTGTCAACGTTCCCATTGTAGCGCCTTATAATCCGGTGCGTCTTATGTATGTCAAAAATAGGACCAAAAACTATTTTTTCGGGGTGCGCCCTATAACCCGGTGCGCCTTATAGTGCGGAAAATACGGTACCTGTATTTACTCATCTTCATTCATGCAATGTTTGCGTTGCGTTGTCTGCTACAAGCTGCGTGAACTCCTCTTTCCCCGATGCTTTTATGGATGTTACGTTTCGTAGCATCATCAATTTTGTTAGCTTATTTTGAATATTCATATGGGGCTGAGGTTTTGGCATGATTCCTAACCACTTATCAATTTTTATTGTTTCTGTGTCTATGTGCAGACTTTCATACAATCGGGAAAGTCTGGAAGCACAAAGTTATTCTGATTGGCTGCCGAGTATGCAAATTGCCAAACGAAGCGAAGTTCCAAAATGTCCAAACCGAACAAAGATTTCAAAAACGGAATAAAGCAAACGTTTGATTTTGAAAAAAAAACGAAATGTTTTTCTTTTTCGTTTTTTCTTGAAAAAGTGGTCGCCCACCCTTTTGTAAGTGTCAGGTCTGTGGCAAGACGGCACCATTGGCTCTCTGCTACCAAAGACATCCAAGTCAATTCCCATATTTGGTTGGTGCAGGTCTGAGCCAGGCTTAAAAATAAATTTACATGATTTATTTAATTTTATGGCTGTTTTAAGCCTGCGGCTTGTACAAAGACAAAATTGAGTTTCACACTTAAATTGAAGCACACAGCTTTCAATCAGGTGTGCTCTGTAGTCTGAAATGTGCTGTAGCTGTTCTCCACCAGCTTTCGTTTAATTCGTTCTTTTCATGATTCAGGGAACCTGTGACTGCCCGATTGGCGCCAACAGCCCTGAGAGCTGATTGGTTTCTGAGACTCCTTTTAAACCCCCGGCTTTCAAGAGGAGGCCGTCAGACCGTTTGCGAACCTATGCTCCCAGCTAGGAAAGCTCATACCTTCTGACATTTTCTTGTCCTGTTTTCTCCTGCCTGATACCTGTTGCCGACCTGTTTCCAGACCCGTTTCTGCCCTGATCTGCCATCCCGACCTCCGACCTGTTTTGCCCCGTTTTCTGCCTGATACCTGTCGTCGACCTCTTTTCTGAACTCGATACCGCCCTTGCTCTCCCGTCCCGGCTAGTGACCAGTATCCCTGATGTCTACGATTATCCTCGCCCGACACGGAAGTGCCACTTCCGCGTTCCCGCCACCTGCTACCCGTTTCTGTCGATCAGCGGATCGTGGAAGCAAGCACTGTTCTCCCTCTTTATCAATGAAATGAAATGAAATGATCTGCATTTATATAGCGCTTTTCAAGTCAATGACTTCCCAAAGCGCTTTACAATGTGCTTCACATTTCCCAATAGCGGCCGTGATCTGTGCAGCCATGTAAGGCGCTAACCTGCTTATTGGGGGTAATTGGGGGTTCAATGTCTTACCCAAGGACACTTCGACATGTAACTTGGACAAGCCGGGATTCGAACTGGGATCCCTTAATCCTAAGACGATCGCTCTACCTCCTGAGCTACTGCCGCCCCAATAAAACTGAGTAAACGAACGCTACTCGGTCCTGTCTCCATTTCTGGCTTGTGACAGTTCTGATTTTCCCTGAACCCGGATGTTGATCCCAGCACGAGAGACCTACCTGTCCACAGCAATAGCGGTGAGCGTAAAGACCGAAACGTAGACAGTGACCGGCTGTATGAGGAACACCAAGTAGCACATGAAGCGTCCGAAGACCCAACCGTGGGGGTTGAAGGCGTACGCCAGGGTGAAAGGCACGCAGGTAACGCACATGAGCATGTCGGAGAAGGCCAGGTTCCCGATGAAGAAGTTGGTCACGTTGTGCATCTTGCGCGTCCTGCAGATGACGTAGAGGAGCAGGTAGTTGCCAAAGACGCCCACCGCCAGCACCAGAGCATAACAGGGTATGATGAGGGGCTTGAAGGTCTGCAGAAGGGCCACGTCAGCGAACTGAGAGCTGCCGTTGCTGGAGTTGTCGTGCATGGCCACCTCGAAAATGTCACCGCTGCCGTTCGTCTCCATTTTGACCGAGCTGTCAACGTCCTGAACAAGTTAGACAGAACGTGTTTCCTTCAGGAAATATCGAATGCCAAAGGTCATGCACATAAGTGGGGCTAATGATAATCACAAAAAAGGGGAAACCTGGTCTAAAGGACATTTTTTTTTCAATGAGGTCCAGAACGTTTAAGTTGCTTTCCCACATTTGTGCAGATATGTTAAAAAATGTTCCACACGCTGGCGAACCGAAAAATCTAGTTTCAAAGTTGACTGATTTGGTTCATATTTCCTAGAGCTGTGACACCATTGGATGAACATCTCATCTTATCTCATCAGCTGCACCGCTCATCCTCAGTAGGGTCGCGGGGATGCTGGAGCCCATCCCAGCAATCATCGGGCAGTGGGCAGGGGACACCCTGGACTGGTTGCCAGCCAATCGCAGGGCACACAGGGACAGACAACTCACTCGCTCATTCACACCTAGGGACAATTTGGACCGGCCAATTCTAAAATGCATGTTTTTGGAATGTGGGAGGAAACCAGAGTGCCCGGAGGAAACCCACGCAAGCACGGGGAGAACATACAAACTCCGCACAGTAAGGCCGGGAGCTGGATTTGAACCCACTCAGGAGGTTCCCACGACCTCAGAACTGTGCCGCACACGCGCTAACCACTGCGCCGCCGTGCTGCCCTGGATGAACATAAAACCTTTAAAATAGTGAATCCCATTAACACAACATGTGAGGCAGCTCCAAAACAGACGATGATTGTAGTGAACAGGGATTGCATGCAGTCAAGTCATTTATTTGTATAGCCCTTCATGGTCTGTATTTATATAGCGCTTTTCAAGTCAGTGAAGACCTCCCAAACCGCTTTACAATGTGCTTCCCACTTATTCATTCAGACACACACTCACACACCAATAGGGAGTCAGCCATGATCACAAAGAGTCTCAAAGGGCTGCACAGACAGCTCATTTCTGCTTGGAGGAATTGTCTGTTTTGTCTGAATTGTCTGACCTCCATAAGATGCGTGAGGTAAGTTTACCTGCCACCGTGACAGAGTGCATTCCTTTTTTGCCTTTGCCTAATTTTAAGTAGTAAATTGTAGCTTTTTTTTGTTTTTTTGCTGCATATCTCACAATTGGTATAATATTGTCCAGCTGGCTTCTCCGCTAGAATCGGGGCTGCTGTAGGCTTCCATTTTAGTTTGCCCCGACTTAGCCCCAGTTAGAAGCTGGCTAGCTGTGTCCATTGTTTTATTCCCAGTTGGATTCGTTTTTGTTGCCGTAGCTGTTTTTTCGTTGTTCCTTCCCAGTTAGCCTGGCTGCTCACTGCGTGTTTATTGGTCGACCACCCTCGCGTCTTGCCACCGAGACTGTGGCCACCTTTTGTTCTTTTTCTCGGGGTAACCTCTGACTAACACGTAAACCAATATGGTGCTGGTGTTCTTCACATGACATCAAAGTTGAGAGAGGCTGTCTTCAAAATGCATTATCTCAGAAAATGATCGGAATACTGTATACCGATTAAAAATATATATACAGTATATGTATATCATGCAAAAACCATGTCCTGTTTTTTTACACATTTTTCATGTTTTAGAATTTAGATACACCTTTAACTACACTGCTAATGATTGACGATGAAGACATTTGAGCACAGTAAAAAAAAGGAAAATGAGTGAGGTAGTTATTCTGTGAAATGTGTGAATGGAAAATGTCAGTGTGAGTTTGCCATTTAGCTTCCCTTTGAAATGTTAGAGCATTGAGAGGGAGCGCTTTTAAAGTACTGACCTTGCCTACAGTAGAACCAAATATAAAAAAAAACTAGTGACGTACTTCTAGGGTCGAATCCCCGAAGCCTGTGATGAATAATTTAGATGAGTGGTTCATGAACTGCGAGTGTTGATAACATATAGAAACGTTGAAACAAAAACATAACTAAAACCTGGTGTGATGGTGGAAATGAAGATGAAATAAAAAACCATAGTGACAGTAGCAGAAGAAATGAAATGACAATGACCTAACAACGTGTGCTGATCCAAATGTCCTTTTAAAGCACATTTGTCAAACAGGCAGCCTGCGGGCCAAATCAGGCCCGCGAGACAACACTTAGAGAAGTGCAAGAGTAAAACAAGCTGCAGGATGTCAACTTGATGTTGCCAAAGCCAGGTGCCTCTCACAAAGACACTTTACTTGTATTTATTTCTCTCTCTCTCTCTCTCTCTCTCTCTCTCTCTCTCTCTCTCTTCCACCCCTTTTTTCCCCACTCTGTCTCTGTCTCTTTCACTCTCTGTGTCTCTCTTTTTCTCTTCCTTTGTTGCTCTTTGTCTCTTTCTCTCTCTGTGTCTTTTAACCTCTTTTGCTCTAACTTCCTTTTTCCTTTTCTCTTTTCTCTTTCTCTCTTCATACCCTTCGCACTTTCTTTTCTCTTTTCTCTCCTTCTGTCTTTCAATTTCTTTTTGGATTTCTTTCTTCCTCTCTCACAACTTTTTTATCCTTTGTTTCTCACGCTCTCTCCCTCTCTTTCTTTTTCTTTCTTTGTCCCCCTCTCTCCTTTTCCTTCCCTCTTTCTCTCATTTCTTTTTCTCTCTTTTTCTTTCTCTTTAATCTATTAGTCCGGCCCCCAACAGAATGTTTGTTCTATAGTGTGGCCCCCGAGTTAAAATGAGTTTGACACCCCTGTTTTAAAGGTTGAGTATTGTTGGGTACAGGTGCATCCAATCACCACACACCTGTGCCCAGTTCTAAACATGGGTGGCGCCCTCTGGTGTAATAAGGTACAGCAGACCCTAAGAGCAATACCATAAAACAAAGACTTGAGTATCAACCTGATAACTAAAGTTGGTGTATATCATTACCCTATAAATGAATCTTTATTGCCAATGAAAATTTTGCAACCCAAAAAAAAGTTAAATGTTAAACATTTTTTTCAGGGATTTGTTTTAGGAGGGCACTTGTCTCTTTCACGGATTCTCACAAGAAAGGACGCTTCTCACACTAGTTTGGAATTTTCTTTGTGCTTTTGCCAGGATTTTTTTGTTTTTTTGGGGCTTGTGGTTTGTTTTTTTAAACAAATCTACATTTCAACTAAAACTGAAAATTTCCAAAGCAAAGAAAGCAAAAGACATTGTCATGATTACCGATTGGAATCACCTGCACCCGCTCATTTGGCGCCAGCTGCTGATTATCTCCCTGTCCTTATTCAAATCCTGTCCTGTCACTCTCCTTTAGTCAGTCCGTCTGCGAACCTCTGTTGATACAAGGCAAGCCTTTTTTGACCTTGACTCTCGCCTGTCCCGTTTGTCTCCAGCTACGACCCGTTTCTGATCCCGACCACGTCTCCTCTCCCGTCCCGGCATACGACCCGTTTCTGACCCCGACCACGTTTTTGCTCTCCTGGGGCGGCAGTGGCTCAGGAGGTCGAGCGCTCGTCTTGGGATCAAGAGATCGCAGTTCGAATCCCGGCTCCTCCGTGTTACATGTCGAAGTATCCTTGGGTAAGACACTGAACCCCTAATACCCCCAATATGCAGGTTAGCGCCTTACATGGCTGCACGGCCGCTATTGGGAAATGTGAAGCACATTGTAAAGCGCTTTGGGAATTCTTGACATGAAAAGCGCTCTATAAATGCAGATCATTTCATTTCCTGTCCCGGCTATCGACCTGTTTTTCCGTCCCTGACACCGCCATCTTCCACTTCCGTGTTCGAATCACAATCTGGTTGCGAGAGCGACTTGCGTCCCGCGTCCAGCGAGCATCGGATCACGGGCGCTGCCCTTCTTCTTTCTCTCAATAAAACTGTGAGAAAATGTTACGCGATTGGGTCCACCCTGTGTGCTGGTCGTGACAGACATGGACTCAATAAAAGCAGCTATACAATAAGGATTTGAAATGATGGAGTCGGAAATCCTGGAAAAAAAAATTGAGAAAATGTTGAACAAACAAATGGAAACAAAAAACGAACTGGAGGATGTGCGGAAAGAAATGAAATAAATCAATAAAGGCTTCATGCGATGAAAATGAAGAAAGAAATTGAGGAAATCAAAGAGGTAATCAAGCCATATTGACAAATAATCAAAGAAATTCAACAACTACAAAAAAGTGGAAGAAAAGATGATAAATCTGCATGGTAAAGTAGATCATTTTAAACAATGTGCTTGTCTCAATGGTATAATCGTCACAGGACTAAAGATACATCTGAGCGAATGGGTCAACAGGTGATTTCTCAATTCAGAAATGGAGAAGCGTCCCATTTTGAAGCACGGTCTGAAGTCTAGATCAACAAAAATCTCACCAAAATGAACGCTGAAATCACCGGAAGTCAATTGTCAAATGAAAAAAAACCAGACTGATAGACAGCACCCGGATTGCAATGTTTTTGTCAAGCCAAAAGGAAGTCTCCCAGATCAAATTAAAACACGGTTGATTAAGAGGTTTGAGGACTTGGACAAATCAAGTTGGAGTATCTCTTTTTTTTGCTATTGTTATCTTCCAGGATCTGATTTATGATATTAATCATCCAAATTTTGAATAGACTTTTGTATTAGTCCCTTTCCTAAATAAATGATTAAACAACAACACCTGATTAGGAGGACAAGAAAGGAAGAAAAAAAAGAAAAAAATATATAAAATCTACAATGTAAGACTTGTTTTTTTTTATTTCTATTGTGATTTTGTGATGATGAAATCTAATTGATGTAAATGTATGACTAACAAATTAATAAGGCTAATGAAATGAAATTGATAGTTAACAAAAAAGAAAAAAAAAAGTGAAATTAATATTCTTAACATTTACTAGAAGTAATAATGAACTTTACTTGTGCCTCACTGTTCCATGGTCTTATCCCTGCTCTGTGAATGAATGAATGAATGAATGAATGAATGAATGAATGAAAACTTTATTTCGAACATTAAATGAAAACAGGACAAAAACAATGAGTCAACAACAAAATAATGTCATACAACATGTTCGAAAAGGGGTAGTCAGAAGCAGATGCTTATTTTCCCTACCCCTTTATCTTCCCTATTAAATACATTTTACAAATCATGCTTTTGTGTCTAATATAACAAAATCTCATGGATATACTTATTACATTGGTCAGATATCAATAATTATAATAATTACAATAATCACATATTTTATACACTAATCTTCGTAATACCCATCCCTCAACGACATGATGCCACTAGTTACCAAATATCACTGTGGCACCAATGATAATAACAACAATAAAAATAAACATAATATTTATAACAAACAGTTATGATATAATAATAGAAACAATAACAACAAGTTAACCATAGTTTTAAACGCAGTGTTTCCAATCTCACTCATATCCAATTTTCTTCATCCCTGTATTTCGCCAGTAATGTTTTTTGCATTTAAATTAGAACACATGAATAGTTGAACATTGTTGGATCTCATCTTGTAAATTATTCTAAAGTTTGACTCCACACACAGACACACACATACATTTCCTGGTTCTTCTCACTTTTGGGATTTTGAATTTACTACAGCCCCTCAAGTTATAATTTCCCTCTTTCCGAGTGAATATTTTTTGTATGTTTTCTGGCACTATGTTTTTGTTGACCTTAAATAAGAGTTGTGAAGTGAATTTTTTTATTAAATCATTCAATTTTAATAATTTGGACTGCATGAATAAAATATTGGTATGATCCCGATAGCCTACCCTGTGTATGGTTCTTATTGCACGTTTTTGAAGGATAAAAAGGGGCTGTAGTGAATTTTTGTAATTATTGTCCCAGACTTCTGCACAGTATGTTAAATATGGCAGAACTAGAGAACAATATAATAAATACAATGCATTATAATTTAAAAGGAATTTGGCTTTATTAATTATTGAAATGCTTTTAGATACCTTAGTTTGCATGTGTCTGATGTGTGTTTTCCAACTAAATGTATTGTCTATTATGACCCCTAAAAACTTAATTTCTGATACAATGTCTATTTGATGGATTTAAACTGTAAATATGTTATTCTACTGTTGCATACTATTCTTGCTTAGTGTGCCATTCTCGCCTAGTTCAATAGTAGTAATATTGTTGATACGATAACATGTTGTTGTGAAAACAGGTCTCATTTCTCCTTGCAAGTAAGTTATACTCACGTCTCTGTGTCTTCTTTGAGTGCAGGTTTTATTATAAGTGTTGGGGTTAACCTAACACTATTGCAGCACCATCAATTTTTACTTCTAAATATTTTCTTCCACTTTTTGGTGTTGTTGAATTTCTTTGATTATCCGTCAATATGGCTTGATTACCTCTTTGCCTTGCGATTGCCTGTCTACAAAGATGGCTTATTTTTAAACATGATTAAAAAAAGCTGTACAGGGGTAGGTAAACAAAATTGAGGACACGTTTCGAAGGAGCTTGTTGTTTCCGCGGTGGGATTGGAATGTGCTACTGTGTGTCTCTGGGTGCAATCAGTCAGGCAGATTTCTGTGCTGAACGCTGAACTGGCCTCCAAAGAAAACACACAATACTGAAATTGACCTGTAGATACAGTATGACCATCGGAGCAACATTGGTCGGTGTGACTAACGCCGAGATGCCATCTTGGTCCTCACAAAACAGACGCACTGGAGAACACCTCTGATCAGGCTGATATCATTTGAGCTTCACAATAAGCAATGGAAGTGGGCTGGGCACAGGCTCTCAGTGGTACCTCACTCTTTGTGCATGTCCAATGCCACTTGAAATCTTTCAATTGAAAAGACCTACTTGTCTTAGGTTTTACTCATTGTATCGTTGTTAAAGAGTGATGAGGAGAAGGATACGAAAAGAAAAAGTTCTCAGAAACTGTAAAAATGTTTATTTCTGTGCTATGGAAAAAGCTTTTTTTTTGCTGTGCCAATCAAATGATAAACAAGATATCTGTTCATTTATCTGTAAATCTGACTGTGCTTTACCAGATATGAACTTCACCAAAATAGTAGCTCGTCACGTACGACCCTTACTCGCCTTTCAGCTTTTAAATCACGTTTTTATGTCAAGCAAGATATATGTTTGAAACGGAGAAAGTCAGTTGGTGGAAAAATTAAACCGGCATCAAAAACTTGCTGTCGGTGTTAGCATTAGCAATGCTAGCAGAGCATGACGAGCCAAGATGTGAGGGATACAGTTTTATGTAAATTTTTATCATTAATTATATCAAACGACTAAATACAACTATTTAATGTAATTACGAATATGAATTAAGTTTCCAATAAGTTGGTTTGAAAATGAATCTATAAGAAAAAAACAAAAGTAACTTAGCACTAACAGGAAGCACATAGTCGGGGGCTGGGTGCAATTTAATGTGGTAGAAATTATCACACTAGTTTGTTTTTCGTAGTAATTTGTTTTAAGGCTATGTGAGTACGAAGACAAGTTGTGTTGGGCTCATACATGACAGGTTATTGGCTAACTTCCTCTAGCATTGGCACCAGCGGTTACACCCACCAGTTTGATCCCAAATAGCATCATGAATATTAATTAGCAGATGACATGGCCTCTTCGGGGACAGGGATGTAAATAATGATGGCGTATTTCATGTAGCATGATATTGTGATGAAGGTGCATGCAAGACTGGTGATGGTAATTTCCTAAATGCATGCAAGCCTTTTATTTAAATAATTATTGTGGTTAAAGAAAAAAACATGATTGTGCTGCTGTGTGCGTGAAAACAGCCAAATCAAGTATCTGCCAAATTATGCTTCTTTCAGTCACATATCATCTCTGTTTGGGAAAAGACACTATGATCTACTTAAGAACAGAACATTGTCACTGCTACTTGGCTGGTGAAGTAGCATTGTCAATATGAGTCGCCGGTTAACACTTATTAAATGCAGAATAAGCTGGTGGGAATTGCTGGCTTTTAAATGTAGGTTCACATCTGTTCCAAAAGTCTTTGGCACGTTTTGACACTGAATATCTCGGAAACTATTAAAACACATCTGGTACATTCAAATAGCTTGTAATCTCAATTTTTACACTGAATGTTTTATGATATCCAATATGAGTAACATTTGTCACAAAAAACGCAACAAGCCGATACTCAAATTCTTGACAAACGTCCCAGCATTGCATTGTCAATGGTTGCAACAGCTTCTGTTTTTTGTGCTACGTCGACAAAAGCTTTCTATAGACCATTCTCCCTTGAAAGACCAGCAGTCAATAGTAAGACGTAACTCAACATGCGGGAACAATGGTTAATGGATAAATTGAGTAAGAAAGAATCTGGTGGATTTGTATCCAACATTTTGGGTCGCCCCCATGCCAGAGTCTCTGGGCTAGACAGTTCCTGAACACAACACTGGTAGACAGATGGATTGGACAGTCTGGGCAGAATGATCACAATCTCCTAGCCAATGTCCTAGCCACCCAGCTTTTCCAATCTCACACCATGCCATTTCTCTTTGTGGGGAGTTGTAAAAGGATTGGTCTATGTGCCCCCTATTCCAAGATACGTGAATCACCTGAAGGCACTAATAACAGAAGCTGTTGCAACCGTTGACAATGCGTTAGGCAATAATCTGCTGTGTGCCGAGAGACCAATCGTGGTCACATTGAACATCTTTTAACATTCCATTTAAAGATTGAGAGAACAAGATTTTGAAATTTACCAGATGTGGTTATCATATCCTTAATAGTTTCCAATATATGCAATGTCAAAATGTGCCCAAGACTTTTGGAGCACCCTGTATATCCATTATGACTCCCTGATTTTTTTTAGTCCATCCCAGTGTCGTCTTAATCATGATCATAAGGAACAACAACATAAGATGTTTTGAAAGTGTGATGTGGTCCTACTTGTGAAATACCATGTTATTTAAAAAGAACTACCTTTTTCGTCCTCCGCGTCTTTCTTTACATCCAAGTTGTAAGACTGGTAAAGCAATCGCTAAAGCCTAAAATGCGCTGCTCCTTCAAAGTTTCTTACAACATAATATTCTGGGCACAGATGAGCTAAAAGATGATGGGTTGTAAGATTCACAAGCATGCGGTTAAAATGTCTGACAACTACTTTTATACCGGGAGTGCAGGACATGATGAAAACTAACCTTTAGAGCTAGTTGAAAAATCCCTGTTTCACACTAGCTCTTTGTCTGGAATAAGTCTGTCAAGCACTGATAAAACACAACATCTTCTCTTAGAAACTTTTAAAAAACACCTCTTGAAGCAATGTAGTGATTAGATAACAACAGTAGGAACGGATATATTAAGAAGTCATATAATTTTATCAGGACATAAGTAATTACACTCCAATACAAGAATAATTACAACTAAATACGTGAAGGAGTTATAAACGACTGAAATAATTAAAAGGTTATGCATATATAACTCATACAATCATTATATATGCACAGTGACAAATTTCAATATTCCAACATTAATTAAACACATTTATTTTTAAAAATTATAATGCAGGATATTGCTCAAATAAATACATATAAAAACTCAAATGTTAACCGGTTCATACATTCAAGATAAAAAATAACTTATAATAGAGAATAATAGGGTTAGATCTGTGTTTTTATACTCAAAAATGCTACGTCACTTTTTAAGAAAAAGCAGCAAGGATGATAAGTTGACAATTTAATACTTACACTTTTATATATGTATCTATTAACCTACATTGTATAGCCCAATATATGTAACATATTTGTATGAAAATTGTGTTCTATACAGCAGTGTTTCTCAACCTTTTTTGAGCCGAAGCACACAATTTAATCGAAAAAAATCTTGAGGCACACTCCATGTGGAAAATGTTAAGATATTCATTATTTTTTGTATTTATTTTAAAGCTTAAATGATCATGTCTCCTAAATTGACAGAAGAACACTTTAATCATTATTTGTGGTCACAGTGGATCTGGAGGTAATACAGGTTATTTATCTTGGTTGATCATATTACAGTCATTTTGGATTTTACTATATTTATAACTTTTATAAGTTTCACGACCTATCTTTTTTCTTTTTCCTAAAAAAAAAAAGAATGTAAAAGTAATACTTAAAATGAGCAAAAAGATCTGCCAGTACAATGAGTTTTTATTTTACTACATTAACCTTTTCTGTTTGTTTTTTTCAAACAAGAAATTGTCATTCCAAATGAGTACAAAATAAAAGCAATATTTTTACACTGATTAATTGTATTTTTTCTATTGGAGTACAATCTTGAACAGCTTCATCAAACAAAATAGGTTTTTAATAACATTTCCCTGTCTACCTTATAATTGATATATAAAGGGTAAAAGAATAGGAAACTGCTGCCGGGTAGATGAATGTTAAAGGTTTTTGGTTGACCACTGGAATAAAGGGAAATATTCTGAACAATGGCATGCTTTTTTTATGGAAAGATAATATCGGGAAATTTCCTGCGTCACACTAGACAAGGTCTCCCGGCACACTAGTGTGCCCCGGCGCACTGGTTGAAAAACACTGTTATGCAGTACATATACATTTTATTGCAAAGCTAGCTTTAGGTAAAAAAAAATTACAGAAATATTTAGAATCTCTCTCGAAACAAAATAGTGAATCGTGCTTTTCTATGGCTGCAACATAATTTTGAACCTAAAAGGGGAGTTAAAAGTCCAAATATGGATATTGAAACACCACAAAAAATCAAGAGATTTTGTACAATGAAGATGAAGGCATTTATAGTAGTATTTACAAGCACGGATAAAAAGATCAACAACTCACCTGTGGTTAATTCAATGTACAAATATTCACTGCGCGCTGTTTCTCTGAATGAAGGATCGCACCCGGCTGAACGTGTAGAGAGAACTGGTGAGGAGAAAAAGAAGGAGAAGGGAGGGAGTTTATTGGAATGACAGCAAGCCAATAAGATGACAGATCTCCTTTGAAGATTCATGTGATGGCCTGACGTTGATTTTTCACTCTTTACTTGCTTGTTTATTAGCGGTGTACCAGTTGGCATCTACTGCACAGGATCTACTGGTTAATGGCTTACAGACTCTAGCGAAAGTATTAGCTTCCAAAGAGCTTGTATTCATTTTGTTACATTTAAGGTTTCAAACTTGGAGTTAAAAAACAAAACCATGTTCTGAGAATCAACAACACGTGAGACACAATGGTGAACATTCTATATTATATTCATAATGAATGAACTGAAAAGTAGGTATTACAAAAATATTGTATCAGCCAATTGACTCCAGAATTCCCCAATGACTTCCAAATGATACAATGTTGATCTAAATGACTAACAATGACAGAGTGCACGTGTGTCATTAAGTCTCTGTGATAGGCTCAGATAAGAAAAGACCGTATCTTGAAGACACAAAGAACAGGAAAATAAAGTTATGGGAAAAGTGGTAGTAGTAATGGGATACAAGGAGATTCCACAACATTTACACATCTCCTATGGCACTGTGCAAGAAAAATATCAAAAAGGGGAGAGCTTAAAACCACTGCATACCTACGAAGACCTGACTGCCCCTCTAATTTTTGGGCCCAAACAAAGAGAAAACTAATCAGAGAGCAACCAAGAAATCCATGACCATAAACATACTTACATAAACCTTAATTGTACATTCCATAGAAATTATTGCACTGAAGCAACTTACGAACAAATTCAACTTACGACTAATCGCCCGGATCTTGTTCCTCGGATCTCGTTTGTAAGTAGGGCAGTGTCTGTAAATGATAAAGGGATCTCTACCATGTTGACTAGGGGTGTTAAAGTCAAGCAGACAGGGGCCCAAATTAAAAAATGGCCAAAGGAGTGGAGTGATTGAATGTTGAATTTTTTTAAAATGATGCATACTGTCCAGTGACCCTAAATAAACCTCCTGAAAAACTGGATTGGAAGGCTTACCTAAGAAAATGTAATGTTACTAATTACCTGTTGAAAAATGTAATCAATAACGTAATCTGAATACCATAATATTACAGTAATTTAACTTCATTACTTTCGATTACTTTTGGATTACCTTGATTTTGTATACAGACGCTGAGATATGTTTTGGACGATCGTTCATAAGTTGAATTTATTTGTAAGTTGCTTCAGTGCTATATTTTGTATGGAATGTTTGTTTAAGGCTCGAATAGGTAGCCGGAATTGTTTTGTACTAAAAATAAACATTTAATAAAATAATCTGCTCTATAAGATAAATAAACTTAAGTTTAACTTACTTTTGGAAGATAGGCTTCAAGAGTTAGGCGCCTTCCTCCTCCGTGGTAGAAAGTGGCCGAAAAAAACAATCCAACCATTTTTTCAACCGCATCAAGGTTTCTTATTCCACTATCATTTCAAGAGAAACACCTCGCCTCTTCTTTACACTTTATACCAACCATATCCAATGTATGCACGAGATGTTATACATTAAAAATGTCAAAGTTCTTCGCGACATCCCGAAAAAATGATCGTATCTACCGTTTTTCGTAACTCGAATGTTTGTAAGTAGGGGAGCAGTATAGTAATAAAAGACAAACTTAACATAATAGAAATCATATTACTTCATTAGCTTAAGCTAAATAAACTATGTAACCTTGAAAATGAATTGGAGGACACCAGGGTCTGATAGTTGCTTGGAATCATATAAAAAAATCTCAAATATTAACCACACAGTACAGTTTATTAAGCAAAAAGTAAAACTTCTTCGTTTTCATAGTGGACAAGATATGCTCTGTTTTAGTTCAAAGGCACATTAAGAACCCAATATTGTATATTATATGTGTATTATTACAAGTGTTCACTTTCTAAGTTTGCAACAAACTCTTGAGTGTCTTGTGTCCAAGTTCAAGTTGTACTTGTTTGAAGTGGGATGCCAAACCTCTAGACCAGGGGTGTCAAACAGGCGGCCCGCGGGCCGGATCAGGCCCACTAAGGGATTGAATCTGGCCCGCGAGACAACGCTGAGGGAAGCGCAAGAGAAAAACGATCTGCAGGTTGAAATATGTCCACTTGATGTTGCCAAAGCCAGGTGCCTCTCACGAACGCTGTACTTTTGTTTTTATTTCTCTCTCTCTCTCTCTCTTCCTTTTTCTCTCACTCTCTATCTCCCATTCACTCTGTCTTTTTCTTTTTCTTTATTCCTCTTTGTCTCTTTCTCTCTGTCTTTTTACCTCCTTTTACAGATATACAGTCTTCCTTTTCTCATTTTCTCTCTCATTTTTCTCTTTCTCTCCATGTCTTTTTACCTTCTTTGGTCTCTCTTCCTTTATTCCGTTGCTTTCTCTTTTCTCTCTTTCCTTATCTCTTTCCTCTCCTCTCTTTCTCCCCTTCTCTCTTTCTCTCCTTACTTTTCTCTCCTTCTCTCCTTCTCTTTTTCTATTTCTCTTTGGATTTCTCTGTTTCTCTCTTTCTTTCCCCCTCTCTCACTATTTCTCTTTTTAGTTATTTTGTTTCTCAAATTCTCTCGCTCTCTCTTTCTCCCTTTCTCTTTTTCTTTGTCCCAACCTCTCTCTTTTTCTCTTCCTCTCTTTGTATTATTTCTTTCTCCTCAATCTATAAGTCCGGCCCCCGAGAGAATGTTTCTTCTATCGTGTGGCCCCCGAGTTAAAATGAGTTTGACACCCCTGCTCTAGACAATACTGTATTCAGATTGACTAGGCATGCCCGCCGGAAAACATGCTGGAATGGGATTGAAAATGAAACAAGCAGGTATTATTCAGGCACCATCAGTAGCCAAAAATGTCTGTTTTTGCAAAAGTGCACTAAATTTACTGCAAAGGGAAAACAATTATCACTTTCTATCATTCACTCAACGGAAATTATTATAATATTTGAAATATAACTGGGCAGCACGGCGGCGCAGTGGTTAGCGCGTGTGCGGCACAGTTCTGAGGTCATGGGTTCAAATCCAGCAACAACCTTCCTGTGCGGAGTTTGCATGTTCTCCCCGTGCTTACGTGGGTTTCCTCCGGGCACTCCGGTTTTCTCCCACATTCCAAAACACATGCATTTCAGGTTAATTGGCCGGTCAAAATTGTCCCTAGGTTTGAATGAGCGAGCGAGTTGTCTGTCCCTGTGTGCCCTGCGACTGGCTGGCAACCAGTTCAGGGTGTCCCCTCCCCACTGCCCGAAGATGGCTGGGATGGGCTCCAGCACCCCCACGACCCTACTGAGGATAAGCGGTGCAGATAATGGACGGATGGATGGATATATAACTGGAATGAAATATAATAAAGTGCCAGAATCCCTTAACCAAAGAGAGCTCTTTTTATAAGAAGTAGCAGAGTTTTTAAAAAGTACAATGATTCTTGGTGTATAATACAAAAGTGAATCGAGATCATCAAGATCAAACATGAATTATCCCATTTATTACTAATCATTTTTATTCAAACACATAACATTGCGCTTGTGGAATATATTTAACGATGCCCCCGTTTTCACGTTATTCAACTTCCCTTTTCACTGAAATTTGAACAACTGAATAGAAAATGTCTCATTGAATTCATCCTTCCCGAAGTCAAGGTGAGGTGATCAAGAAGCAAACTCACCTTATGTCACAGTCACCGTGTTCTTCACACCAAATTAAAATCATACTCGTTTATATTTCTGCTGTGGGTTATCACGAATTATAAGGTGACTTTATAATTTCAAGTACATTTTTGGGTATCTTTTACTTCATTTTCAGCGATGACTTAATTGCAGCGAAAGATTTTCAAAAACGGATAAATAAATATTTGGAGTTGCATGTTACGCACCCCAGCAGTTTTTTTTT
Organism: Urocampus carinirostris; assembly: GCF_059441175.1. NCBI lineage: Eukaryota > Metazoa > Chordata > Actinopteri > Syngnathiformes > Syngnathidae > Urocampus > Urocampus carinirostris. The sequence goes on along the minus strand of NC_142364.1, from coordinate 19,766,008 downwards.
AACAGTACAAATGTTGACTTTTCTCTTACAGTATTAAAATAAGGCATCTTTCATTTCGAAATCAGTTAAGTGCAGTCAGGTGAGGCAGGTGAAGCTATGCCTCACCTGTCATCATACAAATGTAAAACTAAAAATACAGTACATTAAATGGTTATATTTATTCAGTGTTCAAGTTCTTTCTCATTTAACTTCACAATTCTTGGATTTTCTTTTTCCAAATTGCTAAATTTCCACATATTTCAAATATTATGAATGTTATTAATACAATGAGTGTGGTTTCGAACCACAGTTGATGTGAGACGAGGCTGCATTCTCTCTTCAACTTTATTCAAAATCTTCCTGGAGAGGATCTTGTCTGAAGTTCTGGGGCAACATGATATTGCTACATTGGCATGAGACGAACAGAAACTCAAAAATTTGGTCAATTGCCTGGCAAAGCATCAAGACTGGAATACAGTACTGAATAAACAAAGTGATGGTCAACAATCCGCGGGTATCACCAAGAAATCACCATCAACCACAGATAGTGAGAACCTGTCAACAAATTTAAATAACTCGGAGCTGCCATATCAGAAGAGGGGTCAGAAACATGGCCAGCATAGCTCAAACCACAGCTGCACTTGCTAAACTTAAATCCATCTAAAGGGAGAAGAACATAGCAGTAAAATAAAAAATCAGACTCATGCAAGCGCTTTTCTCGATGTTTGCGAGACCTAGACTCTCACAGCAAAACTGGAAAAGAAAATCCGGGCCATTGAGGTGCGATACTACAGGAAACTTCCAGGCATCAGCTACCTACAAACCAACCGAAACGGTGTGCAACACCATCAGAGGGGAGGAAGACCGAAAAATAATTTTGCCACGACCCAAGAACAGGCCAGGGACCGTCAACAGTGGAGAAGCTTGTCCAGAGTTGCGTCCTCATTGGTGCCTCGACGACCCCTGCAGTTAAGGAAACCGTGAACCGTGTTGCTGTGCAGAGTGTCCGAAGATTCAGAGTGAGGCATGCAGTTCTCTTGCCTCATGGCAGAGCAAAATAGTGAGACCAAGTATTATGATTTGGGGCACATCTTAGCCCCAAACAGTAGAATTAGTGATAGCATTAGCTAGCTAACAAAAAAACAAACCATCCAGTAATGTTTTTTTTAATCAAGTAAAATAAACTATCCAATAATGCATTTCAAAAGAGCAGCACATGTTTATATACTGCTTTCTGCTCGGCCAATCAAATGATAAATACAAATAAGGTATAGTTATTTCTAAATCCAACTGTGCTTTACCAAACACAAACCTTACATGCTTATTTGCTGTCTGAAATAATGTGATAAGTACAGAAATGTCAATGAAAATAATTGATTAAAAAAACAATAGTTAACTCCATCGAATTATTTTTATACACAACAAAAAAAGAATATCAAACTATTGTTGGCGTAGACAATCCTTGTTTCAACTTCTGAAACTTGGACAGAGTTTTTAAGCGAAGAAACAAGAGCTGAGGAAAGCAGTTCTTATGAGGATTTCTTATCATAAAAAAAACTAAGAAATAAACTGAATATTCTGGGATTGTGAACAGGCCAAAGTCCTCCCTAAAATAAGCATTGACAAAATGGCTTACAATAGTTTTTACAGAAAATGACTTTGGATTGACAAAAATGAAACTTAACTGAAAAATAAAAATTGATTTAGAAGAAATTTTCCACTCGAATTAAGGGAGTCACATCTTCACAACCGACCTTTGTTAAGACTGGATCTAATGAGATTTTGATAAGATTACGGCAGGTTTATCAGAACACCACTTGGAAAAAGTGTTGGGACAGTATACCCACCCAATGAACAAATAGATATATTGAAACATCAAATGAATACAGCAAGAAAATAATTTATTCTAATACACAGATAAAATAAGGTGTATTTATTAATAAAACTAATACCTGTAGCTCGAAAACTCATGCAATCATCATGTTCCGTGACACATTTTAATAATTTAATACTTTAAAAAATGAAAATGGTTTACCCTTGAACATTATTTTTTGTCATCTTTTCTCTTTTGCTCTCATTTACCTGTAAATAGCTTAAATTACATATATATATATCTCATCTCATCTCATTAGCTGTACCGCTTATCCTTATTAGGGTCGCGGGGGGGGGCTGGAGCCCATCCCAGCCATCTCCGGGCAGTGGGCAGGGGACACCCTGAACTGGGTGCCAGCCAATCGCAGGGCACACGTGGACAGACAACTCACTCGCTCAGTCACACCTAGGGACAATTTGGACCGGCCAATTCACCTGAAATGCATGTCTTTGGAATGTGGGAGGAAACCGGAGTGCCCGGAGGAAACCCACGCAAGCATGGGGAGAACATACAAACTCCGCACAGTAAGGCCGGTAGCTGGATTTGAACCCACGCACATATATTTTATATATACAGTATGTATATATATATATATATATATATATATATATATATATATATATATATATATTGGACTATAGACCCTTGAATTTTTGGGGGAAACATTGTGACTGTTGGCATAAACACTCCGTGTCTCGCAGCGTGTTCAACTTCTGGGATTAAGATAAAAAGCTGAAGGAGCGGTTCAGTTGAGTACTTTAATTACAAAGTTGCAAAAAACATAAAATCGAATATACTCTAGAACAGTTCATCCGGAGAGCGTTTTTCCACAAAAATCATCAATCTATGGCTCACCCCTGTCTTATTTGAAAAAGGCGTGCATTTGACAAAATAGGAAATGAAACTGTCATTTTCCAGGGAGAGACTTCTTCTGGACCTGTAAATACTTTATTCAAATATGTGGATAAGAATAAGGTATATTTAGAACCACTAAATTGATTATCAAAGTAATATGCTGATTGAATAATACAACTAATTTCTGAAAACTCATGCGACAATGACAACGTACTCAGTGACACATTTTAATAATCTAATTTATCCGGTGGGCTGGAGGCAAAAACTAGGACGAAATAATATGTCAGCAGGCGTACGTGTTAAAAGTTTAGTTTTGTATCATCAAAATGGATGGCAAAGACGTTACCGTTTAATAAACTACGTCACTTGTGATGTCGCAGTCAAAGCTGGAGGCAAAACAGACGACCTCTTTCTGACCTTTCTCTCTTCTTCTCTTTCTCCCTTTCTATATCTCTTTTTTTTCTCTATTTCTTTTTCCACTCTCCCTTTGTTTTTTTTCTCTTTCACTCTCTAACTTTCTCTTTTTTTCTCTTTCTATCAGTATTTTTTCTCTGGCTCTCATTTTGTCTCCTTTTCATTCTCCTCTTTTGTTCTCTCTCTCATTCTTTTGCGTCATCCGGCTAGGAACGTCAATTTCTGACTTGCAGTCCAAAGTACTGCATCGCCGCCAATATTTTCATTTTTCTGCCTTATTTTATTTCATTCCAATTGATGTTTTACAAAGTTGCTCTCTTACACGATTGCGCTCAATTATTTGAGAAAGAAAAGACGTGTTTTGTTGTAGGGCAATGGTCACCCACAGTGCTATGCTAGCCGGCTAAGCTAAAGCTAACCGGCTAAGCTAAATCTAAGCTAGGACGTAAAAAAGAGGGCCCAGTGGGCGACTTTTGGCATGGAAGCGGGCAAATTTGGTGAGTCGGTCGGTTCGTTTGAGGCTGCGCTGGACAAAAAGTTGCTAAATGTTTGCAACACGATGGACTCCATCCAAGGGCTGTCAACGTGGTGTATCGACTATAAGAAGTACCACAGCACCGTCGTCCGACACTGGCTCAAATGTCTCAAGAAATCTGATACAGCACACAAGCTAAATCTGTTCTACTTGGCCAATGATGTCATCCAGAACTGCAAAAGGAAAAACGCTATGGTTTATCGCACCACCTTTGCCGATGTCCTCCCTCAGGCTTTTCTAATGTTAAGACAAGAAGGTGACGGTAAGGTGTTAAAATCGGCAGACAGGATTTTGAACATCTGGCAAGAAAGAAGCGTCTACACGGAAGCTCTGATTGGCCAGCTCAGAAGCACCTTAATCAAAGAGGTGTCACCGCCCGTCACGCCTTTGGAGCAAAAAACACCAGTTGTGTCCAAGGCAGCTCTCCGCTCCAAGATTGTTGCAGAATTTGTGCCCCAGTCCTTCATCGAACACCTCTCGAAGCACAAGAAATCCACGGAGGACTTGGACATCCAAGAAAAACAATTGGCGGCCATGAGGGTCGATAATTGCAGTTCCGAAGCCCTCAAGAAGTTGAAAGACAAAGCAGGAGGGAAAAAATTCTCCAGGGACTTTGACGAAGGCAACACGCAACTCCAGGAGTTTGTCAAGTTCTTTGACAGGCAACAACAAACGGGACCTCCCCTATTGGAAGCTCTGAGCAACGCCAACATCTTCTATGAGATGCAGTACAAGGAGGTCAAAATCGTCGCTAACGCCTACCAGACGTTCGCCAACCGGGTGTCACACCTGAAACACCTCTTTTCTGTTACGACTGAGGATCTTCTGTGGAAGTTGAAGGTGGATTCGAACTTTGCAAACTGGACGTAGCTACACCCTTCTTGCTGCCATTATGACGGACTTCAGAGAAGATGACGGACTAGAGTGTGACGACAATGTCGACTTCTCTCTGATCAGCAACCGCCTCCGCTCATTCAGTGGTTCCAGTCTGATTGAGCAGGTGCCCGTAGAGCGAATGGCTCGGGCAGGATTCTATTACACCGGTCATGCCGATCGTGTTCGCTGTTTCAGCTGTAGGGTGACTGTAGAAAACTGGTGCAGTGGAGACATACCTGCAGAGAGACATAGAGAGGTCTCACCAGTGTGCAAGTTTCTCACCTGCACCCATCACGGCAGTTTCCAGCACAGTTCACAGTTGACTGGGACCGGATACAATGAAGAAGCGGAAGACATGGAATATCGTTTGAGAACAGGGGAAGTGGTCGATGAGTCCACTTATCCGATGGTTCCCCATATGAGGAGGGAGGAGGCCAGACGTCAGACCTTCTCCTCTTGGCCACAAACGGTTCCGGTGACACCCAGAGATCTGGCACAAGCTGGCCTTTTCTATTTGGGTCAGCGTGACCGGGTACAATGTTTTTGCTGTGGCGGCAAGCTCGGTGGCTGGGAAGCAGGGGACACTGCCTGGGGAGAACACAGCAGACATTTTCCCCACTGCTTCTTTATCCTCGGCCACGATGTGGGCAACATCCCGTCCGAGGGAGGGACAGCAGAGGAGAATAGTAGCAATCAACTTCGAGGAAGCGCTTACATCCCAATGGGAAGTTTTGAAGAGAGGCTGAACACCTTTGCATGGATAGAGCACCCAATAGATCCTGCTCGACTTGCAAGGGCTGGTGAAGATGGCTGGGATGGGCTCCAGCCCCTCCGCGACCCCAATGAGGATAAGCGGTACGGCTAATGAGATGAGATATATATATATATATATATATATATATATATAATCACTCCACTAACACACTTAATAATAAGTAAAGTGAGGCAAGATTGTGCACCGGGAAAAGGAGCATTTTTTAACCCAATAATCACTTGATTTTAACCCAATAATCCCTTGATTTTAACCCAATAATCAAACAAGAAATTAATCAACACTCCCAAAGTCCAAAATCAAGAGACTGCATCTGGTACAAAATGCTGCAGCGAGGCTTTGAACTAAGACTAGAAAGTTTGATCACATTACCCCGCTTTTAGCTAACCTGCGTGATAGCTTAAGATGTGATTTTATGGTTCTGTTGTCAGTATACAAAATCATGCATGGACTTGCTCCCTCATATCTTTCAGATTTAATTTTCCCCTATGTTCTCCGGTCCGGAGCCTTCGCTCTGAAAATGCTGGTCTACTCGTGATCCCAAGAGCCAAGAAGAGACGCGCAGGTTCGAGAGCGCTCTCTATTCGGGCCCCGGTTCTGTGGAATGCTCTGCCCCCTGAGATTTAATCTGCAACCTCAGTGGAACTGTACAAATCTAGGCTTAAAACACACTTCTATTCTCTATCTTAAGAATGACCTGTATTTCCTGTTGACAATATCTGTGGATGATTTGTTATTGCAACATTTGTTGCAGCCTGGTCATCCTGGAAGGGAGATTAGCTCATGTGCGGTCCCTTCTCAAGAATCCTTCATTCTTGAGGTTTTTGAGTTTTTGCTTACCCTCATGTATGTTTTAGATCAGGGGATGGTGTAATAATCATTTGTGGTCTGCAATAAGCTGTGGTCTGTGCAGCCCTTTGAGACTCTTTGTGATTAAGGGCTATAGAAATAAACATGACTCAACACAAATAAAGCAAACAAATAGTGGCACAGTACAATTACATTTAAAACAAAAACAAAAATTCAACTGTGAAACTAGTTCCTGTTTTTAGTTGTCACCTGCTTGTAATCTTACAAGGTAACTTTGTAAAACGCATTAAATTACATTTGCAAAGTACACTTCCCACGTTGCCTCAAACGTCTCCTGAAGTGGAACTCCATGCCTCCGCATTTGTAGTCTTCTTTTTCTCGCAACGTGCTGAGAAGAACTTTAGTCTCCTGAAGTTTTTCACAAATAAAATTCATGCCTTGAACTCAGATTTGTGCATCAGCCCACGCAGATGCAACGGGGGAAAATAACATTTTTCTTTGGTTCTATTTCTTATTGACAATGACAAAGACCTCAAGCTTCGGTCTTGAGTGAATTTATCAATCTATACTTGTTTTGGGAAAATGAGAGGACATTTAAGTACAGTATCTGAAACTAAAACACGAATAAAACAAACAAACAATAAACAAACGGACAATCAAACGGAGAACAAGCAAACTACACACAGGAAAAGCTGAAGCCTTGATTTGAACCCCCAATTTCAGAACTGGTCAAAATATTATATAATGAGAATATACATATAATTGTTGGTTCCCTTAAGCACTAGGGTATTAGGGGCGTCATTTCCTGTGGTGTGTCTTAGGCAAGTACAGCCTGGTGGCACCCATCCCTCTGCAGGCCAACATATGTATCCACTAGTACCACTGATATAAACATCCCTATTGTCCTTTTTGTGTCTGCAACAAATACACAATTACAAAAATACTACAAAACTAAATATCAAATTAAGGGCTTAAAAACAGGGACCTAATATATCGCTTTGTCTTCGTTCTGATAAGAAAAAAATACTTAAGAATTATTACAAAAACCTACGGTAACACTATGATATAAAAATATTATTAAAGAAATATCACAACAGATATACTACAATAATAAAAATAATATTAAAAAATACTAAAGAACTACTACAAATATACTAGTATGGAATTACCTCAAAAATACTTCAACAAAAATAGTAAAGAAACGACTCCAGTTATACAAAAATACAAAAATACTACTACAGTATTACTAAAAAATACTAAACAAATACTACAAAGATACTAGTATGGAAACACTTTGAAAATACTGCTACAGAAATACTACAGAGAAGCACTACAGTAATGCTATAATATAAAAACACTGCTATATAATTATGACAGAAATTCTATAATAATACTACAATAGTCATACTACAAAAATACTACGCAAATGTGACAGCAGAAATTCCACAAAAATACTAAAAATAAACTACAGTAATACTACAAAAGTAAAAATCAAAAGTGGTGCTGGAAATTAGATGGACTGAACCATTCCATGGCAGTAGAGTGATTCCGATGCTGCATTGTTCATATTTTTGTTTTTTTTACTTTTAAAAAATATATATCTAACATTTTTCATCCTATTAAAGCCTATCCTGACCTTTATTAGCGGAAAGAGAGTTTTATAAATGCTATAATTTTTGTCGGTGCTTGGGTTAAATTTCGGGGTGAGCACCCCCAAAACAGGCTAGTTACAGTTATATCTTTACTAGAAAATCACAATGATCCTGCAATTGGAGACCCTTGGAGACCCTTGTCCTAAAAAGTAACATCATGTATCCTTCTTTGTTGTGATTTCCTCTTCCAAAAGTCTCCTCTGGGTTTTTGAAATAACATGCATCTCGGGTTCGCACATCGTATGAGAAATGTCAGGATGATACGAAACAGAAATAAGATTGAATGTATCCATCTCTTCCTGTTCTTGCACGTTTGGTCGTGGGCGAGCTGAAGCCTATCCTGTCCCGCTACTTCGATCTTACGGCAAAATAAGGATGAACAAGCATCAACATTCACAACTCTGTAAACCTAATGAGAAGGCTTAACTCGATTTTAACTTAGTTTTTTTTTTTACTTTCAAAGTCCTGAAAGTACATCTACAGTGTATCATTACAGTTTGACACAATTAGGAACAGGGGCGACGATGCACCGAAATGATCATGCCAAACGCCGTTAAACATAAAGTAGAAGACTATTAGGAGTAACTGGGGTTCGTTATCTTTCTTGAAGACTTGAATTGATCTAAAGGAAAGCAGGTCTTTCTGACAAATTTATGCTAGGTTGTGAGATGAGCAGTCAGGGGAGGCAGATGAAGCTGTGCCTCACCTGGCATCATAGAAATATATTGAATGGTTATATTTATTCAGTGTCTCATTTAACTTCCAATTTTGGGATTAGGTTTTGAAAATCACTGCATTTTCTCATCGTATTAGAAATATTATTAATAAAATTACTGTGCTAAGTGTCTGCAGATGCGCAGTGAGGCACGCAATTCTCTTACCGCATGGCAGAAGGCGATAGTGAGACCCAGGATTCATCCGCTCCGAGACTGGGAGGTCGCTGGTTCAAGCCTCGGCAGAGTCATACAACATTGGTACTCATTGCTTACCTGCTTGGCGCTCAGCATTAAGGGTTGGAATTGGGGGTTTTGGTCACCTAATGACTAAAATGGCTGCGCCCTGTTTGGCTGCGGCTACATAGGCTCGCTCCAGTTTAACTGTACGGGTCAGGTGTATCGACATTTCGTTCTGTGTGCATTGTTACAAAGAATGACAATAAAAGTACATTCTATTCTATTCTATTCTTCTTAGGTGCACACCTCAGCCCCAAACAATAGATTTAGTGATGGTATAAGCTAAAGATATGCTATTCAGTATTTTTTTTTTTTGCCTATTTTTCTGGGATTGTCTCTAAGGAAACAGAATTCTTAAATATATTTTTGCATGTGTATCCCATTCATCAATAATGACGTATATATATATATATATATATATATATATATATTATACACACACACACACACACACACAGCGGCCCTCTATGGTTATTTACACCATTTTTACGAGTGCTATACGTAATATACAGGGTTCGTAGACCTTTTCCATGGCCAAATTTTCCAATTTCTCCAGTACCATTAAAATAATTCTCGTGTGAATCATGTATTATGCAGAGCACCAAATGAAAATGTGATTTACATATGATTTTAGGTCCTGAGTAAATCATGGATGTTTTTGGATCTGAATAATTCATGTGAATATATTTTTTAGACAAATATCTCCCCATATAGGATTTGGGTTACATGGCGGTAATATGTACCTTACATTTTCAGTTGCAAGTTCTTCCCATAACAATTCACCACTGACAAACGCTACCCTAATTTTTTTGCATGGTTTATAATAAATGTGCATAATTGATGCGTAATCCTTGTACTAATACTCATTTTATAGTTCCCTGTTTAAGTGTTGCAGGCACCTGTCCTCTTGGGTACAACCTAAAGGGGGCCAAGACACTTCTTTGAAAAATGCCATACAAAATAATACCAGTTGCCGTTAATCACGAGGGAAGAAGAAATGCAACGGTAAAAGTGAAGCCACCAGAGAGGAGTGTCAGCCTCATTTCTAATCTGACTTGTTGAGAAACATAGTAACAATTTCAAGCATTTTCTACCACTTGACCCAAATTCAAGTACTTTTTAACCTTTGAAAACAATTTTAAAATTCAAGGATTACAAGCACCTGTACAAACCCTGCCGTAATATTGTAACATTGAGACTATTTTTTGCAAAGAATTCTAGCAAATAATACCACTGTTAACATTAATTATCAATACAATTTTATATGAAAAACAATTAAATAAAAATCCTAATTTGTATTTGAAAGAAAATAGTGTGTTAGTATTAGTGTGTGGACAAAATTGTGGAAAATAAAGCATAAAAGGTTCATTGCATATTAATGTAGTGTTGTTTAATACCTGAAGGGAAAATTATTGTAAATATCTTTGGTAAATGAATAACGGGTTGGTATTCATGTTTTTAGTTTCTTAAAATTGAAACATGAAGTAGTCTTGATTTAAATTTGTACCTTCAGGCATTTAAGGAAAACAATTAAAACATATATATAAACAAGATTCCTAATGCAAATATATGCATAAAATAATGAGTGTCAATTGGTGGGCACTGAAGCAATGCACGCTCCATGTCAGATGACACCGCAGTGCACAACCGATAACAATATAATTATAAGATTTAAATTGGGGCGAATATAAGTCTTTGTTATCAGTTATTGAAAGTTAGATGAGTAGGCGAATTAAAACATTGAAAAATCCATGGTGATTTCACAGAAAGTAAAGAAATACGCATTATACTTACTGTATTGCAGGAGCTCAATACATATTCTGTTTGTCGATTGTTAAAGAAGGGATTTTTGTCTTGTTAGCATTTGCACAGATGTATCATGACCCACACTGCAAATTCGTTTTATTTTAAAAGCTATAAATGAGTCACTTATTAGTTGTACTGGTGCCCCACAGTGGCCGAAGCACTGGCGGCTACAGTTTCCCAAGCTGAGATGAGAGTTTGAGGATAGGAACCTCCTCCTTGTCTTAAATTTCAACTACGATCCTGCTAATGTAATGAGGGGCTGACTCAACACATGAAAAATGGCTCCCAATTAAACAAATGGACTTCCATGGGCGGTAACGACACAAGAGGCCCGCGACATTCATCTTTGGTGTCTGTAAAGACGCAAAGGTGCATATTACAAACTATTACCAGGCAGACACCGACATGCGTTAAAGGTCACCAGTCTTTGGTTTAATCGGTCATCGATACAGTAAAACGGGTAAAGTTGAGAAATGTAAAAGACCATATGAGATAAGGAAATGCCAGATTCATCCGAGGATCCTTGGGCGGATTTCTCTCTTTTTACTCTCCACACAGTTCCAACAGGATTTTGCGATAGTCACCAGATGTATCTCCCTAGGGAAAAAAATATATATATTCAAACAGGTAACATTATTTTTACAATATAGGAAGTTAAAAGGGACGTATCAGGATTCGTACACTTTTTTCAAGGCCTAATCCAAGCTTTTTTAAGGACTTACGAATCCAACTTTCCAATTTCTCCAGTGCCATCAAAAGAAGAAATTGAATCGGAATAAATATAAAGCTCTGTTGTTTGAAGTCACCGAGTGCTGCTTGTAGGAAAAAAAAACAAAATCTGTTTTAATACCACACTTTAACAGGGCAGCATGGCGGCGCAGTGGTTAGCGCGGCACAGTTCTAAGGTCTTGGGAACCTCCTGTGTGGGTTCAAATCCAGCTACCGGACTTCCTGTGCTGAGTTTGTATGTTCTCCCCGTGCTTGCGTGGGTTTCCTCCGGGCACTCCGGTTTCCTCCCACATTCCAAAGACATGCATTTCAGGTGGATTGGCCGGTCCAAATTGTCCCTAGGTGTGAAAGAGTGAGCAAGTTGTCTGTCCCCTGCGATTGACTGGCAACCAGTTCAGGGTGTCCCCTGCCCACTGCCCGATGATTGCTGGGATGGGCTCCTGCACCCCCGCGACCCTACTGAGGATAAGCGGTGCAGCTGATGAGATGAGACCACACTTTAACACCACACACTAGCATACAAAGTTACTTCAACATATTGAATAAATGCAGGTTAAAACAAATAAACTTGGTTCGATAATAATAAGATCAGGTTAGTAAATATTGGAATCATTTTATGATTCTTTTCACATTGGTAACTATCCATCCATCCATTATTTGCACGGCTCGGCCATCCCTCTCCAGGCCAAAAAAATAACTGATTTATTATACATTATTACATTACCTTATTATCCGCACAATAAGGTTCCCCCCAAAATATATTTTGTGATTTATTTTCATGAATTTAAAACTGTAAAGTCTAGGGTTTCACAAAAAATAAAAAAGAACCATATATGAGCATTGAGTGATCAATCCCAATATATCACTGATCACAATTGTTGCATCGAATGCAACAGGGATCAAACCCAGATCTCGACGGGGAACACACTAGATCGTATCTACTAGACCGCTAGGAATACAACTGACGAACGAAAAAGCATCAGGTCTCATCATCACACTATTCTTAGTCAGACATTAAGCCAGTCAGTGGTACAGAAAAGGTTGGGGACTACTGAAATACAGTATTGTATCGCTGACTCACAAAGTCCTTATGAAGCACGCGAAATTCATAACCGAATAAACGGACAGGGATTGTGGGGAGTAATTGGGTTTTCTTAGTGATGGTAAAATGAAGCCCCACCAAGCAGTGACGCCCTGGAGGGAAATACCTCACACAGACGTAGTGGCTTCAAGATGATTCATTTCCTCTACTACGCCATCATGTCGACCGAAAGAAATTCAAGATGCTTGCTGCAGGATTGAAATGGTACGGTGTAAATCATGCTCTGAATACTAACATATATACTGTATAATTCGGACTATAGAGCGCACCTGATTATAAGCCACATGTTCTCACATTGAAAACATGAGATATTAACGACGAAAGACAGGACACAGAAAGACTTTAAACAATAAACAGTACCTTAACCCGTTAACGTTATGACGGCTCGTCGGTGGGCCGATGGATTTTTGATAAACAAATAGGTGTCTGTATAATGTCAGTCACTGAAATATGTCATGCCACTTATCATTGGAAAGCTAAAACTCATGGGATTCAAGATATACTCATCAGATAAACACCAAAATCAGTCTGAAAACTATAAAGCCGGCAAAACTCAACAATTTGAAGAGTTATTAACATGAATTGCTCTGCATGACTTTGATTATGTGTGTACTTGTGCTATGTCCTATAAAAATTTAAAATAAGGAGGGAAAATAAAGTGCTTATTGATTTTTATTTAGTGGTCCGGTGGATAGGATCCGGCGCTCTCACCGCCGCAATCTGGGTTTGATTCCAGTTGCATCAAATGATATGCAATTGTGAACAAACAACAATGTCCCTAGCGGCAGTGCTGTTACCATTGCTATCCAGTTTGATCGCCGTTACCAATTGTGGTCAGCGATGACATTTATCGACAGGTCAATAGTTGCATAAATAATTTCCAAGTTTGTCCGCGCAAGGACTTATAAACCCAATATGGAGTAAGTATGGTATTTACAGACGCTGCCCTACTTACGAACAAGATCGTTCGTAAGTTGCTTCGGTGCTATATTTTGTATGTAAGGTTTATATAAGTATGTTTAAGGCTTGTATAAGTAACCTCTATTGTTTTGAAACTGAAAAATAAAGGTTTAATATAATAATATGTTCTATAACGTTACAAAGCAGCCTGAATGATAATGCATCGTACTAAAAAACAAAGATACACATTAGTCGTTGAAATTCTGTGGTCTGTGAAGCCCTTTGAGACTCCTTGTGATTAAGGGCTATGCAAATAAACATGACTTGACTATCAAGATAACTAAGTTAAACTTACTTTTGGAAGAGTTAGGCGATTTCCTCCTCCCTAATAAAAAGTGGATGAAAAAAAGCGGTCCAACCATTTTCTCAACCACATCAAGCTTTCTTATTCCACTTTAATTTCAAAAGAAACGGGTCTTCTTTACACTCTGCACCAACCATATTGAATGGACGCACGAGATATTAAACATTGAAAACATCAAAGTTCTTAGCGCGCTGGAGATAGTGTATAGAATGTTTACACATGAACTAGGAAGAGGAAACGGATTTCTTCTTCGGGGTGGATGCTGGGTGACCTCTCACAGTGCCACGCTGGGAAAGAAGCACTACAGTACTGTTTTATATTACGAAAAAGGTGCACACAATACAAAATCTAACTTAGAGCAATGTCCGGATATTTTTGGACATCCTGAAAAAAATGTTAGTATGAACCGTTTTGCGTAAGTCGATTTGTCGAAAGTAGGGGGGCGTCTGTACTTTGTAAAATTTGGTCAAAGTATATAACCATGTACATAAGCTTGTGAGGCATATAGATTGAACTCCAGCATGAACTTATTCCTGACAAAATGAGTCTTAGGTCCCATGATTGAGTGACGATCGATTATCTCACCTTAATAAAAGAGTGTAGAGACTTTCCGTACATCTTCTGGAACTCTGCCTTGATGTCCAACATGTCAATCTCAGCCCTCGACACCATGATCCTCACGAGCACGCTGTCGGTGGTGCCCAGACCCTGACCGCACACCCCAACAATGTCAGCAAACATAACATGAATTTTGACTGGTTTCATTTGCTCGTGAGCTATTCACCTTCATCGATTTGTACAGGCGTTCGGCGAAGAACGCATTCTTGTTCCTAATGCATTTGACTGGAAAAGAAGACTCAACATTTCTGTTTGTCCATGTCTAGCCTAGTTTTTGGTGTAAAAACTCACCTATGGCCAGGAAGGCATCCTCCAGACAACCTGACATCTCCCTCTTGATGCTTTCCTCGATGTCTCTCCCGGAGATTTTCTGGTACTGTTTAAACACTGAACAGAGAAAAAAGGTTTATGCCCTTCCATCTTTAGCTAGTTGTCATGGTTGCATAGCGAAGACGACCGAACAGCCTTTTACATGTTCATCGTAGAATTCGTATACCTTTTGAATGGCCAAATTCAACCATTTTTAAGGACTTTCAAGCCATTTTTTCAAATCCTCCAGTAAATTAAAAAAAAAAGAAATGTGAATTAGAGGTAAGATCTTGGGCCCAGAACCAAACCTGACCAGAGCCCAGCCCAAATTTCTGGCAGGGTTTGGGCTTAAAATGTCAATCATTAAGTCGGGCCGGTCGGGCTTCTCTCTCCTTCGTGGAGGATCTACACAGAATGCACTTACTTTTACTCACGTAATTATTTAGGTAAAGAAAAACCTTACCAAACTATCAGTGTAATTCCAAATCACTCAATCCAAAGAAATTTTCATCCTCTGTGTTAGGGTAAAAGATGCGCTGTTTCCTCCTTCCACCTCCCTCATGTCAGATGTAATTTTTGCTACTTGCCAATAGCCTACAAGCTTTTACAAGATTTCTTTCTGCTTTTTGGACAAATATTTTACTACTTGCAGCTTGTAATCTGCATAATTTGATTTATTTTTCAGTGCCATTTTGATTCAGTTTCACTTTTGTTTGCTACACGTCCCCGAGATGCGCAGTTCGGGGCCAAATCGTTCATTTTGGCCTTGTGCACGGTGCACATTTGATTTGAGGGGACTCGGCCCCAAGTAAACCCTGAAATGCGTAGTTAAGCTGAAACGCAGAGGACGTTGCTTTAGAACTCAAGCTCGTTTATCGAATTAATTTAATCCGTCGGGTTCGGGTTTATAGACCCAAGACTCGAGTCGGGTTGAATCTTTTAGGCCCGATCTTAACTGTAATGAGAATTAATTCATAGCTTTGTTGTCTGAGGTCTGAGGACACCGAGCGCTGCCGGTAGGAAAAATAACCCCAAAAAATGGACAAATCCTAAGCCAAATAATAAACCAGCAGCTATAATTTACTGAATGGGGCATAGAAAATGAAACTGAGTTTCTGTAACCTATTTCATAAGTGTTTGTCGCCGTCTCTCTTAGGTCCATGTATAAAAAAGTTTCTGTTCTTCCTCCCACTGACGGCACCCGACAACGTCAAACTGTAGAGTTGCGGATTGATTCATGTCAGGCTTCTTTAAATTGCAATGGCAAAGCGAAACCACAGTTTCGGTGTCATGTTTAGGCAGACTTCTATTTTTTTTGCATTTAATGTAGAGAAACATGGCAACAATTCCGAGCATTTACAAGCCCAAGATTCGAGAAATTTTCAAATCTTAAAAACATTAAAATTCAAAAATTTTTAAGGATTTCAAGCACCTGTACCAACCCTGTTACAGGTATTTTGGGAAAAGTGAAAAGTATGCAATCCAGATGTTCCGACATGTTTCATGATGAAAACAGACATTTAACATTCATAACGGGATGTCAAACAAATGTTGACATTTTTACATGAAATACCTTCCAACAGATGGTTCTTGTTCCTGACACAGAGCACAGTCAGGAATTTCACCTCGTCCGTACCCCATCGGGCCTCACCGGCTTCATAGATTTCCTGCAAGTGCAACATCGAAACTATTTGTCATTCATTTTTAAGTACAGTGAAGAAAATAAGTATTTGAACACCGTGCTATTTTGCTATTCCTCCCAATTAGAAATCATGGAGGGGTTTGAAATTTTCACTGTCGGTGCATGTCCACTGTGAGAGGGATAAACTAAAAAGAAAAATCCAGAAATCACAATGCATGATTTTTTAACAACTTAATTGTGTGATACAGCTGCAAATGAATATTTGAACACCTGAGAAAATGAATGTTAATATTTGGTAGCTTTTGTTTGCTATTAGAGAGGTAAAAAAATTCCTGTAGTTTTTCACCAGGTTTGCACACACTGCAGGAGGGATCTTGGCCGACTCCTCCACACAGATCTTCTCTAGATCAATCAGGTTTCTGGGCTGTCACTAAAAAACACGGAAATTGAGCTCCCTCCAAAGATTTGATTGGGTTCAGGTCTGGAGACTGGCTGGGCCATGCTAGAACTTTAACATGCTTCTTACGGAGCCACGCCTTGGTTTTCCTGGCTGTGTGCTTCGGGTCGTTGTCATGTTTGAAGACCCAGCCACGACCCATCTTCAATGCTCTGACTGAGTGAAAGAGGTTGTTCCCCAAAATCTCGCAATGCATGGCCCCAGTCATCCTCTCTTTAATGCAGTGACCTTGTCCTTTCCCATATGCAGAAAAACACCCCCAAAGCAGGATGCTACCACTACCATTCAGAGTACGATGGTGTTCTTCAGATTGTACTTTTCATTCTTCTTTTTCCAAACACGCTTAATGGAATTATGACCAAAAAGTTCTATTTTCGTCTCATCTGACCACAAAACTTTCTCGCATGACTCCTCTGTATCATCCAAATGGTCATATGCAAACTTAAGACAGGCCTTGACATGTGGTTCATGCATGATTTCAAATCATGACGTCTTAGTGTATTACCTAAAGTAACCTTGGAAAAGGTAGTCCCAGCTCTTTTCAGGTCATTGACCAACTGCTGTCGTATAGTTCCAGGCTGATTCATCACCTTTCTTAGAATTATTGAGACCCCACGAAGTGATATCTTGCATGGGGCTCCAATCCGATTGAGATTGACCATCATGTTTAGCTTCTTCCATTTTCTAATGATTGCTCCAACAGTGGACCTTTTTTCACCAAACTGCTTGGCAATTTCTCCATAGCCCTTTGCAGCCTTGTGGAGGTGTCTCTTGTGTCTTTGGACAGCTATTTTGTCTTCGCCATGTTACAAATTAAAGTCTTATTGATTGTATGGGGTGGACAGGTGTCTTTATGCAGCTAATAACCTCAAACAGGTGCATCTGATTCAGAATGATACATGGAGTGAAGCTGGACTTCTAATGGGCGGACCAACAGGTCTTTCAGGGTGAGAATTCTAGATGATACTAAGGTTTTCAAATACTTATTTGCAGCTGTATCACACAATAGTTAAAAAAAATCATGCATTTTGATTTCTGGATTTTTCTTTTTAGTTTATATCTCTCACAGTGGAAATGCATGTGCGATGGAAATTTCAGACCCCTCCATGATTTCTAAGTGGGAGAATAGCAAAATAGCAGGGTGTTTAAATACTTATTTTCTTCACTGTATGACACTTAAGAAAACCTGCTTACCTTGGCATCCTCTATTGCCTGAGCCTCGCTCACAGTTTCGCTTTCATCACGTCCCGCCTGCGTGAATGACAACAGGTTGTACTTTCAGTAAAAAGATGGATGAATGGATAAAAGGAAAGGGGTTTGGTGTGCTCGGTCAGTCTTACAGAGAGTAAAGAGACCAAAACTCTCTGGAACATTCCAGACGTGTCTCCAGTTATGTCAGCCTCCAGCTCCTTCCCATAGTCTGACAGGACATACATATTGATATAGATTTTTGAAAACAGAAAATGTTGCATCTATATTTAATTATTCAACTTATAGAAAGAGCAACACCATCATGCAGAAAACAGTAATACAGACTAAGATCCTGTAATGGAAAAAATATAAGGAGCATTTAATAACAAGAATATTTCATGAATTTAAAAAAAAAATGAAAATATTGAAAAATAGAAAACAGATATGAACATAAATTCCATATTAATAATTAAATTATTTTATATCATTTTATTCCAGCCTTTATAAATGTTTATGTATTTTTCCTTTTTCTAGTACCAGAAATTGTATCAAATTTTCCTCCAACAGTGTCAAATCTTCTTGGGACACAAATTAAGAAAATCCGATACATAAGAAAATTCTGTGACTTGATTTTTGACACCGATTCGTTAGTGGTTTAAGTTTGCGTTGGATTAGAAAAAATCATGATACGAGCTGCTATGAGCAATTTAAATTGACTTTGTGAAATAAAAGAACTACAGCAACGTTCACTTCAAGCTGCCATTTTACATTCATTTGAATTAAGATTCATATTGATTCTTGTTTTTCATTCGTTATTTGTGTTTCTTAGAATGAACATAAGAGTTGTCCTTGATGAAAATAAATAAATCGCAAAGCTCTGTTGAAGCCAAAGCAAGAATTTTAAATTCTAAATTCAACAGAGGTTTTTCATACTTGGACTCCTGACTTTAGCCTTGGTGACTGTACATTAATAAATAAAATTCATGCAGTCATTTCACATTTGACTATCATGTTGTAGTTATATTGCCAATCAAACATATTCATAATTTTGTTTCTGTGTGTCCATAACTGGAGGACTGGAGAAAAACAACAACTTTTTTAACGCTTGACAGGAAAGGTAGAACTCACGCTTCTTGTAAACTGCATTGATGGTTTCGATTTCTGCATTAGATCTGGAAGCCAGAATATCCACCAGGCACGCTTCGTCGGTCCCAGCGCCCTATAGTGATAAAATAAGCATCAGATATATCAAAATCTAATCTTAACTGTTCGTGATACCAAAAATTTCAAAAGGCATTCTGACCTTAATGGCGTTTCTCAGTTCATGGCAATCATACAAGGGTGCCAGCATAAGCAGACCGAGCACCACACTTCGGAAGTTCCCGCTCAGCTCGGAGGACAGCTCGTTGGCCAAATCCTGACAAACCAATTTATGTTCAGCTTTTGAAGGCTTCAAATGTTCTGCTTTGAGTTGCTGGTGCAAGCAATGTAACATCTGTAGCATTTATAGGATGGAAATAGCTGGGAGCAATGTTCCCTGTAATTTTCCACAGGTCTGAGCGTTCACACAAAGTCGGTGAGCACCGCTTGAAACAACAGTGAGCAACCATAATCCCAACTGTGGAAACTATGTCATTATCAAAAATGTCCAAAACTTGACATCAAGTTACATTTTGCTGAGTTTCCGTCAATGCAAAATTATTTTTCTCTTTTGAATGAATTGACTCATGTACTATTGCAAAGGTTGTGCGGCCTACAAACGTCGTTTGTTCTTACAATTCTTTCACAAGATATCCATTTCTTTTTATTTCCTGATATATTTTGTCGCATAATATTAACATTTTTGGGGGCTTATTTAGTCGGTTTTAAGATACAGAACTGTACTTCATCACATTGGAAGTACAATGTTGGCAACACGATTCACTTGATATAATTGGAAATTATTTGAATGCAACACAAACGTTTTCTCTGCGATTGGCTGGCAACCAGTTCAGGGTGTCCCCCGCCCACTGCCCGATGATTGCTGGGATGGGCTCCAGCACCCCCGCGACCCTACTGAGGATAAGCGGTGCAGCTAATGAGATGAGATGAGACAAACGTTTTCTTCTTTTTTCCATGTTTTCTTCTACTTTTTTGTTACTTTTTTTTGTTCTCTATTTACTTTTTTCATACATTTCTTTCTTTTCTTTTTTTCTGGCTTTTTTTCTAAATTTTTCCTTCGTTTTTTCTAAATGTTTCCCTCTTTTTTCCCTTCCTTTTGTTTCTTTCTTTCTCAGCTTTTCACTACTTTTTCTTTTTGGTATTTTTTTTCTTTTTTGTTCTATTCCCCCCTTCCTTTAAGTCATGTTGTGCGTAATTTTACATAATATTTGGTCATGTTGGGATTAAAGAAGCAAAAACAACCTGAAAAGCCGTTTAGGACCCGAAAGAGCCGATTCCCTTTAGTGAGCCGAGCCGAAGAAGCCGGTTCTCTACTAACTTTATTCAACTTTGTTCCATTTGGACTCAACTTCAAAATACCGCATTTAGGACACAACGTCAGCGGAACCCGTGTATTTTTACCTTCATGCACTATAACTTTGACTTAAGTCGCTACTTAATTAGTAATTTTGAGCCCTCATTTTTGTGCGCTGGCTAGATTTTCTTGTGCGCAGAGAATGTGCGAGCAGTGCGCAATTGCGAGCAGTGCGCAATTGCGAGCAGTGCGCAATTGCGAGCAGTGCGCAATTGCGAGCAGTGCGCAATTGCGAGCAGTGCGCAATTGCGCGCGCGCGCAGCTTAGGAGGAACACTGCCTGGGAGTGGCTCCAAGCACGTGGCTAAGCTACACCCTGGCCACCACCTATTTGACCTGCAAACTATTTGGCAGAAGGGTGGTTGGTTGGTTGCTTGGTTGGATCCCCTAACCATTAGGCTTGTAAGGGCACCATTCTCTGTGGTGCGTCTTGGGAATGTACAGCCCTGTGGCACCCATCCAAAAAACAAGGACTAACAGCCTCAGAGACACCATCACCACCCTAAACAAGTACACAGGACTAAAGAAATATACTGAGTATTTATAGTTTATTTCTCAACTCTATTTTCTGGAATTATTTTGCTGCTAATGTCATTGCACTGTTTTTTTATTTGCACTATTGTTCTGATGTACTTATAACGTAGGCCAGTCTCCAAGCACTACCTTGCAAATAGTTTTTGTATATTCATCAAAAAATTCTTCTTATCTTATTTTTCTTTTTTTAAAGGGAAGACATTTTAAGAAATAAGTCTTTTTAGCAATAAATTTAAGTGAAATAACAATATGTAGGCCTGACTATTTGTATACAATTTCCAGGCTATAAGGCTTACCCGATAATAAGCAAAACCTTAAAATATTTGTTTGTTTCATATGTAAGATGCATGAACTACAGTAAGCGAAGGTTGCATTAAAAAAGATAAACAGCAAACCATAAAATAATATTACATCTGGTTTCACTACAAAATTACCTTTATTTAGCTATAAAAGGTTATTGTATTTTGGGTAAGATCTTAGGGCCGAGTCCGGCCCGAAATTCGGCTTGGGCCTAAAATGTCAATCATTACTTTCAGGCCGGGCTTCTCTCTTGTTGATTTTTTAAAATTTCAATTATCCACCCGTCATGGTTCATTATCTCTTTTACTTTGTGCAGGATCTACGCAATTGATTCTGTCCCCGTGACCCGGGCCAAAATCCGGATGGAAATACAGTCTTGTTTACATTTTTGTAACAACAGACAGGCTTTAATTTGTTATCATAAATCATCTCTCCTCTTCCAAGGTCCTCACAAATAAAATATGAATTTTCGGGTTTGCTTCGGACTGAGTCCCTCAAAATTCGGTCTGAAATTCCCACGGGCCCCGTTCAGGCGGGGCTTGGTTTTTGTAGGCAGGACCGCACCTCTACGGTACGTGGAAGCATTTCACTGTAATCATGCCTTTCCAATTTGATTTACTGCATTTCCAGTCGATTAGGCACACTTTCAAATTTCTGGCATTTTGTTTGTTTTTTAAGTGCGCCTTGTAATCCAGAAAATACTGTAACTAAAAAGTTACATTTTCTTTAATGTGCGCCTTTAATTATGAAATTGATTTGAAAATATTTGTGGTTTGGTTTTCAATAAGTACAACATTGAAAACATATAACATCATTATACAATCACTCGTTTTCAAAAACTTCCACTATCTTTTCACAAAGCTACACTTTCATCCTCTTATCACTGTGGAATTCAACTCTAATCTACTTATTTAGTCAATCTATTATTTCTGCCCTTGAAACACAGTTGGCGGCTGCATTTTTCTTTTATCGATTGTACTGAAACATGCGATGCTCTTTCAGGCATATTTCAAAGCTCTCATTGTTCCTGTTCTTGTAGCCGTTTCTGCTTTTTGCGCTAATGATTAACAGTCACGTTATCAGTGCCATGGCAACAAGGCCCAAGTCTGCTTTGAACATAGAAGACCAAAATAAAATACAAGGAATTAAGATGAGGAAATATCTCTTGAGAAACTCTATATGTTGGTATATAGTTAACATGTGTAAACTCCTACCTTCCCGACCGTCTGTTTGTAGGCCTCCTTAATGCGCTGCCTTTGAGCAATGGTTCGGTGCGCTAATATCTCGGTGATGACATCCTCGTTGGTGCCTATACAGAGATGAAAATGGGTCTGGTGTTAAAAACGTGAGAAATTTGTGGAGGAGATGGGTTGTACAATGTACCAGAACATCTAGCCTGAGTTTAGCCTCAAGTTGATTGCATGAAAAGGTTGAGCTTAGCTCGACTCAGTTACTGTGGCGATTTATTCTCTATAGCTAGCCGGTGTTATGCCGAAAATTTTCCCCCGCTCTAGGCAAGAACTGTCCTCCCTAGTGCAAACATCACTAAAACGAGTAAGCCTCTTACCAATTGATAAACATGAAAACAAGCCGATTTTGTTGCAATTCCCCAGCGATTCCAAAGAGTAATCTTCTGAATATGACATGTATTGAAAACTTATGTCCTGTACCATAAAGCGTATTATTGGTAAATAAATTATATATATAATAAAACGGGAGAGAAACATTTACAATATAAGGTTATTTCTCCCAAGTCAATGTTTTCAACTCGCTCCTAAGTGATTTAAATACAAGGTGCAATATCTCCGTGCTTTACTGTTCTATTACATTCCATAAAATATGAGATACGAAGTTGTTTTAGTAACTTTTGCGCAAGAGGGGACATTTAATGCTGGGGGGACAATTTTCCGCACAACACCGGCTCCTGACCAGGCTAATAACTAGGCTAAGATTATTCCAGTGATAGAGTTTCTGTGGACAAAAACAGACTTACCAAATAAATCAATCAAGTGTTTCTGCATTGTTGTCGTCAATGTAGGAATTCTATGAACTACAATAATCGATCTTAGCAATTTTTTTATAATATGATCTATGTATTATGAGGTATGGGCTGCAGTTGAATGAATGTATGTGAATTTCCCTGCGGGGATGAATAAAGTATCTATCTATCTATCTATCAGTTTACCATCCTCCACCCTGGCTGGCTAGAAATGCAGACATTTGGTTTGATTCAGCCATTTATGTATTAATCATGGGATATATTACCGTAACAGTTGCTTTTAATCTCGATCTATCTATCCATCTATCTACCCTGGTCATATCCCTCAAGAGGGGTGAATGACAGCAAGACAAACACATACAAAAACAAAGACAATAAAAAAGGGAAAAAGTAGCAAAAAACCCATACAAGAATTTTTGGACCATGGCCAACCCAAATGCCCAAACACCAAAACAAGTTAGGCACCTCAGCACCCAAGTTGGTCATGCTTTCGTCCCTCCAGATGAAACGGAAACGGAAAAGAAAGCGGCCATGTCACTCAGGTCAGGGTGACACGACACACTCTTCTGTTCAACAGCAGGGCTCGACAGCTTTCACTGGTTTACCCCTGCCGCATCATACAGGTGCCCTGCCAATCCCTTAGAACGCGCCCAAACATGCCACTATCCTTTCACAACACCTCTCCATTCATTCCTATCACCGACAAGAGCTTTAGCTTCCACTATATTTAGACCTCTTTCTTGCAGCGCACTCATAACACCAGGTTCGCGCCCCGGCCGAGTCATTCCTAAGACTTAAAAAGTGGTCGGCGGCGCCCTCTCTTGGCTGCGGCTGCATCGGGTCAGGTGCAATCGACATTTCGTTCTGTGTACATTGTTACACAGAATGACAATACAAGGAAATTATTATTATTATTATCCATCCACGTCAATAGTGGCCTTCATCTTGTTCTCCTTCCATTTACTTCTGCTCTGTAGATCCTCTTCAACATTCACTCCTCATCCATTCTCTCCATGAGTCCAAACCAACCGAGTACTCTCTTATCCACATGCTTACTCAGTTCCACTACTACTGCAGTACTTTCCCTCACAATTTAATTTCTCAATCTATCCAATCTTGACACTCCTAACATACTCCTCAAACACTTCACCTGAAAAACATAGAATTTCCTTCTCAAATCTGCGGTCAGGCTCCAAGTCTCTGCACCATACAACACAGTCGGCACAATCACCAACTGAAGCCACATCACAACCCAAGTACCTAAAGCTTTCAACTTCTTCCAGCACCTGTCCATGCATGTTAATTGTCCTGTGGTGAGGGGCCCTCTCCCCCTGAGAGGTGTGAGAATTCTCCCACCATTTTCCGCTGCGTGTCGTAAGAGGCGACTAAAGTGGAGGGAGCGAGGGGAATGGGGATCATCTCCTCTCTATCTCTACTCCCTAAGGGACAGCAAGGCAAAGAAAGGGGGGCGGGAGACCAAAAGGGGGGCGGGAGACCGAAAGGTCCCGCAAACCCTAGTTATAGGGCTTTTAATGTAACAGGCTACTAATCCCACCTGCGCGAATGCAGTGCCTCAAAAGCCCGGTTTTATTCTCTGAGAAATCTCACAAACCCCTCTTACTCCCCTCAGAACATTTTCTCCTTAGATCTACACAATTCACTTAGGTCACCCTTTTGGACAACAAAAATATGACACATTCCGGATGGTGAAATATTTTCATGCCTGCTATATGACAGTTTATTTTTTTTGTTGGAATGATCATTTCGAGTGCTGCTATGTTAGGCATCAGTGTTGTGATTTTGGGCACAAGCAAGTTAGCCTCAACACAAAAAAACATGTTTTGGCAGAATCAGGAGGGGATGATTAAACCTGCTAACGAAATCAACATTCCTGTTGATACAATTGCTGATAGGGCAAAAGCGAGGACTAACAGCTTGCTTCAATGCATTGCTTTCACTAAAAACACAAAAACGAGGCAGGGAAAGAACCCGAGCAAGATGGAATTTTTGACTATCCGAAAGACTAGGAGGAGGTGTTTGTTTTTCCATGGAGACGCTATTTTGTAAGACTCACCAGCTCCTTTCATGGCCTCGCGAAGTCTCTTGGCGTCGGCCTCCGGGTCGAACCCAGGTGCCTCGGTCACTGTTCCACGTTTTCCTAACTGGTGGAAAGAGTAAAAAAAAGAAGTAAAGATAAATCAATAAGGAAAGATTTATTCAATGCCGTTTTAAAGTGCATGAGTTCCACTTTTGTAGATAGATTAAACATCCAAGTGACTTCATTGGCTGAGACTAAGATCTCCTGTGTTAATTAGCATCAACATTTTTAGTTGTTGAATTTTTTCTTGATTCTTAGTCATTAGGTGACCAAGCCCCCCAATTCCAACCCCTGATGCCAAACAACAAATAGGGAGGCAACAGGTACCAATGCTGTAAGTCTTAGGTACGACTCACCCGAGGCTTGAACCTGTGACCTCCCAGTCCCGAGGCAGGCGCCCAACCCTGAGGCCACCGAGCAGGTTGCACTAGCATCAACAATATATCGTTGACCAGCTAGTCTTAACAATCATTCTATTTTCAAATGCGATTACTATTTTCTGGGTTGTGAACTTAGATTTCAAAGTTGAAGACAAACTTGGGCTCCTTGCTATGTTAACTGTGTGACCTTGTTAAACACTTATGTCAAAGTAAAGACCTGCGGGCCATTTATGTCTACTGAGAAGGTTTTCTTCTGCCCCTGAGATTATCTTAATTCATTATTGTATAATACACCTAGAATCGTTGTGTATTTTTTTTCACTGTTCATTACTTATCCTTGCACTTTATTTGATAGTTGCTTAGTGAATGTATATTCTTTTAACAGTGATTTTAGCACACTTTTGCAAAAATATATAATACAGGCTACTGATGTTGCTTGAATAATAGCGGCTTATTTCATTTCAAGGTGGGGTGCTTCATTTGAGGTGTCCTTAAAAAGATAAAAGTAGAATATTTTCTCTATTAAGTATGGGTTAACGCCTGAGTTCAAAGAGCCTTTATATTTGTTCCCTAGTTGTTTGGGACTCGCGACACATTAGGAAGCAGGAAAGGGAGGAGGGAGAGGGGTTGGAGAGTGATTTCATGCTTGTGCTTGCAGTTTTCTTTTAGTGTCGCATTATTATGGTGAAAGCAAGAAAAAGACTGTTTTATAGCAAGGAAATGTGTCTTTTGAGCCTGTTGAAAACTAAAGATTACTAACAAAGTCATAAAAATATTGCTTCATTTATTAGATCATGGAGCAAGCGTGTGGATAAGAGAGTACTCGGTTGGTTTAGACACATGGAAAGGATGGATAAAGAGCGAATGATGAAGAGGATCTACAGAGCAGAGGTAAATGGAAGGAGACCAAGAGGAAGGCTGCGATTGACGTGGATGGATAGTGTTATGAGTGCACTGCAGGAAAGAGGTCTAAATATAATGGAAGCTCGAGCTCTTGTTTTTGATAGGAATGAGTGGAGAGGTGTTGTGAAAGGATAGTAGGATGTTTGGGATGGGCAGGGCACCGTATGATGCGGCAGGGGTAAACCAGTGAAAGCTGTCGGGCCCTGCTGTTGAACAAAAGAGTGTGTTTTGTCACCCTGACCCGAGTGACATGGCCGCTTTCTTGTGTCCCGTTTCATCTGGAGAGACGGAAGCATGACCAACTTGGGAGCCAAGGTACTTAACTTGTGGGTGTTTAGGCATTTGGGTTGGCCATGGTCCAAAAGATTTTTGAGTGTAATTTTTTTGCTACTTTTTCCCCTATTTATTTTTATTTTCTTTGTTTTTCTTTGTTTTTTGTATGCGTTTGTCTAGATGTCGGTCACCCCTCTCGAGGGATATGACCAGAGTAGATAGTTAGATAGATAGAATATCTTAGGTTTTTAGTAGTGTTTACTATACTTTATGAGTCATATTAAAATGTTTCAGCATCAGTCCGGCCTTCGGCATGCAGCTTAATTTTTTTATTTGGCCCATACATCAAATTGATTTTGATGCCGCTGTTGTAAAACATCCTGAGGCTCCAAATCCAAGTTGTTTTTGTTTTTAATTTTCAGGGTTAGGGTTAGCGCAGACAGAACAAGGGTGGAGGCAAAATTCCATCCATCATTTCCGATTATCTGGGGTCAGGTTACGGGGCAGAAGCCACAGCAGGGAAGCTCAGACGTTCCTATCCCCAGCCACTTCATTAAACTCATCCGACAGGATCCCGAGGCATTCCCAGGCCAGCCTAGAGATGTAGTCTCTCCAGCGTGTTCCAGGTCATCCCCTAGGCCTCCTGCAGGTGGGACATACCAAGAAAACCTCCCCTTCCGAGAGAGGCGTCCAGGAGGAATCCTTATCAGATGCCCAAGCCACTTCATCTGGCTCATTTCAACGCAAAGGAGCAGCAGGCCCTCCTGGATGACAGAGCTTCTCACCCTATCTCTAAGGGAGAGCCCAGCCACTCTGCAGAGGAAACTGATTTATTTTGCTTGTATCCGGGATCTTTCGGTCATGACCCACAGTTCATGGCGATAGGTGAGGGTAGGAACGTAGATCAACCGGTATATCAAGACCTTTGCCTTTCGGCTCAGTCCCTTCATCACCACGACAGACCAGTACAGGGTCTGCATGATGGTAGACCCTGAACCAATAACTCTGTCTATCCCCCATTCTAACCTCCCCTTGCTTGTGAACAAGAGCCCAAGACGCTTGAAATCCACCATATGGGCAGGATCTCATCCCCAACCTGGAAAGAGCATGCCAGCCTTTAACAGGCAAGAATGAGAGCTGACGATCACGACTTAAGGAAGTCTTCAGCTCCACATCATCTGCAAAAAGCAGAGATGGAATCCTGAGGCTCCCAAAGCCGGAAACCCGTCAACACCTCGGCTGCGCCTAAAGATTGTATCCATAAAAACTTTAAAGACAAAGTGGAGATGTATTAAATGAAGGCACTCGCTTTCATTTTCCTAAAAATAGTATATTGTATGAGTTCAGAAACAATATCCACCCAATTTAAATCCAGCCAATGCGGCGGCAATTTGTAATGACAAATGGGCAACTTGTAATTTCCTTGTGCATTTGAAACAGTAAATGTTGAATAGTAAAACATAAAACATGTGTATGGTGGATACTGGTATTCCTTTTAGGCAATTGGTGGCGACCTATAGCACTTTATCTGACTGAATCGAGTGTTAAACACTACATTGGCCCCTTTACATACGGGCTACTTTAGTTAGGATAAATTCCAAGTACCAGATGCCTTTTGAGCAAAAATATTGCCCAGCAAAGGATAGACATTGGATTGAGCAATTAGGGAAAAAACACTGGACCGTGTGTACAGAAAGATCAAACATCTAGTTGGATCCGCCCATCTGTCTGTCCCTCACCCCCTCATACACCCCCCCTCCGGAGGAAAACAAAGCCTATACAACAGGGACAGTACAAACATCTTCTTTGTTCCTTTATCTCTTTGTTTTCCTTATCCTCACTGTAAAATGTGGAACTGAAGTGCCACGTCCAATTTCGTTGTCACAATATATCCCATGCTGTAATAATGACAATAAAGGTATATTCTATTCTATTCTAAAAACATTGAACACAATGAGATTAGACATGTCCAGTGTAGTATATTTTCTCTTCGCTATTTTGTTTGCAAACGCTGTATCGGTGTGTGAAGCACATTGTAAAGCACTTTGGGAGGTCTTCAGTGACTTGTAAAGTGCTAACTAAATGCAGACCATTTAAACTATTTAATACACAAGTACTGTATTTGCTTTCCCCCCCTTATATAATCATGAAAGTCCATCCTGAATATCTCCCCCAAATAATATGTGGTAGATTAAAATGGCATTTTATTTCACGAGTTTTTTGAATGAGTAAAAAAGCAAAATCCACACTTGTTATCCTTTCCTGGGGAGTTTGTTTCGAGAGTGCCGTAATTACCTGAAACCAACACTCAAAGCATGTTCAAGTGTCCATGGGCAAAACACTGTACGCGTACAGTATTTGGTCACAGTGGTACCTGATAGCTTTTGACATGGCAATTGAGCACCAGTATATAAATGTCTGTGTTTGAATGAATTAATGTGATACTTTATATGAAGTGCTTTGGGCATCAGCGGGTTGTGTAACAAGCCCTACGTAAAGTACTGTAGATCTAATATTTATAACTCATTAAGGTACATTATAAGTCAATTTTTCTCATTGTTCGCACAAGACTTACCGCTGCCATAGTGAGATGAGTAGTGATGTCTTAAGCGGAGTTCAGGGGAGGCTGCAAAATAATGTGGCTCCGTTAGAAAGGAATGAATGAAACTTTATCTCGAACATGAATAAAACAAAGACAAAAAAACAAGTTAAAAAAAGAAAACAATGTTAATGTAACATGTCTGAAAATGAATGGGATGAAGCATATGCTTAGTCAATCCTATCCCTTTGACTTCTTTAAAAATTGTGTCTCAAAGCTAAATATGCTGTGTATTTACCTCACAGCTATACATATTTACATAGGTTTATTTTTACAAGACGATATAGAACTAACATCTAATCTCATCTCATCAGCTGCACTGCTTATCCTCAGTTGGGTCGCGGGGGTGCTGGAGCCCATCCCAGCAATCATCGGGCAGTGGGCAGGGGACACCCTGAACTGGTTGCCAGCCAATCGCAGGGCACACAGGGACAGACAACTCGCTCGCTCATTCACACCTAGGGACAATTTTTTGGACCGGCCAATCCACCTGAAATGCATGTCTTTGGAATGTGGGAGGAAACCGGAGTGCCCGGAGGAAACCCACGCAAGCACGGGGAGAACATACAAACTCCGCACAGTAAGTCCGGTAGCTGGATTTAAACCCACACAGGAGGTTCGCGAGACCTTAGACCTGCGCCACACACGCGCTAACCACTGGGCTGCCGTGCTGCCCATAGAAATAATACGAATAATAATAATAAAGAATGAAAATAATAAACCATATTTTTTCTTTTAAAGTTCGAACTATACCAAAAGTAGAACAAAAAAAATCACATAAAACCAGATAAAAGATAGCACGAAAGGGGAATGGGTGGAAGACATGCTTATTTGGTCCCACCCCCTATTCAGTTATTAACATGGAAGCTGTAGCATCAAGTTGCATTGTTCATCACGACCCAAATTAGGCCCCAGCTCAATAATGCATGCACTTTGGCATCCCATGGAGGCTCTCCCCAACATACATTTGTCTTTTGTGTTCAAGCTAGTTCCATGAAGTTGTTTTGAACCCACCTGTAATTAAATCAACCGCACGGTACAGCTCACCATTTCCTGCCTACGTGGATCATCTTACAGGCTGAAATGGGGAAATTATAACCACCCTCTGGTTGTCGAGTTTATGGATTGAATGGTATTGAATATATCTTTACATCCATTTTGTATTACAGGCATGTCCAGACTACTTTATTTAGGCGATCAAAGGGGGCTACATGAGTGAGGCGCAGCCTTCGAAGGTAACCAGCCCAATAATTTGGATACAGCTTTAGCTTGTTAAAGAGGTCTTGCATTACAGTCAATTATGAGTACTCCGTGTGCCCTCTAAAGCAGGGGTCTCCAAGCTAAGAGCTACTTTTTGATACCAATTAGCACAAAGGGGCACCCGGTTTGAGAAGCATTTCTAAAATAACTTATGTTATTACTATGTTGTTACAAATGTATTACCAGGAGAATTGTTGTTAAAAAGACTCAATCAACCACTAGAAACATCATTTTACCAAAAAAACGACCCAGCTCTGGCGGGCACCTCAGCTGTCTTTAGCGGGCACCCTGCTCCAAAGCTATTTGATACAACTGTATTTGTTGTGAAACGCTACAGACGACAAATTACATTTATTTATATTTGCATTTGAATTATTACACTCATTTTAGTCCCTCTATCCATTGACATGGCATAATTACATAACTTTTGGAAGATTTTGAGTCTCCCTGAACAGCCCAATTGCCATATGGTGTTCCACAGGGTTTGATATTAGGGACCTAGCTAACTTCATTGTGCTGGTATTTGCGGTCATTTCATTCTATCTTATCAAACAAATTGATTTTCTATTTACTTTCATGCCAATGACAGTTCTATGCCCTGCTGAGAAAAACAGATGAGATCACTTATGTCTTAGCTCGGGGAAATCAACCACAAAATTGAATTGAACTTATATTTATTCATTTATCAAGACTGGCGATAATTGATTCATTTTTTTCAATGATGTTCAATGCCACTTACCATGGTTTCATAAAGGTGAAATTCAAAATGTAAACATTTGGCTTTTAATCGTGCAAATACTCTTTGCATACACTCCTACTGTACACAAAACAGTTGAAACCGGAGACTGCCTCAGGATATACTTGCAAAAGTTTGTATCGTCATTAAGCATTTAACTTGTTTGAGTGTGTAAATACACATTAGGTATTGCTATTACACTATTGCTCCTATGATGCTTTCACCCCAGTTTATTTCGATGCATTTTAAAAGCA
This sequence comes from Urocampus carinirostris, assembly GCF_059441175.1. Taxonomy (NCBI): domain Eukaryota; kingdom Metazoa; phylum Chordata; class Actinopteri; order Syngnathiformes; family Syngnathidae; genus Urocampus; species Urocampus carinirostris. Next base: position 19,734,321 of record NC_142364.1, on the reverse strand, counting down.
CTTGTCCTCAAAAGGGTCCCGGCTGACTTTGGGGTTAAAGTGTTATACACCCTTGAACTTTCACACTGTCTGTTTTTGTGTCACTTATCCATTCATTGACATTTTTGTATGAGCCAGTCTATTAATGGAGTAGAATAGTGGGTGTAGATTGAGATTTTGGAGCAAATGTGTAATGATTTAGTATTTTTCTGCAAATATAACGGGACAAAGCAAATTTAAGTGAATGTTGCAGGTGAATAAGGTCATAAAAAGCATAAGGTGGTGAATAAGGTCATAAAAAGTATAAAATTTAACATGTGGCACTGATCATAAAACAATACTGTACTATTGAAAACCTGATAGGAAAAATTGAGTCACGCACTAAACAAATTTAAGATTAACTTCTCAGCTCCAAAAGTCATTGCTGTCATGAAATAGTTGTGAGAGATCAGTGGAGATTTTAAAAAGCAACCGTTAACTTTCTGTAAAAGTGGACACACCCAAAAGAGACTTGGTGTTCCGATCCTACCACGCAATCTAAACTACATTGGGTCAAATTTGCGCAGGCAAACGTTTTATTTTCTGCACGATACACTTTTTTCGTCGCAAAAGCAATAGAGTCCCTACCTGGGCCAGCGACCGTGGAGTCTGTAGGTAGGCCAAAACAGTGGAAACCAGGAAACTAAAGGTTTTTATCCCTCAGCTGGCCTCAAGTCCCACCTACTGTCATGTTGCGATTCTATTTCATTCAGGGGCATTCACTTCGTGCCGCTGCATTCACGTACCCTAGTATAACAGAGTGTTCCGATCCACTTTCGTTATTTTACAGATGTTTCACTTGGGCATCGTAATTTTTGTAATCAAATTCAAACTCGTTGTAACAATGTTTCAGAAAACACTAAAATAGCATTTTGGCAATTTATTAATTTGAAGCTGGTAAGTAGCAGGTCCGTTTTACATTTGTACTTGAACTAGTCATACTGAAGTGTAAGTCGTTTGAATGCGCAAGTAATTTAAAGGGACACTGTGTATGTCTCGGACTGGTGTGGTGCAGGGGTCTCCAACCTTTTCCAAGCATCGAGCTACTTTTGCTATTTATTAGCGCAAAAGGCACCTTGTTTGATTTGCATTTCTAAAATAACCAATTGTCTTGTACAACTTACTATGTTGTGACTATGTCCTCACCAGGTCATTATTGGAAGTAGAAAGAAAGAAAGAAAGAAAGAAAGAAAGAAAGAAAGAAAGAAAGAAAGAAAGAAAGAAAGAAAGAAAGAAAGAAAGAAAGAAAGAAAGAAAGAAAGAAAGAAAGAAAGAAAGAAAGAAAGAAAGAAAGAAAGAAAGAAAGAAAGAAAGAAAGAAACACATCAATCCAAGTATTGATAGACTATTATCAATACTGAGCGTACTTGGATCAGATCAATACTATTGTCTTGGAATTAATACTGTGACAATATTGTTTGTGGGATGTAATATTATACGTACATTATAACTTTCAAAGTAGATCCAATTTCTTTACACTTTATTTGCACCACTGACTTGGTTTTCAAAATATTGTGAAATTGCAGGTTTTTTTGTTCTCTTGTTTACATTTTTATACTTTATTTGTATTTCTTGTTACTTTGTGGCTTTTTTGGGTTTGATTCTCTTGACTTTTCTTCTGAATTAGTTGTTTAGTACAAGTATTTTATTTATTATAGTTTTATATTCAAAACTAAGTGCTGTAAAGAGAATTGCTTTTATTATATGTATTTGGTTCCGGAAATAATTCGGTTGTTACCGATATGGCCAGCAGGTGGTGCTCATTTTTTCCCATCAGAATTTGTTTCCCCCAAAAAACCTTTTTTGTCTCAACCATAATGCAGGAAGTAATCTTTACAACATATTGTAATTGTAGCTTTAAAATATCAATTTTGCAGTCCACTGATATGGATGATGATTAATCAGTCCAAAAGGAAAGTAATATAGACACACAAATAAATAATGCAGGCATAGTTTGATTCTAACAAACTATGTTTTATTTACGTAGCAAGAAAAATGAAATCAAATGAAAAAAACACATTGTTGACACAAGCACTTGAGGTGTTATTGAGGGGGAAGGGTTGGATACATTGTGTAGCAGGAATGAAAGTACTGATCAATAAGCTTGGTTTCAAGGGAATCAACTCATTTAAATTATCAGGAATTATTTAATAGCGCGTCAGAGTGATATTTGTACCAAGCACCAAAAACTGCTTGCAGTTTGTTGCATTATCTTTTCTTGCGTAATAAAGACAGTGGGACACAGGGGGGGGGGAGTTTTTGACTCAAACGTGCCTTTTTTTGAGCTGAAGGAAAGGGAACAAGAGGTACATGGTCAAACCCGGCCCCTCGGTTGGGTTTCGCCAGACCTCCTTGCCAAGGAAACAAGACCGTAGATACCGGCCTCCAATTTACCAGGGAGCAAAGGTCAGCACACCCACCCCCTTCAAGCCACTATCCAGGGAGAGCAGGCGTGAACAGGAGGAGAGGCGTTCGCGCCCCTCTTTTAAAAGCTGCTGATGTCAGTCACCCGAGGCCTGTCCTGTGACCGGTTGGAGTTCCTGTTGATGATTTTCAAAATAAAGTCCTCTAATTGGTGGATAATAGGCGAAATTGGATTCCAACACGCAATGAAATAAATCCTCTGGCATGAAACATGACACAAATGTGCAAATCAATAATCTTTTGTTTACAAATGACCACTTTGGGGGTTCAACTTTTTATCATACACCTGGAGAGTCTGGTCACTTCATGTGCAATGTCTGTCAGTGGGCCCTACTGTATACTTTCGGAAAAAGGAAAGGTCTTGAGACGAATGGTGGGTCTTTTGTTGTTTTGGCAGTTTCAGTGGTTGGAAAAGGTTAGGGGAAATTGATTTTTGGCAGTCCAGTCCTCCACAATGCAATGGAAGGTATTACTGTTGTCATGCTAACATTGTTATATTTGTATTGTATGTACATTACTGCTTATTCTAGTTTGACTTTTGTTCTGAAATGGTTGTTGTAGTAGAAGCGTTTTACTTTTTTCATACTGGAGAGTGACGTCATCCTTGTCTTTTTGGTTTATTATTTTTAGTGTAGCATGAAATTGGTGAAAGTAAGAAAAGGCACAACCCCAAACAGATGACAAAACCACAAGAGTATATTCGAGTGCATCTAAGAAAAGCACTTACTTGCACGCACAATCTCACTGAGGCTGTGGTCATGACTTTTAGCAAGGAGGGGAACAACGCTCTCCCCTGGGTTTTTTTTTTTTTCCGCACAAAATCTTACTTTCGCTTCTAGATGAAGCAGCCATTGACTAAAAAACTACATTCGAGTCAAAATTCATAGTATGTTTTAGTTTTTTTTAAATCGGGAGGCGTTTAAAGATTTCCACTCAGGGCTAACACATCAACTTTCCTTTTAGTCATCATGCTTCCAATCCCCTCATTCTTCCACTCAGTCGCTTTACTTCCACATCCTCTCATATTTAGTGACCCTATAACTAGGGTTTGCGAGACCTTTTGGGCACCCGCCCCCCTTTCTTTGCCTTGCTGTCTCTCAGGGAGTAGAGATAGAGAGGATCCCCAGTCCCCTCGCTTCCTCCACTTTAGTCGCCTCTTGCGACACGCAGCAGACCACGGTGGAAGAATTTGCGTTTTAAGAGTAAAAATGCAGTAGTATAACGCATAAAACTGTCGTGGTGTTGAGTATGCCAGTCTCAGAGACCCGTAACTTAACACCAAAGGAAACCTTTATTGTCAACATACCTGGGTGCACATTACAAACAAACTCACCTGGTCCGTAAACACTGCATCACTGGTTAAGAGGGCACAGCAGCGCCTGTACTTCCTGCGGAGGATGAGGAGAGCCCACCTGCCCCCACCCTCCCTCATTACATTCTACAGGGGCACCATAGAGAGTATCCTGACCAGCTGTATCTCTGTGTGGTGTGGAGGCTGCAGCGCTACCGACTGGGGTAGTGTGAGGAGGGTAACGAGGACAGCAGAGAAAATAATCGGGACTACACTTCCCTCCATTCAGGACATTGGCCAGAAGCACTGCCTATCCCATGCTAAAAACATTACCGGGGACCCCTCTCACCCCCATCATGGACTGTTCACTCTGCTAGCCTCTGGGAAGAGGTACTGCAGTGTGTGGTGCAGGACCACCAGGCTCCGCAATAGTCTAGTCCCCCTGGCCATTAGACTGTTAAATGGTCAATCTAACATATAGTTAACTTAAATCTAAACGGCTGCTAATCTGACTTTTTGCACTACTGGCAGTTTTTTTGCCACTCCTTGCACATTGCTCTCTGCACTATTGTAATTACAGCGTTATGTTACAGTGTTAATGTTACTGTGTACCTGACTTGTTAACCTGACTGCCCATTTTGCACATCTGGTTAGCTACTCTTCTTGCACTATCGGCACTATGGTAAAATACTATACGTAGCCAAAATACAATACAACATTATTTATATCTGTACATTCAAGGAAACTGTGGGGGTCAGATGCATCGACATTTCGTTCTGTATACACGTGTACTAGAATGACAATAAAGTAGATCTGAATCTGAATCTGTCAACCTGTACGTTTTTGCCGTACAAAGTACGTTTCTTATGCATTTTAAGACATGTACGACGTACAAGGAAATCTGTATGGAAAAGGCAACTTTGTCAATTATGGGTACCATCCGGTAAACACCGACTACCACAAAACGGCAAATCAATCAAGTCAATTGAGTTCGCCGCGGAAGCCTCTACTTCGGTATCGTTTTTTTTCGTTGCAAACGAAGCGAGCGGTTTGATGCTACTGTGCGCATGCGTCTGCTGCCTGGGGATTTCCCATCATGCATCATTCCGAGAAAAAAAAATATGGTGTAAGATTATTTTGTACGGGAAAATACGACCGTTAGTACGGGCATGGAGCCGTGGAGGTTGATAGGTATGTGTCAATCTTATCATCGACATAGCGAAATTCTACATTCGCAAATGCAGATTCACAAGTAGAAAAATGTCTTTCATTGCCTACGCATGTTGAGTGAAATATTACATGAAATCCATAAACTTTCCCGGAACCAGAAGGTCATTAAAACAAATATTATTTGCAAACATTCGACATTATTACGAAATGTATGTTTGAATATTCAAAAAAAAACTAAACAAAAAAATAAATAAATAAATAAGTTTGCGTATGCGTTTGCTGAACTACATCACCCACAACCCCTTGAGCGCCGATCGACAACAGCTCGGGATGTTGCGATATCTTTGGCAGCCAGGGAACGCTGTGGTTGCAATATCGAGCCGATGGTTGATTTAAAATAAAAAAGAAACATAATTTCGTAATTTTAGAGAAGTGTCACGTCATATTTTGTGCAAGAAGAGGCCCCCTCGAGCGCTATAGGGGGTTAGCACCCCCCCTCCTTCCTCTAAAAAAAAAAATCCGTTTTCTCGTCAGCTGATGTGATTAAATGGCTACCCGTGCGGTTAGGTGCCACCGTCCGGTCGCGCAGTTCGACTAAGGATGGGAATATCGACGGAGCCAAGACGTTTTCCATCCTTTTCGAAGCCCTACGACGTCAGAGGATAACCCGGTTAACCTTAAACGCGAAATGTCATAGCGCGTGAGGAGCTAGCATCTAGCTAGCAGCAACGAGAGATGGAAGAGAACCCCGATGTTTTCGTCGGATAAAACGAGCTAAATAGCTGAAAAGGGACCATTTGTACACGCTACCCTCGGGATGCTACGATAGCCTCCTCGCTAGTGTGTCATTCAATTACATAACATCTAAGCGCGAGCGTGTTTTTCCGTGCTAAATTTCATTTTGTCACCAAAAATCTTCGCTTCGTCGTCATCGGCGCCGATTTCCGCGTTTGGATGCTGCATAAAAAGAAGCGACTGCTAAAGCATCCTTACTGAGCCACCATTCTGGAACCTCGTCGTTTTTTTTGGATGCCATGAGAAAGTTCTTTGATAACCGTCGGGAACTGGTCAGCTCCGGACCGGGTTCCGGAGGAGGTGGTAGCAGTTCTGGTTCCAGCCATGCCGGGGGGAATTTCATCGGGCGAGCCATCACTGTGGGCCGCCACCAAGTCACCGTGGAGGAGATCATAGCTGAAGGTGAATGGGGGCATTTGTTGGTACATTCATGTCAGTTTTTGTTTACATTTCCTGAGCCTAACTACAAATTATGGTTTTCCTGAATAAAATTCCCAATTAATGTACTGTTTGCAAAGATCGTGAGTGATTATCTTAAAGGGACATTGTGTGTTAATTAGCGCCTTCCAGTGGTTAAAATAAACTTTATTTATAAAGTACATTGATTTATATCTCATGTCATTAGCTGCACCACTTATCCTCAGTAGGGTCGCGGGGGTGCTGGAGCCCATCCCAGCAATTATCGGGCAGTGGGCAGGGGACACCATGAACTGGTTGCCAGCGAATCGCAGGGCACACAGGGACAGACAACTCGCTCGCTCATTCACACCTAGGGACAATTTGGACCGGCCAATCCACCTGAAATGCATGTCTTTGGATTGTGGGAAGAAACCGGAGTGCCGGGAGGAACCCCACGCAAGCACGGGGAGAACATACAAACTCCGCACAGTAAGTCCGGTAGCTGGATTTGAATCTACACAGGAGATTCCCAAGACCTTAGAACTGTGCCGCACACGCGCTAACCACTGCCCCGCCGTGCTGCCCCATTGATTTATATAATAACCAAAATTATATAAACTACCATGCGAACATGTATTTATTTAAAATACTTGGCAGTTGAGAGTTTAGCATGTATTTGACAGATAATCCTCATTTAGTAATGTTGACCATAGTATAAAATAAATTTGTACCCCCCCCCCCAAAAAAATTCACCATTTTAACAATTGATGGCAGTTTCCTTTTCACCACCTTGCCCTTGGCTTTCTGTGAGAATTTTAGCCCAACACAATTTCTGACATGGCGACTGCATATACAGGTATAAAAAGGAAAGTTGACTGTGAGGGCACACACTTCCAGGACAAATGGAAAGTTTTTTTCTCTGAAATGTCATAATAGTCTGTGGTTTGAAGTAATCTGTGGTCTGTGCAGCCCTTTGAGACTCCTTGTGATTAAGGGCTATACAGATAAACATGATACTTGGTACTTTTTACTTAACTTGACTTAGCTGACATAATTGGTCATTATTTTGCTACCAAGGCTACCTTCAAAACTTTGTCCTTCTTCATCTTTTATTTCTTTGACGCATCACTTTAATTATTTCCTTTTTTGCAGAAAAAGAAAACATTTAGAACTTAGTAAGTCAATCTTCCACTGTCTGCAACCTCGGTGGAACTGTTAAAATCTATGCTTAAAACACACCTTTGTTCTCTAGCTTATGAATGGCCTATATTTCCTTTTGTCAATATCTGTGTTATTTGTTATTGCAACATCCATTGCAGCCTGGTCATCTCGGAAGGGGCATTACTTCATGTGTGGTCCCTTCTCAAGGTTTCTTCATTTTCCTTATGTTGAGGTTTTTGAGTTTTTCCTTGCCACCATGGAGGTTCTAGATCAAGGGATGGTGTAATAATAGTCTGTAGTTTGCAATAATCTGTGGTCTGTGCAGCCCTTTGAGACTCCTTGTGATTAAGGGCTATACAAATAAACATGACTTGGCTGTAAGATATATATATTTTTAGTCATTTTGAATATTATATTTGTTATTTTTTGATTATTCTCTTTTTTTATTTTCACTTTTATTTGTATTTCTTTTAGCCCTTTTTTCTATATTTTTTTCATTTTTCTTCCTCTGGCTTTTCTTTTTCATTTGGGGGAATTTTGCTTTCTTTCTTCACTTTTCCTTTTTTCTTCTTTCTTTTCTTTCCTTTTTCATTTCCATTTTAGGTTTTTATCTCCATTTTTTTCTCTTCCTATTGTATTTTTTCCTCTTCCTTTTTTCTTTGCTAAAGGCTATGAATACAGTGAGGGGAGAATATGTTTTGGTCACTTGAAATCTTTTAGTTTATATTCTTCCTTGTGCTTTTTTGCACTTGTTTTTGGTTGCAGAGATATCTTGTGGTCAAATATTGCACACTGTACCTTCTAAGCTAGAGTAACATTCTTTGGACAATAATATCCAACTTGAATGTTTCATGGTTGATCATTGACACTAAGAGCATTCATATTTGTGAAATAGTGCTGCAATTCACCCACTTTATATAGTAAAGAATAGAGATGGGCAGGTAGCGATATCAGGTATCGACTAGATGTCGCTGTATAGTGAAGTGCAGGGGTCTCCATTGCGGTGTGAAAGGCTGAGCAAAAAATGACAAGAAAATAGGTGCGGTCTAGTCTCTTTGAGTCTCTGTATTTTGTATTCTTCCTTGTGCTTTGTGGAACTCATTATCAGTTGCACTACACTATACAGTGACATCTATTGGTCAAATAATACACACTGTTTCTTTAAAGAAAACATTATTTTTGGAGTTTAATCCATCCATCCAACTATTATCTGCACCGCTTATCCTAAGTAGGGCAGCGGGAGCCCATCCCAGCTGTCTTCTGGCAGTGGGCAGGGGACACTCTGGACTGGTTGCCAGCCAGTCGCAGGGCACACAGAGACAGAGAATTCGCTCGCTCACTCACACCTAGGGACAATTTGGATCGGCTAATTAACCTGGCAAGCATGTTTTTTTGGAATATGGGAGGAAACCCACGCAAGCATGGGGAGAACATGCAAACTCCACACAGGAAGGTTCGATCTCATGACTTTAGAACTCTGCCGCACACACGCTAACTACTGCGCCGCCATGCTGCCCGAGTTTAAACCATTCCTTTAAAAATAGCCATTGCTTTGCAGAAGGCATAGGGGTTTTTATTGTAATCAGCGACTACTCATGAGTTGAGTATCAAAAATCGTTCTGAAAAAATTGCTATCAAGCATCCCTAGTCCTATTCTACTCAACTGACCTTAATGACACTTACAGTAAAAAAAAGTATTTCCTGATTTCTATGTTTTTCGCATATTTATCAATCACGAACGTTTCAGATAATCAAACCAATTTTAATATCACTCAGAAACAACCCAAGGAAATACAAAATGCAGTTTTGAAATATTAATTCCATTATCATAAAACAAAAAATGTGGGAGGAACCAAAGTTGTCAGACTGGTACTAGCACAAGTTCTAGACTTTTGAGTTTAGCGATTTAATACACTTCACATTTTGGTTAAATTTCACTAAGTCTGCGAAAGAAACAATTGAGAGAAATACTTTAGTAATTTATATATTTCTTGAAATTTCAACTTTGTCTATGTGATGTCTAGATTATTACTGTATCATAGCCACAAAAGAGCAATAGATGTATCAGTTATGGTAGCCTAACTGAAATCACATGACGCTGCCCTACTTACGAACGAGGTTCCGGACGATCGTTCGTAAGTTGAATTTTTTCTTAAGTTGCTTCAGTGCTATCTTTTGTATGTAATGTATGTTAAAGGTTTATATACGTATGTTTAAGGCTTGTATAAGTAACCTGTATTGTTTTGTACAAAAAAGAAACATTTAATATAATAATATGCTCTATAAAGATTAATAAAGTTAAGTTTAACTTAATTTTGGAGAATGAGCTTCAAAAGTTAGGCGACTTCCTCTTCCGTGGTAGAAAGTGGCCGAAAAAAGCGATCCAACCATTTTCTCAACCGCATCAAGCTTTCTTATTCCACTTTAATTTTTAAATAAAAGTCACTTTACACCAACCATATTGAATGGATGCACGAGATATTAAACAATAAAAATGTCAAAGTTCTTAGCGCGCCGCAGATACAGTATAGAATGTTTACACACGAACTAGGAAGAGGAAGCGGATTTCTTCTTCGGGGTGGATGCTGGGTGAGCTCTCACAGCACCACACTCCGGTAGTGGCGGAAAGAAGCACTACAGTACTGTCCTGTTCTCGGAAAAGGTGCAAACAATACAAAATCTAATCTACAGCACTGTCCGAATATTTTTCGACATCCTGGATAAAATGTCTGTGCCTACCGTTTTTCGTAAGTGGAATGGTCGTAAGTAGGGGAGCGTCTGTACCTCAAAGTGGAAGTCAACCCAGAGAAAAACTTAAACCAGCCCCGTAGTCTAAACATTTTGATTAGGATTATGTCTATAAATTGTGAGTTAAAAACAAAATCCACAATTTAATTCATCCCCGAGTGGCTATTTTGAGAATGCTGTTGCAAAAGATGACATCACATTCAGTCTCTCTCACGACTAATCACAGTCGACCTGCTTTCTTCTGCTAAGCCGTGATTGGTCATTAGCTGGAGCCTGAGTAACTGTGATGTAATCATTACTCGACAGTATTTTCAAATGGCTAAGAAGCACAAAAAAATAATACAAAAACATGTGAATAATGTCTATTTACTCCTTAAAAACAAAAATGTTATGAAGTACAAGATAGTGTCTTAAAAGATTTGTATGTTGACACGTTCCTTGACTTTGGCGGAGCCAGCAAATCTGACACACAGTTGAGGATCTCTGTTGTAGTCGCCCTTGAATTCCCCCTGAAGTTTTCTGACAGTACCGCAGTTTCCTTCCACATTCCAAAATCATGTTTTTTAGGTCGACTCAAGGCTCTAAAGTGTCCCTAGACAAAAATGAGGGTGTGCTTGCAAACCACAAGCTGCCATTTTTACCCAGAAGCGCAAACCATTACCTCACCGTATTGAACAATTTTAACGGACCCTCTGATGTTTCTAGAACTGTGCTGTGGATTGGATTAATCGCTTGGGAGGGGGATCAGTATCTTCCCCACCCTTACTGTAGTCGATTCAGCGCTTCCAACTGATTTCCTATAGTCTCCTTTTTGAGGTAAATGAGCCAAGAAGAGAGCGCCATCATCGATCGCGGGAACGAAACTCAATTAAAATCTGACTTGAGGGATAATTTCATTTTGTACAACTGAGGTGGGAGGATAAGACAACATAAAATCCACTTTGCCTGCTTATAAGATTAAGGCAGTATAAACATCTGGTTTCCCATGTTAATTCCATGCCCTGTGCTGTCATAAAATGTGAGGAGTGGCAATATGAGTCATAACAAAGATATTACTGACCTAATGCTTTGGGATAATTAATTATGTCAATACTGTTTACAGTTTGCAATGAGAAATGTTTTTATAACTTGGAAGATCAATTCGGTAAAAAAGTCAACTAATTCATTTTTGAAAGGGATTTCACCCCCCAAATCCTCTTTTGATTGAACCCATCTCAGGATTCTGAAGTATTCTGCATAATGTATTACCAATTTCTTAATAACATATATTAAAATATAACTTAATACTGACATTAAAATACAATAGGATAAAACGCCAATCACATGCCAAAAATGAGACAGGTAGAAGATTGCTCCTGAAAGTGTAACTACTTGCCCAACCTAGTTTGCTGGTGTGTGGCTTAATTGTACTGTTACAATTTGGTATATTTAACGTAATTCAACAAAGCTGTACAATTTTGGTCAATCCACAATTGTGTCAAAATGATTGGTTAATCTCAAGTGTTGAAAACGGCTTGTTTATATTTCTTGATGCAGTTTAAACGATTGACCCAACTCATTTTTGTTGTCCTCTGAAAAGTGATCACTTGGAGATGCTCGACAGCCATTCTTATTAATGCGCACCTTTATGATCTAGCTTTTTATTTAATAGAATGAGGTAAAAACGAGGATCTTACAAGCCTTTTTTTAACTGACCATTAATAGTACTTTGAGAATTTTTGCTGTAGTTATATTTTCTGTGCAGAAATGAGTTGCATCTATTTTAAGCCCAATTTTCATACCTTTTACGTGGATTGAGCAATTGCACTAACTGCTAATGTACCTTTATGAATAAAAAAAAAAGTGGAATTATGTGTCAGAGTCTTCCATTTAGCATATGGAATGCATGATATTTTATATTACCGCTATGGTGTAAAGTTACAACAAAGTCGAACTTAATGTAGCTCTTAAGTTGGCTCTCTGTAGGTATTGCCGGGTTACCCAATGTTGTGTCGAAACTTACTGTACATTAGGCTCCACGGATCTCTCATGCAGTTGTAATGCACCACACTGTCGTATAATTCGGCGTTGCATGCCAAGGTAAGCACGTTGCATCAGGCTGAAATCGAAGATGAGCGATCCTGACTTAACTGCACAAAGTGAATTTGTGGTCTGAGCTACAGCAGATGGTAAGGCCTCCAGTTAGGCCTCTTCTGTATATCAAGCCCACAGCTAAGGCATGACTAATGCATAACACTGTAAGGGCTTCTGACTGTTTCATTTGTTGTATTTGTACACTCTTTGTGGGCCTTTATCCAAATATTGTCAAAAACGACATTGTTTTTTTTTTTAATTATTGTGATTGTGTGTGTTAACAGGCGGCTTTGCAATCGTTTTCCTGGTGAAAACAAACCAGGGCGCACGCTGCGCGCTGAAGAGGATGTACGTCAACAATGAGTACGATCTGCAGGTGTGCAAGTGCGAGATTCAAATAATGGTGAGTAGATGAAAATGCATGCCGGCCTTGCATCGCCTGCAGGTGCCGCTTTGTTTTTGCATGCAAAAACGAAATAAAATAAAATAAGCTACTACATATTTTCCTGATGTAATAGTTTTTATCTGCTCAGCAGTTGGCTTTTATTGAGTAGAACCGTTTGTTGTGTCAAATACATGTTTTTAAATCTTGCGACATGGGCTTCCTTTTGTTGGAAACCGTTTTTCTTTTGGGTTCCGCACATTAATTTTATCTCTACAGATGCCATGTGTGCTGTGTTCTGTGATGTGTCATATTGAAGATGTTTCAAATTACACACACTGGTGGTCAGCATCCAAAATTGATTTAATTGTGGTGCAGCCCGTTTTAGTGCGTACTAATATGCCACTGTTTTCTTTTCACTTATAATCTTAGAAGCAGACATCAATTGGAATGTTGAAGTGGAGCTAACCATCTGACATGTTTGTTCTTTTCAGCTCCACCCTCCAGTGTTTTCTTTTAAAACCAACATTGACTTAAATTTCCACAGGGCAGTCTTATCTTAACAGTTTGCCTCATTCCTTTTCTACACACATTGTAGCCCTCACTATCTTTGCATTGTTAGACTACATTATAAACTGCCTGACTATAATTATTGGTTACTCGTACACCATTCTGTAAGCATTCTGTGAATAACTGGGAGAAAAACACTCACTCTTTGCTCCCAAACATTCTTGTTGGTCAGCCTCATACTTGGCCCGGTAGACTTAAACTTTCTGTGCTACGATGCTATTTTGTGTCTCGTCTTTTTTGCAGAAAGACCTCGTTGGCCACAAGAATATTGTGGGATATCTGGACTCCAGCATCACAGCTATGGGGTCAAGGGACGTGTGGGAGGTCTTCATACTAATGGACTACTGCAAGGGTGAGAGCACTCAAGGAAGCGGGTGTGGTTTTGATTGTGTAACATTTTCGAGTCTGAGTCACGTTTACATATTTAGAATTGCTACAAAAAAAGGAAGGTTGAAGATTTTTAACAGCTCGACTTCCACTGAGATTTTTTTTGCACCATTTCAAAGACTTCCCACTCTCTCTAGTCGAATATTTTAATTACAGGTACGCTTCAGTTATCGCTGGTTCACTCCTTTGCGGAAAAAAAGGTAGAATAATAAATTTAAAAAAAAGCAACTGATATTTCTTGCACCACTAAGGACTGTTTCGGGCAGCCAAGATTCAAGCCGATTGGCCAGCACCCTTTGACTTAACGTCTCTGATGCCTATTAGCCAATTCATATGATAACGTCTTTCATACTGTACTGTGACCGAACACCTGCTCTGCATTATTCTACATCTCGCTGAGAAGAGTACCCTCAAATAAAACAAAAATATTGACTCATTTAAATTACATACTGGGTTTCAATTTGTTCTTTGATGAAGGCCCACCCCAAAAATACATAGAGTAATATAAATTACATACTGAGTTTCCATTTGTTCTCTATCTCTCTTTTTCCTGCTTTTTCTGCTTTCTCTCTGTCGACAACTCCGCTCTAAAGAAGGCCGCTAAAAGTAGTGGGACACGACTTAGCTGCTTTTTACGGGTGGTTCTGGTCCTCATTAACCGCAAAAACTGAGAAATCACCGTAGATTACATTTAACAGTCTTATTTAAAAACACGGTTAAAATTGATTTAATGTGAGTTTTTGAGCTATTCAAAACGAATTGTTGAGTAGGTCCAAGTAAGGATGAAAAGATTCTATTTTATAAAATAATCACATACTGTATTGCTCCTTTGGAGTAAATCACCTGTGAAAATGGAATAAAAACAACCCTGCCATTGGTACATGACGTGTTTTCACCCACTTAAATAAAAAAACTGGAAAAAAAAGATTTTCCACTTTAGTTATCTTTGATGCAGCTGTTTTTTTAAAAGGTTCAGGTGGAACTAAATCAATTACGAAGAGGATATTTTTTATCGGCATGACTCACATGAACATGTTTTTTTTTAAAAACGCAACTGCATCCTGTGGTTGTTGTTTTGCAGGTGGCCAAGTTGTTAATTTGATGAATCAAAGGCTGCAGACCGGCTTCACAGAAGCGGAGGTGCTTCAGATCTTTTGCGACACCTGCGACGCCGTGTCTCGCCTGCACCAGCGCAAGACACCTATTGTGCACAGAGACCTTAAGGTGCCTAACTCGAGCAGAATTGGTCGGCAGTAGCTCAGGAGGGAGAGCGATCGTTTTAGGATTAAGGGATCCCAGTTCGAATCCCGGCTTGTCCGTGTTACATGCCGAAGTGTCGTTGGGTAAGACACTGAACCCCCAATACCCCCAATAAACAGGTTAGCGCCTTACATGGCTGCACAGATCACGGCCGCTATTGGGAAATGTGAAGCACAATGTAAAGCGCTTTGGGAAGTCATTGACTTGAAAAGCGCTATATAAATGCGGATCAAATTGGTCACATGTCAAAAACCTACTTGTTCTTCTTGTATTTTACATTTTTAATTCATTTTGCGAGATTTTAAATATGTTGTGATGACTATTTTAATTGTACCTAATTGTTTTCCAAGCTCAATTAGCTGTGTCATATAAGAACACATATTCAAAGCGAATAAGGTTTTCAATGGCCCCTCAGATGATCTTGATTCACTTTTGCATTATACAATAAGAACCGTTGTGATTTTGTCTTTTACTGTACTTTATGTCTGCTTGATGAAATTGTTATTTTTGGTTAATAGCTTTTTTTGCGCTTTTTTGTTTTTCCATCCAGTTTCTTTTTTTTTTTTTAATTAGCCCAATTTTGCTAAAATAGAAACAAAGGCTACTGATGGTGACTAAAATATACCGGCTTGTTTCATCAAATGTTTTTAATATAGAGATTTTTATACACAATATTAATCGTTTTTTCCTGTTGAAAATTAAACATAGCTGGCAAAAGCATAAGAAAATATGAATTTATTTTTTGGGTCATATTGGAATATATTTGGGGCACCACAGCGGCGCAGTGGTTAGCGCGTGTGCAGCACAGTTCTGAAGTCATGAGTTCGAACTTTCCTGTGTGGAGTTTGCATGTTCTCCCCGTGCTTGCATGTGTTTCCTCCCTGCACTCCGGTTTCCTCCCACATTCCAAAAACATGCATATTGGGTTCATTGGCCGGTCCAAATTGTCCCTTGGTGTGAATGAGCGAGTGAATTGTCTGTCTCTGTGTGCCCTGCGACCGGCTGGCAACCATTTAAGGGTGTCCCCCTGCCCACTGCCCAAGGACAGCTGAGATGGGCTCCAGCACCCTCTCAACCCTACTGAGGATAAGCGGTGCAGATAATGGATGGATGGATGGATGGAATATATTTGTTAGGTTTTCGGTAGGTTCAATTAGGTTCTCTAAATCAGGGGTCTCCAACATGGTGTCCACGGTCATCAGGTAGCTCCCTAAGATCACATGAGTAGCCCGCAGATTGGTTCTCCAAATATATCGTGAGTCATTGTGATTATCTAGGAAATTTCATGTGTAACTGGTATGTTTAATGGTTGACTGAGCCTATTTAATTACAGCATAGTAGTAAAATGTTAGACATGCGCATTTATCAGGTAGATTTTCGTGCGAATCGGTAACAGAAAAGTAGGTCTCCCCTTCAAAAAGGTTGCCGACCCCTGTTTAAAACAAGGAATTGAGCCAAAAGTTCCACTATCAATATACATGATGTTTGGTTTCATCAAAGTTATGATTTGCGGTTTCCCGGATGATTGCTTCAAAGTGTCATGTCTCATTTCTATTTCTCTATAGGTGGAGAACATCCTCCTTCACGACAAAGGTCATTACGTGCTATGCGACTTTGGAAGTGCCACTATGAAGGCCTTGAGTCCACAGACCGAAGGTGTTGCTGCGGTGGAGGAAGAAATTAAAAAGTGAGTGTTATTTTTTTTTTTTTATGTCTAATCTCGAATTAGGAAAATTGTATGTTCTTTCACGCTCACTGTATTGTTCTTATGCATAACAGGTATACCACTTTGTCATATCGTGCACCTGAGATGGTGAACCTCTACAATAACAAGATAATCACCACAAAGGCAGATATCTGGGTAGGCAAACATTTACCCCCCTCTGCTTAATCAGTACATAGACAATTTTGAAAGATTAATATCTACCACATACTTTGCTGAAAGGGTGAAAATACATCACTTTGGAATTTGAGTTACTTAGTTCTTCTCTGAAAGATTGCACTGGTTGCATTGTGCTGCTAAGGGAGCTATGCATCGAAAGCGCCGACTGTATCCTCTATTTTTAGACATCGAGGCAAATGGACCTGGAATTTCTCTCGCTTCTGGACACCCAAGGGCGTGTTCCTGAATAGCTCGCTATTTATTAAACGCAGAGGGGTTCTGTTTATAACATGACAGCATGCTTTTTTTTTTAAAACTGATGAACAAGGTGATGTGCAACTAATACAGATTGTGCATTGGGTATATAAGTGACTGTGATAGATAACACAAACTGGAAGCAAGCTAACTGGTTGTTGTGGTTTGTTGCGGTATGTCCCGATTGTGTTTTGATGGCTTTTCTCGTCTGGGTTTGGTGTTTTGGGTGTGACGTGGTGTGTCCTGCATGTGGTTTTCCTTCTCTAGGCGCTGGGCTGTTTACTCTACAAGTTGTGCTTCTTCACTCTGCCCTTTGGTGAAAGCCAGGTGGCTATTTGTGATGGCAGTTTCACCATTCCGGACAACTCCCGATACTCTTACGATCTCCACTGCCTCATTCGTTAGTCACTCTTAATATTATTTTTTTAATAAAACGTTTTGCTGAGTGTGCTCTGACCAAGGCATGTAGTCATGACATAGTAACTGTGATCTGTTTTGTGATTTAATTATTGGTAATATCGGTGGAACGTGTCATGTTTTTGCAGGCTATATGCTGGAGCCTGACCCAGACAAAAGGCCAGATATATACCAGGTGTCCCACTTTGCCTTTAAACTGGCACAGCGGACTTGTCCTGTTCAAAATGTGAAGGTCTGTTGGTATTTTTATTTACTTTTTGTCCATATTATTTGTTTTTTGGAGTATGTTCTTCAAAT
This sequence comes from Urocampus carinirostris, assembly GCF_059441175.1. Lineage (NCBI taxonomy): Eukaryota > Metazoa > Chordata > Actinopteri > Syngnathiformes > Syngnathidae > Urocampus > Urocampus carinirostris. Next base: position 19,716,792 of record NC_142364.1, on the reverse strand, counting down.
ACAGATAACTTCTTGAAAACACTGCCTTCTATGCTATCGTCCGTCCTGTGTTGGTGTTGATATTTCTTTCTTCTTTTGCATTAAGAATTCCTCAATTCCTTCCAAACTCCCTGAGCCAATCAAAGCAAGTGAAGCTGCAGCAGCAAAGAAGAGTCAGGCAAAGCCTAGGTAAGTCTCTCCTTGTAAGGTCTCATTGTTTAAGCTGTGCTATGATGTGTGACACAGGGTATAATTATAAGGTGATGGGCAAGTAGGTTAGCAACTATCTTTGTCCCCAGGCTCACAGACCCGATCCCAACTACTGAAACTTCCATCACTCCTCGCCAGAGGCCCAAAGCGGTTCATACTCAGCCCGCAGCCGGCATCCTTCCCATTCAGCCCGCTGCACTTACACCTCGGAAGCGAGCTAATCTTCCCGGTGGGGCTGCTCAACCGGTTGGTATGTGGCACAAGTTTTTCAGACTGCCAGCTCTACTGTGCCATTCTTTTGTTATATTTGTTATTTTATCATTTTGAAATAATGGAGGATAGTGTAAAAGTCCAGAATATCTTCCCTTCTAAATGACGCACTTAAAATAAATATATATTCTCTGGCATAAAAAAAAAAAAACTACCTAGAATATACCTATAATCTATTTTTTTCTCTTAAACCAATACCTTTACTCTTATTGCCACTTATAGCGAAAAAGAGGCTGCAAAAAAATGAAATTCCATTGACGAATTATTTTGCTAATTCTTCAGTAATATTTTTTCGATTACATGCTAATAAAATATAGCCAAACTATCTGATATGACAGATGTTGCTCATTTAAAACAATATATCTTTTATTTTGATAAAACTAAATTCTAAAGTAAAAGTAAATGTTAAATATGAAACATAATTCCTGTATTTAAATATTTTTTCTATCTGCAGTATTTGATAGTTAACTATGTATTGCTATAATGCTATTATCTTTTTATTTTTATTGTTAATTAAGATAGGGGGGATGATACCCAGATAGCTGCCTTTGTGGTGATGATCTTGTTATTGTAGAGGTTCACCATCTCAGGGGAATGATATGACCAAGTGTATACCTGTGATACATAAGATAACAATGTTCTCATCTCATTAGCTGCACCGCTTATCCTCTCTAGGGTCGCGGGGGGCTGGAGCCCATCCCAGCCATCTCCGGGCAGTGGGCAGGGGACACCCTGAACTGGTTGCCAGCCAATCGCAGAGATAACAATGTTATTTTGTTGAATTATCATTTTACTAAATTTTCCTTTTATTGTACCTTTTGCATTCTTAAGACCTATACATCTCAATGTCTCTTAAATACATTCATATTATTAAAATCCTTTTTATTCATATTTCCTGAAAAAAGTGTCCGAAAGAGGCCCTTTTACAGATAGCTGGCACTGCCACCAAAACAAGACTTTTGATTTAAATGAATTGAATTGAATCGAACTGCACGGCATTCACGGCAACTTAACAGCGGCTTCAAACATTTCACGGATTTACCCTGGTGAATAGCAATTCTTGGTCTTTTTCCAACATTGCAAATGTCCATGTGCAATCTCTCACAGGAGTCAGCTTGGACCTCTCCCAGCCAGCTGCAGCCCTGCAGTCACAGAAGGCACAGGGAGCTTTGCCTCTCATTCATTCACAGAACAACAGTAGTCCAGCTGCAATGGGGCAGAAACAGGTACATACTATAAACCGCCATTTGAAATAGTGTTTCGATGACAACAGTTATTTGATTTTGTCACGTGCAGCCTGCCTCAGCAGCAGAAGTTGAATCTCCTGCCACCGTAGCGGATCCTGTTTCTAAAGCAGACGTCCAACCGCAAGCCCAGGCACAGACGGCCACAGCCCAGCAGGGGAATGCGTCCCCGAACGTGGCCGGCGTCGCACCTCAGCAGGCGGCTCCATGTCCGTCCAGCCCGGCTGCACCTCAGCGTCCTGTACGACGCAAACTGCCCCCCCAGGCTCAAACGTCTACAGCTCAGTTGCCTCCCACTAAATCAGTCGTCGGGCAATCAGCAGACGAGCAACAGAAGCTAACGAGTCAGCCTGTGCAGCAGTCATCTGCCGTTGAAATCGGGGAAAAAGCAGCTGAGATGGTAAGCAGGGTTCGTACGGGTGCTTAAAATCCTCTAAATTTCTTGGATTCTAAGGTTGTGTTTTCAAGAATGCCAAAGTGCTCTAATTTTCTGTGAAGTGCTTGTAAATTTGAATTAAGCTTGTATGAAAAGGGACCATTGTATTTACTGTGCCTGAGAGTTTGTGTTTGTGTATATTTCCCAAATCAGACTCCTCCGGCTTCCCCAAAGACAACTGAGGTGCAAAGCCACAAACGTACGCCAAGTGACGTTACAACAAGCGCCACCAATGGAGGCAATGAAAACTCCTCACAAGTAGCAGAGGAAGTCATCATCCAGTAAGTTGATTGAAATCAAAATTCTTCAGGCCCTCGTTTTTAATGAGTTAATTTTATGTCGTGCTGTAGGCCTCAAGGTGGATCCATCCAGCCTCATGGAAATGTAGTCCAGGACCAAAACAAAGTTCCAACTTCTAGTGGCGACACCACAGCACCACCCACTTGGAACCCGTTTGAGGACAATGACAGCTTCTCCAGCTTTGCCACCGAGGAGGTCAAACCGCAAAATGGAAAGCCTACCGGTAAAGCATTTATATTTGCTTCAATGTGGCGTTCTGGAATTATTCAATTCTGGCTGTGGTCTGCAGACATGTCCTCGGAATGCGAAACACCATGTGGAGAGTTAATACCAGGCTTGCAGACCTCAGATGGGGAAAATTCGGAACAAACATCACAAGGTATCCATAACATAAAAACGGATCTAAATTAATTGGGAAAAGTTTGAAATAAATCCCTTCTGACATTGTTGTAACAATGACAATAAAGGTATATTCTATTCTATTCTATTCTAGTAGCTGAACGACCATCAACTATACTTGAACCTGATCCAGGAGCGTCACTGTTGGTCGTTCCAGATCCATTCCATACCCTGGAACTGTCTACTGCACCAGGTAGCTGAGATTTTATGCACAAAGACACGATACAATTGCGTTCCAATATGATGAAAAAAACAATCATCAGTTTTATTTGTTCAATGATGAAAACCTTCTAGATGTTTTAAAGCAACACAAATCCAATGTTGAATATTTCTTTGTGAATTGCTTGTCAATCCTCAGAGAAGCTTATCGAAGGACTGAAATCTCCAGACGTATCTTCACTTATGCTTCCCGACCTGCTGTCTTTGTCTGATCCTTTCGGCGGTTCTGTGGAGGACTCTGCAAAAGGTAACTTTCACTGAATCAGAACCTGGCACAAATGAATGTTTGAAGGGAAAGCATCCAACTGATGTGTATGTTTCTGAATCAGATCACATCACTGGAGAAGCATCTCTACTGGGCTGTTCTCTCCTATCCGGTCCGTCAGCTCCTCAGGCAGCCACAAGCAGCGCCGCCTCCTCAGTATCGTCTGCCTCCGCTGCGTCTGCTTTGGACGATTTTGGTCTACTGTCTGGAGACACCGCACAGCCCAAAACATCAGGTGGGTGGAGTTATCAAGAGATTTCTTCTTTGTTTCGGGAAAAATTGGATGACTAGTGAATCTTCCAAAGAATTCAGTTTAGGCTTGGGCGATGTGCCCATAAAAAGGATTTTATTTTTATCAATAGTTCTCTGTGATTGCAATTTTAATTAATCATAAACAAAATCATTCAAATCTAATAGTTTTTAAAGGCAATCTGATTACAAAAAGACCTCTGATGCAAAAACGTCAGACAACAATAACTGATATTAAATACCACTTAACAGTGCCGTGTGGTTTATATCTGGTGAGGCATTCAGTTTTACAAATACATGACCATACATCATATTAATTTGATTGGCAGAGCAATAAGGCAATATATAAACTGCAGCGTAAAAATAAATTGTATCTCCTTACTTTAACTTATAATAAGGTATGTGAGGCCATTCTTTTTTAATTAAGGCATCAATAGTTAAGTAATCCTCCATTATGAAAAAGTCTATGCAACGAAAAAAAAATACAGGGTGGCTTGGCTTGCCATTAGCTTGCTAATTAAGGATCGACCTGTATGGGTTTTCCAGGGTCGATACTTATACTGTAAATTAAGATAGATAGATAGATACTTTATTCATCCCCGTGGGGAAATTCACACTTGCAGCAGTATCCTTGTGTTGAAAATAAACAATAATAAAGTAAAAGGAATATAATACATAAATACCCAATGTAACGTGTTGATATAGAGTAGTTAAAGAGTGCTACTTAAAATACACATTGTAATAAAAATAGGGTTATTTGCAATGTGGGGGTGTGGTTTAATGTGGCCTTTTACTCCTCCGGGTGGAGTTAAAGAGCCTCATGGCATAAGGAAGATGAGGCAGGTAACCAATATTCACTTGCTGTTAAAGCTTAAAATTGGCATAAATGTTTAAAATGCAAAAAAAAAAGAATATTTGTTATAAAGTTAAATAAAACTCTCTGAAATACATTAGAATTTCAACACAACTAACATGACTAATCTTTTACTTTCACACGACTAATGAGTCTGGAACAGTATTTCTCTATAGCCCCACAACACAATAGGTTTTAAGTGTGTCTTACTTTGCAAACAGAAGTGAGGGGAGTCAGATTTTAAATTCAATTCAAACATTTCTTTACGCGGGAAAATCCAATGAAACCAGGGTCTCAATCACCATGGTGCTTAGGTTACAGCAATCAGTGAACAACTGCCAATCAATCATGCCAATCAATATTTCTTAATAAACAGATTATACAGGCAACAATCACAACACTGCAGCGCTGAGAGGCATAGGAAAATCCGAGTATGCGTGAAGGAAAGTGTGTTGTCTGCTTCTGCGTGTGCGTCACTGCACGTTGATGACATTTCCTCGACATTTCAATAATTGCGAATATGAAAAATATTCGCGACAGCCCTGACTCCCGCTCCAGTAGACTGTAGACAGTGATAGCTTCCTGCTTAAGTGGCTCCGCCCCTGGTCGCTTTTTCAATGTATAGCGTCAGAGACAGAAGACATGAGAGGGAGAGAAAAGCTTAATATTGGTTTGGTGTTGTGTTTAATAATCGAAGCATCAAATAAATAAACATGCCGATACCGATAAATACCCAAATATCAGTGTAGAATATCGGCCCACCCGATAATTGGTCGACCTCCATTGCTAATACTATTACTAGTTTTATTGTCAAGGGCTAAGGTGTGCACCACATCAGAATCCTTGGTCTCACTTTTTCCCCCTGCCATGTCGCAAGAAAATTGAGTGCCTCACTGCATACTAATTGTATTAGGAATGTTCATAACAGAGAAGCATAAGAAAAAAATGAGCTGCTTTTCGTCAAACAATGACCCGCAGTTTTAAATATGTCCACTGGATGTTGCCAAAGCCATGCACCACTCCAAACCACCCACCCATATGTAGCTGTATATGCCGACTACCATTTATCAAATAGATAACATTTGTGGAAACGGCCTTCCCTATACAATTACACTCACAAGGAGTTCCTACCCCTTTCAGTTTTGTGTACCCCCATAAAAACTATATTTTTCATTGCGTTCACGACTACATTTTTCTGTAGATGCTTTTTTTAAATACATTTTATTTCTCAAGATACTATACTTCATGCCATAAGACACTTCAGAAGTAACCGTATTGAGTTATTTAATGCAAATGATCAAATTTAGTGCTTAAAAAAAGGAAGATACTACTTTGCTATTACTCTTAATTCACATTTTTATGTAAATAAATATATTTGTATGTTCTGTATGTTTCAAAACCAATTGGATGAAGTGGTCCCTTTATAAATGAGTGCACAATGAAGCACAACTTGGCCAGGTTAATAAAAACAAGAAAAAAAGGATTGTCTTGTTATCTCTTTTCCTCATGGATTGCACAGATATTGGATTTGAGACTCTAACTACAAAATGGCCCCTGGGAAAATGTTTACCCACCCCTGATTTAGAAGAATAGAGGATTGTGAATGATTTCATGCAATGGTTAACTATTTTAACTTTAGTATAGTCTTTCTTTTTAAAAAAAGAGGGAGTGAGGTAATTGTTTTTGCACCAGAAATCCAGCTACCTGTTAAATGTCAGCAATACAAGCTGCGTCGCATGAGTTTGTAGGAAAAGCGGAATCATCAGTGTGGCACGGGCACAGCTGCCCTTTAAACGTTGGCCCGCTGAAGGGAAATGTTTGACTGCCGCTGTCTTAGGCAGAAGTGTCTTTCTGGCCACCTGCTGCGCCACGCTAAATCAACTTGCCGGAGGCGCTGCGCCATGGAGACGACTCATCAAACCGCCTTTTGTGCACTGCTTCCTGCAGTCGCTGCTAATTTGAGATTGCGGCGTACATCATGCAAGGAGAGGTGCTTAATGCCGCCGGGAGCACCAATAGCTGCAGCAAACACACTTCATTAAGTATTGGACAAATAGGGGATACATTATTGGATTTTTTAATGTAATGACACCCCTACTTTATTTATTACAGTGTTTTCCGGAAGGCTCACCCCAAAAAGTTCCAAATTGGCCAGAAATTTGAACGTGTGCCTTGTGATATTAGTGCACCTTATTGACCCTTTTCACACATGTGACCTTATCACGTGACACCATGACGGACGATAGTAACGCGCCTTAAACAGTGGACGAGGCCAGTAAACAGTAGATAACAACAACAAAAGCCATACTATTCAACACCATTGGCGATGACTAGTCAAACGAATATTGTGGAGCTGTCGGATGAGGTGGCTCCCCTTGTCACAAAGCACAAAAAGCACTATTTTGAGGGATTGAGGACCGACCCATACTTTCTTCCCCCTGACATAGTCACACATGTAAACAAATTGTCCAACTTGACTTTAACCCACATCATCTGTACAACTATATCGTAAATGAAGTAGCTAAAAGCTTATAAAAGTCTGGATGCTCACCAGTTCTTCCCAGCTGGTACTGTGCTGTGTTTTGCCAACAAATGCACAGCGTGAAATATTTCCCTCGCTCAAACGTTAACAAAACAACTTTGTAATGAAATTTTTGGGGAATGATATAGAACAGTAACGTACGGGGCATTTGCACTGTATATAGAATGACTATACGACACATAAAAAGGCATTCTGTCATACTATTTTAAGCCACTGTACCAGATATGTCAGCGTAGAGAAAAGGTTGTTTCACTGTTTTTCAGCTCTAAGCATTGTAAATATTAGGGGTTAACTGTATTTATATCTTTTTCGACGACCTAATTACTTACCTCAAATCCGTTCTCTTCATTCAGTTCAAAACAACTGAACTACTTCCCACCATGCCGTCCTCTTGAATTTGTTCAGAATCTCTTGCGCTTTAAGACTTTGTGAGTTGGCTGTACAATTGGGATCAATTATATATTCCGACTGATCAATTGTTGTGCAAAAAGGTACTTTTGTATTTTGTTGTGCCACCTTAGTCCTTAAAATTCTTTTAATTTGATGTGCCTTATAGTCTGGTGCGCCTTGTATGAAAAAAATCACAAAATACTATTTTTGGGGGCTGCGCCTTATAACGCAGAAAATACGATAATTCATGTTGGAGCCACAGCCTGTCTCGACAGAAGGATTAATGATATAATGTTTGCCGGCTGTTTGCAAGGGCTATTACACTTTAGATTTCAGTCTATTGAACAGAAAATGACTGGAATATAGGAAACTCTCACCATTTATTTATGAACTACTTAATCTTTCTTTTTTTCTGCAGATTGAACCTATTTGTTTTATGAGCTTAAGCAAATGTTGTTTCTTGGTGCCACGGAACTATGTTGGAAGAAGGCGAAGGAGATTTAGACATTCAGTTTGATGATTAGTTTAATTTTTCATTCAAATAATTGAGAATTTCAAGGTTTGTTACATCGTGAAATAGATGGTAGGAATCTGAGTTGAACATAACTATTTGGGGCATCTAAGCAAGATTTCTTTCTGTATGAGCTATGGGGGTTAAATTTTCATTAAAACGGATTCAGAATCAGTTACTTTTGTCGAAAGAAATCTGAAACATTCATTCTTTGATCAATACAACTTTCAGTAATATGTGTTGGGTGGGGGTGATTGTTCATAATCAATATGAAAAATCATAATGATCCAGATAGATTTTGATATTTGAACTATATCACCCAGTGCTAGCCTTGACTATCATAATACCCCCAAAACTTCTCTTGATATACCTTCAGCTGGTGGGCCGAATACGGATATAGTCGAACCTTTATGGGTTTTGTGCCAACCTGATTCCCAATTTTTTTGGGGGGGTTGCGTCCATTTTCTTGACAAGGTTTTGATTTTTGCAGATTCATCCCTCCTTATCTCAGACTTCGAACCCCAACAATGCAGCGCTGAGGCGGCCACCGAGGACGAATTTGACCCCATCCCTGTGACTGGACGAAAGAATTCCCAAGGTATGTTCCTGGAGCGCATAGTATACTTGAGCTCATTCTCCAATTTTGCAAGGCATGCTCTTTTCTCTCATGGTCCAGTGAGAATGTTTTTTTAAGGTTATACCAACTTCTTAAACATGCAAAATTTGAGGAAATAGTACATGCTTTTGCATATAATCTGTATGTATTTCATCAGTATATTCCAATTGTTTTCCGACAATGCATATTGAAGACTACATGTCTTGTTTTTGTCATCCTGAGTTGTGACATCATCGGAGGAACACCAGGACTCAAGCACGCTAGTCGCGATATTGCTTGACGTGTTAAATAGTCGAAGAGTGTTTTAGTTTTTGTGGAGAATACCTAGGTGTTGTGTCGTAGGTGTTGCAGTTATGGTACAACAAAGGGTGAGCAGCCAAAAGTGGCTAACTCGCAAAACAACTCACAGAGAGCCACCAACAAGGGGGCAACTGGGACCGATCTAGAAAGGCAACTGCAGCCACGAGTCTGGGTGACCAAAACACATACAGTGAGCAGCCAGGCTACCCGGGAACCAAAAAAAAATGGGTATGGCAAATAAACTAACCAAGGAATACAGCAAAACTAGTGCTAACGCCAGGCTGGCTCATCAAAAAACACCGGGTGAACATCTAGGCTAACTAGGAACCAACAACGGCAACGGCCATAAACGCGAAGCCAGCCGGGAATAAAACAAGGGACACTGCAAACCAGCGCTTCCGCCATGGCAACCAACGAGCGCCAGCAGCGACACACACAGCGAAAAACGCAAACAAACAGCTACAATAATCTCCAAACAGAAATGAGCAATATGTAATCCCTATTCACTACAATCTGTATCTCTTCCGGAGCTTGCTCCACGTGTTGTGTTAATGGGATTCGCCATTTTGAGAGTGTTTCTTCAATGATGTCACAACTCCTTAGCAAACAAGCAACCTGGTTCAACTTTGAGACCATATTTCTTGAGTCCCCTGAAACGTGGAATACTTTGCAACATATTTGTGGGGAGGAACACTACATGTCTGTGCCTAACTGAAAAAAAAGACATTTCTGTTTGAGAATACCTTTCAAAAAGGATCATATCTCTAAAAGGCGCAATTCTACTTTCTCTTTCTCTCTGCTCCACCTTTTATCCTCTCCCCTGCTTTTTCCTTCCCAATTTATTTGCTCGACCGCCCTGCCCTCCCCTGTCTGTCTCCCGGCCAGTTTCAGGAGGCCATTCGCGCAGTAACAGTGGCGGCTCTGAATCCAGCTTGCCCAGCTTGGCCCGCTCACTTCTACTAGTGGACCAGCTCATCGACTTGTAGGCCTGTAAAATCCCCTTTTCTCCCTCCATCCCAGCCGCAACCTCTCCGCAGACCAGCTTCGAGTCACGCCGTGGATTACTCACGGGCCTCCTTCTCATTCTCGTGCATCCCTTGCCATCCATCCTCCTTTCTCAACCACTCCGTCGGTTTCACCCTACTCTACCATTGTCTGTTTCTTCTCCAAATTTCATTCTTGCTCCAGCTTAACCTTTGAATATGACATGATGTCGGCTAGCGAAATCAATAGCTCATTGTCGTCACGTACAATAAGCCTCGTGCTAAGTGGTCGTAGTTCATTGTGCACAAGTGAATTTGTTGTTGTTTGCCTAGATCAGAATTCCACCTGCCGTGTTTTAGTTGCGCTTCAAATTCTTATGTTTCAAACATATCCATTACAAGAGGGGTAAATGACAAGAAAATTGATGAGTGGGTAATGTTTAAAAGAGCACTTTTCCACAATAGGGAAGCAATAAAACTAAGTGACAAACTAACCTTTCTTTGCACCTTAGCTTGGCAATCAAGCGTCTAGTCTTAACATTAAAAACAAACAAACCCCCTAGAGCTATATGTCTGCAGCATTTTTTTTTATGGCAGCTGTCACTCAAACCCCTCCAGAAATCTAGACAATGGTTGGGCTTTTGTCTTAGTGCCCTTCCTAAATCACAAAAGTAAATAATGAACAGAAAAGCCCATAGTTTTTCTTTAAGGGTTTTGAAAAATAATAGGGACACATGGTAAAACGAGGGAAAGTTTACCTTACCGGTACTATAAAATCAATGTTAAGTTATTTTTAGCCATACAATGTGTTATTTTTTTCATTTTTTTACAAACAGAGAAACGATTTATCTATCTAAAAACAAGTTTACTGTACTGTGAAAATGTATTCTATGTACAAATATTTATCTTAAAAAATAATGATTTTTAAATAGCTGAAATTGTATCTTTTATTCTTTTCTAAACGGTCTTTTCCTTAGGTCACAGCTCGGAAACAACCTGTGATATCAAAACATATTATTCGGCACAAATTATGACTTGTTGGCAGTTTCTTTCGTATAATACATATTTTCAATTTCTTATTTGTTATGTTCACTACTTTTATTTTGATGGTTTTATTGCAATTGTGAAGGTGTCATCATTTTTTCTTTATTTTTTATTATATTTTACTTGTATTTTTGAGTTAGTTTTACTTATTATGATTATATTGTTTTTTCTTTTCATCTTCATGTAGTTTTGATTCTATTAATATGCGTATTATTATTTTTTTTAATAGATGCATTATTTGTCTGGTGCACGATTAAGCCACAAGGTTTTCTGTATTTAAATTAACTACAGTTCTCTTTTAGGTGTATAGCAATACCAAAATAAATATACTTTAAAAAACTTGTATATGAATTGACCCAACAAAAAATACATGAACATTGGTGCAACTAAGTACTTTCGGTATTTGGAATGTATTTTATTTCCGTACTTTTTTTAATCCTTTCTTTAATTTCAAAGTATAACAATGTAATGAAATTTAAATTTTAGATTCCTACTACTGTATACTAAAGCATATTTGCTATTACCACATAAGTCTTAACTAAAGCATTCAATTGTATTTTTCAACTTCAGGCCCTAGAATTTATTTACTCGAGTAAGTTCTCTAAAATGTGTTACAGTGCAAACGGATAAATAGTTGATCCTTCAAGCTGCTTATGAATCAGCATGTTAAGTTACTGCAAAACAGGTAGCCTTTTCCTCATGCCGTCAGATGAAATGTGATCCGCATTGGAAATTGTGGAGAAAAATTATAAGATTTGGAAACAAAATCCGGTATCCGCTTGAATATTGTTTTGGGCTAAGCAATATGTTATAATTGAGCTGCCAATACCATGCAAATCATCCTAATATCAACGAATAGTGTGCCATATCATTTACACTGCAGCACGTTTGTTCTTATGCGCTAATGGACAAATAATTGTAGAAAGCAAGCGCGTAAATAAAGACACTGTTCGGGAGATTTTTTCGGTAGTTCACTGATTTTTTGGATTATTTAGGTGATAATTTTATGAGAAGATAAGCATTATGTTGCACAATATTTCCCAGAATCGGATCAGTAGTTGATTAGGACATGCAGGACCTGACTTTTTGTATAATATCTTAGCAAATTCTTGGAAGATCACGTCAGATGTTTTCCATTTCTCCTCATCCATTTTCATATTCTGCTCTCCATTAGTGTACATAAAGTAGTCATCACCTGCCTATGTATATAATGAAGTCACTGTCATATAGCTTTATTGTTGATATATACATATATGATATATATGACTTTGTTTCCTGTCGATAAATGTTAATATGAATAGAGTGTTAGAGAATGAATGTAAGAAATGAATATTAGTCTTCAAAGAAATCTATGACGTATACCCATCAAATGATATTGAAAGAATATGTGAATATTTCATTCCTCTTTGTGGACTGTTTGCGTGTTTGCGAGGGAGGAGGATGTCATTTTGTGTTTCTCTGATGATACGTTCATTGTGGAAATCCTTTCCGGTCCTCTTCCTTTGTACAAAGCGTTCTCATGTGTTTACATGGACTGATATGAAGGACTATATTTTTATTCCAAAACAAAACAAACGAAAAAAAATACGCTTCTCTCTGTTGGGTTTCCTCTGCCAGCTCGGATGACCTGGAAGGAGGCGGAAAAAACGTTGTGCTTTTTGTGTCAAGTTTACCTTGGCTTTGCTGTTATGAGTTGCTCTGGAAAAAGCGTGGCAGCGTTGTCATGTGTCGTGCGTTTGAGTGTTTGAGTTGCCGTGTCCGTGTTGTTGTTCGCTGCAAATCTGGCCAGGGTTCTTCTCCTCGAAATGCCGTTAAAATGCAGAAAGAGGAAATGGTTTTAGTTGACCAAAAAAATGAGGAAAACTGAAATTTCTGAGAAATTTTCAATTTAAGTACCGACATTTAGGGCTTAACGCCTTCTCCTTTTGCCATCTTCAGGGTTTGTACGAGCGCTTGAAATCCTTAAATGCTTGAATCGTAATGTGTTCCCAAGGATTGAAAAGTGCTTGGATTTTGGTTGAAGTTATTGTAAATGCCTGAAATCTTTGTCATGTTTCCCAACAAGTCTGCTTAAAAATGACACACACTTCTCTCTGGTGGTTTTGCTTTGCCGTTGCATTTCTTCTTCCCTCATGATTAACAGCGGTTGGCATTAGTTTGTATGCCATTGTCCCGTGAAGCGCCATCACCCCCTACAGGTCGACGCCCGAGATGACAGATGCATGCTTCACAGAAACATGGCACTATGAAATGTGTATTAGTACAAGGATTACATATCGATGATGGACATTTATTATGGGCCATGCAAAAAAGAAAAGCAGCGTGTGTAATGGGAAGAACTTTCTGCAACTAAAAATGTAAGCTACATATTTTTACCTAACACCGAAATATATTTGCGATTTACTCAAGATCTAATTTCTTGATATATGCACAAACAAGATTAGAAATCACATATGTAAATTGCAGATATATTTGTGGCTCTGCAAAATACATGATTCACATCAGATTTTCTCTTTTAATTGTTCTGATAAAATTTTAAAAAATGTCTTTGAAAGTCCTTAGCAAATCCTTGAATTTGGACATGAAAATGTGCAAGAATCCTGTATCTTGTTGGAAATGAACTATGTCCAAATGAGCTCCAATTGGACAAAAGTAGTGCTTGTGTGCAGACTCGGGTAAACTCCACATGCAATGATAACAACATTCGGCTTAATTTTAAGAATTACTTATTTTACGATAAAGATTTGATTAAAATAAGAATGATATTTTTCAGCACTGCCAAAAAATATTTCTCACCCCATTGGCAGCAAGTTTACCCTTATGTAAAGATTGTTTTGGTCATTTTACAAGAGTAGTTTTTAAAAATAGTAATTTTATATGTGCATGTTATAGTTTGTTTCATATTTGTTTGTTAACTGACTATTTCGCCAATTTGATTTTTAGACATTCAATAAATTAAAGTTTCTTGTAAAAAATATTCTTACCTTATTCCCAGCAAGATTACCTTAATTTAAAGATCATTTTTTTTTGTGTTATATTACATAATTACCTCTACCATATAATAATTTTATATGTACACATTATAGTTGTTTTATATCTGTTTGTCAATGGAGTATTTCATTAATTTGGGTTTTAATCTAATTATTTTACTTATTTTTTGAGAAAAATGATTTTGAAATACATATTTTATCATAGATATTATATATTTTTTTTCTCTCTTTTACAGGAAAACTATGTTCAAAATATTACAAATTAAAGCAAAACAAAATATTATGCCGCTTTTTAGCACTAAACTTGATGATATGCATGAAAAATGTTTATCAATTTTAAGGATATTTGTACTTATTTCACAAGAAATATATTTTTATGTTTATTTTTCCTCTGTTACTTAAGAAATGTGCTCAAAATATTGTAAATTTAAGCAAAATAATATATTTGAAAATATGCATGAAAACTATGAAGCAGTTCTCAGAATTATTTGTTATTTAACAAGAAATCATTTTAAAATCCATTACTTTTAATCTTTATATTTTCTCTTTTACCTGAGAATATTTTCAAAACATTCTAAATGAATGCAAAATAACATATAATGCCCCCTTTTCAAAACACCAAATAGAATAATATGCACAAAAACTGTGTAGCAAGTTTAAGAATGTACTTTCTTATTTTACAAGATGAATCATTTTAAAATGTATATATTTTTAATTAGAATTTTCCTGTTACTTAAAAAAGACTTTTAAAATATTGTAAAATGACTACTCTAATGGTAGAAGATTTGGCTAACTTAAAGTATTGATTTCTCTTTTTAAATATATTATTTTGCTTAAAATATGTTCCAGTATAGCAAGAACGAGACTAGTTTTCTTTTATTGGGGTAAGAATTTTTTTTCGCACTGCTGTATTTTTTTTTTTTTTTTAAGATTTCAGGGAGGTCCAGGGAACATTCATTACTCAGAGATTTCTTTGCTATATTTCGGACACTGTAGAAAAGGAAATTTACCTCAGGACGATGATTCAACTGCACATGAACACAAGTCTTAGAGAGCAGTAGAAAATTTGTTTGTGGTATTTCAGTTTCTGTCAGCAAATAACTGGCTTTGAATTAAACTTATGGAGTTAAAGGTATGTTTTCATACTAATCTTTTCCCACTGAGATGTTTCTCTTTCGAGGCGGGCTCGAATAACTTCTCTATTTGGCCACATACAAGCCACAGGCTGCAGGACACAAGCATTAATTTGATTTTGCCTGTTTAAAAGTGGGGGCATATTTTGTACATCGGTTTGGCTAGGTTTTAATAACATTTTGCAAAAGTCAAATTGAGACCGGAAAGAAAATGATAGAGGGGCAATGGAAGCAATCATAATGCATTTTGTCCATGAAGTGTATATTCTGAATAACCATTGTAAAATGTACTTTAAGAATGTGTTGTATCACCCCTCCCTTGCACTTTCTTATATCTAATAAGCAGAAACTTGTTTTTTGCCCCTTTCCCCCCTCAGTCGCGGGTAGGCCAAACCTATGCAACTTGGCACTAAAAGCACGTAAGCAACAAGTGAGCAGTGACCCCGAGCCTCCCGCCACCCCCCAACCACCAAGCAGGAATGTCGTCCGGTATGCGTACGGTTCCGAGAGATGTTTCCCTCAAAACTTTTTGCTCGTCCTCATATTCCAAAAACTCCAATCAGTCCAAGCTAGTATGTGTTCTATTTTATTGTGCTCCACCTATACTTGTGACATCATTCCAGAGGGACGGCCAAATAAAACAGAAATGTGAACGTCAGCTTGAGCCTGGTGATTGATTAACACTGACTGTCTTTTTTTTCACCGAATTTGAAGGCACTCTACCCAAAAAGTATTTTTTTGTCATAAATGATCATAAAACCAAAGTAGAGCTACTGTATTTATTTATACTAAAATTGCCAAACATTGTATGCAATGGTAATCGAACCTGGGTTGCGGCGGTGAGAGCACAGAAACCTTTCGCCAATCTAAATTTTTTTCAACTTGCTCAAAAGGGATTTCGACAAAAGTATACAAGTTGCAATTTCGAGGTGCTTTACTGTTATATGACATTCGCTCAAAATTAGATACAAAATCGTTTTAGTAACTTTTAGGTGAGGGGAAGAGGTAAGATCGGGCCTAAAAAAATCCAACCTGACCCGGTCTTGCTCGAGAGTATGAAGTGGATAATTTAGAAAAACAAATCAGCAGGAAAGGGAGAAGCCCGGACTGACTTCGTGATTGGCGTTTTATGCCCGATCCCGGCTGGAAATTCTGGGCGGGTTTGCTTCCGGGTTCAAAACCTTGGGGACGTGTCGGTCGCTGCTGCTTCCACGAATGTCAACAACACTCTTGACCAATGTTCCCTCTAATCTTCCACGGGTCTGAGCGTTCACACAAAGTCGGTGAGCAACGCTCGAAACAACAGTCAGCAACCATAATCCCAAGTGTGGCAAGATAATTAATTATCAAACATGTCCAAAACATTTTGCTGAGTTTCCGGCAATGCAAAATTATTTTTCTCTTTTGAGAGAATTGACTCATGTACTTTTGCAAAGGTTGTACGGCCTACCAACGTCTTTTGTTCTTACAATACTTTCACAAGATATCCATTTCTTTTTATTTCCTGACATATTTTGTCGCATAATATTAACATTTTTGGGGGCTTATTTATTCGGTTGTAAGATACAGAACTGTACTTCATCACAGTGGAAGTACAATGTTGGCAACAAGATTCACTTGATATAATTGGAAATTATTTGAATGCAACACAAACTTTTCCTTCTTTTTTCCGTGGTTATTTTTTCTACTTTTTTTAAATTCCTTTAAAAAAAAAAACAATGATAGTCTCATTGTTTTTTTTTTTTCCGAGCTGTTACTTTTTCTTTTTGTTCTTTATTTACATTTTTCCTAAATTTCTTTTTCTTTTTTTCTGGCTTTTTTCTAAATTTTTCCTTCTTTTTTTCTCTTCCTTTTGTTTTTTTTTCAGCTTTTCACTACTTTTTCATTTTGATATTTATTTATTTTTTTTGTTCTATTCCACCATTCCTTTAAGTCATTTTGTGCATAATTTTACATAATATTTGGTCATGTTTGGATTAAAGAAGCAAAAACAACCCGAAGAGCCGTTTAGGACCCGAAAGAGCCGATTCCTTTTAGTGAGCCGAGCCGAAGAGGCCGGTTCTCGACAAACTCTATTGACTTTACTTTTCAACTTCGTTCGACATTGACTTCAAAATACCGCATTTAGGACACAACGTCAGGGGAACCCGTGTATTTTTACCTTCATGCACTGTAACTTTGACTTAAGTCGCTTCTTAATTAGTAATTTTGAGCCCTCATTTTTGTGCGCTGGCTAGATTTTCTTGTGCGCTGAGAATGTGCGAGCAGTGCGCAATTGCGCACGCGCGCAGCTTAGAGGGAACACTGCTCTTGACCCCTTTTTTTCTGCGACTCAGCCTTTTCTTTCGGCATTAGTAAATACTATGTACATAATCAATCGCATGAACTGCCCATCCAACTGTATGATCGTCGCTATTTTGAATGGTGACAAAAAAAAACTTGAGAAGGGGCCTCACAATTGGTAATCCCCCCTTACAAGATGACCAGGGTGAATTAGATTTGGCATTACAGTACACAAACATGGTAAACACTAGGTAACATGTTAAAAATTTCTCTAGAAAGTGCATGAGTCTAAAAAGTAATTATAGTAATGCAAAATATTAATGAAAGAATTAAATAATAATAGGTATTATTTTTATAACATTGATAAAATATTCTACCTGTCATCTGATATTTTCTCACTTTAGGGATTATTTTTTACTTTTTTAGAAAAATCCTGATAAACATTAGAAATAGATGAAGGGTTAAATAACAATCGTGAACTTGTATTTTTACAACCCAATGATTTATTTCAATATAAAATCAAATAATGATTACTGTTACATGAGTTAAATAATTTATGATGATGATTTTTGTCAGGTTTTCAATGTAAATCTCTTGAATTTCTGTCTCAAGGTAATTAGCTTGTTTTTATATTACTAAATATAAAAACAATGTTTCTCATACACACACACACATAAAGTAACGTTTCAACAATGAGTGTAATTATATCTCTTGTACCTTTATCAATCTTGTATTCTTTTATTTTGAAGTCATGTTGTCTGTACTGATTTCTCTGACGGGAAATAAACCACTCCCTCTCTCTGTTTGGGACCTCAGCCAGGAAGGACGTAAGTTCTTTGCTTCCACCATCATGTAGAATTAAACTATATACATGTATTTTATCTGTGCAAATATAGCCACTAAATAGTCTTAATAATGTCTATCCCTGACATTTTTTTTTTAAACTTTATTTTGAAATCTCGTGACTCCCTTATACCCCAAATTGACAACTACTGCACTAATCAATTTTTATTTTATCCAGACTCCTGAGCTTACCTAATCCTTTTTTTGTGTCCATTCATATTTAATTGTACGCAATTTTTGCATCGAGCCATTTACCTGTTAGTCTTCCTTTCGTGTAGTGATGTGTTGTTCACAAAAGTAACGGCTCTTTAAGCCAACTCTTTAAAATGAACGACAAAAGCCGGCTACCTACCGATCAGGAGCCGACTGCAGGCAATATGTTTTTATTTTTTTTTTTTTTATGGCTGATGTGAATGTTGAAAACTTGAAATTGGCTTGTATTATATGATGTATTTTTTTTTACAGCTGCAAACATTTTTATTTATATTTTGATTCTTTTTAAGGGAGCCTGTGTGGTTTTTTTTTTTAATATGTTACAAATTGTAAAGTTTATTTTTGTGTCTTATTTGTGTATAACACACTTTACCCTAAAAAACAGTTATTTTTGTATATTACCATATCATTAAACAAAATCATAAAATATTAGATACAACGGGAATTGAACCCAGGACGCTGCAGTTAGAGCGCTGAATTATCACCACTAAACCACTAGTGGTCCATATGAAATAAAAACATTAGATTTTTTCATATTATCACACTATTTTTACTCACAGGGCCAGAAATTAATAATAGGGAATACAGAAAAATACATTTTGTTCTAAAAGATAGTCTTCGTCGAGCCTTCTCTCTCGTTCTCTCTCGACCTTCTGAAGTTCTCCCGGCCCACGTTTTTTCCGCCAGCTCGTGTGCCAGCTCCTTCCATGGGCGTGCCGGGAAACGCCCCCACACCTCGATGTCTGGACCCCGAGCGTTTCCACATCATCAGGGCCGTCTGAGTCGAGAAGCGTTGATTATCTTATCAGCCCTTTGTCCCAGTTGCCCGCTGTTCCTGTAAACATCATTCTTCACAAGGTTGCATTGACCTCGCCCCACAGCTCAGCCAGTGAATATCTTTTGCATTTAAATGTAATTTGTATTTGATCGTACAAAATCCCTTATAGTCAAATGTATATAGGGTGCATCGCATTACACGGTGTTCGCCCTGGTGCGGGGGTGGCCGGAACCCTATACCTGGTACCCTCCTCTTGACAGCAACAGATCGCAAGTTACCTCAGCGCTCGGGTCGGTCCGTCCCCCACCCAGGCGCGGTTTTGCTCACGGCCGACTCTGTCCTACCCTTAATCCAGGCCTGGCCGCAGTCCCCCCTCTGTGCCCGCGTGGTCCGCCATACTTGCAAATCAAACCTCAACCCGGCACCAGCCTCCTGCGTCTATATGGCAGAATAGGTGTGAAATGGGTCTTAAATTTCACTAGATGGGGTATTTTAAAGTCTTAAAATACCAAAAATCCTGGTGGAACCTTGCGGGCACCCAAGCGTTGACTTCTCTTGAGGAAAAACGGAATGCGCTTTAGAAACTAATAAACGCGCTAGTCCCTACTCTCAAGCTTACCTGTCCATAATTGTATTCCTACTTGCAGACCAGCAGGCGGCGCCCTCCAGTAACATGCACAAGAACAGAGGCAAAATGATGGTGCAGGAAACTGCTCCTGCAGCAGAACGGAGCGGACCACCTGCCTCCCCTGAACCCAAACCCGTCTCCTCAGGGGAACATCCCCAGAGCGGCCCGCCTACCCCCGACATCTTCCTTCTGGCCCCTTTCAAAACCAAGATTGCAGTAAGCAGTGCCTTCCCCGAGCATGCTGATTCATCACCGGACATCTTCCTCCAGGCGCCTTTCGGCAAAAAGGAGCGCTTGGGTGCGGCCCGTCGGTGCCCCCCGCTAGCCAGGCCCACACCTCTACCCCAGCAGCCCGCGGCCGTTCACCGTGTGGTGTCCCGGGTAGGCAGGCAGGCCGCCATCAGCTCGGTGGCCGTGGGTCCTCTTCACTCTTGGACCATCGGGGGCCGGAGCCCGGACGACCCGTTTAGCGGGGCCCCGTTCCGGCCTAGGTGCTCTCAACATAAACCATGAACAGAGGACCTGCTTCACTGGAATTGGAATGACATGCCGTGAAAAAGTATTTGCCCCCTTCCTGATTTCTGTGTTTTTTGCATATTTATCACTCGCAAAGGTTTCAAATCATTAAACCAAATTGAATATCACACAGAGACAACCAAGGGAAATACAAAATGCAGGTTTTGAAATCTTGATTTCATTTATTAAGGCACAAAAACAAATCTGGCCCCATATGAAAAACCCCATAAACCTTTGGCGGCGCTAACATAAGTCAAACATTTACGATAATTGGTAATGTGGAGCAATTTTGGCCCACTCTTCTCTGCAAGTAGTTTTCAAATCTGCCATATTGGAGGGCTTTCTCGCATTAACTGTCCATTTAAGGTCACACAACAGCATCTCAACTGGATTTCAATCCATACTACAGAACCTTCATTTTATTTTGTTTTTGGACTCTGGTGTGTTTTGGATTCTTCTCCTGCTGCTTGATCCAAGAGGGATTCAATTTGAAGGTATGAACTGATGGCTGGATGTTATCCTCCAGGATCTTCTGGTAAACACCAGAAATCATTATTCCGTCAACCACAGCAAGTTGTGCTGTGGACCATTGGCAGACCATTTTATGATTATACATATATGTTTCTTGTTTTAGGATATTGTATCTTGTTCCTAGAGCAACGTAAAAAAACAGGAAAGGTTGTCTTATCTAACAGATGTTGGGTCATAGGGCTCTTTTTAGGATATATTTTCTATTTGAAAAAAATACAATAACCAATTCAGCATCTGCTTGAGAAATTGCTCATTTTCAGAATAAAGGTACTTCTTTTACAAGGATAAAATTTTAAAATAGCTTCAAACTAGAGTAGAATACACTAAAACAATAAAAAGTGTTTTGCTAATGGTAAGTGTTTGTTTTTTCAAAGTAATTGCAAAAAAGAAGTTCATTATAAAAGTATGATGACATAGTATATTTTCTCATTTTAGTTGAAGGTTTGTTGAAGAGTTTTACATGCCAAAAGTACTGTATATCCATATATATTTTTTTAGTCGTGGATTTAAGTCTTGAACCAAAGAAACTTGTGAACTTATATGTAATCGATGATTGCGTCCAATCTCTACTTTTGTCCGTACTTGCGAGTGACACAAACTGGAATTCAGCTGCTCTAGAATTGTTTGTCTTCAGTTTCCTGCTACAAGCAGTAAAACATATCAAGTATTTGACAAGGTAAATATATGTAATGTACTTTGTGTATTCAATGCCTGATTAGGAGTATTTTTTCAAGTGATTGTTCCACTTGACATTCTATTAAAAGGGACATTTTTTTAAACGCACACAAGTTTCCAATGTCAGTTTGAATTTTGAGGATTTTCTGAAGTGGTTTGCAGGATTAAAGGGACAGTGTGTATTATTTGGACACTGAATCTTGTTGTATTGTGTAGTGCAACCGAAAACGAGTGATGGGATGCTCAAGGAAGAGTACCAACTACAGAGAATCAAAGACACGATTTTTTTGTCACTCCTTTTGGCCTAGTCTTTCAGAAAGTTTTGGGTTTTTGGGGGGAGGGGTACCCGTAGCAGCAAGATGGCAGACACATGTCTCAGCTACCTCTAAATGAGGCTCATGTTATGTCAAATGAATGGAAATTTCTCGACCTGCAAGTTCAGAAGATAGTTCATGAATTGTGCCTTATTTTTAATTACCGTAATAATTTATATATTTTAGGAAGTATTTCCATTACGTTCACGGATCCTTTAGCAACCTGGATCGTCAGGGTACAACTTCCTGTTGTAGGCAAATACAGCTTTCACCACCTATTCCTCCCCAGAACATTTTTGGGGTAGGGGTTTACTCCCCCACATGAAACGGATAGTACTGATATCCATGGTTACCAGTAGCAGGAGTCTCGTGATCTGACTCAGGTACAGCACCTTCATCATCTGGTTGCCGTTTTTTTTTGGTGTAAAGCATCATCCCGCTCTTCTGAGACAAGCTGGACCTCGACGGGCAGCGGCTTGTAACAATACGGTATTTTTCCATCGTTAGTTTTGATCACTCCCACTGAGTAGTATTTTTTTAAACAACCTCAAGTTCTCTTCAGTTGCCTTGTTAATTACATATAATATAATATACTTATTGTATAATAATCGCTTGATTGCACTTGATGTTTTTTTTCTTTAATATTAGAATTTCTTTAATATTTAAAACTTGATTGTTAATATGTGACGTAATTCATGTATTGACCACACGAGTGCGCCCTTTTTCAGTGAGAAGGCAAAAGTTAACGGCACAGACTTCGCTATGATACCAGAATTACGGTATGAAATTATTTATTTTTATCATTTTCCCAGTACTGAGAACCGCAATTAGAAGTATTATTTATTTAAATGAGAAAAAACATGTAGTTTGCAAGTTAAATTACCTCAGACGCAAAAGCAAAATTGTTGCCGTTTCTGACAGAACCCAAACATGTACAGGAAACTTTTCTATTTTTACTATTTTGGCCCAAGTTACGTCGTCTCATTTACCATTTTATGAACATATTTTCAGTGCAGGGAAATTACGGCATCGTTTTTTGACTTTTACTGTCCGTTTCCTGAAATTTCCCAGAGAAACGCCTTAAATGATCTTACCCGACTTTCCTTATGTAGGCTATTAAAAAACATATGGAAAAGATATATACAGTATTAGGATTTACTATCTTCCACTCCACCTTTGTGATTTCTTTGCAGGATTGGTCCCTTGAGCAGCAACTGCAGAGATGGGTTGCATTTCTAAATGATTTTATGGTCTGGGAAAGTGTCTTTCATTTTGGTAGTTCCCCGCCAAATGTTTCAAACAAAGTATTCTTACATTCTTTTTGTCCTTTAATCTGCTTACTAAGGCTACTCTTTGGGGTTTTGATGAGAAACATTGAATCAAAGATAAGAAAATCATGTTTACAATACATTTGTCTAAATAAGTGTTGCATTTGTTTTTATTCTTTAAGCAATGAAGAATGCTTATGAGGTTTGTATATTTTGGCTATTGAACGCTTGCAAAGAATAAGGTTTATAATTTTAGAGGTTTTTTTTTTTGACTATTAAACGCTTGCAAAGAAGAATGCCTATAATGTCAGGGTTGGTTTATTTTGACTATTGAATGCTTGCAAAGAAGAATGCCTATAGAGCCAGGGCTTATAAATTTTGACTATTAAATGCGTGAGAAGAATGCTTATAATTGCAGGTTTTTTTTTTCCTTTTTTACAATTGAACACTTGGAAAAAAGGTTGCCTATAGTGCCAGGGTTGGTTTATTTTGACCATTTAACGCTTGCAAAGAAAAATGCCTATAATGCAAGGGTTGGTTTATTTTGACTTGTGAATAATAGCAAAGAAGAATGCCTATAATGCAAGGGTTGGTTTATTTTGACTTGTGAATAATAGCAAAGAAAAATGCCTATAATGTCAAGGTTGGTTTATTTTGACTATTGAATACTGGCGAAGAAGGCTTTTAATTGCAGTTTTTTTTATGTTTTTATTTTCTTACTATTTAACGCTTGCAAAGAAGAATGCCTATAATCCCAGGATTGGTTTATTTTCACCATTGAATACTTGCAAAGAATAATGCTCATAATTGTAGGCTGTTGTTTTTTCACTTTTGAACGCTTGCAAAGAAGAATGCCTATAAGACCAGGGTTGGTTTATTTTCACGATTGAATACTTGCAAAGAAGAATGCTTATAATGCCAGTGTTGGTTTATTTTGACTATTGAACGCTTGTAAAGTAGCATGCTTTTGATGACAAGGTTTGTTATTTTGGCTAGTGAACACTGCAAAGAAGACTCATAAAGCCTGGGTTGTTTTATTTTTAATAATGCTAGGTTTGGTTTACATTGACTTTAGAACAGGTTGGATTATTACATCTTGAGGGTTTTGTACGGTCCTTTATTGTTCTCCTTGAGAGCCTAACATTAATCGACATCTCCTTTCCTTATTTTAAGTTTTTGTAATCACCCTAATAAACAAATTACTTTCTCCTGACAGCTATTGCTTGCAATAACACATTTTTCCAAAGTCAGCAAAAAATATAATAAAAAAAAAACCTGTTCCCCTTTAAGGCCCAAAACTAATAGTTTACACTGTAATCCACCTCTTTATTTTGTTGGCAACTGTCTTACAAATACCGTCTTCTTGGAATTCCTGAATTGAACACAAATGTTTTGGGTTTTTTTTTGGGTCCTAAGGACCGCTGCTGATTTTTGAAAAAAGGTTCAGAACGTAAACCCTGCAAACATTTCACTTTCTTTTGCAAAGAAAACAAACATAAAAACAAAAACGTCCATCAACGTGTTTGCGACAGACGGGAGGGAGCAAGTAGCTTCAGAGAAGATTTTTTTTCTGAAGGCATTTATCAAATCACAGACGCAGCCACACAAAATTCCACCTCGTGGTTTTTCCAGAAGGATAAACCGCAAAAATCTTCTGACGTCAAAGAATTTCGTTTTTGTTGTCAAAGATATATGTTCCGCCTTTAAGTCATCAGATTTATTAAAATGCAATATTTTTGTTCTATTTCACACCTTTTATTAGTTTCTACAAAAAGAGGAACATGTGTCGAACTCATAGCTTGCGGGCCTAATGCGGCCCATCACATTATTTAATGACAGCTTAATGTTCGAGCGTCTAAAAATAATCGGGTCATAATAGTGCTTTACCAAAACTACATTTCCCACAATGCCTGTTCACTACGTTATCTGCAAAATGGCGCCACTCCACGCCAGTATTTCCACATCGATGCCAATAAGTGGAATTGAGAACTAAATGATCCTTGTCCAAGAAAGATATTGTTATACAGCGATACCTCTATATACAAGATTAATTTGTTTCCAGATTGTGCTTGTATCTAGAATTGCTCCTTTCTTGAGGGAATTTTTAAGTGAAAACCAACTAGTTTGTTCCCGGCCTCCCAATAGCATCCAAGGTAACCCTAGATACAAGTGAAGAAAATAAGTAATTGAACACCCTGCCATTTTGCTATTTCTCCCACTTACAAATCATATTCACTGTAAATCCTTTCCCACTGTGAGAGAGATAAACTAAAAAGAAAAATCCAGAAATCACAATGCATGATTTTTAATGATGTATTTTTGTGATAGTATTTGAACACCTGAGAACATGAATGTTAATATTTGGTACAGTAGCCTTTGTTTGCTATTACAGAAGTCAAATGTTTCCTGTCGTCTTTCACTGGGTTTGCACACTTTGCAGGAGGGATCTTGGCCCACTCCTCCACACAGATCCTCTCGGGATCAGTCAGGATGCTGGGCTGACGCTGAGAAACACGGAGTTTGAGCTCCATCCAAAGATTTTCGATTGGGTTTAGGTCTGGAGACTGGCTGGGCCATGCTAGAACCTTGATCTGCTTCCTTAGTATCCAGTCTTTAGTTTTCCTGGCTGTGTGCTTCGGGTCGTTGTGGTGTTGGAAGACCCAGCCATGACCCATCTTCAATGCTTTGGAAGGAGGTTGTTCCCCCAAATTGCACAATACACGGCCCAAGTTGTCCAGATTGCAATAATCTGTGGTCTGTGCAGCCCTTTGAGACTCCTTATGATTAAGGGCATCACAAATAAACATGACTTAACTTGACTTAATTAAAAGGTACAGTGTCCCGTATAGACGGACAATCCCGGCTACTCCATTATCCTTTAAATTGACCAAATCTGGAGTGAATAGTTTGGATTACTGCACTGCTAATTTTGAAATTGCAGATCTTAAATGACACATTTTCTTCACAAACTTTAAAAACAGGATTTGAAAATGACAAAAAAAAACAATGACCTAGCACATTCTAGTCTTGGTATGTCTAAACTGTTAAGAGGGCCATCATTTATGTGTTTGAAGAAATCGCTCATCCTGAAAGACATTGTTTCTTCATTACACAGCAACGTGAAACAAGATAATTTATGTACAAAGCAAGAACAAAAGAATCAAAAGTAAAAGTATATTGTTTTTTTTTCCAAAACTCATTGCACACAACCCCTTGAAATCTAAACAAAAATCACTTTTCTTTTGTCCTCTAAAAAACAATGAGAGAAGCGTTCATGTGAAAAACACGTATCTCCACACTTTTCTTTTCAGAAGGTTAAAATAAGATGTTATTTTGCCCCGCAAAATGTACAATATTTATGAGATATTAGTTGTTTTTTAAGGCAGTGCATAGCCTACATTTTATATTGACAGATTTAGAAAAATAACGACAGTATTGCCTCAATTTTCGTCATTTAACTGTTACATAACCACCAGTTTGCATAAAGTAGGAACCAGGTACTCTAGCAAGGTACACACAGTTTCCCTCATCTAGAATATTTTTATGCTGCAAAGTACTGTGGGACTTGCACTTTAAAGTTGTCATGTGTATTGATTGTTTCCCCCTTTTTATTTTCTGCCCCCATGGCAAAAATGGTACGGTCCATATATAGTGCATGCAACAGTTGTATCCATCCACATGTATTGTAAGTCTATGCTTCCGAAAAGTCACGTCCGGCCCTTTTTTGGTGCGAGAGCAAACAAGCGCGGTACTTTGTAGATTTTGGTGAATGATATAAATTATATCATTCTTTAATTAATGTTAAATGCGGAAATAACCGGCATGTATAAGGGATATTTGTCACTAGACATGTCAACTATTCATTCCAATTGCCCATCAAAAAGAAGGCAGTCATTTGATTGGTTTGAGCGTTCAGTACTATGCAAAAATCTGCAGAATTGATTCCTAGAAAAAACCTGTGAGACACTGAGGACTAGAGCTAAAATCGTGTCTAAAAAAAAAAAATCCAACATGATCCAGACGCGTGGGTCTTAAAGCCCGACCCAGCCCGAGCCCCAACAATTAACATGATTTGCAGAACCGAACCCAAAGCAAACCCACAATTTCATACTTAATTCACGAGGACTTGGGAGGAGAATTGATGTATTACAAAAGATTAAAGCCTGTCTTTTGTAACTAAGACTAAGACTGTATAAGCATTTACATTAGGGGTCTCAAAAATGCCGCCTGAGGGACCAGTTGCAGCCTGTGGAACAATATTGTGAGGCCCTTGCCTTAAAATGTAAGTTTTATGAAAAAGTGCGATATGGAAGCTTCTTCCAGAAGGAAGTTTTAAGGATAATGGCTGCACCTCGCAAATACCTTTTGGTGGGCTTCTGCCTTTTAAACAACTACAGATGCTCCCCTACTTTCGACCATTCGACTGACGAAAAACTGTAGATACGAACATTTTTTCGGGATGTCGAAAATTATCCTGACATTGCTGTAAGTTACATTTTGTATTGTGCACTTTTTTCCAAGAACAGGAGAGTACTGTAGTGCTTCTTTACGCCGTTACCGGCATGTGGCGCTGTGAGAGCTCACCCAGCATCCACCCCGAAGAAAAAATCCGGCTTCTTCTTCCTGTGTGTAAACGCACTGTCCTGTATCCCCAGCACGCTAAGAACTTTCGACATTTTTATTGTTTAATATTTCGTGCATCCATTCAATATGGTTGGTGTAAAGTGGAAAGAAGAGGCAAGCCGTTTCTTTTTAAAATGAAAGTGGAATAAGAAAGCTTGATGCTGTTGAGAAAATGGTTGGATCGCTTTTTTTCGGCCACTTTTTACCACGGAGGAGGAAGTCGCCTATCTATTGAAGCCCATCTTCCAAAAGTCAGTTAAACTCAACTTTATTTATCTTTATATAGCATATTATTTTATGAAATGTTTATTTTTTTAGTACAAAACAATACAGGTTACTTATACAAGCCTCAAAAATACTTGTACAAACCTTAAACATACAAAATATAGCACTGAAGCAACTAACGAATGATCGTCCGGAACCTATCTTGTGCGTAAGTAGGGCAGCATCTGTATGCTAAACAAAACGTGTTTTGTCTGCTTGACCACGGTTATAAAAAACAAGTAGGCTGTATTAGCTCTGTCATATATCACAAAACCTATGTTATGATGAAAGGTTTTGCAAGAAGCCAAAACAGTTAATGTTCAGAAAATTAAAGGCAAAAGATTAAAATCTGAATAATAGTAAATCAATTTTTCAATTCATATTAGGTCTTTTGATTGATTGATTTTCTTAATAATCCTATTCATCCATCATTCGAACTGTTTTTCCTCTCAAGGGTCGCTAACTCCAGGCAGTGGGCAGGGGACATCCTCAACTGGTTGCTAGTCGCAGGGCACACAGAGATATACAACCGTTCACATGCTTATTCGTCCCAACAATTTTGAGTCACCAATTAACCTGACATGAATGTTGGTAGGAAACCAGAGTGCCCGGAGGACACCCACGCGAGCACAGGAAGAACATGCAAACTCCACACAGGAAGGCTGCTAACCTATGACCTCAGAACCGCGGCCTGGATGCACTTAAAACTCAGCCGCTGAATCGCCCCTGCTTACCTCTGACTATGTTTTATTTTGTGTATGTTTTCTGAAAGAAATTTGAGAACATTGACTTTTTTTTAATCAGGGCTTTTAGCGAGGAAAACCTAATGTGGCACAACCTCACTGAGATACAAGCTCTGGTGGCCCCAATGAAAATCAAGTTTGAGACCCCTGATTTACATCTTATATTTCTGTGTCTGCAAAGGTTACATTAACTGACAATTTTCATCACTAACAGATTTTTTAAAGAGTTAATTTCCCTCTTCCAGGTTAACGGTGGTCGGCACCATCATTTTGGTGCATTATTGCCCCTTTTAAGAGTTGATGGAAACATTTTAAGGCCGTCTGTTGTTTTGAAGGGGTTGAAATTTGGGCCATAAACAACAGCAGCAGCAAATCCCTAAGAATTTAGTGCGGCCCTTAGAGAGAGAGAAAGAGATGGAGGAAGACAAAAAAGAACAATGACAGGTGGACAATAGACCGATACAGGAAGGAGTTATTTGAATTGACATTGCACGAGTTTAGTATAGTACGTGTAAGGTTGAGGCGACTTACGACGGCCTCGTGGCCAAAACTGCTCGAGGCCTTGAAAAGCCTTAGCGCATTGTGATGTTAGTAAAAAAAAAAAAAATCAGAAAGAGAGAATCCCAGCCCGACCTGAACGTAATGATTGACATTTAAGGCCCGAAACGACCCAAAATTTGGGGCAAGACGGGTTTAGATTAAGGCTTAAGATCTGAGACAACTTTAAATAACTGTTCAATAAACACAGATAATGACCAATGAAAAACATTGTTGTTTTCAGATGACGGCGAGAATATTCAGGTTTCTTTTAGACTCACAAGTGCGTCAGTAGTCCTCCTGGCTGGGGCGTGGCGGTGGGCGGGATGGGGGTGGGGCTCTACCAAGCGTTAAGGAGGCAATGTGTAGAGACGGCTCTGAGACGGGGGGAAGAGTTCTGCAGGGAGGGGGCGTGTAGGAGGGCGGCGGAGGCGATTGGGGCAGGGGGGGCAGCGTGGCAATGGGAGAGGGAGGCAAATCCGAAACGTCGACCGAGGGGCGTCGTTGCGGGTTGTAAGGCAGGGTATAGATGTGCGAGGAAGGATTTTTGTAGATGGGGTAGCGAGGAGCGGGGGAGGATTGTCTTCTTGTGAAGTTGATACACTTGCCCTTAAATCATAATAGAGAAATCATTTTCAAAGATTTTCAAGTCAAGTCATGTTTATCTGTAGAGCCCTTTATCACAATGAGTCTCAAAGGGCTGCACAGACTATTGCAGACTACAGACTATTATGACACCATCCCCTGATCTAAAGCTAACACAGTGTAGCACCTATGCTTTTAGGCAGAGGGAAGAAAAACAACTGGACTAGTTCTAGGTTTGATCGGTGGTAAAATGATCAGAGGAAAAACCAGAGTCAAAAATTAATTTGAACATTTTGAGGAACAATGGACAAGTTGTTGGCACCCTTATCTGTTCCACGGACCGGTAAATGTCTGACTATAGTCCACGGCCTGGCACAAAAATAAGATTAGAAATGACCATTAGCGATCTATATGAAACTGTAAAAAAGGCTTTAGATTTTATCTCATCATCTTACTATTTTCATCCGCAGTATCCAACTATATTGCCCTTTTTAAGTTGCAGGTGATTGGTCATTCATTGTACGACGTTTTGGCTGAACTCATTCCCACAATGCTCCATAAAGCCCAGCGCACACCTTGCACTGGCGATCGGCATTTTTGCTCTTGGTGTCAGGCGTGCGGGCGAACCATTTGGGACAAAACGGCACGTCACCAATGGAGTATCAAACATTTGAACATTTTGGTGCTCGGTTGCCAGACGACGGAGGAAAACGGCAACTTGACACATCTAAATACAAAGCAGTGCCCTTTAATTCTCAAGGAACGATGACATGCAAATGCCGCGGCAACCACCAATGACCACAGCACTGGCGCTGTCAAACATAGGGCTCACATTTTAGGTGACCCTTGCAAAATACATCGTTTAACATAAATTATAGTGAAAGCACTCTCTGGTCTGGTTTAGTGTTGGATGAGAAATGATAAATTTGTTAATCTTGGTTTACGAAGACTGTTATTTCTATTTCAGTTTAATTTTGGTTGATAAACCTATTGGTTGCAACATTTACTTGTATGCACACGGATAAGATTTTGTTTTCGTGTCAGAATGTAACACAATAACACATTTCAAATTTCATTGACAATTCAAATAAAATACAAAAAGGTTCATTCAATAAGTGATAAAAATACCACTTTACTCCAGTTTAGGGAATCCCTAATCCATATAAGCATATGCTAGTTCTCAAAGTTCAGCAATCCACAATCAAAACGAAATCATTAATCCAATTCCTACTGCAACATTGATGTAGAGCTCTATGATGAATCCCATCCATGTTGGATTCCTGGTCTGGGTAGTTCTCTGCTCGGATCACTAGGACTCCCAATCGTCCAAGGAATCAAGGGAAAAAAACCTGGCCAAAACTCATCTAGTTTGGGATTTTGTCTTTTGCGAATCCCACATAACATGTAGCCAAAATGAAGCTTTTTGGTTTTTTTTAAAGGAGAGTTTTCCAAGCTATGCCTACAATTGCTAGTATAATCGCAGGTTAGCCGTGAACAATGACAAAAGACGCGGTAACGGCTCTCGCTATGATGTCTCTGATGGGTTGTTTTTTTTTCACAAAACTTTATTGAAACAGGAACTAACTCGTTGTACGCTGATTACATTTTTTACTTTCATTCAATAGTTTAGTGATATGATCAGATATTTACTTCAATGTGTTTCTCGTCGAATTTTCACATTTCTTTCAAACGTCCAAGGATCCCTTTATTTATTTGTAACTGTTTTTTTAACAGGGGTTACAACTCGTGACCAGAAAATGAACAACGGCTGCTCGATTGCTTCCACGCATGCCAGCAGCTCGGAAAGTCACTTCGAATGCATTTTGTGAGTGAGTGAGTGTTACGGAATAAGCCAAGTCCGCCACGCTGACGCTGAGTTAATGAATTCTGCAGCAGACAAAAGGTCTCCTGGTGGAAATGGTTTTGTTTTTGTTCCTATAGCCTGGTTATATAACTTACTTTGTCTTAATTAGCTGTCGGCCGATTAATGGTAAAAAGCTGTCCGAGTCACAGTTTCTCGTTGAATGTTTGTATTTTCAAATCAAATTTCCTATAAGGGAAAAAAATTTGGTACGAAATTATCGGTACTCTCTGCTGTCCATGTGTTTTTAAAATAACACATTAATATACCTTGACTACAGTTTATAGGGAAATTGAGGTGCAATAGGATCCAGCAATGGCTGCACTTTATTCCCATTCCCTCCTTTATGAAATTTCATTTAAATGTAAAAAAAAAGGGTATTGGATTCTCTTGAGGGTGGGGATTGGGCATGCTCTTTCTTTCCTTTTTTGTTATTCAATGGGGATGTTGTCAGTTTTGTGTGTTTGTATTGTTTACTGAATATTTTTTTTTGTGGGTGTGAGGGGGGGAGACTTTTGTCAAGTTTTTCCTGTTTTCCATTTTCTGTTGGTTTTATGGAACAATTGATTTGAATGTTTTTTGAGAATATTTTTTCCAGATGTTTCGTTTGACATCTGTTAACCAATATTTGTTTTCTTTTTACAAATACCGTATTTTCCGCACTATAAGGCACACCTAAAAGCCTTTCATTTTTTCAAAAGCTGACCATGCATCTTATAATACGGTGCGCCTTATGTATGGATCAATATTGAGTCGCAAAGTCTCGCAACTAAGGTAAGCAGCCGCCAACTACATTTTCCCCCATAGAAGAAGTAGTCCGCGGTGCATGCGTGAATATATATACCGGCGTTTCATTTCCTAACCAATGTGTCAATCATCATTAGAATCGGTCACTATTGACTAAAGTTATTCGGAGGTAAAGAAGGCGGGTCCTTTTTATCATTTACAGGCTCGCATAGGCTAAAGCGGGGCAAAAGAAAGCCTGGAATTGGCCGAAAAAGATGTGAATCACAAGTTAGGTTGGTCTATAGCCTTGAGAAAACGTTCTTTACTATTACTAATTATCGGGCAAAACAGACAGCTAGCAACAAGCAACGTCCATCGACGCAGAGATGCTTCTCGGCGGATTTTTTCTTTTATTTGTCGGTATTATTGTGCTTTTGGAGCGTAAATATTTTACACGGTTGGATTTATTACACTCACGAATGTAAGAGGACCACGGTTGCGTATTATTATTGAACGTGATGGTTGCAAGACGACTTTGGTGAGCTACCCCGGCTTTATATTCTCCCCAGTATCTTGTTTCAGACTGATTTTGATGTTTCTGTGATGAGTATATTTTTAAATTCAGTTCAATTCAAAGTGTTTACTGTCATATGCACAGTAAAGAACCTCGTTTCCATCCACAACGAAATTCGTACTTCGCTGTCGACACAGTTACCAGTGGAAAAAAAATAGAAACTAAGAAATGGTTGGCATTTCTTGAATCCCAACAGTTTAACCTTCCTAATAATATGTGGAATGACATATTTGAGTGATTGGTGACATCGTACAGACACGTGTCTGTACGTTTCTGAGACACGTATTTGCTTCTTTGCGAGCCGTCTGGATGTTAAGGGGTTAATACATTTGACTGAACTATCTGACTGTTGACATTCCCACTGTAGCCCCGAATAAGAGCTTGCTCTGTTCACTTAAGAGCTTGCTCTGTTCACTCCAAGCATCGGCCCGGTATTGCAGTTCCTTCTGGGAACGGTGCATTCGCAATGATCGCAGCAAGGCTTTAAGACTAGGACCTTAGCTTGGCCTTTTGGCTGAGAGTAAGAGACTCCTAGGCTTTGTAGCGTATTATGAACTGACCGATAACGGATAATGGATAATGAATAAAGAAGACAGAACAATAACCCTTAAAAACATCCTCCCCCCCCCCCCTTATGTATGGAAAATGTAGGACAAGAAATATTTTTGGGGGGTGCACCTTATACTGCAGAAAATACGGTTTGTTGCAATTTGCGATTTGTCAATTTTGGGCAATATTTTTCCAGTTTTTTTTTTTTGGTTTATCATCTGTTTTCAATTTTTGTTTTTGTTTTATGGATTACTATTATTTTTATGAACTACTTTTTGATGATTTTGGTTCTCACTTTTCTGTTTTTGTTTGGTCTGTTTTCTCAGATTCCTGCAAATAATTATTTTCTCTCTAACATAGTTTACTCTTCCATTTTTTTCCCCACGTTTTCCATATTTATTTTCTGCCTTTCATATTATGATAAATAAGGCCCGACTTCGGATCCAAACTATCCTCAGAGAAAAGAAGATACACTACTGCACCAACAACTTACCAGTATTTCGGAAATATTTTAGTATTCACGCTGTATTTTGTAAATAAAATGACTTGGGTTCAGATCCATTTTAATGTTGTAATCTATTCTAATCCAGATCTTTTTTTTTGTGTGTGCCGCCACTTAAAATGATAAAATCGAGTGAAATTCAACCCCTCAACCCTCGTAGCATCATTTTTTTAATGTAAAAGTCTAACAAAATCAACCTTAATAAGTAATGACATTTATAATGGAACTGTAGTCTGAGGAAGTTAAATTATAGGTCCAAGTGCCCTATTTCGATTTCATGTTGTTACAAGGCCCTCCAAAATCTGGAAGGAATTAATCAACCTTAAACAAGCACCTCCCAAAAACGTTTTATAATTGCCTTTAGAACCGTAAAGCATGCCGGTAATACTTAACTACTCAAGTCGTCTCAATAGCAGTTCGAACTGAAGTTTGGTGCCAATTTCTCACTATTATGTCATGATGTCATATGTGTCGGCCTCACCTTGTCTCCGGGATGAGGCCGCATGATCGACACTCTGTCATATCCTCTTCTCAGGAAAACCCACAGAGCATCCAGTTTGCCCTGTCCAAAGACCACAAACACTTCACTCAACTGACAGTGTCACTCGCTGACTTCAAAACAATCCTTTCGATCAAATTCACTCCGTTTGCTACTGTTATGACGTGAATTTCTGACTGCCATCTGCTCTACTTATATACCGGTATATGTTTTTCAATTCCAGACGTTCCGCATGGCAAATTCTGACTGTCGGAGACAAAAACAGCCCAAATATTATTTTTGTTAGCTCTAATGACACCTGCTGAAAAAGATTCCATAAGTCAGCAGTGTGCTCAGTTCACGTCTGCTTCGTATTATGGCCGACTGATAAGTAAGGACGTGGAATTTAACCGTTTCCTAGCAAATCAATTAAACGGTGTCCTGGCCCTTTTCAGTTTTGTATAATAATATCGCAGCAGGCCCTTTTCTGCATATCAATTTACACCAGAGGGTGTCAAACATGCGCCCTCAGGCCGGATAAGGCCCACCCAGGGTTTTAATCAGGCCTGTGGAACTACGCTGGGAGGAAGCGCAAGAGAAAAATGAGTTGCGGTTTTAAATATGACTCCTGGATGTTACCACAGCAAGGCGCCAATCAAAACACAACTGTAGCTGGATTCCATTTTTTTTTCTCTCTCTCTCTCTCTCTTTCTCTCTTTCTCTCTTTCTCTCTTTCTCTCTCTCTCTCTCTCTCTCTCTCTATTTTTTCCTGTTTCTTTCGCTCTCACATGCTTTCTCACTCTTTCCTTTTCTCTCTTTCCATTTTCTCTTTCTCCTTTTTTTTCTCTCTTTCCATTTTCTCTTTCTCTCTCCTTTTTTTCTCTCTTACTCTTTTGTTCTCTTACTTTCTCTCTCTCTTTCCATTTCTCTCTTTTTTCCTTTTCTTTTCATTCTCTTGTGTCTCCCTCTCGTTTTTTCTTTATCTTTCTCACTCGCTTTCTCCCCCTCTTTCTCTGTTTCTTTCTTTCTCTCTCCCTTTCTCTTTCTCTTTTTTGCACTCCCTCTCTTCATTTTATTTCTCTCTCATTTTCTATCTCTCACTTTCTCCTCTTCTTTCCTTCTTTTCTTTCTATATCTTCTTTCTTTCCCTATTTTTTTCTTTCTTATTTTGTTTTTTATTTTGTTTCTTTTTCTTTATTTCTTTGTCTTTCTCTCTCTGTTCCTCTTTCTTTTTTTACCGCTCATTCTCTATCTTTCTCTTTATACTTTCTATTTCTTACTATCTATTTCTTTCTTCCTATTTTCTCTCTCTCTCTCTCTCTCTCTCTCTTCCTCTCTCTCTTTCTTTCTCTATTCATCTTTCTTTCTCTCCCTTTCAGTCTCTCTATCTCTCTCTGAAAGAAACAATGGTGCAAAATCCACCCATTTCCTTTTTATCTCTGAAGGCAACCATTTTGTCACTTGCTGTCCACTGACGATGACATCACAGTTGTGTAAAGTGTATTTGAAAGCACCTTAATTGGAGAATACCACTTTCGAGAGTGGGCTGTTCTTTTAACGCGATAGCATGGCCGCAAAGGAACAGGCTCGGGTTCTTCTTCGGGCATCACCACCCGAGCGTTCTTGGCTTTTTCCAGCTTTGCTCCCTCCTCGGTGGAGCCTTTGTCACCCCAGCGAACCTAAGATAGAAAAAAAGAAGACTCTGTGGGTTCAACACGTTTCGGAGCTGTAACTTCCTATGGTAAGTCCCGTTTAATGGTTTTCACTTATAATTAGGATTGGAACCATATCCTATTTCAAATCTGTTTTCTGATTTTGTGATTTTTAATCATGCTACACTTTTTGGTGTATCTTGATGCATACTTCAATTCCTGAAGTTTAAAGTACACAACAACTCTAACTCAGGAGTTATCTAAATATTTTCAGTTAATGGCTGTCTTCAGAAAAACAGAAAATTGCAACGGCCAATTTGGTGTACTTTGACTTAATTTAACTGTCTAAAATCAATTAATCATAGCATAATAATTGTGTTTCCCTTCTTTTCTTATTTACACATTCAAAACCAAAGGAAAAACAAAATAGGAAATTAAAAGAGTAGTCTGATTTTTCAATCAAAATCTTCCTCAGAATCTTTATTCAACAGAAAGTATAGACCTATTTATCGCTTGTAAAATTGAATTATTGTTATTATAATTAATGTTATAATGATTACAACTTGTATATTCTTCTTTTTCCTCGTCTTGTGTCATCTTATCAGGTATGGGGGCCGACCCCTGGTATGATGGGGTTGGCTCCCATACACAGTCGTACGACGGTGCACAGTAAATGATGCGACAATAGTTCTACCCAACCAATATGTTGTAACAACTACCGTTAGGAGTCATTAGGTGACCGAACTCCCCCATTTCCAACCCCTAATGCAGAGCGCTCAGCAGTGGGGGTAAATGGTTCCAGTGTTGTGAGTTTAAGTATGTCCCTCTAAAGCAGGGGTCGGGAACCTATGGCTCGCGAGCCATATATGGCTCTTTCTATGAGTACCTGTGGCTCGGAGACAAATTTGATTGCATGCTAATTTTCTCCATCTCGTCCAAAACGCAAGCTACTAATCCTGTTCAGGTACACACAAAGCCACACTAAAGCTGATTTCGAAGAAGTGCTTGGCAGAATATATAGGGCACATTTTTCACTACAATTTACAGTCAAGGTGTCACACGAAAAAAAAAAAAAAAAACTCATTCTGGCTGTACATCGCTAAAGAATCCGTTATATAAAACCTCACTATATTATCTGTCTTCAGTGTTCAGATACCTTATGATGAATCCACAGAACACACTGTAAATACGCCAAAACACCGGAAGAGAATTTAAAGTTTTTTGATTGGGTGAGTGGGAGGGATGGGTGGAGCTATGCAAAAAGTGCAAGCACTCCCTCCCATCTCTCGCCCTACGCCGTCTGCACCATAGATAAGCACATCAGGCTCCCTTTTTGCAGAATGTTGTGACGTTTTTACAAAATAACTGCTTACATCTGGTTTTGAAACCAATATGTATGAAAAAAAGGGTCAAAGTGAGTTTAACCGATCTTGAGTAATTGCAAGAAAGACACAAGTTTAAATTGGTATGTTTGTTGATTTGGGGACACGGGCTCTGGCATTATTCTCTTTTCATAATTTTTATCAAATCATCAAAAATAAATGTGCTGAAGACTAAGTTTTTGTCTGGGGCGCGTGTTTAGCATTATAGTAAATTTGTCTCATAATATATGTCTCTTTCCCAAAATAAAATTAATATATTTTGCTTTTATGGCTCTTTGAGTCAAAAAGGTTCCCGACCCCTGCTCTAAAGGCTCTAACCAACGACCTCCTTATGTCAGGAGGGGGCCCTAAACCAAGGCCACCGAGTCATAGTTTGGACACCAGAGGTCTTTCCATATTCAGTAATGGTTCATTTTCCATGATTTCAGCATAGATCTAAAAATCAGACTAAAATTGGTGACGTATAATTACCAGGATATTTTTGATTGTTTTATATTAGTCTCTTCCTTGGGTTTATTTTAAACACATTGGAAAATAGATTGCATTCAGAATGTAATAATGGGGATCAAATAAATATTGTAAAAAAATCTACAAAGGATCTAGCTCATTCGGTGATGTCAAAGTAACCTTGAAAGTCCATTACGCAAAAGTAGTCCTAAACCGCTGCTGCTGACGAGTCATGAAAGTGTCATTCTAAAGAAGAATCTTTCAAACAAAAGACGTGCATAGTTTCCATCGCTCTGTTTGCGAGCTTACGGGAGAGCTTACTCGCTTTTGCTGCTATCTCCTTGATTTTGGTCATGCACGACAGATGTGAAACGTGAACCTTTATTATCCCCGGCCCATGTTCATTCGTGTGTTTCAAGCACATGGCAATGAAGCTTTACTCTATGTTGTTGTAGAGCACAGCGGACCTTTGTTTGGAAATGTGTTTCATCAGCAAAGAGGAAGTAAATGCTGACAGATGCTTTGCCAATGACACAATATAAGAATGTTTGTTCATTGGTCACATTAAATCAGGGGTCTCCAGCGTGGTGCCTCCCCCAAGGACAGCTCAAGTGCCCGCAATTATGTTCTAAAAAGAGCTTACTAGTGCTGGTCATTGTGATTTTCTTGTAAAAAATAGTTGTAGACTGAGTCTATTTAACCTTATTTCCAATAATTACATTTGTTCGCCTGGAGAGGGATGGGCGCCACCAGGCTGTACTTGCCCTAGACACACCACAGAAAATTGTGCTCTATGACCCTGGTGGTTAAGGGATCCAACCAACCAATAACATATCAAATAGCTCATTTTCCTTTTTATGGTAGTTTTATCTTATATGTTTGAATCTCTTTTAAAAGCTTTTGCGTAGTATGAGGCGTCCACAGTCGGCCATGTCTTCTTGTGAAAATCGTCCTCATCATCCTACCATAAGGGAACATTTACATGATGTCCATGTTTATACAATTAATGTGCAGCCTTACATTAGGGCATTGTGATTTGGATGTTAATTTTCCGTTACTCTTTGAATGGGTTCTTCTATAATGTTTTTTCCTTAAGAACTAGAGCTTGGCTAGCAATGTTTGACTATTTTTATTTTGTCTGATACTCATTATTTCATGAAAAAATAGTTTCCCCACAGTATCAGTATTGTCACATTGTTGTTAATGATAAGATTCTACTCATCTCTGCAGTTCGGGACAATGCTTTACATCGAAAACAACAGCGACCAGATAATGAAGGTGCTGTATTTGAGTCAGATCAGGAACCTTCTCCTGTAAACCCCTACCCAAAAAACGGCCTTGAGAGTGATGTGCTCTGCCAGGCTGTACTTGCTAAAGAAACACCACTGTAACTGGTAACCTGACGACCCTGAAGGGATCCGTAAACCGTGAATAACATAGGAACAACAAAGTAATAATAAGTTGTTATTTAAGAAAGGCATGTCAACCTGGGTGCCATTTGCGCTAGTTAGTAACAAAATGTAGTTCTCAGCTTCAAAAAGGGTTGGAGACCCCTGCATTAAATTACAAATTGTTATCTTGGGCACTAGTGGGTGTGAATAGCATAGGAGAGCTATCAGAGAAATCCAGGGCATGTAACATATCAATATTTTGGAACCAATGTGCTCTTGATGAGCTCAGATTTCCCAAGACAGGCGATCTCCATGCTTTTGGCCTAAAAAAAAGTGATGTAAAGAGTGACCTATGACCCCTATGGAGGAATTGTGATGTTGATATCAATTTTTTGTGTACATTGCGACAAAAAAATATTAGAAGATTATTTTTTGCTAACTTACTTTATTATTGTTCTTCTTTTACTTGAATAAGTTCAATATAATCAATGTATTTGCTCATGTAAAACATTATTAGTTTTGTAAATTTTTTAATACATTATCCGACAAACAAAAATGTTAAAATAAATTGTAACAAAATCTAGCGAACAGAGAATATTTTATATTAAATATGATTACTTAAGGGCGGCGCAGTGGTTAGCGCGTGTGCGGCACAGTTCTAAGGTCTTGGGAACCTCCTGTGTGGGTTCAAATCCAGCTACCGGACTTCCTGTGCGGAGTTTGTATGTTCTCCCCGTGCTTGCGTGGGTTTCCTCCGGGCACTCCGGTTTCCTCCCACATTCCAAAAACATGCATGTCAGGTGAATTGGCCGGTCCAAATTGTCCCTAGGTGTGAATGAGCGAGTGACCTGTCTGTCCCTGTGTGCCTTGTGATTGGCTGGCAACCAGTTCAGGGTGTCCCCTGCCCACTGCCCGATGATTGCTGAGATGGGCTCCAGCACCCCCGCGACCCTACTGAGGATAAGCGGTGCAGCTAATGAGATGAGATGATTACTTAATTCATTTTAATGATATTGCCTTAACTAAACCTGTTCAGTGTACAAAAAGTTAGCTTGTAAATTTTGGTGGTTACACGTTTTACTTCCCAAATGAGTTATAAAGTTGAATAGTTAAAATAATGAAAAAAAAAAAATCCCCAACTCAAAAATTGTTTTGCCATTCAGGCATATTTGCCTGGAAAAATTTTTGTTTAAGGGTCGTCTAAAAATTGATTTATCCAATTGTATTTGAAATCATAGCCTTAACTATGCTGTTAGGTGAGTAGTTTGCACGTCTGCGGCACAGTTCTGAGGTCATGGGTTCAAATCCAGCTACCCGCCTCCCTGTGCGGAGTTTGCATGTCCCCATGCCCTTGTGGGTTTCCTCTCGCATGGCAGGGTAATGGGTGATTCCAAATTGTCGTCAGGTATGAATGAGCGAGTAAGATGATTGTCTCTGTGTTCCCTGTGACTCGCTGGCAACCAGTTCAGGGTGTCCCCTGCCCATAGCTTGAATGGGCTCCAGCGCCCCTACGACCCTACTGAGGTTAAGCAGTGCAGATAATAGATGGATATTCGGAAAGTATCAAGGCTTTGCTTTCCAGATGGCCATCTCTCATACCTCCATCCTTTTAATGCCACCAACTCCTCTCCCGCCGTAGTATGAGGCGTCCACAGTCGGCCATTTCTTCTTGTGAAAATCATCCTCGTCGTCCTACCATAAGGGAACATTTACATGACGTCCATGTTTATACAGTTAATGCGCAGCCTTGCATTAGGGCAATTTAAAAAGCAGTCATGCAATGATTCAAAATTGTCTAGTTGGATAGCAGAACAAAACAAAGCAGAACATAAAGGAGTGCCCTTAACAGCAGAAAATGTGAATAAAGTGTTTCGTACATATTTTGAAATCACTTACAGAAAAGTCTTCGTCTATCGAAGGTGGGGGTGGCTCGTGAATGACCTGTGTGTAAAAAAAGTTGATGAAATTCTTCAGTTACTTTCTTAAGTCCACAACATGCAAAAAATATTTAGTGAAAAATAACCCACTTATGGTTAAAAATCCAGATCCACTAGTTGGGTTGATTTGTTTCAAAAAGGCATCTTCATTCTGTCTAAAATAAATGGGAAAACGGGCCAATTTGCCTGAAACAACCATTGATAATTTAGTTTGTTTCAAAGTATCCACACACTGGCCGATCTGAAATCGGTTAGTTTTGTTAAAAACAATTCAGAAATGAGGTAATACGGTATTCATCCAACTGTCATTTTACTGCACGTCAGGTTGTACTTAACATTGCTAAAACCTGAGTCATTTTGTTTATACTGTAAAACGACCCATTTGTTTTTGGTCTTTTTGAACAAAACCACCCAGAAAGTCCGTTCACTTTGATCTAAGATAGGTATGAAACCCAACAAACCCAATTGGGTTTATTTTTCATCCAAATGTTTTGGTATACGATTTTCTAAATATCAAATTGAGTGACAATAATCTTACCACAGTGCAGCATAGAGGCCAGAACCACCATAGCAGTAGTAGGATGAGCAGGAGCAGCAGGACGAGGAGAGCGATGGCCACAAAAGTACCATCGGACTAGCCAGGAAAAAACAGGAATTGAATCATGCAATGTATCAATCATATTTTACA
Organism: Urocampus carinirostris; assembly: GCF_059441175.1. Lineage (NCBI taxonomy): Eukaryota > Metazoa > Chordata > Actinopteri > Syngnathiformes > Syngnathidae > Urocampus > Urocampus carinirostris. Next base: position 19,674,871 of record NC_142364.1, on the reverse strand, counting down.
ATAACAACATTATGTTATTTTGTTGAAATAAGTCTAATGAGGGCAAGATAAAAGGAAGGATATATTGAAGGAAAGTAGGACAGATGAAAGAACCAGAAGGAAGGAAGGAAGGAGGGAAGGTAAGTTGGATGCATTTATCAAGTTTTTTTCAATTGTTTTGTTTGTCTTATTAAAAAGGGAGTAAGGAAGGCAGGAATGAAAGACTGAAGGAAGGAGGGATGGACCGAAGTAAGGAAGGAATAAGGGATGATAGGCAGAAGGGTGTAAAGATGGTATAAAAATGTAAATAAAATAGAAAGATAAAAAAAAGATGGAAATACAATTTTGGAACACAGCTTTACAAAAATGTAATAAAAGTATTATGATTTCTATTTGATTTTATTTTTTTAACAAAAGTTACTGTTAAAATCTTCCAAATAGTGAGTATGATTTGTATGTTAAGCATTAACATCCATCTATCCATCCATTATCTGCACTGCTTACCCTCAGTAGGGTTGCAGGGTTAATGGAGCCCATCCCAGTTATCTTCGGGCAGTCGGCAGGGGACACCTTGAACTGGTGTCCAGCCAGTCGCAGGGCACACAGACAGACAATTCGCTCGCTCATACACACAATTTGGACCGGCCAATTGACCTGACATGCATGTTTTTGGAATGTGGGAAGAAACCAGAGTGCCAGGAGGAAACCCACGCAAGCATGGGGAGAACATGCAAACTCCCCACAGAAAGGTTTGATAAGCATTAACAGTATCTGCCAAATAAAAATAGTTTTAATGTAATTCAGTCGCTCAGTAAAGCAACTGACCTGATTTCCCAAGATAATTTTGGCAAACCCTGCAGCTGGACACTTAAAACTGGAGAATTCTAATGTTTGCTCCAAGTCATGTGCATATTTGATAGCAGGAATAAAGAATTGGACTTTGTGTCTGCACTTGATGATGAAAATATGTGCTGATCGGAATTGGCACTCACGTTGACAGCTAAGCTAGCTTGAGCCAGAAAAACAACTTTCCTTCGGACACTTATTTTTAGAGGAGCAAATATGCTTACCATTGGATAAGTTGCAAGACACATCTAAAAATCTGGCCATTAAACTGATTTAAAATCGCATTTTGCAATATTTTTCAAGGTCAAAGTTGATGAAAAGCAGCAACACAAAGCAGATAAAAGGTGTAGTATGCGTGACAGATGTTGTTCATTTCCGGGGTTTTTTTGTATGGAATTTTACGATCCACAGGCTTAAGTTTGCTTTCCGTCCTCCACATACTCACGCAAGTGACAGCGGTTATCGTGACGGAGCTTGATATGAAACTTAGACCGTTGTTCATGCTGACATGGAGCGTAGCTGACCTGCAGAGAAAAGTAAGATGACTAAAGTTTTTCTGCAATTTTCAGGTGGGATGACGAGAGCTCTTGTAGATGCTGACATACAGTATCGTGTCTTTATATTGGAATGTTTACAATGTACTTACGTTCCTTCTTCTTCTAAAACAGGAGCTGGGCACAGCAGGTAGGTGTCTCTCACCACCAAAGGTCTTTTCACTGGATCATTTTAAGCACAATTTGTCTTGAATTAATACAGCACGAGCACAATCATGTTAAGAGGTCCTGTGATTGAATCACAACCAAGATGTTTTGCATGTTGTTTGTGTCCCTTTTTTTCTGTTTAGATTTTTTAATTTTATGTAAGTCCGTGGAAACAAACCTCTAGTGAACTAAGGTTTTACGTAACCTTTTTTGTTAAGCTTCAAAATGGAACCAAGTGGTAATGTCTTGCAATTATTGAGGCACTCTTATTCTTAACTGTTGATAACTCTGAATTCCCAGGTGGCACCAGAAACTCCCCTACTGCAAAATTAAGGTTATTTTGGCATCAGAGCGGATTTAAATTATAATGAATTATCCAAAACGTCATCAGCGTCTTTAATTTCCTTGATTAATAAAATGATAACTTAACCAGATGACTAAACAGACTTACACAACGAAGGAATTTTGAAAAAATACAACAATCTTAAACCAGGATGGTGCCTTTATTTACAATAAGGACAGCCAGGAAAGCTAGATTTAATTTTAAAATCAAGCGTATACGCTCTGATACAATACACAATAGAGGTCCGCTGATGATCCGCACTGATATTTGTGAATTTGACCGATCGGGAGCCGGCCTTTTTATTCATTTGACTGGCCAATTAAATATATTCTAAACTGGGTTCGAGGAGCACGAGAGAATTTTGCTTTGAAGTAGAGATAAGATCTAAAGCTTTAGAAACTTTTTTTCTGCTTTTCGGCTAGATTTAGAATTATTTGCAGCTCTTAATCTGCAGAATAGGGTTTTCTTTTCTGTGCCATTTTGTTCAGTTTCACTATCCATCGCTGCACGTCGCCAAAATGCGGACTTCGGTGCCAAACCGTTCATTAGGCTCTGCACTAGCAGTGCACACCTGATTTGAGGGACTCGGCCCCAAGTAAACCCCGAGCGGCATAGTTCAGCCGAATCGCACAGTTCTGCGCTGAAGTACGCAGGTCCGAAGTAAAGCTTTGTGTTTACTTTGGTGACAAATTAAAGCTTCAGGTTTATTTCAGGCTCGTTTATCAAATTACGTTAATCCGTCAGGTTTGGATGGGTTCGGGTTTATGTATCCGCGACTCGGGTCGGGTCACGCTGAATTTTTTAGGCCCGATCTTACCTCTACTTTGAAGCCTTGCCATTCTCTCAAATTCTCCTCCTCTTCCCTCCTATTTTCCTTCCCCTCATGCACACTACACCCACCCCGCGCCTTCTGATTGAAGAAGCGTTCAATGGCTGAGCCCCTCAAACAAAAGTTTTCCGGACTACACATGCTGAAGACCGAAATCAACCTGCTGATAATATTGTGATTTTACAAAGTCCGTGCCTTGCAATAAGTATCCGAGTGTTTAAGAGACACATTAGCACTTATCAAAACATTTGTTTGTCAATGAAGCATGCTTGTTTGTGATTGAAAGTTAGCATATAAAGCATGCTAAAGTAGAAGGCTGAGTGATGAGCTTTTAACATTAGTTTGTCAATTTCGTTTTTAAACAGGAGTGCCCACACTTTTCAATATGCCAGATCCTTTTAAATATCTATGCACTTTTTATTTCAAGTTAATCTAAGTCATGTTGGTTGTGTTGACATTTTTTTCTTTTTTTTTCTTGATAAAAAAAATAAATAAATAGGGAACTGTTTAAATTTTTATGTACCTTTTATACGAGTTGCTGATAAGCCAAATGTTATTTCCTGCACTGTTAGTTTTTGGTTTAAGTGAAAGATTAGTCATGTTAGTTGGGTTGAAATTCGAATTTATTTGCTGTAAATTGTTTCAGAGGCTATTAAAAGTTGTTTTAGTAATTACACTGAATGTGCTTTGTTTCGTTTTGTATATTTAATAATTTCTTACGGCAATATTTAAACTTTTACAGCAAATGAATATCGGCTTGAAATATCGGTTATCGGCCTCCTCCTTAAACTATACTAATATATAAAATTACACTTATTCATACGAAAGTGAGAAGGGAGGCCAGAAAGCAAGGCCGAGGTTCTTTTTTTGCAAAGACTACGCTCCCGTCTCTACTGGATCCGAGATTCCTCCATGGACATCTGAGAAGGCTTGAGCAATAAACCAGCTGATCCTAAGCATGGTGAGGCGGTGATCATGTGGTTGTTTTTGGGCAAGCGATTGGAAATATTGCGGCCCATCCGCCACAATGAGGATTTTGAATGTTGAATGGTATTTTTGATTTTATTGATTTGTATCTATTTATAGTTTGTAGAATTTTGGCCGTTCCAATTGTTATTTGTTTAACACACTGTTATTCACACTCAATGTGTTTACAACCACAACATTAGCCTGCCACACTCCTATAAAAGTCTTTTGGGTGATTTTATGTGCCCCGTTAAGATTATTCACACTTACTTCTGAAGAGTGAAACTTGAAAGCTTCTCTGGAAACTACGGGGAAAGCAATCTGCTGCTTCTTAAGGTTTTCATTTATTTATTTTTTTCCAACTAGCTGCTTTAGCTGGCAATTATGCAGGGAACTTGGCTCGGTTTGGCTTGTCATGGCAGGGATTTATATAAGAGTTAAAGGCGTCCTAATTTACAGGTTTTGGATGGGGTTTATGGAAATGTTAGCTACTATAGGCCAAACCATTGTGCTTTTTTATGTATATTCTTCAAATATATCTGATGCTAAACTATTAGACTCCTCCTTTATGGCATTGATGTTTGTCAGTTGAATCATTTGGAGTGGCTACTTACTAAAAGTCACTGTGTCATTGACGTGGAAGCTGCAGAGGACTTTCTGAACATCGCGGGCATGGAAAAAGCCGTTCCCTCTGATTACCACCTGGAAAGATTCTGAAGGAGCATTACAAGCGATTTACTTGCCAAAGAACAAGTGTACTACTCACATACAGTAGTAGTCATGTTTTTATCATACGTTACAATTGGCAAGAATTTGTTCGTTTTCAACATGCAATCTTGTGTGAAACAGGCAAATTTACAATGAAAATGGACTTTGCGGTTATCAAGACGACAGGAACAATATTATTGGTATCTTAAAATAGTAAAAATATCTGTGGTCGTACCTCCTGCACAGATGCTTGAGGGCTCAACTGCCAAAATTTCAATGCACGACCTCTTTAGGATCTACAGCAACATAAAACCAGTTAAGCAAGATTGGTTTGTAAGTCTGTGTGTGTGTAGGAGATGATTTATACCGAGTCAATGACCACATGCAGCGCCTGAAAACCTTCTGTCACAGGAAAGACATGGTCTGCGCTGTCAGCGATGGTTGACAGCTGTAGATGAATCATAATTATTATCATTATCTTCTTGGTGCAAAACATTTTTCTTGCTGACTTGTTCACCTGGGTTTCATTGAAATCTTTGACTCCCACACAGTAAACAGTGGCACCCAGCTGGCGTGCTCTACCAGCCTGAGTTGAAAGACAATAAACAACGAGAGGAGTGTCAACCTCAAAGGTTAGTTGACTCAAAGGGCAGATGTTGAATTTAGTTGTCTGACACATCAGTCTTGGTACTGTGGCAGACAATGACTATGTTTACATGCAGGGAATAGTCCAAATGGGATCAGAAGTCAGATTTTTGGACTCCAAGCCTAGAGACAAACAAATAACCCCGTCTTCATGGCATTTGCAAGTAAGCCAATAACAAGGGCGAAGGGAGAGGAACGTCATTACGCATTTAGACGTCATAACCTATTGACATTAAATAAAGAATTATTTCAGGCTTGTTTCCTTCTTGCTCCAAAATTAAGCTCCATTGCTGTGTCCAATAGGTTTTCAAGGTGTGTCCGTATGTGCCTTGCCAAGGCATAGACTTACACTATATATAGGTGGCTATGACAGACATTTTTGCCGTGGGAGAAAACAATGAAACAGAAAAAAACAAATAAATCAACCAATACGCATGAGGTGTTTATTTTAGAAAGGAAGCTGGAGTATCATTCGTTTTTGTACTAAAAGTCCAGAATGCATTGTGGCAAAACAAAGTATGACACATTGACGAAAACTGCACGTGTCCAGAAACAGTTATACTGCTCAAAGGCGAACACATACATGAGTTACAAGAAAATGAAATGACAAAAAACAACAATCACAATTGTAAATCGCAATTGTCAAACAGTTGGACTAATAACTAAATCGGATTTCTGTAAATGTTTAGATGGCTTTTCATAATTGAAAAACTGACAATAATCTGTTTCTGGTCGAATTACTGCCTGCATGTAAACGTACCGTATCAATGTCATGAGGGGTAATTCATGACATGAGTCAAAATGTTAACACTTGAGGCATATGTCAATAGGTAAATAAAGCATTCGGTTGTGATGTTTACTGATATTTAAAAAATTGAAGTTTCTTGCCTCTCTTTGAGCCAGATCAAACTGATTTTCCCTCAACTCCCCATCCGTCAAAGCAATTATAACACTTGCCGTCCTGAAACCTAAACGCAGAAATAAATGTGAAAATTGACAGAAAAATAAACACAGACTGTAGACCTAAGAAATTTTTGATATCACCGCTTTACGAGCGGAATACCATCATAAACAAAAGAGTTTCTTATGCATTCTGCTTTATGTACAATAATTTATCTGAATGACAGAAACAGGCAGCTGTCTTTTCAGGTTATTTACAGATATTTTTGCAGCTCCAGCTGATGTTTCTGCCATATGGGTAAATGGATGGACTCAAAGACTTGCAAGATTACGTATGTATAAGAGAACTTACCATCCCCTGTGCCGTAGTAAATTTGCTCACTGGCCTGAAATTTAAGTCAGCAAGGATTTTTCTCATGGAGTTGTTCTCAGGATTGTCTTCTATTGAAAAATTGCAGATGACTCACCTTTGACAAACCAAGGTGCATGTTAGTGTCCCCACCCGGTTGGACAGTGCTGAGGTTCTCCAACCCGGCTCGTATTTGCTCCCTAAGTGTAGAAAAAAATATGGAAACAATTAAATGAAAAAAAAATCAAAATAACACAGGCCTCATGAGAATGCATGATTAAACTCATTAACATGACCTATTTTCCGTCAGTGACATGAGAATTCGTCCATCTGTTGAAAAGACGATAAAAGACATCCGTAGCTGAGGACTGAGAATAAAAAGAGTTTTTTTAAACAACATTGCATTTATTGTACTCTGTAAATCAGAAAAGGTCAGTCCAGCTTACCTAATAAACTTGTAAGCCAAGTGGTCCACAAAGTAGTAAATTTCATTCCAGTGATGCTGCACACTGCCAGATCTAAAAATTAAATTGAGACCATCATCCTTACAAAAATATATCTAAATGTAAATAATTGTTAATCATAGTATAAAAAAAACAAATAATTTAACATATTTTAAATAAAACCGCATTTAACAATATATACAATGGAACTTTCTTATTAGTTCTTCCTGTCATTGTGAAGCGGAATTCACCAAGCGTTGAATTGTTCACCAAATAATATGCACCTTGAACTAGGGTTGGACTGTTGTGAGACAGGGTAGTTTTACTCTACTTATAGATCGCAGCGAGGGAGTGGTTGTAAAGAGGTTTTAAAACCCTAATATGAAGCTGAAACCATAGTTGGAAACCCAGGCTAGAAACTCTAAAAGGCTTTAAAATCTTAATGTAATGGTTATATAGCGCTTTTCAGGTTACTGAAGACCTCCTGAAAGTGCTTTACAATGTGTTTCACACTTACTCATTCACACACCGATAGTAGTGTCAGCCATGCAAGGCAAATGTCTGCTTATCGGGGGTATTAAGGATTCAGTGTCTTGCCTAAGGACACTTCGACATATAACACGGAAGAGCTGGGAATGGTATCTGCGAGGTCTTGATCCCAAGACGAGTGCTTCACCCCCTGAGCTAATTTGAAAACCTAGCTGGAAACACTAAAAACGCTTTAATACTGTACTTCAATACTGAGCCCAAACCCCAGTTCAATAACTTAGCAGTAAACCATAAAAAGCCTTTAAAACCCAAATACAGAGCTGAAACCCTTGTTTAAAATCCTAGCTAAAAACCCTAAGAAAGCCACTGAAACCCTAAACTGAAGCCAAAACCATAGGTGGAAACTTAAAATGCTTTAAAATCCTAACACAAAGTCCACAACCAAGTTTGAAACCCTGACTGGAAACCTTAAGAAGGCTCCAATACTCTGATATAGAGCCCAAGCCCTAAACACCTTTAAACCCCAAATACAGAGGTAAAAACCCTAATTTGAAACCCTAGCTGGACATCCTAAAAGAGGCTTTATAACCCTCGAATGGAGCAAAACCCCTAGTTCGAAATCCTAGCTGTAAACCCTAAAACGCCATTAAATCCCTAAAATGGAGCCAAAATCATTGCTGGAATCCCAAGCTGGAAAACCTAAAAGGCTTTGAAATCCTAATATTAAACCCAAGCCCTAATTTGAAACCCCAGCTGTAAATAGTAAAAAGACTCTAAAGCCCTACAATGGAGCAAAAACCCTAGTTTAACATCCTAGCTGGAAATCCTAAAAAGCCTTTAGGACACTAAAACGGAGCCAAAATCATAGCTGGAATCCCAAGCTGTAAAATCTAAAAGCCAAGCTAATATAGGCCTGTGCCCTAGTTTGAAACCATAGCTGGAAACCCTAAGAAAACGTAACCACTCTAATAAAGAGCCCATACCCTAGTTTGAAATCTAAGCTTGAAACCATAAAAATGCTTTAATGTCAAGACCCTAGTTTAAAACCCTTTCTGGAAACCCACAAAGGTCTTTAAAACAGAAATTTGTTTGAAGTTTGAAACCCTAGCTGAAAACCCTTATCAAGCTTTAATACTCTAATATGTGCCTAAACGCAAGTTCAAAATCCTAGTTTGAAACCCTAAATATGGAACCACAATCCTAGTTTGAAAATAACAATAATTATTTAAAATGTACTAAACAAGGTTTGCAGAACCTAATGCAAATCTTCTTTTAACTTTTTTTCAAAGTGTGTCACTAGCACCACTAGGGGTACAGAAAAAATCCAAAGCATTCCATGTCATATTATTCTCTAGTTTGTCTATACACACTCAAAGTTTACTTGTATAGTGAAAAACTTCGACATTCTGCAGTATACAGTATATATAGCTTTCAAATTTACAAACTTAAATAGTGTGTGTTGTACTTGTATACAACTGCTGCACGGTATTGTTTTGTACACCTGTTGTGGGCTTGTGATAACTTTTTTTTCATTCTGCGCTTGAAAAATAAATAAATAAATAAAGCAAAATAAATTGTGGATAAAGCATTTAGTTTTTTTATTCGTTTCCTTTGTTGATACTGCCAAATATTGCAGAAGCAGACATTTCCAGAAGGGGAAAAGTAAATCAAAAGGAGCCTTCGCAAGCCTCTTCCCTCTTCTGTTTTCATTTATAATCCTGTGAATTGAATCCCGGCGCCGGCGCCGCCAAACCTGCTTTGGAACGGCTGGCTCTCATGGTGAAAGGGTTCACTAGCCTGGGACAAAGATGTCGTCTGCAGCTGCCATAAGTGACGCGTGGCCGCAGTTTGAGGACATAAATCCCTCAAGTTTATTTTATGATCCAATGAGCTTTCTCTTTTATAAAATTTTGCTTCTCGTGATTTTTGACGGATTTGCGAGATGCGTGTCCTCAAATCATAGTGTGGTTATTCACGGAACATAAACGCGGTCATATTGCATGTAGGCATTTATTTGACCATATCTACTTATCTTAAGGATCAATCTGTCAGGTTGATATTTTCAATGCATTGTTTTTTTTGTCTAGAATAAGTCTGCTTAAATTTGGCCCAATCGTTGTTATCTTTCTAGCCATGTAGACGTCAACTGATTGGTGAACAATAGTTCTTAATGATTTGAATATTACCATATGACTTTAAAATGACTCTGTATTGTTCTTTAAAAGGTTGTTATTGTTGATTTGTTATTGTTGATTTGTATTTGATTCCAAAGTCTTGATCATATCATTACTGAGTATCGCTGCACTGCAAAATCACCGCTGTCGAATTAACACTAGAACAGTTTTATGAGTGTCCAGAGCAATTTCGCAGGTTTTAGACTGCTACCTTTTAAACTGAATTGATCTCGCTCCAACACTAAATGACGCTCAAGGCAAAAACTAAAACACAAAAACTCATGTTTGATATTATCAGGGATCAGAATGGAGATTTTCATTTTCAGCTGAAATAGCCAGGGTCCAGGGGCCGCAGGCCCCGGCCAGGTCCAGGGCGGAGCATTTATCTTATTTGCTATGTGAAAATTGCACTAGATTGAATTAAATCCAACAAAACAGAAACCATGTATTTTTTTCAGTTTTAAGATGTTTAAAACAATTGGGGGATTACAATGTTACAACCATCACCATTGTTGTTGTGTTTTGATGATGAAGATGGACCTTGTATTTAGCTACTAATCAACAATATATATGAAAACATATACATTAATAACCATTCATCATTAATTTGAAAATAGAATGCACAAACTGAACATGCTTAAAGAAAATACATGTCAGTCTGTGAGTCTTCTCCAGCCATGACCACTTAAATTTATTCTTGATTCCTTTATCAATCTCGGAGACAAAAGCCTCGTCTTCTTTTCTTAGTATTTTCATATTTACTTTTTCAAACACTCATTTCACCGTTTGAAAAGACCGGAAGGAGCGCCATGTTTGAGAAAGCCAATGCTCTGAACAAAAGCTCCGCTGATTGGTTATCAGCGAACCTATCGACCAATGGTAGGAGTCGATCTATTTGTTGTGTGTTATAGATCTAATGCGCTGCGCTTCTTTTTGCCGATTTTTCTCGCGATCTCTAACTGCTAACTTGGGGTGATGAAACAGTCACGTATCATACCTCACCCCCCCAAAATATTTTCTCATCGAATTTAGACGATTTACGGGAATGACCTTTGGGGTTCAAAAACAGCGGAAATCCGCGGATCCGCGGAAAATTCTGATCCCTGTATTATCAGGTGTCTAATGTGACTGAGGATTTTGCAACCCATCTGTGACTACTCAAGAATTGGGTACTTGTACTGGTATAGGTCTGGAATAAAGTGATATACTGGCTAGAAACTGGGAATGAGGGATATCACTTATATTCAAATTGATACCACTACTAATTGTAGGAATTCATTGACAACGACACTAGTTGTTGATAGCACAAGTACATTAAATGATATCCCTCCCAATCAAAAATGGCTCATAATTTTAGAGAAAAAACAATAAGCCCCCGTATATTATTTTTTCCCTAGATTTAAATAAATGAAAATATGATATTTATTAAACTTATATTTCCTAATAGTAAACTAACCACTGGAGGGAAGCCAATGGGTGTCATTATACCCTGAATAAAGGCTGGTAGGGCACCGATACTGGTACTAGTATTGGCACTCATTAATCACTTCTTCAAACCATTTGTGTAGCTAAAGCAATGTTTGCATATAATCTTTGTAAACTAAATATCCAACAAAACGTAACCCTCAGTTTGTCACATTCTAATGACAAAAACTGTTAGCTATAGAGTAAGATGTGACACGACTAAGTTATTTGAATGACAAAGCAGCAGCTCAAGTAAGCAGGCGTGCAAATTTTTTTCTCTCTTTAATTGTTTTTTTTCCTGCATCAGTTCAGGAGGCAAAAAAAGGAAAGAAAACTGAAATACTCACTTGTCCAAAACAAAGTACAGGTCAAATCCTCCATAGCAGGAAGAGCCGGCTTCCCTCTCATCAAAGCTTTGTCCTGCAGTGCCAACCACCAGCACCACCACAACAATCCCCACTTCCACGCCAAGCAGGACCAGCCTGCACCAGCGTCGGGACATCCCTTATAATTTGATAGACAGCCTGGTCCCTCGTATGACTTTAGGGGAATGTAAACATGAGTGCTCTCCAGTTTTTCCCCTTAGGACTAAGGATCAGCTGCAGGCATGCTGTGAAAAGTATGAACGCGTCTGGAGTCAGGCTACGATCTCCTCAGCAACAGATGTGAGCATGGAGGAGGGGGAGTGACGGCTCGGATGTCCTTCCTTCTCGTTCCACGCACTTGAGCTTGTCAACAAATCGGTGCCATAACAGAACATTGAGTTACATAAAGCGGTAACACACATTTGGTGATCTAATGCAGGGGTTGGCAAACCACAATATTGAAAGAGCCATAATGGATCGAAAAAAAAAAAAAAACATGTCTGGAGCTGCAAAAAATGAAATCTTTACATAAACATTATAAGCAACACATACTATATATATCTATATATACCGAAAAATGTTACGAAGTGTTGTGTCATGTTTGTCCACCGACAGATGCCGTGTATTTTTCCATTATCAAACATTTTTGAAAAGATACGAGGGAGCCACCAGGGAGTGCCAAAGAGCCGCATGCAGCTCCAGAGCCGCTGGTTGCCGACCCCAGTCGTGTAGGAAGTATTGATTGTCTATACCCCATTTTTTAGCTGAAAGCTCCTTATGTGGCGCATGCAAATACGTGTATTTCTTAAACACCCTCAAACAAACTCTTCTTTTTTCATCCTTTTTGGTGTATGGTTTGGCGATTGAACTGTACTTGAAACAGGCCTTTTCTTACTTTCACTATTTTCATGCTACACTGACAAATCAAACTTGGGGACGAACATGAAATCACTCACCAACTCCATCCCCCCTCCTCCCCAGTCCTGCTTCCTAATTTTAAAATTTAGTAGGAAACTGACAGAGATGGGAGTTAGCTCACACCTTGTAGAATGGATTACGGACTACCTGACAGGCAGAACCCAGTATGTAAAACAGGGGGGCTGTACATCGGACACTGTGGTTAGCAGCACAGGATCTCCGCAGGGGACCGTGCTGTCTCCGTTCCTATGCACCCTGTATACGTCGGAATTTCAGTACAACTCTGAGTCCTGCCACGTGCAGAAGTTTGCTGATGACAGTGCTATCGTGGGATGTATCAGAAGTGGGCAGGAGGAGGAGTACAGGAAATTGATTCAGAACATTGTCCAATGGGAGCGATGCAAACCACCTGCACCTGAACACTACCAAGACCAGGGAGATGGTGGTGGACTTCAGGAGCACTAGAACTCACCCGGTTCCTGTAACCATCAAAGGAGAATGTGTAGAATTTGTCCAGACCTACAAATACCTGGGTGTGAAGCTGGACAATAAACTGGACTGGACTGCCAACACAGAAGCTCTATGTAAGAAAGGTCAAAGCCGACTTTACTTCCTCAGAAGGCTGGCGTCCTTCAACATCTGCAAAAAGCTCCTGAAAATATTCTATGAGACTGTTGTGGCAAGCGCCCTCTTCTATGCGGCAGCGTGTTGGGGAGGCAGCGTCAAGAAGAAGGATGCCTCTCGTCTAAATGAACTGGCGAGGAAAGCGAGCTCTGTTGTGGGCACAGACCTGGACAGCCTGACAACAGTAGCTGAGAGACGGGCACTGGAAAAGCTGCGGTCAATCATGGACAATTCATCACATCCACTACACAGCATTATCTCCAGACAGAAGAGCAGCTTCAGCGACAGACTGCTGTCACAGTCTTGTACCACGGGCAGACTGAGGAGATCTTTTCTTCCTCATGCCATGAGGCTCTTTACCTCCACCCGGCGGAGTAAAGGCCCACTTTAAACCACACCCCCAACATTGCATATTACCGTATTTTTATTGCAGTGTGTATTCTGTGTAGCACGATCTAGATACTCTATATAACACGCTACATTGGGTATCAACATGTCACATTGGGTATATGTGTATTGTATTCTTTTTGCTTTATTATTGTTTTGTTCTCCAGCGCAGGGATGCTGCTGGAAGTGTGAATTTCTCTGCGGGGATGAATAAAGTATCTATCTATCTATCTATCTATCTATCTATCTATCTATCTATCTATCTATCTATCTATCTATCTATCTATCTATCTATCTATCTATCTATCTATCTATCTATCTATCTATCTATCTATCTATCTATCTATCTATCTATCTATCTATCTATCTATCTATCTATCTATCTAATGTGTTGCGCATCCCAAATAGATTTGCTAGAAGTAAAATAAAAGCAGATAGGCACAATGGGAAAAAATATACAAAACCTTTTTTATCTTAGTTGGGCATTGTAACCACATACTTAATAGAGAAAATATTCTACTTTCAACCTTTTTAAGGACATCTCAAACGATGCACCCCGCCTTTAAAGAAAATATTTAAATCGTCAATAAATATTTTTCCTTAATATTACATTTATCTAATGGCACTGTACCATTCCTTTGATTTCAGGTTTCTGTTTTTAAAATCCAATCAATCCAAATTTATTCTTACAACAATTTCTATACCCAAAAGTGCAAGTACTGTATAAAAACATTCAATGTACATTAAAAAAATACACTCTCCTTTCTCGCACAGAAAGGGAGGCACAGTCAAATATACAAACACACAAACATTGTGGAGGGGAAACATGGCAAAGCACAGATCAACCATGTGAAGAGAGGAACTAAATGGCCACTAGATGGTAGCTGACACTCATATCTGCACAAGGCTACTGTTTTTGTTTTTATAAGCTAGACCGCAAATAGCAAACTGAAGGTTTGGAAGACAGAGTCCTTCCATAAAATTAAAAATCAAGTTGTAAAAACATCAAAATGGAAAACCATCTTCTGTTTTCTGACATTCTACAAGATTTTTTTAAAAATATCCCTTTATAACAAATGTTATAGTGAAATGTCATATTATGTATTTGGCAGTTTAGGATTTCAGAACTAGTTATGAGTCAATGTGTTCTGAATACAATAATGTGAGTAAATTATGCATTCATTCATCAATGCTCTTTAAAACAGATAATCGAATGTGTCTTGTTATAACCGTGTCTAAATTTATGATTTTGGTTTGGTGGTTATATTTAATACAAACATATCTTCTAGAAATACACCTGATAAAAAAAAGTTTACTGGCGCCAATATTAAGCAATAATGACAATAATACTGTCACATAATGGCTAATAACAAAATACAGTATCTTAAATTAGGTCAACCTAAGGGAATTTTGTAATTAATAAAATGTTCAATTATTTTTTTTCTCAGGACGACTGCCTAGCTCTGCAACGATATGTTTTTTTTTTTAACTCAAAACCAACATTTGTTTTTCTATTGTCTGCTAATAAATTAAACACGCTTTATAAGCTAAGAAAATGGGTTAAGGTTTCTTTTAATAACGTATAATTTTATGTCAATTATTCAATGTTCTTTCATACATAAATCGTTTTTTTTTTCAATAACCAGTTATTGATTTATTTACTAAGTTACCAGGCAGTGTCAGTATTGTCATAATAAATATATAATGATCATAAAGCTTTGACTATTTTACTGGCCCATCAAAGTTATGACAAGTTACCTGTGTGTCAGGGTAAATCTTGGATTCCTGCATCAGTGAGTGTATCAGATTTTGCCCATTTATATATTTTTGTGGGAAATAAATGCATTTCTGTACCGTTAATGAAAGAAGTTATTTTACCTTACCTGCCCAACGGAAAGCGGAGTCAGCCAACTTCATGGGCCTTTTACCAACCTCTTCTTGGACGTTACCGCCACCTAGCGGCGGACATGGCAAGTTTAGTTTCCAACGTTAGTTTTGGTGTCGATTTTAAAAGCAAATTCAAAATGACTTTAAGTTGATTTTAAGGTTGTTAACATAAGAGATTAAATTTATTTTGTCATTATGAATCACCACAAGCAAAAGTCACCCGTTTTAGGTGTTCCACCAGCTGCTCCTGGTTTAGCTCATGATGGTTAGCCAAATGCTAATTAGCAGCCAGAAGTCGGCTACTAACCAGGCTAACTAAATCCTAACTAAGCCAGGTACGTAAAAACGTTATTGTACCATCCACAAAATCTAATTTGATTCACTAAACTTTACATTGTATTCATAATTAAACAAATGCGACAAAACTCTGCTGCATTTGAGCTAACCGCAAGTACCCTAGCACATTTGCATTCCTATATATATTCCTATATTTTTAATGTTGCATTGTGGGAGTTACAGGAGTAATTTACAATAAATTCAAGATTTTAAAATACTATGTAATTTAATTGTTGACATTTTTGAGACCTTTAAACTGTTGTTTTTTTGTCTTTAAAAGATAACGCAAACTATGTAGGAAAAATGCACATATTTCCCTTTTTTCAATAGCACAAAGGGAAAAGTGCATGCACAGCAAGTACACTATAATGGCAAACTCATGCTGCTGTGCTCCACATCTGGATCGGCTATAGTTTTTGTTCCAAGAGTTGGAGTGAAACAGATGTTAGTGATCATTATTGAAATGATGGGATATTTGCTTACAAATAGTATTGTTTTGCTTCTGCGATAAGTGTCTGTGGTACGCATGAGGTTTGTAAAAAAAAAAAAAAAAAACTTTGTGTTTTTAAAGATACACTTAAAACCCTAATTACAAGCCAACAGATTACCCCACATGACAAAGTCTCAATCAGCATGCCGACAAAGAGATCCTGCCGTTGTTGTTCTTTGTTCAGTGCTTAAGAAAAGAGGATGCTTGCCAGGAACAAGTCATTGCTGCTTCATCAATTATAATGTTCCCGTTGACATCGCCCTGAGCATCTGACAGTTCCTGACCTGTCCTTAAGCAACTTTGCTTTTCATTGGATTCCATGTGGCTTTTTTACTCTTTCTCATTTTATTTTTCTTCCCTTTAGCAGATAACGGTTTATTGTGTGTAGTGAGCAGTCCTGTTGATCTGGTGTAAAACAAATTTTTAAGTGCAGTAAGATTTTTTTTGTTACTGACTTGTGTGTATTGTGCAAAACATGAAATATGTATTGATAGAAAAATCTTGGTAGCCATCATTGACTGCTATTTCAGGGATACCCCGCGAGCCAAAAAATTACTTTTCCAATTACGAAGTCTCATGCTGTTTCGGGTTTCCTTTCCGCTCGTGACTTCCTGTAAGTTCCAACACACAGCACCACTCTTCTCCACAAGTAGTTGCCTGGAGACTGGAGGTCACTCAGGCCAATCGGAAGCAGTGGTCGGTGCCTGTAAAAGGCCACTAGCTTCAAAAGTGCACTGCTGAGTTAAAACTCATTTACACTCACCATTTGCGTGAGTGAATTCACTGGGGGGGATAAATGGCTCATTAGATTTTTTTTTCATTGTGATTTTTCACCGCCATGTCACAGTGAAAATGAGATATTAAGAAGGGAAGTCTAGTAAGCATTTAGGCTTAACTCGAGGGACATGTGGAAAAAAAATGAAATAGTTGGCATGATCTTCGAATTTAGTAATCTGACTGCCACACCACTCACAAGTAGGTTTTTTTTAGTCTCGGTTTTAATTGCCCTTGTTAGATTTGATGACACTCAGGTCCATTTCAGCCAACTGTGAACATAACATTTTTTTTAATTTTTCTTCAAATTGTCATGATTTGTTTCGACTATCCATCCATCCATTATCTTCACCACTTATCCTCAACAGGGTCGCGGGGGTTCTGGAGCCCATCCCACCTATCTTTCGGCAGTGGCCAGCGGAGACCCTTAACTGGTTGCTAGCCAGTCACAGCAATTGAAAACATTATGTACATTTTAGTATAATTTAAGTCAGGACAGTCATTGTACCCTTGTCGATTATTCTTCAGCAGATAATATTGAAGACTTCTTTCTTCTTTTGTTTCTGATCTTCATTAGATAAAACTATGTTAATGAATAAAATCCGGTCTATGCTGTATTTAAAAAAAATCAAATATTTTTTTACCTTATTCCTGGAACTCTCTTATATTAGTCAACAAATTTTAGTTTTTGTGGATTGAAGAAAATAGTTTTCGTTTATTTTTGTAAATGGATTTTACATTAATAACCAGGTTAAATATACTTAGCCTTAACACTAACACCACTCTAACCTTAACCTACCCTAACACTTACCTTCTAACCTTCTTACCCTAAGCCTAGCCCTAACACTAACTCTGACCCTAACCCTAAACCTAACCAATGCTAACCATAACCCCTAATTCCTAGCCACACACATTCAAAGTCACAGATGTTCTAGTGTGTAACATGCAGATGACGAACCCAAGTAGGAGACCGTATGTCCTATACATTTTGATTTGATGTTTGATCCATTGATAGACTTGTCAATTTTTTAATAGATTGCTAAATATTTAGTTAGCAGCACCTCTGTACTACAGTAGCTCAGGAGGTAGAGCGGTCGTCTTGGGATCAAGAGATCGCAGTTTGAATCCCGGCTCCTCCGTGTTACATGTCAAGTGTCCCTCGGTAAGACACTGACCCCCTAATGCCCCCAATAACATGGCTGCATGGCCGCTATTGGTAAATGTGAAGCACATTGTAAAGCGCTTTGGGAAGTCTTCATTGACTTGAAAAGCGCAATATAAATGCAGATCTTTTTATTTTTATTTTTAAACGTCATTGGGGGACAATAATAATGTCCAAAACCAACTGTTTTCCCCCTTTGTTTAAATCAGGTGACTTAAAAGGGCATCTAGTTTTACTTTTTTTAATTTCAATTTTATCAGTAATCAAAAATCAGTTATGTAAAAGATGGACGGATTCCTCTTTAAACTCAACATGAACTTTGTTTATGTACAGAACACGAAATAGCTTCTTCACTTGCCTACAAACATCTTTTTAGACTCTACGCGGTCTGTCTACCGTAATAACTTGTCTGCTGCGCAGGCTCGATCAATTACCGTCTATGACAAGTAAATTTACCTAAATGATTCATTATTCCATATTGTCAAAGACGTTTTTAATTGTAATCAACCAATGTCCTTTTTTAAAATACAGGGACATTTTATGATACCAAAATTGAACAGGAAAAAAATCTATATTTTAGTTCTGTAACGTTGCATTATATATTTCAAGTGTTTGTTGTAAAATCTTCATCTTACATGCTATCTGACAGTAGGTGAGTGACATCAAATGTGTGTCCTGCAGTGAAGGGTGGCGTGTGTGTGCGTGTTTTACTGTGTCTGCGTGTGCACACGGTCCTGAATGTCCACTAATCTCTGCAGCAGAATGGAGACCTGAAAGAGGAAAAAAACACAGCTCTTTTAGATTATAACACTGTCCAAAATTCTTTGACATACGTTATTCTCTTTCAAGAATCTCCATTTCATAACTGATTTGATTTGTGATTGGTTGACAGTCATTTTTAAATCATGTTTTTTGCTTCGGCATATCTGTTTTTATTCTGTTTGCGGATCTGTCATACGGCTGACTGGGAGCACACAGGGGAAAAACTTCAAAATGTGGATGATGAGATTGATTACAAGGATCCCTGCAAAGCAGGTAATAGCATTTTTTTTCTCCTTCTTGAATCCTATGTGTAATTTCATCTGTTTCAGTCAATATTCAAGCACACTTTTAGAACTGAGTTCTTCTGTTCAGAATTTGTGCACTTTGTGAGTTTTAAAACTAATAATATTAACAAGTATTCCATCATTCCGATACCTAGTTTAATCCCATTATGTACACTTGCACATAATGGGATTGTCTGTGAAAACTGCATCACATTTTTTGCTTTGATAATGGCTATTTTTTTAACTCCCTTTGTGTGTTTTATTCTACACTCTGTTTAGAATTATAATCGAGTCATGTTTACTTGTATAACCCTTGATTACAAAAAGTCTCAAAGGGCTGCACCGACCACCATTACATTAGATTACATCCACTGATCTGAAACCTACATTTATACAAATTATAAAAACACTGTTTCCAATAGATAATCCCTGTTTTGCAATTTCAAAAGAAACTAACCAAAACTATTTACCTTAAATACAATTTGAGATAGCACATCGACAATAACAGACACGTAGATAGCAATATTTCCAAAATAATGACAATAATCCTGTCACTAATTGTAACTGTAAAGTAACTAACCAACCGACAAACGATTCATGATTTTAAAAAGACTGCGCAATTAGTTAGTTAACACATAATCTCGAGCTTTTTCAAGGTTCTTTTTCACCTGTGACTTCCTGTAAAAGAAATAAATGTAAAATTGCACTCAGTCTCCTCCACAGTAGTTGCCAGGAGACAGGAGGTCGCTGAGGTCAGGCTTGACCGGCGGTGGGTGCCTGTAAAACTCCCTCATGCTGAATTGAGGAAAACAATCAAACGCACTCTTTGTTTGCATGAGTAATTTTACTTTTTGAGGGGGTTACAACCGGCAAATGACATTTTGTTATTACAAAATAAACGTGCTGTCTTAACAATCTTAGGTTGTGTGAATGGTCACATTAGTGGAAATAAATGTACTGTATTTTCTAGACAATAAGGCAAACCTAAATATAGGACACACCTTCAAAAATAGTATTTTTTAAATGTATTTTTTTTTTATTAGTTACTTGAATTTTTAAATCTGTATTTTTTAGTTAAATTAAAATCTTTGCCAAGGCAAAGATATGTTGTTTTACGTTTGTCTTTGCGAACTGCTAGGAAATGTTGGCGAATAATGGTGGACTAAGGAAACACACATCTGTATTTCTATAAAAAGGTAGATACAAATGTTATAACAACTTTCTGTAATTATGTACACATATTATAATGTATGTTCATGTATGCATATTCAAGGAGAAGGTCAGAAGGTAAAGCTCTCATCTCATCTCCAAGAGTTCACAGGTTTGATTCCCAGCTCCTCTTTGTTATATGTCGAAGTCTCCTTTGGCAAGACACTGAATCCCTAATGCCCCCGATAAGCAGGCAGTTGCCTTGCATGGCTGATGCCGCTATTGGTATGTGAGTGTGTGAATGGGTAAGTTTGAAGAACATTCTAAAGCGCTTTCGAAGGTCTGCAATGACCTGAAAAGCGCTATATAAATGCAGACCATTTACATTCACAGTATATATAAGGGGGACACCATAAAGTGCATGAAATTAAAATTTATTTTATGGATGAGGCGGCATTAAAAACATCAGAAAATATAGAAAATGTATTTAATAGAACATAAACTATCATCAAATCTTGTTTAATCACTAGAATAAATTCATTCATAAATGGTTACCATATCCAGTGCATTTATTAGGTTTTTAATTTACAAAGGCGATTGCACAGGAGGCCAATTTGTGATTTTATTCCTCACTGCTGTTTGTTGTTTTGACTCTTATGCACTGTTTACTTTATGTCACTATAGGCCAATTATGTTGCTCTTCTTTGATTTTCACACACATTAGGGTGGTTCTGATTTTTGTAATCTAGGAGATTTAACAAAAATAAATTGCTCAAGAGAAGGCTTTTAGAACAGATTTGGAATTTGGCATTGTAAGGGTTTTTCTGTGTTCAGTCGTCTCCTGTTCTCCTAGCAAGTTCAAAATCCATTGACGTCTTCTCTCTTTATTTTGAGTGTCTTAAAAACTATACATTTATTAGTTGCATTTCATTGTAATTATTCACTCCCATTTTCAGGCCTGTTTTTCTTTTTTAGGTGTGCCATATGGTCTGGAATATACAGTACATGTTTTAAACTTTCTGTTTAGAATAAAGGTTCAATGTTATCCAGTATGATAACAGTACAGCAGTAAAATGTGTAAGATCTGCACTAG
Source organism: Urocampus carinirostris (assembly GCF_059441175.1). Classification (NCBI taxonomy): domain Eukaryota; kingdom Metazoa; phylum Chordata; class Actinopteri; order Syngnathiformes; family Syngnathidae; genus Urocampus; species Urocampus carinirostris. The sequence goes on along the minus strand of NC_142364.1, from coordinate 19,653,804 downwards.
TTTAAATTTGTTTCTAAGAGAGGATATGTGCCAAAGGAATTGTTATTTATACATTGCTTTACTATAAATCTTCATTTTGTCCTTCATACTTGTAGCTGCATTTTTGGGAGACATTGCCTTGGATGAAGAAGAACTCCTCATGTTTAAAGACAGCCTCAAAGCAGAAAGTGCCCGGCTAAATCGGACATCAGGTATAATATTTAAGGATGCTCTAATAGAATAACACAGAATATATCTGGTATTGGACACTGATACCACTTAACCGGCCTGTGATCACTTGAATGAATTGTTCCAATTGTTGAGCCAGATTGGGTCAAAAACTTAGTGATCCACGATTTGATGAACGATTTGCCCACCACGACCCCAGTTTTGTTTTGAACAAAATGTTTCATTTTTTGAGGGTAGTTTTATACATATTTTGTTGCTTTAAACAAAGTTTCTCATGCTGAATTTTTGTAACTGGTTTCTTTATTTTATTTTCTTAATATTGTAATACCACTTTTATGGTAGGGTTGTTTTGTACAGTATGATTTAATCTGATTTTTGTAAACCAAACTTGGTGTTACGGCTTATTTGCAACCCACTATTTTTAGTCTCCACTGTACATTCCAAAAATGTTTTTTAACAACAATTTTTATTCAATAAAATTGATCATTCTTGGCCAACTCTAAAATAGCCTTTTTAAAAGCTATTTAGGTTTCATCTTAAAGCAAAACAAAGCATGGTTTGGGTGTGCTTTGAAAATTACAGTTAAAAATAACACTCATCATTGCTCGTACCCCTTCAATTTTCTGTTGAAAAAGTTTGGACACGTCTGTAATGAACAAATTACATGATTTTGGAAGGTTAAGAAAATTTCTGGATTAAAAATAATAATTAGAAAATTGGGAATTTTTCTGTATAAAACTACCAAATATTGAGGGTTGTTTATGCAACAGAATCTAAAAGGTTTTATCACATTAACAGAGTGGAACGCTCCACCATATTGGGTTATTTAGGATAGGATATGATAGGATAGAATAGAATAGAATAGAATAGAATAGAATAGAATAGAATAGAATAGAATAGAATAGAATAGAATAGATGCCCTGTGTCTGGCTGGCAACCAGTTCAGGGTGTCCCCTGCCCACTGCCCGAAGATAGCTGGGATGGGCTCCAGCACCCACGCGACCCTACTGAGGATAAGCGGTTCAGACAATGAGTGAATGAATGAATGAATGACTGAAGAATAGAATAGTCAATTCAAGTCAATTCATGTTTATTTGTATAGCCCTTAATAATCACAAGGAGTCTCAAAGAGCTGCACAAACCACAGATGATTGCAAACCACAGACTATTATTACACCATCCCCTGATCTAGAACCTACATGAAGGCAAGGAAAAACTCAAAAACCTCAACATGAGGAAAAGGAAGAAATCTTGAGAAGGGACTGCACATGAGGTGATCCCTCTTCATCTTTGTTTACAGCGGCATCAATTGTTTACAATCAGATTAGATGAGACACTCCAGGAAAAACATGCAATAAAATACTTAAAGAAAAAAAATATATATAAAAGAATATTGGCGTAGCTAGGCATCTAAAATAATCATTACATGATTTTTGCCTAATTCTTAGATTTGGAGTTTGAATATTTGTCGTCTCCCTTATTGATGCAACCCATATTTCCATCGATATATATCTTTTTCAAATTTGGTTGTCTACTAATTTTGTCACTTATCCTTTTTCACATTCCCTGTAGTTAACATCACTTCCAATAAGATCAGTATTAAGAGAGCAGCAGTGAGGCAGCGCTATCGTCGGCATAACTGCGGAAGGAGGAGGAGGGCAGCCACCTCCAGGTCTGAGCGGATTTGGCCTGATGGCCTCATACCGTATTTGATCAGCGGTAATTTCAGCGGTAGGTTCTGGCTGAGGAGGACTGCCACATCTTGGAACAGTCAAACTCTGATTTAAAGTTCCTTTGCAGGTAGTCAGCGGGCCATTTTCCGTCAGGCCATGCGCCATTGGGAGAAACACACTTGTGTAACGTTCACGGAGAGGACCACTGAAGAGAGCTACATTGTTTTCACATACAGACCTTGCGGGTAAACTGGAGGACCTTTTACCTATTCCAGACAAGATTACATGCAGTTTAGAAACTATAGATGTAAAAAATATTCTCCCTGCAGGTGTTGTTCTTATGTGGGAAGGAGAGGCGGCGGCCCCCAGGCCATCTCAATAGGAAAGAACTGTGATAAATTCGGCATTGTGGTTCATGAACTTGGCCACGTGATCGGTTTCTGGCACGAACACACAAGACCAGACCGGGACGAGCATGTGAGCATCAACAGAGACAACATTCAGCAAGGTATTTCATCTAGGTTTACATTAATAAAACTGGACCTGACACCCTTGAGCAGTGCTTCTAAGTGTGCCTAAGATTTAAATAAATGCAGTTTGAAAAGAAGCATGTTATAACCATTTAAAATGAATCAATACATGATTTCGTTATTTCAGGAGGATTGTACGTAAAACTAATGTTATACTTACTGGCCTACACTTTTATACACAAACATAAAGGGACACTGTGTAATATTTGACCAGTAAATGTTGCTGTAATGTGTAGTACAACCAAGTGAAATATATATGGCGCTGTGTACTGGTATGTGTATATCTATATATGTTCCGTATGTATATACTGTATGGTGTTCCTTGTATATGAACAATGAATGCAATGAATATTGTTTTTCCCCCACTAAATAATTAACAATGTCCCTTTGACTTAAAATAACCCCTTAAAAAGTCGTTTAAATTGAAATTTAAAAATTTTGTTTAAAAAGGTTAAATAAAATGGCAATTATATCAAAATAAAAACAAGTTAAAAAGAAATATACATAATTTTGTCTGAACCTAAAAAGTGTGTTAGCTGCTTTTCAAAATCTATATTTGTGCCTTTTTTAATGCATGTTACAAGTACTTAGCTGAAAAATCTATTAGCATGGTAAACATTTTTTTTGAATGGGTTGATAATAAAAACAACTGCTTTAAAATGTTCCTACTATGTGCACATCAACAGGACAGGAGTACAACTTCCTGAAAATGGAACCGGGCGAGGTTGACTCACTTGGCGAAGTGTACGACTTTGGCAGTGTGATGCATTACGCCAAGAATACATTCTCCAGGTTTGTTCAAAATTATCCACGAATCAATGGTACAGCCAATCTGCAATCAAAAGTATATTTGCCATCGGCCACTTCAACATCATTCACAAATGAACCTCACGAGTATCCAGTACATGTTTTTCCCCTCGTTACCCGATTTTTATTGCAAGTCATGTAGGAAAGCTAGACTAAATAAAAGCCTTTTGTTGCATAATTTGAGCTGGAGTGGCCGTTTTTACCTCTGGCATTCAGCAGCGTGCTCCGCTAAACTGGCTGGCAAAGGCCAAAAGCCTCCATTCAAAGCCCTGTGTTTGCACATGCCTGCCATTCATGGCCGTATCACCATGGGAACAACATGAGTAAGCCCTGAACCAACTGAGAGATTATTAAATGATTATCAATACATTTATAAGGGCCACTGGGTATATTTGTATAAATTTGATTATGACTCACTCTGGTCGTCTTTTTTCCCCACAGAAGTGTCTTCTTGGATACAATCTTGCCCCGTTATGATGTTAATGGAGTTCAACCTTCTATTGGGCAGAGGCTCCGGCTGAGCCAAGGCGACATTGCACAAGCGCGAAAACTCTACAAATGCACAAGTAAGATTTCATTTTCGTGCCGTTTATAATAATCACATTTCTACTATCGATAAAACATTTTTTTTTGCCAGAATGCGGGGAAACTTTGCAAGACAGTGCTGGAAACTTCTCCTCCCCTGACTTTCCCAATGGCTACTCTGCATATGTTCACTGTGTTTGGCGGATCTCCGTCACCCCTGGAGAAAAGGTGAGATCCACATAGGAGAGAAGTTGAAAAATGTACAGTTAAGTTAAGTTACTGCTCACCTTGCACAATGTCTGACCATTTCCTTTTTTCTGCAATATGATATCTATGTTTGCACCAATGCATATGCTGACTATTTTTTGCACTATGATGACTTTGCACCAAATGCAATATTGCACAACCCTTACGATACCAACGGTATCACGACAACACTGTATGTAACATCCCACATGCCGACATTTCTTGTGTAAATACCATATAAATTATAACTATAGCCTTATCCCCCTTGTTTTATAACCTTATCCTCTCTGTTCCTTTATCTTCTTGGCTCATACCTCACTGTGAATGTGTAAAACTGGAGTGTCATGCCCAATTTCGTTGTCACAATATGTTAACCCATTTTGTAACAATGACAATAAAGGTATATTCTATTCTATTCTATGTAGCTATTCTTTTCTTTCAGATTGTCCTGAATTTTACCGCAATGGATGTCTTCAAGAGTCACTTGTGCTGGTATGACTACGTGGAAGTTCGGGATGGCTTTTGGAAAAAAGCTCCACTGAAAGGTTTTTAATAGTGAAGAATAAGATCAGGGGTGTGTAAACTACTGCCCAGGGCAACATACGGCCTCTTGGGCTTTTGGATCTGGCCCGCTAAATGGAAATGATTAAAATATAATGACAATTTGTATGAAATGATAAAAGAAACGTCCTAAAAATGTTGATTTGGTGCTACTCTTGTCCTTAATGTCCCTTTGTGTGAAGCAGCAAATTTGAGACCGTATTTAATTTCTTTTCCTCCTGGCGCTTCTGCCAAATCTTTGTACCCACTGCGTCACCTGACTCAAAAAGATTGCCCACCCCTGAATAAAATGATGATGCTTGACTCGTTTTGAGACGGCAATGTGATTTACCCTGTTAGGTCGTTTCTGCGGGGACAAAATCCCAGATTCCATCATCTCAAGCGACAGTCGTCTTTGGGTTGAATTCAGGAGCAGCAGCAGCTGGGTTGGAACAGGTTTCTCAGCTGTCTATGAAGGTACACGATGTGGCCGCACGTGTCATCTTCTGCTAGGCTGAAACATTGCTATCCACTCTCCTGCACAGCTATCTGTGGTGGGGAGATGGAGAGTGACAACGGACGAATTCAGTCCCCCAATTATCCCGATGACTACCACTCCAATAAGATGTGTGTGTGGAAAATCACAGTGGCAGAAGGTTACAAAGTTGGTCTTTCTTTCCAGTCGTTTGAGGTAAAATACAAAATTGAGGCCACGGTGGTATTTATTTTATGTACCGAAGGTTCTGTACTATACAATTGTCTTTTGTTATATTTTTTTTCATATATAAAGAAAACCAAGAAGGCACATGGAATTATAGCTAATGTAAGGGCTAGGGCTGCACAATGTATTCAAAAGTTACGCAGTTGCAGATTCATTGATCAGCTGGAATATCTTACTGTACACAATTCCATAACATTGAATGCAACAGGAATCAAACTCAGATCGTTGGATTTTATACACTAGACCACTAGGAATACAGACGACATGTTATATTTGATCTCATCATCACATAATTTTCAGTCACGGTACCAAATTGTTGATGTTATTATTGGGCCGGGCTGTGGAAATATTGTCATACATTAAACCGGTCTATAGCACAGCCGACTTGCAAAGACTTTTACAAAGCATATGAGATTCGCAACTGAATGAGGAAAACGGCGTTGTAGGAAGTAATTTGGTCCTCCTGAAAAATATAAATAAACACATGTATTCAAAAGGTTTTTCACTGAAAATGCTTAGTTTGAGCTGAGAAAAGGTGAAGTAACTTTCTCTCTACTCTAATGTATTTGGTATGTGACTAAAAATAACGTCATGACGAGATTAGACCTAATGCCTTTCATGTGTTGTCTGTATCCCTACTGGTCTTTTTAATAGGAGCTGTCACTTTCCCGGCTGTGATCCAAATTCGATTCCCATTGCATACACTGTTATGCAACTATGAATACCCATCCATCTCCCTAGTGCCTGGTGGTTAGAAATTGGGGCTTACTGTTGCTATCTGTTTTGATCCCCATCGCCGCTATTGTTACGCATTTGTGGTCAGCGATAAGATCATTTTATCCAATTAGCAGCACAAATATGGTAAAGCATTTTGTCCGCACATAAGACGCAGCGGATTATAAAACGCACGTTCAAATGTCTTGCCAATTTGGGGTTTCTGACTGTCTTTATGGTCCTGAAAATGTGGGACACTAAATACTTTTGAGCTGTATGGTTCTTGTTGTATTATTGGATCATGTAGATTTGTTCATTTTTCTTCTGGCACGCAGTTGGTATTATCAGTGTTTACTTTTCTACCGGTGCTTTTGACTGCAGCTTGAAAGTCACGACAGCTGCGCTTACGACTATGTAGAAGTGAGGGACGGAGGATCTGCGGACAGCCCACTTCTTGGACGCTTTTGCGGCTTTGACAAGCCAGATGACATCAAAAGCAGCACCAACCAACTTTGGCTCATGTTTGTGTCTGACGTCTCGGTCAACAAGGCCGGGTTCTCTGCCAATTTCTTCAAAGGTCTCTGTCGCACATACCAACCATTCCTGCAGTTTTCTTTCCAAAACAAACTACGAATACATCCCTGCTGTTTACTTTCCAGAGATAGACGAGTGTGCCAAACCCGATAATGGTGGCTGTCAGCAGCACTGTCTGAACACTCTGGGCAGCTACAAATGTGCATGCGATCCTGGATATGAACTGGCTGCAGACTGGTCCAGCTGTGAGAGTGAGCACTCAACTCCTTTATTGATGATAAATATGACGGTCAAAAAGAAATAATCAACCGAATTATTTGATGTGAAACGTTAAAATGTCAATTGCTTTCCAAAAATTCAGCAAACGCAGTGATTTTTGCCAATCACTAATTGTGTGAACTCCAACACATTGTTGCGCCTACAACCGTGTACTGTGTATCGTCAGGACCCTTCATTAATGTGTTTTTGTTTTCCTGCCACCTTCCCGATAATAGAAATTTTAGGTTTATTAGGTCAATCTCGTTTTAAAAAACGTAATTATAAATAAGTCCGTTCACTTCAAATATCTGGTATATAACGTAACTGGAAAATAGAAGCAATTGTTTTTCTTTTCAACTTTTAGTTCCGATTACAAGTGTAGTCTTTCGAAAAAAAAAACGCAAGATCGGTGCAAAATACAAATGTATTTTCTCCCTGGGATGACCTGGTTTATAAAACAGAGAAGAATTTAGCCAGTGTAGTCAGTTTATCGCATCCGTGTCTTAAACGCTATTGTCCAGCAATTTGTTCAGAGGGTGAATAACGCTACACATGTATAGTACTCTACACGGCGTTGGTGGTATAGTGGTGAGCATAGCTGCCTTCCAAGCAGTTGACCCGGGTTCGATTCCCGGCCAACGCATAATCTTTTTTCCCTAAATGTATTTTTTTTCTTCTTACTTTTATCAATACATGGATTACAACATGCTTGACCGCATAACACTTAGTTGGTATCAGGCTACCAAATATTTAGCAAAATTTATTGAGGAAGAAACCGCAGTTTATAAAGTGACCGCTAGAGAGAGACATTTTGTTAAATCTGAATTTTGGTCCATTCTCACAAATCAAGTCAAGTCATGTTTATTTGTACATCCCTTAAACACAGACTACAGACTATTATTACACCATCCCGTGATCTCAAACCGACATGCAGAAGGAAAAACTGAAAACCTCAGCATGATGAAATTAAGAAACCTTGAGAAGGGGCTGCACATAAAGTAATCCCCCTGCCGATCGAAATTTAGAGGGCTGAACATTCCACTGCACCTGGTTCCGAATGAAGATCGCTCTCGAACCTGCGTATCTTTCCTTTGCTCTTGGGATCACTCGTAGAACAGAACTTTCCGAGCGAAAGCCACAAGCAGGAACATGGAGGGGAATAAAATCTGAAAGATATGAGGGGGCAAATTCATGGATTATTTTATATAATACCAACAGAACCTTAAAATCACATCTTGAACTCCAATCCATCCTTTCAAGGTACCAGATTTTCTCTCTCGTTTATAAGGGTTAGAAACTGCAGTTGCTATAGCGACCACAAGAGAGAGACATTTTGCTAAAACTGAGATTTGGTCCGGTGTCAGGCATTTTGTAAAGACATCCCATTCACTTCGTCTACTAATCCTTACTACTTTCTCATAACGTGCAATTATAAGTATCATCTAAACTCAACAACTTCAATAGATAAACTGATTTATTTCATTGTAATATACTGAAAGATGCTTCTAATAATTTGGCTGCAGTTCCCAAGAAACGGGCTTTTAGACGTATTGTTATATGTCGAGATGTATGTAAAAGTAATATGGAAGCACAACCCACATTTTATGTCACATGACTGTAAAATTCTAACATAACCATTCCCCTCCATCAGCAACAGCCTGTGGTGGCTTCATCACTAAAATGAACGGCTCCCTTAACACCCCAGGCTGGCCGAAAGAATACCCGTCCAACAAAAACTGTTTGTGGCAGTTGGTGGCACCCATCCAGCACCGCATCACTCTAGTGTTTGATGTGTTTGAAACAGAAGGCAACGATGTAAGTGAACAATTGATTTGCAGCGTGAAACACATCATTGTTAATGGAAACGCTGGTGCCCACCAGGTGTGTAAATACGATTATGTGGAGGTGCGGAGTGGCGCCAATGCCGACTCGAAGCTGCATGGAAAGTTCTGCGGAGTGGAAAAACCGGAGGCAATCGTTTCGCTGCGCAACAATATGAGGGTTGAGTTCAAGTCTGACAGCACTGTCTCCAAGAGAGGATTCAAGGCTCGCTATTTTTCTGGTATAGTGACACGTTTGATGGATGAACTGATCCATGATCTATGATGAATGTTTCCATCGATTCGAAACGACAGATTTTTACCCAAAAAATGTTATGCTGCCTTGTTTATTTTCAGTGGTCATACTGCTTGTTTAATCTTCCCACCTGTTTTTGCAGATATGGACGAATGTTCCGAAGGAAATGGCGGTTGCAAGCATGTATGTGTGAACACAATGGGAAGCTACAGATGTCAGTGCCGCAGTGGCTATGTCCTGCATGAAAACAAGCATGACTGCAAGGAAGGTACCCAAATGTGATTAAAAAAAAAGTTTAAAAACTGTTATAGGGCTAAAAAAGTTTGAAACATTTAAAGAAATAAAAAATACAATGTTTAGGGTAATCCTAAGGGGAATACTTAAAGGAGCTGTACGGCACTTTGTAACTCTCTGCCTATAACTCCTGGCTTGTGTCATCATTGCAGCCTCAGTCAGCTCTTTCATGATGTACGTGCAAGTACGTGCATTTCTTTGATGCGCTTGAATAAACTCTTTATCATCTTTCTTGGGGTTTGGTAACGCAATTTGACTCAATTTGATGCTGGCTTTTTCTTACTTTCATCATTTTCATGCTACACTGACAAACAGAAATAAAAATGAAACCTGTTTGGACTTCAACTTTTTAATGACACCTCAAACGACGCACCCCACCTTCAAATCCGAGATATGGGAGAGGAGCCTTTGCATTTGATTTGGATTTAAATGTATTTAACATTCTTGTTATAGTTTGAATCCTTGTTCATTCATATTGTTTGCTATATTAAATATCTATTTCATATTGTTTTATCCGCTAATAATTAATCAGGGGCAGTAACCATTTTACTGCATAAACAAATACTGAGGGACTAAAAATGCTTTAGAATAGTTGTTTGGAAGACATATTTTACTCAAAGGAGACCCAGATATTTCTATTTCTCCCTGTCATTAACTAAACATATTCTGTTGTGATTCTTTTGCATCACAAAGAGGAAAAAAGCACTTCCTTTTACAGCTGGCAAACGCAAATGCTACTAAGTTTAGGAGAAGAGGAAACAATGTGGCCGCCAAATGACGCAGTATGCATTGTGTTGTTGTGAAACCTGGTCTCTGTTTTTTTAGCTGGCTGCGATCTGTCACTCAACGGAGCATCAGGTACAATCAGCAGCCCCAACTGGCCTGATAAGTACCCCAGTAAGAAGGCCTGCACTTGGACCTTGTCCACGACTCCGGGTCATCGAATCAAACTAGTAAGAAATAATAAAGGGGGTTCCTATCGTGCGTTTCCTTAACCCTGTGATTTTTCAAATCAGGCCTTCAATGATATCGACATGGAGGCCCATCTGGAGTGCACCTATGACCATTTGGAAATCTTCGACGGGAGCGATGTCCGTGCCCCAAGATTGGGTCGTGTCTGCGGAGTCAAAAAGCCCTCGCCCATCCTTTCAAGTTACAACTCAATGTACTTAGTTTTTTTCTCCGACAACTCAGTGCAGAAGAGAGGCTTTCAAGCCTCATTCACAACAGGTGGGAGAAAACTGACAAATCCTTTTTTTTTTAAAAAAACTCATTCAATGCAAGACCTTTCTCTCAAATGGGATGATCTAGTGCCAGCAAATTTTTGCCATTTTGACTCATTTTTGAAGGCTTACAGAAATGTTTGTTCTGTATTTATGAAGGCATAAAACATATCAAAAGAAAGCTTGAAACCTCATGTTTCAGTCGAGAAAAAAAACTGTATGTCTAACTTTTATAATTTTATAGTAATCACAGTTGGACATTGCTAAGTTCCTTGAAAATACTCTTTCCTCGGAGAAAGTTTTTTGGGAAAAACGGCTTTTTGTGAAAGGATGCATTCGGGATACCTCCAATATCTAAACAATTCTATCAATAAAAAAGAACACTGAGCTTATGCATGAATAAAGCATGAACTTTGCAAGAACTTTTCAGCGCCCGATGTTTCTGGTGACGTGATCACACAAGTTCAGTCACCATGGCAATTGCATTCCTGCCAATCTGCACGAAACGTCATCCCTCTCTGCCCTCTATATGATGAAGGGACTTTGTTATCTTTTTTAGAAAGCTCTTTGAAGTTTTAACGGTACTTTTTCAAACCTTTGCTTTTTTCACCACACTGCTTACTACTCGTAATTTTGGGCCGCCTACACACTTCAATCGCTGGATACAGAAATCAACACTCGAAAGTGGAATCTCCTCCATGTGTGGACAAAGCCACTCCTGCCATTTATTGGTGATTTAAAACACAGAAATAATTCCCAGAGGCTTGGTACCCACTGATGAGCTGCGCCAAACCCTTTATAATATTTTATTTTAGATCAAATAAAAAAAAATCATATTTTTACGTTTTGTCACTCATGGGCAATGCTTCTGAAAACATATTTATACATCATGGCATTGAATGAGTTGATAACAATGCTCGTAAAAATTGTTTTCATTAAAGCAGGTTCAATTTTTTTTAACCTACTATTTTGTGGTTATTTCAGAGTGCGGAGGAAGTCTTAGTGCTGAGGTCAAGACAAAAGATTTGTACTCCCATGCACAGTTTGGGGACATCAACTATCCTGCTGTCTCCGACTGTTATTGGGTCATCTCTGCTGAGAAGGGTTATGGAGTGGAGCTTCTCTTTCAAGTGTTCGAAATCGAGGAGGAGCCTGACTGCGGATACGATTATGTTGAGGTCTACGATGGACCTGATGTAAAGTCCCCAATATTGGGGCGTTTCTGTGGATCTGGGGTAAGATGACTCTACAACACCAACATTATTCTTGTAAGCACCATTTCAAATAATAACAACATCGAATTATGCTTAAGTCTCATTTTGTTGGTATGGTTTTCTTTCTGAACAGCCTCCAGACGATATCTACTCAGCTGGAGATGCTCTGGTGTTAAAATTTCACTCAGATGACAGCATCGGGAAAAAAGGTTTTCATCTGCACTACACAAGCACAAAGTTCCAGGACACTCTTCATGTAAGCCATTGACTCTTGTTTTTTAAAAAAAAACTTGGAACAAGATCAGCCTGACACTCCCATTCCAGCAAGAAGCAGACATACCACAAATCCACAAATGTACCACTCATATTTACTTAAGTGAAGCCAAGTCAACAAATTACATATTTACTCACTGTGTTACAGTTTTGGATGAACAATAAGTGGTAGTTTTCAATGACTTTGAGCTTTAGAGTCGAGCACTTTATAATGACCTTTTTGTAGCCTGTAGAGGATTTAAAGGCAGAAAATTATGTGGTGCTTTTGCACAAGAGGTCCAGTGTAAAAATTGTACCATCCCTATAGCTAATATAAGAGACAAATTCATTTATACCCGATGTGTAACACTAAACACTATTAACTTTATATCCTTAAAATATAACAAACTGCGGTAGATTTCTCTGGATTAAGCAAAACTGTGTCAGTAAATTTGGTTTATTCCGTTTTTAGTCTCTACTTGGTCACTGGTTTGATCAGTACATTTGTTTTATATGTGAGCTGATTAATAACAAATTCAATTTTCTTCACTGTGCAGATAACACACAAACACAAAACTAAAATGTTTTGGAGAAGCTCAATAAATTAATTGAATTTTTTTAATGCGTCACCAAAAAATACAATGACGCTCCCCTACTTACGACCATTTGACTTACGAAAAATGGTAGATACGAACATTTTTTTCGGGATGTCGAAAAATATCCGGACATTGCTGTGTGTTAGATTTTGTATTGTGCACCTTTTTCCGAGTGCAGGACAGTACTGTAGTGCTTCTTTCCCCTGCTACCGGCGTGTAGTGGCGCTGTGAGAGGTCACCCAGCATCCACCCCGAAGAAGAAATCCGGCTTATACTTTGTTCGTGTGTAAACATACAACATGTACTGTATCTCTAGCGCGCTAAGAACTTTGACGGGTTTTTTTGTTTAATCTCTCGTGCATCCATTCAATATGGTTGGTGTAAAGTCAAAAGAAGAGGCGAGCCGTTTCTTTTGAAACGTAAAGTGGAATAAGAAAGCTTGATGCGGTTAAGAAAATTGTCGGATCGCTTTTTTTCTGCCACATTTTACCACGGAGGAGGACCTCTTGAAGCCCATCTTCTCAAAGTAAGTTAAACTCAGCTTTATTTATCTTTATAAAGCAAATTATTTTATGAAATATTTATTTTTTAGTAAAAAAACAATACAGGTTACTTATACAAGCCTTAAACATACAAATATAGCACTGAAGCAACTTTCGAACAAAAAAGTAAAATAGTTGTTAGAATTCTAATATACATAAACAATTTCACAATTAGAAATACTTTCTTTATGGGCGACAACTACCGGTACACACTTATAATACCAAGGAATACTTCACCCGCTTATCCATCATATTGAACTTTTTATTTCCCTTTGAAGACTATCATAACGTCTTTACTTCATTGCAGGGTCTGATTTTGTTTCATTCCCACTGTCTGAACACTGTGTGACATGCCTACTACTGGAAAATCTGAGGGTTTTGTTTTAAATATAATAAAATATCTGTGTTATAAAACTGCCTTCATGTTATATATGTATATATCATATAAACTGTATACATATCGCAGTAGTAGTAGTGGTAGTAATAGCAGGAGTAGTATATCCGAACAAAATCAAATGATACATCAATAAACATATAAGTCAATTGAAAATTTGATTATTTATTCAATGTATTAAAAACACTTAACATATGTGTCCGTAAATCCTGTCTACAGGCTTGGAGAATTGATCTAAAATAAATCAACAGTAATATATCTCTCATGAAAAAAATAATAAATGTCACAGTCACTTTGAATCAGGGGTGTCCAAACTAAAGCCAAAGAGCCATTTTCAGCCTGCTGACCATCAACTCAGTGGCCTGCAGAAAATTCCATGCTGAAAAATGTTTTGTTTGAAAATGTAGGGAAAATTTAATTATATTGAATGATAAAAACGTAGTGATCATTGTTTGAGTGTTGTTAAACAACTCATATTAAATTGTTTTATTGGCAAAACATTTTTTCTATTTTAAATGTCTTTTTCTTATTTTAGGAAGTGCTTTTGTGTAAAACAAGAAAAACACCGTGCAAATTATTCAGCCTTTAGGCACAATATAATTTATTTTTTCATCTTAATCATTGTTGTTGTTTTTTTACAACCAAAACTGAAAGCTACAAATTGAATAAAATAAGAGAAAATATACCTAAAATGAGCTCTCTCAAATATTCAATTATTAAAGTTTAAGTATAAAATAGCTGTTTTTTCCTATGACATTTTTATATCCGCAATATTTGTATTTTTATTAAATGGATCCAAATCTATAGACATAAATTCTGTTTTTGAGCTTTTTTTATACAGTGGTTTCCAACATGGTGCCCGCAGGTCCCAGGATATCACGTAAAGTCCCCACGGACTTCTGTAAATAGCTCACCAGCGCTGGGTCATTGTGATTTTATAGTAAAATTATTTTTTAGTGATTGTCTTAATTCTAATAATTAACCTGGTAAAAACGCAATGACAACATAGTAGTAACATTGTAAGTTGTTATTTTAGAAATGCTAATTAGTAACAAACAGTTGCTCTCAGCTTGAAAAAGGTTGGAGACCCCTGGTTTAATATGTTTAATAACATCTAAATGATTTCTGTAGCCCCCAGAAGTAAAAGTTTGGACACCTCTGCTTTAAATCTTTGGCAAGAAAACTTTGAGAGGCTCATTCTCATGCACTTTGTCCAGAAATCCCAAATTGAAGTAAGGAAAAAGCGTCTCACTGAAGATCTCCCTGAAGGTGTACAAATGTGTCATGGTTTCTGCATTGTAAAACGAAACTAGGCCTCTTTTGTAGTCCAGGTACACCCCGATCCTGGCCAACGGTTCTTCCAGGGACAGAACCGTTGGCGGGGATGTACCGGCCATGTATTGTATCCCGTAAGAGAGCGAGAGGGTCCAAAAGCCGTTTGCCGGAAGAGCTTTGATGACTCCCTTCCTGGGTACCGACTCTCGAGCCACACCTACTGTCCATACGGTACTGCTGTAGACTTCGATTTCCCAGTAGTGTCGCCCGTGAGTGAAACCCTGGCTCCCGAGCAATGACAAGGCGGCGTTGAACCTGTGCGGGTTGTCCTCTACGGCGTGGTTGAAGGTTTGGTATCGGACGCAGGTTAGTGAGGAGGTGAGACTGAGCCAAGGGTTGGCTGTGCTGGAGTTAAACGTGATGGCCGCAGGGACTGGAAACAAATGTGGTCACAAAGGATTTATTGAACACGCATCGTGCAGTTTTCAATTACAATATTGCTTGTATTGTGTATGAAGTGTACTATTTACTTTTATCCAGGCATGAAAATCTCTCACCTTTCAGAGAAATTTACCGTTTTGAAGTATGTGTAGATCAAAAGAGGACGTTTTTGGAGGTGGGTATGAGGATATTGTGAGATTTCCCAGAGTGAATCGGGCATTTGAGGTGGTGTATTCGAATTAAAATTGGTGTCGTTCGCGCGGGCAGGAGTACTGTGTTTATTCGTGTTTAACGTGCATTACATTTGATCTCATTACCACACTAATTTTTATTCACGTTACCAGAGACTAATGTTAGAGAATGGAGAATAAATAGGTTGTCCTGAAACAACTCTTAGGTGTAGCTGATGATGAATCGGACTTTGAAGGACATGAAATAAATACATCGTAAATTTGATGTTAGTATTGTGTACACAGTTGTAAGTAAAGGCTTTGAATCATGGCCATATCTATTCAACAAGTTTGTCACTTTAAATGCTTAGTTTGAGCCAAGATAAAGTCAAGCAATATTTGACACCCTGAACCGGTTGCCAGACAGTCGCAGGGCACACAGAGACGGTCAACTCACTTGCTCATTCACACCTAGGGACAATTTGGTCCGGCCTATTAACCTGATAAGCATGTTTTTTGGGAATGTGGGAGGAAACCGAAGTGCCCGGAGGAAACCCACGCAGACACGGGGAGAACATGCATACTCCATACGGGGAGGCTTCGGTAGCTGGACTTGAATGCTAACCTCCGCGAACCACCCAGCTCTGTTCCGCCCATATAAGTATATATCTTAAAAATAACATAATTGTTGTAAAATAATAATTAATTATCAATTTTTGTAGCCAAATTTTTTCGTGCCCCCTAATTTTTAATTATAAATTGGTATAAAATGTCTTTCACTTTTCCTCAGTTCGAACTTTGCGAATGGATGCATTATACAAATACCGTACGGAGTTCTTTTTTGGTGAAAAAAAAGGTGTGTTAAACACAAATAAATACGGTATATACATTTATTTAGTTAGATAAATTTAAAATATCTATATATGTATGTATGTATGTATGTATATATGTGTGTATGTATATATATATATATATATATATATATATATATATATATATATATATATATATATATATATATATATATATATATATATATATATATGTAATGTTTGTTTTATTTTTTGACCTTTTTTTCTGCAACCCTAGCTCTTACAGTTGTTTAAATGTCATACACTTTATCATCCAATTGACCTGAATATTTGGCAAATAAAATTGGAATTACATATTTACAATTACAAAACTAATTCTCAAGATGTTTGTTATATTAAAAGTATTTTTTTTTTAATTTTCTGACTTTTATGTAATTCTATAGTTTTTATAGTTGTTTGAATATCATATAGTGCAGTGCACCTTATAGACCAGAAAATACAATACATAAGATTAAAATTACATATTTACAATTACAGAAGCAAATTTCATTATGCTTTTATATTCACATAAATATGGTATATCAAATCTATTCATTTTTTTGATAACATTATTATTACATATATTATAATTTATATAGAATATAAATTAAGATAAAAAAATCAATCATTATTGCATTTTATTTATTATACTCACTATCATTTCTATTTATTTTACGGTAATTACCTGGGTAAATACTGCCTTTCATGGATTTCCACACTCTGTATTGCAGGGGCCCGGCAAAACGGCCCTCACACAGACTGGGAGGTGTAAAAGCCGGCTTCTCGAACTTCAGCGAGGGTCTGCCAACAAAACCAAACAGACGCAATAAAAACAAAGCCCCTCTGGATTTGAGCGTCTTTTCTCACACTCACCTCTGTAGCAACATTTTGATACTCTGAAATGAGAAGGGAAAGAGTTCTGATTAGTTTTCTTGTATCTGACATGAGAGAAGCCTTTTTGTTTTTCCACATGACATCAACGTCTGAGTTTTGATCCCACCCGTTGGGAGCACCGGCCGGGAAGGAAAGTCCCGCGTTTCTGGCCAGATTCCGACCCAGAGGCTCAACGAAACTCCTTATCCTCCCGATCATTCAATGAGCTCACTGACCAACATCCTGTCCGGCAGAGACTCTTTTGTTATCTGGAAGCGGGAACGTCTTGACCCTCGAAACATTAGCTTGCCGGAGCTTCTGGCTCCTTTTAGATGCTGCGTAGACTTGACAGGAAACTTAAAACAGTCCCACCCAGCTTGGTTCAATTTAACGTTCTTATGTCTACCCTACTTCATAACGACGAACTCAGCGTTTTCCCTCCGTAATCACCTCCGCAGCTGACTCAATAAATGGAACGGGGGAATTCCATTTGACTTACCCGAAGTAAGATGAAGGGATCCTGTTGCCTTAGCTTGTCCTCTATCTCTTGGAGCGCTCTCTGCAGACGGGAGATCTCCACACAAAGCAGGGCCTTGTGCTCGTCCAAGCGGATCAGCTCGCGGCGCTCTTCCGTCTTCAGCTTCACTTGCAACATCTTCTCCTCCTGGTAGAGGAACTGGTGCAGGTCGCTGAATTGAGCTTCGATTCGCTGCTTCAGGTCAGCAGTGTGCTCCTGGGGTTGTGGGGAGGCACACAAAGTATATGAAAGAATGCTCCAGGACTGGGCACCAAAAATATGAAATCATAAATTACAAACCTGAGCTGTACTTACCAGAATGTTTACAAAAAATCTTATCATGCCCTAAACATATGACAGTTCCTTCCCAGTAAGAACCTCACCATTTTGGAGCAAACTTGCAACCAGGGTTACAAAAGAATCCTTTTACTCATTAAATGCAGATAATGAATTGTGATGTTTTGACTGTCACAAACAACCCTGGATCCACTACTGCTGATGGGTAGGCGTGTTTGTATCGACCTACAAAGTACAACTAAATACAGTTATGGTGGCTGAAAGGTCGCTGAAATTCTCCTCAAGTAAATATTTTCCCTACCGTAAAAACTTGCATCTAAGCCAAATTTACAACTATAAAACACAGCAAATCAGGGGGAGAGCTTATGTGCGCATATTTGGTTGTTTGTCATCACTGAATGGTAGGCAGGGCGTGAGAGGGGCATTCCGTATACAGGAACAACAAAACCAATCAATCAATGGGGCAAATATAAGCAGTGAATTTATGGTAAAAGTGTGCTGAATTTGGTTCTTTTCATTTTTAAAATGAATTTTGCAATACACCATGCCTGTAGAAAAAAAGAAAACCTCTTGGACAGTACCCTGGACTGGAGAAGGAGATCTTCGAGTGGTTTGAAGCCCAGAGACAAAATGGATATGGAGTGTCTCGGCAAAGGGTTCATTTGCAAATTCTAAAGATTGCACAAACCAGACCAGGAACTATGAAGGCTTCACTGCTTCGTAGGTTGGTGTACACATTTTCTTGTATTTCTTTTACTATGTCGCTATTTCAAAGCAGTTTTAGGGGGTTAACTTCTATGCAATATGCACGGTAATTTGTAACTAAACACTAGTTACTTTCAGAGTAACGCGCTACCTTTTAGTGTCAGTAATCTAGGAGGGTAACTGAATAACATTTTAAATAAAGTAACTGTAACTAATTACCGATTTTCTGTAACGCGCCCAACACTGGTCACAACGGAATTAGCTCAAAGAGAGCACTGTAAAGTATTTTTGGTGACTCTAGCCCGAGAATATTTCTGACCTGATTCTCATTTACTACAGTGACACAAGAACATGTCACATCTACATTCAGAAATAGGATTTCTCACCTTAAGATTTTTGACCTCTTCCTCAGCTTCCCTGTCACACTGCATTGCTGTGTTGAGCTCGGCTTTGAGAGAATCCATGGAGCTGTTCATAGACGCCTAATTGAAACAGGAACAAGAACTTTGTACTTCATTCCCATTGACAAAAGGTACTTAATTATGGCAAGTCTCTTATGATGAGGTAAGATGCCAATGTTTTTTAATATATACTACTTGATGAGTTTCAAATAAAATCAAATGTGTTTGTAAAGCACTTTTCAGGCAAAAAATTGCCCCTCAAAGTGCTTTATAAACCCAGTCAGCATACAAGACAGTAAAATCGCCGCTAACCCCCCTTCGCTCCTGACAACCCAAAACACCTCATATACATACACATTGGTTAAAATACAATGAAACATGAGTAGTGATAGAGATAAATTATGATTATGGTAAACACAGACTAGCCATGTGAGGAAAGGGAAGGAGATGGCCTCAGGATTTTAAGCCATTGAACCACAACCTAACTGTGTGGTACTCCTAAATGAGGAAACACTGATGTATAAAAATAGAAATAAAAATTTAAAAACAACTGCAGAACAAAACATAAAAGTATGAAACAAAGGCAAAGCACTATACAGTAAAAAATTGTAAGTCAAACAGATCAAAAATAAAAATGATCCATTAAAAACCATAACTAAAATGTGAGCCTCCTCCTAAAAATGTCAAGGGTCCCTGCAGACCTGATGTCCTCCGGAAGACTGTTCCATAGATGAGGACCAAAGTGGCTGAATGCTGCTTCACCGTGGCTTTTGATCCTCACTCTGGGAACGGTCAACCAACCCCTTCCAGAGGACCTCAGGGGCCGCAGGGCTGATATGATAAAAGCAAATCAGACAGATAGGATGGCCCAAGACCATTGGGAGATTTAATAATTATTAAAAGCACCTTAAAATTGATCCTAAAAAGCACAGTGGGTCAATGCAGCGATTTAAAAACTGATGTATTGTGAGTCTCCCCAGTCCTCGCCAGCACCCATGCTGCTGAGTTTTGTAATAGCTAGCAATACTCTTTTCGGGAAGACCAGAGAGCAGGGCAGTTCAACAATCTAAACAATAATATATAAAATCATGCATCAGTACCTCTGTGTCTGCCTGAGAGAGAAATGCACGGACTCTGGCTATATTCTTGAGATGATAAAATTTTGAGTAGTTTTTGATATGTGGAATAAAATTGAGGTCAGAGTCGAAAGGTCTAAAATCTTGTAGTTTTGGTAAAAAGTTTTTCTCTCTGTGTTTCAGGACCAATGCATAAAACCTCTGTTTTGTCCTGTTTGAGCTGTAGGAGGTTTTCTGTCATCCCTGACTTGATATCTGAAATGCATTTTAAAAGGTTATCTATGGGACTTGTGTCATCAGGGAACACGGCCATGTAGAACTTAGAACTGGGTGTCATCAGCGTAAATATGGAAGTTGACCTTGTGTCTCCTGATGAAGTCCCCAAGGGGAAAAATATACAGATTGAAAAGCACTTGTCCTAAAATTGAACCTTGTGGAACCCCAAATGTATCTTCATGGGTTCTGAAGGAATCTGTTTGTGAGATGAGATAGGAACAAAACCAGTTTCAACCTTTGGAGTTAGTATGTCTGAATCTCAATTTAAAGATATGATCGGGCCTAAGAAATCCAGCCCGACCCAACCCAACCTGCAGGTATTAAAGCACAGCCCAGCCCGAGCCCAACAAATGTACTTGATTTAAGGGACTGAGCCCGAAGCAAACCCAAAAGTGCATGCTTTATTTGTAGATGGTAGAGGAAGGGGGTTTTGGGCCAAATACGCCACCCCAAGCACTCACCTACTGTATAAGTATACACTTTTTGTTTAATTTACATCCCGCAAAGGATATTAAAACTTTTTGGATGGATTTCTATGTTTTGGTTGTGAAACAGTCCTCTTGGAAAGTCTTGAAAAAAATTATTAAGCTAATTATGTATTTAAGTAAATTTAGCTTGTTCCACTAGCGGGGTTTTGCTCACGTAAAGAAAAATCAGAATCATTTTAATAATATTTTTGTAAATAAGTATATTTAAATGAGCAAAAATATCTACCTCTGTTGTTTAAGAAACTTTTAAGGATAATAATAAATATTGTATGTTGAAATTCTCATGTTTACAGGTACTGTTCTTTAGATGTATGACTGTACTAGGCAGAAATTGCTGACTTTGATTAAGACACGAAGGGAATTCTGTTCCGTCAAAATTTGAATCCAGCACCAGTACGCACGATACGTTCCACATCTGCTTACCCTGTACTTGAGTTCCGCTTCCTCCACGCACACCATGGTGTGGTTCCTGTGTTCCTGCGAGATCCCGCACACCAAACACACCAGCTCCTGATCCTCTTCACAATAAAGCTTCAACTCTTCTCGATGCCGACTGCAACGCGGCACCGGCGCCTTGCCCACCACGGCACCTTCGCCCAGCGTTGCTCCAATGCCTCCACTTTCCTCCAGCCCATGACAGTAGCTCTCCACGATATTGGCCACGATGCGATTCGGCCTGTAGCTCTGGCCGGGGAAGACCTTCCTGCACTGAGGGCAAGAGCCCGACACCCCTTGGCTGTGGCCCCGAGGCCCGGTCCAGTAGCCTTCGATGCAGCTCTGGCAGAAGGTGTGATCACAGGGCAGGGACACGGGTTGCTTGAAGAGGTCCAAACAGATGGAGCAGGTCAAGTCTCTGCTGATTCTGTTAGCTGAGTTTTTGGGCACGGCGGGGGATTGACGTTTCTCTTTGGCCGGTGGCACAGCAAAGTTTTTCCTCTCCTGCTTGCAGCTTTGGTTGAGTTTCTCCACATTCTGCAGATACACAGACTGGATTTTCTTGACTTCTTTCTGGTTCTTGCTCATGTCTCTGCCGGACCTCTTCCTTCTGCGGCCTCTTTCCTGTTGACATCCGTTGATAGTGAGAGGAATCCCCTCCTCCTTCTCCTTGCTAACCGCCTCCTCTCTCCAGACAGTCGCAATACATCTAAGCCAGGAAACAGAGGCGGGAAAGAGAACTTGAACCACTCTTTTTTTTTTCTTTTTTTATTTAACCACGTCTGGCTTACGACAAAGCTCCGCACCACAGCTCTCTTTAATGGCACGGGCAAAAAATGTAAAATCTGCTTCACGGGCCTCTGAGAACATATCAAGATGAATCCAGTGAGATTACCATCACCTGGGTCATCAAAGAACAAGTACCAACAGGTTCTAAGTGCATTGTTTCTCAAGCTTATTTGAGTCCAGGCACACATTTTTCATCCACTAAATTTTGTGTCACACTGCCGATAGAAGTTCATCTGAAAAAAAAAACATTTTAAATGTATTCAACTTAATTTTCAAAGAGCATTCTTAATAACCTTTTAACATTTTTAATGTAATAATGTTTTAACATTTATATTTTCAAGTATAAATGGATAAATACACTAAATACTGTACATTGTAAGTTTTATGTTGGTATCGCGTTCATAGTTGTCAGTAAAATATTTGAATCATGGCCGCATGTATTCAGCAATGTTTGTTACTCAATGTTAGTTTGAGGTAAATTCTATACAGATTTTTAATTTAAAAAAATGAGAAGTGCGCATTAAACACAAATAAATATGGTATTTCCTCCACACCCTTCTTACCTTTTTAAGCCCTGACCCATTTTATTGCCTGAAATATACATGAATGAATAAGTAATGAAGAAATAAAAAAAAGTGTTTTTACCTAGTTTATGTTTTGAGGGCTGGTTAAAACCCAAAAGAAATCCCCAAAAACCCAAATTTCTTTAACAACATTGTTTATCTGTCGCACATATATTTTCCTCAATGATTCAGGACCTACTATCATTATTGTCAAATGCCAAGGTCCAGCTCATCTCTGTACAGAGGGATGACACTTGAGAATGAAAAATAATGGCAACCAGAAGATGAAGGTGCTGTATCTTAGTCAGATCAGGAGGTTCCTACTAGTAGCCATGGAAACCAATCATCATATAAAAGAAAATAACAACCTGGAGAGGGATAGGAGCCGCCACGTTTTACTTGCTCAAAACACACCACAGTAAATGATGCCCCTACGACCCTAGTGGTTAAGGGATCTAACCAACCGACCAACCATGTCGCATAGTGGTCTACCCTTTTTTTCTTTGATTATTTAAAATATGATAGTTTTAGACACATTGCAGATTTCCATCCATCCATTATCTGCACCGCTTATCCTCAGTAGGGTCGCGGGGGTGCTGGAGCCCATCCTAGCTATCTTTGGGCAGTGGGCAGGGGACACTCTGAACTGGTTGCCAGCCAGTTGCAGGGCACACAGAGACAGACAACTCACTCACCCATTCACACCTAGGGACAATTTGGACCAGATAATTAACCTGACATGCATGTTTTTGGAATGTGGGAGGAAACCGAAGTGCCTGGAGGAAACCCTTGCAAGCACGGGGAGAACATGCAAACTCCACACAGGAGGTTTGATCTCATGACCTCAGAACTGTGCAGCACACGCGCTAACCACTGCGCCACCGTG
This sequence comes from Urocampus carinirostris, assembly GCF_059441175.1. Taxonomy (NCBI): domain Eukaryota; kingdom Metazoa; phylum Chordata; class Actinopteri; order Syngnathiformes; family Syngnathidae; genus Urocampus; species Urocampus carinirostris. The sequence goes on along the minus strand of NC_142364.1, from coordinate 19,630,454 downwards.
CTGCCCTACAATGCAGATTTGATTCAGAAAATAAGTGCATTATGTAAACGTTTATTGATCAAATAATTAATCAATTCATCTTCTGAACTGCTTATCTACCCCAGTTCACCAATCATGAGTTAAAAAGTAAATTTGCACCAATTCTATTGACACATTTATCATCTTAAAGGGCTTTTGTGTATTTTTAGCGCCTCTCAGTGGTAAAAAAAAACTTCATTCATTAAAACAAGAACATTGATTGGGATAATAAGCAAAAAATCATGAATTGTCATTTAAACATGGATTTTCTTCTAAAGAAATATTAACTTACTTTACATAACACGAGGCTCACCTACTGGGAGCTGACAAGATTCACAGCCATCATACTCCTACGGGTACCCAGAAATCTCAAAAAGGCTAAAAAAAAAAAAAAAGATAAATATAATGGTGTGGTTTAGTCACTTCGATTCTTCCCCCTCCCCCTTGTTTTTGTCCGTTTTTATATTTACGTTCTTGGAAGGCTTAGAACATCTGTGCGGCAAAGTTTCTGCCCTGTGTTATTACTCGCTGACGCATAATGACAGGCCAGCGGAGGAAAATCTGGCAGTCAGCATACATGTGTGAGAAGTCGCTCAGTTCCCATCCGCCTCTGCTGCGTGGGAGAATAGGAAGGCGGGGACAATATTATTTACCAAGGCGACTGGTAATTAAATGTGTCACGAGAAAAAAACTATTTGTTTACTGTATTTAACAGCTGCAAGTTGCTTGTGAGTAATGAAGAGATGGGTTTCATGTGAGTGTGTACCCGCCAACCCCCATCCTTATAATGTTGGGGTTCAAAAAAATAAAATTCTCTCGGCATGGTGTATTGCAAAAATATGTTTGCAAATGAAAAATATTTGTATACATATAGTTGTAAATTTGGCTTCAATGTGAGTATGAACGTTGGGGGAATATCTGAATATTAGTAGCGATAAATTCAGCAACCCCGTATTTTGTGATTTTTACAAACTAAATGGACAATAACCATGAAAGACAAATTATTGACCTCATATAGGACTTTTTAATGGGACAAACTGTCAAAAAATCAATGCAATATCAATTAGAATAGAATATACTTTTATTATCATTGTTACAAAATGGGTTGAACATGTTGTAACAACAAAATTGGACATGGCACTCCAGATTCACATTTAGAGGAAACGAGCTAGCCAGGAGTTGAACCTAGAATCTTCTGATCCATAGTCAGACGCGTTATCCATTGCGCCACTAGCCCATTAATTGACTTCATCATGCAGTAGTACAACCGAATACTTAGCTTTTTGCTATCAAATCAAATTTGAGTTTAAACATTGATGCAGCATGTTAAAGCTAAAAGTTTCAGAAACATGCTCGTGGATGTAGTTGAATGTTGAGGATTATTAAGAAAACGACAATATAAGAGAAGTTGTACGTAATTTGGAACTTTGTCACTCTCTGTATAGTCTGTGAAGCCCTGAGACTTGAATTGACTTGACTAATAATTAATTACTAAATCTTGGTCAATTTCAAAATGTACATTTTTCCTATCAAAACCTCACTCCTCTCAAAGTACAAAGCAAATAAAGTTCTGCTGCCACCTACTGATAAGGAATAAAATGGCAGTTTCGCTGTTTATCACTGCAGAACAACACTGATATTTAGCAATGGTTCAAGCAGTATAAAAACTAATGTCCGAATAATCATTACATTGTATTCTTCCATTATCCATAACCTGCACTGCTTATCATCAGCAGGGTCACAGGGGTGCTGGAGCTCATCTCAGTTGTCCTCGGACAGTGAGCAGGGGACACCCTGAACTGGTTGCCAGCCAGTCGCAGGACTCAACTCGCTCGCTCATTCACACCTAGGGTCCATTTGGACATGCCCATTGACCTGGAATGTAGGAGGAAATCCCCACTAGCGCAGGGAGAACATGCAAACTTCACACAGGAACGTTTGATCCCATAACTGTTCCGCACACGCGCTAACCATTCAGCCGCCGTGCTGCCCCACCTTGTTTTCTTATCCGTGGCAATTTAAAAGAAAAGTGATTCAACTATAATGAGAAAAAAATACATTTAAAATGCATTTAGGTGTTTCAAGGGAAGAATTCTACAGCAGCTAAAGAATATAGATAGATAGATAGATAGATAGATAGATAGATAGATAGATAGATAGATAGATAGATAGATAGATAGATAGATAGATAGATAGATAGATAGATAGATAGATAGATAGATAGATAGATAGATAGATAGATAGATAGATAGATAGATAGATAGATAGATAGATAGATAGATAGATAGATAGATAGATAGATAGATAGATAGATAGATAGATAGATAGATAGATAGATAGATAGATAGATAGATAGATACTTTATTCATCCCCGAAGGGAAATTCACTTTTCCAGCAGCATCCCTAAGCTGAGAACAATCGAAAATAACTGAGAACAATCGAAAATAACACGGGAGCTGCTGGAGTGGCTGCCATTCGTGACGGCGCCGGAGAAACGATTCAATTTGAATCATGTACAAACAAACAAACAATTGAATCATGTACAAGAAACGATTCAATCTGAATCATGTACAAACAAACAAACAATTGAATCATGTACAACAAATAAACAAAATATGCATGTTTTGTTGATGTCATGCACTTTCCGGACATTTTCAACATCTTACCTAATGTTTACTATTATGTGTACAGTAATGCTAATTGTAATTCACCCTGGTCAATCCTGGAAGGGGGATTACCACATGTTAGGTCCTTTCTCAAGGTTTCTCTTTTCTCCTCACACTGAGGTTTTTGAGTTTTTCCTTGCCCGCATGCTGGTTTAAGATCAGGTAATTGTGTAATTTTGTAACTGTAATCCTGTGCAGTCCTTTGAGACATTTTTGTGATTAAGGGCTATATAAATAAATTTGACTTGACTTGACTTGACTTTTTTTAATCAATTAGGAAACGATGGCTGAGATTTGATCTTCCATCAACCCACCAACCACAAATAACGTTTGATGTATTGTAGGTTTTACAAGAATTTCTCCATCCATGCATTTGAATGATTACAATAAAAGTGATCTGCTGCACAGCAAGTCAAATGCTGCACACAGTTAATGAATTAACCTCCGGAGGTCCCCGATAACGGCAAACAGGGGGCCTTCAGTGCTGTTCATGTTAATTAAGTCAGCAGACAGGTTAGGGCTTCGGAGTTAATTAATGATTTTGCATTTATATTCTTGTGCACCTCACAGATTATGTCACTTCTTATCATACTATTTCTTTCTGTTCCACTCAATTTTCAGCATATGCTCACAGTAAAAACGGTAAGAATTCCCATTACCCTATAAGCCTTTTTTATATTCTGGATGGGTATTTTGTTCGTTCTAGCATCGCAGAGATATAAGATAAACATTGATTTCTGGCTTTATGAAATTGAAGAATATTCCCTGCAGTTTCAGAACATTGAAAAAAAAACTGAAACGTTTTAATGCAATCCCATAATCTCGTAAATAAAGGATTTGTCGATCCCTAAGAGGGAGCTATTTCCTGTGTTTTTAGTTGTTCCTAAGGGTAATTACCAGTAGTTGTAATTAATCATAATTGATCCTTCCTGCTGTATGTGGAATGAGTATTTTGGGGTTTTTCAATAACACTTTTTCATGGTTGGATAAAAACAATGACTGGCATATTTGTGGCACAGCCGCTGCGAGTGCGCTTGTGTGTGTGTTTTTTCCGAAGAGAATGCAACATTCATGCGAGGAAGGAGGAAATAAAAGCCAGGCTGTCACTTGCACGTCCGCACACATTCACATTTACCATTAAAGTCAAGTTGGTGGTGCTTTGGAACTTGAGAGGCTAAAAATATCTCAAACAGAAGAACGCATATTTCAGATCAAGAAGATGCTTGGTCAATGCAGTATTTGGTCACTTGCTATTTATATTTAGAGTAGGAAATGCATGTTTGTTATTGTCTCATTATATGCTAAAATGTATTTACAAAACTGTATTTTCTGCTGATTTAAAGGGGCAATGTGTAGTAGTGGACAACTAGATTTTGCAGTATTGTGTAGTGCCATCGAAAAAGAGTGCTAGAAAGCACAAGGTAGAATAAAAACTGTGAAGACTCGAAGTGACTAAACCGCACTACTGTATTATATCTCTACTTTTTTGCGCCAGTCTTTTTGAGGTTTTGGGGTACCCGTAGCAGCAAGAGGGCTTTGAATTATTTAAGCTCCCACTAGATGAGCCTCATGTTATGTAAAGTAAATACATATTTAATTAAAAGAAAATGCATATTTAAATAACAGTTCAGGTAGTTTTGCTAATGATTATAATCAGTGTTCTTGTATTAATGAGTTGAGTTTTATTTACCACTAGGAGGCGCAAAAATACCCATAGCCCTTTAAGATGACAAATGTGTTGTCATGATTACTGATGCAAAACATTTGGCGCCAAATGCCTCGGACTTTGATTTGCTCTCTGTTGCTATTTAAACCCACTCCTATCGGTCCCCTGTTGTCAGTCCGTCTGCGAACCTCAGATTACTCTAGGCAAGCCTTTTTCGACCATGACTCCCACCTGTTTTTGCTCCCGTCTGATCCCCGGCTTCGACCCGTTTTTTGATCCTGACCACGTCTACTCTCCTCTCCTGGCGTTCGACTCATTTCTGATCCCGATCACGTTTTTTGCTCTCCTGTCCCGGCTACTGACCTGTTTTTTCCTTTCCAGACACCACCATCGCTCGCCACGGAAGACCCAGTTCTGCGTTCAGAGCGACCTGCTTCCCACAACCAGCGATCACCAGATCGTGGGTGGGTGCAATCCTTTCCTTTCTTCCAATAAAACTGAGAGGAACGTAACACAAGTGGGTCCTGTGTCCATTCTGGTCCTGACATGTGTCAATAGAGTTTGATGGGCATTTGCTTTTTAACTTATGATTAGTGAACTGGAGTAGATAAGCAGTTCATAGGATGAATGAATGAATTATTTGATCAATAAGCTTTTACTTAATATGCTACAAAACTATTGTACACTTACTTTCTGAATCACATCTGTATTGTGTCCAAAACTACAATATTTCCCAAAAAAACAAACAAAAAAAAACATAGAGCACTATGCAACGTGCAGAACAAAAATAAGGTAAAGGTGGTGTCCGTAACTTCAAAATGTTCTACTTGCTGACGGCATCTTCTGGCTGAGTTCCTCATTGCGCTTGCAAGTATGTGAAAATCTTAGACGCGCTCAAATAAACTTCCCATTTTTTTCTTTTGGGGGATTTGAGTTAACCATTGAAACAGCTCTTTTCTTACTTTCACCATTTTCATCCTAGAATAAAAGAAAACTGCAAGCATGACCATAAGCTCAATCACCCCTCATCCCCTACCTTCTTTCCTCCAGCGTAATGCGTTCCATGGCCAGAACACAGAGGGTAAAAATAAGATAGAAGCACAAAGGCACAGAGGCAAAAAATATATAAAGGCTCTTTGAACTCAGATGGGCATTGTTAACACATACTTATTAAAGAAAATATTTAATTTAATTTTTTAAGGACACCTCAAACTACGCACTCTACGGTTAAGTGAACTGTGAAAATTCTGTGGGTGCAATTGTTTTTGGGGTAAGATTGTATTTCCGAGGTTTATTTTAATTGCCATTGTGTTGTTTTAAATTCTGACATTTGAAAGCATATCTAATAATGTCACATTTACACTCTTTTTTTGCAAACTCGCCTGCGCACACAAAAACAATGCTTGAAGATTTAATCAACTTGTTTTATTTCCTTTGAGACGCCGGACTAAGCTCGAACAAGATCAAATTTAATTTGTGGATGTCACCCCAATGCCCCTCCTCTGAATCCTTCTGCAGGTCTTTCATCATTTTTCATCCTCTGCTCGAGTCAGGTGAGTGAGCAGATGAACTCCTCCTCCTGCTCCTTCTAACTCCTTTCCTTCTTTCTCCTTCTTTGCTTTTTTTGTAAGCGGCTGCTGCTTCGCCGAGAACCATCCGAAGAAGATCACAAGAAGAGACCCGGGAACCATGCAGGTAGGTTTATCCAGATGTTGTAAACAGCGTGTGTTTTTACCACAACCGGTTATGTTCAAGACGATTTTCTTTAATAATGCATCACTTGAATGTCTTTTGCATCACGGATTTCATAAATATGTTCACTTATGGTACGATAAAGCAGCAGGCAGGCTGAAGAAATTTAATTTGAATAGCTTTTTAAGAACAGTTGATAATATATTTTGTGAATGTATCCTTTTTTTTAACCATTAAATGCAACACATCATTTTCAAAAACATTTGAACAGTTTTTAATGCTTTTTTTTCATTGTTCTTCAAACAGCTTCTACAAATAAACTACAGTAATCTGTAATTTAATGCAATTTTAAAGAGTGTTAATAATTGAGCGCATGTGTGCTCCGCCACCCTCTTTTCTTATTCAAACAGAAGGAACAGCCAAGTGCCCCACACTCTAAAGTATTTTTTTTATTCATAGGCATACTTAAGTAGCATCTTATTCTCAAAAAGGAACCAAGTTTGGTAATACAAATACCATTGCATTTACGTGTGATGACTTTCCAAAAATAGAGACCCCAAAAAGCTAAAACCTATATTCTGCTCGCTTAAAATTCAGACACAATGTCCGCAGTGGCTCTGTCTTCACTGAAATATTCATCTGACTGCAGAGACCTCTGAATGTGCTCCAGTGTCAGGTGATGTGAGGAAATATCAAGAAAAGGGTTTATTTTTAGAAGACTTTGATGCGGTAATATCAGGTATCGACACCATCATGTTCTGCTCTCCTTTTCCCTTTTAGTTTTAAAAAGATGTCTAAAACTCCCTCGTGCACATTGGATTATGATCTCGTTTTTGGAATTAACCATGAAAATAATTATTAACTCATTCGCTGCATGCCATTTCCCAGAAAACAAGAGCATGAATGCCAGCCATTTAAAAGAAATAGTTCTTGCAAAATGTGTTCTATCATGACCTGAACTCAAAAACTTGCAAATAAATAAAAAATATTATTATTTTCTTGAGCTGAGTGTATCTAATCTGTGATCATTTCTCATAGTATCGTTGCACCCTTTTTTGTGCGTACGTGTGTGTTTGTGCATTGTTATAGGTGGTATGGAATGTGTGTGTGTGTGTTTGTCTGTGTTTTAGTATCTGTGCTCTTAAATATAGATCGTGATAGAACTTAGGCCATTCCTGAGTATTCTCAACTCCTAACTGACTCAAGTAGTCAGGAAACCAGCAGAGGTGAAAGGCAGATGTAGCAGTGTTATTCTTACAGACTCCATCCCCATCAACTCTGATTTCTGGAAAAAAAAAATTATAAAAATGCACAAAACGATTGAAAAAGGGCTGAAGTGGTAAGTCTGGCATGCATGAGGTCTTCCACTGGGTTGCCAGTCCATTTTTCTTCAACAGAGGCAACGTTTTACCAATGTCAGTGTCTATCTTTGTAAACCAAAAGAAAAACAAGAATGAAATTAGCTAAGGGCATGGCAGCGCAGTGGTTAGAGCGTGTGCGGCACAGTTCTAGAGTTACCTTACTCTGTGGAGTTTGCATGTTCTCCCCGTGCTTGCATGGGTTTCCTCCGGACACTGTGGTTTCCTCCCACATTCCAAAAACATGCATGTCAGGTTAATTGGCCGGTCTAAATTGTCCCTAGGTGTGAATGAGCGAGTGAGTTGTCTGTCTTGGTGTGCCCTGGGACTAGCTGGCAACCAGTTCAGGGTGTCCCCTGCCCGAAGATAGCTGGGGATGGGCTCCAGCACCCCCGTGACCCTACTGAGGATAAGCAGTGCAGATAATGGATGGATGGATAGAAATCAGCCAAGTGAAACATTTATAGTTTAGTAGACACTCACAATAAGTAGAGAAGACATCAGTGGATTTTGAACTCACCAGGAGAACTTGAGAGAACCCAACCCACAGATAAGAAATTCCAACCGGTTCTAAAAGGTTCTCCGTGAGCCCTTTCTTTTTAATTAATCCCCTAGGGTAAAAAGCAGATCAGCCCTAAAGGTGAGCTACATAATTAGCCAATAGTGACAATGATGTAAACAGTGTATAATAGTCTAAATACCAAACTGGCATCCTATGCAATCTACTAGGACTCCAGTATCATAGTATTTAAAACAAATTGGGGGGATTATACTTCCAAATTATTCTAGTTGATGATGTGGTAGAAGAGCCTAGCAAGAAAACGGCAGTGGGCGGCAGCGGCTCAGGAGGTAGAGCGCTCGTCTTGGGATCAAGAGATCGCAGTTCGAATCCCGGCTCCTCCGTGTTACATGTGGAAGTGTCCATGGGTAAGACACTGAACCCCTAATACCCCCAATATGCAGGTTAGTGCCTTACATGGCTGCACGGCCGCTATTGGGAAATGTGAAGCACACTGTAAAGCGCTTTGGGAAGTCTTGACTTGAAAAGCGCTATATAAATGCCGATCATTTCATTTCAAAACGATAAGAAAGGGTGTAAGGCTTGACAGGGCGAGATACCCTCGCAGTCCCCTGACCAACCAACTCCAGCAGCACCAGGGCACGCCATTACTGCCCATGGCAGCAGCGCCCACCGGAGAGCCGGGGCTCGAAGCAATGCCGCCGGAACGTCCAGTTGCCCACAACCCTGCCGACCCACACGGCCTCCAATCGGCTCCAGCCCTGTTACGCTCCGCCCCAGTCTACGCTCCTGCATCAGATCTGGAATAGAAAACATGAATAATCTCAAAGTTCTCCTAAGCAAGATACATCAGCGACTTGTCAGTTTATCTCTGTCACATGCACACATAAACAAGTGTCAATGATTAGGAAATATAATTTTGGTACTAAGTGGTAAGTGAAGGATTGACATCTACAGCCGTCATTGGCAGTAAACGTTTTAGGAGAAGTATTAATAATTCTTCACCGGATCTATTTGCTGCTTCTTAAGGCAGAAAACAAGGAGGTGGACGGCGGTCTACTTCCGGATGGGAAAGATGCGAGTCCAGCCGGAGGGGCCGAGGGCTCCAAGTGGCAGAGGCCGAGGTTTTCACGAAAATCTCTCATGAAGTGCTGCCTGGTCAAGTGGATCATAGCTAGCACCACTCAGCAGGGACCAGGTACAACTATTGTCATAAAAGGGAGCAGACTGTATTCAATTAGTGAGTTGTTTTTGCAAGTTAGATGAGAAACATTTTTTTTAGTTTTAATCAAAAATAATACAGTGCAAATAATTAATGTGTATAACTACATATGCAAAGAATGAAAATGTAAACAGTTGGGGTATCACGAACTATATTTGTCATGTCGTTTCAAGATAGATGGTCAGAAGTAAATACAATTTCCTTTAAGAATTTCCTGGAAACTCGTGGTCTGTGGGCCAATTGTAGCCCCCAGGATGATAGTTTGAGGGCCCCGCCTTAATTTGAAACCTAAAGGGACATTGTGTATTATTTTTCCACTAGATGTCACTGTATTTTGTCGTGCCACCGAATAAAGGGTGCTAAGGCACAACAGATGAAGGCAAAATATGGTGATCAAAATGCACCTTATTACTTTTGAAAAGAAGACGAATACGAAAATAAAAAGAAAATAAAACAGAAATAAAAAAGAAAAGAAACAAAGGGACAAACAAAAGAAAATAAAAGAGAAAGATGAAAAATAAGACAAAAAGCAAAACTCAAGAAAAAAATAAAATAAAAATGAAAATAATTAAATAGAGAAAAATTAAATAATGAATAGAAAAAAGGCCTTCTTTTTTCTGCTTTTCTCTTTAATTCCTTTACACTCGTCTTTTTTTTCTTTATTTTTCCCCATTTTCCTTTTCCCCCTACTTTTCTTTTATCCCCATTTTTCTCTCTTCCCTTTTTTCTCAGCTCAATTTAGTTTAAGACCCCTGCTTTAGTGGTTTCAAAGCATTTGAATTTGTTGAAGTTGCGACTGAAAGATTTGCATTACTTTGTTGCCCTCTAGTGGTTGACACGTAAGAGCTGCTTTTGTGCTCATTATATACTTTGACATTATTATATTACATCAATGCAACTTTCCACTGGGCAATTTTTCTGACCATAAATTGAAGATAATATTTTTGTAAATATCAAATTTAACTTTTCCCCCTTATACAAATTCATAAAAGGGCAACATTTAAACTCTTCTCATTTTTTTGCTATCACCTTTGATAGAAATGGCTGCTAAATGGACAAAATGTCAGTCAGTATCCCACTACCCAAATATGGGTTGCCCCTGGGCTCACACTTACATAAAAAAAACAAATTATTTGAAGTGTGTGTTATTTAGCACCTCTTAGAGTTAAAAAAACTTCATCCATCAAAAGAAAAAAACAACATGTATTTAATTAAGAAGTTAATAATGCACTCATTGTATAAATAAGCATTTCTTTTTACTCGTAAGTTGAAAATGTTGCATTTCTTTCTACACACCTTATCACAAAATATTTGTCCGCCATCTTTTACGGGTACGTAAAAATTAAATACTTGTGTAGTTGGCCCCAAATGGCGAGTATTTGGAGTGAAGCGGTGTGGTGAGATGCGAAACTAGAAATAGTTATTTCAAAGCATTATTATTTCTAAAAAAAGATGACAAAAACCCTTCGTCATCGTTGGGACAGGGAGGGATGACGTTTCGTGCACCTTCGCGATCGCCATGGTGAACGAAATAACGTTATCACTTCACCCAAAAAAACGGGCGCAGAGAACTTTTTTTGCACCATGCAAAATCGAATTGCACCCTGGTCGTTCTGGAAAGGGGATTACCACTTGTGAAGCCCCTTCTCAAGGTTTCTTTTTTCCTCATGTTGAGACTTAGGGTTTTTCCTTGCCCGCATGTTGTTTTAAGATCAGGCGACGGTGTAATTGTAATCCTGTGCAGTCCTTTGAGACATCTTATGATTAAGGGCATCACAAATAAATGTGACCTGACTTGACTTTGCGAAAAAGGATGGGCAAAAAAATCTGAAAGAAAAATGGTACTGTCTGGTCACTCTGAGTCGACATAGTTTGTATGCTTAATTGCCCTTTTTATTGTAATTTTCAGTTGCATGACACAATACAGTGACATCTAGTGGTCAAAAATAAATACTGTCCCTTTAAGCCAGTCCTAAAACCTGCAAAGATCAAAATTATAAAAATCCTATTTTACGCTGAAAATGATCTCGGACAGTTTAACGCAGGGATGTCAGACTTTTTGTTGGATTAGTTAAAGAATGTCACGAAGTTTAGTTTATCGTAGTTTTGCAGGATTATACTAAATAACTCTGGCTACTTTTGTAGCCTACCCAAAATATTTTAATTATGAATGACAAAATATATTTTCTAAGCATAACGCCCTGTTTGGCCGCGGCTGCATCGGCTCGCTGCAGTAACTGTACGGGTCAGATGTATCGACATTTCGTTCTGTGTGCATGGTTTCAAAGAATGACAAGAAAAAAAAAGGTAAATTCTAATTCAATTCTAATTAATTTATCAACAAACAATGGGAAAAATGATTTTCATGTTAGGCATTGACAGCGTTAGCTGGTTCATTTTAACAGTTGTGTAAATTCAGTTTTACACCTGAAACAACTCACCACGCAACATAACCCAATTTTTTAAAAATATTTTTGCTTTAAACGTTGTACTGGTTTTAAACGCGTACAAAATGAATACAAAATAGAAGTTTATCAGTGCATGGGCAATAAGAGTAAACTACATCAGCTTGGCCAACTAAAGCGAGAGTATAGCCTTTACTGCCCTCTAGCCGCCAGGGGGAGTATTTGGTTTGCATCTATTAAAATAAATCATAACTTTTGCTGGAAATGACCTAGAAATTTACTTCTTAGATATTTATGGCAAGCCAGTTTAAATCATCCAACGGGCCGGGTCATGCCAGCAGGCCGTATTTCCACATGCCTGGTTTAATGGATTGAAAGACGAAAAATGGTTAGGCAACTAAAAAAAAAAGATTCCAAAACATGCAACACCATGGTGAGAGAAAAGAGTGGAAAACAGTGGAGCGGATGCTCGAGCACCACCTAGTGTCTGTCAGTGCACAGGTAGCAGACGGAAGGGAATCCTCCAGATAAAGTTTGCCCGGACCAACCATCAATGCGTCATCCCAACGATTGATTCGCCCTCCGCTACTTAAACACAGTCCATTATGTTATGCCGAGTCATCGATTGTGTACCACGCTTACATATTCGGGGCCCTTAGGCATGCTGACAAACACATTAAAACAAAGCCTGCTGCCACGCTCACGGATGTAAAGCCAGACTTGTGCAAAAGCCTCAACTTGCGTACTTTAAACAAGGCGCCTGCTTAGCAGCCCTGTTAAATGTGTTTTAAGCTCAGCGGTATCGACAAGCAGGATGCTTCGCTGTTAAGTGCTGTTGGGATATCCACGGCATCAGCGGATATGGATCATGGATTTTTTTATTATTATGAATATGCACGCTTGTAATGACTGAGCATAGACAAACAAACAAGCAGAGACATATGTGAGAAGAGATTGTGGTGGGTCGAGGATCATGCGAGAGGATCTTTGCTTATAATCATCACTATCATCACACAGCATGTGTGGGAACTCTACTTCAACCTGGCGTCCTTTTCTCTGCGATTTTTTTCCCCCGGAGCTCATCAGCAGGGTGAAGTGCGTTTTTGTGAGATGCCATGATGGGATTGGACGGCATGGAAATTATCGCGATTGTAGTAGTGACCGGGATGTTTTATGTTGTGCTTAAGCAGTTTGGGATGTGTGAGCCTTTGTTGCAGGAAGGTAAGGCAATTATTGAATGGAATTGTCTTTATTCTCATTGATATCAACGTTGTGAAACATTGTCTGCAACGTGATTAGACATGACACTCCCGGGTAAACATGTGATAAAGACTTAAAAGAGAAAATGTTGTGCTGAGTTCAAATAATAATAAAATGACAAGAAATTGTACATTGTACAATTAGCAGCGACAGAAATCCCCAAATTATACAAATTATAATAATTAATTTTTTTGGTCATTTTGAAAATCGTCAATTTAGAAACAACATCTTAAAATTGAGTGTGGAAATTTGTAGTTTTGTTTGATTGACTCAAAACTTTTGGCCATAATTAAACAATATTCATTTAAATATTACTATGGGTTGTAGTCATGTTAAAGCTGATTTAGAATTTGTCATTGTTGTTTGAACAAAAATTGTCTTTTTTAACAGTAAATACATTTTTATCAGTTGAGGTTTATCAATTGAAATCTTAATCGTTCAGACTGACTGATATAATTAAAATTTTACTTCTGGGAAACGTTTATGTGATTACCTACCGATAACTTGATTGAATTGTGTTGTGGTCAGAGTGTTTATTTTGTTTTATCATCTCAATCTCTACCTTGGTTTTGTCTCTTCCAACTTTCCGTTTGTGTTCCGCTCTTTGTAAAGATGGTGAGTATGTCACTGTAACGACTATATATTTCAGCACTTTTGACACGTTTACCTTTTCATTATGGACACTTTTTGTTCTAAGAAATTGAAGATATTTGCAAGCAAAAAGTCTTTAATATGACACGTTTTCCTCTTGTCTGAAGTGAGTAATAATGACCACTCAAAACCGATAAAGATCTGAATCCAAGGATGTGGCGTGCAGTCAGGGGAGACAGGTGAGGCACAGCCTCAAGTGTCTTTAAGGAAACGTAGAATAAAATCTATAATACATCGTTATATTTGTTTAGTGTGTCACTGTTCCCATGGCACCCAATTGGCCCCACCCATGTGGCACCAGCTGCAGCTCATTGACAGATTGGCTTCCCTGCTATTTGAACCCAGTCCTGTCAGTTCCCTGTTGTCAGTCTGTTTGCAAAGCAAGCCTTTTTTGACCCCTGACTCCTGCCTGTCCCGTTTTTGCTCCCGTTTGTCTCCGGCTACGACCCGTTTTGACACCGACCACGTCTGCTCTTCCGTTCCTGCTTACGACCCCTTTTTTTGTTCCCGACTACGTCTACTCTCCTGTTCTGGCTTACGACTCGTTACCGACCTCGACCACGTCTTGCTCTCCCAGTCCCGGCTCCGACCAGTTTTCTGCCCCTGACACCGTCATCGCTCGCTACGGAAGATCCACTTCCGTGTTCGGATCACAATCCGAGTACGAGAGCGACTTGCTACCCGCGCCACAATAAAACTTGTGGTAAACGTCACGCAAGTGGGTCCAGTTTCCGTTCTGGTCCGGACATAGTGTTAGAGTTCTTTGTCATTTAATGTTACTATTGTTGGATATTCTTTTTCAAACTTGCGGAATTTTCACATTATAGTATGAATATTATCTATTCAAAACGTAATACCATGCTGAGCGTCTGAAGATGCTGAGTGAGGCACGCAATTCTCTGGCCTCATGGCAGAGAGCGATAGAGAGACCAAGGATTCTTTTTTGGCATCCATCTCAGTCCCGAAAAATAGAGTTATTGATAGTATTAGCAATCTAAAAGCAAGTTAATCCCTCCAGGGATTTTTTTTCTCGATGCATGGATTGTTTTCATAATAGAAGATTACCTGAAAAATTATGCTTGTATTCCAAAGGAGCAGCATGTAACCTATTACTGTGCTGAGCATCTGCAGATCCAGAGTGGGGCACGTAGTTTTTATTGTCTTACGGCAGAGGGCAATTATGATATCAAGTTTTTTTTTATTTGGTGCTCATCTCAGCCCCAAACAACAGAACATGTGATAGTATTAGCAAGTTAACAGCAAATTAAGCCTTTTCTTGGACGTTTTTCAAAATGGAACATTACCTATGTCTTTTGAACTTCATTCTAAAGGAGCAGTATGAATGTATAACTATGCTGAGCGTCTGCAGATGCAGAGTGAGTCACACAGTTCTCTTGCCTCGTGGCAGAGGGCGATAGTGAGACCAAAGATTCCGATTTAGCGCACACCTCAGCCCCAAACAGTAGAATAAGTGCAAGTCAAGCCTTCCAGTGTTTTTTCCCCCGTTGCGTTGGAGGATTACCTATCCTATGGTACAATGCTACAGTTTACATATTGCTTTCATACTGCCAATCAAATGATGAACAAGATGTAGGTTCATTTATTTGTAAATCCGACTGCGCTTCACCAGACGCAAACCTCACCGCACGCCACCGATCAAAAGTGTCCAAAATGAAAGTCTATTTAAATTGCTTTGAATGTTTTCATGGCATTCTCTATTATTTTGTATGTGCCGCACTCTTTCTTCACATCCCTTCCCTTTCCTGAATGTTTTGCATCAGGATGGAAAGAATGACCACCATTTATCTTCCATTTGCTCCCAGATGGAATATCCCCGACCCCACCTCCACCTCATCTTTCCTGTTCTTATTCACGTTTTTCCCTTCTCCCTTTTGCAGACAGTAGTGACAGTGACCTGGAACTCTCCATGGTACGTCATCAACCTGAAGGACTTGAGCAGCTCCAGGCGCAGACCAAGTTCACCAGGAAGGAGCTTCAGTCCCTTTACAGAGGGTTCAAAAATGTACGTGGACTTGGATATAAAAAAGATATATATTCTTCATTCTTCATGAGCATGCTAATATATAAATGGAGTTGCAGGTTTTAGTGCACTTTAAAGGAGGTGGACTGTAATTAAAGTGAGGTGAAGGCTACAAGTCAGCTTCGCCAGAATACATTAACGAAATGTTTCAAGAATTGTGGTCAGGAACCGTAGCTGTAAGCAAAACCACGTTGCTTATGCAGTGGAACATCTAATGCCCCACGCAACTTGTAGTATGATGCTTATTTTTTTAACTTCGAGACTAGCTAACATGCTGCTTGCAGTACATTCACAGATCCACTCTAGGAAACAACATTTTCGCTTGTTTTTTTAGACACAAACAACAATAATAACTATAGCCACCATGCTAAGCAAACACAAATCAAATATGTTTATTTTAACAAGAGTGAAATCCTATTTTTGCGTCCTTAAACAATTTGCCACCAAATGGCGTCAATGCCATAGAGGAAAGTAACAGACTGACATATACACTATGTAAGCTGAGTGATAAAGTTAGCCCGGATTTTTAATGGAAGTTTCCTAAAAATTGGAGAAACAAGTTTCATCTGTGTGTTTTTGTAAATCATACACACTATCAAAATACAATACTCGATATAGCCAATCCATGTTTGCATTTGTATTCAGAAGGCAATAACTTGTTTAAGAATATAACTTGTTATTTCTGAACAAATCCTTCAAATGATGACTGACAAAAAACAGCCCCGTTTTTAAAGCAATTGGTTTAATTATGGAAGGAATACAATATCATTCATATTCCTCCAAGTGAATTAGGATCTAGTATCAGTATTGTCAAACGCCGCAGCTCGTCTATGCAGAAAGAAGAGGCGCTTTAACTAAAACAAATTGGCGACCATATGATGAAAGTGCTGTATCTGAGTCAGATCATGAGGCTGCTCCTGCTATTGATAACCATGAAAACTGGTACTATCTGTTTCACGTGGAGGTGCAAAACCCTAACCCCCCAAAAAACAGCATGTAGAGGGATGGGCGCTGCCTAGCTGTACTTGCCCAAGACACACCACAGGAATTGGTGCGCCGACAACCCTGTCAGTTAAGGGATTTGTAAAGTAAATTATTTAGAATTTAAATGGGATGTTTTAAATAAGAGGTGTCCAAACCGTTCCCTCTAAATGTGACATTAACCAAAATTGATACAGAAGGGCTACTTTTACTTTTTTTTTACTGTTCCAGGCACACTAAAATCTGTGATTTATGTCTCTGTTTCTAAACTGAAACCTAAAAAGCTTTTTTTTAAATATCACTCTAATTAAATTAAATAAATGTTACTTTAGAAAATTGAAATAAATGTTATTAATCGTTGGACATTTTAAGAAGTAAAGTCATTTTTACTTGTATGGGCCTAATCACAAGGAGTCTCAAAGGACTGCACAGACGACAGACTATTGCAAACTACAGACTATTATTACACCATCCCCTCATCTAAAACCTACATAAGGGCAAGGAAAAACTCAAAATCTCAATATGAATTGTAAATGAAGAAACCTTGAGTAGGGACTACACACAAGGTATATATATATAAATTTAGTTGTTAGTTGGTTTTTGGTCTGTTTACATTGTGTATTTAGTTGTAGTCCACAACTGCGTGAACACAACCAACAAAAAAAAGCATCTATTTGGACGCAGATTAGTCCAAAAAGAAACACGCAAACTACCCATAGTAAAACAAAGAATACTAGAATATTTAATGGTTTTAGCCTCTTATTTATTTTATTTATTATTTTGCTTATCAGTTTGTATTCTGTTTTTTTATAAAAGGAATGTCCCAGTGGGCTTGTGGATGAAGAAACGTTCAAGACCATCTACTCACAGTTCTTTCCTCAAGGAGGTAAACAATGGTGTTTGGAGTGATCTATTCCTTAATTTATTTGTGTGAATTCAATTGAAAAACTTAACACAAGCATTCTTCGCTACTCAGACGCCACCATGTACGCACATTTCTTGTTCAACGCCTTTGACATGGACAGAAGCGGCGCTATCCGATTCGAGGTGAGTTCACAACTCCTATCTTTGCTATCAAATTCTCCCATGAACAAATTCTCAGCTAACTGAAAGACCTTCCCAGGACTTTGTGCTGGGGTTGTCTGTGTTGCTTCGGGGTTCGGTGACGGAGAAGCTGCGGTGGGCTTTTAATCTTTATGACATCAACAAGGACGGCTACATTACTAAAGAGGTAGACGAAAATTCTGTCATATGTAAAAAATATGGACCCACGACAATGTCAGTACATTTTGGCTTTGGAAATACGTATATCAAATCATTGGGTCTATGAAAAGTCTAGATTGTTAAGTTTTTGTGGTGGTAGACCCTAATGCGGGGATGTGGGAACTCAGGAAGGTATTTAATCACAAAACCAGGAACAAAGTAACAAACAAACAAGGGGTCACAGAAGAACAAAATGTCCCAACAAAACCAAACCTGACATAATAAGAACCATAATCAAAGCAAAGACTAACCAGAAATGGACATTTCAATGAACAAAGTAACAAACAAGACAAAAATATGGCGTGATAGTGGAAATGCAATGAGCAATCAACAATTTAAAAAAGAAAATCGAAACCAGTGGGCAGTGACAGTGGAAATACAAATGTTTAAAAGATTTGTGCCATCCAAAATGTCATTATAAAGGTTTAGGAGCATTAAGAATAGGTATGTGGTGATTGGGCACACCAGTGCCCATTTCCTATCTTGGTTAGTTCCCTCTGGTGGAAAGAGGCATTCCAGACCCTACCAAATACACCACTGTTCAAATGACAGATTTTGGTAAGAAACCTTAAAACTTTTTAAAACTTATTAAACAGCGTTTTGAAACTGCATAAAAAAAGTGAATCATATTACACACACCTAAGAAACATTAAATATTCTGGCATGACAGAAAGGAAAATGCTAACAAAACACATATTATAATGGCTTAGAGCAGGGTTGTCAAAGTCAAACGGATGGAAGGACTTACTGTTTGAGTGTTAACATCTAAAATGACGCGTATAGTCAAGTGAACCTAATTAAACCTACTGAAAAGCTAGCAATTATAATCCAATATGATCAGATAAAAAAGCTATGTTTTCTCAGTTCTATAACAGGAACATAAGACAAATATATTTCATATAAAAATCACTGTTACATGAAGATTAAATAAAAGAAGCCAGTTTTGTACAGGTGCCATCAGTAGCAAAAATGGGCCAAAATCACTGAAAAAGAAAAAAAAGTAGTAACCATTTTATTTTATTCACTAAACTGCAATATAATAAAGTGCAGGGAAAAAGTAATGCACAGTGAAAAGATTCCTGGCAAATGATACCATAAAGACTCAAGAACATTTCAGGGATCGAAGAAAACCTTCTCGGGAGCCGGATGTGGCCTTCGTGCCGCGACTTTGACACATACACCTTTGATATAGTTTACCGGTTACAGGATTTTAAATGTCTGTTGCCATTGATAAGAGTGTGTGTACATTTTCGCCTCCACAATATGTCAGTTGGTTAGTAATTCACATCTCCAAAGTTTTTTAAAATAATTTACTTGAAATTATCTCAAATTGGTTCAGAACGGAAAAGAAATCCACAATAGAATGAATCTGGTATATTTTTAAAGTGAAAAATGGAGGAAACACTACTGCAAAAAAAACAACTCAATAGACTGTTCCTTAGTCATGTTGAAATGGCTTCTTACAGGACATGATGGCAATAATGACGTCCATTTATGACATGATGGGCAGGTACACCTTGCCGAGCGTACGGGAGGATTCCCCGTACGAACACGTGGAGAAATTCTTTCAGGTAACGTAACTGGTTAAAATCCCTGCTTTTGCCAAGAAAGAATGTGTAGTTCAAGCTTTAACTCACCAACAGCAAGTCATTGGTCAAAGTTCAGCCATAGTGTCTTTGAAGCTTTACCTCGACTCGAGTTAAAGCAAAAGTTATAACTTTATTCTAAATTTAAAGCTTCAACTTGCCAACGTAGGTCATTGGCCGATGTATACTCAAATTGGCTTTAAAACTTTAATCTGACTTGAAATAAAGGTAAAGTTAACTAGGTTTTAAAGCTTTAACCTGCTAGCTTTAAAGATTTATTTTGACCAGAGTTAAAGTTAAAATTAAAACTTTTACTCGAAGTAACTCGAAGTAAGCTTTAGTTCATTATTAGGATGTGTTCGGCTGAATTCAAGTCAAATCGCTTTAGCTTCAATCAAATAAAAGCTAAAGTAAAAACTTAAACTTGAAGTAACTCATTTTTAAAGCTTTGACTCACCAAAGTCAACTTATAGCAGCTTTAAAGCGTTAGCTCAAGAAAGTTTAAGATTAAGTCAAATATTTACTCGTGCTAACTCCTTCCTCAAGCTTTAACTCGGCAACGGCATGTCATCATAGCTGATGTCAAATAAAATCAGTTTTAAAGCTAAAGTTTGACAGTAAAATATAAGGTTAAAACTTTATCTCACAGTTACTCTTTCTTAAAACTTGAACTCACCAACTCTAAGTCTTTAGCCAATGTCAAGGCAAATCAGCTTTAAAGCTTTCATTTGATTTGAAATAAAGCTAGAAAAGCTACAACTAAACTCAAGCTAACTTACTTTAAAATTTTACTCAAGCCAACTCATCAATGGCAAGTAATTGGCCAAAGTCAAATCACCTTCAAAGTTTTATTTTGACTCACGTTAAAGATAATATTAAAACTTAAACTCGCTGGAACTCATTCTTAAAGTTTTAACTCGCCAACGCAAGATAATGTCAAGTCAAATAAGCTTTAAAACTTGTATTTGACTTCAGTAAAAGCTAAAAATAGGTAATACTTAACTCAAGCTTTCTTAGGTTAAAACTTTACCTCGAGCTAACTCACCAATGGCAAGTAATCAGCCAAAGTCAAGTCAAACCAGCTTTAAAATTTTAATTTGACTCGAGTTAATGATTAGGTCAAAGCTAACTTGTGGTAACTCATTCTTAAAGTTTAAACGAGGCAACGTCATGTCAAGCCGATGTCCAGTCGAACTAGCTTCAAAGCTTTGATTTGACTTGAGTTAAAGATAAAAACGTCAAACCTAAGCTAACTCATTCTAAAACTTTAGCTTGAGCCAACTCACAAATGGCAAGTAATTGGCCAAAGTCAAGTGAAACCAACTTTAAATTTTAATTTTTGACTTGAGTTAAAGATGAAGACAAAACTTTAACTCTTTTTTGAAGCTTTAATTGCAGAACAACAAACTGATTTCAAGTCAAATGAGCTCTAAAGCTTTAATTTGACTTGAGTCAAAGCTAAAAAATGTAAAGTTTCACTTAAGCTAACTTACTTTAAAACATTAACTCGAGCTTACTCACCAATGTCAATAATAGGCTAATATCAAGTCAAAACATCTTAAAAGTTTTTATTTGATTCAATTCATAATGAAGTTAAAACTTTAACTTATGGTAACTCATTCTTAAAGCATCACCAACGGCAAATAGTTTAGTTTAGTTTTATCTTGGGTCAAATCTGCTTTAAAGTTTTAATATGACTTTTGTTACAAAAAAAAAGAAAAAAAAAAAAAAAAGAAAGAAAAAAAAAGTGTAGCCTGCGATTGGCTAGCAACCAGTTCAGGGTGTCCCCTGCCCACTGCTCGATGATTGCTGGGATGGGCTCCAGCACCCCCGCGACCCTACTGAGGATAAGCGGTGTAGCTGATGAGATGAGATGATGAGATGAAAAAGTGTAGCTTAACTCAAGTTAACTCACTTTAAATCTTGAGCTCACATAACAATGGCAAGTAATTGGCCAAAGTCAAGTCATACCAACTTTAAAGTATTAATTTGACTCGAGTTAAAGACGAAGTTAAAACTTTAACTTGCAGTTACTCTTTCTTAAATCTTTAAATGGAGAACACCAAACCGAAGTCAAGTCAAATCTGCTTGAAAGCTTTAATTTGACATGAGTTAAAACTAAAAAAGATTCAACTTAACTCAAGATAACTAGCTTTAGAACTTTAACTTGAGCGAACTCAATGGCAAGTAATTTGCCGAGTGAAATCAAATCAGTTTTAATTTTACTTGAGTTGAAGTTTAAAGCACACGTGTCAAACAGGCGGCCCGCGAGCCAGATTAGGCCCACCAATGGTAGAAATCCGGCCCGCAAGACAACAGTGAGAGAAGCGCAAGAGGAAAATGAGCTGTAGTTTTAAATATTTCCACCGGATGTCACCAAAGCCAGTTAACACTTGCAAAACAATTGTGGTATTATTTCTCCATTTCTCTCTGACTCACTTCTTTTTTATTTATTTCTCCCTCTTTTTCTTTCTCCTGTTCGCTCTCTTTCTCTCTCTTTTTCTCTATTTCTCTCTCACTCTCTAACTCTTTATTTTTCTCTGTCTTGCTCTCTTTCTATTTTCTCTCTCTAATTTACACTTGAATTCTCTTTCCTTCTATTTTTCTCTTTCTTTCTCACCCTCTTTCTTTCCCTTTTTTGAACTCTCTCTCTCTCTCTCTCTCTCTCACCTCACTTTGTCTCTTTTTCTCCTGCTGACTCTTTTTCTTTCTGTCGTTTCACTTCTCTTATTCTTTTTATCTTTCTCTTTTTTCACTTTCTTTTTCTCTTCATATTCATTTCCCCCTTCTTCGACATTCATATCTCTATTCTGCTCTCTCTTTTTCTCTCACTGTTACTCTGTCTCCCTTGTTCTCCCTATCTGTTTATCGCTCTCTCTTTCCCTCCCTCTCTTTCTCTCTCTTTTTCTCCCTCTCTCTTTCTCATAAACTTACTAGTCCGGCCCCCGTGAGATTTTTTTATAGCATTTGTGGACCCCAGCTAAAACGAGTTTGACACCCCTGGTTTAAAGTAAAACTTAACTCGAGCTAACTCACTTTAAAACTTTAACTCAGGCCAACTCAGTAATTAGCCAAAGTCAAGTCAAAACAGCTTTGACGCTTTAACACAAAGTGAGCCCAAGCAAAAGTTGAAACATTAACTTCGATTTAACTCTAATTAAGTGCATTAACTCGGCCGTTGAAAATAAAAGCACGAAAACGACTTACTTCCAGAAAATGGATCGTAACCGAGACGGAGTAGTTACCATTGAAGAATTCATTGATACCTGCCAAAAGGTAAAACCCACAAATACACCGCCACCATTTGGAGTAGCGTGCAGTTCACTTATTTTGTGTTCTTTCTTTGAAAACAGGACGAGAGTATCATGTCCTCCATGCAACTCTTTGAGAACGTCATCTAACTTTGCTCGGAGGAATGGGAAACCTCTCAGCCTCACGTAAACCGTCACAATCACAGTAGGAATATGAATTCATCTATAATGGCGGTCCTTTGTTTACATGTGGATTTTGAAGCTTACAAAAGCACAAATCGTCCTTGTTTTTTTCCAGCGTGTCGAAATACGCCAAGCTTGTAAATGTTCACCGGACACATACTACTTTGACTTTACCTCTACATCGGTTAGGTAGGTTAGGAATTCAGTTGAAATACAAATATAAGGTTGGGTTCTGTTGCAATTCTAGGACACACTGTATTGATTAACTCATAGTCCAGTTACAGTAAAACAGAATATTGTGGTATAAAGTCGCCATTGGAATGAAGTGAGTTTATTAGATTTTTTTTTTTTAACTGGTCGGAAAACTAAAGGTTTTTTTCCACAGCGCCCTCTAGTGCCATCTACCTCCTGCTATTATATGAGTATTGTCTCATGAGGTTTTTTTGCAAAACTTTTCTCTGAGATAAAATAAATATTTGTGCACTTATCTGAGATAACGTCTTTCTTCCTCGTGCGTTCTAATATAACTGTCATGATTACTGATGCGAAGCACTTGTGCCCGCTCACTTGATTGGCTCTCTTTCACTATTTGAACCCTGTCCTGTCAATCCCCTGTTGTCTGTCCGTCTGCAAACCTCAGTGTATACTAGGCAAGCCTTTTTCAACCCTGACTCCCACCTGTCCCGTTTTTGCTCCCGTCTGTCTCCGGCCCATTTTGAACCTGACCACGTCTGCTCTCCTGTCCCGGCTAACGACCCGTTTCTGACCCCAACCACGTTTTTGCTCTTCTGTCCCGGCTATGGACCTGTTTTTCTGTCCTCGACACCGCCATTGCTCGCTACGGAAGATCCACTTCCGTGTTCGGATCACAATCCGAGTACGAGAGCGACTTGCTTCCCACACCGGTTCGTGGGCGCAGCCCTTCCTCTTTCCTTTAATAAAACTTGTGTGAAACGTAACACAATTGGGTCCTGTTTCCGTTCTGGTCCTGACAATAACATCCGTTTTTGTTTATTCCAGTGTTTCTCAACCTTTTTGGAACCATGGCATACTTTTGAAAATTGATTTTCATGCAGCATTTTCATGTTTTCTAAGCTTGAAATATCATGTTACCCAGGTTATTTCATCGTTTTCCTTTCATTTTGGATTTGTCTTTATTTTCTAACCCGTTTTTCCAAGTTTTGCTGTGTTTTTATATTGTTCATCTAGAAAAAACAACCAGTATAATATTCAAAGGCTCACTATGTAATATTTGACCACTAGATGTCACTGCATTGTGTAGTCCAACAGGAAATGAGTGCTACAAAGCACAATGAAGAATACAAATTATAAAGACTCCATTTTCCCTTCATATTTTTGCCCAGCCATTTACAAAGTTTTGGGGGTACCCGTAGCAGCATGATGATGGACAATTATCTCAGCTCCTATTAGGTGAGGCTTACAATATGTATAATGAATGCACATTTTTTTGACCTACCAGTATTTAAAAAAACACACGTTTATATAATAGTTTATGTAATTTTGCTCATCATTCATATCAAGATTGTTTTTTTTAAATGAATGCAGTTTTTTTTACATTAATGAGGCACTAAATAATACACAATGTTTTTCAAAATGAGCAAACATTATTTGCCATATTAATAAAGGTATTTTTTTCCACGTTCCCAACTATTTTGTTTATTATGTTTTCAAGTAAAATAAGATAATAACAATAATCTTTTATTCTTTATAGTGAAATCTAAAATGGCTTCATCGGAGAAAATAAGCCATAAAAGTATACTCCTAGAGGAACAAAATTTAGTCATAAATATAATATATCTACTAACTTATGAACTGTAGTGCAGTGGCTAGCATATTCGCCTTACATGCGAAAAGTCCCCGGTTTGAGATCGGGTGGAAACATGTGTTGACCTCGAGTGGATGGGCACCACCAGGCTGTACTTGCCCAAGACACACCACAGGAAATGGTGACCTTAGTGGTTAAGGGATTAATTCAACCAACCAATCAACTACCTTTAAAGCAAATAATTATTATAGAAAAAGAAAAAAATGTAAACTGCTGCCACCTATTTATATGGATGAATCTTATAATTACTCTGCTGATCATTGGAAGAAAGCAAAGATACTGAACAATGGCATGCTTTTTTTTAAAAGATAAAATTGGGCAGTTTTCTCCGGCACACTAGCCAAGGTCTCACTGCATACTGGTTAAAAAAGGCTGGTTTATTGTTGGCGATATAATGGAGAAAAAAATTTATGGGACGTCATGAGTATGCCTCGAATGGCCATAACACAGGCATGGCAAACTCGGTTTGGCTTGGGTCCTGGATCCAGACTTTATGTTCTCAGGTGGGCCGGATCAGTCACAAATTGTCAATATTTATCACAGATGAAAAGGGATCTTTTCCAAGCACAGCACATTTATTCACAAACAATAGAAAACATGATTTTCACGTTTGGCATGAAATATGTTCACAAATTATTTATTTTAACAGTTGAATAAATCGAGGTTTACATCTAAACCAACTCCTCACAATAAACAAACTCGAGGGGGGGCTACTTATAAAAATATATTTGCTTTTAATTATCAAACTGATTTTAATTCAATCACCAATAAAGAAAGCTTTCACGGTGAATGGGTAAAACATGGTTGAAACGTTTCCAGTCTTTTGTGGACCCATAATATAATTTGTCTTAAGATTGCTTCTTATGGAGAGTTCCATCAAACAATTTGGATTTATTAAGTAAGTAGTGATGGACAAAATATACTTAACATCTAAAATTTTGGACTATTTAATAAAGTTTCAGGAGCGAGCAGAGAGAGTGGGAAAGGTGAGATGGCACAACATTCATTTGGACAGGTAACTTAAAATTAGTTTTACCTGGTTATATCAGTATCAGAAATTATTTTCCCCCCATTTTATTAACACTCCACTTATTGAAACATAAATATTTTGTTTGTTTGTTGTACATGATTCAATTGTTTGTTTGTTTGTACATGATTCAGATTGAATCGTTTCTTGTACATGATTCAATTGTTTGTTTGTTTGTACATGATTCAAATTGAATCGTTTCTCCGGCGCCGTCACGAATGGCAGCCACTCCAGCAGCTCCCGTGTTATTTTCGATTGGCTGCTGGAAAAGTGAATTTCCCTTCGGGGATGAATAAAGTATCTATCTATCTATCTATCTATCTATCTATCTAATAACATTAGATACAACTACCAGGCTGGGCCTACTAAACCTGGGACAAAACTGCACAATATCGTCTTTAACATGAAACCAGATACATCTCATTTTTAATGATCCGTGTAAACAAATGTCGTGGAATCACACTTTTTACCCCTCTCTCTCCCGCTGCACTCCTGCAGTCTACTTCCTGCTGCTGGCTCCTGAAACTGTGCATCAGTATCAGGTGTCATATCCTGTGGAGCAGCTAATTCAACAATGCCATTCAAGTATTTGGTTGGTTATTCTTGAACACTGCTTTGTTTTATTATTATTCATTACAGAGAGTTGTTCTCTACACAAATATAAGTACCGGTAGTCCCAAACATGGACGGACGTCAGCTCTTATACATCTTTATTGCCCTCTACTGGCAAGAAGGAGCATTAGATTAGATTACATTACATTAGATAGATAGATAGATAGATAGATAGATAGATAGATAGATAGATACTTTATTCATCCCCGAAGGGAAATTCACTTTTCCAGCAGCATCCCTAAGCTGAGAACAATCGAAAATAACTGAGAACAATCGAAAATAACACGGGAGCTGCTGGAGTGGCTGCCATTCGTGACGGCGCCGGAGAAACGATTCAATTTGAATCATTTACAAACAAACAAACAATTGAATCATGTACAAGAAACGATTCAATCTGAATCATGTACAAACAAACAAACAATTGAATCATGTACAACAAACAAACAAAATATTTATGTTTCAATAAGTGGAGTGTTAATAAAATGGGGGGAAAATAATTTCTGATACTGATATAACCAGGTAAAACTAATTTTAAGTTACCTGTCCAAATGAATGTTGTGCCATCTCACCTTTCCCACTCTCTCTGCTCGCTCCTGAAACTTTATCAAATAGTCCAAAATTTTACCTCATCTTCTCCGCTCACCTCGTCGTCCTCTTCTCCTTCCACTTCGCACTACAGAGACTTTTTAGCTGAGCCGTCTCTTATGACACCATCCCCTGATCTAGACCAAACTAATGCAAGCAAAAATGCAATGGCAAAGCAAAGCCACTGAGGAGCTAAACGATATGCTGTGATTGAAGGAAAATAGGTTATTAAAAGATATTTTATACTTCATATTTTAATCTGAAAAATGACAAAAGAAAAGCAATACAGTAATCAACCTACCAATACAACTAAGTGTACATTAGATTCATATTTTTATTGCCCAAGTCACAAATACAACAAAATGCAGTTAGCATCCAACCAGAAATGCATAGCAGCGTATAAATATTAGTGAATAAGAGTGCAGGAGTGAACCATATACTGTATATATAGTGCTATGTAAGAAGGACATGGTACTGCAATAAATACAAATCTTATATAGATATATAGATAGTATGTACAGATTATAAATTGGTTATTGACTATAAAAAGGCTAAAAATATGTAAGATTAAAAAAAATGTACAGTACAAGTATGTACAGACAGGTGTGTGGAGAGGGGGTAAAATGGGACAGAGTTCAGCAGAGGGAGTGTGGATCGAGGGAGGGTGTGGGGCAGTTAGAGGGGGGGGGGCAGAAATCAGCAGGAAGACAACTGTGGGGAAGAAGCTGTTTTTGAACCTAGTGGTTCTGGTTCGTAGGCTCCTGTAGCGCCTCCCAGAGGGCAGGAGGGAAGGTTGGGAGGAGTCCTCTATTACGTTTGTAGCTCTCCTGAGACAACGCTGTAGTTGTCCCCGATGGCAGGAAGTGATGCCCCAGTAATACGTTGGGCGGTTTTCACTACCCTCTGTATCGCCTTCCGGTCAGGGACCGAGCAGTTCCAATACCAGTCTCTGACACAACTGGCTATAACGGGTCTCCATTCATAAAAAAATAATTAAAAATTCATAACCTTTGATAGAAATGAGTAAGAGACTTGCAGAAGGCCGGATTAAATCATGCGAAGGGGCGGATCTGGCCCGCGGGCCGTATGCTGCCATACAATTGGATATTTTCCTCAAAATACTAAGAAGCATATCACAAACTCACATCTACATTTTTATCCGTATCAAAAGCCATCAAGTAAAAAAAAACTAAACTGCATTTAGAAAGGGCACTCGTCCAGTCAATGTTGCAACAAAAGAGCTTCACATAATGAAATATCGTCAACAAGAGCATATCTGTTATCCGTTTCCCCCTTTGCCGCCAGTAAAAAGGAAAAAAATCAGTTCTAGTGATTTCATCAAACAGAAATGTCTGTTAACAACCGGCTCTGTTGTTTTTCCATCCTCTGATCGCTTTTACTTTGCAAAACATGGCGTGCGAGTGCCCAAATGGAGCTTTAAGTCTTCCCGGAAGGCAAATGCCGGCTCTTGTTTATTGTGCGATTATAAAAAGACAGTTCCTCAGATTTCAGACAACCAGCCTTGCAAAAGTATTACTTTTCGACATATTGCCATATTTCAGGCTTGAAACTAATAGATAAAACACTCAAAATATTTTCTAAGAATCAACCACATGTGAGACAGAATCATGAAAAGAAACCAAATGTGTTTAACATTTTATATTGTGCCAATAAAATTGAGAAGTAGGTATTGCAAAATGATTGCCCCTTTGAGTTAATACTTAGTAAAACCTCATTTTAGGTATGTCTCTATAAATTGTGCACATCTTGAAAGAGAATTATGTGCCCATTCTTCCTTACAAAGCAGCTCAAGTTCCTTAAAGGTTTCATGGTAATTGTTTGTGCACATTATTTTTCAGATCTTTCCACAATGCTCTATAGGATTGAGGTCTGGCCTTTGTCTAGGTTATTACAATTTCATTGTTAGTTTTAAGCCATTCTAATGTACAGTGGCTTGCAAAACTATTTGGCCCCCTTGAACTTTGTGACTTTTTGCCACATTTCAGACTTCAAACATCAAGATATGAAACTGTAATTTCTTGTGGAGCATCAACAATAAGTGGGACACAATCATGAAGTGGAACACACTTTATTGGATATTTTAAACTTTTTTAACAAATAAAAAACGAAATAGTGGGTGTGCAAAATTATTCCGCCCCTTTACTTTTAGTGCAGCAAACTCTGTCCAGAAGTTCAGTGAGGATCTCTGAATGATTCAATGTTGATCCAAATGACTAACGGTGATAAATAGAATCCACCAGTGTGTAATCAAGTCTCTGTATAAATGCACCTGCACTGTGATAGTCTCAGAGGTCTGTTTAAAGCGCAGAAAGCATCATGAAGAACGAGGAACACACCAGGTAGGTCCGAGATATTATTGAGAAGTTTAAAACTGGATTTGGATACAAAAAGATTTTCCAAGCTTTAATCATTCAAAAAAAAAAAATGTATACAGGTATCAAGTATACCCCCCTGCCATTAAACCGAAGTGATCGCTTGCATGATGGCAAGGAGTTATTGGGTGACTCATCCAGACTCTTCACACTGGAACTGACTATACCTAAACATGACCCACAAGTGTAGCCATGTCTTACATTATCAATTTACACGGAATAGGACTGGGGCAAAACCACTACGAACCAATTAAGTATGATCGTATCAATCGCTCTCAACCACATGCAGCCATCGCAGCTTATTTCATTTGTTAACACTACCGGTTACATATTGAAAATAAAAACTGTGAAAATGTGATATTTGATGAGTGTTTGTGAAGCGTTTTGGGAAAAAAATGGTCTGTGTTCATTTTAATGAAAGTGAAAGAGCTACCTTCTGACAATAACAACATACTTTAGCTAGCGGCATCGAACGGCTTTTAAAACAAATACACGAAACCACACACAATTAGCCGTGTTTAGGTAGTACAAACAACTGCTCGCTTTTGGTATAAAAAAGTCAAACTTGAGATGAAATGTGACAGAAGAGAATATACTTACATCGCGTCGCCGAGTTCCTCCATGATAAACAGCGCCACAGAAGAATGGGGTGAGGTAGGAGGAGTTGAAGGAAGGGGAGGTGAGCGAAGCTGTAACTCACCATGACTAAGCATTGTGCAGGGCCTCCTCCTCCCCTTCATAATAAGAGTGTCCACACTGTGTCCTTAGTTGACATAAGCTCGCGCTTGCTCAAGTCAATAAATGATTTTAAGAAGGTAAGGTATATCTTTTAGACCCGCGAAGCTCTGAACCCGCAAAAGTGGAACCGCGAACTAGCGAAGTTCCACTGTATTATAAAACAGCACAATTGCTACAGGTGGTCACATGTCTGACCTTTAAGTTTATGTTTAAAAGGGACCCGGTTCGACACTTTCTTTAGTTCCGTTGCTAATCACAAAGGGACGGCCAGGTCTTGGTAGCTTTGCTGTGTTTTTTTTTTGCTCTTTCCATTTCGAAACTATTTCTCGCACAGTGCTTCGGGAATTGCTCAAATGTGGCAACATTCTTCTTGTATCCCATTTCTGCTTTGAACTTTTCCATAATGTTGTCCTGTTCTTTAGTCTTCATAATGCTGTGTGTTCTCCAGTGTCTGCTTTCACAGACCTCTGAGCCTATCGCGGAACAGGTGCATTTAAACCTTGGGCCTAATGCACTTTGTTTGCCATTGTTAGTTGTTGAGGTTGACATTGGATCACTCAGAAGTCATCAGGGAAATTCTGGAGTCAGTTGGCTGAGCTGAGATGACAGGGGGGTGATATTTTTGAAACACCCACTTTTTAGGGTTTTTTTTTTCATTGTAAATAAAAATATTGAAATAATTTAGTTCTACTTCACATGTGGCAAAATTACAGTTCCTGGTGGGCCTATACTTTCGCTACACTATGGTAGAAAGTGAATACAGTACACCTATTGTATCGAAACATCAACATACAGTAAGTAATAAAAAAAAATGACAAGAAAATTAAGGTCAAACCATGGTCTTAAGACCAATGTGTGATACTTGGTCATAAACAATCGCAAATAAATGCAAAGTTTTCATAGTTGTGTTGAATATAAACAAACCACAACACATTATGATCAATATATTAAATATGCTTTGAAAATTGAAATGGTGTGTAAAAACAGGCTTTGTAAACTAATTGTCACGGTTGCCATTGCGCCCAATTGGCCCCGCCCGTGTGGCGCCATTTGCAGCTCGTTGACAGATTGGCTTCCCTTCTATTTAATCTCAGTGCTCTCACTTACCCTTGGTCAGTCTGTCAACGAACCTCTGCACCCACAACACGTGGGTTTTGACTCTGTCCGGTATTGTTCTCGTCTAGTTTGTCCTGTTTAATTTCGATATCCAGTTTTGATATATACCCTGTCTGTCCCGTCTTGTCCGGTATCGACCCCTTCTGTCCGATAACCGCTCGTGCAATTGGTATCAATCTCGTCGGCTGCTGACTTCCTGTCATTCCACACCAGACTGCCGCCTTACGTCTTCCGCTCAACGATCGCCGGATCACTGCCGTTTGGGTCAACGTGCATGACTGCCCCATTTCCCGTGAAATAAAAGCTTGTGTGAGAAACGTCACGCATTTGGGTTCTCCTCCTGTTTTAGCTCATGACTAACTTCACGTCAAAAGCATGGTCCCCGAAAAAGGGTGCCAAAAAGCAGCTACAATATGCAATGTCTCCCTTGTTCGAGTTCATGGGCTAGCTTGTTGTTCTGCTTGCAGAGCCTGTTTAGATAAGTATTGGGTATACTATTTTTATTTTATTGTTTATGAAAGCACTTGGATTTACGTTGATCATTTTAATCTACTTTTAAATTAAATGTATTTAATGTTGATTGGATGGACTTTGATCATTTGATGATCTGATTGGTTGTTTAAAAAAAACAATAAATATGACGTTGCTACAGTTACTCAGTACTTGAGTCATTTTATCACCAAGTACTTTTTTACTTACTCAAGTAAGTATGTGGAGGACTACTTTTGCTTGAGTAATATTATTCTGAAGTAACAGTACTTTACTTGAGTACAATTTTTGGCTACTTTACCCACCTCTGATTATTGGTAATAGATATCAGACCAATACCAGAGATTTCTACCCTATGAAAGGTATAATACTTGCAGGGGGTATCAATGTTGGTATTGGTATGGCTGTAAAGATATGACTTTGTAAAAATGGTGTTGAAACAACGCGTATTAGACAATTTGATACTCATCATTTCGGAACAAAATAGTTTTCCCCTAGTGAACTGACTATACCTACTGCCCGTCAATGCCGAGGTCTAGCTCATTTTTGAAGAGCGTTATACGAGCGCTTTGAACCGAATATCAGCGAGGACCAGATGATGAAGGTGCTGCATCTGAGTCGGACCAGGAGGTTTCTCCTGCTACTGGTAACCATGGAAATCAGTAGTATATTTTTCATGTGGGGGAGCAAACTCCTACCGGGAAAAAACACACCAGGAAATGGATGGGTGCCGCCAAGCTGCATTTGCCCAAGACACACCACAGGAAGTGATGCCCTGATGACTCTGGCGGTTAAGGGATCCGTGAACTTTGATATTATTTGCAAGTGCATTTTCTTAAATTCAGTTTTTTTTAAACAAATGTTTTTGCACAGTTTTTTTAATTTTACTTTGAAAATTTCGAGTTATTAATATTTTTCATGTTTAACTCCTGTGTGTAGAGGTAAGATCAGGCCTAAAAAAATCCAGCTCGACCTGACCCGAGTCCGACAAGTTACCGTATTTTCAAATAAAAGTGTCAGACTTTATTCAAATTGCGTGGGCGGACGTAGCTAAGGACACCAAGAGGCTGTGTGAGAAATGTGGGCGTCACTGCTAAAGAGTGAAAAGTGGGTGTGTATATAAGGCTAGGTTCACATTGTAGAACTTAATGTTCAACTCTGATTTTTGGGTGAAATCTGATATTTTTGGGGGATTGTTCACATTTCAAAATAAATTAGATGTCCTGTGACTTCTATGCTTCTTCTGTGTCAATGCGACAAGTGTCCCGCTTGTACAGAAGAGGACACGTAATATCACACGCAAACCATTGTTTGCAGAAGTACTCATGGATGCTAATGTAGTAGTGTATCTAGCAATTTGAAAGTTATTGTTATCCCCCCAAATATTAAGTAAATCCAAAACCTCCCTCCCCCTCTGTTGAATGTGTTGTGGATTAACTGTAAGTCAGCAGCCTTCGAGCTGACGATAGACATCTGGCAGGATGTTATGAGATAAAGTTGATACAAGAAGTCACAAGTTGTTGACTGAGCGAGTCGGGGCCGGAAATGCACCTTCAATTCTGAGAAAAAAAACACTTTTTGAACACAGTATAAAGCCCAGCGTCTCTTGGACAAATTTCGAACATGGCTTGAATGAATGAAGGGATGCAATAAAGTACGTTCCCTTTCTGACATATTTCTGTCTCTGCGTATATTTTGGGGCGACGCCCAACGACGTCCTCTCCAAAAAATTGATTTCCATGTTTTCGTCCTCCATGGTATGTTGATCTCTACGCTTCATAGAAGAACATGGAAACCGAGAAACCATGAGAGAATCGAAGATGATTGAATCGACGGTTCGCGAGTAGACGAAGCTGAAAAATGAACTCTGAAAAATTTTCATCCATGTGTTTTATACTTAAATAAACTAAAACCAGACTCAGTCTACTTTCACTGTATTTTTCTATACGAACACCTATATGCCGTCTGTGTTGTAACGCTGCCTCAGCAGAGGGCACCCACGCATCGTAAATACAGAAATAGAACCAGCTACCATGACTGCGACTTTTAACACGGTGCGCCCTAGGGTCGTAAAAATACGACAGGCAGGGACAGGCAGGGACAGGCAGCACAGCAGCGCAGTGGTTAGCGCGTGTGCCGCACAGTTCTGAGGTCATGAGATCTAAATTTCCTGTGTGGAGTTTGCATGTTCTCCCCGTGCATGCGTGGGTTTCCTCCGGGCACTTCGGTTTCCTCCCACATTCCAAGAAACATGCATAGCAGGTTAATTAGCCGGTCCAAATTGTCCCTAGGTGTGAATGAGCGAGTGAGTTGTCTGTCTCTGTGGATGAGATGGGCTCCAGCTCTCCCGTGACCCTACTGAGGATAAGCGGTGCAGATAATGGATGGAATTTAGGGACAAATTGTATTTGTGCGCGCTTGCTTCTTTGTGTCCCACATGCACCGACAAATAGTGTTTCCTTTTCTTGGCGAAGCATTCGCGCAGTGCAGCATGCACACTACAAATACTCCACAAAAAAAGGAAACTCAGAAAAAATGAGTGGATATTTTTCTTAAAAAGTCAGTGAGAGAGAAGCCAAGTTCAAGCCCCAACTCATGATTATCATTTGAGGAATTTCAGGCCGGGTTCGTGCTTGGGCCTAAGATCTTAACTCTAACACTGTGACAGACTTTTTTCATTCGTCTGCTTTAATTGGTTGCTTATGTTTTTCAAAGCTTACTTTTGATTCGCTGTTGTTTTTAGAGCGCACGCGACAACAAAGACCACATTTCGCAGTCTGAGAAAGGAATTTTAAATGGATGCATGTTTCTCATTTGCACGATATAACGTTAAAATATAAATCAGGGGCCAAACTTGCTGATTAAACCCCTCCATTAAATGTTCAAGTTGTTGATCACAAACAAATCCTGGAGGTGGCGTCCTACAGTGGCTTGCGAAACTATTTGGCCCCCTTGAACTTTGTGACCTTTTGCCACAATTCAGACTTCAAACATCAAGATATAAAATTGTAATTTCTTGTGAAGCATCAACAATAAGTGGGACACAATCATGAAGTGGAACACACTTTATTGGATGTTTTAAACTTTTTTAACAAATAAAAAACGAAACTGCGCAAAATTATTCAGCTCCATTGAGGTAATACTTGGTGGCTTGTGGCAATCTTTAAATGACACTTTTTATGGATATCTTTAAGAAATGGTTTACTTCTTTCCATTCTTCCATAAAGGCCAAATTTGTGCAGTATACGACTGATTGTTGTCCTATGGACAGATTCCACCTTAGCTGTAGACCTCTGCAGTTCATCCAGAGTGATCATGGGCCTCTTGGCTGCATCTCTGATCAGTTTTCTCCTTTTATGAGATGAAAATCTTGGTAGATTTGCAGTGGTCTGCTACTCTTTCCATTTCAATATTATTGCTTGCACAGTGCTCCTTGGGATGTTTAAAACTTGGGAAATCTTCTTGTATCAAAATCCAGCTTTAAACTTCTCCACAACAGTATCTCGGACATGCCTGGTGTGTTCCTCGTTCTTCATGATGCTCTCTGCGCTTTAAACAGACCTCTGAGACTATCACAGTGCAGGTGCATT
Organism: Urocampus carinirostris; assembly: GCF_059441175.1. Taxonomy (NCBI): domain Eukaryota; kingdom Metazoa; phylum Chordata; class Actinopteri; order Syngnathiformes; family Syngnathidae; genus Urocampus; species Urocampus carinirostris. Next base: position 19,595,295 of record NC_142364.1, on the reverse strand, counting down.
TATACAGAGACTTAATTACTCACAGGTGGATTCCATTTATCACCGTTAGCCATTTAGATCAACATTGAATCATTCGGAGATCCTTACTGAACTTCTGGACAGAGTTTGCTGCACTGAAAGTAAAGGGGCTGAATAATTTCGCACCCACTTTTTTCGTTTTTTATTTGTTAAAAAAAAATATCCATTTAAGTGTGTTCCACTTCATGATTGTGTCCCACTTATTGTTGATGCCTCACAAAAAATGATAGTTTTATATCTTTATGTTTGAAGTCTGAAATGTGGCAAAAAGTCACCAAGTTCAAGGGGGGCAAATAGTTTCACAAGACACTGTATATGTGCTGAATACTAGCACGTGACCAGAGTAGGTCAGCAAAAATCATTCAATCTGTACTGTATTATTCAACCTGGACCAATAGGGACAGGTGTGGGAGGGGCTTAGCTGCCGTGCTATAGGATTCATTATGAATACACAAGCTTCTGGATCCAATGGATTGTTCTCATCTTTATATGTGAGACCCCACGCAAAGGTAAACACGCTGTTTCTTTTTCTTCTGAGGATAAAGATTTGCCTTTTTGCAATTATTTATTGTTTTTATTATATTTTTATAAAAGACTTAATACTCAAAGCTACCGATACTTCTAATTTGTTTTTATTACTTTATGTTGTGTGTTCTTTTTTTTAATTTTACAAACATATGTTGGTTACGATAAATTATACGATTTCTGTTTGAAGGGGTAATTATTTGGTTTTTGGATAGGGTGGCTTAGGCTATTCTTTTAAGTTGAATGACTACAAGTTACTCAATGGAATACTTATTGTGTTAGAATAATGAAAATTTGTTTACATTTATCGAGTTTTTTAAAATTACACTAAAGTTTTATGTTATCACCTTTTTTTATTTACAAAAGTGTAATTCATCCATTCTTATATTTTTTTAAATGTGTATTCTACTGAATATTATTCCATTTACTCAAATAATTATTTTCTCTATTTCTAAATATTTCTGGGGGGGTCATTAAATATATTGTTCTAAATTACACGGCAGGGGGATTATTCCTCAAACGAAATAAAAATAAAACATTAGTATATTATAACGGTAACATACCCCCCCCAGTAAAACAATCAAAACCCACCCTCTTTAACAAAGCAGCATTTCTTTGATTTTATTTTTATTTCATTTTTTAATTGGGAGCGGCAAAGTTTCTTTTTTTAATATTTAATTTATAATAATTATTTAATAAATAACGAGCAAAAATACATGAACTATCATATCAACTTGTATTATAAAATATTAAAAAATCCTTAGAAGTTTGTGTTCGTTACATATAATATATAGAGTTGACATAATTATTCAACATTTTCCTGCTAAGGTTCCCTTAAAAAACTATAAACTTTGTGACAGTAGCTCAGGAGGTAGAGCGCTCGTCTTGGGATCAAGGGATCCCAGTTCGAATCCCGGCTCGTCTGTGTTATATTTCGAAGTGTCCTTGGGTAAGACACTGAACCCCTAATACTCCCAATAAGCAGGTTAGCGCCTTACATGGCTGCAAGGCCGCTATTGGGAAATGTGGAGCACATTGTAAAGCGCTTTGGGAAGTCATTGACTTGAAAAGCGCTATATAAATGCAGATCATTTCATTTCAATTCATTTCATGTGACAGTAGTTGGTATTCTTCTTTGTGCTTTGTAGCACTCATTTTTAGTTGCACAACACAATACAGAGACATCTGGTGGTCATATAATACACACTGTCCCTTTAAGTAGATACATCAATTATTAAATAGGGCTTTTTATAAAAAGATGACGGTATTCCAGTTTTTTTTTTTTTACCAAATTGTGACTATATATTCCATGAGCCGAAATGGCTTTTCTGTTTTTGTATTAATTTTCTAATTTTCAATTCATGAAAAATATATTTAAATGCAATAGATGAACTTACAGTTTACATGGTACTTTTAGTTTTTGTTTTGATAATTACGTTTTGATTTCCAATATGGATTTCTAAGAACACCCAAGTAGGCAGGGGACCAGTTCTAAAACAGTTCACCATTGCTGGGTCATTGTGATTTTCTAGTAAAATATGCTTTGGTGGTTGACTGTGTCTATTTATCGTTACTTCTAATAATTGACCTAGTAACAACATTGTAACAACGTAGTTATAAAATGTTATTTTAGAAATGCATATTAAACTTTGTGCTAATTCTTCAAGTACTAATAAACTTTATTTTTTGGGATGTTTTGGTTGAGGTTTAAACCGGATTTAAAACGAGCCTTTTCTTACTTTAACCATTTTCTGTCACGGTTGCCCATTGCTCTCACTTGGGCTTGCCCGTTTGGCCCCAGTTGCTGCTCGTTGCCTGACTGGCTTCCCTCCTATTTAAACTCAGTGCTCTTTCACTCCTTGTCAGTCCGTCAACGAACCTCTGCATTTGCAAGACTTGCATTTTGAATCTGTCCGGTATCCTGCTCGTGTATCCAGTATCCGGTATCGATCCCGCCTGTCTCGTCCGGTCCGGTATCTTGGTCCAGTTTCCAGTATCCGTTATCGATCCGGCCTGTCTCGTCCTGTCCGGTATCTTGCTCCTGTCTCCAGTATTCAGTATCGATCCCGTCTGTCTCGTCCTGTCCGGTATCTTGCTCCAGTCTCCAGTATCCGGTATCGATCCCCGTGTCCCGTCCTGTCTGGTATCTTGCTCCAGTATCTGGTATAAATTCTGTCTGTCCTGCCCTGTCCGGTATCTTGCTCGTGCATCCAGTATCCTGTATCGATTGCGCCTGTCTCGTCCTATTCAGTATCTTTCTCCAGTCTCCAGTAGTGATCCTGCCTGTCTCGTCGTGTCCGGTATCTTGCTCCAGTTTCCAGTATCCGTTATCGATCCGGCCTGTCTCGTCCTGTCCGGTATCTTGCTCCTGTCTCCAGTATTCAGTATCGATCCCGTCTGTCTCGTCCTGTCCGGTATCTTGCTCCAGTCTCCAGTATCCGGTATCGATCCCCGTGTCCCGTCCTGTCTGGTATCTTGCTCCAGTATCTGGTATAAATTCTGTCTGTCCTGCCCTGTCCGGTATCTTGCTCGTGCATCCAGTATCCTGTATCGATTGCGCCTGTCTCGTCCTATTCAGTATCTTTCTCCAGTCTCCAGTAGTGATCCTGCCTGTCTCGTCGTGTCCGGTATCTTGCTCCAGTTTCCAGTATCCGGTATCGATCCTGCCTGTCTCATCCTGTCCGGTATCTTGCTCCCGTCTCCAGTAACTGGTATCGATCCCGTCTGTCTCGTCCTGTCCGGTATCTTGCTCCAGTGTCCAGTATCCGGTATCGATCCCCCCTGTCCCTTCCTGTCCGGTATCTTGCTCCAGTATCCGGTATAGATTCTGTCCGTCCTGCCCTGTCTAGTATCTTGCTTCGTGTATCCAGTATCCAGTATCGGGCCCGTCCTGTCTGGTATCTTGCTCGTGTAACCTGTATCGTTCCGGATGTCCCGTCCTGTCCAGTATCCTGCTCGTGTAACCAGTATCCGGTATCGATCCTGTCTGTCCCATCCTGTCCGGTATCTTGCTGTTGTATCCAGTATCGATCATCTATCCCGCCCTGTCCGTTATCTGCTCGTGCATCCTGTATTTGGTATCGATCCCGTCTGTCCTGTCCCATTTCGAACTCTTCTGCCCAGCGATCGCCGAATCGCTGGCGTTTGTGTTCCCGCACATGACTTCCCCGTTCCCGTAAAATAAAGCTTGTGTGAAAACCTCACGCGTCTGGGTCCACGGTCAGTTCGGGTTCTGACATTTTCAAGCTACACTAGAAAAACTCAGGAAAGAGCCTGAAATCACTCTCCACTCCTCCTCCCCCTGCCGCCTTTCTTACTTCCTAATGTATTGTGAGTCTTAGAAGATAAAAGCACGTAGGCGTGGTGTAGTTTTCTACAAAGGCTCTTTGAACTCAGATGGGCATAAACCATGCACATCCACCTTTAATCAAGATGTCTTTGCTCTTATGTCTGCAGGCCCTCCTGATTGTGATGACAGGCCAGCAGAAGCTTTTGTCACTGTGGCTCTCGTTGCTGCTCATCGTGGCGCTGTGTCCCGGTGCACAGTACATACAATGCAAGCGTCCCGCTAATGCGCACAAAGGCGCAAAGAGCAACCAAACCCCCGCCTCGAAAGGTCAAGGCCTCAAGTGGGCGGGGGCTGCGGCGGCCGGCATGTTGGGGGGCACCGGCACTGGGTTCGGGCTAGGCTTCCTCGGAAGAGCCAAGCACGGTTCCAAGGGGCAAAAATGGGACTATGCCGAACGCCGCAACCAGTCTCGGTGGAGGTCTTTTCTGAAGGCGGCGGCCCCTGCCCACATGAGTAACGTCTTTCTTACCTTGGGGCACCTCGCTTTTCTCACTGGGCTTTGTATAAACACACTTTGATCTGTTTCTTGTTTGACATAGCATCAAAATAAAAGTCCAAGCGATATACTATTTGGATCTATTTTATTTACATTTCTGGATTCTACTTTTGTATCGTTATTGGAGGGGCAAAAGAGCTAAATTTTTGAGAATCTTTTCTGAATATATGTCGTGAAAACACATCAGCATCCAAGCGTGATCGTGACTCATGTAATCAGTGTTAGGCATGCTACTAAAAAAACAGTTCACTTCATTTAAAATGCAACTCCGTTACCCCCGAGATTACTGACACCAAAGATAAGCAAGTTTCTTCAAAAGTAATTATATAGTTAATATTACCGTATATACTCACATAGAAGCGAACCCCCTAAAAATGTTTTAAATAAGCGGTAAACCCTTCATATTTCTCAGCGTGTGCAATCTTAAACGCTTTGCCGAGACACTCCATACCCATTTTGTCTCTAAGCTTCAAGCCACTCCAATATCTCCTGCATTTATGGATACTGTCAGAGATGTTTTTTTTTCTGGGTACAGGGTATGACAAAAATAATTTTACGCATAAAAAGACCAAAAATCTGTGCTTGCCACTGCCCCATTGATTGAGTTAGTTTGTTGGGCGGCATTAGCTCAGGAGGTAGAGCGCCCGGCTTGGGATCAAGAGGTCACGATTTCAATTTCCGGCTCCTCCGTGTTATATGTTGAAGTGTCCTTGGGCAAGACACTGAGTCCCTAATGCCCCCCAATAAGCAGGTAGCCTATTGGTGTGTGAGAATGGGTAAGTGTGAAGCACATTGTAAAGCGCTTTGGGAGGTCTTCATTGACTTGAAAAGTGCTATAAATGCACACCATTTACCATTGTACCTGAATAAGCCACAGTGCCCTCCCCATGCGCTGCCTCCCATTTGCTACTGATGACACACAACCAAATATACGCATATAACCGACCCCCCGATTTGAGCATTTTATTTTACTGTAGTAAATTTGGTTTGGATGCGATTATATACGATAAGGAAAATATCTACATGAGGAGAAATTCAGTGCTCTCATACTCTGAGCTTTATGTTTGTATGTGGCAATGTGAGTGATGGAGTAGTCCACATTTTAAGTAGTGGAATATCACAGTAATCCTCTATGTAGTAACGACAGTAGCTACAAAATGTAACTAATAACCAGGGTTGGGTAGGGTTACTTGAACTGGATTACTTTCAATTTCTTTTGGATTACTCCAATACCAAATATGCTAATAAAATACAAAAGAAACTAAATATGAATAAAATTACTAAATTTTATGCAGGCTTGGGGAGTAACGGAATACATGGAACGGCAAAAATGATGTTGGCAAGCTGTTTGGATTTATTTTCATTTTGTTTCTGTCGCATTTTATGTTAGTTTTGCCAGAGATCAAAGCCAGGAGAGAAAGCTTACCATGTGTCGTGAGTCATAATTTTATTCATATTTAGTTTCTTTTATCTTTTATTAGCATATTTGGTATTGGAGTAAACCAAAAGTAATTGAAAGTAATCCAGTTAAAGTAACCCTACCCAACCCTGCTAATAACGCGTAACAATACTTATTACCAAGAAAAGTAAATGCTGGTACTGAAAGTAACTGGTTGAGAAACACTGTGTACATGAGTAGGGACAAAGGCGAGACAACTGAGTCAAGGATTTTTTAACACGGAGTTGATTTAATCACATACACATTCACAGAAAATCATAGTACATCGTAGTGGTAGTATACTATATGTCGCTGGAAAAAAAAAACAAGTCCGATTGATGCAGTTGAGTTCAATGGTGTAGAAGTGCACTTGATTCCAAAATGGTAACACAAATGTAAGGGGAAAATATAAACAAATGTTATGTTTAATTGAGGGGGCAGCACGGCGGCATAGTGGTTAGAGGATGTGCAGCACAGTTCTGACGTCATGAGGTCGTACTTTCATGTGTAGAGTTTGCATGTTCTCCCCGTGCTTGCGTGAGTTTCCTCCGGGCACTCCAGTTTCGTCCCATATTCCAAAAACATGCATGTCAGGTCTAAATTGTCCCTAGGGGTGAATGAGTTGTCTGTCTCTGTGTGGGCTCGCTCCAGCACCCCCGTGACCCTACTGAGGATAAGCGGTGTAGATGTTGGATGGGTGGATGTTTAATTGGTAAATGCTTTGAGAATCCATTTGCAGTAAGAACACTAATCTAACAAAAGGGATACGATTAACTTTGAAAGTTAAAGTTCGCTTAACAAATTACTGCACCAAAATGTTAGTGGGATTACAAATGCAGCACTGAGATGGAAAACTAGTTTGATTTGATGATAATGAACTCTGTAAGTCTATTCATATTTAATATTCAGTTAAATGATGCTTTAGTTTAGGTGGGCATTTAGTAGGGGTGGGACGACAACAAAAATCAATTGGTGTATAAATCGTGATTTTTAAAATCTATGTTTATTGTGACAGTAGGTCAAAATGTGGGAGAGCAAACGGAAAGGAAAATGGAGGGGGGGAAAGCGAGCAACGAGAACTGAGGCCGGCGCCAATAAATTTTAAATCTGACACATTTGGGTTTTTATCCGGTTCCCAGTTTAGACGTAGCTAGACGTGACCATAACTGTTTGCAAACAATGCCGTATGCCACAGCGGTCCCTCGAGCAACATGGCCGCACATCTTTTGTACCATCACCCTGATATCATCATTAACCGACCCCAAACTACCCGCAGCAGCATGTCTAGATCAGGGTTCTCCAACCTTTTTCAAGCATCGAGCTACTTTTTGCTACTTATTAGTGCAAAGGGCACACGTTTTGATTGACATTTCTAAAATAATAACTTAGCATCTTGTACTACGATCTCATTACCAGGTTAATTATTGGAAGAAGAAAGAAAAAAACTGAGAGAAAGGAATAGAGGGAGGGGAAAAAAGAGATAGAAAAAGAGAGAGAACAAGACATAAAAAAAGTGAAAAAGCAAGAAAGACGGAGACGGACAGACAGTGAAAGAGATAGAAAAGGGAGGAAGAGAAAGAAAGAAAAGGGAGAAAGAGAGGAAAAAACAATGAACCAGAGAGAAATAAATAAAAAAGAGAACAAGAGAGAGAAAGAAAGTAGAGAGAAAGACAGAGAAAAAATAGAGGAGAAAAGGAGAGGGAGAAAGAAAAAGAAGGATAGAAAGAGAAAGAAAACCAAAGGAAGAGAGTGACAGGGTGGGGAAGGAGAGAAAGGGAGAAAGAAAGAAAGAAAAAAAGGAGATAGAAAAGAGAGAATAAGACAGAAAATAAAGTGAAAATGAGGAAAAGACAGATGGACAAAGAGTGAGAGATAGAAAACGGAGCGAGGCAAAAATAAAAGGGAGGAAGAGATAAAAAGGAAAAAAATAAAAATAGAAATAGAAAGGGAGAAATAAAATAGATAGAACAAGATAGAGGGAGAGAGAAAAGAAAAAGACAAAAAGACAGAGAGAGAGAGCAAAAAGGGCCAAGGAGAAATAGAGAAAGGGAAAGGGAAAAAGAAAGGGGGGGAGAAAGAAAGGGAGAAACAAAGAGAGGGTTAGAAAGAGAAAAAGTGAAAGACAAAAACAGAAAGAAAGGTGGGGAGGAGAGAGAGAAAGAAAAAGAGAGAAAGAAAGAGAAAAGGAGAGATAAGTAAGAAGTAGGGTTAATTTGGACTCAACCATAAAAAAACTAATTTTACTAGAAAATCACAATAACCCAGCCCTGGTGGTGTATTTTCAGAACAGGTTCGCGGGCACCAGGTTGGAGACTCCTGCCCTAGATGGATCACTGAGCAGACTTTCGAACAGCTCGGCATCAATTACACATTTTATGTGCAAAGACCTTTGCCCATATTGCGTCGTGGAAAATGGCGGATTTACTCCTAAACACTAGCTCAATTAACAGAAGCACTCAAGAGTAACAGTAGTCTACCTGTTACCTACTTGTATCAAAATATGCTGTAGGTTTTGTCTGCGATCCAGGGTTCTGTAAAACTTGAATTGAAGCACTTTCAAAAATACATGAAGTATCATACCAATGTTATTTTTTAATCCCGATTTTAATGTGATAGTTTCCACCAGTGCTGTTTTTTGTTTTATTTTGAAAGCTTTATTTTATTTCATCATCTAAATAGGATCATTTAGGAACCATATTTGTGTTACGTTGACATTTCAGTCCGTGACATTTTGTGGCTAGAAACCTGTTGCACAGTGTACATGTGATATTCTTAATGTCACAGCAGAAATACTTGTCCGCATCCTATTTGACTGCTGTGCATCCGCCATGGTTTATTGACGCAGAACGTATGATTTAAGTAGCTTGTTTAAAAAAAAAAACTCATCAATCATATCGAATCGCAATACTTGTAGAATCGTAATCAAAATCAAATCAGCTCCATAGTATAGTGATACGATCGAATCGTGACCGAAGCATATGGTCTTACCTCTGGCATTTTAGAGAAGTGAAAATTGGCTAGCATATTTGGGTATCTAGAGTTTGTTCTGTGTTTTTTTTATTTTAAAAGGTTTAAACAGTGAACCTACAAGTCAAGTTCATTTGTATAGCCCTTAATCACAAGGAGTCTCAAAGGGCTGTGCAGACTATTACAAACTACAGACTATTATTACACCATCCCCTGATCTAAAACCTAAACTCAAAAACCTCAACATGGGGAAAATGAAAAAAAAAAACTCGAAATTTCATGATTGCCGATTGAGCGCAGCTGCAGCGGCTTAATTGTCGCCAACAGCCCGGACAGCCGATTGGTGGACACTCTCTTTTTAAACCCTAGGCTTCCTCTTGAAAGCCGTCAGATCGTTACGCAAACTGTTGCCTTCAGCTCAGTAAGCTTTTTTGTACGACTCCATTCCTGCCCTGCTTTTTTCTGCCTGATCTTTGTTGCCAACCTGTTTCGCCCCGTTACCTGCCTGCCTCCTGCTACCAACCTTGCTTACGAACTCGACACCGCCTTTGATCTCCAGTCCCGGCCTGCATTCCTGCCTGTCTCCGATCCCCCTCGCCAGACATGGAAGTGCCACTTCCGCACCGCTTGCTCCTTTTGTCCGTCAGCCATCGGATCATGGAAACAAGCCTTACTCTCCCTCTTTATCAATAAAAACTGAGAAAACGAGCGCTATTAGGTCCTGTGTCCGTTTCTGGTGTGTTACACAAAAAGGGACTGCACATGAGGTAATCCCCCTTCCAGGATGACCAGGCTGCAATGGATGTTGTAATAACAATTATCACACAGATATTCTATTCAATAAGCTTTCATATAAAGGATTATTTAGCTATGTACAGCCAAAACGGGGTCTGTTAGTGTGGCACCTTTACTGTAAACCGGTAATACATTATGTTCGGTCCAGTAAATAAAGGGCAGCTTTATCTTGTCAGAATTGGGACGCTACAGAGCCGCCCATGACTACAACATAGCACAGATAGCATCTTATCTCTGAGCCCTATGTATTCACGAAAAGAGCCATAGGTTCCCTACCCCTAAAGTAGAAATACCATCTTTTTTCATTGAACAAGTCGAAAACATTTGAATTCTCTGGCTTTCTTTAATTTCCTCATGTTGAGGTTTTTGAGTTTTTCCTTGCCCTCATGTAGGTTTTAGATCACGGATTGTGTAATAGAAGTCTGTACAGCCTTTTGAGACTCCCTGTGATTAAGGCCTATACAAATAAACACGAACTTGAAATTGAATGAACAAGTGACAGGCGGGCACAGGCGTTACATCAGTTTTCCGTTAAGTTTGAATAAATACAGAATGGAGATCACTAGAGCTTCGGGAATCTACGCTGACATCTTTTTTTCCAAACAAATTTAAATAAGGCGATTTTTTTGGACCTTGTAATTTAACGCCAGGGAAAACATTTGCGTCAAAATGCCAGAAGAGCGAGCGCTCTATTTACACTAAACACCATGCAAAACCTGTTCGCTCACAACGTATGGTGCTTGCTTTCATGTTTATAGAAGTTATATTTTCATGAGGAACTCTAACACAAACAAAAGATCACAAACAAACCAGTGCTCAACAAGATGGAGTGCAAATAATGTTAGACTAACAGTCCTTTGGTGAGGATGGGCTGGACTGGATCACCGCATTTGTGTTAGTATACGCGAATACTACATAAAGACAGTTAATTCTATTCAGCTTCGGAATTCAATCGCAACTTTTCAAGCGTTAGTGTAAATATGTAGCTGTGCAGTGTTTCAGAATTTCTTTCAGGAACTGAAAAGGTTGCGTATGGTCCAGTTTCTCTGTATTGGAGCTGGGCGATATGGACCCAGAGAAATCGCGATTTGATCAGTCTAGAAAATAACAATTTTAACTGATTTTTAACAATAAACCTCACCCAACCCATACAATTTCTTCCATTGATTAAAAACAGATCATGTTTAAAATTTTCAAACAAAAATTACTGATTTCAAATCTGATTTACGCAAAGGTAACACGTCATGCTCGTGTAAATAATAGCTACTTATAGCTTGTGACTAACCTGCCTCAATACCAGAATTAACTATTGAACAGTGACGTGCAGTTAGTCGAATATAAAATGTAAAATATATTAACTTGTTACATTCATTTCAAGTGGAATTCTTATTCAAAATCCTTGAATTTTGGCACAATATGAATTTTGATGCGATTACTATGTGACATATTGTTGTGCTGAGCGTCTGCAACGGCAGAGTGAGGCATGCATTTCTCTTGCCTCATGGCAGAGGGCGATAGCGAGACTGAAGATTCTGATTTAGCGCATACCTCAGCCCCGAACAATAGAATTAGTCATAGTATAATTTTTTTCTATTGATGCCTGTATTCAAAAGGAGCACTTCATTTACAAGTTAAGGTAAGACAATTAAGTTTTTTCAATCTACTGTTTTTCATATGACTTTCTTGACAATTAAGTTATTCAAAATCAAATGAATTAATTACATTAAAATCATTTGTATGAACGTCACTGCTATTTAAACTATTGTTCGGTAACTAGCACCAGATTTGAGCCATCCAAATTCAATCATTTAAACAATTCCAATCCTCTATCTCACGACGCAACATCGTTTCAAATTGTCGATTTTTGAATCAATTTGATTTATTCTCGGACCAACTTACTGACGCATTGCACGGACCTTTAGCAAAAGTCGAACTGGTTTCACCAATAAGTGTATTTCAGACCTCGACATACCTAACTTTTAATTAGTAATGTATATAGTTACTGACTAAAAATAACCAGCAAGGTGCAAATTTCAAGAAGCTTACCGAGGATATAGGATACACAGGAACAGCATTACTGTATCGACACGTGCAGTTACCACGGAGGGTCGAGTCGTTCTTACTGAAGCAGGACAACGCTGAACAGCAACATGAAGAGCGACGGGAAAAACTGCGCCACCCCATAACTGGGCGGCCCGCTACGACCCCTCTGAACCTGGTAGTCGAACTTGCGTTTCTCCAGGAATTGCTCGGAGTAGACCATGTAATTCTCAACGCAGCGTCGTGCTTTCATCTGTTCCACCAGGGACGGGTAGCCGATCTCCTCGATGCTCACCGTGTCGTTGTCGGTCTCCTGAACGACCCCCGAGGAGTTGGTGCTTTTAGGCTCTTTGAGAAGGTCGGTTCTGTTCATGCATTTGGCCATGAAGGCATCGTAGGTCTCTGCTCTCGGCGGCGGCTTGTAGACATAATCTCGGCCGAAGTCTTTCTCGTCCGTGGAGCGGGAGCCGTAGCGCTTGTACATGTAGTTGTTGTAGTAGTACTCCTCTTCGGGGTTCCGGAACGAGAAGTGCGGGCGAGGGAATCGACCGAGTCCGTATCCGACCGCCATGCCGGCTACAGCGCCTACGCCCGCCGCCATGATGGCCTTCTTGGCGAAGCCCGTGGATTTGGGTTTGTAGCCCAATCCCGAAACAGAGCGGGAAAAGGGGGAACCCCCCATTCCGTGACCTCCATATCCGTAAGCGCCGCCGCCAATATGGGGACTCAAGATCCGATTATTTGGGTTTCCTTGGGGGTAACCGAAGGATCCACCACGTCCTGGATAACCGCCTGCACCTGGGTACTGATAAGGGTTTCTGTTTGGAAACCCACCCGCGGCTGGGTAGCCGCCTGCAACCGGGTAGCCGCCCCTGTTAGGATAGCCTCCTCCTGCTGGGTAGCTTCCCCCGCCCGGGTAGCTCCCACCAGCTGGGTAGCCACCCCTATTGGGGTATCCCCCTCCAGCTGGATTCTGATTTGGATAATTTCTCCCAGGATTTGGGTTTGGATAACCTCCAGCATTTGGGTATCCTTGGTTAGTACCACCTCTGCCTGGATTCTGGTTGGGATAACTGCCTCCTGCTGGGTAGCTGCCCCTCCCAGGGTTTTGGTTGGGGTAACCTCCAGCATTTGGGTATCCTGGGTTAGTACCACCTCTGCCTGGATTCTGGTTGGGATAACTGCCCCCTGCTGGGTAGCTGCCCCTCCCAGGGTTTTGGTTGGGGTAACCTCCAGCATTTGGGTATCCTTGGTTAGTACCACCTCTGCCTGGATTCTGGTTGGGATAACTGCCTCCTGCTGGGTAGCTGCCCCTTCCAGGGTTTTGGTTGGGGTAACCACCTGCAGGGTTACGGCCAGCGGGATTTTGGTTTGGATAACTGCCTCCTCCTGGGTAGCTGCCCCTGCCAGGGTTTTGATTGGGGTAACCACCTCCCACAGGATTCTGGCCAGGGTTGGTTCGACCAGGATTCGGGTTAGGATAACTTCCGCCCCCTGGATAACTTCCGCCCCCTGGATAACTTGACGGGTTTCGATTTCCCACTCCTGGATAGCTCCCACCGGCGGGGTATGGATTAGAGTTCCGATTGGAAGTACTTCCTGGGTTTGAGCTTGAAGGTTTGGAATTCGAGCCCCGGTTACTCCAGGAGGTGGAGGATCTCCGGCCACTGCTGCTGCTGCTGCTGCTGCCTCCTCTTTTGGCCCATGTGGAGTCGGTGATCAGCAAACAAATGATGAGCACAGACAGCAAAGCTGCCTCGCGCCACCTCTTCATCCTGAAACTAGACATCACGGAAGGCATCGATTATAAACAATGAATTCAAGTAGGAACAAAAGTAACGGGCATCAAATGACCGATGACGTCATTTCCATGTTTCTAATCGAATGCATTTTAGCGTGTGTTGTCATCGTGAGCGATACAAATAATATAGAAAACAACACTCAGCATATACAACTATCTCTTTATAGTGCAAATAGATTCACCCCACCGAATAGCGATCACCAATCGATTAATAAATATAAATATATAAATACAATTGACATGGACACCGTGTCCTTTACAGGACTATTTATCTATCTACCTTGGTCATATCCCTCAAGAGGGGTGACCGACTTTACAGGCCTGCATGACAATATTATTGAGTGTTGTACCTGAATAACGCCTCACCGAAGAAAAACAATGAAACGCCGTTATTCGTCGCTAAATTTCGATCGTCTGTTGTCTGATTATTCCCCTTTGCTCCGTTATGCGTTGCGAGGGCTGGGTCTCGGGCTGTGGTGCACTCGTTTTGTACACACCCCAGACCGGACACAGGAATTGACGTAATACAGATAGATACAATAAACCCAATTTTGCTTAATTTATTTGTTTTGGTGTTAAGTGCATGTAATTTAAATTTTTAATTTATGAAAAACAAGAAAAAAATTGAATCTCGTCTTTTTTTCATTTTATAACATTTGTCCATGTGGCGCCTAGCCAGCAAAACAAACGCATCCGTTACGCATGCGCAGTGTTGTAGCACAAAGCAGGGCAGAAGCCATTAGGGCCACTCTCATTGGTTGCTGTCACCATTGCTTTGACGTCATCACTGTAAACTGTCTGATGCCCGGATGTACTTGCAGGTCACAGGAGAAAGATGTCGGAACGGAGAGTACCAAGTGGAGGAACAGCGGACATTAAACTAGCAATGTAGAAACAAACTCTCCGTGTTTGTAACTAATTTGCGTTAACAAAAGTGTTAAGTTAGTAAGTCCTTGAATCGGAGTTTTTGGCGTGCATGGCTGCTTAAAAAACGCCATCATCTGAAGGAGACATCGAGCGGGCCGAGTGGAATAAGACGACCGAGTGAGAGGACTCCAAACCGGGGCAGCGGCTTGGGCTTCTTGCCGGGGCGGGGATGTTATCCGTACTGTCTTATGGCAGACTGGTAGCCAGGGCTGTCCTCGGTGGACTATCGCAGACGGACGGACGCGACTACAGTCTGATCACCGCCAGCTATGGTTTCGGCAAGGACTTTCGCAAGGGGATTCTTAAGAAAGGGATGTGTTACGGGGACGACGCCTGTTTTGTCGCGAGGAACAAGAGCGCAGATGTTTTGGGTAAGTGTGCACCCCTGTCCCGGTTCGTCCGGGTTTTACCTGCTTGAGGGCTCCGTGTACCAGGTTGACCTTCAGTGGTTTTGTCCACTCCCTGCACGTGGACTGACCTCACGATGAAAACAAAAGCCTCCACCCCCTCTGATCACACGGTCTAAACGTTGTCCTTCCCGTTCTTTTTTATTTGATTTGTTTTCGTGATTAAGCATCTTGGAAATGTACATTAAATGCGTTAGCTTTTTATTTTATTTTAATCTTTTTATATGCGTGTTTTTGCGGTGCGGTTTCTTTGCTATAGACCAAACGACCTTTCACCTAGATACGTTAAAACGCGAAATCGGCGCAGGATTATTAATTATACCGATTCTGGATGTGTACATAAACTGATCCAAAGGCGACAGGTGTAATAATATAGTCAAATTTTAAACAATGTGTTAAAAACAACAAGGTCAGAATGGTCGAGCATGGAGGCGGCCATCTTGCTAACATTGACGTTAGCGCCGCTTAGCCTGGCTTTTGTCTACACAACTTTTTCATTTATTAAAATTGTATCTATGAAGAGAAATGTCCTTAAACCATTGCATGGGTTTTTGGTAAATTAAGAAATAGCAAGATATTGTTTGATTAAGACGTGACGATTGCATGTGTTGTGCCACATTGGTGCATGCACGGGATATCAAACAATTAAAGTAGTGGCGTCACTAATAACTAAAGAGCGGTCGCTATAAAAAAATATTTCAAATAATTTTGAATGTTTCGCATTGCTCTATTTGCCGAGCCTGGCCCTTTATGATGGCTCATTGGCCTTTGTGATGTAGAGGTCAGATGGGGCTGCAGTATTCATTTTGTTGATATTCCATTTAGTTTTGCAGATCTACCTAGTTTACAAAGCAAAGTACCGGTAACAGTGGTTTATTTTTTTATGCTTATTTTTTTGCCGACCCCAACACCCCCTCAAATAAACAAGACCTCAATTACAATTGATCTAACTGCATTAGTCAAGTATCTCTTTAATTCAATAATACAGTCCTCTACATACATCAAGTTACCCTCTTTAGAAATTTACCTTTTTGTCTGAACAGGTGTAGCAGATGGCGTGGGAGGTTGGCGTGACTATGGCGTCGACCCATCTCAGTTCTCCGCCACGTTGATGAGAACGTGCGAGAGGTTGGTGAAGGAAGGTCGCTTTACTCCCAGCAATCCAGTTGGCATCTTAACGTCTGGCTACTATGAGCTCCTGCAGAACAAAGTTCCTCTTCTGGGTGAGCCCTCATAAAAGAACGTGTCGTCAAATATTAGTAGAAGTTTGATCGTTTTCTTTTTTAAATAACGTGGATTAAAGGGGAGACAGACAGTGAGGATGGGCCTTATTCGAGGCTTTCCGTATCCCGCGCCGGATGCAACACGTACTGGAATTTTTTCCGGAAATTAAATTATATGTTAACGCCCCTAAAGCACATAGAAAATTGCCTAAAAAAGAACTCAAAAGTTTGGGTGCCCGTTATACATAGTGTTTTATGGTAGTATATTACTGTATTTGTAAAACGATATATTAGTTGAAAATATCACTGGCCACAATCGCAGAGCATTACATCTGATGGGAATTGAACACAAGATGCAGGGGTGAGAGTGCTGAACCCTAACCACTAAACTACTCTGTGAGAATGTTGGAAACAGAAAGTCGTCCTAAATAGATATGAATAAACACAATAAAGCAAGATAAGGGAAACTACTCTTTGATGTATCTGATGACGAATCAGACTTTGGAGGATATTAAATAAACAAATTGTAAAATTATGTTTGTATAGTTTTCATTGGGTATGTTGTCAATAATTTATTTAATCATGTCTGCACGTAGTCAACAACAATGCGTAGTTTGAGGTCAGAAAAAAACTTCTGACAATTTTTATTTGAAAAAAAAATAAGGGTGCACATTATAAACAAGTGCACGTTATACATAAATAAATACAATAATTCCAGAAACATTTGACTGTTTACATCTTTGGCTTTCACACAAACCTACATATATTAAACCCAGATTTTTTTTTTTTTTTTGAATCTACAATATAATACGATAATTCACCTAAATAGTTTCCACAATATTGTTTTGCTTGATATGTTGTTTGTTATTGTTTAAATTTCCCGGCCTTAAAGGTGGGAGCACTGAACCGGATTTCGATCTCTAATGGTAAAAACGTGTTATCATTGCTTAAATGTGAAGTTAATAGAAAATCGAGTGACAACAATATATCCAGGGTGTGCTTTTTAGTGTGTAAAATAATTGGACATACGTGGTCTGTATTTTCCTTTAAGAATGTGTTGAGGATAGTAAAATGGGAATCCGAGCTCCAGGAGGTAAATAATTTATGTGACACTGCATGAGGAGGCAAACAAGACCCCCAGGTCACATCTTTAGAGACACAGCGCCCATCTGTTATGGCCGTACATTTGTCAAATAAGCCGTTTTGTTTTTGTATTCGTTTCAAGGATGAGGCGCACTTGAGCTCTACAGCTGAAGGCCGCAGCAGAATTTGCCTCCCAAGGTTGTAATAGCACTTGGTTGTTTTTCTAGGGAGCAGCACCGCCTGTATCGTGGTGCTAGATCGACGAAGTCACAGACTTCACACCTGCAACCTGGGTGATTCAGGCTTCCTGGTGGTGCGAGGGGGTGAGGTGGTGCACCGTTCGGATGAGCAGCAGCATTACTTCAACACGCCCTTCCAGCTCTCCATAGCTCCCCCAGGTGCAGAAGGGTCTGTGCTCAGCGACAGGTGGGTAGTGGCTACCAAATATACACTCTGAAAAGTAGCACGCCTCATCTTTTGTTGTGGCAAGTCTCTGTTGTTTGGCTTCAACGTGGCTTTCTTACTGAGAGATCACTCATTAACTTGGAACACAAAAACTATAGAGATCCAATGTATTTGTCCTTACAATTAATCCGTTGTTATTTCACATATTGTTCATACCTGTTTTTCAACATTGTTTATCCAAGGCTTCACTCACTTCACTCTCACACACTTAAGGCACACCCATTGAAAATGCGGGGCTCGTATGGTTGCTAAAGTGCTTGAGTTTCAATGAGGTTTTCTCAAGGTTTGAAAACTGCTTGAATTTTGGGTGAGGTGCTTGTAAATGCTGAAAATTGTTGGCATGTTTTCAACAAACCTGTTTAAAATGACGCAGGTACTGCTCTCTGGTGGCTTTACTTTGCCATCAGATTCCTTCTCCCTTCATAATTAACAGCGGCTGACGCTAGTTTGTATGGCATTGTCCTATGAACTGTCATCGCCTCCTACAGGTGCATGCTACACCTAAACAGGGCACCACGAAATGTGTATTTGCGCAAGAATTAAGTATCAATTATGGACATTTATGAGCCAAGCAAATCGTACATTTTAATAGTAAGATTTTTCTGCTTCTGAAAATGGTAATTACATATTACTGTCATTTTTGCCCAACACCTATATGGGGAGATATTTGTATAGAAAACCAATATATTCGTGGTATATTTAAGATCTAAAAAATATTTGTTTTTCTAAATGCACAGGCAAGATTAAAATTCCCATATGTAAAACACAGATATATATGTGGCTCTCCAAAATACACGATTGACACTAGATTTTTTTTTTCTTTTAATGGTACCAGGGAAATTGGGAAATTTGGCTTTGAAATCTCAACAAGTGCTTGAATTTGGCTATGAAATAGGTCTACGAACCCCGAAAGTGTTCAGGAATATGAGATTCCCTGCATCAGTCTTGTTTTGCAATGCTTAAATTATCATAACTGCAGTGTTTTTCAACCTTTTTTGAGCCAGGGAATATTTTTTATACATTGGAAAAATTTTGTGGCACACCACCAACCAAAAATGTTATGACACTGAACAGTATGTTTAATTACAATATAATGTATAATACCCCCAGTTTTTACAGCACAGACACTTGACAATGACATAATATTTGCTGAAAATGATTCATAAATGTTTTATTAAATTTTAAAAAGTAAAATTGGATAATTTCTCACGGAACACCTGATGATCTCTCACGGCACACTAGTGTGTCGCGGCACAGTGGTTGAAATTCACTGTATTATAGAACCCAAGTTTACAATTTAATAGAAGAGAATTGTCTTTATTGTCTTGATATCAACGTGGTGAGACATTGTTTGCTATAAGACTAGACATGGCACTCCAGGGTAAACATGTGATAAAGATTTTAAAACCAAAAATAAGATTAAAAAATTGTGTGAATCAATAAATACAAATATTTACAACGTAGTGCTTCAAGGCGCACCCAAATTATATTAAAAGTGCAATGAAAGAATAGTGCATCGTAACGAGCACAATAAAAGTAGTGCAATGAAAATTTAGCTGCAACATAAAAATACCCAAATAAGTTGGTAGATATTTATGTTCAAAGTTGTGCATGTGGTGATGGCCCTGGGGAGGAAACAGTCTTTTAGCCCGTTTCTCTTCGTTCTAATGGACATGTTGCGCCTACCACAGGGCAACAGGTCAAATAGGTGAGATAAGTCCTTTATGATGCCGATGTCTCTGCTGCATCACATTGGGTAGAAAGCAACAGCATCTAAATTTGGTTCCAATCAAGTTTCTTCGAGAGAATCCCATTTTTTTGCGGCTTTGGCTCTGGAGGTAGTACAGAGAAATAATTTTGGTAAATTATTTTTCAACATTTTTTTGTAGTTTTACTAGATTTGTGTTTTATTTTGTAGTAATGATTTTTTTTTATATATTTTCCATTAAAGTAAGAAAAAATATGCATAACATGGGAAATATGCCAGTGAGACCATTTTTAAAATGTCTGTTTTCCCCCCTGAAATTAACAATAATGCTTTTTTTTAACAGACAACAAACAGATAAACAAACAGAGTTTGGCAGTTTAAGTTTAGACAACATCTACAAACAAAATAAGATCCCCAATTTTTTAATGCCAACTACCTCCTTTTCAGATCATTATAAAAATACAGAACCGCTCCCAACTAATGGATACAGAAAATATTAACCGGCTGATGATTGGAAAATCAACCAGATATAAAATAGGACAACTTCATGCGGCACACCGGACAAGTTCTCACAGCGCACTCATGTTTTGTGGTGCAGTGGTTTAAAATGAGTGTATCATACTACAGTTTCACACTAAAGCTTCGGTCGATTACTGGTTCTTGACAATGTGGGACATCCATTCAAAAATAGCCCCTGACAAAGCAGCTCTTTAAAGGCTTTGGTAGATAAACCTAAGGCCGTGACGCCACTAGAACAAACTCACATTTTTTACTATCAAGTCAAAGTACTCCACTATTGCATGTCTCTAAACTATTGTCTTTTTCCGCTTTCAGTCCAGAAGCTGCTGACAGCTCCTCTTTTGACGTGCAGCTTGGGGACATCATCCTCACCGCCACCGACGGCCTCTTCGACAACATGCCCGACTACATGATTCTCCAGGAGCTCAAAAAACTCAAGGTGGAACTTTTTACATCAAAATATACTAGAGAGATGTCTTTCCAACAATCTTATCCGTTTTTCTCCCGCACAGACAACAAACTATGACAGCATCTTGCAGACGGCACAGAGTATAGCAAAGCAAGCGCATAACCTGGCTTATGATCCCAACTACATGTCCCCGTTTGCACAGTTTGCTTGTGACAATGGCCTGAATGTAAGAGGTAAGCGTGTCCCTTCCGATCATCATCAATAGATAACGCAATTTGAACTATGACACATTTCATTTCTTTTTTTCATGTTTGAATCGAGTTACCAAGTTTTAGACCAATTTGGAAGGGATCTGTTTGTATAAATGACCGTATAGTCCACACTCCTGAGTCATTCTTTGCGAAAAATACAAAACCGGGTCATGACTAAAACATATATAACACAAAAAATAAAGTATTTTGAAGCTTACATAATGATGAGGCTACATTATCAAAAATAACTACATTAGGTTTGAACGCAGCAGATGACTATGGCAATTTTCTAGTGTTCTGCTCAGAAGACAATGCGAGCTTTCCGCGCTTAATGAGGCGATGCTTGGTTTCCTTAAAGAAATATATATTTTTTCACACAGAATAAGACTATAATAGATTTACGCCAGGGGTGTCAAACTCATTTTAGCTCTGGGGCCACATGGGGGAGAGAGAGAGAGAGAGAGAGAGAGAGAGAGAGAGAGAGAGAGAGAGAGAGAGAGAGAGAGAGAGAGAGAGAGAGAGAGAGAGAGAGAGAGAGAGAGAGAGAGAGAGAGAGAGAGAGAGTAGAATAAATAGAAAGACATGGACAGAAAGAATGAAAGAAAGACAGAAAAAGAAAGGAGGAAGGAGAGAGAGTGAGAGACAAAGAAAGAGAATGAAAGTGAGATAGATAGTGAGGGAGAGAGAATAGAGAGGAATAGGGAGAAAAGAAAAATGGAAAAAAGAGGGAAATATACAGCGAAAAATGAGAGCGAAATAGATACAACCCAGTTGCTCTGGGAGTGGCACCTGGCTTTTGCGACATCAAGTGGACATACTTTAAACCAGCTAATTTTTTCTCTTGCGCTTCTCTGTGTTGTCTGGCGGGCCTGATCTGGCACCTTTGCTTCACGTCTTTAAAAGACAGTGCTAGCTTTCCACCATGAATAAGTCAATGCTAGCTTTTCATGCTAGTAAAACAATGCTAATTTTCCACACGCAATAAGAGAGGACACAAGCCTTTTAGGTTTAAGAACACAATGCTATCCTTCTGCGCTCAACAAGCTAACTTTCCTCAAACAAACAGATGGTGCCCGCTGTTCGTGCTAATAAAACAATGCTAGCTTTCTACACAGAACCAGGCGATAGGAAGACAGTGGTAGCTTTCCAGGTTAACAAGACAACATTATCTTTCTGCTAGATATCCACAAAGAAGACCACAAAGCACGCTTTCTGCGCAGAAAATGACAACACTAATTTTATGCCGAGGAGAATTTAGTTTGGCTTTGAAGAAGTTTGTTTTCACCTTCTGGGAAGACAGCTGTAGTTTTCACGTGCTCGAAGCACATCAAGGGTTACATGCTTATGTGTGATTGTAAATCAATGAGAAATAGTGCAACTTATCGTCTGGAATAACCAATACAGCTACTCGAAATGTAACACTGCTAACCGCTCCTCAATGTGTCTCATTTGTAGGGGGAAAGCCGGACGACATCACTGTGCTGCTGTCCATTGTGGCCGAATATACAGATTAGGAAGTGCGCATCCTCAAATGTGTCTTTGTTTGACGGAGTGCATCGCGCCTTCCCCTGCAGGGCTCATTGGCTCCTTCCTGTGGCTCACCAACAGAGCACCCTCTCGCCCACCTTTGTCCCTTTGGTTTTTTGTTTTTCCTCTGTTGTGTGGAGTTTTAGAGAGGAATCGGGCAGCTTGGACAGCATTAAGGTCCTGCACTACTATGCGTCATTTAGAAGAGAGAGGTAGGCCTAAGCCAGGATTTTGGGTTCCTTAGTAATAAGGTGGATAATTCAGTTCAAGTGTGTTTCTTGAGCTCCGTTTGAGGCCTGTGCAGAGTAGTTGATTTTCCGGATGACTGATTAGCTATCTTGTCGATTACTAGCCGAGGCCTCGGGGGGAACTCAAATAAAGTCTCAGTGGAGAGCCGGGTTTGAAGCTAAGGGAAGGTTGTGCCTGTTTGCGGTTGTAAATAGTTGAAATTTGTGGACTGTCTTCTCTATTTTTTGATTTACTGTCGGCGTGGTGCGTTCACAGACGTTTAGTGAATCCGCACGCTTCCGCTTGCTGAGAAGGACATTTGCTTAAATAGCGCGGTGGGAAAGGGACTAAGTGTGTGTGCATTCGAGTTAGAATGTGTGTCGTGTTTAATGTTCAGGAAGAATTGTGATAGCGTCCGGTAATGCAGCCATAGGTCAAGTTTGAAGTTAAAAAGAGATGTTTATTTTTTTAAAAGGATGGCGTTTGAAAGCGTTTGCCCAGAAACGCTATATTTCCTTCAATAGTTTACTGAGTGTACACCCAATCCTGGCAGTCCTCCATCCTTCCATCCACTAATTTACTTGTCTTCCACATTATAAATCGGGTACTTTCTATGAATTAGACGAGCGTAAGTGCTTTGTGCTCCCACAGAAAAAAATGTATATTGTTGCATGGTGTTTTTAATCATCGAGAGTAGAAACGTTTTAATTTAAACGCTCTTAATCCGTCCGGAAATGATTATAATAATTGTTAAACTGCCACCTAGTGGGACTATCCAGGATTTCTTCAGCTAATGTTTTCAGTGATGATTTCTCAAGTATGACAGGTGTACTATTGGTAGACTATTTAGATGAGTTTTTGAAATTGTGTTGTTGCATTTATTGTTCATTTTTGCTGCTTCTCTTGTGTAATAGGAGTACATGGGCTGATTGTAAAGAGTACATGTGGGATCTGAGTTTAATCCACTTATGTAAATGAATCCCAAGCCTTGTGTCATAAGCTTCTATCCCTGGCGAGATGTCCTTCAGCTGAGACGAGACAAACGTCTTAACATGTTTCTTGTCTGTAACCCCGGCAATACTGAAAATAGTTTTTCTCTGGAGAGCATTGTCTTATTTTTTATTTTGTTTTTGTCCGTCTCCGATTTGAATTTCATTTGATGAGTTGACGCTCGTGCTCGACAGGTTTCTGAAGCCAAAGAAGGAAAGCCATATAGAATGCATGACAAGGGCCCTGTCGTAGGCAATCTGTTGAACAATAACGTAACCGTTTATGTGTGTTTCATGATTATAGTCGAAGCTGTTTTAAACCGGCGAGGTTCTTTGAAAAAGTCTTTAAAAATGTAGTTAGTTGATTAAGATTTTGTCCGTGCTGTTCTCCTCGCATGATTTCACTCAACCTCTTGTAGTTCGTTGTTGTGTCTCGAGCGTGTTTTCGAACTATTTAATGTATGTGCAAACAAAAGGCAGCGACGCTGTGAAATTTAAAGCAGAACTGAAAAGTTGGATTGCAGGTTCAGCCTTAACACATCGATTGACTCGTCATCAAGAGGCCTTTGCTGTCTTTACAAGCTTGTCTCGTCCACGCTGTCCTCCCCTATGTGTGTTCCTCCCATCAAAGCAAAGGTGCTTCTGCCATCAACACGACTGGTATGATTGTCCTTTTTCCAACAAGGCGACATTTGTACGGGTGAATGAACGGTAAAGCTGTCTGTCAATGTGTAGCGATGTGAGTCTAATATATGTAAATAAAAACGTTTTCCAAGAAGTGAACAATATTTAAATAAAATCCATAGTATTTATATAAAAAATTGTATGACTGGATTCATTATTACTAGGTGTATTTTTTTATTCTAAATCCTGACAATTCTGAAGCTTCATATCTTAAAGCTATAAATCTGTTTTTATTTTGAAATACAGAATATTTTGTTGTGAAAGTCTACCTTTTTGTCCTAATATTCTACACTAAGTATGCAATCTGCTGCAAATACTAATTTACACTTAGTATTAAGTTGACTGAAAATTGGGTGTTCCTATACTATTTTATTTATAAATTTGTAAACTGAGTGTGAATAAATAACATACATAATATTAGGTTGAACGAATAATATCCTTTAAACTAAAATATATCGATCTGGTGTCACCAATCTTTTTGAAGCTGAGAACTACTTTTTTGTCACGGAATAGCGCAAAGGGATACCATGTTGTAATTATTAGAAGCTAAGTCAACCACTAAACATTGTCAGTTAGAAATCCAATTTACTAGAAATTGCAACGACGCGTTACTGGTGAAATATTTTCAGAACCTGTCCGCTGGCCATTCAGGTGTTCCAAGGAGGCTACTTGGTGCCTGTGCGCACCATGTTGGAGACCCCTGATCCAAATTGATTAATTGTCATGTTATTCACTTAAAGGCATTAAAATCGTACTCTTTGGAAGTAAAAAAGGGTGACCTACATGAATTGTGTAAATGAAAGAATGGCTTAAAGTGGATAGAGGGGTTATAAAACCCATTCATTTATCACACCTAAGACAGTAGAAGTGACAGATGTATCTCTAGGAATAATCTTAGCCTAGTTGCTAGCCCGTTCAGTAGCAAGCTAGTTGTGGAGAATAAATCACCATAGTAGCTGAGCCGGCCAGGCTAAATGTAACCTGCTTTCATGCAACCGACTTGAGGCTAAATTCAGCCAAGATAAAAAACGTTTTGGGGTTGTACAGCGTACCGGAACATATCTCCTGCACACCCTTCTCACCTTTTTAACAATTGACCCATTATCATGACTGCACTTGGCATCACTGCCATATTAAAGACACTTATGTCCCTTGTTTTTCCATCAAGAGAACGAAAAAACACTTTCATCCCTCAAAAATGTATTTTGAAAACAACACCCTTACGACCCAAGAAAGCCAGGGCCGTTTGGAAAATGAGTGCAGTCGTTAGCACAGTTCTGAGGTCATGAGATCAAACCATCCTGTGTGGAGTTTGCAAGTTCTCTCCCACATTCTCAAAAACATGCATGTCTCTCTCTAGCTCTCTCTCTCTCTCTCTCTAGCTTTCAGGTGTGAATGAGTGAGTTGTCTGTCTCTGTGTGCCCTACGACTGCCTGGCTGGCAACCAGTTCACGGTGTCCCACTGCCTGAAGATGAGCTCCAGCACCCCTGCGACCCTACTAAGATGCAGATAATGGATGGATCGATGGAATCATCTAATTTAATGACAAGTTTAGAAATTTTACCCTCTTCAATAAATAACTCTTCAATAAACGATTGATGGTTAGGATTATGCAAGACAGTTTGAAAACAAAAGTTTTTCACGAAAGCCACGTTATTTCACTGTTTATATGCGTTTAGAAAGAACCATGTGACCAAAGTTTTTGTAATACGCCAAATCAGCCACACTGGGCAGTCGTTTCCTGGATTAAAAAAAAGACACCCTCGTTGAAACCCTTTTTGGATCTTTACATACGTGCCAGTCTTCCTCTGCGGTGTAATTTTCTGGAGAAAAAAAATTGTATCTCTCTTTTTGTTTTATATTTTCACTTTAAATTGTATTTAATTACGCCGCTTGTACTTTTTGCGCGTAAAGCTGCAAGGCAGTATCTACCACAAGAGGCGGTAGATATTTGTGTACTAATGTGCTAGTCTGCATTCCTGCTGACGGTAGTAGAGATTAAGCGACGCCTCCAATCAGCTGACAAGTGTATATGATGCTAGCGCGTTAGCTCCGAGCCCGCACACGCCTCCATATCTTCGCAAGTACATTTAACTATATATTTTTTTCGGCAAAATTTAACACTAAAGTTTTACTTTGAAATATGGGGGCGTAACAACAAATAGCAAGCACCCCCTTAGCCTTCGTAGCCAGTTAGCATAACCCGTGACAATATCGTTAAATTGAGCAGAAAAAATGGCGTGTGTGTTTGAACTTTTTCACTAAGGTTTCCCCCCCCCTGCATAGATAAATGTTAGCTAAATGGCAAATACCGAAGAGGGCGACGGAGAGCTTGACTTTAATGCTAGCGCGGAGCAGCTGACAAGAAATGGGAGCACTCGCTCGTTTAGTTCCGACGCTGTCTCGGATGCCACAGACACGTTCGGCGAGAAAGAGGTGGACAAGTTCGGCTTCACGGGTGGAGCACAGCAGTTCCCAGGATTGCAGTAAGTCGTCATAAGTCCTCTCTAAAAAGTACGAATGAATTTTTTTTTTTTTAATACTCTATGGCAAACATCCATCCATGCATCCATCCATTATCTGCACCGCTTATCCTCAGTAGAGTCGCGGGAGCGCTGGAGCCATCTCTATGGCAAACACTTATCACCAAATATTTTGTCTGAGTACCGATGCCTGGTATCGGTATCAATGTGATACTACCGCTTATTTCAGGCTATCGTACACGTGTTGCTAGACGATACCATACCTGGCAACCTGAGCCAATTGCTCCCCAATTGCAATTCCCCTCATCAAGCAATAATAAACCTTACAAACTCAACGCGCAACCTATTTACTCACAGCAAAACAAACTGTAGAATAGAAAGGTTCATGCACCCCTCTCCAGGCTATTTTTTTGGGTAGCTCCCCAACATGAAACAGATATTACTGGTTTTCATGGATACCAATAACAGGAGAAGCTTCCTTATTTGACTCAGATACAGCAGCTTCATCATCTGGTTGCTGGTGTTTTTTCCGTTGCCAAGCATTTTCCTGCTCTTCAGACATTAGCCGGAGATTGGCATTGATGGGCATTGGTAATTTCCATAAACAAGTTCAATTTATCCATATAAAAAAAATCTTAGTTCATTCCCCTAGCAGTAAGTTCAGTGTTGCTTCTCATACATAGCAGAGAATTTAAATTAAAAAATCCCATACAAAAATTGTTATGTGTCGTACACAATTTGAAATGAACAAACAAAGGTATAAAATGTGAAAACCTATAAGTTAACAGGTATGCAATATTAGTATAGATGCTTCCGAAGGTCACCTGACTTTTTACACGGCCGCCGTATTGGATTACAAGCAACAATCGAAGAAAATGTTAATACAACTCAATCCAAGTACTTTACAAGTTAAGAAGGGGTTTGGAGACAGTACACAAGGAATGATTGAGTGTAATTAACAAACTAGACAGCAGTGTTGAGGTCATGGGTTCAAATTCAGCTCCCAATCTTCCTGTGTGGAGTTTGCATGTTCTCTCAGTGCTTGTGTGGGTTTCCTCCTCCCACATTCCAAAAACATGCAAGTCAGGTTAATTGGCCGATCCAAATTGTCTCTCGTGAGTTGTCCGTCTCTGTGTGCTCTGACTGGCTGGCAACCAGTTCAGGGTGTCCCCTGCCCACTGCCCAAAGATAGCTGGGTTGGGCTCCAGCACCCCCGCAACCCTATTGAGGATAAGCGGTGCAGATAATGGATGGATGGATGCACCTATGGCGTATTCATTTGATTGGCAGTGCAAGAAAGCAATATATAAACTGTGGCATATTGTCTTACCTCAACTTATACATTTATGTCCATGTGCAGCTCCTTTCGAATAAAAGCATCAAGAGATGGGTAATCCTCCAAATCGCTTCTGCCACAAGGCAAGAGAATTGCCTGCCTCAATCTGCATCTACAGATACTTAGCACAGAAATATGTCACCTACTGCTCCTTTTAAATAAAAGCATCAATATAAAAGTAATACACTATTACTAACAAAAAGCCATGCAATGAGAAAAAGTTATGGGATAGACTCGACTTGCTTCTAATACTATCACCAAAACATTTTTGGGGGCTGAGGTGTACGCCATTTAAGATTCCTTGGTCTCACTATCTGCCTCTGCTAAAAGGCAAGGGAATTTCATGCCTCACTCTGCATCTGCAGACGATCAGAGTAATATGTTTATGTACGTAATCATTGTATTAATTATATTCATAATACAAAGTGAACAGTCAGCAATTTTGATAAAGAAATCCCCAAATTGTAAATTTAAATGAGAAAGAACTTTAATACTGAATAAATATAAACATATCGTGTATTTTTTATTTTATATTTCCATGATGACAGTTGAGGCACAGGCTCACCTGTCTCCTCTGACTACATGTCACTGGTGTTTGTAGGGCCTACAATGTAGGCAATGCTAGTATAGATGCTTCCGAGGGTCAAGTGACTTTTTACGCGGGTGTCATATTGGATTAGAAGAAACAATGGACAAGTTGTCATCGGAATTTTGTATTTACCTGCAATTTCATACCCAGACATTATAAACTACTTTCCCATCCAAAAAACAAAACAAAGACTGTTGATCTCAGTTGATTTTATTTCTCGCAACCAGCCGCGAAATGACAGGTTTAATGCTTCGAGGTATTTATAGGATCAAACCTCATTTAGGGTGTACAAGCTTGTTCAACATATCAAGTTGTTTACAATGCCTTGGTATGAAATTGCTGGTAAAACACTGAAATCCTATGACAACTCTTCATTTTTCATGGTATATGGGTCCATGTTATTAATTACCTTAAACTTTTCCTCATATCTAGTCTTCGAAACCCTTTCTAAAGTTGTATAGTACGTGGATGAAACTCTTATTTGTATCTTCTTCCATTGTTGCTTGCAATCGAATATCGCCACCGCTTAAAGTTACGTGATCCTTGGAAGCCTCTGCAGGGTTCATACTAGTGGCCATTTGGGAACCTGAATTTAAAGTGATGTTAAATTACCAATAAATAAATTGAATATTATGAACTAAATAATATGCGCATAAGTGGTGTGTAACATCTTTAACTTTTGGAGGCATGAGTGGGGTCAAAGATGACCCTGTAGGTTATTCTTCAAAATCTTCAAAAATAAAAAAAAAAGTTTTAATTTCGTCATATTCCAGGTATTCCTCATAAAGCATGTTAATGAAATTATGTCATTCGTATTTTTATTTTTCCCCACTCATGGAAGACTGCACTATATGTACTGTTCATTAGGTTATGCATCTAAGGGTTAAAAAAAAGTGACAATTTCAATACCAACCAATTATAACCTGTTTAATAACCTTTTTGCAGACAAACACGTTTTGATTACTAAGAACATTAGAACGACAAAATTGGCTTCTGAAATTCACCATTAAAAAACACACTTTTTTTGTAAATTTCATCATCCAACTCACAACACAAAATGAAGGAAAACTGAGTAATTTTGTAGGTAAATTTGAGATGGTTTGGGTTCATCCCCCCAAATAGGTTTAGTCATTCCTAAATTCAGAGAACACAACAATACGTACTGCTATAAGTAAAATCTGGGCCTGAATAATTGAATCAAATAATTTTATTCTGTTTAATAAATGGCTACGCATCAACCAAACCTTTTTTAAAAGATGCTAGTGTGTCGAATTAAATATCTTAAGAATATTTATGCTTTAAAATAGATCATATTGAATTATCTTTTATTGGAACGATACACCTTTGAATTCACACCCACAAATTTAAAGCTTGTTTAGATATATGTAAAGTTACATGAATAAAATAACATAATCATGGACTTGTCATACAAAATCGGATCCATCCAACCATTGCTATCGTTAAATCATCTGGGTAAACTGAATCCGATTGATTTTCCTTTGAGTTGAACCGGGTGTTTGTGAACTGCTTTGCACCTACTGTACAGAATCTCCTATTGAGGAATGATTTACACCTATAATTAGCATGACCTTTTATACATTTACCTTCTACCCATCCGTACATTTTGCAGCCACCAAAAAAAAAAGCCACCTTAAAACAGTAATAACATTTTCGTGACTGGTTTGGATTGTAATATGGCAAAAGGAGATTTTGTACTGGTACTGTAGTAAACTAAAACACTTAAGGAAAGGGAATTAGGACAAAGTTCTCCCACCGCTTCCTGTTTTCAGGAAACCTGGTTGCTGATGATGACCGACCATTGTACTGTTGTGTTGTCCGCGAATCCATTTCCTGTATGAAAGAATAGGGAAGAGATCAGTGTGTCTATATTTATGTCACAGAGCACTGTTAAGCATATCATTTCAGTTTAATTATTTTTCCCTTCTTAGAGCTGAAGAAATCCCCACGGCAGTTCTCAGGCAGCGGGAGACCAAATGGCTGGACATGCTTGACAACTGGGATAAGTGGATGGCTAAAAAGCACAAGAAGGTCTGCCTGCCTACAAAATATCATGTTTTTAAAACAGACACCTTTGTAAATATTTAGCAGAGCTAGCTCGGTGCTTAAAATATGATTAGAATGTCACTTTCGCCCCCAATTGTTTGGACCTTTTTGGCATGTTTGCTATTGCAAAGAAAAAGCCAAAATAAAATTGTTTGACCATTGACGCCCACTCAAAGCCAATTTTTAAGGTGAAAGAACGCTGTCAGAAGGGGATCCCATCATCGTTGCGTGGTCGAGCCTGGCTTTTCCTTACGGGGGGCAAAGTGAAGGTGGAGCAGAACCGCAACAAGTTTCAGGTCGGTCTAAGTGAGATAATTCCACATGTCTTACAATCGATTTCATTGGTATCACTGTAACCATGGTTTTTCCTTCTGTCCATTTTATAAGATGCTTTTTGCATGCTGTATTTGACATTCAAATCTTTTGCGAATTCAGGAGCTGGACAGCCAAGCTGGAGATCCCAAATGGGTAGATGTAATTGAGAGAGACCTTCACCGGCAGTTTCCCTTCCATGAAATGTTTTCGGCCAGAGGTGGGCTCGGGTAAGCGCCACTTGGCTGTCCGTTTGGAAAAATCCCTAGGCTGCAGTTTTACTAATACAAGAATTGTTTTCCTTTTTACCTACCACATTTTGCTGGTTGTCTTTTTGTTTTCATGCAATTAATGTGTGTAAATGTTTGCACAGAAAATTCTATTTCGCTTGCTGTTCTTTCTTCCTCAAACACAGGCAGCAAGATTTATTTCGCGTGCTGAAGGCATACACGCTGCACCGTCCAGAGGAGGGTTACTGTCAAGCTCAGGCTCCAATCGCTGCTTTGCTCCTCATGCACATGCCCGCTGAGGTTATTCACAGATGCACAAACACACATACAGTATATGGCGAGGATACATCCATAACAGCATTATAATAAAGAAGTAAACATGAAACACACTTTCTTTGGTGAAAAAAGTCCTGTAAGTGATTTAAAGAGGAAAAAGCAGTAAAAAAAAAAGGAAATGAATCTTGTTCTTTTAGTAAAAGTCTACCGATCTAGTTCTGTTGTCAGATAATTTTGCCAATTTTAAAGATGATTATTCTCATTTTTTGTGTGTCATTAATATATCTAACTATTTCTATATCTGCTAATTTGAAAAAATATCCTTCATGAGAAAAACAGGGTAAATGATAAAAATGATTAATTCAATTTAAGTGAAATTAATTACTTTAATTAATGTCTCATTTGAAAATTCAACAATTGGACAATTAGCTGAATTGTGAAATTGAGGGTGGGAATTTAGGTGTTTATTGTAATTATTCGTGTGTAATGCACACTCTTGTATAACGCGCCCCCCTAATTTTTTATTTAAACTCTGTATAAAATTTTGTTACACGCTTTCTCTGTTGTTAAATACGTGCAGTCATGATTAATATCGTTTATTAACAACGTAACCTATGAACACAATACCAACATAAAATGTACTATTTAATATCCTTCCAGGTCTGATTCATCATCAGATACACCAGAGAGTTGTTTTCCTCGCTGTGGTTTTTTGGTTTTATTTGTATCTTTCAGGACAACTTTCTGTTGAATCGATTCTCTAACATTCGCCTCTGGTATTGTATATAAAACTGCCTTTTTGTATGTACAGTATATCTATATCACTGGTGGTCTAGTGTTTAGGATGCCGTTGCATCCAATGTTTTGCGATTTTTCAACACATCGATCATTGCACAAATACAGGGGCGGCAGTAGCTCAGGAGGTAGAGCGATCGTTTTAGGATTAAGGGATCCCAGTTCTAATCCCGGCTTGTCCGTGTTACATGTCGAAGTGTCCTTGGGTAAGACATTGAACCCCCAATTACCCCCAATAAGCAGGTTAGTGCCTTAAATGGCTGCACAAATCACGGCCGCTATTGGGAAATGTGAAGCACAATGTAAAGCGCTTTGGGAAGTCATTGACTTGAAAAGCGCTATATAAATGCAGATCATTTCATTTTTCATTTTCATTTCAGTACTATAATATCTTGCTTTTAAACCTTGTGTAAAATGTAACCCCAAACTGTGATTTTTTTCTAGGTTAAAAAAAAGTGGGTTATACACAAATACTTGAATTCGGATTACTCATAATGGTTAGAGGTAAGATCGCACCTAACCCGACCCGGCACGCGGGTATAAGCGTCCAACCGATTAATTTGATAAGAGGGACCAGGCCTGGGGTGAACCTGAAGTGCAATCTCCGAAGTGCAGCTTCTAGTTTAGTAAGGGCTTGGTCCCTCAAATCATGTGTGTTAATTCAGTAAATGTACTGTTACTTCAGTACAATTTTTCTCAAGAAGTAGAAAGTAGTCATCCAAATAATTACTTGAGTAAAAGTAAGTGCACGAACAGCGTTTATGCGTGAAAAAATAAACTGAAAAACGGCGATAGAGAAGCCCAGCCCGGCACTGGTCGATTTAATGATTGACATTTTATGGCCAAGATTTTACCTTTAATGCTGATTAATAATTAGACTTTCTAACTAATGTAGTGTTGCTTAAAAGAAAGTTAGGCACAAAAGATTAGTATCTTTTTAGTCAGCCTGAACTATGAATGTTAATTATTTGCAAATCCGATGTGTAACAATTTCTTTTCACCTAAGATTTTCTTACCAAAACAAAATGTAGTTTATTTGTACCATATCTCCCAACTCTACATCGATTAATACAGGACCAAAATGACAAACAAAACAAAAACCCTGCCAGGGCTCCTTGTCTGACATCAGAAAACTATACTCTTGTGTCATAGGACGCGTTCTGGGTCCTTGTCCAGATATGTGAGAAGTACCTTCCTGGATACTACAGTACAGGGCTGGTAAGATGTACGCTCAGCTGTCATTTTTCACAACTGTGATTTATTTTCCACATGAACCATCATACCAATGTTACGTTATATAAATACTCATAGGTCCAGACATTTGTATTTGTTCTGCATAGCGGAATCCATACCTAGTAGT
This sequence comes from Urocampus carinirostris, assembly GCF_059441175.1. NCBI lineage: Eukaryota > Metazoa > Chordata > Actinopteri > Syngnathiformes > Syngnathidae > Urocampus > Urocampus carinirostris. The sequence continues at coordinate 19,562,000 of NC_142364.1, read as the reverse complement.
CGCCACAATGTTTGTCTGTCATCTTGCTGCTAAACTGTGCTCAGTTGGCACTGGTTTCAGTTCACACTAAACAATACACTGCCATCGGAGAGGCCAAAACTACACAATGTACCTTCAAAAATACTTCTGAAGAAATACTGTATTACAAAAATACCGCTACGGTAATACTTTAATACAAAATACTACTACAGATATATTACAAAATTCTATGTAAATACTACAAAAATTATACAGAAATAATACAAAAATGTTACCAAGTTAATACTCCAAAAGTACTACTCTGGGGAAACTACTAAAATACTGCAACATTACACTACAGTAATACTACAGTATACTAAAAAAATCTGACTGGAAAATTACTACAAAAATACTAAAAAAAAAACAAAAAACGACTACAGTAACACTATATATCAAATATAGTTCCTAAAACTGGGACCTGCTATGTTTCTTAAATTGTGAGCACTTCAAAACCATTTTTTTCCCCCAAAACCTGTAGATGTTTATTTATTCCTGAATGAAAAAAATGGATAGGTCTCCAGGATTGGCCCCTCGGCTAAATGTTTTAACCCAATACGTCCCGTGACTCTAAATAGTTGCCCACCCCTCCCCCAGCAGTAGTAATGACATATCAAGGTACGATAAAGGAGATGAAGCAGAGGAAAGAACGGCGCCCCTAATGTCGTGGTGACCTTGTTGCAGGAGGCCATCCAGGTGGATGGCGAGATCCTGTACGCTCTCCTGCGGAAGGTTTCTCCCACGGCGCACCGTCACCTCAAGCAGCACAAAGTGGAACCCCTCTTGTACATGACCGAATGGTTCATGTGCGCATTCTCCCGCACACTCCCATGGGTGTGCGTGCTCCGCGTGTGGGACATGTTCTTATGTGAGGGTGAGAGAAAGTATCGCCTGATAAAAAAAAAAAAGAATATTACTACCAAACACCGCCCTTCATTTCCCTAAATGTACATTCTCTCTTTGTAAACTGATCTTCTTGCTCCTAGGAGTGAAGATCATGTTCCGCGTGGGCCTGGTCCTTCTCAAATGCATGCTAGGAACACGGGAGAAGGTAAAGAGCTGCCCAGGTCTTTACGAGACACTGGAGCTCCTGCGGGCCATACCTCCACAATACATGCAGGAAACGTACTTGGTGCAGGAGGTGAGTTTGTGCTGCTTTTGTGGAAAAAACGTTTTCCTCAATTATTGAAGGACGCTCTAACATTGTTGTTGGTAGCCATCCAGGTTGGTTGGTTGGTTTGTTGGATCCTATAACCACTAGGAGGCACCCATCACTCCCTAGGTCAGGGATGTCAAACTCAATTGCACAAGGAGCCAAAATTCAAAACACACTTAAGGTCGCGGGCCAACCAGGATAAACATTTATTGAACACACTTAAACTAAATGTTTTGGAACATAAATATGAATAAAAACAGACGAGAATATTAAATTTAAACCTTAAATCACTTATACAGTATTTATTATTTTGCTCTAAATAAAAATATCTTGTTAAATTATACAATTTAGAACTTAACTTAAACAACTTAACATTCAAATTCCTTTGCTCATATGTCAATGTATATATTAAAAAAAACTTAAATATCCCAAAAGATTTTGCTCTCCTTAATATATCTCCTGTCAAAAGTAGAAATATGAAAATGCTACACAAATTATTTTGTAAAAAAGTCACAACATTCTGCAAACAGGGAGCCTGATGTGCATAGACGGAGTAGGGCGAGAGATGCTCTTTTTGCATAGCTCCACCCATCCCTCCCACTCACCCAATCAAATAACTAAGTTCTCTTTCGGTGTTTTGGCGTATTTACAATTTGTTCCGTGGATTCATCAAAAAGTATCTGAACACTGAACACAGATTATATAGTGAGCTTTTATATAAAGGATTCTTTAGCGTTGTACAGCCAAAACGAGTTTTTTTTGTGTGACACTTTGACTGTAAATCGTAGTGAAAACGTGCCCTATATATTCTGAAAAGTACTGCATTGCAATTCAGAATTGGTTTGGCTTCGCGTGTATTTGAACAGGATTAATGGCTCAAGTTTTGAACGAGATGGAGAAAATTTGCATGCAATTAAATTTGTCTCTGAGCCATAGGTACTCATAGAAAGAGCCATTAATGGCTCACAAGCCATAGGTTCCAGACCCCTGGTATATAGTATAGTACAGTATACGTCATATATGAAAGAATAGATACAGTGACTATGATGTCCAGGGATGAGACGGCGTTGTTCATATTGACGGGCCATTAATAACAATAATGTAAAGTGGTCTTGTGGACCGGATATGATTACACGGCAGGCCGGATGTGGCCCGCGGGCCGGGAGTTTGACACATGTGCCCTAGGTCATCATATGTTTCCATCCACAGGCGAAAAAAACATTTGTTGTTGGAATACATTAGTGATAGTCTGTAATGCTTGATAAAGATTGCCTCGATGGAGTGCTCCAGTGTGTCATGGGCTCTTAGATTAATAATATTCCCCCTTAATTTTAAAGCACGATACACATACTTTGTAGTTACTTTACATATCACGAGGCGCACCTATAGGGAGCTGTCATGATGATCCACCATCTCGCTGCTATGGGTACCATGAAAAAACCCCAAAAGCTTGTGAAAGGCTGTGCAAAAAAAAAAAAAACGGAATGAAAATTGTGCAGTTGCACTGCACTACACAATACAGTAATGTCTAGTGGTCACATATTACACACTGCCCCTGAAGTATTTTTTTTTCTCATTGTTCTTTCTTTAAAGAATAGTGGAGAATAACTGTCAGTCATTATCAGGAATTATTTTTTTTTTTTTTCATATCCATACCTATAGGTATTTAATAAATAAATAAAATTAATCTAATTTATATTGTGATAATATGGGTTTTATGCAATATTGACTAATATTGTAGATATATTTTCCTTTTTGAAAATTTAGGTCGTTATTTTAGGGGAAAAAATAAATGATCCATCTGTCCTATGAAATAGTTGTTGTTTTTTTAATTTTACTCAAAAACACGTTATGAATTAAGTGGAATAAGTAAAATAAGTTTTTATTTGAGCAAAGTTCTCTACTGATTATCTAAAAATGGTACTTGAACTGATAAAAAAAAATTGTACGACGATCATTTACTTCCCTTAAAAAAGAAAGAATCCTATTTTATTATATAATATATTTTACAGAAATATACTCTGTCATTCAGGTCATAGAGCTGTCCATATCAGAGAAAGACATTGAGAAGGAACACTTGTCCCAGCTCCGACGCTGGAAAGAGAACCACGGCGACCTCCACTACAGATCCCCACCCAGAATGCATGGCGCCAAGTCCGTCATGGCCGCAGACCCCCCGGCCCGCCAGGATCTGATGCAAAGGCCCACCATCGTTATGGAATCGCCCCCGGAGGTGTCCGAAAACGGTCACACCCGCAAAGCCAAAAGAGAAAAGCGGAAAAAGGGCGTCCCGCCACCACCAGAGACGGATCAAACGCCACCTCTTCTCACCGTCCCGTCGCCGCCCCTGAAAGCTGGCAGCGAGCACGGATCTAAAGAGAGTGTGAGCAGCACAGAGAACGACACCTATCTGTAGCACGGTGAGCGCGCCAAGTATTCCGTAAATGAGATTATCTTAAATTAATCCAAGCGTGATGTCACAGAAGCCAGAGGAGAAAAATACACCCAGCTGGTCAAAAGACTGGGGAGAACAAAGCTGTTGCTAAAGGCAAACAGTTAGCTATAGCTGAGAAAAAAACAAGATACTTTGTCGATATAATAAGTAATATTGACTTGATAGAAGGAGTCATAAATGTTTAATTTCTCTTACCTGATATGAAGTGTGCGCTCCAAACCCAAACATTTCTGACGAGTGCCTCGGTCCAATCTTTTGGCTTTATTGCATTTAAGCACAACCCTCTTCTTTTTCTTTGATAAGTGTCCGCTGGGATCCTGTAAAACTTATATTTACAATCAGTAAGGTTTTTTTCTCAGATTCTAGCACCCAAACACACAACATGACGATGTTTTAACACCTAAATAGCAGCAAGGACAGGTTTCTTAATATCTGTCTTTTGACCAGAGCAAGTCTTTTTTTCTTCTACCTTCAGCTGTCACATTATCTTGACGCGGGATATTAAAACTAATGTCGAAGCCGTCCATTTTGATGAGACAAAACTAAAGTTAGCGCGTACGCTTGTTTACATATTGTCTCGCTCTCGCTTTTTGCTTCCTGGCTAAGCCCCGCCCACCGGATACATCACTATGTTTACAAACAAATGAAACGTTTTTTTTCCGTTCCAAAAAATGTTAAATAAGTACCTTGTTTGCCGCACTATAAGGCGCACCCCCAAAAATATATTTTTAATAAATATGGTGCATGAAATTGAGAATCTTGTAAAAGCTACTGTGTTTATTCTTGTATAACCGTTGGGCTCTTTAAATGCATTCGACATATAATAGTTCAATGATTACAGGTAAATAGTTTATAAGTTTCACTAGTTAAAATCACACACCTATTGTATGTAATGGCAATTGAACCTTTAGGATGATGGTGAGGGCGGCAACAGTTTTCCACTAAATCAGTGGTACAGAGTACATACGAAAAGGTTTTAGAGCTTATATCAGCATCACCGTATTTATACTCCGTGTCAGAAACACGGACTTGCATAGTGCATTTTGATAGGTTAGTTGGTCTCTCCACTTCTTCACCTGTGTGTCAATATCCTCACGGTCTAAAATTTATGTATGTAAAAGACCTTGTCGAGTAATTTGTTGAAAGACTTCCTGTCTTCTGTTTCTGCCTTGACTCACAGGTGAAGAAGTGGAGAGACCGTTTAACTGATCAGAACGAACTATGCAAATCATTGTTTCTGGCACCCTTAGTAAAATAGATAATGCGGTTTTGTATGTCATCTGTACAATTGGGGTCTAGTAGTAAAGTGTCCGCGCCCTCACTGCCACAACCCGGGTTTGAATATTGTTGCGTATAATGTATTGCGATTTGGGGCAGAAAAGATTATCAATTGATCAATCATTGCTAAAAAAAAAAAACTTTGTTTAGTAAAGTACACCTATCAAAATTGTACGCATTTACAATCTTATGAAACAGTATTTTACGGTACATCATTTCTGTCTAATTTTGGGTTTTTGGGTGCACTTTGTAGTACGGTAAATAGGTTTGTGTGACTAGTATGCCTTTTACAATTTTACAATATCATTAATTGTACTAGTAGAACCCCGTTTTGCCCAATATGTAGTAGCAAGCTAAAACTGTCCGTCTGATGTGGACGTTAATTTCCAAATGGCTTTATGGAAAGCCGGGTATGGTGAGTTGTAAGACATGCATTCCCTTTGACAAATAGTCTTCCAACAGAGGAAAAACTTTGCTGTTCTAGTGCATAGCCATCATGTGGGGATTCAAAGATATCAAGTTGAACCTTCGTGTTGTCCTTATTCTAAGGACCATTTTCATACTTGTTTTTTAAAGCTTACTTGGGAATATGAATCAAAACATTTCGTTTTTTCTACTGTTGGGGCCAAAGTAGGGAAAGTCATGACATTTAACATTAAGGATATTTTTTTTCTTTAACAACGCAGTGGCGGGTCATTTTGACCCGAGCACAACAAGAGCGTTAAATGGTTTTTGACAAAAGGTGGCCTCTATGAAGACAATCCGACGTTTGAATGGACGTGTTCTTATATTGGCTATCATGAAATTGTACATTTGTACGTAATGTCTTGTCTATTTGAACAACTCTGGTTATAGTCATTTCTGACAGCATCACACTACTTTGACTCCACCTCTTTTAATGAAGGAAATTGTGTCCAGGTACTTTGTTGTACGATTTAGCCAAAGATTTCTTAGTAGGGTGTGGGCACGGAAGCTATGAGACCAAGGTGTGTGTTTATTCAAATAGGGAATGAAGTGATTCTGCCAGCCTTGCTGGCCATTATGACTTTGAAGAACCGGAAACGAATAGTACACTCCGGCATTAGGAGGAGCTTTTCTGTGTCACGCAACCACACCTTTTATTTCTGAGCCAGATATATAAAAATGATGTGTATTTTACTATTTTTATAGAATGTTAACAAATGTAGCCCAATGAATGTACAACTCATTTCTTTTAATTCTCAAATTCAAAATCTTTTGCACTTTAAATGGGAAGGAATAAAAATCAAAAGTTTGATATGCTTTGGTAGAAAAAAATCAACGGTGTGCTTTTTGTCGGTAATCAACGTTATTAAAGGGATACCGTGGTGGGTTTTGGAACATTCCCAATGTGTCTTGTTGATTTGATGTCACCCAGGCTGTTATCTATAGATGGCGCCATTTATCTGCTACTTCAACACGCTAGACATCATTCACTATTTGAGTACGTAATCCCATATTAGCTCGCTCGAATCAGACTGTGGCTTTGTCTAAGCCAGGGGTGTCAAACTCAATTGAGATGGGGGCCACATGCTTAAAAGAAAAATCTCACGGGTGCCGGACTAGTAGGTTTAAGAAAAAGAAAGAGAGAAAAGGAAATAGAAAAGGAGAGGGGAAAAGAAGAGAGAAAGATAAAGAGAGAGAGAGAGAACATCGGAGACAGTGTAAGAGACAGAGAAGGTGAGAGAGACAGAAACATGGAGAAAAAGTGAGGGGAATAGAGAGAGAACGCAATAGACAGAAAGTGAGAAAAAAGGAGAGAGAAACACAGGGAAAAAGAGACCGAAAAGGAAAATTAAAGAAAGTGAGAAAGAGAAAGATCAAAAGAACAAGAAAGGAGAAAAAAGATAGAGTAAGAAAAAGAGAGAACAAGAGTGAGCATTAGAAAGAGAGTGAGGAAGAGTGAGACAAAGTGAGAAAAAAAAAAGGAAAAAAAAGAGAGACATAGAAAAAATGAGAAAAAGCGGGAAAGAGAGGTGAGAAAGAAAGAGAAAGTTAGAGAAGAGAAAGAGAAAAACAAAGGGAGCAAGACAGAGAAAGAAAACTATAGAGAAAAAAAATGAAAGAGAAAGAGAGAAGATAACGAGGGAAAGAGACAGTGTGAGAAAGAAAGAGAAAGACAAAATATGAGAGAGAGAGAGGGAGAGAAATACTACTACAGATGCTTTGCTATTTAAACTACAGCTCATTTTTCTCTTGCGGTTCGCTCAGTGTTGTGTAGCGGGCCGGATTAAAATCCTCGACGGGCCTGATTCGGCCCACAGGCCGCCTGTTTGACACAGGTGGTCTAAGCCGTGGAAACAATGTCTCATCCATTCATGGCAAATTATTTTTACTGTGGCGATTGGCTACCACCCCTTGTTTCATCCAAATTAAGAAAAGAGTAAAATATTTACAATTTATTTATTTGTGCATAACACACACCTAACTTTTGATTGAAGATTGGTGTAAAACCGTATCATCAGCTCAAACTAAGCATTGTGACAAATGTTGAATACGTGCGGCCATTCTGAAAATCAATTGACATTGTAGACTATGGAAACTATACCAACATAAAATAGTGTTTTATATAATGTCCTAAGTCCGATTCATCATCAGATACACCAAAGAGATGTTTCTCTCGTCTTGTTTTTTGCCTTTATATTTTTCAGGTCCACTTTTGTTTTCTGCATTTTCTAACATTCGTCACTGGTACCATGAATTCAAAGAGTATGATCATGAGATCAAATCAAATGCCTTTTCCTGCGCGTCTTCATCACTGGTGGTCTAATAATTAAGGTTTGGGGCTCCCACCGCGGCGACCCAGGTTCGACTGTGGCATCCAATGTTTTCTGATTGTGGTCAGCCATGTTTTTCGACAGATCAGTCATTGCACAAATACCGTAATCTCACGTTTTTCGCGGGGCTTAGTTCCAAATACGAACCCAATTTACAGGCGCTTTGAACAAATTCAAGTACTATACTTTATGAACGTTTTTTTAACAAATAACTTCTGTACTGTCAAATCTTGTTGTTTGATCGCACAACTGTATGTAATGAGGACCCGATCCACTTTACATCATACTTTGCTTCCATCTTGGGGACGTTATGGAAAACAGCATTTACCCTCCAATTCTGTCCCACAGAAACCATATCCATTATCAAACTTTTTTTTTAAGTGCCAGGAAGCCACAAAGGAGAACCAAAGACCCACATGTGGCTCCAGACCAGTGCTACTCTAGTATTTTCTGTCACGCACCCTCCCAGAAAAGGAAATTCTCTCTCCTCCACGTTTTCAGGGAAAGGAAATAACAAAAGAAAACAAAAACGTCCACCTTAACAGAACCTCGTGCCCCTTCAGGGGTCTGTCCCACTATTTCAGAACCACTGCTCCAGACCAAGTTTAATAGGTCCAAATTTGTTGGCGATAGAAAACACCTTCCTCTGTTCAGCCAATCAGGATTCAGAACACCATCAAAATCCCAGTGAGTGAAACGGTGATACAGCAAGGGATTACTGTATTAGGGTTCCTAGTGCTTATAGAAAGTTCAATTCCAGACTTTTCAAATACCTTTTAAAATACTAGCTAAGACCAAGTCAACAACACAATTCATACAAACAAAACAAAAATGATCAATAAAAGGGATGTTTACAGAACATGGATCATGAGTCAAAACTACATCTTTATCACGAAGTATTAAAAATATCTTTTTTGAGTCCAGTGTAAAACTTTTTCAAAAACATTAAGGTCCTATTTTTAGAATAATGAATTCAATGACTTTTAAATCTCATTCATAATGTGCACCTAAATTTAAGAGTTATTTTTTAGGCGAATAAAAATGTGCGTTATACACTTCTAATTATGGTAGCCATTATTAATTGTTCCCATAATAAAGTAGTTCCTTTGTGTTGCTTGATCATTGAGCCGCCGGCCACCCGGACCCTCGTGGCGACTGTCTTCCTGGGACACCTGTTCCTCGGACTCTTTCAGCTCGGCAAGGAATTAGCATTTCAAATGGTGGGAGAATTCCCACAGTGCCCTTCATTAGCTGTTTAGCTTCTGAACGATAAAGATCAGCTGCACGCTACCACAAATCATCACACACTCGTTGTCGTACTACAGGGGTACCTCTACATACAAAATGATCAAGTTTCAGAGTCCCTGAACGGGAAAATATTGCCTCTAGTTACAAAGGCGTTTCAGGATACAAAGTCAAAAATACAGTACAGTACACGCTGCCATTCGGCACTCCCAGAATTCTACCTGGCCTGCTTTTCATGTCTCCTTCTAGCTCTGTAAACTGTCTTCAGTCCATAATGGATCCCACAAAACACATGCAGAAAAATGAACAAGGAGAAAAGAGGAGGAGGAGACTTTTTCAGGCCATTAAAACAAAGTAAGAGATAATAGGTTTGAAAGCACACATCGCAGTGCAGGAGGAGTTCAGAGACCACGAGGAGGATGCAGCCATCATTACATAAGCCCAGATAAAGATTTTTTTGCAAAATTCCATCAAGTCTTAGCATTTGTGGAAAGGAATCACTCAGAAAAAGTGTTAAAAGGTCGGGCTATCGCTCATCATGATGACGTCTGCCTTGAGGATCTTCGACGGATTGTCAAAAGCCGGCAAAAGCAGACGTCAATGGATCAGTTTTTCAAGAAACGTGTGGCAAAGAGACCAGTTTAAAGGTAAATGAATATTTGATTATTTCCTTTGTTCTACATTTTTTTTACATGATGTGCCTCTCGTTTTATGTTTATTGGGCGGTCATCCAATTTTGGCATGTATTTGTTTCATGTTGTGATTCTCTTGTGATTTATTCCCAATAAATCTCATACTTTTGCAGGGTTTGGAACAGACAAGCGCATTTACATTCAAAAGGTGTCTCGACTTACAAATGTTTCAGGTTACAAAGCTTCTCCCAGAACAAATAAAATTGGTAAGTAGAGGTACACCTCTAGCAACCACTTACCTGGGGCTGCAACGGCCAAGTATTTTATTATTTGGTTAATCAATGAACATGATAAGATAAAGATATGTTATCATGCATATTTTAAACATTGTATAAAATATTTTTTTAAAACATATTTTTTTGATGCAATCTACACAAAAGAATTCAGTTATACTCTATGTGGCTGCACCGCATAAAAAGTTGTTACATCTAGAAATGTTTTATAAAAATTATGAGTATATATTTACTTTTTACCACTCATGAAATTAAGTTGACTTATTTTAAAGCAATAATGCAGAGCTGCCAAATATTGAAAAATATTTTTTTCTTTGGGGCATTTTAAGATTGCCATTCTTTTTAGGTCTAAAGTGATTCTTAGACAATGCTTAGGAAATTGCGAACAACAAAGTAGCAGTCATTTATTACTTCATGTACAAATTTGGTCTAAATATCACCGTTTAATAATATTGGTAACCGTAACAATCGCCATTTTGAATGGAAACGTTTTTGTAGTTTTGATAGAAAAAGGGTATTTAATCATCTGCTATACTATGGCGTAATAAACTATGGAAGATACTTCAGATTTTATAGCTCTGCTAGTGAGAATTTTCCCCAGTATACACTCACAAGAGGATACTGTTTGTGTTCGCAATCAATATCTAATTTAAATCGTTTTTTTTTTTTTTTTAATTTTGCATCTAGGTTATTTATTTTTGTGCAAGCACTTCATTAAATAAAACGAAGTTATTTATTTGGTTTAATTGAATCTGAATTATTTCATTCAATGCAATCATTTGAAGAAATAAAAATAAATTGTTTTATTTAAAAAATGATTTCCCCCCCCCAAAACTGGTAAATTAAATTCAAAATGAAACAATGCACACATATCTGGCTTGATGAATAATTTTGCAGAAAATATCCAATTTTACCCCTGAAATTAGATTTCAAGGTCAGCCAAATGTTTGAGTTTTGATCAAAAAGAAAAAAATTGAGCTGCACTTATAAATGGGTCCACTTGATGTCGCCAAAGCTAGGCACCACTTGCAAAGCAACTGGAGCTGGATTTCTTTTTCTCATTTTTATCTTTCTCTCTCTTCTTTTTTTCTCTTCCTCGCTCTATTTTTCTTTTATCCTTATTCCTTCTCTTTATTGCTCTTTCTTACCCTCTCTCTTCCTCCACCCCTTTTCATCTCTCTCTCCCTCTTCTCTTTTTCTAGTGATCCCACAAACATTTCACATTCTTTTTTCTCTTATTTAATGTCTTGCTCTCTCTCAATTTATTTCCCTCTTTCTGTCTGTCTTTCTCGGTTTCTTTCTTTTGTTCTCTTTATTTCTCTTTCCCTCTTCTTTTTCTCCCTTTCCTTCTCTATTCTTTTTCTCTATTATGCTCTGTATTTGTCTCTCTATCTGCCCTTTTTGCACCCGCTCTCCTTCCTTCTCTCTCTCTTTGTCTGTCTTTCTTGTTCTCCTGTTTTTATTGCTCTTTCTCCCTATTTCTCTCTCCTACCGTCTCTCGCTTTTCTTCAGTCTCCTTGTTCTCTCTTTCCCTCTCCCTGTCTTTTTTTGCCTTCTCTTTTACCTTTCTCCTTTTTTTCTCTCTATTGTGCTCCCTACTATTTCTCTCTCTGTCCTACCCTTCCTTGCTTTGTGTCTCTTGTTCTCTTTTTTTCTCCCTCTTTACTTTCTCATTTACTCTCCTTTTTATCCCTTTCTCTCTATATTGTGCTCTGTCTATTTTTCTCTTTCTTTACATCTCTCTCTTTGTCTCCCTTGTTCTCTGTCCCTTTTTATGTCTCTTCTTCTCCTTTTCTCCCTCTCTTTATTTCTCTGTCTCCCTCGATTCTACCTGTCTGGCCCCCATGAGATTTTTTTAACATGTGGCCCCCACTTAAAATGAGTTTGACACCCCGTGAACTGATTCTTCATTATCAAGTCTGTCCCTTCAGTTTTAGCACAAGGGTGAGTACACCAAATGGTACCATGAACGATGGATAGTTTGCATCAAGGTGTTAGTTCGTACTACATCACGTGTGGTTTAGAATAGCACCCCATACCGTACAATGTTTAGTTTAAAGTTTTTTATTCCATCTTAAGTACCTCATTAAGCTCCGTAAAAGCCTCACTCATTAACATTGTTTACCAACTTCTTGTCGGTGTCGATTCAAAGTGAGCCGGCGATGTGTATTGTTTTGTCGGGGGAGGGGAAGGGGAAGGCCAATATCTTTGGGGGGTGGCCATATGTGTCGAGCGTCTGGGAGATTAAAGTCTGGGCTTGGCTGTAAAGCTTGTCTTTAGCTTTTTGGTTGCAAAGTTGCACCTTTTATCCCATCAGCGCCCTCTCTGTGCCCTCCGGCCAAAAGGGGATTAAATGCACGGTAGTTACAGACACAAGTTCAAAGAAGAAACAAAAACAGTGGCTGGCTGGTTACATCATCTCATTAACTTCCGTGTGTAATGATAACTAAATTGGAGAACGTCAAATCTTGTTGGTCTTCAGCTTAGTGAGCATCTGAACTTTAATGCTTGTGGCCCAAATATTTTTAAGGAAATATGATAAATGAATGTTTATTGAATAATATATTATTTTAAATAAGTACATTTTGAAAATTGTTGCAGAGCTATTCATAATCGCGTTGTGCAATATTTATTAAATACTCCATTATACATTAAACCCAAAGAACAAACCTTATTTTTACAAATAATTTCTGTACTGTTAAATTCTAAAAATAATCTTCCTCCTATACTGTATTGCACTGGGTGGGTGTATCTCTTAACCACTAGGGTCATAAGTGCATCACTTCCTGTGGTGTGTCTTGGGCAAGTAGTCTGGTGGCGCCCATCCCACTCTAGGTCAACGAATGTTTCTACCTGGTTTCGCGTGTTAGGCGAATGTACTACGGAAACACTGTATTGCACTAAAGGGCGGAAATCATTTCCGGGCAGTGATTTCTTAATTCAGATGAAATTTTGTCGCCATCTCGTGGACGTTATGAAAAACTGATTTTTCCTTCCTTTCGCAAGTGGAGAAGTACAACTTTGTTGGCGATAGAAAGCATCTCCCTCTGCTTTTTGGTTCCGGTCCAGAGCTTTTTGTTGACACGATGGCTTTGAGAGGAACTCCTATTTGGAAAGAATTTGTGTGTACGTAATCTAGGTTCATCAAGCTGTTGGTGTAATTGTACAAGACAGTGTTATTGACACGCAGGCAGACACCGGCAGAAAAGCAACTTTTTTTAACAAATAAAAAACAAAAAACTGGGTGTGAAAAATTATTCAGCCCCGTTCCTTTCAGTGCAGCAAACTCTGTCCAGAAGTTCAGTGAAGATCTCTCAATAATTCAATGTTGATCTAAATGACTAACGATGATGAATGGAATACACCTGTGTGTAATCAAGTCTCTGTATAAATGCACCTGCACTGTGATAGTCTCAGAGGTCTGTTTAAAGCGCAGAGAGGATCATGAAGAACGAGGAACACACCAGGCAGGTCTGAGATACTGTTGTGGAGAAGTTTAAAGCTGGATTTGGATTAAAAAAAAGATTTCCCAAGCTTTAAACATCCCAGGGAGCACTGTGCAAGCAATAATGTTGAAATGGAAGAAGTATAAAAGTTTAAAATATCCAATAAAGTGATTGTGTCCCACTTATTGTTGATGCTTCACAAGAAATTACAGTTTTATATCTTTATGTCTGAAGTCTGAAATGTGGCAAAAGGTCACATTGTTCAAGGGGGCCCAAATAGTTTTGCAAGCCACTGTATTAAATCATTGATCAGGGGTGTGTATTTGTATTTATACCCCGCACTTGAAGACTGACCTGAGTTTTACACAAAACATCTGGTCGGTCGCTCCTTTTAGAATTAAGAGCTCGCTCTTATTCATTGTCGTACTTTTCCACGTTTGTTCAGAAGAGAAACAAAAGAGAGAGTTGCACGTGTGGGGCAGGATGCAGCATGGCATCGTGGGTCAGCAGTGCCACAGATGCTCTTTCAATGGAAGATGACCAGGAAACGTGCGTGGCCTTTAATGCCTTCCCGCAGGAGAACGGTAGCTCGCCGTGCGTATGCACGACGTCGGCCTTTTTTGTTCCTTTTATCGGGATTTGTGCAAGGATATGAGACATCGTTACCAGGATCTCTCTTCTTTTGTCTGAATAACGGGGGTTTATTTTCTGCTTGGCAAGTTATTGTTCTTGTTGGTGCTCCTTGAAGTGCTCGTCAGCATTAGAAAAGCATGTGTGTGACGTTCATGGCCAGTATCAAAGTTGGAAAAGTGTGATGAGAGGTTGGCATCTGGGATCTATGTTAACTGTGCAGTCTTGAGTTTATTTATATTTGAAAATAAAACCGAATGTATTTTGTTTAAATCACTGGCAACTCTCAGATTGGCACTTTAAACAAAAATCTTCCGAAAAGCATGTTTGCGTGGCATTCAAGTTGTTAGGAATTAAACTAAATTACAAATTTAGCGTTTACCAAATTGTTCGACTCCATTAACCAAAGACAAACTTTATTCTCCTAACAGTGCGTGCTATTTTTCTTGATATTAGGGAAAAAATATTGACAAGAGACAGGCTTTTTCACACGGGGAAATTTATTTAGTGAATTCCATCGAATTTAGCCAAATTATTGTCGAATTAGTCTTGTCGAGCCCCCCATTTTTCCGTCTCTGCCCCTGTCTGTCTGTCTTGTGTCTCCGTCTTCCGTCCTTTTGACACGTCGGGGCATCGGCCCCTCCCATGGGGCGTGCTGACTCCTCCCCCTGGGCAGGCCAGGAACTCCCCACCTCGTCTGACCAGTGCGTCACGAAGCCCCTGCCCCCCCATGGGGTGGGTCAGGGTGCCAGCTTTACCTCCTCCTCTGGCAGACTTCTCACGTGGCCTCCACCCACTCGCCACCTCCTCGCCAAAAGACGCCGCCATGTCTGAAGAACTCGCAACAAGAAAGCTTATCAGAAACCTTGTCTCCCCTTGTCCTCGTTCTCGTTTTTCTGTAAACATAATTCTTGTCTTGGCCACACTGACCCCAAACCTTCCTTGTGAAAAATCCCCACTGCATTCAGCAAAATTTAATTTGTATTATATTAAATCCCTTATAGTCAATTAAATAAAATTAAAAATACTTCCAAATCAAGTCATGTTTATTTGTATAGCCCTTAATCACAAAGAGTCTCGAAGGGCTGCACAGACCACAGATTATTGCAAACCACAGACTATTATGACACCATCACCTGATCTAAAACCTACATGAGGGCAAATAATGCACAGAACACAGATATTGTCAACATGAAAAATAGGAAATTCATTAAATGTACAATACAAGTGTGTTTCAAGCTTGGATTTAAACAGTTCTACTGAGGGCAGAGCATTCCACAACACCGAGGCTCGAATGGAGAACGCACTCGAACCTGCGGATATCTTCGTGGCTCTTGGGAGAACCAATAGAGCAGCATTTTCAGAGCGAAGACTCCAAAAATTAAATCCGAAAGATATGACGGAGCAAGTCCATGCATGATTTTGTATACTACCAACAGAATCTTAAAATCTCTTCTTAAACTAACAGGGAACCAATGCAGGTAAGCTAAAATCGGGGTAATGTGATCAAACTTTCTTGTCTTAGCTAAAAGCCTGGCTGCAGCATTTTGTACTAGCTGAAGACTTTGATTTTAGGCTTTGGGAGACCGGACAGTAGTGCATTACAGTAATCGAGACGGGAAGTGACAAACGCGTAAATTATTATCTCCACATCCGACTGAGACAGCATAGGGCGAATATTAGCAATGTTGCGAAGATGGAAAAAAGCTGTTCTAGTAATATTCTTTACGTGTGTTTGAATGGACAGATCGGGGTCAAATATAACACCTACATTTTTGACTGAGTCACTGGGTGATATTAGAATTGTCAATGTTCAGAGCAGTTTTTGAGAGCAAGTCACGGCATTTAGATGGACCAACAACTAGCATTTCGGTCTTTTCAGAGTTAAGGCGCAAGAAGTAGTGACATCCATTCTTTTATCTCAGTGAGACAGGCCTCCAAATTTCCACAGTTTAGTGTGGCAGATTCCTCCATCGGAAGATATAGTTGAGTGTCATCTGCGTAGCAATGGAAACTGATATTATACTTGCGAATAATATCTCCTAATGGAAGCATGTAAATGCTGAAAATAAGGGGGCCAAGTACTGAACCCTGCGGAACACCACGGGTAAAACTAACAGGGTTGGGTAGGGTTACTTTAACTTGATTACTTTCAATTACTTTTGGATTACTGCAATACCAAATATGCTAATAAAAGACAGAAGAAACTAAATATGAATAAAATGATGACTCACAACATGTGGTAAGCTTTCTCTCCTGGCTTTGATCTCCGGCAAAACTAACATAAAATACGACAGAAACAAAATGAAAATAAATCCAAACAGCTTGCCAACTTTATTTTTGCCGTTCCACGTGTTCCGTTACTCCCCAAGCCTGCACAAAATTTAGCAATTTTATTCATATTTAGTTTCTTTTGTCTTTTAGTAGCATATTTGGTATTGGAGTAATCCAAAAGTAATTGAAAGTAATCCAGTTAAAGTAACCCTACCCAACCCTGAACACTAAAGGGATCAGATGTCATTTCACCATATTTAACACGGTGCGTCCTATCTGAGAGGTAGGATCTGAACCGTAAGAGGACGGTTCCTGAGAGACGGATCCATTTTTCCAACCGTTCTATTCAATCGCCTGATTAAAGAATCATAAAGAAAAAGATGCCGATAGTAGGCATTTGCTTTATTATCATAATATTTGCTTCCCGCTTTCCAGGTTAAAAACAAACAATAAACCACAATAAAAATGAACTTAAAACCAGAAAATGTCCTTGAATTAGTGTTTGCTTGTATCTGGGCTGTGTAAACCTTGTTATCAGAAACCACAAAAAGAAGAATTAAAATATACGAAAGCCGCTTTAACTTTTTACCAATCTTTTTTTGTGCGTGTTAGAAGCCCAAATAAAAGATAATACATTTGGGGAAAATATTCACATTAAAAGAAGTCATTTTGAAATGTATGAAGAAAGCTGTATAATGCACACATTCATTTTTAGGACAAAATATAATTATAAGCATGTTCTGCTGAAAAAGTGTCTTCAAACCACAAATGAGCCTCGACCTGTAGATTGAACACTACTATTTTCAAAGATAGATTGACTTAATAAAAATGTTCAGATTTTGTTTAATGATTTTGCCAGATGACTATTGATCTGTGGCTCAGAGCACTCGTTTTGGGATCAAGAGATCGCAGTTCAAATCCCGATTCCTCCGTGTTACATGTCGAAGTGTCCGTGGGTGAGACACTGAACCCCTATACCCCCAATAAGCAGGTTAGCGCCTTACATGGAAATGTGAAGCACACTGTAAAGCGCTTTGGAAAGTCTTGACTTGAAAAGCGCTATATAAATGCAAATCATTTCATTTCATTTTTCAAAATGCAGCGGGAGCAAAATTGAGTATGGTTATAATTTATTTAAGTAGTGATTAAAAAGTAAAACACACGGATAAAAACTTGTCACTTTACGATTTAATTCGTATTTTCAGGGGTACAACTCTGTTCAGCCTCCGGGAGCGCATTAACTTTCAAATTGTTGGATATGCTACGACGTTCGCATCCATGAGTACCTCCGCAAACAATGGACGCATTGCGTGTGATATCATGCGTTCTCTTTTGCATAAGCCGGACATTTGATGCGTTCACACAGGAGACGCATAGAAGTCATAATTAGTTAGATCTTGCGAAAATATCAGATTTCGCCAAAAATAGAATTGAACATAATGCTCTGCAGTGTGAACCTAGCCTTATGTACACGCCCACTTCCCAAACAGCCTCAATGTGTCCTCAGCTACGTCCGCTGCTTTACATCGCACACATGGTGCACTGCACAATAGGGGGCGCCGCAGCGGGATGTGAAGAAAATCTGAGACTCTTATGATCTTGAAAATGCGGTAATTTATTTACTGTAATCCTTTGTTCATTGTGGTTAATGCTGAACAGAACCCCCACGATTTGCAAAAATCAGCAAAGTAGTCCCGACTCCAATTTTAGCATGCACTCTGCCGGCCTCCTTTTGCAGCAATAGTCGGCCAGGGATAAAAGATCATGGCAGCTCGGGGAATGATCACTTAGGTAAAGAAGAAAAAAAGCCCCCAAGCATGACACAAATTTGCTCTCGATTCCCCCTCTCAGCGATAGTCGGAGGGGGAAATGGATCACAGTCACACAGGTTCTGTTCATTTAAGGTGGAAAGAATGCAATAAGACATATGACACAAATTTGCTCTTTTGGCCCCCCACTTTTAGCAATAGTTGACTGGAGATAATGGATTGTGGCCAAAACCGTACAGCTCATTTTAGGTGGGCCACAATGGCATACTTTAGCGGCCTGAATCTCCAAAAATCACTCTCCTGGCCCCAGCACTCAGCAGTAGTCGACCAGGAATAATAGATCACGGCCAAAATCGTGCATTTCATTTTAGGGGGCCAGAACAGCACGCCTACCAACAAAAGTGCCTTCTGCCAGTCCCCGCTCCCAGAAATATGGTATGCAGCGATTGGATCGCTGCCGCAAAAGTGCAGTTCATTTCAGGCGAAAAGACTGTAATGGCAAAAAAAAAACCCACAAGGCCCGACGAAAATGTCGAGCTTTGCTCAGAGTGATGAGAAATCGGGATAAATTATTACGACCACATAAGTGTTCACTTGCTAATGTACAGAATGGCTAAACAGAAGCGCCAGGCCTGACAAAAATGTGCTTTAAGTAATACAGACGTTCCCCTACTTACTTGCGTAAAAGAGTTGATAGGACCATTTTTTGGGATGTAGAAAAATATCTGGACACCGCTGTAAGTGAGATTTTTTTATTGTGTGCACCTTTTTCTGAGTACAGGACAGTACTGTAGTACTTCTTTCCGCTGCGTGGCGCTGTGAGAGGTCACCCAGCATCCACCCCGAAGAAGACATCCGGCTTCCTCTTCCTAGTTCGTACGTAAACATTCTACACTGTATCTCCAGCGCAGGTCGCTTTGGGGTATGTCTCTATCAGTTTTGCACATCGAGAAACTGATATTTTTGCCCATTCCTGCTTGCAAGAACTTTGACATTTTTATTGTGTAATATATTGTGCATCCATTCCATATGGTTGGTGTAAAGTGTAAAGAAGAGGCGAGACGTTTCTTTTGAAATGAAAGTGGAATAAGAAAGCTTGATTTGGTTGAGAAAATGGTTGGATGGCTTTTTTTCAGCCATTTTTTACCACGTAGGAGGACCTCTCGAAGCGCATCTTCCAAAAGTAAGTTACACTTAACTTTATAGAGCATATTATTTTATGAAATGTTTATTTTTTAGTACTTAACAATACAAGTTCCTTATACAAGCCTTAAACATACAGTGGAACCTCGGTTCTCGACCATAATCCGTTCCAGAACCCTGTTCGAAAATCGATTTGGTCGATCACGGAAAATCGTTTTTCCCAATTAAAGTAATGTAAAATCGTTTTAATCCGTTCCAACACCCTAAATGTTTACCGAGAACGTAAACATGAAGCTAACCCAGGCTAATCGTACGTTCGCGTTAGCGTAATCTTCCGTACGAAAGATTACGCTAACATGAACGTGTAAAAATAAAAAAATCAGGTCGTTTACACGTCATTTAGCACCCGGGTCTCCACAACAAGTTTTTTATTATTATTATTCAGCCAGTATCAACCATCAATATGATATCTACCGGAAATCATTTTGTCACGCGAAGCTATCGACGTGACTCGTCGCCTTCGATCGGTGCAGGGTTTTTAGACCCAACTGCCAAGTGGTGAGCGGTTAAAGGATAAAGAAAAGATTTATGAATAGGATTTCTTACCTTTGTGGTGGTCTGCAGAAGCCATGCTCTATTCCCTCGAAAGAAGGGAAACTCGCACATCTTCTTCATATTTTGCTATTATTTCTTTCTTAAATGCAATAGTTGTACGCACTACTCTTTTTTTCACCTGTAGCAACTTTGCTGCTTGCACCGACCTTCTTCCGAGGCATAATTAGGGGTTAAAACACTCCGTTCACGATATTAATAACGAAAGCAAAAAGGTGTGCGCGCTCACGTGACAACAGTTCTTCACGAGGGGTGGGGGCAATCTACACCCGTACGCCGCTCAGCATCGCCCCTAGCGCACCGGAGTTCGAGCTCCAAATTTTTTAAAGGGAAAGCGAAGCAAGAATTTCTCGAAATTTTTGGTCAAGAACCGATTTGTTCGAATTGTTCTGTATTGATTTTCAGGGCTGTCCAGAATCTCGTTCGTTGGTCGGGCAGTGTCTTCATGCAATCGGTGATAATGGATCACAGACTACCTTTCAACTCTTGTTGCATTTAGGCCACAAAGTAGTGAGGGATTACAGTATTAATACTGACTTCTATTTCCATCGATCCATCCATTAATCCATTATCTGCACCACTTATCTTCAGTAGGGTCGCGGGGGTGATGGAGCCCATCCCAGCTATCTTAGGGAATTGAGATGGGGACACCCTGAACTGGTTGCCAGCCAGTTGCAGGGCACACAGAGACAGACAACTCACTCATGTCGGAGGAAACCCACACAAGCACAGGGAGAACATGCAAACCACACAGGAGGTTCGATCTCATGACCTCAGATCTGTGTGGCACACGCGCTAACCACTGTGCCGCCGTGCTGCCCCGACTTCTATGTGTTATGTAAAAAGCATGTACCTTTTTAAGTTTGTCTTTTTATTTACTCCACCAGTAAGGAAACTGGTTTTGAGTATTTTCATGGGTGCCTTCACAATCTTAATTCGAACCTCATCCCTTTTTTTCATCGCGCGTTGGTCCATATCACAGACCATTACTCTGCTTGACTTTTAGTGAGCGCGTGTGTTTATCTCTGGAGCGGGGATGTTTGTGAGTTTGCAAGTTAATGCACTTAATCTAGTGCTGATCTGAAGTCACTTCCTGCCATTGTTTGGGTCACATCCCCACTGTCTCCTCTTTTCCCGTGCATCCGAACCCTGTCCACTGATGAGGAAATGGGGTGTGTGGGATGAGGGGGGTTGGAGAGGATACGAAGGAGTGCTGCAAAAAAAAACTTCTACTTAAAGAAAAGAAAAAGCGAGAGTCCTGTTGGGGCTCTGGTAAACTCGTCCTGAAGCTTCCCTGAAGCGGTTCAGGCAGCCGCCCTTGTGGTCTCATAACATTAACTGTTTAAAATGCAAAAAAAAAAAAAATACAAGGAATTGAATGTTTAAAGAATATGATGCTGATGTTTGGGTTCATACCCATTGATCCCTTAACCACTAGGGTCGAGAGGGCGCCATTTTCTGTGGTGTGTCTTGGGCAAGTACAGCCTGGCAGCGCTCATCCCTCACCAGGCCAACATATGTTTCACCGGGTCTCAAACTAGGGACCTTTCGCGTGCTAGGTGAATGTGCCAACCATATAATCCCAAATTGATTTTAAAAAAAATACTTTAAAAATGGGTAAATTTCACATGTTGCATGTGCAGCAACGTCCACTATGTGGCGCTAAACAGCCTGCGCCTCCTTGCTCTCAAACAAGTACCCCTTTGAAAATGTTTTTTATTTTTTACATTTATATATTAACAGTGGGATGCGTCGATTTAAGTCTCCTTATAAAGATCAAAATGAAATATCTTCTCTATTATTTGATAACATTGCCAAACTGAGTTTACAGAGCCTTGATCTAATTGTTTCCATCGCGCCTATCTGCTTTTATCTTTTACCCCCGATGTTTGGTCCAAGGAGTGCATTACGCTGGGGGAAAGAAAGCGGGGGATGGGGTAGGAGAAGATGCAGTTCACGCGCTTGGTTGCGGTTTTATTTTATTTCATGATGAAAATGGTGAAAGTGAGAAAAGGACCGTTTTGAATACAGTCCAAATGCCAACCCAAACCCCAAAACGGTTGAAAAAAGGAGTTTGTCGAGTGCATCGAAGAATTCCATATACTTTCACGTGCAAACACTGAGGCATCAATGATGATTTCAGCCAGAAGAAGGCTTTAGCTAGTAGAATATTTTAAAGTAACGGACACCACCTGAGGTCAAAATTGATGAAAAGTGTCTTTTAGAAGAGTTGCATTATTAACTACTGTATAGATACATACATATAATATTCGATAATTGTCTTGTGTAGTGTAAATAAAAAAAGAGTGCTGCAAAGCACAAGGAAAAATACAAACTACTAAAGTTGAAAGCCTTCAAACCAAACCATTTTTCTTCTTTTTTTTTTCCCAAGCCGTTCACACATTTTGTTTTTTGGGAGGTAACCGTAGTAGCAAGATGTCATACAATGACGTCAGTTCCATCTCGGTGAAGTCATGTTTTGTAAAATAAATGCAACTTTCTTGACCTATGAGCATTTTAAACACTAAGTTTTTTTTTGTTTTTAAATCAAGGGTTTACAACCCAAAATGTTGAAGGAGCCATATTGGACAGAGAGAAAAATACGTGTCTGGAGGTGCAAAAAATTCAGCTTTATAAGCAGTGTCTGAAATAACGTCTGCACGGACGCCCGGGGCATGCATCTTTTATGTCGGGCGTACAACACACAGCGTCTCTGCCCGGGTGGCCGACAACTTTTTCAAGAAAAAAAAAGATGATTTTTTAAATCAAACGTTTGCTTTATTCCGATTTTGAAATCTCCGTTCGGTTTGGAAATTTCTGAATTTCGGTTGGTTTGGCAATTTGCATACTCTGCAGCCAATCAGAAAACTACATCGAATAACTTCGTGTTTCCGGACTTTCCCGACCATTATCAGGTCGTGCATTTGCATATCGTTTTCCAAAGTAGACGCACAGAGAACACAAGAAAAATGGGTAAGTGGTTAGGAATCAAGCCAAATCCTCAGCCCCAGAAGAAAGATTCAAAAGAAGCTAACGAAGATTATGACGCTACAAAACGTAAACGTACATTAAAAGCATCGTGGAAAGAGGAGTTCACGCGGCTTGTAGCAGACGACGCAACGCAAACATTGCATGAATGAAGATGAGTAAATACAGCTACATACTGATGGCAGAAAACAGCGATGTCATAGCCATGCAATGAATGTTATAAGTCGATTAATAATAAACTTAAATTTAAAGCGTTGTTCTGTTATATATTGTGATTATCAATTCTTAATACTTTGCAACGATTAGTCATCTTATTGTGTTTCAAGTTGTAAAAAATGGGGCAGGCAACTTTTGTCATGAGTTTCAGACACTGTTATAAGGAAGGCAACATATATTGTGTATTTGTACTGTATATATCAATACTCATTGGAAAACATTAAGAATGTTTTTTAATGTTTCTCCTACAGAAACCAAATAATTATCAAACCTTTTTGAAAAAGTGCCAGGGAAACACTGGTCATGTTGCAGACCCCCGCACTCAATATCTCTAACGATAGCATCTTGGACTTAAGTTTGTGACAGACAGAAGTTGAAAATGTATGTTTTTAGTAGCATAAACTCCCATCCTGATTCATTCTGAGTCAAATTGCATTCTGCATGTGTGCGGATTAAAACCGTTGGTGTAATCTTTGTAAAGAAATGCCCCATCGGCCCCTGTGAGGATCTTAAAGCAAGGGATGTACGTGTCATCCCGGGCTGACTTCATGGCCTTCTAATTGAAACTAATGACAAAAGCACATGCGTGAGTCAAGACCTCAGAGTTTGAGGTTACAATAGCTTATTGTGTTACAAACTCGTTGGATGCAAGGCCGCATTCGGCGCACGTGTGCGAAGCTCGAAACCCGATTCGATCCAGTTTTAACGTGAGCGAAACTCTTCCCTCGTAAAACGGTTCACATTACCTATGGAGTCGAACACCCGAAGGCTTCCTAAATCCCCGAGAGCGTTTTGAAATAATTCACACGCTTTTTGATCATACACTCCCACGAGAATAATCATAGGCTGCCAAAGGTAAATGCATGCAACATGTAAAATGATCAGCGACAGCACCTTGCGAAAGTATTGCCCCCCTAAGAACTTGTTGACATATTGCTGTATATCAAGCTTCAAACTTATACATAAAAACCTGAAATACTTTTGAGAATCAACAACATAGGAGACACAATCATGATAAGAAACCAAATTTAACATTTTATATCGTGCTAACAAATACAAAATGTAAATGTAGGCATTGTAAAAATGTTGGCCCCCTTAGATTTAATACTTTTGTTATTGTAACATCCATTGCAGCTTGGTCATCCTGAAAGGGGGATTACTTCATGTGCAAGGTTTCTTCATTTTCCTCATGTTGAGGTTTTTGAGTTTGTCCTTCCCCTCATGCAGGTTTTAGATCAGGGGATGGTGAATTATTAGTCTGTAGTTTGCAATAATCTGTTGTGTCTGCAGCCCTTTGAGACTCCTTGTGATTAAGGGCGTCACAAATAAACCTGACTTGACTACTTTGTACAACCTCGTTTGCTGGGATCACAGCCGCAAATCTTTTTGAATATGTTTTATACGTTTTGCACGGAAACAGAAATATTGCTCTTTCTTGCTGACAAAAGCGGCTCAAGTTCCTTAAGGTTTGATTGGGATCGTTTGTGCACAACATTTTTCTGATCTTTCCATGCATGCTCTGTAGGATTAAGTATTGGACTTTGGCTTGATCATTCTAACACTTTTACATTGTGAGTTTCAGTCCATTCTATAGTAGATTTTGCTTTATGATTAGGGTTGAGCTCCTGCGCTCCATTCCCTAGACTCTTGCAGAATGTATTTCGCTACATCCATCTTCCCATCAACTCCTAATAATCTTCACAGTCACTGCTGAAGAAAACAAACCACAGAGCATGATGCTGCCACCGCCATGTTTGACAGAGGGGTTGTTTTCAGGGTGATGTGCAGTGTTACTTTTATGACAAACGCTTTGCATTCAGTCCAAAAAGTTAATTTGGTCACATCTTACGAGACGACCTTATTCCACATGTTATTTGTGTCTACCAAGTGGCTTTTTGCAAATGTCAAACTGACCTTTTTATGGTACTTTTTCAGAAAGGGCTTTTTTTGCCACTTTTCCATAAAGAACAGATTTATGCTAAGCACAATTAATAGTTGTTTGATGCACAAATTGTTGCACATCAGCTGTGTATGCCTGTTCAATGTAATCATGGGCATCTTGGTTACTTCTGTGATTAGTTTTCTCCTTGTTTGGGCCGAAGGTTTTGAGGGATGGGCAGGTCTTGGTAGGTTTGAGGTGGTTTTATCCTCCCTCTAGTAATATATTATTGCTACGTGCTAAGAGAGATGTGTAAATGATGCAAAATCTTCTTGTGTCCTATTCCTGCATTGAACTTTTCCACATCTTTATTCTGGGCCTGCCTGGTGTGTTCTTTGTTCTTCATAATTCTAGTGTCTTCTTTCGCAGACCTCTGAGCCCAACAAAGAGCATGTGCAGTTAAACCGAGACTTAATGAAACCAAAGTGCACGGTGTTTGTCATTGTGTCATTTAGGTCGACGTTGGATTATTTAGAGGTCATCGGGGAACTTTTGGAGTCAGTTGGTTGAGCAAACGGGGCCTACTTTTCTTTTTTTTCGTTGTCAATATCATATAAAATGTTAAAATAATTTGGTTCCACTTCACAATTGTGTCTCACATGTTGTTGATTGTTGGAAAACAGTTTCAGTATTTTCGCTTTAAGTTTAAAATCTAAAATGTGGCAATATGACAAAAAGTCCTTAAATACTTTAAATGGGCACTGTAGTTGCATACGTGACATGCAAAAACCTGAAACGTTTCGACATGAGCTGTGAAAATTTGAGGTCATTCAAACGAAAATGTTTAGAATGTTCGGCCTACGAAATTGGATCAAATTTTGGAAGACCGTGTATATTCCAGTTACAGGTTGTCATGTATTAAACTATTGTTCTCCCTGTAATTTGTCCAAGGTCCCCGTTCACCCCAGCTCTTTCTTTTTGTTCAGGACAGGAAGTGACCGCCAATTGCGCACCGTGACCCGACACGTCACCTGTGTAAACAGGCAGGATTGATACGCGTCACTTCGGATTCCAACTTTTGTCGCGTAAATTCACATCTTGACCTATTTATAATTATCTGCTATTGGGGATATCCAGCCGCTTTTATTTATAAGCATCCGATAAACATTTCATGCGGGCTACTTCTGGTTTGGGAGACAACAAGTGGGAAGCAGGAAGGTGGCTATCAACACAGTCCCCCGGCCGACCTCCAAACAGGAGCTGGACGTCCATGCGCGGCCCCCCCTCGACTCCCCTTAAGGTGAGCAGCTCATTAGGAAAATCTTCCCTGGCTGAGTTTTGGATGTCTCCGAAGGGTGAGGCGGTTCAGAAGGGCAAATAAACACCTCACGCACATGTGCCTCACCAACTCAAGGAAGTCCACACTGATGACATTGTTCCATCGGAGACAATCGTAGGTGAATCCGAGTTTGTTTTCGGTAATCAAACCGGGCGTTTAAAAACAATCCAGATTATTTTACAGGATAGTTATTTTGCATTATTTTGGTTTCCATTTAATTCAAACATGATGTTTCCCCTCAAAGCAGGTCATTATTACAGTGCTCACACTCAAACAGAACACATTTTATTCTTTAAAGGGACACTGTGTCACATTAAACCGCTCAATACCGTTGTTTTGTGCATAAAGCATTTGTGCTTAAGGCACCTAAATGGCTAGCAACGGTCCTGCAAAACAATACAGACGCTGCCCTACTTACAAATGAGACAATCGTGAGTTGAATTTGTTCGTAAGTTGCTTCAGTGCTATATTTTGTATGTTTAAGGTTTATATACGTATGTTTAAGGCTTGTATCATTAACCTGTATTGTTTTGTACTAAAAAAATAACATTTCATAATATAATATGCTCTATAAAGATAAAGTTGAGTTTAACTTACTTTTGGAAGATGCGCTTCAAGATGTCCTCCTCCGTGGTAAAAAGTGGCCGAAAAAAAGCATTCTTACCATTTTCTCGACCGCATCAAGCTTTCTTATTCCACTTTCATTTCAAAAGAAACGGCTCACCTCTTTACACTTTACACCAACCATTTTGAATGGATGAACGAGATATTAAACAACAAAAATGTCAAAGTTCTTAGCGCACTGGAGATACAGTGTAGAATGTTTACGTACGAACTAAGAAGAGGAAGCCGGATGTCTTCTTCGGGGTGGATGCTGGGTGACATCTCACTGCGCCACATGCCGGTAGCGGCGTAAAGAAACACTACAGTAATGTCCTGTATTTTGAAAAAGGTGCACACAATACAAAATCTAACTTACAGCAATGTCTGGATATTTTTCGACATCCCCAAAAAATGATCGCATCTACTGTTTTTCCTAGCTCGAACGTTCGTAAGTAGGGAGGCGTCTGTATTATTATTTTTATTTCATGAATGAAGCTTTTTTTACCACCAGGAGGACGCTAAATAATACACAAAGTCCCTATTAGTGTTCTTTGAAGTTTAGGGCAAATACATGACAAAAGGTGTTAACTTCTCCTAACAACTTAACAAGCAGGTGTCAACAGTGTGTGTGTTTTTTTTTTGTTAACAATTAGAGCAGCCAAAATGTCTGACAGAGGTAAATTACAAACGCTTAAAGTGTCTGTTTTGGCAGCATTCATGTTTTTTAAATGACTGATAAAAGGACAGTTTTGCCACTATTGCACTCAAAGGAAAACCTATGGCAGTGGCGTGCATGAGAAAACAATGTGGGGTTATGTTTAAGATGAAAACAAAAAGACAGATTTTGGTGTGCTTGATTACGGTATTAGAAATTATCGTACAGGTACAGCAACTTAAAAAAAGGTTATTATGGCACCAGTTATAACGAAAAATCAATGGTTAAGAAAACTATATCCTTCAAATTGTCTGTATGTGACCCTCAAAGTAAAAGGCTTGGACCAAGGGATTATATTTGGCATGATATTGGTGAAGTGTCCCCACCAATATCGAGCGATCATTGTTGTGTTCTCACTTCTAATAAGAGCTTGCTCTGTCCACTCCACGCATCGGCCCGGTATTGCAGTACCTCCGGGAACGGTGCATTCGCAATGATCGCAGCAAGGCTTTAGGGCTAGGACCTTAGCTTGGCCTTTTGGCTGAGAGTAAGTGTACCGGCTCCTAGGCTTTGTAGCGTATTATGAACTGACCGATAACGGATAATGAATAACGAAGATAGAACAATAACCCTTAAAAACCCCAAAACCCCTACTCTATAGCATATGAATAACCTAAACTGCTCATGTGTAATAACCTGTGAAGCCCTTTGAGACTCTTTGTGATTAAGGGCTATACAAATAAAAATGACGACTTGACTTGACTCAACCTCAGCTAGCTCATAAATAGTGTTCTTTTGGATGGTTTCATTTTTACGAATGTTAAACTGTGGTTAATAATGATAAACACCTTTTTGGAGGGAAAGAACAGCTAAAATGTTCTATAAAAATAATTTAAAGAAATATAGATAAACAGCATTTTTGGACATCTATTTTTGTGTTTAAAAATTGCAACATATTGTTAGACCCAACTACTCCTTTTTTTAAATTTAGGTGCGAATACAAGTTCCCCCTAATTTCAAGTGAAATATCTATTAGATTACTTTATTATTATTATTATTATTATTATTAAAAACATGAATATAGTGTGCTCCTGTCGTGTGCGCAGGTCTTTGAGACTTATTGTGATTAAGGGCTATACAAACTAACTTGACTTAGTCCCAACAAAAACTGTCCCGAAATGCTTACAATAAAGGCTAGCAAATACTCCATTTTGGCAAATAGCTGGAAAGTAACCAAATAATTGTACAGTTTTAGTGCAGCCATGTCCAAAGTCCGGCCCTGGGGTCGGTTACGGCCCGTGATCACATTTTTATTGACCAGCCTCTGTCATAATCATGTATTTGTGGCCTGCCATTAATGTTGACCGCAGTATAAAATAAATCTGTAAAAAATTAAGAAATTCAGCATTTTACCAGATGATGGCAGTTGCCTTTTGGCAACCTTGCCCTTGACTTTCTGTCAGAATTTTAGCCCACCACATTACTGACATAGTGACTATAGATAAAAAAAAGGAAAGTCGACTGTGAGGGCTGACACTTTCAGAACAAGTGTAAATTGGAGTATTATTTTTCACCAAAATCCGAACCAAATGTGTCCGCCTAATTTGCCAAGAGATTGTGGCTATTTTCAACGACTATACCAAGAGGCACTGTCAGATGAAACATGCTGACTACGAAAAGCTACCTGGAAAGAAACACTGTAAAAAAGTGAAGCAATTGGAACCTGTTTTAATGGCACGGCAACGCTTTTTCACAAGACCCAGCGAGTCAAATGAAAATGCCACAAAGGCGAGCTACGAGGTCGCGACGCTGATCGCCAAGCACTGCGAACTTTTCACAGAGGCAGAATTTATTAAAGACCGTTCAAGGAATACCAGTATGAATAGTCGTCCCTCACACATTTTCAGTTTACCAAATCTGGCCTACTTTCTGAAAAGTTCGGACACTACCCCTGCTTTTCAGCGAGTATATATGGTAATGTCTGACAACCGTATTTTCCGCACTGTAGGGCGCACCGGGTTATAGGGCGCACCCCCAAAAAATAGTTTTTGGTCCTATATCTTCCATAGATAAGGCGCACCGGATTATAAGGCGCTACAATGGGAACGTCGACAAAACAGTCAGATGATTCAGTCCAACTGATTACCCCCTTAACATTCCCAAAGCTTGCAAAGAAGCAAATACGTGTCGTAGACACGTGCGCATGCGGTGTCCGTACGATGTCACTCAAATGCATCGTTTCAAATATCATAAGGAAGGTTAAAGTCTTGGGATTCAAGAAATGCCAACCATTCCTTCGTTTCTATTTTCTTTTTCGCTCGCAACTTTACTGTGCATATGACAATAAACACTTGGAATTGAGTTTAATTCACTCAACTCATCACAGCAACATCAAGATCGTTCTAAAACAAGATACCGGGAAAATATAAAGCCGCATAGCTCACCTAAGTTCTCACGTTCAATAATGATACGCAATCATGGTCTTCTTACAACCGTGAGTGTAGTAAATCCAGGAGAGTAAAATATTTACAAATACAGACTAATGAAACATGTTTCTTTATGGCGTAGTTTAGCAAGCTTGCTATTCAGTCATCTTTTTCGGCCAATTGCAGGGTTTGTTTTGGCCCTCTAGCCAATCCGAGGCTCCGAATAACTTCAGCCAATAGCGATCGATTTAACGGATGATTGACACATCTTTTTCGGCCAATTGCAGGGTTTGTTTTGGCCCTCTAGCCTATCCGAGGCTCCGGATAACTTTGACCAATAGCGATTGATTCAAATGATGATTGACACATTGGTTAGCCAATGAAACGCCGGTATATAAATCCCAGCATACACCGCGGACTACTCCACGTTCGGGGGAAAATCGAGTCGGCGGCTGTTGCGTAAGTTGCGAGACCTTGTGATTTAATATTGAGCCATATATAAGGCGCACTGTATTATAAGGCGCATGGTCAGCTTTTGAAAAAAAAATAAGACTTTTAGGTGCGCCTTATAGTGCGGAAAATACGGTACTTACTTTCAGAGTAAAGCGAAACTTTTGGGTGGCAACAATTGGACGGGGTTACGGAATTACTTCTCAAAGTAATTGTTACTCGTTACTGTTTTACAGTATCCCACCCAAAACTGTCCCTCCGTTTTGTTAGGAATTAGATATTAAAATGTATCGTTTACCAAATTGTTCGAATTAGTTATCTGACTTCATTAACCAAACACAACTTACATTCACCTAACAATGCGCGCTCGTTTTTCTTGATGGAAAAGATGGACAAGAGACCGGCATTTCCACACGGGGGCAGATTTAATTTCCTTAAATAATTTAACTAAGTGAACTCCATCGAATATGGCCGAATTAGTATCGCTCGAGTCTCTGTCAAGCCTCCTCTCTCGTTCCCCTGCCTTCTCTTGTCGGCCCACGTTTTTCCGCAAGCTAGTGTGCCGGCTCCTCCTGTGGGCGTGCCAGGGAAGCCCCACGTGGGCTTCACCATCTCGGAGAAGAGCGTCCCGATGTCTGGACCAACCAAAGTAACTTCTCCAAACATCGTCTGCCGTCCTGCGTCAGAGTCCTGTTATCAACAGAACTAGACAAAACATTCCGCATTCGGATCAGCGTGACCTGTCATTGATCTTAAGCCTACTCGGTGAAAATCTTCATTGCACTCAATAAATGTAACTTGTATTCAATCGTATAAAATCTTTTCTAATCAAATGTATAAAATCCTTCAGTTTTAAAACAGCACCAAATCAACAGGTTGACGCAACATATGCTAAAGGACTAGCAACAGGTATGTTTGACTGCTGAGCTCACCAATGACTCATAACTGTGTCACAGAAAGCCTTGAGGGCCCAGCTGTCTCTGCACAACCCCCCTACCCATTTGACCCCTCTACCAATATGTGCATGCCGTCTGTGACAGCTTAACACACACATCAAACGATCGACACACAACCAATACACCCCTGGTTAGGCGTTGCACATAGCACCAAAAAGTGACTTCAAACGTAGGCTAACAGATCAAAGATATTCTTAAGAGCAGACTGACTCCTAGTCAAATGTGGGATTATGTTTTTATTTCAATTTACCGAACGGGTCCTCTCGTGGTCTGATCGCCAACTCGGTGTGTGGTATCTAGCGCGAGGCCACACAAGAGAAGATGGCTGCAACAACAACGCAAATCTTACATTGGGCACAGGTGGACACAAAGGTCAAAACAACATCAAAGCTGTTATTTTTTAAATTGTTTTAGTCAGAAAGCCAAGTTTTGGTAAGATGATGCAAGACCGGATAGATTTATTTCAGAGTTAAAAATTAACTTTTTGAATGTTTGTAATATGTTGGTTAGCTTTCAAGTTCCAATTTATCTAGTCACTTCTATAAATTGTCACCATTGTGGCGCAGTTGTACCTCAAATACCAAAGAGAAAAATGCTTCATTTCTCATGCAGTATTTTGTCTGTTTAGTGATTTTATATAGACACTTTTTAGTTTTCGAGTCACTGTAAGCATTCATTGGGATTCCAAGGAGTACTGTGAGGTAAAGAAAAGAAAATAGAAAAGAAAAAGTCATGTTTATTTGTATAGCCCTTATTCACAAGGAGTCTCAAAAGGCTGCACAGACCGCAGTCTAT
Source organism: Urocampus carinirostris (assembly GCF_059441175.1). Lineage (NCBI taxonomy): Eukaryota > Metazoa > Chordata > Actinopteri > Syngnathiformes > Syngnathidae > Urocampus > Urocampus carinirostris. The sequence goes on along the minus strand of NC_142364.1, from coordinate 19,529,950 downwards.
TATTACACTATCCCATTCTAAATATCTGCAAGAGATTGTGTCGAGATTGAATGGCCTGGAAGAAGGAAATGTGTTTATGGAAAAACTGCTTAGTCGGCAAAACCAAAAATTCTGAGTCGTTTTTTCTTCTTTTTTTTTTGTCAACATTCTGACCTCTAGAGTGACCTGATTACTTGTGAAAGATTCTGATTCTGGCCAAACTCGTTCTGGCCTGGGACAGTAGAATGTCTTTCTGGGAACGCTGCTGGGTCAGCGAAACCAAAAAGAAAGCTGATTTTTGACATATCTTTTGACCTTTTCTCATAACATAAGAAAACAATTCTCACCAGGGAATTAGACGCCTTTTGGAAAAAAACTGCCTTTTTCAAGCAGAGCAACCAGCCAAATTCTGCGCTGCGCTCGTGGTGCGTTCAAAGACTGGACAAGCAATTGGAATTTAAAAACACGAGAAGAAAATCTGACTGTTTTTCCAGTTTGGTGCCAGATGTTCTATGTCTAAATACTTTTTTCTAACTACCTTATTGTTTCATGATAATGCAATCAGGGCTGAAAGGACAAATTCAAAAGCAAGATTGACACATGTTTTAGTAATTGGCCTTTGAAAATGGGACACAAGCTCCAAAATTTTGAGACGTTAGGATAAGTCTCATTTAAGCTGACAGTGTTCATTATGGTAGAAAAGTGTGATTATGCACCTTTTGGTGTTATGGGATATGGAGGTGAAGAGTGAAAGCTGAGACTATAATGGTATTCATTTAAAAATCCAATTAGCACTTTGAATACAGAGTCGATCTACTCTTGAAACGGATTGACACATCTGGAAACTCGGACGGCATACAACAAAAAAAATATTGTTCTTTCTTTCTGAAAAAGGAAGAAGAACACAGTTTAATTTTGATCTATTCACAGGTTTTTCCTGCACGTGCAAAATCTCAGGATAACACGTTGGCTGGACTTCTGTCTCGCAATCTTTGGGAAATCTAATACCTCAAGTGTGCATCACAATGTTTAAAGAAAAATAGGTCTCGGGAGAGAATAAGGCGGTAAAAGGGAAAGAGATGAGAGCAAAGGGCTGCTAATGAGAGGAAGAAGGAGGAGGGGAACGGCGCTGAGAGTTGGACCTTGTTGACTGATACACTAGTTGTGTCTAAAAGTCCCTCGGTCGGCGCCACAAATGCCCGCTGCCAAATGTGGAGGTGTGAACTGAGAGGCTCCGTCTGGGACCCTCAAGAAAGATTGCTCCTCATACATGATTACTGTATTTTCCAGACAAAAAAACAAAAAGGTAGCCAGAATTTCGAAACTGTGCACTATAATCCAGCTCGCTTTAGAGAAAATATGGTGAAAAAATTGTAAAAATGCATAATTACCGTATTCCAGACAATGTGGCGCATCTAAAAACCGAAAATGTGGCCACAATTTCTAAACTGTGCATGATAATCAAGATCGCTTTAGAGAGAATATGGTAAAAAAAAATCAGTAATGCATAATTACCGTATTTCCCAGACAATGTGGCACATCTAAAAACCAAGAATTTAGCCAGAATTTCTTAACTGTGCATTATAATCCAGCTCGCTTTAGATAAAATATGGTAGAAAAAAATAATGCACAATTACCGTATTCCTCAGACAATACGTGCATCTAAAAACTGAAAATGTAGCCTCCTCCTCCTCCTCAGCTGCACCGCTTATCCTCAGTAGGGTCGCGGGGGTGCTGGAGCCCATCCCAGCAGTCATCAGGCAGTGGGCAGGGGACACCCTGAACTGGTTGCCAGCCAATCGCAGGGCACATGGGGACAGACAACCCACTCGCTCATTCACACCTAGGGACAATTTGGACCGGCCAATTCACCTGAAATGCATGTTTTTGGAACGTGGGAGGAAACCGGAGTGCCCGGAGGAAACCCACGCAAGCACGGGGAGAACATACAAACTCCGCACAGCAAGTCTGGAGCTGGATTTGAACCCACGCAGGAGGTTCCCAAGACATGAACTGTGCCGCACATGCGCTAACCACTGCGCCGCCGTGCTGCCCGAAAATGTAGCCAGAGTTTCTAAATTGTGCTCTATAGTCCAGCTCGCTTTATGGAACATAAGGTGAAAAAAAATGCAGTAATACATAATTATCGTATTCCAGACAATGCGGCGCATCTAAAAAGCAAAAATGTAGCGAGAATTTCAAAATTGTGCTTTAGAGTCGAGCTCGCTTTATAGAAAATATGGTAAAAAATGTAGTAATGCATAATTACCGTAATTTCCAGACAATGAGGCGCATCTAAAAATGGAAAATGTAGCCAGAATTCCTAAACTGTGCACTATAATCCAGCTCGCTTTACATAAAATATGCTAGAAACAAATGTAGTAATGCATAATTGACTTATTTTCCAGACAATAAGCGCATCTAAAAACAAAAAAATGTAGCCAGAATTTCTAAACTGTGCATTTTAATCAAGCTCGCTTTCGAGAAAAACTTTTTTTTAAATAATTTATAATTACCGTAATTTCCAATTGGCTCATCTAATAAACGAAAGCCAGAATATCAAAAGTGTGCCAGCTCGTTTTATAGAATATATGGTGAAAAAAAAATGTAGTAGGGAATAATTACCATAGTTTCCAGACAATATGGTGCATCTTAAAACCGAAAATGTAGCCAGAATTTTAAAAGATTGCTTTCTAATCCAGCTCGCTTTATAGAAAATATGGTGAAAAAAATTGCATTTATGCATAATTACCGTATTTTCCAAATTCACAGAACAAGCGCACTTTTTCCACCACTGCAATTTTTCATCGCGGGCCAGATAGGCCGAAGTTTTGGAGGAACCTTAAAAAATAAAATCAACATTTCAAACTGCATTTTGTTGAGTTTTATCTGTGTGATATAAAAATTGGTTTGATGATCTGAAACATTTTCGAGTGATACATATGCAAAAAAAAAACAACACAGAAATCAAGATGGTGCGAATATTTTTTACAGCACTGTATTACAAAAAAATACTTTACAAATGACAACCTTTTCAAGGTGCACCTTATAGCACATATACAGCAAATTTAAACATTATTGTTTGAAAAAAAACTACATTTTTTTTTACTTTATACAGGAAAATTTTGCACAAGAGAGGGTGATTTAATTTCCATAATGTGCTGAAAATTGAAACAGGCCTTTTGTGATGATGTTGCAAAAAAGTATGAAAAATGACAGCAGTTTTTGCGGATAAACCATCACGAGTGATCTTTTCTGACATTTGTAACCGTTACATAACGAGCATTAAATTGTATGTAACGTGACCAGATGATGAAGGTGCTGTATTTGAGTCAAACTATAGAAACCTGTTTCATGTGGGGGAGCAAACCCCAACCCAAAACAAAACTACTTTTCAATTCTTGATTTTGCTGTATTCAAATTTAGATTCTTTATATTCAATAACTTTCGGTTTTGATGAATTCAAATTATTATTTCAACATTTCCATTACTATTTATACATTTTCAGTACTATTTGTAGTATTTCATACTTTTCAGCACTTTAAGACACTCTGACACTTCTGAGTATATTTTTGTACTTTTAAGTACTTTTTAGTACTTTTCTACTATTCTACTCTCCGTGGCCAGAACGACACTGAACATCAACACCATCTTTTATAGGCAGTGAGATTAACCCAGATGTGAAAAATGCCCCAAATGATTTTGCATTTTGGGTTTGACTGATTCGACAGCTTTCCCAGAAAGACATTCTACTCTCTCAGGCTGGAAAAGGTTTGGCCAGGATCACAATCTTTTACAAACAATCAGTTACATCACTCTATAGGTGAAAATGCCAACGACCTTGCCAAAAAGGGAACTGTAACCCAAAAATGGTTTTGCTTCTTAACTCGGGTGATGCCCTGATGGCACACAGCTATTCTAGTTCCAATTGATTCCTGCTCAATCTTCCAAATATTGCCATCGCGTTCTACAAGGCATATCGCCTTCAAACACAATATCAAGAAATCGCCATTTTCTAGTTGTGATTCATTTAAGATATGCAGTTGCGCGCGTCGGAGCTTGTCCATAGGCGATCGTTAGCCGGGAGGTGAAGACCCTGCAGTATTTGGCCTTGATCTGTATCGGTGTTCAAGTACTACGACTCTTGCATTGAGATTAAAATGAAGGAAATGAAGGAATGAAACTAGCGTGCCCGGGCGTGACTTGCGGCCGAGTGTCTAAACATGTCTACAGGTCGACTTTCGCAGCTTCAGGCAAGAAAAAAACAAAAGCTTTTCAACGCGGGCTTTTACTTTCCACAGTTTAGATAAATCTTTCCTTTTCTCTTTCATTCATGGGAGAAGATGATTGAAGTCTTTTTTGTGCTTTCTAATGCTGTAATCCTATCCTCAAACTTGTATGAGCAATATAATTACTCCTGATGTTTTTCTAAATACATTTAATAGATGACAGATGACTAAATGATTTATGCACAAAAATAAGGTTTTCTCCATTTCAGAAATCTTTTTCTTATTCTACTATATTTTAACCTGACTTTCTTGTAAACTTTGATTTTTTTTCTAGAAAAACAATTTAAATTAGTATAATAAAAAATATTTTTATATGAAATATAAAAAAGAAATTAATATAAAAAATGCTCCTTAAAATAAGCAAAATGATCTGCAATCTACGATATCGGATAACTGCATATTTAAACGATTTCTATTTACTACAGACAAAAAGTGATACAGTACAATAATAAAATAAGAAATATATATATATTTTTACTATGAAGAGAAAGATACTATTTAAAATTAGGAGAATTATTTCAAATCTACAATGTCAGATCATTTTGCTAATTCAAATGTTTTTTTTTTTGTTTTACTCGCAAAAATAGTTACATAGTAAAATAATAAAAGAAGAATATACATGAAATGATCTGCTTTTATATAGCGCTTTACAATGTGCTTCACATTTACCAGTACCGGCAGTGCAGCCATGTAAGGCGCTAACCTGCTTTTTGGGGGCATTAGTGGGTCAGTGTCTTACCCAAGGACACTTGGACATGTAACACGGAGGAACCGGGATTCGAAACTGCTTTTGATCCCAAGACGAGCGCTCTACCTCCTGAGCCACTGCCGATACGGTCGATAGATAGATAAAAAATAGTTATCTGATAGATAGATAGATAGATAGATAGATAGATAGATAGATAGATAGATAGATAGATAGATAGATAGATAGATAGATAGATTTGTTTTGAAGTACCGAAAGCATTTTACTGTAAAATCGAGTCAAAATCTGGTTGTATTGTTCTTTTCAGACAATGAATGAAGTGCTGTATGAAAAATGTAATGCACATAACTTATAATAAATTATTTATGTTTTACAAAATGCAAAGGCCCTTACAAGCCAAGAGCATTTCAGCCTTAAATGTGTTACAAAAGCAAAGGATGTAACTGTCGCCACAAAATCTGTTTTTCAACAAAAATCTGAACGCCACAAGGGATACATTGCGTGTTTACGATGTGATACTCAACATTTTAAGGCAAAATAGCTTTTCCCCATAGATTTAGGATCTAGTATCAGTATTGGCACACGCCTCTGCCTGTCAGTGCCGACGTCTGGCTCATATCTGAAGAGCGGGATGACACTTTACACCGATAACAACGGCAACCAGATGATGAATGTGGTGTATTTCCTGCTTTTGCTAACCATGGAAACAAGTACTGTATTTCATGTGGAGGAGCAAACTCCCAAAACATGTGCTGGAGAGGTATGGGCGCCACCAGGCTGTAACTGCTCAAGAATCAGCACAGGAAGTGTTGCCCTTACAACCGTAGTTGTTAAAGGATCAGTCAACCATGAACATGAATTCATTAATTAATGCATATGGCAAAAAACAGATACACATGAATAAAAATGTAAAAAAAAGGTTCATAAAAATTAAAATGAATAAATAAATAATTTAAAGGCAAACACAAAAATATATGAAAAGCAAATTTCTTCTTTGGACAAAGAGCCTGTAATACGTCAAAGCAAAAGACGTAAACGGTTATTACTGGTTATGTTGTTGCATCACAGCATGTTAAAGGATTATTTAATTACATTCTAAAAAATGAACATGTGTATACAAATCTAAATATTATTTGAATGATGAAACATTTCAAATACGTTGTAATTTTTTTTGAGTATACATTTTATTCTGTGAAAACAACAGCAATGCATTTGCCATGTTTGAGAGAGTTGCAAATGAGTGGGTGTGATTCCACCGAGAGTGGGAGGTTGTGCTGTGCCGGAGGGGGAGAGAAGGCGTGTGGGTGCCATCCTGGGAGGGGTCAGGTCTTAGAAGGGGGCGGGTAAGCCGAGTATAAGAGCGGGCCGAACACACAGCCGGCACTCCACACTCAATCGCCATCCTAAGGCAAACGTCATGGAGCCCACAGAGAGCCTGTATGAGGATGAGGACTACAGCTACGAGGACTTGGAGAACTCCACCATGTGCGACTACTCGGAGTGGACGCCGTCTTACTCGGTCATTCCGGTTCTCTACATGCTCATCTTCATCCTGGGCCTGTCGGGCAACGGCGTGGTTATCTTCACCGTGTGGCGGGCGCAGGGTAAGCGCCGGGCGGCAGACGTCTACATCGGCAACCTGGCTTTGGCCGACCTGACTTTTGTTGTGACTCTGCCCCTGTGGGCGGTCTACACGGCTATGGGCTACCACTGGCCCTTTGGGGTGGCCCTGTGCAAGATCAGCAGCTATGTAGTGCTCCTCAACATGTACGCTAGCGTCTTCCTCCTCACCTGCATGAGTTTTGATCGCTATCTGGCTATCGTGCATTCGCTGTCTAGCACCCAACTGCGCACCCGAGGCCACATGCGAGCATCATTGGCTGCAATTTGGACACTATCAGGGTTGCTAGCAGCACCCACCCTGGTTTTCCGCACCACCAGGCATGACCCGGACAGCAATCGGACCTCCTGCGCAATGGACTTTGGTTTAGTGGTGACCGACAAGCGTCAAGAGGCCCTGTGGATCGCTGGTTTGAGCATCTCCTCATCGGCACTGGGCTTCCTGCTTCCATTCCTGGCTATGATGATATGCTACGGCTTTATAGGCTGCACCGTCACCCGCCACTTCAACACCCTGCGCAAGGAGGACCAGCGCAAGCGCCGGCTCCTGAAGATCATCACCACGCTGGTGGTGGTCTTCGCCGCCTGCTGGATTCCCTTCCATGTGGTGAAGAGCGCCGACGCACTCTCCTATCTGGATCTGTTCCCGGCAACCTGCGCTTTTCTACGTTTCCTGCTGCTGGCCCACCCGTATGCCACCTGCCTGGCGTACGTCAACAGTTGCCTCAACCCTTTCCTCTACGCTTTTTTCGACTTGCGCTTCAGGTCGCAGTGTCTCTGCTTGCTCCATCTCAAGAAGTCCCTGCACGCCAGCCCGGCGGGCTCTTTGTCCTCCCAGAAGACCGAAGCCCAGTCTTTGGCGACCAAGGTCTAGCCCGGGGGACACCGGTGCTCACCTTTTAGACTACTCAATAACTTTTAAGGGACCAAACATGAAGTTCATCCCTGTGGAATGTATCTCCGATTTCTGTGTTGTTACCCGCAAGTCAAGAATGGAGTGGCACATGTTTTAAATAAGGAAAAAAAACTTTCTGAAAGTAGAACTAGGGCATACCCATAAAGCCCAAAATTTTAAATCGGAATTTTTGGGGGGGTAATTCTGGAAGATAATGCTTTGAATAGCTTCTAAAGGGACACTGTGTAATATTAGACCATTAAATGTCGCTGTATTGTCTAGTGAAACCGAAAATGAGTGCTGCAGAGCACAAGAAGGAATATAAACTCCGGTGACTCAAACTGCGACAGTTAACTTCTCATTTGTTGTTTGGGGTACCCTTAGAAGAAAGATGGGGGGCAATCATGTCAGCTCCCTCTACGGCTTGAGTCATGTAAAATAAATACAAATTTCTTCACTTATGAGTATTAAAAAATGCATGGTTTAACGATAGTTTATAAATATATTTGCGAATATATTAAATAAAGAGTACCCGCTTAGAGTATTTCAAATGAAACTACCAAATTTCTGACCACCGATTTCACAGTTTGGCATATTTTCAAATGTATTGGCCATTCTTAGTAGAAGTGTGATTTAAAAGCACTTCGGATTCTTCCCTTTGAAAAAAACCCTCCCATTCAAACGAGCATCATGGTGTTTTTCTACCAAGAGCAAGCATTCTTTATCAAGCATTGCTAACATTGTAAACAGACTAAAAAAATAAAAAGAGGAGCTATAATAACATTATTTTTTACAAGTCATCATGTTGCTGCTATCCTCAAGATCTTGACCGATGAGTATCCTAGCTGCAGAAAACTTTTCTCAGAAATATTTGTACATTTTAACCCTAGTGAATAAGCTGTGCAGAAAATGGATAAATAAATATATTACAAGATAAAAAGTAGACAAGTCCAAATAGCTAAAGTATAGTAACTGAATAAGTACCAGGTTACTTTCCACCCCTGCAATTTTCTCTTGTTTTGAGGAGTGACAAGCTGGCAAGACGTCAGCATCTGCGGCATTTGCAGCCTGCGGTATGTTAATAAATTCGCGTTTGTGTGGTTATGTGTTGGTGCGTTGCTATGAGGTGTCGGGCTCTGATCAACGCAGTAAGGGGAGACAAGGATGCAAGCGGGGGGTCTAGACGCACGGACAGATGGCAGTTGACAAATGTCTTCAGACTGAAACCCAATTAAATGGTGACTACTTTGACAGGCAACGTGTGTGTTTGTTTGTGTGCGTGTTTGTGTAGCGTGCTTGTTTTCGGACATGATGCATTCGATCCTGACATAAAAATGAATTTGTGAATATTTTTTTTTACAGTTGTGTTTCTTGTCTATGATTTGTAATAAAATCAAATGGAAAAAAAACAAAGATTCTCTCCTGTGTTTGTGTCACAAAGTTTTGCTGGAATGTATTTTGGCCCCTGAGTTGAATGTTTGCCTCTTCCTGAGGACGCATTAGTGAGGGGAGGCGGTGGCCTTTCTATTGTGTTTTGTGCTCGGATTCCAAATCAAAGTATACGTTGACAGGAAATGCATGCTGGACTTCTGTTCTTCCCCCCGGCACCCGCTTCTAGAACGACATGGTGCTGCTTCTCTTGAATGAAAATTATTTATTATCAAAGTCCCATGATATTTTGAAGGAATCAATTAAATTACAAAATTAAAGACTGGTTTTGGAACTCGAAATGGAAATGTGGACTCTATTGAGCTTCTTAAAGGCATAATCGGTGAGACAGAAGGAACAGCCTAATCCGGATGGAATGGTTTTTAATGTAGGAGTAGAGTCGGTGTCTGTACAGGTGGCTAATCTTTTTTTTCATATAAAATTTGAATAGCCTCCACAAACGTGTATTGAAGTAATCCACAATGCATATTGAATCCAATTATCTAAATCTAAAAATTTTTGAAGGTAGAACAGGAAATCAGATCTGGTCAATCACCTGCACAAAGCATCAACCCTTTATGGAAGAAAATCATCACAGAGAAAAAGTAATGGGCAACAACCACCAAGGTTATCATCGTAACCTTTCAATCAACCACCAACAGCTTGAACCTGTCACCACATTTAAATATCTTCGAGCTGTCATATCAGAAAAGGGGTCAGAACAAGAAATCATGGCCAGGATTGCTAATACGACAGCCTCAATTGCCAGACGTAAACCCATTTGGAGGCTGAAAACCATAGCAGTAAAATCATAGATCAGACTCATGCAAGCGCTAGTTACTTCCAGCTTCCTCTACACTTGCGAGACATGGACTCTCACAGAATAACTGGAAAATGAAATCCAGGCCATGGAGATTTGATGTGACAGAAAACATCTAGGCATCAGCTACTCAGCCCATGTGACAAACAAAACAGTGCGCAACACCATCAGAGGGCACATTGGACCCTACGAAGAACTGTTGTCAATTGTGCGCGGACGAAGTCTGCGGTGGTATGATCACGTCACAAGATCATCAGGACTGGCCAAGATTATTCCCCAGGGCACAGTGCAAGGGGGCAGAAGGAGAGGAAGAACGAACTTTGCCAACTTTGCCACGACCCAAAAACAGGCGAGGAACCGTCAGCAATGGAAAAGCTATCCTCAGTGGTGCCCTGACAACCTGGGCGGATGAATGATCCTTTAACTGTGAACAACAGCTGTAAATAACTAAGAAATATGACTCAGTTTCTGGGGCATTGCAACCTTTGCTTTACATTCAAAACATCTCAGGCAGGGTGTGATTTTTGTGTGAAACACAAAACTGCCATAAACATAAGGAAACTAATATACAGTGCCAAGTAAGATTCCAAAATCGTGAATCCACAAAATCTGATCATTTGGTCCACAAATCGCCCATGATCCTAAACCTAAACTTAGCCCAAAACAGAATATTTATTTTCAATAACTTTGAGCTTTTGGCTACCCCAAAATGTTGTAGATCTAGGACTCCACCAAGGCTTGAACCTATGACCTCCCAGTCCTGGGGCCACAGAGCTCGTCCACGTCCCTCGCTTTACCTCACACAAAGGGGACAGCGCACGATAATGTGCGCTGCACAATTCGAAGAAATTCAGAGACTTTTATGTGCGCCTTATGGTCGTTAATATACAGTATGAATATGTATGTATATATGTGGGCAGCACGGCAGCGCAGTGGTTAGCGCGTGTGAGGTCCCGAGAAGGAACCTTCCTGTGTGGAGTTTGCATGTTCTCCCCGTGCTTGCGTGGGTTTCCTCCGGGCACTCCGGTTTCCTCCCACATTCCAAAAACATGCGTTTCAGGTTAATTGGCTGGTCCAAATTGTCCCTGGGTGGGACTGAGCGAGTGAGTTGTCGGTCTCGGTGTGCTCTGCAACTGTCTGGCAACCGGTTCAGGGTGTCCACTGCCCACAGCCTGAAGATGGCTGGGATGGGCTCCAGCACCCCCGTGACCCTGCTGTGGATAAGCGGTGCATATAATGGATGGATGGATATATCTATATATCCCTCGCGGTTCACCTTTCACAGTCCAACTTTCGTCATGCATTCCGATAAGCTTTACTGGCACCGTGGACAGTACTTTTATTTTTAAAACTAATACTTGAGCCTGCCAAAAGGTGTTTTTTATTTGGTTTGAATGTAGACTAGGGTATTTAGTTGTATAATGTTAACGTTTAAAAGAGTTGTGGAGCACAACCCACGCGATAAACGAGGGTTCACAGAATTTTGGAGTGTGACGCTGCAGGGCACAATACTGTCGGGTTGGGACGATATGCTTCGGTCACAATTCGATTATATCACGATACTATGGTGCCAATTCAATTTTATCACGATACTATGGTTCCGGTTCGATTTATATCACAATCCTCGATGACTACGATTCTACAAGTATTGTGATCCTCAATAAATGATGATAGCGATATAATTTCCGTTCCAAAAAAACAAGCAACCTACATCATACACTTATGGGACAACAAACCATAAATAATGTTCAAACTATGCACATCAGTCTGTGTCATTAAGTCCAGAAGCTGACATTAATGTCAACTGAGACAATGACAACATAAGATGTTTACAGCCACAAAATGTCATGAACAGAAATGTCAACGTAACAAAAATGTGGTCCTTAAATTATCCTATTTTCAGTTGAGACGATGATGATAAAATAAAATACAGCATTTAAAGAACAAATAATCAGCATGAGTGTATCTATCGATCTATTTATCTACCCTGGTCATATCCCTCGAGAGGGGTGACCGACAGCAAGACAAACGCAAACACTAAAACAAAGAAAAGTCAAGGAAAAAGTAGCAAAAAACACTAAAAATTTGACCATGGCAAACCCAAATGCCCAAACACCCAAACAAGTTAAGCTTTCCTTCCTCCAGATGAAACGGGACACAAAAAAGCGGCAGGCGTAAACCAGTGAAAGCATAAGTGTAAGCCATTAAAAATGGGATACAGGTCTGTGACAAAATTTGCAGACAGTTTTGGTCATGTCTTGCTCCGTCTTCCGAGGAACTGTATTAAAACCTGAATTTGTCCATACTTTGGATTTAAAACGTATGGGTTTTGGTTCTCGTTGCTCGCTTTCTTCCTCCATTTTCCACATCCGTTTGCTTTCCCGCATTTTTACGTCACAAAAATTATTTCTGGGAGAAACGTCGATTTTAAAAAATTGTCAAAAAATAAAATCATGATATATACATGAATCGACCCCCACAACATAGTCACATGATAATACAAAAAAATAAGAATAAATACACTTGTTTATATTATTCTTACTAATATTTCTGTCTATTGTTTTATATTGAGGAGATAAAGGGATTGAGAAAGATTTGGAAAAAAATTCAAATACTTAAAAAAAAAAATCAAGAAAAAAATGGTAAAATGTATCTATAAAAAAGGCTACTTAAAATAGTTTACTTTAAAAACTTGAGTATTTGCAGTACAGATACTTCAGCTAGGGCAACAAAATAATTGATATATAGTTTGTAAAAAAACACTTTTTAACATCACTCTTCAAGAGTTAAGGTAACAAAATAAGTCGTCAGTCGTGTTGTAAATACAGTACAAGATAGCTGTGTTCCCTGCAGACTCATCAGTATTTATTGCGGAGGTCATTCCGTCTCTATTTCACCGGCGACGCCTCGTCCGAGTATCCCTGACCTTTCGGGATCAAAGTCGTATCCTGCTGCGTAACATAACCGGCGTGGATTATTTTCACGGGGAGTTTTATGAAGCCCGCGCGCTCGGGTTACGTCAAGATTTCAAAATATTTCATGGTGCGTGGATGTCGTGGCGCTGCTTTTTGGCCTCTTTGATGTACTTTTGAGGCCACCATTCAAAAAATATATATCTATATTGACGTTTTTCAAAAGGAAAATATTTTCCCCCGTGTGTGGGGACAAGGTGTGGGAAAATAATTCCCGTGGAGCAAATACATTCTATAGAGAAGTGTATGGGTTTGCTGAGTGGTCCGTTTGGTAAACAAAACAACAGCACCTAGCAACTCTTTTGAAAATGCAGGGTTATATTTAATCCGTTTGGAGTCATTTGAAACTGTGACTCATGTTGATACAGTATATTAGGACAGCACCTTTACTGTAATTCACATACACTGCACTCGGCAATGTTCTGACGGTTTTGAAAACAGTAAGAATTTCAGCAAATTGTCCCCTTTAAAACATTACATTCGTCAAAAGCAAATAAGATAGTGAGTTTGGCCACCTTTGGCAGCGATAACAGAAATCAAATGTTGACGATAATTCGTAATGAGTCCTCCACGTTCACGGATCCCTCAACTGCCTGGGTCATAGGGTACCGATTCCTGCTGTGTGTCTTGGGCAAGTACAGCCTGCCGGCATCCATCCCTCTCCAGGCTAGCTCAACCAAAATCAATTAAAACAAGTGAAGATTCAAGGACAGTCTAGCTAAACCTACTAATCCACGTTATTTTTGATATTTATCAATGCATGCTTAAATCAGCCACATATGTTTAATCAAAATAAAACTATGTAATACAATAGTCAAATTATAAAAATATCAACACTATGACTCAATTTAAGTTAGTTTTCTTTCATTGCCATTTTTTTTGTCCAAAAATCTTTTTCCCAAGAAATAAATACCACTGTATACCTTTTCTTGCAGATCGATGAATTTTAAAATGTTTCTAAATATTCAAATACAGTACACACATTGTGCTTAACAATCAACATTTGAGCATATACAAAAATAGCAATTTAATTTACATAATTTTTGGGGTATTCTTACAGCATATTGATAAACTCCATTATACATGTTTTATTTTGATTAATCTAGTTATTCATTCATTTAAATACATAATTATTCAGATTGAATTCCCCCTATGTTCCGGTCCGGAACCTTCGCTCTGAAAATGCTGATCTACTAGTGATCCCAAGAGCCAAGAAGAGATCTGCAGGTTCGAGAGCATTCTCCATTTGGGCCCCAGTGCTCTGCCCCCTGAAATTCGATCTGTAACCTCAGTGGAACTGTTCAAAACTAGACTTAAAATACACCTATATTCTATATCTTATGAATGACCATAATTTAATGTTGACAATATCTGTGTATTATTTGTTATCGCAACATCCATTGCACCCTGGTCATCCTGGAACGGGGATTACCTCATGTGCGGTCCTTTCTCAAGGTTTCTTCATTTTCCTCATGTTGAGGTTTTTGAGTTTTTCCTTGCCCTCATGTAGGATTTAGATCAGGGGATGGTGTAATAATTGTCTGTAGTTTGCAATAATCTGTGGTCTGTGCAGCCCTTTTGAGACTCATTGTGATTAAGGCCTATACAAATAAACATGACTTGACTTGAATATAGATACAAAAATATATAAAACCCAAAGTCCTTTAATATGCCAAAAAAGCAAAGGGGTAACCCCATCGCCACAAGGTTTGCTTTTCAATAAAAATATGAAAGAGAAAATATGAAAGGCACAAGTGATTCATTGAGTATTATACAATGTGATACTCAAAATATTTGAACAAAATAGTTTTTCCCCAGTGATTTCGATTCTAGAATAAGTATTGTCATATGGTTCTGTCCGTTTGCTGAAGAGCAAAATGACGCTTAAAAATGAAAAACAAAAGCGACCAGATGATAAATCTAAAAATCTATGTTACATGATGTTCGTTTGTATGGATTGGATTTTGAAAAGCAATATATTATCTTCAAATGGGAATACACATTTTTGTCATACATTGACAAAATAAAGGAAAATGTAGCTATCCTATTTGCGTCTGTTTAATGTTGACCGAGAGCGCAGTACAATATAGTGTGCAGCTAAGATGCTTTACAAAGAAAATGTTTTTTTTATGGAGTGGAGTCCACAAGGGTATTCCGGGACAAGAGTGACACCAAGCTCATAAATAAGCTTGTGCTTGCTTAAAATGCTACACAGTGAATACTTTCATTACAAGATAAGCACAATTTATCTAAGAGCTTGGTAAATTCCACCAGTGGGAACAATGCTTCTGCGTCATCAAATACATATTACTCCTTTAAAACGTATTTGAAGCTCCGTCTATCACACTTGCTAATCACTGTCATTATTGTTCTGTCACCTCTCCGGTCTTATCGTGCACAGTGTATTTTTCATTTTCTTTTTCCTTTTTGATTTTTTTAACTCCCTAAAAGTACAGCAAAGTTGACCGATTGTTGAAAATTCAAAACAGCAGCGCCTATTAAGAGATGTAAATACACTCAACATACAAAGCTTTGAGCATCAAACCTTATTTTGAAAGACTTTCTCGTACGGCATAAAGGATTATGTCACTTTGCGTGGAGACAGCTTTATGAGCATTCCTTAAGACTGATGCAGGTGCTCCACAATGTTATTTGACAATGTTGTTGGTGTGTTTTCGTTGCTCATTAAATCCAACTGTAATAATCTGATTGTGCTTTCCCTTACCTGTACATTTGGAGAGAAAAAAATCTAAGAAACCTCTTGGAATGCTCACCACAATTTAAAACCCAGACTGTTTTCAAGGGCAAAGCTGCAATAATTTTATTCTACAAAAACAAAATTTTAATACAGTAGTCACATTACTTATTCTCAACTAGATCAACGTAGAATAATATTTATCTGGATTCAATGTTTAAAATTATTCTGTATTCTTTCGATGATTTCTTTGTTGAGGAATACAAAACACATGAGTGTGGCATGAGGGCCACCTGTAGTACAGAGCTTTCTCTTGTGGTTCAAAAAGGTTTTACATCCTCAGTCCCATTTTAGTTGTATTTAACTTTTTTTTCAAGTCTTGCATTTTGTTTGTGGTATACAAAGAGAAGGTATAAAAATGTATTAAAAAAGGAGAAAATAGAAGTTTTCCATTAAAGCTAAAATATATACAGTATATCAAATAAAGGTAAAGCTGAGCTAAAAAAAAAGTTTGAATCCTCATGCGTATGTAAGATGATCTCACATGCTAATAAAACTCTTAAGTGAAGATGGGCGAGTAATAATACCTACCTGGTTATAAGGTTTCATCAGTATTCGCGATAATGGACGATAGCAGTATCAGCTGCCTTCTTCATATACCTGTATGCTGTTTCACATTTTGCAACTGGACAGAAATTAGGGGTATAAGTCAAGTCAAGTCAAGTCATTTTTATTTGTATAGCCCTAAATCACGAAGAGTCTCAAAGGGCTTCACAGATTATTACACTATATTACACAGACTATTTTTCAGCCGACGAGAAGAGTAGGTTATTCATATGCTATGGAGTAGAAGTGAGTTTTAAGTTTAGATTTAAACATTTCCACTGAGGTTGCAGATCGGATCTCAGGGGGAAGAGCATTCCACAGCACCGGTGCCCGGATGGAGAACGCTCTCGAACCAGCAGAACACTTCTTTGCTCTTGGGATCACCAGAAGACCGGCACTCTCAGATCGTAGGCTTCGGACCGGGACGTAGGGGCAAATCAGATCTGAAAGATAAGAGGGAGCAAGTCCATGTATGATTTTGTACAATACTAAGAGAACCTTGAAATCACATCTATGGCTAACTGGGAGCCAATGCAGGTTAACCAAAATCGGTGTTATGTGATCGTACTTTTTTGTCCTAGTTAAAAGCATCGCTGCGGCATTTTGTACCAGCTGAAGTGACTTGATTCTAGACTTCGGGAGACCAGAGAGTAGTGCATTACAGTAATCGAGACGGGAGGTAACAAACGCATGAATTATAATTTCCGCATCAGACTGAGACAGTATTGAACGGATTTTAGCAATGTTACGAAGATGGAAGAAAGCGGTTCTAGTCATTTTCTTTACATGCATTTCAAAGGATAGATCAGGGTCAAATATGACGCCTAAATTTTTAACTGAGTCACTCTGTGTGATGTGACATTTGTCAATGTTCACAGCAGTTTTTGAGAATAAGTCACGGCATTTAGATGGACCAATGACTAACATTTCGGTCTTTTCAGAGTTAAGACGCAAGAAATTGAGTGACATCCACTCTTTTATCTCAATGAGGCAGGCCTCCAAATTTCCACAGTTTAGTGTGGAAGAATTCCACCAACGGAAGATATAGTTGAGTGTCGTCTGCATAGCAGTGGAAGCTGATATTGTACTTGCGAATAATATCACCTAATGGAAGCATGTAAATACTGAAAAGAAGGGGGCCAAGCACTGAACCCTGCGGAACACCGCAGGTAACATTAAAGGGCTCAGATGTCACCATATTTAACACAGTGCGTCCCTTCTGAGAGGTAGGATCTGAACCACGAGAGGACGGTTCCTGAGAGACCAATCCGTTTCTCCAACCGTTCTAGTAGGAAATTGTGGTGCACTGTGTCAAAAGCAGCACTAAGATCCAGCAGCAGCAAAAGTGATGAAGCGCCAGAATCCATTGCCAGTAGGAGATCATTTGTTACCTTGATCAGAGCTGTCTCAGTAGAGTGGTTAGCCCTGAATCCTGATTGCATGGATTCAAAAAGGTTATTCTCGGATATGAAAACATTTAGCTGCTGTGCCACTACTTTTTCAAGTACTTTAGAGAGGAAAGGTAGGTTTGACACAGGTCTATAATTATTTAAGATTTCTGGATCAAGGTTGGGTCGTTTCAGTGTGGGTTTAATAACGGCGGACTTAAAAGCTGCTGGAACTACACCTGAGGAGAGTGATATGTTTATAATATTTAGAACTGAAGGTCCAAGGACGCCAAAAAGACTCTTAATAAGTGAACCTGGGAGCGGGTCGAACTGGCAAGTTGTCGGTTTGGCCGCATTCACCACCTGTTTGAGATCATCAAGTGACAGTTCACTAAAACGGGACAATTTCCCAAGACAGCCACCCTGTCATGCATCTGTAGATTTCAGCCCTTTAGTATGTGTGGTATTAATAATTTCTTTATCAATTTCTTCCTGTATGCATTGAATCTTCTTAGTAAAGAAGACCATTAAGTCATGAGCAGAGTGCGTCGAACTATCTGCAGTAGTCTGTTGCCTTGTAAGCGATGCTACAGTGTCATAAAGGGCTTTGGGATTGTTCTTTTGAGACGCAATCACCTTCGAAAGATAGGCCGATTTTGCAGAGGCAAGGGCCGCTTTATACTTTAACAAGCTGTCACACCATGTTTGATGGAAAACCTCAAGCTTGGTAGTGCGCCATTTTCTTTCCAATTTCCTGCATTCTTGTTTAAGGGTTCTAGTTTCATCAGTAAACCAAGGCGTGCGTCTTTTAGGACGTGATTTTAGCTTCATGGGCGCTATTGAATCCAGGACACTAGTCAGGGTGGTATTGAACTCATTCATGAGTGAGTCAATCGAGCCATTGTATGATGGAAAGGACGCAACTGCTCCAGGAAGGAGTTCAAAGAGCTCGGAAACTGTGCCAGTGCTTACATTGCGTCCGCTAAATCCTTCAGCTTTTTTAACACTACATTTAGCTAGCACCTCAAATGTAACTAAATAATGATCCGAGATAACGGTAGTACACGGTAACACCATAATGTTTGAGGTTAAAACTCCTCGAGTCAGAATCAAGTCTAGCGTGTTCCCATCTTTATTGGCAAATCAACCAGTTGATTAAAACCAAATGCATCAATTAAAGACTTAAACGCAATAGTAAGTGAACTGAGTGGGGAGTTCATATGAATGTTAAAGTCCCCCATAATTATAATTTTGTCTGCATAGGTTACTAGTTCAGACAAAAGTTCAGCAAATTCGTCTAAGAAAGTTGTGTATGGCCCAGGTGCGCGATAGATAGTTATTACATAAATTGACAATAGAGAGGACCGCATCACATGAGCCTCAAACGCCTTGTAATTATTAGAGGTACGAGGATTAAATTTGAGCGATTTTTCAGAAATGAGCGCAACACCGCCACCCCTTTTCAACGTGCGTGCTATATGGCTACTCTCGTAATCTGGGGGAGAAGCATAATTTAGCGCTAAATACTCATCCGGGCGTAACCAAGTTTCACAAAGACCCATACAGTTAAGTTTATAATCACGAATAATGTTATCAACAAGTAAAGCTTTTGGAGCAAGCGATCTAATATTTAACAGACCAAATTTTAGCTTTGCTGAATCATTTGACTTAGCTGAACTCTTTGTAGTCTTTGTCGAGATCTTCAAAAGATGCCGCGGTTGTTGCTTTTCGTGTGCGCTGAGTGTAAAGCTTCGGTTGTCCGGCGAGGAATGAATGGTGGAATTAGTTACATCCTCGCGTCCATCTTGCTGCTTAGACTTCGCACGCTTCACACATCTACCTGCACGGCAACCACGCTTCTGTTTTCTGTCCTTACGGCGCCGTTGTCGTCGTTTATTAATTTGCATTCAGTTCATGCATTGTCAAAGGTACATTGTGTAATATTTTACCACTAGATGGCACCGTATTGTCTAATGCAAACTGAAACCAGTGCAAAATGAGCAGAGCGTAATAGCAAGATGTCAGAAGAACATGATGGCAACTACTAAGTATTGATTCCACTATAAAAGAAATACAAATTTCTTGAGCTATGAATATCTATGGAAATAAACATTGGTATGATAGTTCATGTATTTTTGCAAATTATTCAAATCGAGGTTTCTTTTACCTGATTGAAGGATGTTTTGTACCACTAGGAGGAACTAAATATTACAGTGTCCCTTTAGATATATTATTCAAAATACTGTATCATCTTTTTGTAGGATGGGATTTTATGTACTATTGGTATTGGTATCTAGTATAAACAGTGATGAGGATTTAAGAGTTGAGAATCGGTCGGAAAAAAGAACTGTAACTAAAACCCTATTCAGGTCCCAAACTAGGGCCTGGGGGCCACATACGGCCCGTCAGGCGTTATATTTCGGCACGCCAGGCGAAAATTGTAGAAATATTATTATTTTACTACTGTGTTGTTTTGGAGCTTTTATTCACATTTTTTGTGTAGCCCCGTTAAAACTAAATTTTTGTCTGCGCTCATGGCCAACAATCAAATAGCTATCTACATTTTTGTGTACTTGCTGTTTTTTTTGATCATTTAATAATTTCCCATAAAAAACACATATATTAAATTACTTTGGTGTAATTACTTTTCTTAAAGTTTTTATTGATAGATAAATACATGTATTTATGAATGTCAAGTGTTTCAAAACCAATGGATGAAAAGTTCCCTTTATAACATATATAAAAAAATATCATTTGTGCATGTAATGGCGAAAGGGAAAAACTGGATAGGCTTGTTATTTATTTTTATTCATGTTTTCCTGAGGTATCCGATTCAATACTCTGTATTTGCATATACCCCCCTGTAAAAAAAACTGCCATTTTTTTCCCCTATGCAAAAATTTTAACCCGATGCGGCCCACAAATCAAAATGTTTCCTCAGGCCTACTGTAGGATATTGTTTTGATAAAAATACTGGTGTTTGGTGTTGAGAATTTGTATTGGTATTAGGCTGAAATAATAACAATGAACGATGAATAATTTACACTTTTGGATTTTATTAAGAGCCATGATGCTTGCAGATGGAAAAAAATCAAACCTATTTTTTCATTTATTTCAGATAGTAGCCAACTTCCCTTTAAGGTTGCATATAACTGGTTTTAGTTCATATCGATGTGGTATTTGGATGTCCGTTCCCCAAAATACAATTTTTAACACAAAACCAGTAGACAGATTACTGTATTTTCCGGACTATAAAGCGTTCCTAAAAATACCAAATTGGCCAGATGTATTAAAGTGTGCGTTATAATCCAGTGTAGCCTTATACACTGGAATATATTGTGGATGAAATTTTATTGCAATGTTACAATTGAATGACACTGCATACATTAACTGTTCCACCTTTGAGTGAGTCTGTATAGTTAGCAAGCTAACGTGCCTTTTTGGTTCTTTTACTTTTAAGTTTTACAGTGATCTTATAAGTGTAATGGTTTAAAACATTGTCTAAATAAAATGATGAAGTCTGGTTACTCAGGGGGGCTTGTAATTCAATGTACTTTATAGTGTGGAAAATACACTATTTAGGAAATGTTTGATGGACTTCAAGGTTACAGGCTCGGGGTTGCAGGACGGTCCGGAGACCCTATTTTGAGAACCTGCGCACTAAATAAACCACAGGAGAATTTTTTTGCAAGGGCAGTCACAAAGTGGCATACCAATGTGTGGCCGTGCTATTGTTTGCCTTCCAGCCAGGCTGGCTATGTGTGTCGAGCGCGTGCCCCCGTCGCCATAAATCCAAAGCCAATAAAGCGACTTGCATAGAAAATAGACACAGGAAACACACGGCATTTTTCACTGCCGCTTCTTAACAATGGAAGAGAAGGTCCCAACCGGACCTGAAAGCCTTGGACAGATCTGATGATGGCATTGGTTGAGTCTCTTTCTGGCGAGATCTCAAACTTCCTGAAGTGGAGTGTTGGGCGCAAGGAAAGACAAAGAGCGGGTCAGTAAGTCCTCATCAGGGATATCCTCTGTTCGCAGGCACCTTCAAGGACGGGAGTCCTGTTTTTACGACAGAATCCGAAGCCCCGGAAAACAACCTCAGACGTCTCTTTCTCCTCGCCGTCGTCAAAAGCCACACGTCGTTTCCGAGGAGGCGGAAGGGGAGCGGCTTTTCTCTGGATCTCAGTCTCGGTGCCAGCGTGCCCATGGGCACAAAGCTTCCCTTCATGGCTACATCTCCGGCCTTCTTTTAGGGTCCTAAAAGGATGCTCTGTGACCTACGGTGGGCCCGGGGGATGCTGAGGAGGCTCAGCTGCAAGCTCTTCGATGGTGGCAGGTAAAGAAAGCAGGGCAGTCATGACCGACATACAAAAGAGGAGTAAGGCAGAGACTTCCGATGACTGTGCCACAAGAAATATCATATGTTCTGCACTATAAAGAACACCAGATTACAAGGCGCAGCCCCCAAAAATAGTCTTTTGTGATATAATTTTCATATAAATAAGACGCACTGGACCATAAGGTTCATTGAACTAAAACTACAGTAAGTTCTAGAGTTGAACAAAAATAAATGCTTACATTCAAATTTTAACTAGTTTTTCATAGTTCATAAATTGACATTATACAATCTGGTTTCACAACTATAATTAATTAATATATTCATAAATGGTTACAGTGCTTTCTTTCTCCCCTTTTTTAAAAGCTGTACAGCTAGTGAATGACGTCCTAAATAAACAGACTTGTTTCTAGAGTTGCTGTTTATTCGGACAATGGCCTCAACCATTACCTTTGTAAGGTCACCGTAAAAGTACAAAAAAGTCCCGTTAGCTTGCTAACCATACAGACACATTCCAAACTAAGCAAAGACATGCTAACAACAATTCAAACAAAAGTGCGTATTTTTGTACCAAACACTACCATGAACAAAAATCCTCATTCAGGTAATTTCAATATGTTTTATACTTACGAAAAATGATCGCCTAAAGCAACAGCAAAAGAGGATTGCAATGAGCGTATGAAAGTCTGCATCTGAGCTGCCGTCGAAATTCTCTGCTTTTGTTTAATTTAGGAATAAATAATTATCATACGGGCAGCACGGCAGCGCAGTGGTTAGCGCTTGTGCGGCACAGTTCATGTCATGGGAACCTGTCGTGGGTTCAAATCCAGCTCCAGACTTCCTGTGCGGAGTTTGTATGTTCTCCCCGTGCTTGCGTGGGTTTCCTCCGGGCACTCCGGTTTCCTCCCACATTCCAAAAACATGCATTTCAGGTGAATTGGCCGGTCTAAATTGTCCCTAAGTGTGAATGAGCGAGCGAGTGAGTTGTCTGTCCCCGTGTGCCCTGCGATTGGCTGGCAACCAGTTCAGGGTGTCCCCTGCCCACTGCCTGGAGATGGCTGGGATGGGCTCCAGCCCCCCGCGACCCTAATGAGGATAAGCGGTACGGCTAATGAGATGAGATGAGATGAGAATGAGATTATCATGTTAACCACAAGAAGACCACACTATCCATCCATCCATCCATTATCTGCACCGCTTTTCCTCAGTAGGGTCGCGGGGGTGCTGGAGCCCATCCCAGCTATCTTCGGGCATTGGGCAGGGGACACCCTGATCTGGTTGCCAGCCAGTCGCAGGGCACACAGGGACAGAGAATTCAGTCGCTCAGTCACGCCTAGGGACAATTTGAACCGGCCAATGGCCAATTAACCTGACATACATGTTTTTGGAATGTGGGAGGAAACCCACGCAAGGATGGGGAGAACATGCAAACTCCACACAGAAGATTCGATCTCATGACCAAGACAACACTATACGATTCTCAAAAGCAGAACAGAGTCTGTGTACAGAAACATTTAATTTTAACTATCCATTTCCAATTGCATTCAATGTATTTCCTGGTATATAAGGGGCACCTTTAAATTTCTGGTCAATTTGGGTTTTTTTTTAGGTGCGCCTTATGGTCTAGAAAATACAGTAATTGTTTAAAACCATAACTAAAATAATGTTCAACTCCAAAAGTGTTCATACATTCAGACTTTTTCAAAGAAATGCATTAATAAATCAATTAGAGGGACAATGTGTATTATGTAACCAGTAAATGTATGATTTAGTGCAGTGGTCACTAACATTATTGCAGTTGAGTTACTTTTTGCTACTGATTGGCGCGAAGGGTTACCATTTCGAAATATAGTTCTAAAAATAGCAATTTATGTTGCAACTAAGTTGTTACTCTGTTATTACCAGGTTGTAATTAGAAGTTAAATCAACCACTAAGACATCTTGTCAGTTAGAAGTCAAATTGACGAGACAATCGCAATAACCCAGCACTGGTGAGCTGTCAGGTGTTCTTAGCGGTCTACCACATTGGAGACCCCTGATTTAGTGCAACCAAAAACAAGTGCTAAAAACAGCAAAGGAGAATATAAACAACAGAGACTCAAAGCGACCAAAACTCACACTGTAAGTGAAGCTCAAGGAATAGTACTTAAAAAGAAAAAAAATCACCCTACATAAGATCATTTTACTCATCTTAAGTATCAAATACAGTATTTTAAGTATCATTGTTCTTATCTTATTAGAAAAAAAACAAAAAATATTTCGTAAAATAAATGAACCGTACTCAAAATGCTCAAAATGATCTGCCATTGTGGAAAAGTTTTTTTTTTTTATTTGCCAAAATGTGCACAGATGATAAAAATCATCACTCTTTGGATCCTTTTTCAATCAATTAAGCATAAAATTCAACAGGAATGTTCAGCTTTAAAGAGACACCATGTAATATTTAACCACTAGGTGTCACTGTATTGCGTAGTGCACTTAAAAACAAGTGCTACAGAGCACAAGGAAGAACACAAGCTACAGAGGCCTAAAGTGACCAGGCCGCACCATTTTACTTCTCATTTCTTTGCGCAGCCTTTCACAAGGTTTTGGGGGGTACCCTTAACAGCAAGATGTCAGAAAATGATGTCAGCTCCCTCTAGGTGAGTCTCATGTAAAATACATCCAAATTTCTAGACCTATGAGTACCGTATTTTGAAAACAAATGCACATTTACCTGATTGTTCATGTACTTTTGCCTATTAATTTAGTTTTCTATTTTGAATGAATGAAGGTTAAATACAAAAACACACTGACCCTAGTTTAATAAATCTTTGTTTACAGGTCCCCGGTTCAAGACCGGGTGGAAACATATGTTGGCATGGAGAGGGAGGGGTGCCAAACTCATTTTAACTCAGGGGCCACACAATAGAACAAACATTCTGTTGGGGGCCAGACTAGTAGATTAAAGAGAAAGAAAAAGAGATAAAGAAACAAGAGAAATAGGGAGGGAAAAAGGAGAGAGGGCGGGAAAAAGAGAGAGAGGGGGAGAGCGTGGGAAACAAAAGATAAAAAGTAGTAAGAGAGGGGAAAAAAAGGGAGAGGAAGGAATTAATCCAAAGAGAAATAGAAAGACAGAAGGAGAGAAAAGATAAATGAAAGTGCAAATGGTATAAAGAGAGAAAGAAAAAAGAGAGAAAAGGAAAAAAGAAAGTTAGAGCAAAAGAAGTTAAAAAACACAGAGAAAGAGACAAAGAGCAACAAAGGAAGAGAAAAAGAGAGACACAGAGAGTGAAAAAGACAGAGACAGTGGGAGAAAGGGGGTGGAAAAGAAAGAGAGAGAGAGAGAGAGAGAGAGAGAGAGAGAGAGAGAGAGAGAGAGAGAGAGAGAGAGAGAGAGAGAGAGAGAGAGAGAGAGAGAGAGAGAGAGAGAAATAAATACAAGTGCAGTGTCTTTGTGAGGGGCACCTGGCTTTGGCAACATCAAGCTGACATATTTCAACCTGCAGCTTGTTTTTCTCTTGCGCTTCTCTGAGTGTTGTCTCGCAGGCCGGATTCAATCCCTTAGCGGGCCTGATCTGGCCCGCGGGCCGCCTGTTTGACACCTGTGGGCTAGGGGATCTAACCAACCAACCCACCATGCTTGTTGGCAACTCCTGAATTTCAAAATTCTATGTACGTAACCTTTAACTTTTGATTATTTTGCAGTCCGTTAGACAAAATGATAGCTTCCTATAAGCGAATGTTAGGCCAAAGCAGACAGGTGGCGATGTGAAAGAAGGCTGGGCCTCACAGAAGCCCACAGTGACACTGAGGGGCGAGATGATGCATACTGAGTAAGCCGTTTGGAATCCAGCACATCATCATTCGCACCTTGGATCAAATTGTATATGTGGACACATAATGGAGGACAAAACACATACAAAATTAGTGCTTATTGTTGATCGGACATTGATGATTTTTCTTTTTTGTGATGGAGAAAATTGGATTTTGTACCTAACAAGTTCATTTTTTTCAGTAAGCATGTAAGTCGTTTTGACTTGTAATGGTTCACACCCTACTTGTATACTTTTTCATGATATTCTAATATTTTGAGATGAGATATTTAAATTTTGACCAAAATCTAGCAAGGTTAAAACAAGGAAACCTTAAATATTACTTAAAATATTGCAATTCATTTGTAATAAATCCCAAATGTTTTATATGTATGTATTTTAAAATTACAGTTCCTAAAAAAAAACCTTAACACAAAATTCTAATCTTCTGAGTCCGTTCTTTTGATGAACTGTTAAATTTCTAAAATCGACTTTTTCAGAGATGCCTTGGGTGCAGACGCTCTAGCACCACCTGGTGTCTATGTGTGGATATGTTTTTGAGCCGATTCTGTACTTTGCAAGCTAAATTGAGGTAAATTTAAAAGCGAAGAATGATGCAGTACCGTGGTTGAATTCTAATTACCGTACAATAAATATGTGTTTAAATGTCAAGAACCATAATTCTATGAAAGAATTTAACATAAAACATTACACACAGGCACAACTTTCTTTTCTTGGTAGTGATGATATAGTACATGGGAGCATACTTTAGTTTTTTAAAAATGTAAAACTATTAAACTATTGTTTAAATCCTAACGTTTGAACAAATAAAGTACAGTTTACTCTGTCGAAATTGGTGATGTTACATTTCAGGTGAGTCAGTTTCATTTTGCCTTGAGGGCCTCATTTAAAAAAAACCTTATCACAGTGGCCAAACTATTAAATGAATGGCTAAAAGTGTGCCTTCGCTGGAGGGCTGGGGGTCTTTTCGGAGGCTCACGATTGAATTATGATTGAGTGATGTAAGATTTGATTACAAAGCAATCATTGAGGCTTTTTTTTCCTCAATAATTTTCCCACTAAGATTGAATCTCTTGTAGTGTTTATCTACTGTGCATTTATTAAAAAATAAATAAACAAAAAAAATGAAAAAATGAAAATGAATAAAATAAAAAAGCAAAACACTAATTTAGTTTATCTCCCCAAACGTTAACTTCAATAAGGGGAAATTCTTGCAGACTGGAAAGTGAAAAAATAGCATTCGAACCCAATTTAAAAGATTAATAATTGTGATTTTTTTTTTTAATTGTGCTTTTTGTTTTAATTTTTCAATGAAAATGTTTACCTGAAGGTGGGAAATACTGTTAGATTTCATATCAATTTTAGAAAGGAATTAAAGCGATTTTAAACATCTACAAAGACCAGCAGATGTTGTTTTTTATTTTATTTAGTATTTTTCGTATTGCCTTTCAGCGTGCCCGTGAATAATATTATTTTAAGTCAATAACATGGTAGGTGGGTTTCTTCAATAATGTCTGGTTGATTACTGGTATTCAGAAAATACCGTTGCAATGTGCGCTATGTGAGTGGTACCTGGTGGACATATTTAAAACAACAGGCTGTTGTTTGACTCATTTTTCTCTTGTGCTTCTTTTAGCATTGTCACGTGGGCTACATAAAATTATGAGGCAAGACAAAATTGGCACGAGGGCCTTTAATCTGACACGTGTTTTATTTTGTATTTTTGTTACTTGGTTCACAATGTTAGTAAAGCTTTGCAACTATGTTGTTTTAATACAGTTAATACATTTAATTTAATACAGTTTAATACAGTTGTTAATATGTTTTATACAGGCAATTTACGGCTGTGTGGTTCACTTATCTTTTAGTCTACAAATGTATATTTGAAGACAAACATAGCGACTTGACGAGCAGTGTGTCAATATTTTGCCACTTATAAGCATTTTCGCCATGTAAAGAAATTTACGAAAAGGAAAAGCAGTACATTTTCTACATACCATATCAGTCAACTAGAAACCCTTCTGTGAGAGTCCATGCTGTCATCTAGTGGCAACACCACTTATAATCCGGAACGAATGTTTTTTATCCGGGAATGAATGTTTGCCCTTTCCAGGTTGCAACCGGAATTTATTTAAACACGGACATACATGGACAAGACAACTTCCGTCACAACCGGAAATAACCCTCAGATGTCAAAACAATCGGGTCATCAGAAACGACGTGTTGTCGTCCATTCCAATCAAATGTAATCGAAACCATTGACAGTGACACACTCGGTATGCTGACTAAAGCGGAGAAGAAGCTGTGGAAGTACGTCGAGGAGGGCAGCCTCTTCAAACTCAAGTCGTACTTGCGCAAACACCGGGACTTGAACGTGAACTTCTCCCAGGGCAAGAGGCAGAGGGGCCTGCTTCATCTTGCCTGCAGCCTGGGGGACGACGCCGTCGTGCGGCTGCTGCTCGAGCACGGAGCCGATGTGCTGCGGGCCGACAAGAAAGGAGACACGTCGCTACACGTCGCTGCTAATCGGGCTCTTAAACGTGGGAAAACAGGTGGGGTGCACATTAACAGGACCTAGTTTGCAAAAAGTCGAAATACGTCACTATATTTCTTCGCTTTTCTTACAGGAATGGCGCTTTTTACAGTTATATTGTACAAAAATAGATTACTGCACCTGTGTTTTTTAAATACAATGTCCCTATCAACGGGAGACTAATTCCCTATCATGGCCAACCCTACAATCCTAAACCAGTTAGATGGCATTGCACGGTATAATCAGACGTCCCCCATTACCACGTCAAAATGTCATACCTGTCAAATTCAGGCAACTGCTCCAACTGTGGTTCTAAATCAATTGAAGACTAGATGTATTAGATGAACTGAGTAAATACCAAATTTGTCGGCATGGAGTAAAACTCTAGCATTATTGCAATTCGGAGATGGATTAAGAGCTTGCTCTGTCCGCTCCATGCATCGGCCCGGTATTACAGTACCTCCGGGAACGGTGCTTTCGCACTGATCGCTGCATGGCTCTGTGGCTAGGACCTTGACTCGGCCTATTGGCTGAGAACAATTGTCTCGGCCCGTGGCTTTGTAGTGAATTATGAATTGACCGATAATGGATAATTGATAACGAATATAGAACAATAACCCTTACAAAATCCCCCCCCCCCCCCCTCTTATCAATCATTGCAATTCTCCTTATTAAGTATTGCTAAACTATTGCAAACTATTATTACAGACCATTATAGAATATAATTTACTTTTATTGTCATTCTTTGCACACAGAACGAAATGTCATGACACATTCTATTTATTTTATTTTTTTATGATTTTATTTTCAACACAAGGATACTGCTGGAAGTGTGAATTTCCCTACGGGGATGAATAAAGTATCTATCTATCTATCTATCTATCTATCTAAACCTTACAAACACTGGTTGGCACCTATTTGCTTACAGCAAGACAGACCACAGAGGCTAAAAATGTGTGTAAACAAGTTTATTTTATTTACCAAATAAACAACACAAACCATTCTTACAGCATCTTTCTTAGTTCTTTCCACACTTACAGTAAATATAGTGTTGCTTATTACACGTAGCAGTGCAGGATTTTGCAGACTTAATCCATTTTAAAAATAAATGCTTGATCAAGGATAACATTTGCTAGTTTATTGTGACAATACTAGCTCTACACAATGTCAAGTCATGTTTATTTATATAGCCTTTAATCACAAGGAGTCACAGATTATTGCAAACCATTATGACACCACCCCCTGATCTAAAACCGACATGAGGGCAAGGAAAAACTCAAAAACCTCAACATAACTTTGAAAAGGGACCGCACATGAGGTAATCCCTCTTCCAGGATGACCAGGCTGCAATTGGTGTTGCAATAACAAATAATACACAGATATTGTCAACTGTAAATATATGTCATTCATAAGGTATAGAATAGAAGTTTGTTTTAAGCATAGATTGAAACAGTTCCACTGAGGTTGCAGATCGAATCTCAGGGGGAAGCGCATTCCACAGAACCAGGGCCCGAATGGAGTACGCTCTCAAACCTGCGATTCTCTTCTTGGCTCTTGGGATCACTAGTAGACCAGCATTTTCAGAGCGACAGCTCTGGAACCGGATGATGTTGCTGCCTGCTACTAGTGACCGAAACGATACAATTTGGAGCCAAAATGGGCAAGACGAGATCGGTCTAACCAAAAAATTGTTTAAAATATCTTTTTATTCACGGACAAAATCGTTACACAGCATACACAATTCAAAATGTTCAAAGAATGTACTAAATACTGGGAAAACCTATACATTGACAGATATGAAATGTAAAATAAATAATGGATTGTTGTGTTTCTCCCTATAGCCTATGACGACCTGGTTGTCCCTCTCCGAAAGAGTTGCCCAGCTGCCATGGGCACCCCAAACAGGGCTGGCGTGACCCCACAGGACCTTCTTGATGGGTTAAAACATTCCGAGGTATCATCCAGTTCATGCTTAGTTGTAATAGATGTGTTACTAATGAGTTGAAAGCCCTTTAGAGCAGGGACAACACACAAATTTTCACTGAGGGCCACTTCAGTGTAATGAGGTTGCTCAAAGTAAATGTAGCAAAATTTATTTGAATGGTATGTCAACTAAATGTAACTACTGTTTAACGTAGCATAACTAACTTCAAACGTTACATTTGCTTGAACATGTCGTTACTTATATTTTATCAACTTCAACTATGTAAAATAAATATAACAAAATAACACAATTTGGGACATGTTTGGGATTTGTTTTTTTATTTCTGAATTCTACTCCTTGACATTGATAAAGCACTGCAGTGTAGTGGCACTCACCCATCACTTAGCGAGTATCATAGTCATCAGCCATTATAGTTGAAGCACTCTCGACTAATTTATTTTTAGAGGCATTGTAGGCTCTCAGGGGCTTCATAAAATGATGGCACGGCACATGTGTATAAAGTAGCCTGATCCTGCTAAAAGAGGAGTGACAAGCATCTTTAATGGTACGTGAGTTTCCCTTGTAAAGGACACATAATCGGTTTCTGCAAAGAAAAACTGCTAGGCCAGAAACAGCATTCAAATTCCTTACTTAAAATGAATGTGTTTTTTGTTTTTTTTTTAGTTCCAGCCTTGTGGACAAGGCACAAGTTACCAATCTCATGCTGACACAGAGAGAGACTGGATGGATAAACTCTTTAACGAATGCATGCATGAGATGTCTGATACCTACGGAGTTTACGAAGGTAAAGTATACATATTTTGCTCTTTTTCTGATCATTAATTACACGTACATATATGTACATATATTATATTGTTATTATGCATTATATATATATATGTATATTTATTATTATTATAATTATCTATTATTTATTAGGGCAGCACAGCGGAGCAGTGGTTAGCACGTGTGCGGCACAGTTCTGAGGTCATAAAATCGAACCTCCTGTGTGGAGTTTGCATGTTCTCCCCGTGCTTGCGTGGGTTTCCTCGGGGCACTCTGGTTTCCGCCCACATTCCGAAAACATGCATATTAGGTTAATTGACCGGTCCAAATTGTCCCTAGGTGTGAATGAGCGAGTGAATTGTCTGTCTCTGTGTGCCCTGCGATTGGCTGGCAACCAGTTCAGGGTGTCCCCTGCCCACTGCCCGGAGATGGCTGGGATGGGTTCTAGCACCCCCGCGGCCCTAATGAGGATAAGCCGTGCAGATAATGGTTGGATGGATGGATTATTTATTATTATTGTTTTATATTTTTTTTATAAACATGTTTTTAATGTAAGATTTATTGGATCATTGCATTTTTGGGATTGCACATTTTGTTTGTTATCTCTGTGTTTATAATGTCTATAATTTTGTTTTGTATATTTCGCATTTTATTTTTGCAATGTTTTTACTGCATACTGTATTTTCTTCTTCTAGCGGATATGGTTTTCTTTTGTGTTTTTTTTTTTTTTTAACTTTGTGTTTTATCTCTGTTATCAGTATTTCTACCAATTCAGTTTTCTTTTGGCCATTTTTCTCTATAGTATTTTTTTTTTAATTTACCTTTTTTATTTGATTTTCTATGTCCTTTATTCTGGCGGCATATCGGTTGATTGGTTAGCGCGCAGCCCCACGGGTCGAGGTCCGGGGTTCAAGTCTAGCTCCTGCAGCCTCCCTGTGCAGAGTTTGCATGTTCTCCCTGTGCTTGCTTGAATTTCCTCCAGGCACTAAGGTTTCCTCCCACATTCCCAAATAAAAACATGTATGTCAGGTTGATTGGCCATTCCAAATTATCCCTTGGTGTGAATGAGTGAGTGAATTGTCTGTCTCTTTATACCCTGCGATTGGCTGGGAACCAGTTCAGGGCGTCCCCTGCCCACTGCCCAAAGATAGCTGGGATGGATTTTGTTTATTTTCTGCAACTGATTTCCCTCTATACAGTATTGTATTGTTCTCGAATTGTGTATTTTTTAAAATTATTTTTGTAATTTCCTTTGTATTTTCCTTTGTCTGTGGTATTTTTCATATTTTCCTTCTTTGTCTCATCTTTTTGTTTTTTTAAACTAAATTCCTATTGTAATTGTGAATTTCCCTTAGGGGATGAATAAAGTATCTATCTATCTATCTAATCTATTTCGATATTCGACACCTCCCCCCCTAAAATATTCTAGTAAAAATGTTTGAAAAATATTTCACATGTTCTTTTCAGCTCCTCATTCTCCACAAACATTATAGTTATTGCTTTTTTGTGCTTTACAGCAGATGACTACCTCGCTGTTGACGATGACGAGGAGGACTACGGTGACTGGGCTGACCGCATCAGAAGAGAATATTTCACAAAGAAGCATGCGGAAGCTCAGAGAATGGCCTCTTCGTCGTCTAGCGGGAAGCGGAAGAGTAAGCGAACCGAAGAGGAGCAGAACTATAAAGACCTGCACGCCAGGTTGCAAAAGGAGCACGAGGAATATTTATTTCGCGCCGCCCGCAAAGAGGAGGAGACTCGGCAAGGCCGGAAGCGCCGCTACGAGCAGATGTGCGCGGCCACGTTTCACAGCGGCGAAACTAAGCTGCTGAGTTACAGCGACATCCCATGGCCGGCGCCGCGCGGCACTGTTCGGGAGATGGTGGACGTCATGCTGCACGGTGTGGACCGCAAGGACTCGACGAACCTCAGGAAGGCGCTTCACAAGCAGCAGGGGCTGTGGCACCCTGACAAATTCGCACAGAGGTGCGAAGCTCGGCTAGACGGGAAGGACAAGCGGCGCATCCTTGATACGGTGACCGCTCTATCTCAGGAACTCAACAGACTGGCGCAGAGCTTGAAGTCATGATGACATGTTATTCTTTTAGGGGAGCTTGGTTTGTTGTTTTATAGTTATCTAAAATATTCTGCTATTGACTAATTAGCCTGGAAATTGTCAGAGTACTGCCCTTTTTTATAATACTTTTTTTGAATACTCTTCATTTGAGCTGTTATCTGTGCAAATTTGTGGCGTTTTAGTGTTATTTAGGAAAAAACATAAAGATGAATTCATCGTACTCCAGCACATTCCTCGAAAGGGGGTAAATGATATCGCGCTGGACTGTTTTAATTGTAAAAGAAGCCTTATTAAACCAATGGGATTATCTTCAAATATCGTTGCAGTCATGTGAAAGAATGTACACATAACCAAAATTGATTTTGTTTGTTCATTTTGTTTAACAAATAGATAAAAGTATTTTTTTTCCTATATCTGTCAATATTAAACCAGTACTTGCCCCCAATTCCTTCTCGATTGCTATTAGCGCTGTTGGCGGTCTCTCTGAGAAGTTTTCATTTTGTCTTTTCAGCAGTTTTGGAGGGCCATGTGTTCCCATAGGTAGCACTGTTTTGATTTATGTTTAGTAATGATTGTCTTGGCGGTTTTTCTTTAAACTTTTCTCCTTGCACTACTCTCTGGTCTCCCGAAGTCCAAAATCAAGAGCCTTCAGCTGGTACTAAATGCTGCAGTGAGGCTTTTAACTAAGACAAGAAAGTCCCCCTATGTTATGGTCCGGAGCCATCGCTCTGAAAATGCTGGTCTACTAGTGATCCCAAGAGCCAAGAAGAGATCCGCAGGTTCGAGAGTGGTCTCCATTCGGGCCCCGGTGCTGTGGAATGCTCTTCCCCCTGAGATTCCATCTGCAACCTCAGTGGAAATGTTTAAATCTAAGCTTAAAACACACATTCTATAGCATATGAATAACCTATATTTTATGTTGACAATATCTGTGTATTATTTGCCCTCATGTAGGTTTTAGATCAGGGAATGGTGTCATAATAGTCTGTGGTTTGCAATAATCTGTGGCCTGGCAGCCCTTTGAGACTCTTTGTGATTAAGGGCTATACGAATAAACATGACTTGACTTGACTCCTTATTCTTAAATATTGCAGGCTTTGCTGCTGGTTGCTACCTGCAAACCGAGCTTGAAAGCTTGCTGCTGAACTGACTAGTGCGATGTGATATTTTGTGGCAAATATTTTTTAGGGTTCCTGTGGATTTTTGAAAAATCTTAAAAGGTACTGAATTAATTATCCTAAAGATAATTAGGTATTGGTTGGCATTTAAGTGTCTTAAATCAAATTTTTGAAGTCTTGAAAATGTAAACACATTAAGACTTGTATTTGTTTGAACTAAAAATATTTAGTAACATTTCGGTGAGGCTTGTCTTCCCTAAATATATGTTCTCCCTTTGTAAATTTTACAAAAGTGTATTTGTATGTTATGTTTTATGTAAAAGTTGTTGTTTTAAAGAGACTGTGTGTATTATTTGATGACCACTGACGTCGATGTATGGTGTAGTGCAGGGGTTATCAACCGAAAATGTTGGAAGGGCCATATTGGACAAAAACAAAAACCATGAAAACATACTGTGAGCTGCAAAATAATTGAAAGGTATTGTCCATCATCTGCTCCACTTATCCTCAGTTGGGTCGCAGGGGTGCTTGAGCCCCTCCCAGCCAGCTGTGGGCAGGGGACACAGAGACAGACAACTTTCTCACTCATTCACACCTAGGGACAATTTGGACTGGCCAATTAACCTGACATGCACTTTTTTGGAATGTGGGAGGAAACCCACACAAGCACGAGGAAAACATGCAAACTCTGCACAAGAAGGCTGGTAACTGGATTTGGACCCATGACCTCAGAGCTGTGCTGCGAATGCGTTAACCACTCAACCGCCTGGCATTAATTCTCTAATCATCTATTCAGCCACATTCAGCGCAAGCTTCCCTCCCAAATTTCAAGTTGGTTTGGCCCACCACCACTCTCCTGTTAAATGAACACAGAACAGCGCAAATGATATGAGGCAGGTACGATGGAGGGCAGAAAGGTGCAAGGTTGAGACAGAAAATCCAGGAAAAGAAAAACGCTTTAAAAGGACTGTTACCATAATTTCACTCCTCTTGCACTTTTTGTCCGTCATCTGTGTGTCCTCAGATGTGTGCTGTGTGTTTGCCGAATTGAGCAGTTCAATGCCTTCACCGGGTAGCTCCTCACACTCAAAATAAACTCGTAGTGTTTGTAATTTCGTCTTTTTTGGGGGGGAAACTGCCCTTTTGGCTCGGCCCACTAAAAAGAGCCCACTCTCGCAGCTCCTAAAAGCCTCTTCAGAGTGTTTCTTTTTTTTCTTTTTCTTCTTTTCATATTTTAAAAATTGTTATATAACATTATGCACAACATTGCTATTGGGGGACAAACAAAGCTAAAAAAATAAAGCTAAAAAATAAAAAAAAGACAATGAAACAACAGAAGAAAAAGTAAAATAAAGGCATAAAAAAGAAGATAAAAAGGAAACAATAATAAAGGAATTAAAAGGATGCAAAAGGCTAGAAGACTCAAAAGAATACAAGGAAAATGGGAAAAAGGAAGGAAAAAATGGAAAAATGCAAGAAAAAAATGAAAGAAAAAGCTTGGGGAAAAAAATTAAAAAGAAGAAAAAAGCAAATCTCTCATGGTATAAGTTCCTCGCAGATTCCTACCATGTCATTGGGCTTATATATAAGTTCCTGTTAAGCTTTTCCTGTACTCAGGTTGCAAGTGAGCAGAGCTTCTCTGCTAAAACTTGTGAAAACTAGGCTAAGACGGCTGGGAAGCTCACTGTCTTCATGGTGATGGACACTGAAAAGGAAATTCTCATCTCATAGACAATGACATTGTTAAAAATACAACTAAAGCGATACTCCAAAAGTTCTATTTTGGAAATACGACAAAAATACTATAGAAATAAAACTACAGTAGTACTTCACTACAGAAATACTACAGATGTATATCAAAAAGTCTACATTGTAAATACTACCAAATACAACATAAATAGTACCAAAATACAACAAAATAATAACAGAGTATTTTTACAAAAACACCGAAATCATAAAAGTACTGTAAGACTACAAAAATACTACAGACAAGCGACAAGAAAGTCTTCTATCGTAAAACAACAAAAATACTACCGAAATACTAAAGATTTACTTCTAAGAAACTACTGCAGAAATAGTACCAAAAATAGAGTAATACTACAAAAAAACTACTGAACTTCAACTGAAATTTGACTACAGGAATACTAAAAAAAAATACTTTTAAAAAAAGTGCAACTATTGTCACACTTGAAAACTAAATATCAAATGAAGTGTTTAAAACAGGGACGGACCTTATATAATTTTTTGCTATAATTGGTATTGTTCCAAAACCAATTTGATGAGAATAGTCTAGTTCAAAAGAACTAAACCATGTCAATGTCTGCATGTATATTTATTCCCAGATGAAAAAATTGGATCTTTTTCCAAGATCGGCCCCTTAGCCAAAACTTTTGAACCCGATGCGGCCCCCGACTCCAAATAGTTGCCCACCCCTGGATTAGAACATGGACTGAGTTCTAGTTGGTATGCTAATGATCATGTAATAAGGGGCCCAAAATCTAATATTGCTTAGGGCCCCATGAAGCCTCAGGTCAGCCCTGACCTATGCACAGTAGGGCTGTGCGCTAACCACCCAGCCTTACTTGTTCACTCTTTTAATCATAAGCCTGTCCTATTTGGATACTTGGTTCCCAAAACGCTTTACGTTTTATTTATAATGTTTTCCTTTATATTTGCTGCTCTTCATCCATATATATGACTCATTGTAATCCCGGGGTTTTGTACGGTGGTTGTGTTGTATACTAAGTTTATCATTGTTTATTTTTGGACTTTCATTTGTCTTTTATACATTTGTCAGAGAAATTAAAAAACAGCATTTTCCATAGTAAAAATGGACAAAGGAGATGATTCAATTGTTTGTTTGTTTGTACATGATTCAAATTGAATCGTTTCTCCGGCGCCGTCACGAATGGCAGCCACTCCAGCAGCTCCCGTGTTATTTTTCGATTGTTCTCAGTTATTTTCGATTGTTCTCAGCTTAGGGATGCTGCTGGAAAAGTGAATTTCCCTTCGGGGATGAATAAAGTATCTATCTATCTATCTATCTATCTATCTATCTATCTATCTATCTATCTAGATACAACTGACAGTGATAGAGCGGATGATTTTGTTGCCAGATTTGTCAACGGAATAGCATTTTGCTTAACGATAGGTACTAAATTAGAACATACAAATATCAAAGTGTGTCGGGTTCATGCAAGTGCTTTTGAATAAGGTTTTAATTGTAATATACGTCGATCTTAATGTGTAAATTATTTTAAATTATATTTTATAGGTTGCGACGAGGTGAGAGTGGGTAGGATACAGCATATTTGGCAACCCATCCCAGGCTCAATCCGTGTCAATTGGCGAGTCGCGACTGAAAGGCCGGAGCTCATTTTGAACCCATGACGTGCTCTTAACCTACTTCGAGCCGCTAGCTCATGCAAAAACGGAATTGTTGTCACTTTGCACCGGTTTCGTTTTTTTTTCATTCGACAGCGCTGCGCATTTCGCTTATTTCGAAGGCTTCGAGTGACAGGTGCAGAAAGGTAGCGAGGATGAAGCCCACCACGGCGCTCAAGGGAAGCTTTTGTCTTCCTTTCCATCCCATTTTGTCTTTTTAACAGTCACCAGATCCGGGAGGCAAAACACGACGGAACCGCCGAGGTTTGCTGCAGCATGAGGATAAAATCGATTCCTAATTAATCCTCGTGCTAATTGGCTAAGGACTTTGACACTGCGTGATGGCCCACGCGTGCTGATGTGAGGTTGTTGTTAAAGGCGCGATCGTTACAAGATGGTGTTTCGCAGCGAGGAGATGTGCTTGGCCCAGTTGTTCCTGCAATCCGGTTCCGAGTACGACTGCATCAGTGAGCTCGGTGAACTGGGCCTGGTCGAGTTTCGAGATGTAAGTACAGTAGTCCTAACAACAGAACGTAGTTTTGGTCATTTCTGCCGGCTTCCTATCGTTTATAGACCGTGCATTCGCTCGGTGGGTTGGGGTTTTTATAAATTAATGCATTTAAAAGAATATTGGTATGAATTTTGGAAAATAATTTGTGTTGTAGACTTACTCTAACTATCAAAGCATCCATTATCTGCACTGCTTATCCTCAGTAGGGTCGCAGGGTTGCTGGAGCCCTTCCCAGCTTTTTTTTCAGGCAGTGGGCCAGCCAGTCGCAGAGACCGACAACTCACTTGTTCATTCAAACCTAGGGACAATTTTGGACCAAGTCAAGTCATGGCACTTAATCACAAGGAGTCTTAAAGAGCCACACAGACCACATATTATTGCAAACTACAGACTATTATTACACCCGCCAATAAACCCGAGATGCATGTTTTGGAATGTGGGAGGGAACCAGAGTGCCCAGAGGAAACTCACACAAGCACGTGGAGAACATGCAAACTCTGCACAAGAAGGGTGGTAACTGGATTTAAACCCATGACCTTATAACTGTGCTGTTAACCACTCGGCTACCATCACGCCCCTTACTCTAACTACAGTATTTGGAACAAAAAATACATGACCTGAAAAGAATTGTAGGCACATGTGTAGTTTTACCAACGGGGGAGGGGACGTGTCCCCACCAATATCAAGCAATATGATCCGTTTTTATTGGGAAGAAATTTGATATAGATGAAAATATATTTACCTATGTACAGTCTCAGTAATTTGAAATCAAAATTGCATTTTCCTTCCCAACAGATTGTTTGGATAAACACTAAACTCTGAAGTATGAAGTAGCTTCACTACACACATTTTCATTTGGCTACTTAAAACCTCAAAATCTTCCTAAGTAAAGCAGAAGACTCTGCAACTTTGTTGATGTCAATGTCATTGTCTATATTCATGAGAATTTCCTTTTCAGTGTTGGTCAGCATGAAGGCCTGCAAAAGGTCCTGAGATAGAGAGCTTCTTAGCCTAGTTTTCACACATTTTAAAGCAGAGAAGCTCCGCTCACATGCAACCTGAGTACAGGAAAGGATCAACAGGAAACTTATCCTTACCTTGTCATTGGGCTGGCATATTTGTGCGGTTATATTGTCAGAGGACCTGCTTTTTTCTTCTTTTTCATTTTTTTTCTTCTTTTATTTTCTTTTGTTTCTTTTTTACCAAGCTTTCATTCTTATTTTTTCTAGCATCCTTTTTTTTCCCCTTGTAGTCGTTTGATTTTTTTGAGCCTTTTAATACTTTTTTCTTTTTTTTTTATTACTTCTCCTTTTTTTCTCTCAAAAATAATTTTGTGCACAATAAAAGCAACAAAAACGATCTGAAGACACCAAAGACACACAGATGACAGGCAAAAGTGCAAGAGGAGTAAAATGAATGATAACATTCCTTCTTTTAACGAGCTTCTATTTCTTTTCCTGGGTTTTCTGGCACCTTTTTGCCCTCCATCGAACCTGACTTGCATCAATCGCGCTACAAACCTAAAACTGCACTTGTGTTATTTGCATATTCCGCTCTAAAATCAATCCATGCTGAGTGTGCTATTCTCTGACCTCATCCCCACTGATCAACCATGTCTTCTGCTCCACATTCAGCTCAATCCAAGTGTCAGCTCTTTCCAGCGGCGCTTCGTCAGCGAGATCAAAAGATGCGAGGAGATGGAGAGGATTCTGGGTAATAGCAGCACCTGAGGGAAATGGTTCATGTCCAAAATATGCGAAACACTTCAGATTGTATGTTGCCACCAGGGTATCTTCTGAGAGAGATCCAAAAAGCTAAGATAGCCATTCCAGAGGAGGATGAGAGTCCGCTTGCGCCTCCTCCAAGACAAGTTCTGGAGATCATGGTAAGAGATGAATGACCGCTGAAATTTTTTCTTGTAAAATTCTTAACAGTTGTCTTGATATTTTCAGGAGCAGCTTCAGAGGCTGGAGATGGAGCTTAGTGAGGTGGCAAAGAACAAAGAAAAGCTGCGCAGGAACCTCCTGGAGCTCATCGAGTACACGCACATGCTAAAGATCACACACAGCTTCATGCACAGCCGCTCCAGAGTCAGTGTCTTGCTACTTGTTTGTGGCCTGAATGTTTTTTACTCTGAATCTATATCGGAGGTGTCCAAACATATTCCCGTAAGGAACTTATTTATTTACATATCATGAGCCCCATTTAGAGGGAGCTGACTACGGGTGCCCAAAAAACCTTGTTAAACGCACGGCAAGGGGAACCTTTTTTTACCCAAAGAGCCATGAAAGAAAACATATTTTGATTTATTTATTTATTTTTAGGAAATAACTACACCATATGATTTAAGACAAAATCAACTGAACCCGGTCTCCAGACAAAAGCTTATTCTTCAGCACACAAATTGTCTCCCTCCAGTATTAAATTAAGAGTGTCGGACTCCTTTTGACTGCCATTTTGTCCTAAATAATGGCTTCAAAACCAGGTGCAAGCAAAGTTATTTTGTAAAAATGTCACAAAATATTGCAAACAAGGATACCAAAGTATTTACTTTCAGTGCAGACGGCGCTGGGCAAGGAGTGCGCGCGCCCTGTGTATAGCTCTGTCCATTCCTACCCCTCACCCAATCAAATTGCTCTTGGTGCTTTCCTTGAGCCCCTTGGTAAAACGTTTGTTTTGGGTTTAAGTTTGTTCTTTGGTTTTTCATCATTGACCGTCTCAACCATGAAGATGGATTGTTTAATGAGATTCCATATAAAGGATTGTTTAGCGATTTACAGCCCCAACAGTGTCTGTTGGTGTGACACCTTGACTAAATTGTAGTTGAAATTGTGTCCCATATATATTTTTGACCATGCCCTTTATCTAGCGGTGCCGTCTTGGCTTCTCATGTGTGACAATCGGCTTCATATGTTAATGTATTAAATGACCGCACAATTTCTATTTTGTCTCCAAGCCAAATGCACTCATGAAAACAGCCATAGGTTCCCGACCCCTGTGCTGGGGGAAAATGAGAAGAAAAGTAGTGCAGTTTTGTCACTTTGAGTCTTCGTAGTTTGTAATTTTGGCACTCGTTTTTAGTTGTACAACACAATACAGCAACATCTAATGGTCAAATAATTCACACTGTCCCTTATAAGGTGTTTTTCTACTTAATGATACAATACATTCAGTGAGTAAACTGTTTTAATGTAGCAGATAAGTAGAATAGTTTAAAAGAATATCCCTCAGTGAAAGAAGATACTACTTTTTACTGCACAATCTTGCTCCATTTTTCTGCAAGAAATTGAGCAATTTCAGTGTTTCCTGCAGGCCTCTAAAATATGCCTAGTGGATCGCAAATGGCCCCTGAGCAGTAGTTTGAACAACATGAATCTATATTGTTCTGTAATCACATCCAACTTTAACTGGCTAGCCTAATAAATAGCCATTGATGAATACAAATGTTGTCCCTTTTTTAAAATCAGCATGAGGCTCTTGGTCCCCAGTATGAAGAATTCCCCACCATGGACACAGATTCGGTGTCAGGCTACACTGGCATGCAGAGACTCGGAGCCAAGCTTGGGTGAGTTTGTTTTTGTGTATATTTTTGACAAGCTTAACTCAATATATGTGTTTTGTTTATAGATTTATATCTGGCCTGATCCAACGGGTCAAAGTGGAGGCCTTTGAGCGCATGTTATGGCGAGTTTGCAAGGGCTACACCATCCTAAGCTACGCTGAAGTGGATGAGAACCTAGCTGACCTCGACACGGTAAGCCAAGGACTAATTACTTTATTTTCCAGAGTGCTTGAAAGCGCACAGATTAGCTTTTATGTATCTTGTGCCAGTTAACAACCAATCATAATTACACGGACACCAGCTTTTTCTGGCCTTTATCTTAATCTAAAAACATAAAAGTTGGGTTTACTAGAAGTGCTAGATTTTACACATGGACAAATAACACATACCAGAAGATTTTCAAATGAATATTTGCCGATTGTGGATATGCAGTTGGATTTTAATTTTAAGTTGTACTATCACAAGTCACCATTAGATGGCACACTTTTCTCAGTTGTGCTCACATTGGGTCTTTTTTGCATTGTACACGAGTAGTCTTCACCAACCTAAATATATTAGTGAATTATATAAAGGAAAAACAAAATACCTCAATAATACGTGGTGCCAAATTCATATTATAACTTTGAATACGTTTAGTTGAAACTAATGTGAAACTGTTAAAACAAAGTTTTTGTTTATCATTAGTTTGTGATATTTTTGGTTTTAAGCAAAGATTCTTAAATGCATAATTGAAAGTTAGTGTATGTTTGATAGCACTTTCTCCAAGACTGCAGCCGTTTAGTAGTCATTGTTACCGACAACATATACTGACACCTAGTACTGTACATTAAATTCCTTCCCTCACAAAGCCCCCCCAAAATTATTCCTAAAACTGACCATTCAAACAATATATTTTAAATTCCAACTTTTCATTTAA
Organism: Urocampus carinirostris; assembly: GCF_059441175.1. Classification (NCBI taxonomy): domain Eukaryota; kingdom Metazoa; phylum Chordata; class Actinopteri; order Syngnathiformes; family Syngnathidae; genus Urocampus; species Urocampus carinirostris. The sequence goes on along the minus strand of NC_142364.1, from coordinate 19,487,590 downwards.
AGCCCTAGTGTGTAATACTTGACCACTTGATGGCACTGTTATCTATAGCAAATGAAAACCAGTGCCACAGAGAGCAACAACACGGCAGACAAAATTAGCGGCGACTTAAGGGATTCCACTAATGTAAAAGAAATACAAATTTCTCTTCCTATTCGTGTATTTTTGCCTAGTATTCAAACCAATGGTTTGTTTCTTTTACTGAGTTAGTTATTTTGTACCACTAGGAGACACTAATTATTACACACTGTCCCTTTAAAATGTTATGGAATAATGTTTTTTTTTCCCCCATTTAATTTTAACTATTAATTTCTTATAAAGAGCTCAGAGTCCCTGATCTGTGAATGTTTCTCATAGAATAATTTCCCTCTTTTATTTCATTTTGTGTTCTGTAATTCTGGTCTCCAGCAGACTTAAAATTACTCATCCATGTTGTAATACCAATGAATTTTTGTTGTCTGGATTTGAAACATATACAATTATAAAAATGTGTTCAGTTATTATAATCCACTTTGTAATGGGTAATGATTCCTTTTGGTTCTCGTAGGGTGAGATAAGCAAAAACGTTGTGTTTCTCATCTCCTTCTGGGGCGACCAGATTGGACAAAAGGTTCAAAAAATCTGCGATTGGTAAGTTCCGGATCACACTAACATCCGAGATTTTGGTCACTAATTGGTTCCTCCTCACTGATCTCCTCAGTTACCACTGCCATCTTTATCCTCACCCCGAAAATGATGAAGAGAGGGCGGACATGTTGGACAACTTGCGCACTCGTATCCAGGACCTCAACAATGTAAGGCTGCTTAGACAAGTCCTGATAGTTCAAGATGGAACACAATGAGAAAGAGAAGGTCTTGTTCTTGCAGGTTTTGCATCGTACAGAGGACTACTTGAAGCAGGTTCTGCAGAGAGCTGCCGAGTCGGCGTACGCTTGGGTCGTGCAAGTCAAAAAGATGAAGGCCATTTACCACATCCTCAACCTGTGTAGTTTCGATGTCACCAACAAGTGTTTGATCGCCGAGGTGTGGTGTCCTGTCAGTGACTTGGCCAACCTAAGGGCTGCGCTGGAGGAAGGCTCGGTAAGGACGCTAGACCATCCATCCATTATCTGCACCGCTTATCCTCAGTAGGGTCGCGGGGTGCTGGAGCCCATCTCAGCTACCTTCGGGCAGTGGGCTGGGGACACCCTAAACTGGTTGCCAGCCAGTCAGAAACAACTCACTAAGGACAATTTGAACCGGCCAATTAACCTGACATGCATGTTTTTTGGAATGTGGGAGGAAACCGGAGTGCCCGTAGGAAACCCACGCAAGCACGGGAAGAACATGCAAACTCCACACAGGAAGGTTTGATCTCATGACCTCAGAACTGTGCCGCGGACACACTAACCACTCAGCCCCCATGCTGCCCTACGCTAGATCACAACATTTCTATATTCTAGAGTTTTTTTTTTACTCAATAGACCTTTGTTAGAGCTGAGGTGTTGCTCATATTTCGGTTTGAAAAGGTTAAAATTAGAATTGTCTCCATTGTCATTGATGAATTAATAATAACAAACGTTGTGACCATTGTTAACAACTATATTAGACATGGCACTCTAGGATGAATGGGTAATAAAAGAGAAAAAAAGGAAAAAATTCAGGATGAATTAGCAAATATATTTACAAGTTAGTGCTCCGAGACTTATAATTGCATCACAATAATAGGGCAATGAAAAATGGGTGTAGTTACAATTAACAGCAACATAATTCCCTATAAGTTATAAGATATGAATACCCATTTTCTGTACACAGGCAATATATTTTTTTTCAGTCTTGTGCGTTTATTTAGGGTGGTGATGGCCCTGGAAGAGAAACTGTCTTTGAGCCTGTTAGTCCTTGTTTTAGGGGGACCAGTAGCGCCTACCGAAGGCTAGCAGGTCAAAGATGTGGTGGCCAGGGTGTGAAGAGTCCCTTATAATGTTGTTGGCTCTGCTGCGTTATCACAAGCCGGCAATGTACTCCAGACTGGGCAGAGAGCAGCCAATGATTTTCTGTGCCGTGTTGGCGATACTTTTAAATGCTGGATGAATAATTTCCTTTGACAAAAATTTTACATTACGTTTTCCAAATTAATTTCTATGTTTAGCTGCTAAGACGTATTGTCCTATTTTGGCCTTTCTGATGTTTTGGGTGTTTAATCAAAGACAAATCACTTCCAATGAATTACTAGGAAATTTTTAAAAGTTTCAAAACACAAAGTAGTCATTTTTTTAGTTACGGAAAATTGGAGGGAAAGAATTACTCCACAAAGTTGTATAAAATGTCAATTTGGAGCTCAGGGATACCGGTTATAAAACATATTTATTGATAAACAGTAAACCGGATGGGCAGCACGGCGGCGCAGTGGTTAGCGCGTGTGCGGCACAGTTCTGAAGTTGTGGGAACCTCTTGCATGGGTTCAAATCCAGCTACTGGCCTTACTGTGCGGAGTTTGTATGTTCTCCCCGTGCTTGCGTGGGTTTCCTCCGGGCACTCTGGTTTCCTCCCACATTCCAAAGACATGCATTTCAGGTGAATTGGCCGGTCCAAGTTGTCCCTAGGTGTGACTGAGCGAGTGAGTTGTCTGTCCCCGTGTGCGTCTGCGATTGGCTGGCAACCAGTTCAGGGTGTCCCCTGCCGACTGCCCGGAGATGGTCGGGATGGGCTCCAGCCCCCCGCGACCCTAATAAGGATAAGCGGTACAGCTGATGAGATGAGTAAACCGGATGTTTTATAAATGTTTTTTAGAGTTTAGACACAATAACATGAATAGATTACATTTTTGTGTTGATAATTCGGAACCACCAGGTGACGCTAGAGACCAATTTCTGATTTAACAATTGTCACCAATATCTAGATCTACTATTTTAGGCAGTATTCAGCAAGTTTTTAAGCAGATGCAAATGTGGTCACACATTCCCATTTTAATTAACAAATACTGTATATACAGCGTATATTGTTTTGTTGAAATCAGAACATGGCTTTAATTTTTCGTAAATGCCATTAAAATTCAAAGTACAAGAGCGATAAGTGTAATAATATTTATATTCTTTCCAAAAGCGAAAGGGTGACGCCACTGTTCCGTCATTTGTGAACCGAATCCCGAGCGCCGACACCCCTCCCACTTTGGTACGGACCAACAAGTTCACATGTGGTTTCCAAAGTATCGTGGAGGCCTACGGAGTGGGGGACTATCGTGAGGTGAGCCCAGGTAAGGATTTCAAGGTTTCCTTTTAATACGTTTTTATGATATACAGTGGCCCCTCTACACACGAGCTACTCTAGTTACGAGAAATTTGACATACGAGATGTCTTTCGTGCGAAAATCTTGCCCTTACTTCTCCACCACTACAAATACATCTTAGTGAGCAACAGTCAACTTACTCCCTGGTAAGTGCTCATAATAAACTCCCGTCTTATTTTGTTAATATCCCATTTTTATGTTGAATTACTATTTGAATGTGTTTTTAGTGATCAGGAGATGTGTTTTATGGCAGTGTCTGAAATAACTTCTGCCCGGGCATGCATCTTTTACGTCGGGCGTACAACTTACAAAACGTCTCCGCCCGGGTGGCCGACAACTTTTTCAAGGGGGGAAGAAAAAAATCTTTCTTTTTTTTTTCTTTTTTTTTCCAAAATCAAATCAAATGTTTGCTTTATTCCGATTCTAAAATCTTCGGTCTGGGAATTTCGGTTCGTTTTGCAAATTGCAATCTCGGCAGCCAATCAGCCTGCATCGAATAACTTTGGCTTCCGGACTTTCCTGCGCGTTATAAAGCTGTGCATTTGCATATCATTTTCGAAAGTAGACTCAGAGAGAACACAAGAAAAATGGATAAGTGGTTAGGAATCGAGCCAAAACCTCAGCCCCAGAAGAAAGATTCAAAAGAAGCTAACAAAATTTATGACGCTACAAAACGTAAACGTACATTAAAAGCATCGTGGAAAGAGGAGTTCATGTGGCTTGGAGCAGACAACGCAACGCAAACATTGCATGAATGAAGATGAGTAAATACAGATGGAAAACAGTGATGTCATATGCATACAATGAATGTTCTAAGTAGATTTATAGTAGACTTAATTTAAAAGTGTTGTTCTGTTATATATTCTGATTATCAACCCTTAATACTTTGCAACAACGGGTTTTTTTGCGATTAGTCGTCTTATTGCATTTCAAGTTGGGAAAAATTGGGCAGGCAACTTTATGGCTGGGCAGGCAACCTTTCAGAGTTGTCTGCCCTGGTGTCCGGTAACTTTTCGTCATGAGTTTCAGACACTGGAGACTCGGAACAGATGAATTGGTTTTCAATTATTTGTAATCGTTGGAGATAAGAGAAAATCTAGATATGAGCTCGATCTGGTACCGAATTAATCTAGTATCTAGATGGGCCGCTGTATTTATAAAGTTAAAGTTATTGTATATTTTTCTTCCCCTTGTGCACCAAATTATTTAAGAAGCCCCGAGTAAATTGATATGGTGTATTATGTAGAGCACAAGTAAAAAAAATCTCACTCCACCTCTTCCTTACTCGCAGCGCCCTACACCATCATCACATTCCCCTTCCTGTTTGCCGTCATGTTCGGCGACCTGGGCCACGGCGCAGTGATGTTCTTCTTTGCGCTGTGGATGGTGCTAACAGAAGAAAAGCAGAGGCGGAAACGCTCCAATAATGAGGTGAGTAGTTAAAGCTTTTATGTTTTAGTCAATCCCTACTAAAAGGCGTTGACCCACAGATATGGGCAACCTTCTTCAACGGGCGCTACATCATCCTGATGATGGGGCTGTTCTCCGTCTACACGGGCCTAATTTACAACGACTGCTTCTCGAAATCGCTCAACATATTTGGCTCAGGCTGGAGCGTCAAGGCCATGTTCACCAGTCAACAATGGACGTATGTTTCTCACCGGGGGCAGGGAAATTTCTGTGTAAATGGAACATTGTAGATATGAATGTCAATGGCAGGGAACAGCTTGGCCTTTCACTACCTTACCGACCTTACCGCATTATCTGTTATCTATCTATCTATCTAGCTAGCTAGCTATCTTGGTCATATAACTCAAGAGAGGCGACCGACAGCAAGACAAACACATTAACAAAGAAATAAAAGCGAAAAAATAGCCAAAAAACACACATAAAATGTTTTGGACCATGGCCAACCAATTGCCCAAACACCTAAACAAGTTAGGCACCTCGGCATCTAAGTTGGTCATGCTTTCATCCCTCCAGATGAAACAGGACACAAGAACCACAGGGAAATTCTCGGTTATAAATTGGTTTTAATTTTATCGCTTGAATATGTTTGTTTAATTGTATAGTTTATCATGGTTTTTGTATTGTGTTTTTTGTTTTCCCCATATTTGTGTGTGATTTTGGCCTAATGTTACTGGCCCACTTTTTATATTACAGGAACAAAACTCTTCAAAGCAACACTTTGCTCACACTAGATCCTAACGTTAGCGGAGTGTTCAAGGGCCCGTACCCATTTGGCATCGACCCGGTAGGTAAACTCGTCAAGTTATCACTCGTTTGTTTCAGTGAAACGTTCCGGTTGATTTTATTTGTTTATTTTTTAATCTTTCAGATATGGAGCATGGCAGTGAACCGACTGTCTTTCCTCAATTCATACAAAATGAAGATGTCCGTGGTCATTGGGGTTATCCACATGAGTTTTGGTGTGGTTCTGAGTGTCTTCAATCACTTGTGAGTCATTCAGTTAGATCAACAGTGACTTAAAAAAAGAAGTTGGCTAAAACATCAAAATGTTCTTACTGTTTGTTCTCTTTAGGCACTTCCAGCAGAAGTATGACGTCTATCTACTGTTTCTGCCCGAGTTACTCTTCCTTCTTTGCCTCTTCGGCTACCTGGTCTTCATGATTGTCTACAAGTGGTTGGCCTTTTCGGTCCGGGACTCCAGTCGGGCTCCTAGCATCCTCATCCACTTTATCAACATGTTCGTCATGCAGGGCAAAGATGTCGCTCCTCTGTACCCGGGACAGGTAACTGACTGCACCATGTTGGATTTTCAACCTCATTTGTTTGCCATTTTAACTAGGCCACTGTTTTTTAAAGGAAATGTCTGTAACTTCTAAATATTCTACTTGTTGACTCCATCCCCTGGCTAAAATTATCATCATTGCAGCCTCTGTCAAGATCCTTTTGTTAGGCATGCAAGTGTAAAATTCTTAGACGCGCTCAATTGACCTTTTCCTTTTTCATCTTTTTGGGGGTTTGGGTTGGCATTTTGATTTTATTTGAAATATTCCTTTTCTTACTTTCACCATTTTCATCCTAAAATAAAAGAAGACCGCCAGCTCGTGAGTGAAATCACTCTCCAACCACCCCTGCTTCCTTTTCTCCAGCTTAATGCGCTTCTTGGCCGGTACATGTAGGGTAAAAGTAAGATAAAAGTAGATCGGCGTGGTGGGAAAAAACATATAAAGGCTCTTTGATCTCGGTTGGGTAATGTTAACACATACTTGATAGGGCAATTATTTAATTTTAATCTTTTTAAGGACACTTCAAACTACGCACCCCACCTTTAAAGTCATTATAAAAGACCTTTTTTTAATTAGGCACAGAACATATAGTGTTCCTCATGCAGATATGTTGCAAAATATTATTGTTTCGTTCGTGATGTTCTATTAAACATTATGATGAAATCTGCAGAAATGTAAGGGGTGTAATCACTTTTGTGACATACTGTAACATTGTTTAGATAGCTACCCGTTAGCTTAGGCTTTCAGTTTTGTTTTGTCCAGGTTAGACCCATTAGCAGTCTGCTAGCCTGCCGTGATCAATTGGTATATTTATGACTGCACTCGTGCTTGTTGCCTTACTGTTTTTTTGTTGTTTGCTCCAGGTTATCCTGGCTGCTTACTGCATGCCTTTGGTCAGCTGGCCTCCAATTTTTCTTCTGATCGGTCCCTGTTAGCACTTTTTATCAGCTGGCTAGCCTGCTGTGTCCCGGCTGGTTTAGCCCCTAATAGTGCTCTGTATTATTTTGGCCAGTTCGCCCATTTCGGCTGCTCGCCACTTGTAACGTTGCTGCACCCATCTGCGACGGATCGCCTAGGCATTCTCCACAAAAACTACCAAAACTTTGCTCTAAACACTTAAAACCTCTTCTACTAATTAACAATTAAAACAATATGGTGACTGGCTTGCTAGGGTGCTGGTGTTCTTCACATGACGTCACAGCTCAGGAAGTCAAAGACTGTCTTCAAAATGTATTATCTTGGAACATAATTTGAACATACAAATGAAATGTATATATATTAAGCAAAAGCGTACTATTTTCTCACATTTAGTATGTTTTTATGTTTTCGCGTTTTTTTTGAAGGGGCGTCACTTTTTGCGGGTTTTTTCGGCGGAACGTCAGCGGACGCGGGACAAGGCGGCCGGCTGTATGGGACGGGACGGAGTGGTAGGGGGGTGGGGGGGGCTGGCGGGGGTCAGTTTCAGGCCGCGCGACGGAGCGAGTTCGGCGGACACGGCGCGACGCGAGAAAAGGCGGCGGGCGTGATCGGGCTACCCCCGTAACTGGGGGGAGCCCGCTCGTCCGACGACCCCAGTAGCGCGGCGCGACGACAGGCGGCCGTCCGCGCGCGGCGGGCAAAAGGCAGCGGACGTGCGCGAGACCCCCGTAACTGTGTCGGTGTCGTGCGTATCGCGCCCGAAAGTACCCGCGCCGCGTGTTAGGGGCTCGCTTGCGGGAGCAACCAAACGGCACCCGTGGTGCGGCGCAAGTATGAACCCTGTCGTGAATTTTTTCTCCGATCGTCCCGGGCGGACGTAAAATCACCCAGCTGTACGACTCTTAGCGGTGGATCACTCGGCTCGTGCGTCGATGAAGAACGCAGCTAGATACGAGAAGTAATGTGATTTGCAGCTGCGATTGGCTGGCAACCAGTTCAGGGTGTCCTCTGCCCACTGCCCGGAGATGGCTGGGATGGGCTCCAGCCCCCCCGTGACCCTAATAAGGATAAGCGGTGCAGATGATGAGATGAGTTAAAAAAAAAATTTTTTTTTGAAGGGCCGTCGCTACTTTGCAGATTTTCACTTTTAGCGGGTGGTTTTGGTCCCCATTAATAGGGTCTAAAAAAATAATAATTAAAAAAAAAAAAAAAACAAGGTCCAAGGTTTTACTGTATTATTCTTATATTTGTTTGCATTCAAAATATATTTTTCTTTCCTAGATCGGGCTGCAGATTTTCTTGCTTGCAATTGCCATGCTGTGTGCCCCGATACTGTTGCTAGGAAAACCGCTATTCCTGTACTGGCTGCATCGTGGAGGCAAAGGCCTACGTAGGCGGAGAGTAAGTCACCAAATCGCCAAATTCACAGCAGTAGTTGAGATATATACATTTACCCTTAATTTACAACTTCCTGAGCACCCCTGCAAACATAGACCCTGGAAGACACTGTCAAAATGTACTCAATACATATGTATAGGAATGTATATAGTATGACACCTTGTCACTGCCTCCGACTTTGTTTAAAAGCAGCCAAATTAAAACACAATTATTTTTCCAAATCACCTGCTTGTGTAAGGGCTATGAGAGGGTGAGGCGCGCAAGTGAGGACGACAGTTCAGCAGTTCCAACTTATGATGACGACGAAGAGGAAGGACTTGATGAGATGACCCAGAGGGACCTTCGACCCAGACAGGTGAGAAATACTACTTACAGTTTTGACAAATTAGTGTGCTTCATTGCACTATTTTGAATGATTTTATCAGTGTTCTTACAGCTGCAGTGTAAATGGCTATTTGCACGTTATTTGAGTACAGTTGGATACTAAGGCAAACTATAATAAATGTTCAGCACCCCTTCGAGGATAAACGTTGCAGAAAATAGATGGACGGATGAAATGAAATAATGAGATTTAACATTATTATTTTTATTCTGTCTGTTAAAGCTGTGAGATTCATAAAGATGATCAAGTACATTTACATCCTATATACTTGTGCAGTTACTGACCATTTTTATTATCAAGGGGTTATGATCAACCTTACTTAAAATATTTTGTACGTGTTTTCCAATGTTGGGTGAAAAATATTAAACACCTGTAGTTGTTTTTTGTGTTTTTTTTCCTTTCAATTAACATGTCTGTCTTTTGTGATGAATGTTTTCACTTCAACTCATTAACCCTTATTGAACAAGTTGGTTTCTTTTATAATTCGTGTACTAAGCATTTAGTAATTTAGTTTTTTTTTTTAGTTTTTCCTATATTTTGACTATTAATATTATTTAGTTTGAATATAAAAGGAATTTTCAAAACTGAATTACATGATTAACACAAATCCCATTTACTAAACATTTTGTTAATTGCATTAGATTTACAAATATTTTGACTAATGTAGTTTAAATAATATGTTATTTTCAAGACTGAATTATGTAATTAATAAGAATGCCTTATACTTGTTATACTAAACATCATATTTATTCGTATTCACTCCATTATAATTGAAAAAATTAAAAATATTTGATAACTTTGTTTCCTGAAAATTACAATATACAGTATTGAGTGATTGAGTACCAGTATTAATGTTGCAGAAAGTAAAAATACAGAAAGAAATATAAAATGCCAGATTTTGTTTGCCAAAATTATTGGCGGGAATTGTCTAAATAAGACTAGTATAAGTTCGGTCTCATACATTCCAAAATGAAAGGGGTGAGTTTTGGTATTTGGAAAATCCAATTTGGCCCTCAACCTATCCTTTGTGCTCTAGTTTGACTTTGCTGACGTACTCCTGCACCAGTCCATCCATACCATCGAGTATTGCTTGGGTTGCATCTCCAACACCGCGTCGTATCTGCGACTCTGGGCCCTCAGCTTGGCGCACGCGCGTAAGTGGAGTACAATTAAAACTGAAAAAAGTACTCGCATATAAGGCTGTTTTTATATTGTTTGCTTACAGAGCTATCAGAAGTTCTATGGGACATGGTGATGCGTCTTGGCCTAAGGCTCACAACCAGAGTGGGGGTGGTGTTTTTAGTGCCTGTTTTTGGCGTCTTCGCGCTGCTCACCGTCTCCATCTTGCTGGTCATGGAGGGTTTGTCGGCTTTCCTCCACGCGCTTCGCCTACATTGGTGAGCTCGCGTCATTTCGTACACTACTACATGCTCAAACAAACTGATGTAAATCTAATACCCAGAACATGTAGTGTTTCAGTGCACCATGGGGAAAATGGCTTCTCTGGTGCCATTTAGTTGCTCATTACATTATGTTGCGAACTGGGATTTGATAACCCCTTCATAATAAAACATAGCTAAACATGTGAAATGAAGAAAAGGATTGTATTTTATACAAAGGATAAAAATTACAGCTTTGTGTTATGTTTTTTTTCAGGGTGGAATTTCAGAACAAGTTCTACCACGGGGCTGGTGTCAAATTTATACCCTTCGACTTCTCGCTGCTGCCCTCTGTTTTTGAGCAAGACGGTCTTCTCTGAATCTCTATATAAGGAAGTGGAAGTTTGCCTTTTTAACCGGCAAGAATGCTGCATACACGGGGACATTTCTCACTGTGAAAATGACACCGAACCTTTTGTAGCAACCTTCTCCTCCCCAATGCGATGATTTGCAAAAAAAACTACCTGCGCTGCTGACTGCCTTATTCCTCCACCAAGCTAAACTCACTGGTTTTACATTTGTTAAAGATTTTTAAATCGTTACCGTAAAACTCTCCCTGGCAAACCAATGAGTTCAAAGATAGATTGTGCTGTGTGTGATCTACTCTGAGTTGATTCAGAAAATATACAGCACAAGGTATAGTAACCATTTTCCTGGATTACAACAAAGTGCCATAAATACATTGTTGAAAAGATAGTAAAGAAGCACTTTTCCGATATGATTGTATAAACATGTTCCCTGTTTGATTGTGACGATGCCAAATGCAAACAATGTGATGGCTGTTTGTTATTCATCAAGTTAAATGTAACCTTCCCTGTAATATACAGGAAAACGATGCAACCACTGCTTATTGTATATGTTATGGTTAGCCCTGCTATTTCTTTAACCAGCTGTCCAAAAGTTGATATTTTTGCCAATTTGACGTGTTAAATAAAGCTTTCATAACTGGCAAGCAAATACACTGCTCTGTGAATCATTTTGCATTATCATAGCAGTTTTGGACTTTTTGCGAAATTTCACTTATGTTTCTTATTGATATTGAATATATATTTGTCCATTGCTGCAATGTCATCTGGAAGATGATTACCTCACTTGTTTGGGACCCTTTCTCAAGGTTGCTTGATTTTCCTCATGCTTTTTTTTTTCCTACCCTCAAGCAGGGTTCAGATCAGGGAATGTTGTAATTGTGGCCTGTGCATCCTTTTGAGACTCTGATTAAGGGCTATACAAATAACTTGACTAGTAATAAATGTAATAAAAAATCTTCAGGGGCTCTCACGTGGTTCCTTCGGGCCCTCGTAATTTACTCTTGGTTCACGGTCAATTCCATTTCAAAATTTACGTGAGAAAATGCCTATTTGTCTCAGGTTTTACACATTGTATTGTTCTAAGGAGAAGTATGGTAAGGAAAAAAAAGCCTTTAGAAACTGTCAAATACATATCGTGATTAAACAATGTGATCATTTTTCAATTGACTATCAAATGATTATGACTTAAGATATGAATGACATATTAAGATCATGTTTATACTTATTATTTCAAAGAATGAAAAATAGAATGAGTAGGATGTTAAAATTCAATACACCAAGTACAGTTCATGACGGATCCCTTAACCACCTGGGTCATTGGGGCACCACTTCCAGGCCGTTTTTTGGGAAGAGATTTGCTCTCCCACATGAAACGGATAGTACTTGTTTCCATGGTTACCAGTGGAAGTCTCCTGGCCTGATTCAGATCCTGCACCTTCATCATTTGGTTGCCGAAGGTTTTTTCGGTATAAAGCAGCATCCGGCTCTCAAGACAAGCCAGACCGAAACTTTGTGACAGTGACATTTTGTCCTTTATGATGTATTAAAGGCTCTTTGACCTATAAGACTGTTTCATATATTTTTGTATGTAGATTCAAATTATGTATTTAAATGAATATATAGATACAAATAAAATGCTTCCTTCAAAAATAAAGAATAAATTATCTAAGATAAGTTACATATGGATTGAACTGTTTGTTTGGAGTGGGATTTTTTATTTTTGTATGGAAAATAGTTGAACACTTAATAAAAACGAACGTTGAAAAAGTTACATAAATAAATTACTCAATACGAATATTCCATTGAAATACATACAAAAATCGAAATAGATGTGAAATGAAGACATACAGTACAGTACTTGGTTTATATATCTGTGTCGTATACCGACAACGCTGTCGCAAACGAAAAGCCCGCATATGTATTTTACATGACTATATAAAAAAATAAAAAGTAATATACTTCAAAAGTCGCAGCACACCCTATACCATATTTTTCCCATTTCACTATTTAAATCGAAAATCACTTCATTATATGTCCTTTTCTATTTGAGTGCGTAAACTTGGCTACTATACACCTGCTCCCACCATATATGGAAACGACGTCAATGTCGTAAGCACATCGTTACCACTGTAGTCGGTAAAGCATATAAGTGGTTAATAAAAGTGTGTCTTTACACGGGACATTGGTCCATTTTACTGTCGTGTCTCGGCGCCCTCGGGTAGCATGGTTGTCACCAGGATGACTGTTTGACGGATAGCCGTCCAGCTGCAGGGTAGCCTCGGTTAGCATCCCGTTAGCTTGTCGGCACATCTGGACGGTGACCGTTCCACGCCTTCCTCACAGCCGGCGGCGGCGTTTTTTTCTCCTCCATGGATGAGCTGGTGAGGAGTCTGCCCTCCCCGAACCTTCCGGGGATCCAACTGCCGCGCGTGGACACCCACAAGGGCTGGCTCTTTAAATGGACCAACTACTTGAAGGGATACCAGAGGCGCTGGTTTGTCCTCAGCAACGGCCTGCTGTCCTACTACAGGTACTGTCAAGACGGCGTGAAGGTCACTATTGCACGAGGGATCGGACTTACTTTTAGAATAAATACCCTAAACAATGTTTCCAGTTGCAATTATTTTCTACCTATTATAGTTTAGCATACCAAAATAAAACATTCAATCCACTCTAAGGATTAAGTTTTGATTTTGTCATGTTGTTTTGGTACTTCATGTCATTCAATATACTGTATCTTAGTTCCCCCCCCAGTGATTTAGTATCTAGTATTGGTATTGTTACATGTCGCCGCCCTTCAATGCGGAGGTCTGGCTCATCTCCGTAGAGTGGGATGACGCTTTACACAGAAAAACAACAGCGACTAAATGATGAAGGTGCTGTATCTGAGTCAGATCAGGAGGCCTCTCCTGTTACTGGTAAACATGGAAACATACTGTTTCATGTGGGGGAGCAAACCCCCCCCCATTGAGAAAACCGTAATAATTAACTATTACTGAATGTATAATCGGTTTAAGTAAAGTTGAAATTGTGTAGGGCAGCACAGCGCCTGAGGATCAAATCCTCCTGTGCAGAGTTTGCATGTTCTCCCCGTGCTTGGGTGGGTTTCCTCCAGGCACTCCGGTTTCCTCCCACATTCCAATGAAATGCATGTCAGGTTAATTGGCCAGTCCCAATAGGTGTGAATGAGAAACTAAGTTGTCTGTCTCTGTGTGCCCTGTGACTGGCTGGCAACTAGTTCAGGGTGTCCCCTGCCCACTGCCAGAGGACAGTGGGGTGGGCTCCAGCACCCCCGTAACCCTACTGAGGATAAGCGGTGTAGATTGATGGATGAAATTGTGTACATCTGTGACCCCAACCTTTCCTGTGCCACCAATCAGTTTAATGTCTGACAATATTCTCGCTGCTGGCCCAATATTGTAATAACATTAGTAATAATTAACAATAAAAAAAAAAAAAAAACCTAAATCCACCATGTGGCCACTAGACCACTAGGGATGTAGATGTAATAGGAAAAGGCATTCCATTTTATCTCATCACACTTTTATTACTCACAATACCAGAGCTAAATCCATTCGGCCGATGTCATCTAGTGATCTATTGGTTAGGATTCAGCACTTTCATGCTGTGATTTGGGTTTGATTCCCATTGCATCCAATGTTGTGCAAATCTGCTCAGCAATATTTTTTGGCTGAAATCCTGCGATATACTAACATCATACCTTGTGTATAAGCAAAACATATGGCAACTGTTTTTTTCTAAAATAAGGCAACTTTTATTTAAATATGTGCAGCCCAATACCAGTCTGCTTTTATCTTACTTTTAGCAAAGCTGTTCAGAGTGAAATACATTAAGTAGAAAGGATGGGGTGGGGGGGAGAGCTGGAGAGTGACATCTACTCATCCACATGGGTTTTTTTTTGTTTTCTTCTGGATTGTGTCGTATGCGAAAGGTGAAAGTAAGAAATGCACAGTTTCAAGTACAGTTAAGTTATGAATTCTATACAGCTCCTTTAAATAATTGTTATATTAACGCTTGATTGTAAATATATTTAAAATTTCTCATACGCCCTGTAGTGCACCACAAGTTGAGAACCACTTTAGTCGGCCAATGTTTCCCCTTATTGTCCCGTGTAGCCCTGAAAATCAATTTGCCTTAACACTCTTATTTGTATTGTTTTATCCAGAACGCAAGCGGAGATGGGGCATACCTGCCGAGGCACCATCCCCCTTGCGACCGCTCAAATTGAGCTCGGCGATGCTTGCCACTTGCTCATAACAAACAGTGGCAGGAGCTACCACCTGAAGGCCACCTCGGAAGCCGAGTGTCAGCACTGGTTGTCCGCCCTGCAGCAGGCCAAAATCAACGCCAATGCTCTCATTCATCACTCTGGTAAGAGGTGCTCTACTTTGTTTTAGTGCGTTAACTGTGTCATTTGCCCACTGTAAAATGTGGAACTGGAGTCGTCCAATTTCGTTGTTACAATATATCCCATGTTGTAACAATGACAATAAAGGCATATTCTATTCTATTCTATTCTATTCTATTCTATTCTATTCTATTCTATTCTATTCTATTCTATTGATGTGCATGGATAAGGCTACACTAATATCCTTCCACTCTCTGCAATACCCCAAGGTAGAGGTAAGATCGGGCCTAAAAATTCAGCCCGACCCGACCCGAGTCGCAGGTATTTAAACCCAAACCTGCCCAAACCAGACAGATTAACTTAATGTGATAAACGAGCCCAAAATAAACCCGAAACTTTAATTTTCTACCAAAGCAAACACAAAACAGGGTTTGGCGCCGAAGTGCACGTCTCAGCGACATGCAACAAACAAAAGTGAAACTGAACACAATGGCACCAAAAAGAAAATCCTATTCTGCAGATTACAAGCTCTAAATAATGAAAGATCTGGCCGAAAAGCAGAAAGAAAGTTCTTAAAGCTTGTAAGCTACTCACAAGAAGCAGAAATGACGTTTTATGTGAGGGAGGTAGAAGAAGGAAGCCGCGCATCTTTTACCTAAACAAGGAGGATAATTTCTTTGGATTTCGTGATTTTGAGTTAAACTGATAGTTTGGTAAGCATTTTCTTAATCAAAATAACTACTTGAGTAAAAGTAAGTGCATGCTGTGTAGATCCAAAGATCTTACCTAAGTTAAGTGGACCCTACGCTAGCTCAATTTAATTGAAAGCAGGGTTTGTACACCCTTTTTATGGCCAAATTCAAGCACTTTTTAAGGACTTTCGAAGCCAATTTGCCACTTTCTCCTGTACCATTTTAAAAAAATCAGGCGTGAATCATGTATTTCATAGATACACAAATATATCTGATTTACATTTGCATTTTTTAATCTTGTGAGCCCATTCATCTAGACATGATTTTTAAATCTTGAGTACATCGCAAATATACTTGTAGATCTAAACAATACATCTGTAAATATTTTCTCCCCATTTTGGTGTTGCGTAAAAATATGTTATATTACTTACATTTTCAGTTGCAGGAAGTTCATTCCAAATTTACCATTGGGAAACGGTATCTTGATTTTTTTTGGATGTCTCATAATAAATGTCAATAATTGATATGTTATCCTTGCACTAACACATATTTCATAGTGCCCTGCTTAGGTGAAGCATGCACTTGTCATATTGGGCATGAGCCGTAGGGGGCGATAAGCTTTATAGGACTATGCCATACAAACTAATCCCAGCTGTTGGTCATCACGAAGGAAGAAGAAATGCAATGGCAAAGCGAAGCCACCAGAGCATTGTTGACAAACATGGCAACAATTTCAAGCATTTCCAAGCATTTAATCCAAAATTCAAGCACTTTTCAACCCTTGATAACACAATATTAACATTTGAGCATTTAAGAATTTCAAGCGCCTGTATGAACCCTGTGAAAGGCGAAGTTGATGAATGTAATGAAGCTCTTATTGCATATGTTGAGGTCAATATTTTTTGATAGCAAAACCGGTGATTTAAAACAAAACGCTAATGAATGTTCCAAGAAACTCGGTTAGAAAAAGTAAATGTTGCAAAGAAACCACGTCTTTAGTTTTGCATCTTTTTAGAAAAATCAAAAAAACACATGCAGGGACTAATATTACTAAAGCTAACCAATGAAAGTTTCTTAAAGGGACAGTGTCTATTAATTGACCAGTAGATGTTGCAGTATGGTGTAGTGCAGACCTGGGCAAATTACGGCCCGCGGGCCACATCCGGCCCTTTGTACGTCCCTGTCCGGCCCGCGTAGGACCAATTATACACCATAAAAAAAAAAATAAACTTTTATTTTGAAATTTTATTTTGACTACATATACACGTCATAGACGTAGCGCCTTCACGCGCGTATACACTTGAGTGAGTGAAGGTGATACTGTTCGCCAGGGTACCCTTCAAGATGTCGGCACACCCCAAGAAAAGAAAAGTTGATAACGAATGCCGTGTTTTCAACAAGACATGGACTGCCAAATATTTCTTTACAGAAATTAAAGGTAAAGCAGTGTGCTTAGTCTGTGGTACACAGGTTGCTGTGTTTAAAGAATATAATTTGAGTCGCCACTACACGACCAAGCATGAAGATGAATACAGAAACCTGTCTGGTGAAGAGCGTGCAAGAAAGTCTGATGCATTGCTAGCAAAACTACAAACCCAACAAGGTTTTTTCACTAAACTTCACACTTCCAGAGATGCAGCCGTCAGGACAAGTTATGTAATTTCTCATAAAATCGCCAGAAAAAGTAAGGCATTTTCCGACGGAGAGTTCATTAAGGAGTGTTTATTGGACTCTGCTGAGCTGATATGCCCAGAAAAAAAGGGCGCGTTTGAGAACGTTTCACTCTCCCGACGCACTGTAACGAGGCGGATTGAGGACATCGCGGGAAATTTAGAGCTTCAGTTGAAGAAAAGAGCGGCCGACTTTGACTTTTTTTCTCTGGCTTTGGATGAGAGCTGCGATATACGTGACACCGCCCAGCTGCTCATCTTCTTACGTGGGATAACCGCAGACTTTCAAATCACGGAGGAGTTGGCAGCCATGCAGTCAATAAAAGGGACAACCACAGGTAATGACTTGTTCAGAGAGGTAAATGCATGTATGGACATGTTAGGACTGAAATGGGACAAGCTTGCAGGTGTGACAACAGATGGTTGTCCAAATCTTGTCGGGAAAAATATTGGACTTTTAAAGAGAATGCAGGATAAAGTGACAGAAATGAACCCTGATCAGAAATTGACATTTTTGCATTGTATCATACATCAGGAAGTGTTGTGTAAGACAGTGTTAAAAATGAAACATGTTGTTGATTCTGTCACTAAAATAGTTAACTTCATCAGAGCGAGAGCTTTAAATCACAGACAGTTTGTTGCTTTGTTGGAGGAAAATGAGGCTGAACATGGTGACATAAGCTATTACTGCACTGTTAGGTGGCTCAGCCTTGGCAAAATTCTGAAAAGTGTCTGGGACCTGAGAGACCAGATTCAGGAGTTCTGTGTTCAGAAAGGTCATGACGTCTCAGAACTTTCAGATGAAGACTGGTTGGCAGACCTCGGATTCACTGTGGATGTGACTGCACTAATGAACGAACTTAATGTCAAACTGCAGAGCAAGGGCCTTTTTGTGCATGAGATGTACAGTGCAGTGAAGGCTTTTATGAGAAAACTGCAGCTTCTCTCAAGCCAAGTGAAGGACAACATTCTGACCTTCTTGCCAACACTTAAGGAAGCCAAAAGATCAGGCGATCACCTCCAAAAGTACTCAACCATGTTAGAAACATTGCATGCAGAGTTTTCAAGGCGATTTCAAGATTTCAAAACTCTTGAGAGTGAAATGCACATGGTCTCTTCTCCCTTCAAATGCAGTGTGGATGATGCGCCAAGTGAAGTTCAGATGGAACTCATAGATCTGCAGTCTGACACACTTCTGGCAGATCACTTCAAGTCAGTCTCACTGCTGGATTTTTACTCCTCCCTCAAAGAGGAGAACTTTCCACACCTGAGGAAGCATGCTCAGAGAATCCTAGTCCTCTTTGGATCTACCTATCGTTGTGAACAGACATTCTCAGTTATGAAGTTTAATAAATCCACACATAGATCCTCCATGACTGATGACCACCTCTCAGCTGTCCTTCGCATAGCCACTTCAGACATTCCGCCGGATTTCAATGCTCTTGTTCAAGCCCAGAACAGACTGGATTATTCTCACTGAAGAGGTGACATGAGGTGAAGAACATTAAAAGTTATTGTTTGTGGAAATTAACAAGTTAAAAATAAATTGCACTGGTTCAATGATTGTTTTTCTTATTTAACCAATACACGACAATTTCACATAGCCTAATATAAATATTTACAGAGTGCTATATTCTTCTGATTATCAGCATCAGCTATTCAAAATATTTAATTTGAGCATTTTACAATGAAAGAAAGTGTGTGGCCCTCTGACACAATTCAGGTTTCTCATGCGGCCCCTGATAAAAATTAATTGCCCACCCCTGGTGTAGTGCAACCAAAAGCGAGTGCAAAATGCACTAGGAAGAATACAAATGCACCATTTTACCTCTCATTTTTTAATTTTTTGCTTATTATTTAATTCAATATGGTTTATTTAATAATTTAAGTTTGTTTTACCCATAGGAGGCGCAAAATCAGAAACACTGCCCCTATGGTTTTTGTGTCTTTATTATAGTGACCCCAGTGGTCATGTTGTACACACCAGAAGGCGCTTCATCGTTTGCTTTTATACTCAAGCAAAAACTTTTGTTATTTTATTTAAATCATTCTATATTTTGTGTTTTTTTATAAAGTAAAATGTTGTTAATCTTTTTAAATGCCTACCTGGAAAATAATTAAATGAATTAGTGGCTTTCCTATCACTTTCTAACTTGGCAACTTTAAAAAAATGGTGAGTCCTTTGACAGAGCCCTAAGAAATAAAAGATTAATCTGAAGTCAAGTCAAGTCATGTTTAATTGTATAGCCCTTAAACACAAAGAGTCTCCAAGGGCTATACAGACCACAGATTATTGCAAACCACAGACTATTATTACACCATCCCCTGATCTAAAACCCACATGAGGGCAAGGAAAAACTCAAAAACATTTTTAGATCTTGTACACTCTATAATTAAATTAGTGTATTTTCTACCTTCGACCTGATTGCTCTGTTAAAAACAATAAAAACACTTCTAAGCTTTTTTTGTAAAATTAGAAAATCATTACATTTGAGATATTGTGTGAACTGGACCTTTATTTCCTGTCTGATTATACCCCATAACTGTGCCGAAATGTCTTGTATGTGGCTTGCTGGACACAATAGGGCAGCGTCTTATACAAGGGCAAGCCAAAGGCGTCTAAAAGGACGTTATCCTACTCGTCACCTACACTATCATTCATTTCTTGATAAGGGGAATGTGCTGTAGGGACATAAAATCAATCCAACACACATCGTCTTCTGCCGTTTGAGTGCATTAATGACGTCCGCAGTCTATAACATCCCCCCCTTCCCTCCACTATGACGACAGCAAGAATGAACGAGTGACCTTGCTTAAAGCTCCACCTCCCCTTCTGGAAGCAGTAGAGGTACAAAAATGAGTAAGAGAGAAAGAGAGATAGAAAAAGAGAGAGTGAAGGGGAAGATTCATTCAAAATATTGTTCAGCATGCACGCTGGCATTGGGGTGGGATGAGAGCAGTCTGTCTTCCCAATGAAAGTCACCTTGTAAGTAACCAGTTAATTGCTTACCACTCACTAAAGAATAAGGCTTTGAAATAGATGCTGTGTGTTTTCCGTGCATGTGGAACTGCTCCTTTCAGTTTGGACTCATAGACATTTGGATGTGATTAATTCAGGAATCTACAGCTGCTGGTTTTGTTCTTAGGATTAAATTATGAGTGAAAGTACTCAATATTTTAGTATCACGTTAAATTTGCAGCTGAAATTAGGTAACATGGAGAAACCATCTCTGTTGTACTGCTTTGCTTTTCTTGGTCATTTTTACCATCATTCTGGTTTTATTGTTATCCCTAAAGGGTTCTACAATACCAAAAGAGCAATATATTTGAATAACAAACTGTTTCATACAGAGATATTAAGTTTTTAAATATGGTATTTTAGAGCTGCAAGTGTTTCAGTAGACAAAAGTGTTTAAAAAAAGTATGCACGTGTAAGACTTTTTAATACGTGGCAACAAAAATAAGCAGCAACATTACAACTTCACAAGAGGACTGTCTAGTTGACTTTCATGCAGCATCCCTTTATACCATAATATTATTGGAAAGTACAGTAAACATTTCTCTAATATTGTGGATTTTTTAGCCCATTTTTATGCCACATTTTTTTCCTCAAACCACAGCAATAAGCAGAGCACAGAGAGAGAACCAGTAGAGAAGCAAGTGCAAAGGACAGCCTGAACTGTCAGGACCAGAACGGAGACAGGACCCACTCGCGTAACGTTTCTGACAGGTTTATTGGGACAAAGGGAAAGGAGTGCACACCTGATCAGGAGATCGCTGGTCGCGGGGAGTAGGTTGCTCAGACGTGGAAGTGGGACTTCCGTGGCGAGCGATGGCGGTGTCGGGAACGGAAACAAGTCAAAAACCAGGAGAGGAGAGTAGACGTGGTCGAGATCAAACAGATCTTAGCGGGAGAAAAACACAGGACAGGCGAAAAAGGGCTTGCCGTGAAAAAACGGAGATTCGCAGACGGACCGACAAAAGGGGACTGACATGACAGAGTTTAAATACTGACAGGGAGCCAATCTGTCAACAAGCTGCAGCAGGCGCACACAGGGTGGGGCCAATTGGGCGCCATGGCAACCGTGACAGAAGCTGGCGCCACGAGGTGGGGCCAATTGGGCGCCATGGCAACCGTGACATGGACAAAATTTGGAATCACGTCATACTTAATGAAATAGGTTAAGTGCAATGTGACTATTACATAGTAAAAGTTGTTTAAGTTACCCAACTACATACCTAATCTATAGCCTACCAAAGCTATTTGCAATTACTCAGCAGGTAAAGTCAGTTGTTATTTGAATGTATCTTTTAACTTGAGTGTTTACAGTTAGCTTTTATTTGTTATGATTTTTTTTAATGATACAGCTAATAATGTAGAAATAATTTTATTTTGTAACAGATATAAAAGTAAATTAGCCGAAGGTGTTCACTTCAACTTTATCCTTAAAGTACTCACATCAAAAGCATTTATGTGAGAATGCGTTTCCATAAATCATAAAATGAGCTCTATAAAATATAAAAAAATTAAGGTCCTCATCAGTATGCAAATGTATGCGTGCTGTGGTGTGGTTTTTCTACAGCAAACTTCCAGCTTGTCACAACTTTGATGCTGTTCGCCCACGCGTGTCCATGGCGATGGTCCATCTATGAACTGTGGGTGGGCTTGCACTCTTTAGTCACCAATGACACCAAAAAGTATCTTCTACTCTCCAAAGTACACATATATCCTAATCATATGTCATTCCATGACACTGTCCTGCTTGCTATAGTGTGTTGGCTACCTAGCTTTTGTTACCCTACCTGATAAATCTCTGTGAGAATATTTTGTTCCCACTCTATTTGGGTCATACATTTACTTCAGGCATTTGAATGTTTTTTTTTAACTTTTCCCTACACCTCCCCTCCCTTCTAAGATTGGTTGTTTTGCCCTTATTTAGTTGCTTGTTTGTTTTTTAAGGAAAACAAATTCTCTATGATGGGGTCGACTCTGAGCTCTTTAGAAAAAGTTCAATCCACATGCCCACCATTCAAAATCCCTGTGACTGATGGCGAATCACTGAAAAAGAAAGACTGTTGGCAAACTGGACTGCGTCATCTTTCCCCATTTCTAAAAATAGCCGACCCACCCGACTACACGGGCTTACGTTTCCAGGGCAACCGTGTTCGTTCACAGCTTCCCCCTCGTGCAAAAGGATGGAGCGTCTGGGACGGGCTGTATGGTGTTTTTGTTCACAGGCTTGTTTGTGGTCCCATTGGCCTCGTCTTATGAAACTGTATACGGAGTAGTTGGGCTGTTTGGGATTCTTTTAATTAGGTAAAGATCCCACCATCATATAATGTTATGTGAGCTTTGCATAATATAGGTTTTTTTTTCGGCTGTAAAAATATCAGCCACAATTTAAGTCATAATGGTGTCTTGATTTTCAGCATGCTACTAATCAAGGTGATTTCAAAGTAAAGATTAGTCTACAGTATATTGATATATTTTTGTTTCTAACTATTTCGATGAGTAAAGATGTGACAAGCAGAGCTATTAAATGTTGAAAGGTCAAGCAAGCCGTTTATCCACCTCATGGCAATATTTGCAAGGGTAATCATCTTTGTTTTTCATAAAAGAGGCACATATTTCCAACTAATTAGTTAACAAGTGGACACAACATCTTTACAACCTTATTTTCTGACTATAAATAATAATAATAATAATAATAATTTCCTTTGTATTGTCATTCTTTGTAAGAACGAAATGTCGATACACCTGACCCGTTGTAGCGAGCCGATGCAGCCGCAGCCAACAGAGGGCGCCGCCTAATCTGTTGGCCGTTTCTGCGAATTATGCATATTAATCTAATTCCACAGGCACGCAGTGTGTGAGCCATACTAAGCTGTGCTTCAAGTGCAATCACATAACTTTCTTTGATTTTCTCCTTTGCCCAAAACTTCTTCAATGGCAGAAACAGTATTTTCAAATAAATATACTTCAGTACGACTTCCATCCATCCATCCATCCATCCATCCATCCATCCATCCATCCATCCACCCATCCATCCATTATCTGCACCGCTTATCCTCAGTAGGGCCGTGGAAGTGCTGGAGCCCATCCTAGCTATCTTTGGGTAGTGGACACCCTGAACTGGTTGCCACCCATGGCAGGGCACACAGGGACAAACAATCCGCTCGCTCATTCACACCTAGGGACAATTTTGGACCGTTCAATTAACCTGACATGCATGTTTTTGGAATTTGGGAGGAAATCGGAGTGCCCGGAGGAAACCCATGCAAGCACGGGGAGAACATGCAAACTCCACACTGGAGGTTCGGTCTCATGACCTCAGAACTGTGCCGCAAACGCCCTAACCACTGCGCCACCTTGCTGCCCCCAGTACGACTTACATTTCTTAATTTTTTTCCTTCCATAATTATATTTTGGGCTTAATCTGTTTTGTGGTTCGATTTTGAGGTTGAACCCATGTGAGGGAAACAGGGACAGAGGTGCTCAAAATAAGGATGGTATTCCATAACAAACCAGGAACAAGGTAACAAACAAGGTGTCACAAAACAAATAATATCATCCTAACTAATCAAACATCACAATATCCAACATATAACATTATCTTCAACTCAGAATAAAATGACAAAAACTATCACACTTTGGACAGCATGTAGGCTCTCTGATTAATAGGCTCATATATAGTTCTTATTTCATTCCTTTACATTTGAACGATTTTATGAAAATATCAGCTCACTATTCAGTTTTGGACTCACAAAAGTGGATTTCAGTCTCTATTTCTGCTTACTTTATTTGGGCTCAAACCAATTTACTCTCAAATGCAGATGAATTTGTTCATCTGTAAAGCAACATCTTAGGTCTTGGTACTTGAATGTAATTGCCAACTCTGCTAGCTTTCCCATTAGCTAACAAAATGGATGGTGAACAAATCTTGTGTTGTGCGAATAGTTAGTAAACTTAGTTGCACCGGTGTTCTGCAAAAATGTCCTACCTTTGCGAAACGTCCTGCCAATGCCTAGTGTGCATGCGCACAAAGCTGATGGCAACTTTCTCTGGAGAGTACTTACAAATTTGTTTTGATTTATTCTTATTTGACTCTTTCACTGCTTCAAAAAACTATTTCCTGACGTATCTTTTAATCCTGGCGTTTTATTCCATAGTAGCTTTTTACCATGGTGTTTGCTGACTATGGTAATCACTCACTGTATGTATGCATGCCAGCCTTCGTTATATGTCATGCGTAAAAGTTCTGTTTGCAATCATTTTGAGTTTTACTGTTGCTGGTTTTACTTGATTAGAAAGAAAACAAAATTTGTCAGATTAGCCTACAGTAGGACTTCTAGGCAAGGTAAGACAATGGAAATGTTAACAGTTATTTAAATTTACCTTGGAATGAATTGGTTGATTGAACAGCGTAAAGCAACTGAGATAGGTTCGAGCTTACCCACTTACCAAGGAAAACATTTTAAAGAATGAATGAATGAAATTTCTGTATTGCCTTTTGATCTTTGTGAGCAGATGACTCCGGAGATGAAGAAAGTCCCAGCCCACATGACGCTCGAGTCCTAACCCAAGGTGCTCTGAAGACGTTGGCCAACAAACTGGACGACCTCAGCACCTGCAACGAACTGATTGGAAAGCATGGCGCCGCCCTCCAGCGTTCACTTAGCGAATTCGAAGATCTCCGCGGTTGCACCGAAGGCGCGGATAAACTGAAGACGGTTAATGAGCGAGCGGCTCTTTTCCGCATCACCTCCAATGCTATGATCAATGTCAGTGCGAGTTTACAAGCCTTCCTGCATTTTGGCTTTTCTCTTCAGTAATCAAAACGATCTCAAATTGTGTGTCACGTTCTCACCTCAGGCTTGCCGTGATTTCCTGGATGTAGCGCAATCTCAAAACCGGCGGTGGCAGAAAACCCTGCAGCATGAGCAGGAGCAGCGTCATTATTTGGAGACTACTATTGAGCAGTTAGCCAAACAGCACAACAGCCTGGAGACAGCTTGGAGGGAGAAGCCCACCTCGTACACAGGTAAAACGCACAGAGTCTTCCTATTTCTACTCTTGTCTACATTCGGACTGCAATTTTTTGACAAATCGGCACAAGAAAATCATAAGAAGGAAGAGTTTTGTATTTTACTAAAGAGTGTTCCTTGAACTATATTCAAAGGCATTTGTCTTAAATTTCTCCGCAGGTGAGCAGAGACGGCGCGAGGTGGACGAGAGCGACGAGAACGATGAGTTCTTCGACGCCATGGAGGATGCGCCTTCGTTTATTACCGTGAATGCGGAAACAAAGCATAGGTAAGATTTTTTGTGTAGACTCTTGAGATCATAATTCTGTCTCACTTCATCAATAAAATTCTTTTCCTCAGGCGCTCAGGGAGTAGTCAGAGTATGATGAGTGGGGGTGTCCCCAGTGACTGGACCCTGAATGAGAATGTAGGTGCTTTTACACAAGGGGTGTCCAAACATTTTCTTCAGGATAGACAAAATTAAAGGATGCTTTTTTGCTTTTCTTTTAAACTGTATTTTAGAAGACACACCATCATTTTTGTTTGTTTTTTAAAAGTCTTTACATGTAATGCACTATAAGGTTTTCAAGATTGTGGGGTGATTGAGGACCCTGTGACCCACTAGAAAATATAAGCCCCTTTACTAGAATCACCCAAATTCTATACAAAAGTTATCTTTTCAAAGTAGTTTATTTAAATAATAATGATAATGATTTGTTAATGATAATACATACTGTATAGTTGTAAAGAGATACCATATTTATTCATGTACAACATCACAGAATGAACAAATCAACTGAAAAGAAAATAGGCTCATATTCAATCGATCATATTTATATCTTACATAATTATAACAATTATCTGTTAATCCATTTAAAAATGATCACATTAATCATATTATGCAGTATTTTACAGTTTCCGTCCATTTTTCCTTTTCACATCCTTGTCCTCCTTACTCTCTAACAACAATACAATGCGTACAACCTGAGACAAATTGGGCATTTTTTTTTTTTTCATAAAAATGTATATTTTAAAGTGGGATTGGACTAAAACCAAGAGTGAGCCACAAGAGCCCGACATACCAAGTGCGAGCCTGTGCCCAGTCCTCACTTCCATCACTTTTTTGCAGCCGACGTCAGCCTGATCAAGAGTGTTCTCCAGTGTCGTCTGTTCGGTGAGGCTGTTGTCCAAGATGGCACCTCAGCGATGCTCACTGCTACCAATAGTGCTCCGATGAGCGTACTGTATTCACTGTGTCTTCTTGGGAGGCCAGTTCAAAAGCGCTCAGTTCAAATTCCAAAAAAGAAAAATCTTTTCAAAGTAATTTATTTAAAGAATTACTAAAGAACTATTTATTTTGTATGGAAAATCTAAACTTAAGCGTGCAGAAAGAGGAAAATATTTAGTTTGTAAATATGATCTCATCTCATCTCATTAGAGAGAGGTGCTGGAGCCCATCCCAGCAATCATCGGGCAGTGGGCAGGGGACACCCTGAACTGGTTGCCAGCCAATCGCAGGGCACACGGGGACAGACAACTCGCTCGCTCATTCACACCTAGGGACAATTTGGACCGGCCAATTCACCTGAAAAGCATGTTTTTGGAATGTGGGAGGAAACCGGAGTGCCCGGAGGAAAGCACAGGGAGAACATACAAACTCCGCACAGGAAGTCTGGAGCTGGATTTGAACCCACGCAGGAGGTTCCCAAGGCATGAACTGTGCTGCACATGCGCTAACCACTGCGCCACGGTGCTGCCCTAAATATGATCTGTTTCATGAAAATAAATACTGTATAGTTGTAAATAGTTTATTTATTGATTTATTTATTGTTTTGTTTTTTTCAGAAATGCTGTAGAATGCGTATTAAACCCTTTTTATCAGGAGAAAATATTATTTTTAGTCCATGCGGTAAGCTGCTAAAAAATGGTCATAAATGGCCTTAAGGCCATAGTTTGGACACCCCCGTATTTCACTTTCTCTTTCATCAGGAGCAACAACAACGTAACAACCGCTTCTTTTTCAGAGCACCTCAGACTCCAACCACATGGTAATACGCAGAACAAGACGCAGCCGTATACCAGACAAACCCAATTACTCCCTGAACCTGTGGAGCATCATGAAGAACTGTATCGGAAAAGACTTGTCCAAGATACCCATGCCTGTAAACGCCTCACGTAGGAATCATAACCACTAACGCGATGCTATTCAACTTATTTACAAATCACGTCTTCCCGATCAATGGCAGGTCAACTTCAACGAGCCGTTGTCGATGCTGCAGCGTCTGACCGAGGACCTGGAGTACAGCGAGATCCTGGATCGGGCAGCTCGCTGCGACTCCTCCCTGGAGCAGATGTGCCTTGTGGCCGCCTTCTCGGTCTCCTCTTACTCCACCACTGTCCATCGCACATCCAAACCTTTCAACCCTCTGTTAGGAGAGACTTATGAGTTGGACCGAATGCAGGAATACGGCTACCGCTCCATCTGTGAGCAGGTGAGTAGTTATTCTAGTCCTCAGCGATTTACTTTAATACAGAGTAATTTGCATTACCGACGTGGTGACGCTGCCGCTCCAAGTAGCTGGATTACACACCCGGGGAATCCGACAGTTTAACTAAGAAAGCATCGTGATTTCTGCCAATTGCTCTGAATGTCAAACTGAAGAAATTAAATGAAGCGAGGGTAAACAGGGCGAGTAACTATGACGGCCTTCGGTAGCCAAATGTCTTGTCATCTAATTATTGACGTGCGTGAATGAATGAACAAGATTCCCACTGTCCCAATAGAGTAAGATCGCGGTCTTGGCAGAATCATGGCTGAAATGTCTAAGAAAAGTAACATATTGTGCCGCGATTGAAACAATCCTTTGGCTGTTGCCTGTTTCTCAAT
Source organism: Urocampus carinirostris (assembly GCF_059441175.1). Lineage (NCBI taxonomy): Eukaryota > Metazoa > Chordata > Actinopteri > Syngnathiformes > Syngnathidae > Urocampus > Urocampus carinirostris. Next base: position 19,459,487 of record NC_142364.1, on the reverse strand, counting down.
CAACTACCACAGCAGTAAATACCATATTTTCCGCACTATAAGGCGCACCTAAAAGCCTTTATTTTTTTCAAAAGCTGACCATGCGCCTTATAATACAGTGCGCCTTATCTATTGAGCAATATTAAGTCGCAAAGTCTTCCAACTAACTTGCAGCCGCCGACTAGATTTTCCCCCGAACGCCAAGTAGTCCGCGGTGTATGCTGGGATTTATTTACCGGCGTTTCATTGGCTAACCAATGTGTCAATCATTATTTGAATCGATCACTATTGGCTAAAGTTATTCGGAGGTCAAGGGGCGGATCCTTTTTATCATTTACAGCAGGGGTCGGGAACCTATGGCTCGCGAGCCATATATGGCTCTTTCTATGAATATCTATGGCTCAGAGACAAATTTGATTGCATGCAAAATTTCTCCATCCTATTCGAAACTTGAGTTGTTCGTCCTATTCAGGTACACGCAAAGCCAATCCAGAGCTAAGTCTTGCGGCGTTACTTCGCAGTATATATAGGGCACGTTTTTTCACTACAACTTACAGTCAAGGTGTCACACAAAAAAGGGGGGAAAAAAACTCGTTTTGGCTGTACAACGCTAAAGAATCCTTTATATAAAAGTTCACTATATAATCTGTGTTCAGTGTTCAGATACCTTATGATGAATCCACAGAACACACTGTAAATACGCCAAAACACCGGAAGAGAACTTAGTCTTTTGATTGGGTAAGTGGGAGGGATGGGTGGAGCCATGCAAAAAGCGCAAGCACTCCCTCCCATCTCTCGCTCTACGCCATCTGCGCCAAAAGTGAGCTCATCAGTCTCCCTATTTGCAGAATGTTGTGACGTTTTTACACAATAACAACTTGCATCTGGTTTTGAAACCAATATGTATGAAAAAAAGGGTCAAAAGGAGTTTAACCGATCTTGAGTAATTGCAAGAAAGAGACAATTTTAAAGTGGTATGTTTGTTGATTTTGGGACAGGGGCTCTGGCATTATTCTCTTTTCATAATTTTTATCAAATCATCAAAAATAAATGTGCTGAAGACTAAGCTTTTGTCTGGGGTGCGGGTTTAGCAATTTTGTAAATTTGTCTCATAATATATGGTGTGGCTCTTTCCCAAAATAAAATTAATATTTTTTGCTTTTATGGCTCTTTGAGTCAAAAAGGTTCCCGACCCCTGATTTACAGGCTGGCATAGGCTTAAACGGCAAAACAAAGCCTGCAATTGGACAAAAAAGATTTGTCAATCATCAGTTGAATCGATCACTATTGGCTAAAGTTATTCGGAGGTCAAGGGGCGGATCCTTTTTATCATTTACAGGCTGGCATAGGCTTAAACGGCAAAACAAAGCCTGCAATTGGCCGAAAAAGATGAATGTGTACAGCACGTGGTGGACGGCATACAGAAAGCATTTTTTACTATTTTCTATTTGTAAATATTTTATTCTCCTGGATTTACTAAACTCACTGATATAAGAGGACCATGGCTGCACATTATTATGAACACAACGACTTCGGTGAGCTACTCCGGCTACATATTATCCCTGTATCTTGTTTCAGACTGAACTCGATGTTTCTGTGATAAGCGGTGCAGATAATGGATGGAATGGAGTGTCTATTTTTGAATTAAACTCAATTCCAAGTGTTTATTGTCATATGCACAGTAAAGTTGCAAGCGAAAAAGAAAATAGAAACTAAGGAATGGTTGGCATTTCTTGAATCCCAAGACTTTAACCTTCCGAATGATGGAACGATGCATTTGAGTGACATCGTACGGACACCGCATCCGCACGTGTTCTCGACACGTATTTTCGTCTTTGCAAGCTTTTGGAATGTTAATGGGGTAATAAGTCGGACTGAACTATCTGACTGTTCTGTCGACGTTCCTACTGTAACGCCTTATAATCCGGTGCATCTTATGTATGTCAAAAATAGGACCAAAAACTATTTTTTCGGGGTGCGCCCTATAACCCGGTGCGCCTTATAGTGCGGAAAATACGGTAATTAAATTGGCATGGAGATGTACACAAACACAAGTGCGAAAAAAATCATTATACTTAAATGCTAAAAGAAAGTTGTGTTGGCTGATTAACTATTTTAGTGTGGCAGCAAGTGACTATCGGGTATATTTTCCTAAATATGACATCAGCTTTTGGCCAGATAGGGAAAATATACCTGATAGTCACCGGTTGCCACACTAAGATATACAATTTCCCAACATTATTTGTCAGAAAGATTGTATGCATTCATGTTTAATGAATTTTTGTCACAGTCATGAATTTATTTTAATGCCAATTTAATTGACTCCTGTGCTTGTTGATTAAGATTGACAGCTGCGGACTTTGTCCACAAACAAGTGTCTTAGTCACGGCACATTGTGTTACGTATTTGTTTTTTTTTTAATGAAAGGAATGGATGAGAATGCATTCATTTTTATGGCTGTTTAAATGGACAGTGTGTAAAATCTAGTGCCTTCTAGTGACGCAAAAATCTTTCATTCAGTAAAAAAAAAAAGCATTGATTTTAAAACTAAGAAAAAATACCTGAAGTATGATTCCAATGTTCCTTCCATCCATCAATTATCTGCACCGCTTATCCTCAGTAGGGTCACGGGGGTGCTGGAGCCCATCCCAGCCAGCTTTGGGCAGTGTGCAGAGGACACCCTGAATTGGTTGCCAGCCAGTCGCAGGGCACACAGAGACAGACAAATCACAAGGGACAATTTGGACTGGCCAATTAACCTGACATGCATGTTTTTGGAATGTGGGAGGAAACTGGAGTGCCCGGAGGAAACCCACGCAAGCATGGGGGGAACATGCAAACTCCACACAGGAGGGTTTGATCCCATGACCTCAGAAATGTGCCGCACACGTGCTAACCACTGTGCTGCCATGCTACCTCATTCCAATGTTAGTTTTTATTTTTAAAAAATGTATTTCTTTTACATCGTGGAATCCCTACCTAGGGTCGCCACCATGTTTGTCAGGCAACTTACTGCTATGCTGTGCTTTTGGCACTGGTTTTCGTTTTGCATTAGACAATACAGTGTCATCTAGTGATCAAATATTGCACACTTGGGCTTTAGGCCTGCGGCTTAAAATCCAGTGCGCCTTGTACAAGAACAAAGTTGAGTTTCTTTCTTAAGTTTGAGCATGCGGCTGGTGCACTTTGTATTCCAGAATTTACGGTACATTGAAAACGGAAACAATTTACCAAACCTTTTTTTCGTGTTTTATAATCGTCATTTGTTTTTTTTCTTCCACGCAGGTGAGTCATCACCCACCAGCAGCCGCCCATCATGTCACCTCACAGCGAGGATGGACCTTGTGGCAACACATAACTATTGACAGCAAGTTCCGCGGGAAGTATATCTCTGTCATGCCGTTAGGTAAGAAGCATATACACCTTTTTTAATGCCTCCCACCATAATGTTGCCTAATATCCATGTTTTAACACATAATTTCCATTTAAATTGGATGCCAGGTCAAAGGAATCCCTTGCATTATATGTTGTCTGTGCATCCACTAAAATAGGTAGTGCTGTATTGTGCAGATTGCCACAGTTAAAATAATGGGCAAACATTTTGTAAAGAAAACCATTTGGCGTTGAATTCCACTTCTAAATCATTGAAAATGCAATCCAAGGCCTTTAACATCCACCCATCCATTAGATGCACCGTTTATACTCAGTAGGGTCGCGGGGATGCTGGAGACCATCCCAGTTTTCTTTTCATTGAGCAGGGGACAACCAGAACTGGTTGCCAGCTAGTCGCAGGGCAGGCATTTAACATATTTAGGTATACAGACGCTCCCCTACTTGCGACCATTCGACTTAAGTAAACCGGTAGACACAAAACAAAAATTCGGGATATCGAAAAATATCCAGACATTGCTGCAAGTTAGATTTTGTAATCTGTGCACCTTTATCTGAGTAGAGGACATTACTGGAATGCTTCTTTCCGCCGCTACTGGCGTGCGGTGGCGCTGTGAGAGCTCAGCCAGCATCCACCCCGGAGAAGAAATCCGGGTTCCTCTTCCTAGTTCGTGTGTAAACATACTATACTATACCCCCAATAAGCAGGTTAGCGCCTTACATGGCTGCACAGATCACAGCCGCTATTGGGAAATGTGAAGCACAATGTAAAGCGCTTTGGGAAGTCATTGACTTGAAAAGCGCTATATAAATGCAGATCATAAATGCAGATCATTTCATTTCATTTCACTATACTGTATCTCCAGCACACTAAAAACTTGGTCATTTTTATTGTTTAATATATCGTGCATCCATTCAATATGGTTGGTGTAAAGTGTAAAGAAGAGGCAAGCGCTTTTTTTTTTCAAATCCAAGTGGAATATCCAAGCTTGATCTGGTTGAGAAAATGGTTAGATTGCTTTTTTTTTGGCCACTTTTTACCACGGAGGAGGAAGGCGCCTAACTCTTGAAGCTCATCTTCCAAAAGTAAATTAAACTTAACTTATCTTTATCGAGCATATTATTTTATGAAATGTTTATTTTAGTACAAAACAATACAGGTTACTTATAAGAGCCTTCAACATACTTAAATAAACCTTAAACATACAAAATAGAGCACTGACGTAACTTACGGACAAATTCAACTTACGAACAATCTCGTTCATAAGTAGGGCCTGTTTTTATAGATTTTTTTTTAGCTTCGTTTGCATTTCATCAATTTACTTTACTTACTTTACTTACTTTAATATAACATTTTCTGTCTGCGACTATAGCATTTGATTTTATAATTTAGTAATTTCTATCTAAAAATTTATCTCATTGTTATTACTTTGCTGCATTCACTGTGAACTGGGATTTCCTGTTCCTCAGCATTGGAAGTAGGGCTGAAACTAACAGCTATTCAAATATTCATTTAATCAGAGACTATTCTTAAATTGAGCATGCAGTCGATTAAAGATTTAGAAAATGTTTAAAAAAAAAGAAAATCACAAAAAATAGACACAATGAAAACTACTTTTTTCAGCAAAGATACTACGGATTCATGGAAAGTATATATAAAATGTGGTTTGCAATAGTCTGTTGTCTGTGCAGCCCTTTGAGACTTCTTGTGATTAAGAGCTATACAAATGAACATGAATTGACTTGACACTTGTGCCCAATTCATCCTATTGTTGTGTTTGTCAAAAGACATGGATTTAAAAAAACAATTTATTGGGAGAAAGAACGATTTATTTTTCCTAATTTGCGGTTCAAGTAATATGTAACTTGTTGTTTTTAATTTAAGAAATTGTGCTGCATTTCCCCATGGCTCTGTCTTGATGTAATTCCTTCCAAAATAGGAAAGATTCACCTGAAGTTTCACTCGAGTGGGAATCAGTATGTGTGGAGCAAAGTGACCTCAACGGTTCACAATATTATTGTGGGAAAGCTGTGGATTGATCAGGTTAGGTCTCATTTATTTAGTCATTTCAGCAATTTTCTATATTTGGATTTAAATTGCAGAAAAAGTAATGAAAAACTCTTCTTCTTTTGCAAAACCTCTTGTCTGGCAGTCTGGTGACATTGACATTGTAAACACCACCACCAAGGACACCTGCCATCTCAAGTTTTTACCCTACAGTTACTTCTCCAGAGATGTCCCGCGCAAAGTATGAGAGCACCACTGTGTTTTGGTGGAACTCGCACTAACGTGTAAAAGGTTGCTAATGCGAGTGATTTGTTTTGTAGGTGACAGGTGTTGTAGAAGACGGGGAAGGCGTGGCGCATTATATCCTATCAGGAACGTGGGATGAAAAGATGGAAAGTGCCAAGATAGTGGATAGCAGTCAGGGAGGTGGAGGTTCCGAAGGCAAACAGAAGACGGTTTATCAGACTCTTCAGCCAAAACTTCTGTGGAAGAAATACCCTCTCCCGTATGATCTTTTAATCCTGACCACTTTCTTTGCAATGACCGAGTGTGCCATGCCTCACTTTATTTTCTCTGTTGCGTCACTAGGGACAATGCAGAGAACATGCATTATTTCTCTGCTTTGGCCTTGACTTTGAATGAGCCAGAGGAGGGGGTAGCGCCCACAGATAGCCGCCTGAGACCAGACCAGCGACTGATGGAGGCAGGCCTGTGGGATGAAGCCAACACTCAGAAGCAGCGTCTAGAGGAGTCTCAGAGGCTTGAGAGAAAGAGGAGGGAAGTCCAGACCACACAGGCCCTAGAAGAAGGTCAGTCCCAACAACACTGCACGGTGGTACCTCTATGTACTAGCACCTCTTGACACAAGAATTTTAATATACGATATTTATTTGGAACCAAAATCTTGCTTGCCGTATGAAGAAAAGAAACATGAAAGAAACAAAGGAGTTGAAAGAACTACAGTCGAAATACAATTTTAAAAATGTGCTACAAAAATTTTCTGTGCGGACGCTCCCCTACTTACGACCATTCAACTTACGTAAAACGGTAGATACGTTAGATTTTGTATTGTGTGCACTTTTTTCCCAGTACAGCACATTACTGTAGTGCTTCTTTCAGCCGCTATCGGCGTGTGGTGGAGCTATGAGAGCTCACCCAGCATCCACGTGTAAGATAAAGAATCCGCTTCCTCTTCCTATTTCGTGTGTAGACATTACATACTGTCTATACTATGCCTATACTCTCTCAGGCGTGCTAAGAACTGTGACGTTTTTATAGTTTAATATCTCGTGCATCCATTCAATATCGCTGCTGTAAAGTTTAAAGAAGAGGCTAGCCATTTATTTTGAAACAAAGTAGAATAAAAAAGCTTGATGCAGTTGCGAAAATGGTCGCTTTTTTTCTGCTACTTTTTACTACCTCTTAAAGCACATCTTCCAAAAGTAAGTTAAACTCAACTTTATTTATATTTAAAGAGCATATTATTTTATAAAATTTTCATTTTCAGTACAAAACAATACAGGTTGCTTATACAAGCCTTAAACATATATTCCATACAAAATATAGCACTAAAGTAACTTACGAACAAATTCAACTTACGAACAAATTCAACTTATGAACGATCATCTGGAACCTATCTTGTTCGTAAGTAGGGCAGCATCTGTATGTTCATCCTCATTTCAAATTACAGTAACTTTAATTTTAAGTCTACACTAAGAGCTTATGTATCATCAACAGTCGTGCACACTAATGCTCTTGAATCAATCAGATGGATCCCATTACTTATTCCTATCCCACTATATTGAAATAATCGCATTGCGTCTTGTAAAATAAATCAATGATTTATTTACTCTTCTGATTTCTGAGTGCTCAATATGAACTACTACTTTTTTTCTAATGCAATCCTAGATGGGAAAATAAGCTTCCACTCTCAGTACACAAAATATTATTCATGCAGGGGGAACTTTAGACATTAAAAAGCGGTAGTTTTTATGGCGCACTCTATTCTTGCACACAAAACACAATCCGTCTCAAGAATATTAAGAAAAATCATGCTTGTTTGAAACCAAAAGTGGCAAACTTTTACCAAAATGGGGATCAACTGCATCGTTGGGGCAGTTCATTTATACATAAAGACTTATTCTTGCCTCAAAATGAAGCAGACGTAAACTAAAGTACAAGTCTAGAATCAAGAGCTTTTTAAAATATATATATAATTTTTTTCAATCTGTTGTCGTTTCTAAGGGGAGAAAAGCAATGGTAGTCTAATGCGTAACACGGTAACATACCTGTCAACCTCCACTGCTCAATGCCCGTACAAACTGTCGTATTTTCCCGTACAAAATACAAAATAATCGTACACCATATATATATATTTTTTTTTCCGTAATGATGCATGATGGGAAATCCCTAGGCGGCAGACGCATGCGATTGACAAATTTGCTTTTTTTCCGTACAGATTTCCTTGTATATCGAACTCGTCTTAAAATGCATAAAAAACGTACTTTGTACTGCAAAACCGTACAGGTTGACAGGTATGCGGTAATGTTGCTGAGTATTATTACTGAAGTTCACCTTACATTTATTAGTCGTAAAACTTTTCTTTGAGTCTGCAAGACTGTAATCCTGCCCCCTATTGGTTCTTTTGTGCATAACGACACAGCGAGTGATGATTGTCAGAGAAATGTTTTTGCATTCCATCCTTCTTTTTGTTTTGTTTTGTTATGATGTACGATGTTGTTGGGAATTATCTTTCTAATCAAAAACAGCTAATCTGTAGTGATCCAAATATTTTGTTTCGAATATAAACTTGTTTTTTAAAATAATTTATAGAACCTGCTTCACTTTCAACAGTTTTGAAATACAATGTTTTAAATTCAATTGGCAAGCATGTGGTCCATCAGTATGTCTTGAAAATAAACATTTTACAAAAAAAAGAAACTTGAAAATCGGTTTTCCTCATGTTGAGGTTTTGAGTTTTTTCTTGCCCGCATGTTGGTTTAAGATCAGGGGATGGTGTCATTGTAACCTGTAGAGTCGTTTGAGACATTGTGATTAAGGGCGTCACAAATAAATGTGACTTGACTGAACCTGATGTTCACAGGTTGACCCTTGAACTAATTCTAACACATGATGTGTGTATGTGTGTGCAGGCCAGGAAGCTGAAATATACCAACCACTCTGGTTTAAGAAAAGAATGGACGAATCTTCAAATAAAAGCAGCTACATCTACAGGGGGGGCTACTGGGAGGCCAAAGAAAGGCAGGACTGGAGAATGTGCCCCGAAATCTTCTAAAAAAATAAATGGAACCAGCGGCTGCTACTATCTGTGGTCCAATCATATCAAAACCAAAATATATTTAAAACTGGAACAAGACGCTTCTTGACGTATTGTTCTTCTGAGAAGGGATACATTTCTGCTTTCTGGAGCTTTCTGAAAAGGAAAACTGTGCTTTACACATTTATGCTTTCAAAACAATACCAACTATGAGAGGTAAGATCAGGCTTTAAAATTTTTCCCCGACCCGAGTCGCGGGTTTATAAACCCAAACCCGCCCACACCTGACGGATGAACCTGATTTGATAAGCGAGCCCGAAATAAACCCAAAGCTTTAATTTGCCGCCAAAGTAGACACAAAACTTTACTTCGGCATTGCGTACTTCAGCGTCAAACTGTGCATTTTGTCTGAACTACGCAACTTGGGGTTTACATGAGGCAGAGTCCCTCAAATCTAGTGTGCACTGAAAATGCAGCGCCAAAATGAACGGTGAGGCGCCGACATGCGCATTTCAGCAATGTGCAGTGAATGAAAGTGAAAGGGAAACTAAACGAAATAGCACGGAAAAGGAAATCCTATTCTCCAGATTACAAGCTGCAAATAGTAAAATATTTGGCCGAAAAACAGAAAGAAAGCGTGTAAAGCTCTTAAGCATTTGGCAAGAGGTGGAAATGACGTCTGAAATGAGGGAGGTTGAAGGAGGAAGCGGCGCATCTTTTACCCCAACACCGAGGGTGAAGATTTCTTTGGATTTAGTGATTTGAAGATAAACTGATAGTTTGGTTAGCATTATCTCCATCTAAATAATTACTTTAGAATAAGTAAGTGCATGCTCTGCAGGTGCTCCACGAGAAAAAAAAAACAGCGAGAGAAAGAGAACCCCGGCCGTTTCGACTTAATAATTGACATTTTAAGCCCAAACCCGGCTACCAAATTTCGGCCCAGGTTCGGGTCAGGCCACTCAAGATCTTACCTCTATAACTAGTGTTAGGATATATTTTGGAGGTTTGTTTTTTCACTTTAGATAGAATAAGCTAATAAAGAAATGTATTCAATGTTCCTGGAGAACAGTCATCCTCCATCACATAAGATGTAAGCAATCTGACTTGTAAATACAATAGAAAAATAGGTGGGAGGGTCTATATTTCTTAAATTGTTGCTTAAATAAAACTTTCACGAAAAGATGACTAGACTGAGCCTAGAAAATTGTAGATAGACACCAACAAACTTGCTTTGTTTGACCTGTTAAAAACGATAGTGTGTCTTGTAATTGTTGTTGAAACATTTCTGCAATAAGTAAACTGCACTTCTATTTGAGAAAAATCATCTCAGGCAGATAAACAACATTTATTTTATGCTAGTTTAAATATTTTAAAATAAAGTATTGTATAGAGAAGCTAAATAGCAACACAAGTGCTTAAGGTTATAAGCACAGCACCACTCTTGAATGAGTTAAAAAAATAGACTACACTTAACTCTGTTTATTGTACAAATATTTCAGTCACTGGTTGACTTTTGTCTGTCTAGAAGAAAAAACTTTAGTCGTAGAATGTCATTATATAAAATGACTGTAAAAAGTTTCCTTTTTTTAATATCCCATCCCTGATATGGTTACTGTTTAATAATATGTTGAGTAAATAAAATATAAATCTCGAGATATGTTGATTTCGGTTATTCTGGCTATTTGTTGTCCAGATGAAGCACAACAGTGATGTTTACCTGTAATTTATCCAAATATGGAACGGTTGAAACACTTCATGTACAGTACTGTACCTATGCATGCTTCGAGGCGCTCGACTCGAGCGCCTGTTTAAAAAGAGACGGGAAGTTCCTTCACCTAAACTGTGAGCGGACTCTGACTGGAACATGTGAACTTACCATTTGTGCCCGACGACCTTGAAAATGTTATCTTTTTTTTTTAGCTCAAATAAAAACACTAAACTGTCAGTGGCAGTGCCGTTTCCTTTCATGGAAGATTCATCTACTGCCTTTCTTAGACAAAATCAGGAGCTTGTCAAATTTTCCACATTCCGTCGATAAAAACATCCATGAATCATCAATGTTAAAATCTGGTTTAACCAGGGTTGGGTAGGGTTACTTTAACTGGATTACTTTCAATTACTTTTGGATTACTCCAATACCAAATATGCTAAAAAAAGACAAAAGAAACTAAATCTGAATAAATTTATGACTCACAACACGTGGTAAGCTTTCTCTCCTGGCTTTGATCTCTTTGATCTCCGGCAAAACTAACATAAAATGCGACAGAAACAAAATGAAAATAAATCCAAACAGCTTGCCAACATCATTTTTGCCGTTCCGTGTGTTCCGTTACTCCCCAAGCCTGCACAAAATGTAGTCATTTTATTCATATTTAGTTTCTTTTGTCTTTTATTAGCATATTTGGTATTGGAGTAATCCAAAAGTAATTGAAAGTAATCCAGTTAAAGTAACCCTACCCAACCCTGGGTTTAACTACAGTACATGAAATCTTGATTAAATATTTACATCTCTTGTATTGTACAGCTATTTAGGTGCAAATAGTTTATTGTTTCCTTTTTTATATTAATAATCAATGCTGTGCCGACATAAAAAAGCCACAAACAACCAAAAAGTTGATGTTCCCATCTGGAGCCGCTCTGAAAATGCAGGTCTACTAGTGATCCCAAGATCCAAGAAGAGGGCCCTGGTGTTGTGGAATGCTCTGCCCCCTGAGATTCGATCTGCAACCTCAGAGGAACTGTTTATGAATGACCTATATTTTTTGTTGACAATATCTGTGTATTATATGTTATTGCAACATCCGTTGCAGCCTGGTCATCCGGGAAAGAGGGATTAACTCATGTGCGGTAGTCACGAAACGGGCCGGGGAGCAGGAAGTCGGAACTCATATGCGTAGACGATCTGTCACTTTAATTAGGAAAGAAAAGTTGTCCAACACACAAACGGACCAAAAACAAAACAAAACAGGTTCAAAGGCAATCAAAATTACAAACTAGGCATTACTCAGATCAAACGGGCATGAACAGGGTTTCAACGAGGGTTAAACAATGATCTGGCAGCGGGCAGTTCCAAAAGGAGCGCTTAAGTACTCCAAGAGCAATCAGTCCAATGCGTCTCAGCCGGTGTCAAGGGGCGGGGCCAGCTGGGCTCCATGACAACCATGCAGGACATGACAGCGGTCCCTTCTCAAGGTTTCTTCATTTACCTTTTGTTGAGGTTTTCAGTTTTTCCCTGCCCTCATTTAGGTTTTAGATCAGGGGAGGGTGTAGTCTGCAGTCTGTGCAGTCCTTTGAGACTCCTTGTGATTAAGGGTTATACAAATAAACATGACTTGACTTGACTATTTTAAAAATAGGCCTATGTGTAAAAATAATGATAATTATTATAAACTCATGTTCCCTACTCACGTAACCAAATACAAAAGCCATCTGGGATAAATGTAAATGGACTGCATTTTGCTAGCGCTTTTCAAGTCAATGAAAACCTCCCAAAGCGCTTCACACTTACCCATTCACAAACACTCACATACCAATAGTGGCGTAAGCCAAGCTAGGCAACTACCTGCTTATCGGTGGCGTTAGGGATTCAGTGTCTTGCCCAAGGACACTTCGACATATAACAGAGGAGCTGGGAATCGAACCTGCGACCTCTTGATCCCAAGACAATCGCGTTACCTCCTAAGCGTTACTTCCGTCTCTGGCATGGACGAATAGTAACAAATATACTATCATAGTGATTGGTTGGAAAATTGATGAATTACTGTGGAATAATTATGAATAATGATTATGTACTTGTAATTCAACCATTTTATTGATTTATTTTTGTAATTATGGAACTTATTATTTCAATTTTGAAGGAAACTCTTTTTTTGTAAATAACGTATTCCTTGATTTTGCGTACATTTACTAATTTATCCATCTAGTTGTTTATTCGTTTAAATACATAAATAATTTGAATGTAGATTCAAAAATATACAAAACACCAAGTCCTTTCACAGACATAGATTTTAAAGGGACACTGTGTATAATTTGACCACTAGATGATGCTTTACTGTGTAGTAAGACCAAAAACAAGTGCTTAGAAGCACTAGGAAGAATACAAACTACAGAGACCCAAAGTGACCAAACAGCACCATTTTTCCTCTTTTTTTAAAATTTTTGCTAAGCCTCTTACAAGCTTTGTGATTTTTAAGCATCAAGATGGGACGTATTGTTCTTCTAAGAAGGGATTTAGGGGTTAGGGAGAGGGATGGAGGCTGCCAGCCTGTATTTGCCGAATACACACCACAAGTAGAGGTGCTGTGAACCTTGAACATGACGTCACAAACACATTTTCATCTTCTCAGAGAGAATGGAAAAAACAAAGAGATGATGTGGCCCTCCTCTTCTACTGGAGTAAGTGTTAATAAGATGCGCAATGTACATTGTTTGGAAGGAAGAGAAAATATACATTTCAAAATAGTATGTTGATTGAAAACTACACATAGTGGATGTTTAGACACAGGTAACATTATCTTTTAGGGACTAGCCAAATTTACTTTTGCTTCATTCTTGAGGATAAATTGCTACGATATGAAGCCATTGCAGCACGGCGGAACAGTGGTTAGCGCGTGTGCGGCACAGTTCTGAGGTCATGGGTTCAAATCCAGCTACCAACCTTCCTGTGCAGAGTTTGCATGTTCTCCCCGTGCTTGCGTGGGTTTCCTCCGGGCACTCCGGTTTCCTCCCAAATTCCCAAAACATGCATGTCAGGTTAATTGGCCGGTCCAAATTGTCCCTAGGTATAAATGAGCGAGCAAATTGTCTGTCCCTGTGTGCCCTGCGACTGGCTGGCAAGCAGTTCAGGGTGTCCTATGCCCACTGCCCGAAGATGGCTGGGATGGGCTCCAGCACCCCCGCGACCCTACTGAGGATAAGCGGTGCAGATAAAGGATGGATGAAGCCATTGCCCATCCACTGATTATCTGCACTGCTTATCCGCAGTAGGGCCGCGGGGGTGCTGGAACCCATCCCCGTTATCTTCAGGCAGTGGGCAGGGGACACCCTGAACTGGTCGCCAGCCAGTCGGAGGGCACACAGGGACAGACAATTCACACGCTCGTTCACACTAAGGGACAATTTGGATTGGCCAATTAACTGAAATGTATGATTTTGAAACCGACGCAAGTACAGGGAGAACATGCCAACTCTGCACAGGACGGCTGGTAGCTGGACTTAAAACCATGACCTCAGAACAGTCACATCAGAAAAAACAATCCATATTTGTTCTCTGTTGGGTCTTTTATAAAGTAGGCACACCTTTAGTGTAAATGTAAAAGGTTTTTCTAAAAACTCATGTGGGGAAATAAGTCAGAATGTGAAAATGTTCATTGAGGTGCTTTTAACAATTGAATGCTTGATTTGTCTGTGAATGGTAGCTGGCAATAGGAAAGTAAATTGTTATTGTTAGAATTTAAACTATTAAAAATGGATCGTTTACAAAACTGATCGAATTAGTTATCTGACTCCATTAACCAAACACAAACTTCATTCTCCTAACAATGCATGCTCGTTTCTTTCTGGGAAAAGATGGACAAGAATAGCCGTCATTTTCACACGGAGGCAGATTTATTTTCTTAAAGTATTTAACTAAGTGAATTCCATCGAATTAGCCGAATTAGTGTCGCTCTTCGTCGAGCCTCCTTTCTCGATTGTCCCTCGATCTTCTATCTTCTTTCTCTGCCCACGCCTTTCTACCAAGCTGGCGTGTCGGCTCCTCCCATGGGGCAGGCCAGGAACGCCCATGTGGGCTCCACCTCGTCGCCTCGATGTCTGGACCGGTCAAAACATCCCCGCACGTTTCCACAACATCAGGCCCTTGTTCTCCAAACATCACCGCCATCTGCGTCCGAATTCTGTTATCAACAGAACGAAACAAAACATTCCCATTCGGAACGTCGTGACCTGTCATTGAACTCAAGCCCTCTCTGTGAAAAATCTTCATTGCATTCAATAAATGTAACTTGTATAAAATCCTTTATCGTGAAATGTATAAAATCATTCATTATAAATCATACCACAGGCTGTTTTTTTCCTCTCACAATATGCGTGAGGACCCAAAAGCATGAGAGCAGCTTTTGACGTTTGAGGAGGTTGCACTACTTTCAAAATAAAGTTGTGACACAATGATGTTAATAACGATCCTATAGATTGACTCACTTCAGAAAAATAGAAAAATGTTATTCCTTTAAATCCACAAATACATTTTGGTTTATTAAAAAATGTAGTTTATATCAGCGATGCACTCCGCCTCAATCATGCACTGTCCCTTTAAGAAAACAAAAACACGCAATGCGGTTGACGTTTTCGAGTCCTCCTCTGGAAGTGGTGTGATTCCAATGTCGTCGCGCCGCCACGTAGAAGAAGGACATACTGTCATAACAAGTAGCGAATGTTCTGTTATCGGAGTCAACGCGCCGATACGACTGTTTTAGTCGACTTCACGAACGCCGGGAATGAAATACTTCAGTCTTATTGACAGACTACTGGCTAGCCACGAGCTAACCGTTAGCATGACAACACGAGCGAAAGGAGCCCGGCTCCTTGCAAAGGTCAAATAAGGTAAATGCTCAGCGTTGTATTTCATCGAGTGTTGTTTTTGTATTTATATATATTAAGCGTTTAATACGCGTTTTATCAAAACAAAATTAATTAAAGAGGAGCAAATGATTATTAAGGGTTTGCTGTAGGCTTGGTTGCGTATACAAACCACGTATATATTTACTGAAATGTTACTGTCAAATTATTATTATTGGATAAAAATATTAATATATGTTTCCAAAATGTGACGGTAATAATCAGTAATCGATTGAAATCGCTTTGGCGTTGATGCCTTGAAATAGCTCCTGTCATCGTCGTGTGACGTCATCTGTTTATTCCTTTCCGGTGTCTAACCAGTAGAATGTAGTCAGGTGTATAAGCTGTTGGTGTATTATTGTTTCCATTTCGAGTTGGCTTGTGTTTTGGTGTTAGTTTGTGGGAGTTTTGGCACGTTAGTAATAAGCCACGTAAGTCTAAATAGTTGCACGTGGTTCGAGCGGACATGAGTAGAGTAAGTTAAGTAAGTTGTTTTCTTGGTCAATTCTCTCAAAATGTCATAGGTGTAGTGAGGTATCACAAATTATATACAAAAAAAAAGAATGTAATGGTGAAGTTAAATGTTAAAAAAAAATCAGTTGCTGAAAACGGATGTTCCTGCAACTATTTTGCATACCTGTCAACCTCCACGGCTCCATGCCCTTACAAACGGTCTTCTCATCTCATCTCATTAGCTGCACCGCTTATCCTCAGTGGGGTCGCGGGGGTGCTGGAGCCCATCCTAGCAATCATCGGGCAGTGGGCAGGGGACACCCTGAACTGGTTGCCAGCCATTCGCAGGGCACACAGGGACAGACAACTCGCTCGCTCATTCACACTTAGGGACAATTTGGACCGGCCAATCCAACTGAAATGCATGTCTTTGGAATGTGGGAAGAAACCCACGCAAGCACGGGGAGAACATACAAACTCCGCACAGGAAGTCTGGTAGCTGGATTTGAACCCACACAGGTTTCCTAGACCTTAGAACTGTGCCTCACACGCGCTAACCACTGCGCCACCGTACTGCCCACAAACGATTGTATTTTCCCTTATAATTATTTTATTTTTTCCAAACGTGTTTATTTATGTAGTTTAACTAATTGTATTGTACATGTGTTTCCTTATATCATATATATTGTTAATTAACATTTTGTTGTGAGATACTGAGTTGCTCGACATGAATGAGGTTTGTTATAAAAAAAAGTTCAAAAATGAAGTAGCTTGAACGTTCACTGTAAAAGGAAAAAAATACATGCAAATATAATTAAGTCGAATTTTCTCATTCAAATTATTCATTCTTTTTCGGCATTAAATTATTGTTGGTAATATACTGATTAAAGGAATAACCACAAACCTGTCTTTTTTAATTTCCTCCTTTTATACTTCATTTTTTTCTTAACTTTTTTATACATCATAATAATTCGTAATATAATGCATCAAAGCAAGTGAGCCGTTTGAGAGCCGGCTCTCTTTAATGAGTTGAGCCGAAAAAGCCGGTTCTCTAAAAAGAGACGGACTTTCTTTCACTACACAACTACCACGGAATGATAATGCATAATGGGAAATACCCAGGCAGCAGATGCATGCGCACAGTAGCATCAAACCCCTTGCTTTGTTTGCAACGGTAAAAAACGATACCGAGGTAGAGGCTACCGCGGCAAACTCGTTTGACTTGATTGATTTGCCGTTTCGCGATAGTTGGTGTATACCAGATGGTACCCATAATTGACAAATTTGAGTTTTTCCGTACGTCGTACACGTCTTAAAATGCATAATAAACGTGCTTTGTACGGCAAAAGCGTACAGGTTGACAGGTATGATTTTGTTCAATCAACGTTTTTCATATTGAAGGATCCCTTTAATCACCTGGGTTGTAAGGGCACTACGCCCTGTGGTGTGTCTTGGGCAAGTAAAGCCTGGTGGCACCCATCCCTCTCCGGGCTGTTTTTCTGGGGTGTGGGGGTTTCCTCCCCCAACATGAAACAGGTTACCAAAAGCCTCCTGTTCTGACTCGGATACAGCAGCTTTGTCATTCATCCCCCTGTCCCCAGTTAATGTCTCTTATTGATGTCTCTTCAACAGCAAGCACGATGATCCCATCATGATCCACGCTGATGGCTTCTCCAAGTACGATGCGAGCGTGCCACCAGAAGGCAGGAGGAGACCCCCTGCCGAAATGCTCCATCTGCTCTCCGCAGTAATTGTCTGGCTAGTGACTGGCACCACCATCTCCAGCCTCAACAAATGGATATTTGCCGTGTACAACTTCAGGTACCCCCTGCTGCTGTCCGCCCTTCACATGCTGACGGCTATTGTGGTGGACTACGGCTTGATCAAACTTCGTTTGATCAGGCACAGCCAGGCCTTGGAGCAGGACTTGACCCCAGGAGCTAAATGTAAAGTCTTCCTGCTGAGTCTTACGTTTTGCGCCAGCATCGCCTTCGGGAACATGGGTCTGAACTATGTACAGCTGTCCTTCGCACAAATGATCTACACTACCACGCCTATCTTCACTCTGGCCATCTCTACTCTTATCTTGGGCAAGCAGCATCACATCCTCAAGTACACGGCCATGATGCCCATTTGCCTGGGAGCGTCCTTCAGCATAATGGGGGAGGTCCAGTATGACCAGACAGGCTGTCTGTTTGTCATTGCAGCCACCATGTTTAGAGGCGTCAAGTCCATTCAACAGAGTAAGAACGGCATTTTTGTTTATATCTAATGTCATTCCCCTCTTGAAAGCTATTACACTTTGCACACCACTGGCTTCATTCTTTAATCTTGCCGACCACGCATATACGATTCATCATTTACTTGAATGAAAAAGTTAGTATCCATGTTCGATTGTCCCAAAAATTTGAATTAACCCCTTAACAATCCTGTGAAATTCACCTAAAATCACAATCCAAGACGTAATCAAAGTAAATTGAGTCTGTACTTGAACCGTTTGGAGAATATGGACATTTTTGGCCTCTTTTAAAGAGTAGCACTAAAGTTTTGTCCCTAACTGAAATGATCACTGAAAGAGCTACTAACATTAAGTAATTTCATTTGGAACACGCAGAAATAGAAGGTTTTTTTTCTTACCTGATTTTTTTTTCTCAATTACATGACTGCAGAGGGCATCTTAGTTAAAAATACAATACATGAAGCCTTACATGGTGCCCTAGGTCAAATTTGATCAGAAATCTAAAAGCTAAAGATTCTATTTAACACATTTTTCCTTAAGGTATGCCAAGGCATTTCCAAAAGTGGCCATTTGGAGATTACCAGTTTACAGCTCTAAAACCTGTGCACCGTGTATTTTACTTTGGGCAGTTTTTAGACATTATGAAATGATTATAAAGGTTTGACTTCTATTTCCAGAAATTAATCACGGATTGTGCACACTTACGCGTGATAATCGCGCGCAAAAATGGATCCCGAGTTACATTACGCATGTTCATTTTTGGCTTTGTTTTGAATACACATCTTAAATATTCCTATATTTATGTTGGGAATTTCATGAGCTAACTAATGTGTTCATCAGTTGAATCGGTCATTATTGCCTCAAGATTATTGAAGCCAAAGTAGGTCATTTTCATTTTTCTCAATACAGGCCTTCATATCTTATCCATAGCAAATGGTCATAATCGGTCATAAGAGGCTAACATCCTTATTGGAAATCATCCGAGTTTGAAACTAACGGATTACAACAAGAATCGTGAAACGATGCAGCAATGCATTTAGGCATTTTTTTTTTTTTTTTTTTCTTTAATGTGTCTGCATTATCATGTGTTTTGGGGTAAATATTTTACACTGTTTGATTCACAGGACTTTTGTGAATGTAACAAGAACATTTTTGCTTAGAGTTCGTTCATCAGCAGGCTATCAAAACACATTATTGGTGACCTATTCCGGCTTTATAGTTTTCAGGTATATTGTTTCAAATTTTTCAATTATATGCGGCATGACATATTTCAATGACTGGTGACATTGTGAAGAGAAGGCAGGTCTTTTGCTTCTCAATAGTTGAGAGGGGTTAATTATTTTTTCTGTTTATACCTGAAGTATGGATTAAAACTATCGAATAATGCCTTTATCTTAAAACATATTTAATGGAGAGGTAATTCCAAAAATGATATCATGTAAGCTGCAGAAAACTCCTGAGCAAATTAGATGTTGTTTTAGGTCTCCAAGTAGTATGGGTTGACTTTGAGATTTAACTCACACAAGCCTTCTTCCATCCTACTATAAATGGTGATTTTGAATTCGTGTATTGTGATACGTCTTTTTAAATTTACTTGCATTTTACAACAATGACTACAATAGTGACTTTGTACTATGTCATTGATGCATACCTGTCAACCTGGTTTTCCTCGTTCTTTATACGTGTTTATCATTTCAATCTGTAAATGCCAAATAACAGATTTTGGATGGAAAAAATAACTTTTTTTTTAGTAAAGTATTTTTTTGGGGGGTTACACCATTTTGTCTTCCCGATTTTGGCCCTAATCCGGATCTTCTCGATCACTGGTAGCTGACAACGTCATTACAGATTGCATATATTGTTGCGGTAGTCTACATAGTCTGTATTCGTCCTGTTTCATCTGGAGGGAGGAAGGCATGACCAACATTGGTGCCAAGGTGCTTAACTTGTTTGGGTGTTTGGGCATTTGAGTTGGCCATGGTCAATTTATGTTTTTTACTACTTTTTCATTTTGGTTTTTGTGTATGTGTTTGTCTTCCTGGGTAGATAGATAGATAGTCTGCATTGTCTGTATTGCAGTGAGTAAATTGGTGCTGGGTTGTGTTTGTAAGTGTTATTATCACTTAATAATGGGTATTGCTATCATCAATAAGGGGGACAATTGGCTGAGGTGGACAGGAATGGTGTTGGCATATTTTGTTACGAAATGTAAAAAGGATAACGATAATCTAATTGATATTCATTTTCTTGGTTAAAATGAAACAATGCAAGATATGCTACATTGCATTAACTAATAATACTTTAGGAGAGCTTGTAATGAATTTCAAGTATTTTTCTTAACTGTTGGTTTTAAATAAATGAAACTTTTTCGGCGGGGTGTCGGATTTTGTTTCAGTCTCAAGATGAAATTTAAAGTTTGAGGTTTTCTAGTTAAGAATAAGTCTAGTTTTATAGTAAGAAAACGTCTTCCCTTGCCCATTCCACAAATTACTTGTTTGCTTTACAAAAACTGTAGTTGTTGGAAACTGTGGTGGAGCATTGGTTGCATTTAAAACAGTTCCAGTAGCAAGAGGGTGGGTATGGGACACATTCTTTTGTGGAATTCATGTCATGTGGACTGATTGCTTCTTTGCTGAATGTACTCAATGTTCCAAATTATCTCATGTTTTCATCCCGTGGCAAAGACACAATTGACATAGATTCAATTAAACAATTTGCACGTTCTTAATCAGGAGTGGATTGCTATCCGAAACATTAGTGCCATAATTTCCAGACTATAAGGCGCCCTTATAACCCCCAAATTGGGCAGAAATTTAAAAGGGTGTGCATCATAAACAGTAAAATTTCAGCGGATAAAATCATAAATGCATACAGTACTTATAAGTGTGCGTTACTACACAAAGATTTACAGTATACTACCGTATTTATCCAGTGATACATCACTGACCAAATTTGCATGCAATGAGAATCGAATCCAGGTTGGAACAGTAAGCTTGCTGCACGCTAACCACTGGACCACCAGTGATACAATTTCAATTTTCACATTATCAAACTATTTTAACGATCCTGGAAACAAATGTTAAAAAATGGAGAAAACAGGAAGTCGTCTTAAATGATTCAAATAAACACAAATTAAGATTCATCGTCAAAGAATAAGGTTTCCCTCGTCTTGCTTTTATGTGTTTATATCCTTCAGGACGACTTTCTGTTTTCTCCGTTCTCTAACATCCGTTTCTGGCCCGGGGAGTAAAAATTGTGTGCTAATGGGATAAAATCTGCCTTTTACTATGTCACAGTATCACTAGTGGTCTAGTGGTTAGGTTTTGGCGCTCTCACTGCTGCTATCGGGGTTCGATTCCCGATAGATACATTGTTTTGCGATTATGGCCAGAGACATTTTTCAACGAATTAATCATCGCACTAATATACACAAGATTGATACAGTAGCTCTTACTGTAGTTTTAATTCTGTGCGATTTATATATGTATGTTAGGGATAATATTTTCGTAATAGGTTAAACTGAAGTGATCAGTAAGAGAGGCAAATGTAGTTTAAGAATTTATTCACTGCACAGTGGGAGCACGGATTCAAAAGTCTCACCCGTCTCACAAGTTTCCCGCGTTGCAGCCGGGTTTTGTTCAAAAGCGTGCGCATGCGCAGAAGGTATCAATGACGTCACACATACGTCTATACGTCTACGGTTCAAAGTTCGCACATGCGTAGTAATAACAAGCGACGTCATATATATCTTTCGGTTCAAAAATAGTACAAAACAGCAGAAAACGAGTTGTAATATAAGTCAAGCACATCAGGATTATTTGTAACATAGAAGACAGAGAAATACACAATTAACTAAATATGATTAGCTTTGACAATGTAAAAATTAAAAAAAAAAAAAAAAAAAAAAAAAAAGGCATAGTGGTCACGATTAAAAACTAGACGGTTTGTCTTTTGAATTGTGACCCATTTCATTTAGTTTCATAGTGTGGATTGAACTGACTATACAGTTATCTATGGTTTCTCCTCTTAGGCATTCTCCTCCAGGAGGAAAAAATCAACTCTGTGTTCCTCCTCTACCTGATGTCCATCCCCAGCTTCTGCATTCTGGCCGTGGCGGCCCTGGCTTTAGAGAACTGGGCCCTGATGGAGTCCCCTCTGCACTACGACCGGCGCCTGTGGGTCTTCATCCTGCTCAGCTGCCTGGGCTCGGTCCTGTACAACTTGGCTAGCTGCTGCGTCATCACGCTGACGTCAGCTGTCACCCTGCACATCCTGGGCAACCTCAACGTGGTAGGCAACCTGCTGCTCTCTCAGATGCTCTTCGGCAGCGAGCTTTCTTCTCTGAGCTGCGCCGGCATCGCGCTCACGCTATCCGGGATGCTCATTTATCAGAACTCTGAGCTTATCGCGCACTACGTGGAAACACGCAGAGGCAAATCGAAGGATCCGCCAGGTGACAACCATTCGGGCGATTCCGAAACGAGCTGTCACTGGCAAAGAACTGATCAGGATAAAGAGCAGAAGAAGGACTGAAGTGCAGTAAATGCTGCTGAAGAAATATCGTATTAGGTGATCCTGAATAATAATGAAGATCTGCCAGACTACGGGAATACCCCAGTGATAAGTTATAAGGACAAAGTCCTGCTCTATTGTGCACTCCACCCAAGTTTTAAATTGCCTTTATTATCACTATATTTTCCCTACTATAGGGAACAGCGGATTATAAAGGCGGAACCCCAAAAAATAGTATTTTGTTATATTATTTTTTTATTCATAAGCCGCACCTGACTATAAGGCGCAAGAAATTGAGACTACGGTATGACCTACTGTACCATGCACTTGCAGTTTATATGAGTGCAATGATGATCAGTCAATAAGTGTCGATAAATAACACAAACCATTGCCTGCAATGGGAATTCAAACCCAGGTAGCAGTGGTGTGAACAGCGACACTTAACCACGAAACCACTTGTAATACACATGGCATTGTAAAGGCATTAGGTTTTTATCTCATTGTCACACTCTTTTTACTCATGGTGCCAGTAGCACTGATTATCATAGTACATTTCGCCCGGCATTCTTAAACCAGGGATCAGGGACCTTTTTTGCCCCAAAGGGCTATATAAGCAAAAATATTTTGATTTTTGGGAGGGAGAGCCACACCTTATATTTTAAGACAAAATACAACAAAACTGCAAAACCGACTCTCCAGACAAAGGCTAATTCTTCAGGGCATTTTATTCACTGTGTGATGTTAGACCACAGGTGTCAAGCAGGCGGCCCGTGGGCCAGATCAGGCCCGCTAAGGGATTTAATCCGGCCCGCAAGACAACACTCGGAGAAGCGCAAGAGCAAAACAAGCTGCAGGTTGAAATATGTCAACTTGATGTTGCCAAAAAACAGACACTGTACTTGTATCTCTCTCTCTCTCTCTCTCTCTCTCTCTCTCTCTCTCTCTCTCTCTCTCTCTCTCTCTCTCTCTCTCTCTCTCTCTCTCTTTTTTCCCACCCCTTTTCTCCCACTCTCTGTCTCTGTCTCTTTCACTCTGTGTCTCTCTTTTTATCTTCCTTTGTTGCTCTTTTTCTCTTTCTCTCTCTGTGTCTTTTAACCTCTTTTGCTCTAACTTCCTTTTTTCCTTTTCTCTTTCTCTCTTGCTACCCTTCGCGCTTTCTTTTCTCCTTTCTCTCTTTCTGTCTTTCTAATTTATCTTTGGATTTCTTTCTTCCTCTCCCTTTCTTTTCCCCCTCTCTCACGACTTTTTATCTTTTGTTTCTCACGCTCTCTCCCTCTCTCTTTTTTTCTTTCTTTGTCCCGCCCTCTCTCCCTTCCCTCCCTCTTTCTTTTATTTCTTTATCTCTTTTTCTTTCTTTTTAATCTACTGGTCCGGCCCCCGACAGAATGTTCGTTCTATCGTGTGGCCCCCGAGTTAAAACGAGTTTGACACCCCTGTGTTAGACGATTTGACAAAATCTATAAAAAAATCATCGGGACAGAGCCTGTGTCCTATATCAAAATAAATATAGCAATTAAAATTCGTCTCCCCTCCGGAGTTACTTGAGAGTGTTGAGTCTTATTTAGCGTGTCATTTTTTGTCCAATAAAATGGTTTCAAAACAAGATGCAAGTAAAGTAAAAATGTCACAAAATACTGCAAACGAGGATACCAACGTATTTAACTTTAGTGCAGACGGCGCTGGGCAAAGGAAAGAGAGTGCACTTACGCCATTTATAGCTCTGCCCATTCACTTCTGGGTAAAACATCTAATTTGGGTTAAAGTTTTTTCTGTGGCTTCATCATTAAGTGTTTTAATAATGAAAATAGATTGTTAAATGAGATTCCATATAAAAAAATATTTAGCGATTTACAGCCAAAACCATGTCTGTTGTGACACCTTTAATGTAAACTGTAGTTAAAATTGTGTCCTTTATATACTGGACCAAATCTCTCTGCATGAAGCAATATGTTTACAATTTTGCACGAGTTCTATTTTGTCTCCATATATGGTGTGCGAGTCACAGGTTCCCACCCCCAGGGTTAAATAGTCTTTCCACTTCATCATCTGAGCATCAATAATGTAGCGATATATATATAAAAAATACCTTGTGTAATATTTAGTTGAAGACTGTTTTCTCTATTCTCTAACATTCGTTTCTGGCACTGTGAGTAAAAACTGTATAAAAATGAGATAAGCTTTACTGCTTTTGGGCATGTCATCTGCACCACCAGAGGTCTAGTGGTAAAGTTTTGGCCTTCTCCCTGCCACAACCCGGCTCGAATCCCGCTGCTTACCACAATTTGCGATTTTGGTCAGTCATATTTATTGATTGATTAATCATTGCACAAAACCAGTAGTATACCGTAAAACCTTGTGTAGTAACGCACAAGAATACTGCATTTCAATTTGTATCCTCTGGTTTTTTGCGGTCTATAAGACGTACCAGGTAAAAGGCGTTCTTTTAAATTTCCGGCCAATATCATGTTTATTTGTACAGCCCTTAATTACAGAAAGTCTCAACGGGCTACCATTACACCATCCCCTGATCTGAAACCTACATGAGGGCATGGGAAAACTCAAAAACCTCAACATGAGGAAAATAAGGTAATCCCCTTCCAGGATGACCAGGCTGATTATAGTCTGGAATTGATGATCACGGGATGATCAATTTTTCGGGGGTGGCTGCAAAAAACTCATGACGAATTATATACTCGACCGTCCTCCTCACTGTGCCAATTCTACTGACCAGAAGCGGCTGCCATTTTTAATGTTATCCCGTTTTACATTATTTTGCTGAATAGTTACCACTCCTACCTTCTCCTGTGTTTGAATATCATGCCAGCTGACTTGACCTGGTCTGTTACAAGACTTGTATCCTTAACTCTATTGTGAAGCAGATACTGACGAAGTTTATGATGGTATCGTTACACCACTCCTTAGTTCCTAGATTTTGGCAGACGTGGTTTTTTTCCACGTCACTGCATTTATTAAGACGCATGGAGTTCTTTGTGTGGTGAGTAAGGGGAAGATTTCCCTTGTGGTCATATTTAGGCCAAAGCACATATTTTCTAGAAAAATCTCAAGGCACACCACAGTAACACCAAGTTTTTTTTTAAAATAACGCACGTTAGTAGTGAAATAATTTCATTTTTCCGTCCTTCACTTTATTGTGTACACACAAGTAGACGAAGAAGAGTGTAACTCAAGACGAGAGAGATGCTTTCAAAGCTTCTATCTTGAATCCTAGTTAAGGTACGGAGGCTCATGTTTTACTTTGGGACACCCAGTCCAAATCGCACGTCTGCTGGACTGTGACAATGCCTCTTTAAATATGGTTTACAGATATTTTATCCAATTTAGAAATGTCTCTTTGCCTTCTTATTTAAAGAAAAAAGTATTTATTTTTTAACTCAAGCACAAGCATCGGTGTGGTTGTTGTCAAGCGGAAAGCCGCTTCTACCGGAAAAGCCGTAGAATGTTGATTGGAAATGTCCTTATAATTAGATATAAATGACGTGTGGGTGCGTTTACTTTGTGTTTTTGTTGCACTGCAGTGTCAAAATGGTTGCACACCTAAGCTTAGCCAACTATGTCATATTTCCGTTTTTTGACGAATACTAATCGAGAGTACAGCACCACTTATTTTATATTGTGGGGAAATTTTACTCAAAAAGTTAAACCTATTTTTTACAGATGCACTATTTTACACATTCACAAGACTGTTGAAAATACATCTTTTGGGTTGAACTGTTCATTTTTTAACCTACCAGTAGAAGATTGAAATACCTCAATCAGTTTTTGGTCGCACACCACTGAGAAAATGCAAGAATAATCGCTAGATGTTACACTTGAGGCTCACATTTTTATTTTTGTGTTAAAAGTGCATTTATTAAGTTGTAAGTTCTTGTTTTATCATTTACTTGATATATTTGTATTGTCCTAAGTTGCATTTTCCCCATGAATTGGTTTCGGATTTTCATCAAGCCTTACTCAGACGCTCTTGAGAAATAAATTTGTCATGTGGGTCTACCTGTTTGAGCTCCTTTTATTTTAGACTGGAAGGGCGAATCACTTTAGAGACCATTTGTGTGGTAAGCTTTTACACGATGCACAACACTGCACATTATTAACATTTACCAAATAAATAATGATTAGGCCTGTGACTGGTTTAATCATTACAAGTATTCACAAAATGTCAAACGGAAGTGGCATTAAAGTGCCATGACATGCAGTGAGGGAACAGCCTTACCTGCCATCATGGAAAATTACTAATATATTAAATGGTTATATGTTTTCAGTTTTGAAGTTCTTTCCCGTTTAACTTCACAACTTTTGGATTTGTGTATTTTCTTTCGACCATGTGTTATCAACCTGTTTTTTCCGTCCTTGACACCCCTATAGCTTGCTACAGATGATCCACTTCAGTGTTCGGATCCCAATCCTAGTACGAGAGCGACTTGCCTCCCACACCTAGCGAACACCGGATCGTGGGCGCAGCCCTTTCTCTTTCCTTTAATAAAACTTTTGAGAAACGTAACGCAATTGGGTCCTGTTTCCGTTCTGGTCCTGACAGAAACACATTTTGATAAAAGCCTAGAAAATTATTTATTAAGTATTCTTTAACTATAATCAGTTCAAGGAAAATAAACTACATTTTTGAGGAGTAAAACTGATTTAAGATGAAGATGTGGTCGTCTTCGGTGTGCTGAGGACCTGTTCTACTTGTTTTCCTGACACGTTCCCAACACAAAATGTTATTTTTACCTGTTTGTAAGGAAAGCTAGATAACTGATGAGTTCATTTATCTTGGAGCAGGGTTGCTCATTTAAAAAATGAAAAAACAAATATTTTGGTACGTTTTTTTATACAGGCCTATAATCCAATCCACCAGGCACACTTGTCTGTTTTAAAAATCTGCAGTTCTATACTATAATCGGAAAATCTTTAAAGATGCAAGTTTTCACTGTTCTGACAGGCAGTATTTATACTCTAGATCTGGATAATTTGCTGTGGTTAAAGGATTAATGAATTCTGGTGTTTACCAGAAGATCCTGAAGGAGAACCTCCAGCCATCCATTCGTGCCCCCAAACTCCAGCACTCCTGGATCATGCAGAAGGACAACGATCCGAAACACACCAACAAGTCCACCCCTGAATGGCTCCAACAAAAACAAAATGAAGGTTGTGGGGTGGTCAATTCAAAGTATGTGTTTAAATCCAATACAGATGCTGTGGTGTGGCCTTCAACGGGCAGTCCATGCTAGAAAACCCTCCACTATGGCAGATTTGAAACAATTTTGCAAAGAAGAGTGGGCCAAAACTCCGCTACAGCGTTGTAAAGTGATTTCTGTTATCGCTGCCAAAGGTGGCCCACTCGCTAGTAGGTTCAGAAGCAATTACTTTTTCACTCAGGGACAGATGAGTTTTGATTTTTTTGGGTGCTTTAAAAAATGGAATCGACATTTATTTTGTGTTTCCTTGGGTTGTCTCTGTATGATATTAAAATTGGTTTGATGATCTGGAATCTTTGTGAGTGTCACGGTTGCTTTCCGTCTATTTAAGCTCATTGCTTTTTATTCTTCCTGTGTCAGTCCGTCAACGAACCTCTGCCCTGCAAGACGTGGGTTTTGAGTCGGTCCTGTTTCCTATTGGTATTTCTTGTCCAGTATTGTTCCCATTTATTTTGTCCTGTTTGATATCAGTTTCCAGTTTCGTTCCCGTCTGGATTGTCCTGTTTGATTTCGATATCCTGTTTTGATATCAATCCTGTCCGTCCCGTTGTTTAATATCGGTTTCCAGTTTTGTTTCTGTCTTGTTTGTCCTGTTTATTTTCGATATCTTGTTTTGATATCAATCCTGTCTGTCCCGTCCTGTCCGGTATCGACCCCATCTGTCCGATATCTGCTCGGGCAATTGATATCGATCTCATTGGCCTGTGGCTTCCTATCAGTGCATGCCAGACTGTTGCCTAACATGCATGACTCCCCATTTCCCGTAAATTAAAAGGCTTGTGTGAGAAACGTCACGCATTTGGGTCCTGATCGTGTTCATGACAGTGAGTGAGTCTCGTGCAAAAAAGACAGAAATCAGGACGGGGGCAAACACTTTTTCACGGCACTGTATTGTTATTTAGGTTCTTTTTTTCCTTATGTATTGCCAAAGTATTTTATTGAGGCTATATATTGGCAGATACATAGAAATCTATAAAACATGTTTTTCTCCTCGGCAGGTTGACATGACAATCTCTTTAAACACAATGTGATCTGCAACTTAGTTTGCCCACACCTCCTTTAACTCTAAACCATCTTTCTCCAAAATCTAGAGGAAGATGGCAGAGATTGATGGAGCTGATGTGCTTGGTTTTCTCTGCCCTCCATTACTCATGTCAAAAATAAGTGATAAATTCATGCGCTCCAAAAACCTAAAAGAAAACAGTGAGAGCCTCTTGCTTTGAGCTTATCCACTTAAATGTCATCATTATTCTCTCGCATGTTGCTTTATTAGGGCTTCCCCCCAGACTTCCTTATCTGATGCCTGCACTCGCTCTGCTCCATTACTATATTTGTACGTGTTTTCCAAACACTCAGCCAGTCGCTGCAGTGACGCTGAGGGCCACTTTTTCATGTTTCCTCTCAGTTTACATTCTTTGCACTAAACACAGGCTGAAGAGGACACACAGGAATGTCCTACTCCTATCCCCGCACCACTTCTTTTATATGTTAGTTCACTGTAAAATCCGTCTTTAGCAATGGAGCGGGCGCCTCAACCTGACCACGGACCGACTTCGAGCGTTACCAGTGAGAAACTTGCTGCCATTGAGGATGAGGACGTTCTCAACAAGATGGTGAGCTCGTATGTATGCTATTTTAAAGTCGAAAGCTATGTATACAACCTATTTTATTCGCAATGTAGACAAATGATATATTTTTGCATTGATTTTTCGTCCAACATTTTAAACCAAATGAGTTTTCTTTTACTGTACTTTATGTTAAATGGCATCCTTTTATTTTATGTTTTATTTTATATTATGGCACGGCGGATGGGTGGTTAGCACGCAGCTCCACGGTGCGGAGGTTCAGGGTTCAAGTCCAGCGACCTCAGCCTTCCCGGGTGGAGTTTGCATGTTCTCCCCGTGCTTGCGTAGGTTTCCTCCGGGCACTCTGGTTTTCTCCCACGTTCCAAAAATATGCATGTCAGGTTAATTGGCCGGTCCAAATAGTCTCTAGGTTGTCATGAACCGGAACAGGACGAGAACCCAAATGCGTGACAGTTTTCACACAAGCCAAGTCAAGTAATTTTTATTTGTATAGCCCTTAATCACAAAGCGTCTCAAAGGGCTGCACAGGTTACTGCAAACCACAGACTATTATTACAGACTTTTATCACACTATCCCCTGACTAAAACCTACTTGAGGTCAAGGAAAAACTCAAAAACCTCAACATGAGGAAAATGAAGAAACCTTGAAAAAGGACCGCACATGTGGTAATCCCCCTTTTATTTATTTATCATTTTATTTATTTGACGGGAAATGGGGAGTCTTGCACGCTCGGAAGCAGTCTGGCAAGTAATAACAGCATTGATATCGAAATAGCATATCAAAATTAAACAGGACAAACTAGACCGGAACGAAAACTGGAGAGAATAATAAAAAGGACAAAAATAGACGGGAACGATACCGAACAGGAAATGCAGGCAGGAAACCGGACAGAGTCAAAAGCCACGTCTTGCGGGGGAGAGGTTTATTGACGGACTGACAAACGGAGAGTGAGAGCACTGAGCTTAAATAGAGGGGAAGCCAATCTGTCAACGAGCTGCAGCTGGCGCCACACGGGCAAGGCCAATTGGACGCCATGGCAACCGTAATAGGTGTGAATGAGCGAGTGAATTGTCTCTGTGTGTCTTGCCACTGGCTGGCAACCAGTTCAGGGTAGCCTCTGCCCATTGCCCGAAGATGGCTGGGATAGGCTCCAGCACCCCAGCTACCCTACTGAGGATAAGCAATGCAGATAAAAGATGGATGGATTATACTTTAATTATTTTACATTTTATTTTTAATTATATTGTTTCTTAATGCAACATCAACTATTACCTCATGTGGAGTCCCTTTTTAGAGTTTTCTTCATGTTGAGGTTTTTGAGTTTTTTCTCTCCCTCACGTAGGTTTTAGATCAGGGGATGGTGTAATAATAGTCTGTAGTTTGCAATAGCCTGTGCAGCCCTTTGAGACTCCTTGTGATTAAGGACTATACAAATAAACAAGACACGGCTTGTCATTTGATGAAAAACTGTATTTAAAAAAACCTACCGTATAAAAATCCAGAAACAAAAATGTGTATTTTCAAAGCTGGATGATGCTGCAGAATTCGAAGAGCGCCGACTTATCCGTGCCGCGTTGAGGGACCTCCTGAAGAAAAAGCGAGGTGAGCTGAAACCTGGAAGATAAAATGCATGGATATTTCCACCTAAAGACCTCCAAAACTGTTCTTTAGAGAAGCGTGAGGAAGAACGAGGGTCCCGGCAGAAGGACCTGAAGCAGCAGGGCCTGACCAAAGGCGGTGGGGAAAGGTCCTTTGTCCACCAGCAGCCTACGACAAACAGTGACTCAGAACTTCTAAGATTGCAGTTTACTCGTTTCAAAACTATAACAGTCTAATGTTTTTTTCACATTTCTATTAGGTCGAGTGGTACCCACCATGACAGCAGACATGTAAGTTTCATGGCACTCACAACTTTAAAAGCAATACTATCTCCATGCAATGTTTTATAGTTTTCCGAGAAGTTTAGATCAAGTACATGAAAGACGGAATTGATCCATGCAAAAAATACTTCGTTTTTTGCCTTTATGCAATGTATAGGACACGATTTGGGGTCCTATACAATAATAAAATGAGGATTTTTTTCAAGTGTGCCTTAAAGGGACAGTCTGTATTATTAGACCGCCAGAAGCCACTGTATTTTGACAAGCAATGGAAAACAAGTGCTTAAAGGCGCAAGGAAGAATACAAACTACAGCAAGCGTCTAGTCTTTTTCAAGTCAGGAGCTACTTGCTGTTACCAATTAGCGCAAACCCAGTTAAATATGCATTTCTAAATTATGTTGTTACTATTTAATTACCAGGTTGGTTATTGGGAGTAAGGTTCAATAGACTCAGTCAACCACAAACTTTTTTTTTACTAGCAAATCACAATTAACCAGGACTGGTGAGTTGTTTTCAGAAGTTCTGTGGAGATTTCAGCTGTCCTTAGGGGGCACCCTGGTGCCCACGGGCACCACGTTGGAGACCCCTGAACTACGGCTACTCAATGTTACCAAATAACACCACTTTCTTCTC
This sequence comes from Urocampus carinirostris, assembly GCF_059441175.1. Classification (NCBI taxonomy): domain Eukaryota; kingdom Metazoa; phylum Chordata; class Actinopteri; order Syngnathiformes; family Syngnathidae; genus Urocampus; species Urocampus carinirostris. The sequence continues at coordinate 19,427,697 of NC_142364.1, read as the reverse complement.
ATTTCTTTGCCAAGCCCTTCTCAGGGTGTTTAGTTTTTGGGTACTTGTGGCATATTTCACATCCCATGAGAATTTTAAGAAATCACTTTATATAATAGTTCATGTATTTTGGGGTTTTTAAGTAAAACAATACATGTATTTTAATGAATTACGTGTTTGTTTTTTACGCTAGAAGGCGCTAAACAATACACACTGTACCTTCAATTATTATAAACCATTTTCGTAGGCAAAAAGTGGAAAAGATCAAGAAAAATGGAGATACTTTTTGCAGGACTACCAAATGTTATATATGAAAGCAATGTGGTATATTTCAATCTATCGATCTACCCTGGTCATATCCCTTGAGAGGGGTGACCGACAGCAAGACAAACACAAAGAAAATTAAAAAAAGGGAAAAAGTAGAAAAAAAACTCACCCAAAATTCTGTGGACCATGGCCAACCCAAATGCCCAAACACCTAAACAAGTTAAGCACCTCGGCACCCAAGTCAGCCATGCTTTCGTCCCTCCAGATGAAATGGGACACAAGAAAGCGGCCATGTCACTCGGGTCAGGGTGACACAACACACTCTTCTGTTCAACAGCAGGGCCCGGCAGCTTTCACTGGTTTACCCCTGCCGCATCATACGGGAGCCCTGCCCATCCCTTAGAACGCGTCTAAACATCCCACTATCCTTTCACAATTGTCGTATATTTAATAAATCCTATTGTATTCAAACATTAATGTAATATTTACGTAATTCGTGAACGTTAAAAGAATTTTAACATTTAAAAAAAATATTTAAATAAAACAATTTTTTACACTTTCAATGTCAAAAATCACATGAACTGCTTCTGATATGAGAAAATATTTTTATTAAAAAAAAAAAGAACTGGAAAAAAGGGAACACTTGTTTTTCTCACCATAGGAAAAAAATACATTTGGATTGTAAGACAGAATACACTTTAGGACGAACAGTGTGGAAATAAATCTTTCATTTTTCATAAAAAAACAATATATGTATATAAATTTTTTTAATATAGTAAAAAAATGTTCCAAATAAGTTTATGTTCAAAAACGACACTTAAAACTCCTTGGGTGTCTTGGAAGTCCTTGATTTACTGCATTATTTTCTGAACCACTTTATTTTTTAGAATTGTCACTATTGTCATCAATAACAACATAGCGAATATGATTCACGATGAGATTAGACTTGGCACTCCACATCCGACATGGAATAAAACATTTCAAAGAAAAAATAGGGGAACAAATCATTTAAGAATTGGCTAATATTTATAAGGTAGTGCTGGTGTGCCGTTAGCCACTGCACTCATGCCCACCGCAATCTTATTCGTATTCGGTTTGGAAAATACGATCACGTCAACGTTACAATAACAGTAGATAATTGTACGAATGAAACGATAAGACTAAATAAGAATTCAATCCAAAACATTATTAAGCGTCCGATTTCCACGATTTTACTTCTGCCATTGTCGCCGTTATCTGATGTGCTCTGTTCTATCTCGACATCTCCTCAGTAAGGCGAGTCCCGTCCAAGCAGCTCCGAAATCTCCTTCTGTGGCACCCAACGCTAAAAATGTCAAACAAATGCTTCTGGACTGGTGCAAGGCCAAAACGGAGCCATATGAGGTCCTCATGTTGCTTCTGTCTTCTCATTTAACCGTTCTGCCTTTTCTCATCGCAACCACTATGTGTCGATTTAGGGGGTGGACATCAGAAACTTCTCCTCCAGCTGGAAGGACGGCATAGCCTTCTGCGCTTTGGTCCACCGCTTCTTCCCCGACGCCTTTGAGTATTCCACCCTGAACCCTCACAAGCCTAAGGACAACTTCCAGCTAGCTTTCAGCACGGCAGAGTCAGTCTTCTCTTTTTTGTGTCCCCACCGTATTGCTTTCTGCGCAGTGACTTATCGACTCCGGCGCGGATCCTTCTTTCTCCACAGGAGATTGGCTAACTGCCCCCCGCTCCTGGACCCCGACGACCTGGTCCGGATGAAGGAGCCCGACTGGAAGTGCGTTTACACGTATATCCAGGAGTTCTACCGCTGCCTGGTGGAAAAAGGCCTGGTCAAAACCAAAAAGAGGACTTAGGCTTTGTCTATTGTGGACATGAGCGTCAACACAAGTCAAAAGACACATCGGGTTTTTTTTTCTTTTTAAATTCAATGCTACAATATATGTCCAGGGTCCGCAAACTGGGGGCCAGGGGCCGTATAAGCAGGGTTGGGTAGGGTTACTTTAACTTGATTACTTTCAATTACTTTTGGATTACTCCAATACCAAATATGCTAATACAAGACAAAAGAAACTAAATATGAATAAAATTACTAAATTTTGTGCAGGCTTGGGGAGTAACAGAATACATGGAACGGCAAAAATGATGTTGGCAAGCTGTTTGGATTTATTTTCATTTTGTTTCTGTCGCATTTTATGTTCGTTATTCCGAAGATCAAAGAGATCAAAGCCAGGAGAGAAAGCTTACCACGTGTTGTGAGTCATCTTTTTATTCATATTTAGTTTCTTTTGTCTTTTATTAGCATATTTGGTATTGGAGTAATCCAAAAGTAATTGAAAGTAATCAAGTTAAAGTAACCATACCCAACCCTGCATATAAGGTACGCCAGCGGATTTAATCCGGCCCAAGACACAAAGCTGAGAGAAGCACAGATGAAAAATAAGCCCCTATCCCATCAAACAATGACCTGTAATTTTATATATGTCCCCTGGATGTTGCCAAAGCTAAGTACCACTTCCACTACCATTTATCAACCAGAGAACATTTGAGGAAACGTCCCAATATTTTTTTCCTTAAAATAGAGTCACGGACATGCTGAAGATGGCAAACGATTGCACTAAACTGGATTAAAAAATACACAATTGAAAAATAGCGCCCGAGTGTTTTTGCAGAAGTTTAAAGAAGCTTTGGCTCATTTCTATAATATAGGTGAACTTGAACAAGTTCCCAAATTCAGGTAAATATTTTCATTAAAAAAAAAATTAAAGCAAGAAAAAGACTTTTAAATCATGAAATTCATCATTTCCTCAGGTGTTTTAACCCGGCCTGCCAAATAAGTATGTTAAAGAGCTATTGCTAACATAGTTTTTTTTTTAAGTACTACTGTAATGATAACATGCATTGTTATTTTGGTGTTTTTCTTATGCTGTGTCCCTTTGTGTGCCCGCATAAAAAATATATTTTTCAGTCCCATAATGGCGAGCATTCAAATAGCTGGCTACATTTTTGGTACGTGTTGTTTTTCAATCACTTTGACTTATCAAGATATCTAATTCCATGCAATAAACCACTCCTGAAATAGCCCTATTTGATTTAGTTTTTCGATGCAAAAAGATACCGTAAAATTTAGACTATAAGGCGCACCTGATTACATGCCGCACACAGTACATTTTTAAAGGGAAAAACATTTTGTACGTACATAAGCCGCATGTGCCCACATTGAAACATGAGGTATTTACAAAGAAAGACGGTACACAAAAAAAGTTTTAATCATACGTGGTCCCTTAACACTTTAACGTTCCAACGGCCTACACGTCAGACTTTTGATAAACAAAAACGTGTATTGAAATGTCATGCCACATATCGTTGGAACTTAAACTCTCTTGGGATTCAAGATATGACAATTTCAAAATGTACTCACCAGAGAAAAATCACAATCAGTCTAAAACAAGATACCTAAAAATTATGAACACTACAGTTTGACATAAAAGATAATGAATGTTGTTGCACTGACTGACTAAATTTAGAGTTGACTAAGCAAACTGGTAACCTTAATGCTGATTGACTTCACTGTATTTCACACAAGATGCAGAACTATGTAGTGCATTGGAAATGTTTTCTTCCATTGAATATTTGTTGGGTGGAACGGCGGTTGAGGGATTAGCGCACCCGCGGCACAGTTCTGAGGTCATGGGATTAATTCGAGCTGCCAGCCTTCCTGTGTGGAATTTGCATGTTCTCCCTGTGCTTGTGTGCGTTTCCTCCGGGCACTCCGGTTTCCTCCCACATGTCAGGTTAATTGGCCCGGTCCAAATTGTCCCTAGGTGTGACTTAGCAAGTGAGTTGTATGTCTCTGCCCTGCGACTGGCTGGCAACCAGTTCAGAGTGTCCCCTTTCCACTGCCCGAAGATAGCTGGGATGGGCCTTGGCACCCAAACGACCCTGCTGAGGATAAGCGGTGCAGATAATGGATGGATATTTTTTTAATCGTATGTTTACGTTCACTTTTAGTGTGTGTTCTTCACAATACAATGTGTTTGTAAATACTTGAAAGAAGCACCATGTTAAAAGCAAGTAGCAAACTATCAAAATAAAAGATATGAACTGATATATAAGTCAGGGTGGGGGTCTTCTGTGCTTATGGTACATTTTTTTATTAATCAATTAATAATTGGTAAAGTCATTGGTGGTTTTGCAGCCAAAAATTGACATTGACACACTGCAAGAATTTAATAACATAAGAAAATATAAAACTAGTGTCGGAATCTAATTTTTTTGCTTGTTTTATTATTGTAGCTCATTTTACTGTGTTGTGCTTTTTCCTCAGTGGTTGCAGTTCCACACAACAAAATGTCTCGTAAACTGAGAATATAGCTTAAAAAGGGGGGGAATTAGTAACATAGAAAATATAATGTTTAGAGATGACAAGTTATCATCAAACAGAACACCTTTTAAAAAGGAGTTACCTTATTCCGTAATATTATAGTTGACTTTTATCAGTGTCTCACGGTTGCCATGGTGCCCAATTGGCCCTGCCCATGTGGCGCCAGCTGCGACTCGTTGACAGCTTGGCTTTCCGTCTAAGCTCAGTCCTCTCACTCTTCCTTGGTCGATCTGTCAACAAACCTCTGCCCCTCATGATGTGGGTTTTGACTCGGTCCTGTTTCCTGTTGGTATTTCCTGTCCAGTATTGTTGCCGTTTATTTTGTCCTGTTTAATATTGGTTTCCAGTTTCGTTCCGGTCTAGTTTGTCCTGTTTAATTTCGATATCCTGTTTTGATATCAATCCTGTCAGTCCTGTCCTGTATCGACCCTATCTGTCCGATATTCGCTCGGGCAATTGGTATCGATCTTGTCAGCCTCTGGCTTCCTATCATTCCACGTCAGACTGCTGCCTAACGTAAATGAAAATAAAAGGCTTGTGTGAGAAACATCACGCGTTTGGGTCCTGATCCTGTTCATGACAAGGTGTGGCAATGCCAGTGAAATCTTTTGCTTATATTAAATATTATTGATGTTCTTTCTCCATAAGAAAACAAACTAACAATGTCGTAGAAAAATATAGTAAAACCCCCAATTAGAGCAAAATGATTAACTAAAATGAATAACCTGTACGACCTCCTTAGCCACAGTGACCAAAAATCATAAGAACATTTGAAACATCATGCATGGTCTAGGGATGAATTTTCAAACATTTTTCGACAGGTGGTGTGCCTACGTTTTTGTTAAAAAGAAATGAAATGTGACTAGGCTCAAAAAGGTTGTGAAACACTGTTCTGGAAGATGTTCCTTACCTCAACTCTTGTTGTTACCATGCCGGTGAGTATTATGATTAGGTGGGCTGGGAGAGGTGAGGCCTTTGCTGGAGAAATTTCAAGGGGGAGAAATGATGAAGACGCCAGCTAAGCTAATAAAGAAGGAATATGGGTACACGGGAGAAGGTAAAAAAATAAATAAAAGTATGAGGTAACGCGCATGGAATTTTTATTTAAGTTTTTCTTCTTCGTTGTTGTAGATGCAGATGCAGGAGTTGATGTTGAAGGCACTGAATCAGGTAGTAGGTCTGGTAGCGGCTTCTCTACCATTTTGAAGAACCTCTCAAGGTTTGATTAAAAAGCCAACTTCTTCTCGTTCTCACGAATGTTCTTGAGACAACACAGGCTCTCCATAACCTTTTGAAAGACCTCTCATAAAAAAAAAGAAAATATGAAGTAGAGCATTATCTTTTTCAAGGATTTCTGCATCTTTGTGGTAGATATAGATGCAGCATGAGGTGAAGAGGGAGCTGATGTTGAAGGGACTGGATCAGGTTTCTTTGCCATTTTGAAGAACCTCTCAAGGTTTAATTAAAAAGCCAACTTCTTCTCGTTCTCACGAATGTTCAAGGGACAACACAGGGTGTTCATAACCCCTTTGGAAAGACCTCTCATAAAAAAGAAAATATGAAGTACAGCATGTGTATTTTTCAAGGATATCTACTTCTTTGTGGTAGATATAGATGCAGCATGTGGTAAAGAAGGAGTTGATGTTGAAGGGACTGGATCAGGTAGTGGGTCCGGTAACGGTTTCTCTACCATTTTGAAGAACCTCTCAAGGTTTGATTAAAAAGCCAACTTCTTCTCGTTCTCACGAATGTTCTTGGGACAACACAGGCTCTCCACAACCTTTTGAACGACCTCTCATAAAAAAAATACAAAATATGAAGTAGAACATGTATTTGTTTCAAGGAGTTCTACTTCTTTGGGGTAGTTATAGATGCAGCATGTGGTGAAGAGGGAGTTGATGTTGAAGGGACTGGATCAGGTAGTGGGTCCGGTAACGGTTTCTCTACCATTTTGAAGAACCTCTCGAGGTTCGACTGGAAGGCCACCTTCTTCTCGTTCTCCCAAATGTCATTGTAACAACGCAAGCTGTCCATAACCCCTTTGGAAGCCCTTTCATACCTGGCCACGTCTGGGTCTTCAGCCTGGAACTTGGCCAAGCCTTCCTCAATCAGCAAGAAACCAGCCGCTAAGTTCTTGCAGGTGAACCTCTTGAGCTCCAAAGTGGGAGCATCCTCCTTCTCAGTCTGGCTGGGTTCCGTCACTTGTTTCGTCTGAGACTTTAACAGCAAACCATCCGTCAGCATTTGTTGAGCACAACACTTGTCCACCCCCTCCTTGATGATCTCCGCCAAGGCTGTGGGGAAATCAGCCGCCGTCTCGGTCTCCTCGACGGCGGGTTCACCTTCTACTTTCATGTTGTGCAAGTTGGCGCGAGCTTTAAAACGCATAAACCAACCTCGGCTGGCCACGAAGGATTTGCCCTCACTGCCTTCCCCTTTTTGACTTTTTAAAGTCTCAAAAAGACGTTTAGCCTCCTGTTGAATGCGAACGAGGGTAACGGGGAGACATTGCTGATGTTGCTCCTCCAGCCAAATAAGCAGGAGTCTTTCCATCTCCATCATCAGGCCGCTGTTCTGCTTACTGATGATGGTGGATTTCATGTGCGGCGACGCTTTGACGTGCTCCAAGATGCGATCTTGATCTTTAATAATCGTAGCGACGGTGGAGCGACTTAAGTCGAGCACGCGACCGATATTCGTCGGTGTTTCTCCCCGCTTGGAGCGCTTCACTATGTCCAATTTCACCTCCATGGTGATGGCTTTTCTTTTCTTCGAAGCACGGGAGTCGGGTTTTAGTTTGGGGGCCATAAGGACGCGTGGGAAATCACTACGGGGAGTTAGAAACTAGTATATAAAAGAACAACGAACCAAAATGGCGAACGGCGGAAAGTGAGTGCCGTAAGTTGCTACTGTTATTGATGGGTCGTTTGCGAAAGAAACGGCTCTATGAGCTGGCTCAATGAAATGATCAACAAGAGCCAGCTCACCACTAGTAAGGAGTCGGCTTAAACTCTCTCTCTTTTTTTTTTCCTCTCTCTCTCTCTCTCTCTCTCTCTCCTCTTTCTCCTTTACGTTCCCTCTCACTTTCTCTTTTAAACATTGTCTCTGTCTCTCTCTTTCTCCCTGTTACTGTCTTTACATCTTGCTTTTTTTATTTTTATCTTTTTCCATCTCGCTTCTTTTGTCTTTCTTTCTCTCTCTTGCTCTGTCACCCTTTTCTTCTTTCTTTATCTCTCTCTTTCTCACTTTCTCCTTCCCTCTCTTTCTCAATTGCTTTTTCTCTCTGTCTTTCTCTTTCTGTCCCCTCTTATTTTTTTCTCTTTTTCGTTTTATTTCTCTGTGTCTCAACACCTTTCTCTGTTTTCCCTCTCTCTTTTTTGCTACCTCCTCATTTTCTCTCTCTAAACTTCTCTCTCTTTCTGCCTTCTCCTTAACTTCCTTTCTCTCTTATTTGCTCTCTTTCCTTTTTCCCTTACACTCTCACTTAATCTTTTTTTTCTTTCTCTCCCGTTCTATCACTCTCCCTCTCTCACTAGGGTAGGGGGCGGATGGAGCCCATCCCAGATCTCTCCTCCCCCCTCTCTCTCTCACTCTCCTCTTTCTCCTTCACGTTCTCTCTCACTTTCTCTCTTTTAAACATGGTCTCTGTCTCTCTCTTTCTCCCTGTTACTGTCTTTACATCTTGCTTTTGTTCTTTCTATCTTTTTTCACCTCGCTTCTTTTGTCTTTCTTTCTCTCTCTTGCTCTGTCACCTTTTTCTTCTTTCTTTATCTCTCTCTTTCTCACTTTCTTTTTCCCTCTCTTTCTCAATTAGTATTTCTCTCTGTCTTTCTCTTTCTGTCTCCCTCATTTTTTCTCTCTTTCTCGTTTTCTTTCTCTGTCTCAACACCTTTCTCTGTTTTCCCTCTCTATTTCTTTCTACCTCATAATCTTTCTCTCTCTGAGCTTATCTCTCTCTCTCTTTCGACCTTCTCCTTAACTTCTTTTCTCTCTCACTTGTTCTCTTTCATTTTTCCTACTCTCTCTCTCTCTCACTTTATCTTCTTTTTCTTTCTCTCCCGTTCTATCTCTCACCTTCTCTCACTAGGGTAGCAGAGAGGATGGAGCCCATCCCAGATCTCTCCTCCCCCCTCTCTCTCTTACTCTCTCTCTATCTCTCTCGCTCTCTTTTTTTAAGGCGCTGGTGACTGGTCAATATGAGTGTTATAAATAGTATAAGTAATGTGAAAGTTCAAAGTAGGTAAAATTGTATTTAAAACAAAATGCTATCATTATATCTTTAAAAAAAATCAAAATTATTTCGTTCGATGCATTACGTTTTATTATTATGGTGATATATCAATGAAGCTAGACGAATAAACATGACTTGTCTTTACTTGAAATAAAAATAAACATCTGGAGAATCATTTGGGATAAAGAAAAAAAAAGATTCGGCTCCTTTCATTGAGTCAAATCGAAAGAGACAGTTCTCTAAAAAAGAGCCGGAATCCCCTCACTAGTTCCTGAGCCACAACGCGGCGACGTATTCCGAATTCGTTTCTACGACACCGACGTAACTTTTTGTGCGAACTTCAGTCGTGCAAGAAACACTCTTGCAAAAAAAGCTACAAAGGAAAATAATCTTGATCCTAATCACCTTTACCTGTCGCGATGGATTTACACCAAATGTCGCACATGGAGTTATTACATTGAGTTCCGTTCGCACGACGTCATTTTCAGGGTTGGGTAGGGTTACTTTAACTGGATTACTTTCAATTACTTTTGGATTACTCCAATACCAAATATGCTAATAAGAGACAAAATAAACTAAATATGAATCAAATGACTACATTTTGTGCAGGTTTGGGGAGTAACGGAACACATGGAACGGCAAAAATGATGTTGGCAAGCTGTTGGGATTTATTTTCATTTTGTTTCTGTCGCATTTTATGTTAGTTTTGCCGGAGATCAAAGAGATCAAAGCCAGGAAAGAAAGCTTACCACGTGTTGTGAGTCATCATTTTATTCATATTTAGTTTCTTTTGTCTTTTATTAGCATATTTGGTATTGGAGTAATCCAAAAGTAATTGAAAGTAATCCAGTTAAAGTAACACTACCCAACCCTGGTCATTTTTAGGATGAACTTTGTATTAAAGAGACTTGACTGCTCTTGCTAGATGATAAATACAGTAAATAGCGTGTCGAAAAATTAAACCATCCAAATTAATTTGGGTAGAATACAATAACACAATACCACATTACCTACAACGCCGACGTAACTCGTCTACGTACGCATAGTGGTGATCTTGTCCTACTATAATAAAACCATACCTGTCAACCTCCAGAGCTCCATGCCCTTACAAACTGTCGTATTTTCCCTTACAAAATACAAAATAATCTTACACCATATTTTGTTTCAAACGTGTTTATTTATGTAGTTTAACATGATATATTGTACATGTGTTTCGTTATATCATATATATTGTTTATTTAACATTTTGTTGTGAGATCCTGAGTTGCTCGACATGAATGAGGTTTATTATTTAAAAAAAGTTCAACAATTAAGTAGCTTGGACGTTCACTGTCGAAGGAAAAAATACATGCAAATATAATTAACTAGAATAATACATTTTTTAATTCAAATTTTCTGCATTACATTATTGTTGGTAATATACTGATTAAAGGGATAACCACAAACCTGTCTTTTTTTATTTTCTGCTTTTATACTTCCTTTTTTCTTAACTTCTTTATACAACATAATTTGTAATATAATGCATCAAAGCAAGTGGGCCGTTTGAGAGCCGGCTCTCTTTAATGAATTGAGCCGAAAAAGCCGGTTCTGTAAAAAGAGATGGACTTTCTTTAACTACATCGAACCGCTCACTTCGTTTGCAACGAAAAAAAACGATACCGAGACAGAGGCTTCCGGGGCAAACTCGTTTGACTTGATTGATTTGCCTTTTGGTGATAGTCGGTGTATACCGGATAGTACCCATAATTGACAAATTTGCGTTTTTCGTACACGTCTTAAAATCCATTATAAACGTACTTTGTACGGCAAAACCGTACAGGTTGACAGCTATGTAAAACTTTGAAACAAAGGGGAGAGTTTTCGTTACTTTTGTACAGTATTCTCTTAGTCTAATTTTCTTCCAATCCCGCCGACCTATTTTATATATTAAAGTTGACACTTTATCTGCGTCTTATAACACATTAATAAATTCATTATTACAGCAAATAGTTGCATGAAAGAGGAAAACCTTTGGGCATAACTGTAATAAGCAATCAAATGTCAAGTCAAGTCATTTTTTTTTGTATAGACAGTAAAGATAAATAAAGGTTTTTTTGTTGTCAATAATTTGTCTTTGCAGTTGATAACCTATGGAAATTCAGTTTTTACGCACGTCCCTAAGCAAACCCGTGTTCTGCCTGAAGGGTTTTATACATTTGACTATAAAGGATTTTATACGATTGAATACAAACTACATTTAATGCAAAAAATATTCACTGGCTGGGCTGTGGTGTGAGGTCAGGGCACCCTCGTGGAAAAGTTTGTTTACAGGAACGGCCGGAACGGGACGTACGGCTGAAAAGATATCAGCACATCCAGACGCCGGTGACGCAGAAAGGCCCTGATGACGTAGAAACGCTCGGTGTTGTTTTGAGTACCCCAGACATCGGGACTCTTCTACGAGATGGTGAAGCCCAGGGGGCTTCCTTGGCACGCCCATGGTAGGAGTCGGCACGCCATTATTCGGGGAGAAGATGGCCAATAGGAAAAAGCTAAAGGACTTGAGAAAAAGGCTTCCCAGAGACGCCAACGTCGCAAATTCTTCCGTTTTTGATGGAGTACATTTGGTTAAATTTTTAGGGGAAATAAATCTGCCCCCGTGTGGAAATTTCGGCTTCCTGTTCATCTTTTCCCTCAAGAAACAAGCGCGCATAAATTGTTGGGTGAATGTAGATTGTGTTTAGTTAATAGAGTCAGATAACTAATTCGAACAATTTGGTAAACGGTATATTTTGATATTTAATTCCAACATGCCATATTTTCCTACTCGGGCGAATTTTCCTACCGAAGGCTATTTTGGCTATAACAGTCATATAACATTTTCATTATTCGCGTGTACTGTATTTTATGTAATGTGTGTGGCAGGTAAGTCAGTTGTTGTTTGCAGATGACACAGCGCTTGTGGCTGATTCTGAGGGAAAATGGATAAGGTTGGTAATGTCAAGTCAAGTCATTTTTATTTGTATAGCCTTTAATCACAAGTCTCTAAGGGCTTCACAGATTAGTACACTATGTTACACAGACTATTTTTCAGCCGACAAGAAGAGTAGGTTATTATTCATATGCAATGGAGTAGAAGTGAGTTTTAAGTTTAGATTTAAACATTTCCACTGAGGTTGCAGATCGGATCTCAGGGGGAAGAGCATTCCACAGCACCGGTGCCCGGATGGAGAACGCTCTCGAACCAGCAGAACACTTCTTTGCTCTCGGGATCACCAGAAGACCGGCACTCTCAGATCGTAGGCTTCGGACCGGGACATAGGGGCAGATCAGATCTGAAAGATAAGAGGGAGCAAGTCCATGTATGATTTTGTACAATACTAAGAGAACCTTGAAGTCACATCTTTGGCTAACTGGGAGCCAGTGCAAGTTAGCCAAAATCGGTGTTATGTGATCGTACTTTTTTGTCCTAGTTAAAAGCCTCGCTGCGGCATTTTGTACTAGCTGAAGAGACTTGATTCTGGACTTCGGGAGACCGGAGAGTAGTGCATTACAGTAATCAAAGTTCTCTTAGTATTGTACAAAATCATACATGGACTTGCTCCCTCTTATCTTTCAGATCTGATCTGCCACTATGTCCCGGTCCGAAGCCTACGATCTGAGAGTGCTGGTCTTCTGATGATCCCGAGAGCAAAGAAGTCTTCTGCTGGTTCGAGAGCGTTCTCCATCCGGGCACCGGTGCTGTGGAATGCTCTTCCCCCTGAGATTCGATCTGCAACCTCAGTGGAAATGTTTAAATCTAAACTTAAAACTCACTTCTACTCCATTGCATACGAATAACCTACTCCTCTTGTCGGTTGAAAATAGTTTGTGTAATATAGTGTAACAATCTGTGAAGCCCTTTGAGACTCTTCGTGATTTAGGGCTATACAAATAAAAATGACTTGACTTGACTTGACTTAATCGAGACGGGAGGTAACAAATGCATGAATTATAATTTCCGCATCAGACTGAGACAGTATTGAACGGATTTTGGCAATGTTACGAAGATGGAAGAAAGCGGTTCTAGTAATTTTCTTTACATGCATCTCAAAGGTTAGATCAGGGTCAAATATGACACCTAAATTTTTAACTGAGTCACTCTGTGTGATGTGACATTTGTCAATGTTCACAGCAGTTTTTGAGAATAAGTCACGGCATTTAGATGGACCAATGACTAACATTTCGGTCTTTTCAGAGTTAAGACGCAAGAAATTGAGTGACATCCACTCTTTTATCTCAGTGAGGCAGGCCTCCAAATTTCCACAGTTTAGTGTGGAAGATTCCTCCAACGGAAGATAGAGTTGAGTGTCGTCTGCGTAGCAGTGGAAGCTGATATTGTACTTGCGAATAATGTCACCTAATGGAACCATGTAAATGTTGAAAAGAAGGGGGCCAAGCACTGAACCCTGCGGAACACCGCAGGTAACATTAAAGGGCTCAGATGTCATTTCACCATATTTAACACAGTGCGTCCTATCTGAGAGGTAGGATCTGAACCACGAGAGGACGGTTCCTGAGAGACCAATCCATTTTTCCAACCGTTCTAGTAGGATATTGTGGTGCACTGTGTCAAAAGCAGCACTAAGATCCAGCAGCAGCAAAAGTGATGAAGCGCCAGAATCCATTGACATTAGGAGATCATTTGTTACCTTGATCAGAACTGTCTCAGTAGAGTGGTTAGCCCTGAATCCTGATTGCATGGATTCAAAAAGGTTATTCTCGGATATGAAAGCATTCAGCTGCTGTGCCACTACTCTTTCGAGTACTTTAGAGAGGAAAGGTAGGTTTGACACAGGTCTGTAATTACTTAATATTTCTGGATCAAGGTTGGGTCGTTTCAGTGTGGGTTTAATAACGGCGGACTTAAAAGCTGCTGGAACTACACCTGAGGAGAGTGATATGTTTATAATATTTAGAACTGAAGGTCCAAAGACGCCAAAATACTTTTAATAAGTGAACCTGGGAGCGGGTCGAACTGGCAAGTTGTCGGTTTGGCCGCATTTACCACCTGTTTGAGATCATCAAGTGACAGTTCACTAAAACCGGCCATTTTCCCAAGGCAGCCACTCTGTCGTGCATCTGTAAATTTCAGTCCTTTAATATGTGTGGTATTAATAATTTCTTTAGTAATTTCTTCCTGTAAGCATTGAATCTTCTTAGTAAAGAAGGCCATTAAGTCCTGAGCAGAGTGTGTCGAACTATCTGCGATAGTCTGTTGCCTTGTAAGCGATGCTACAGTGTCAAAAAGGGCTTTGGGGTTGTTCTTTTGAGACGCAATCACCTTCGAAAGGTAGGCCGATTTTGCAGAGGCAAGGGCCGCTTTATACTTTAACAAGCTGTCACACCAGGTTTGATGGAAAACCTCAAGCTTGGTAGCGCGCCATTTTCTTTCCAATTTCCTGCATTCTTGTTTAAGGGTTCTAGTTTCATCAGTAAACCAAGGCGTGCGTCTTTTAGGACGTGATTTTAGTTTTATGGGCGCTATTGAATCCAGCACACTAGTCAGGGTGGTATTGAACTCATTCATGAGTGAGTCAATCGAGCCATTGAATGTAGGAAAGGACGCAACTGCTCCAGGAAGGAGTTCAAAGAGCTCAGAAACTGTGCCAGTGCTTATATTGCGTCCGCTAAATACTTCAGCTTTTTTAACACTACACTTAGCTAGCACCTCAAATGTAACTAAATAATGATCCGAGATAACGGTAGTACACGGTAACACCATAATGTTTGAGGTTAAAACTCCTCGAGTCAGAATCAAGTCTAGCGTGTTCCCATTTTTATGGGTTGGCAAATCAACCAGTTGATTAAAGCCAAATGCATCAATTAGAGACCTAAACGCAATAGTAAGTGAATTGAGTGGGGAGTTCATATGAATGTTAAAGTCTCCCATAATTATAATTTTGTCTGCATAGGTTACTAGTTCAGACAAAAGTTCAGCAAATTCGTCTAAGAAAGTTGTGTATGGCCCAGGTGCACGATAGATAGTTATTACATAAATTGACAATAGAGAGGACCGCATCACAAGAGCCTCAAACGCCTTGTAATTATTAGAGGTACATGGATTAAATTTGAGCGATTTTTCAGAAATTAGCGCAACACCACCGCCCCTTTTCAACGTGCGTGCTATATGGCTACTCTCGTAGTCTTGGGGAGAAGCATAATTTAGCGCTAAATACTCATCCGGGCGTAACCAAGTTTCACACAGACCCATACAGTTAAGTTTATAATCACGAATAATGTTATCAACAAGTAAAGCTTTTGGAGCAAGCGATCTAATATTTAACAGACCAAATTTCAGCTTTGCTGAATCATTTGACTTAGCTGAACTCTTTGTAGTCTTTGTCGAAATCTTCAAAAGCTGCCGCTCTTGTGGCTTTTCGTGTGGGTTGTCCGGCGAGGGATGAATGGTGGAATTAGTTACATCCTCGCGTCCATCTTGCTGCTTAGACTTCGCACGCTTTACACATCTACCTGCACGGCAACCACGCTTCTGTTTTCTGTCCTTACGGCGCCGTTGCCGTCGTTTATTAAGCGGAATAGCCGTCCACAAGGATGCCGGGTCTCTTTGAAGTTTGCTCGGTATATCATAGGCGGTATAAAAAGTGCCCGAAAAGTCGAAATTTAGACGCCCACCCAACCGAATAAGTTCGTCCCTACTGTAAGTATTTTTGGCCACACATGTGTCCAAAAGTGAAAGCAAAAAAGACAAGAGAACGGCAATAAATAGAAGATTAGCTGGAGAGCAACGAGCCGCAAGCATGTATCCATGCGCCGCCATGTTGAAGCCCTAATAATTTTTTAATTTTGTAAAATTTTTTAAAATTTTAATTTTTAATTTTTTTTTTTAATGGAGTTTGGAAGAGTGTGTGATAAGTGCAAATTATGTGTGAATGTTGGGAAGAGTAAGGTGATGAAGTGTTCACGTGATGGAGTGGACATGGCGTTAGAAATAAGGTTGCATGGACAGTTGTTGGAAAAAGTTGAAAGCTTTAGGTACTTGGGTTGTGATGTGGCTGCAGTTGGTGGAATGGAGTGCGAGGTATTGCACAGAGTGAATCAAGGAAGCAAGGTTTTGAGTACGCTAAAGAGAGTAATGAGCAACAAGAGTATGAGTATGGATGTAAAGAGGGGACTGTATGAGAGTGTGATTGTGCCGACTGTGTTGTATGGTGCAGAGACTTGGAGCCTGAACGCAGATTTGAAAAGGAAATTCAATGTTTTTGAGATGAAGTGTTTGAGGAGTTTGTTAGGAGTGACAAGATTGGATAGATTGAGAAATGAAATTGTGAGAGACAGAACTGGAGTAGTAGTGGAACTGAGCAAGCGTGTGGATAAGAGAGTACTTGGTTAGTGTGGACACATGGAGAGGATGGATGAGGAGCAAATATTGAAGAGGATCTACAGAGGTGAAGTAAATGGAAGGAGACGAAGAGGAAGGCCGCAATTGACGTGGATGGATGGTGTTATGAGTGCACTGGAGGAAGAGGTTTAAATGTAGTGGAAGCTGGAGCTATTGTTGGTGATGGGAATGAGTGGAGAGGTGTTGTAAAAGGATAGTGGGATGTTTAGACGTGTTCTAAGGGATGGGCAGGCACCTGTATGATGCGGCAGGGGTAAACCAGCTGTCGGGCCCTGCTTTTGAACAGAAGAGTGTGTTGTGTCACCCTGACCCGAGTGACATGGCTACTTTCTTGTGTCCTGTTTCATCTGGAGGGACGAAAGCATGACCAACTTGGGTGCCGAGGTGCTTAACTTGTTTGGGTGTTTGGGCATTTGGGTTGGCCATGGTCCAAAACTTTTTGTGTGTGTTTTTTTTTTGCTACTTTTTCCCTTTTTTCATTTTCTTTGTTTTTGTATGTGTATCTGTTGGAACCACTCTTTCAGTTTGGCAGTTCCTACCCCAAGTTCCCCCTCTATCACAGGGTCCCCTGTGTATATATTCTTATTCCTATAACCACAGTGAGCAAAGGTTTCATCTGTTGCATAATTTACCTTAATTCAATAATTATTTTTCTTAAAATAATTCAATACAATAATATAAGTCCTCAAAATGAGAAAAAAATGATTTGCCAAAACATTCTAAGCATTGTGACCGCCTTCAAGTATTTTTCAAGAGTCCTCATTTGAAAAAAGTGTCTTTGTTGTCACGAAGCGGAGCGGGAAACAGGAAATAAGGACCCATTCGGGTAGACGTACTCACAATTTATTGGGAGAAGAGGAGGAGGGTGCGCACACTCGATCCAGGGATCGATGGCCGCGGAGTGGATTAGAAATCCACTTAAAAGAAAAGAATGTCCAAAAACAAACGGATCAGACCAAAAATAAAACAGGGTCAAACACAGGCAAATTTACAGACTAGGCACTTCTCAGAGTTAAACAGAACTTGCAGAAATCTCACAGAAGGTTCACAAAAATCTCACAGGGTTTAACAAAGTTTAACAAGTATAACAAACAAAGCACAGTTAGAAGGAACGCATTTAAGTACTCCAAAAATCAATCAGTCAATGCGCCTCAGCCGGTGTCCATGGGTGGGGCCAATTGGGCGCCGCGGCAACCACGCCACCCGGCTGGGACCGACTGGGCGGCATGGCAACCGCGCCCGACGTGACATTCGTAGATAAGAAGTGTCCAAGCTTTTTTAAGCATCAAGCTACTTTTTGTTATTATTAGCGCAAATGACACCCACTTAAACATTGGTAAACATTTCTAAAATAGCAACTTAGCTACTTGGCTTGCTAAATAGCTAAAAAGGTAGTCTGATAGTTAGCTAGAAAGGTAACAAGGTAAAAACCTAAAAGGGAGCAAGGTAGCTAGCAAAACGAATAAAAAGACAACTAAATAGCCGGATAGAAAGCTAGCTAGAAAGGAGGTAAATTTAGCCCGATAATTAGCAAAAAAGGTAAAATGTTGGCTAGATAGCACATAAATTTTTTTAAAAAGCTAGCCAGATAGCTTGCAAAATAGCTAAAAAGGTAAGAAGGTGGCTCGCTGCATATCTAATAAGGTAGCCATATAGCTCAAACCCATGAATGGGAATTCAGTTTGTATTTCCTGTAAAATGAATCAATAAAAAGATCAATTAAAATATTGTTTAATAAGTGCCTGGATTCACATTCTATTTTCTTAATTGCTTAAAATAACTCATACCTGATTTTTTTTCCATCAAGCCCATAAAATCAAATTTATCTATTCTAATTTCTAAAATAGCAACGTATCATGTTATTACTATGTTGTTACTACTCTATTACCGGGTTAATTATTAGAAACAGGGTTAAATAATGATTTTACAAGAAAATCAAAATGATTCAGCACTAGTGCCTGCAGTCTATACGTTGGAGACCCCTGTAATGTAGATGTAGGGCAGTGAGCGAAAAGCATCACTAGGGGGTGCTCTTACACTGTCTGTTGTTTTAGTGTTCTCTTTCAATCAAAGCAGGGGTTTTTATTTTCAAACTGTTTCGAGACCCCCACCCCTCCTTTTTTAACCTATGTCAGGGGTGTCAAACTCATTTTAACTCGGGGGCCACACGATAGAACAAACATTCTCTCGGGGGCCGAACTAGTAGATAGAGAGAGAGAGAAAAAGAGAGAGGCTGCGACAAAGAAAGAGAGAAAGGGGGAAAAAAGAGAAAAGAGAGCGAGAGAGTGAGGGAAAGAGAGAATGTGATAAATAAAATAGATAAAAAGAGAAATAGTGAGAGAGAATGAAAGAAAGAGAGGGAAAAAAATCCAAAGAGAAATAGAAAGAGAGAAGACGAGGAGAGAAATAGAGAAAGGGTAAGCAAGAGAGAGAGAGATAGAGAGAAAATGAAAAAAGGAAGAGAGAGCAAAAAAAAGGTAAAAAGACACAGTGAGAGAAATAAACAAAGAGGAACAAAGAAAGAGAAAAAAAAAGAGAGAGAGAGAGAGAGGAAGAGAGAGAAAGAAATACAACTACATCGTTTTTGTGAGAGGCACCTGGCTTTGGCAACATCAAATGGACATATTTCAACCTGCAGCTTGTTTTTCTCTTGCGCTTCCCTCAGCTTTGTCTCGCGGGCCGGATTCAATCCCTTAGCGGGCCTGATCCGGCCCGCGGGCCGCCTGTTTGACACCCCTGACCTATGTGTTCCTGTGGCACTCTTTTCGTGTCAATGTTCATTTTGGTTTGATAAGGTGAGGACATCCTCTTTTGCTGTCTACTATACAAAGATCCTGTGCATGAGATTTATGTTCATAATTTTAGTGCTGATAAGCCATGTTTGTACATTTTATTCCATAAGTTAAATTTAGAAATTAGGTGTTTTATTTTTGTTGATTATTATTTATAAATTATTTCTTCGGTTTGATAAGGAGGTAAAGGTAAATGTCACGGTTGCCATGGCACCCAATTGGCCCCGCCCGTGTTGCGCCAGCTGTGGCTTGTTGACTGATTGGCTTCCCTTCTATTCAAGCTCAGGGCTCTCACTCACCCTTTGTTAGTCCGTCAACGAACGTGGGTTTTTACTCTGTCCGGTTTCTTGCTTGTGTTTCCTGTCCGGTATTGTTCCAGTCTATTTTGTCCTGTTTAATATTGATCTTCAGTTTTGTTCCCGTCTAGTTTGTCCCGTTTAATTTCGATATCTATTTTTGATATCTCCTGTCTGTCCTGTCCGATATCGACCCATTCTGTCCGATATTAGCTCGTGCAGTTGGTATCGACTCGTCGGCCTCTGGCTTCCTGTCATTCCACGCCAGACTGCTGCCCTACGTCTTCCGCCCAACGATCGCCGAATCACTGGCGTTTGGGTTAACGTGCAAGACTGGTCCATTTCCCCTAAAATTAAAGCTTGTGTTAGAAACGTCACGCATTTGGGTTGTTCTCCTGTTCCGGTTCTTGACAGTAAATGTCTTAGCCACATTTTGACCTCCGCGCCTGTTTTTTCCGCACTACCAACCCAGAACACAACGCAGACCTTTAAAGTGTGCAGGCGGCCGCTACAGCAAAAAAGGGTGACATAGACAAGTTTCCATTACATTATTAGTCACTTAAGATCCAAAATATGAGTTTAATAAGTCACCCAAGAGCAATTTGTCATCATTATAAAGCTGTATCTTCTGCTACTTATTTGTGATCTGAAGGAGCTATACGGATTTGAAATTTTATTACTCTCTACCGACATCTCGTGGCTTGCAGATCATTCATGATGCGCATGCATGTACACGCATTTCTGTGACACAGTCCAAAACACTTTTTTTGATTCTTCATGGGATTTGGGTTGGCGTTTTGAGTCTACTTGAAACAGACCTCTTATTAATTTCACCATTTTAATGCAACACTTATCAGGGCTAGAACGGAAACAGGACCCAATTGCGTGAAGTTTACCACAAGTTTTATTGAAGGAAAGCGGAAGGGCTGCGCCCACGATCCGGTGTTCGCTGGACGCGGTAAGCAAGTCGCTCTTGTACTCGGATTGGGATCTGAAAACGGAAGTGGATCTTCTGTAGTGAGCGATGTCAGGGAGGGGTAAACTGGTCGGTAGCCGGGACTGGGAGAGCAAGGCTTGGTCGGGGTCGGAAACGAGTCGTAAGCCAGGACGGGAGAGTAGACGTAGTCGGGAACAAAAATGGATCATAAGCCGGGACGGGAGAGCAGACGTGGTCGGGATCAAAACAGGTTGTAGCTGGAGACAAACGGGAGCAAAAACGGGACAGGTGGAAGTCAAGGTTGAAAATAGCTTGCCATTTATACGCTGAGGTTCGCAGACGGACTGACAACAGGGGAATGTCAGGACTGGGTTAAACTAGGGACAGGGAGCCAATCAGAGCCTGCCACTGTTGTCCCAAATGAGCGGGCACAGGTGAATCACATCGGTAATCATGACAAAACAACCTGCGCGGACGACTAAGACCTCACTCTCCAGCAGCCACCCCAGCCCCATTCCTTCACCTTAATATGTTCCGTCCAGAAAAGTCTTGCTAAAAGTAAGAACAAAGCAGACAGACACAGTGGGAAGTAAGGAATTAGGGCTCTTTGAACTCAGTTGGGCATTGTTAACAGATAATTGAGAAAATATTCAACTATTCAAGAGACGCACCTCACCTTTAAACCTATTTTCATGTTATAATATATAGCATTTATTGGTCTTCTGTTTTCCCGTCAGGATAATGTTTTTCCCCCCATTTATGCATAAGATTAATAGATTTAGAGCTTAAATCGTGATCTCTCCTATATATATATATATGAAACACTTGCGTCACTGGGCGAGTGAGCAAGCGAGAAAGGTAGAGCGAGGTAGCGAGGCTGACGTGCAGGATGCTGTGTCCATCTGTGTGCCCGGCAACATTAAGTCGGATCAAATCCAGTCCTCCTCATCAGCATCATCGTTATCATGCACAAAATCACGTGAATGCATCTTGTCCCGACAGCCAGGTTGCCCGCCTAGCATCGCCACCTCTTCTCTCTCTCTCCGGTCCCCTCCTCCGTGCTCCCATAAGGAATTTATGAGCATCGCTCGGCGCTTCACCTTGCAGCACAACGCATGAAAGGTAAATTTCTACATCACTGTTGCATGATTTAGAAATAGATTTTAACAAAAGGCAGGGATAATATACTGTTTTGTGGTGGATGTGAGTCTTTCCGGATGCTAATTTACTTATGAATAATTCATATGACGATCGGATAAACAAAGGAGTATAGTGGAGAGTGGTCAAGGAGGAAGGGGGGTCTTACCTATCTGACCCTTTTGGGCTTGTCCTCATTGCTTCTGTCCTCCATTGCACTCAAAAGGAGGTCAGACTCTAATTAACATTGCTCAGGAATAGGACAGAGGTCCCAACTTAGTTCCTCAGCCCCGTTTGCAGACTCATGATGGCATCATCGGTGGACGTCAGGGGGATCGGTTCGTGGCGTCATTTAAAAAATGAAATATAAACAAAAAATAAGCCAAAGTAGCTAAACCCAAGAAACCCAACCACTAAGTGGCCAATCACCCGTTATTATTGATAGTTTTAAAGAAATTTCTATGTGTAGTCAATGGAAAAATGTTAATACTATCTAATTTAACTGGTATACGAAATCATTATCTCAACCAATGTATTTACATACTGCACATAACACATTCTTCATATTATTTCGTAATACTTCTGTCATGACCCGCACAAAGGGTAGACCCAATCGCGTAACGTTCCTTACAAGTTTATTGTGATAAAGAGGAAGGGCAGCGCCCGTGATCCGGTGCTCGCTGGACGCGGGAAGCAAGCCGCTCACAGAATCGGAACGTGTTCCGAATGCGGAAGTGGATCTTCCGGAGAGGGAGATCGTGGTGTCGAGGACGGAAAAAACAGGTTGATAGCCGGGACAGGAGAGGAAAAACGTGCTCGGGATCAAAAACGGGTCGTAAGCCGGGACAGTAGAGCAAAACAGGTTGTAGCCGGAGACAAACGGGAAAATCAGGACGGGTGGAAAACGGGTGCAAAAGGCGGGACCGACAGGAGTCAGAGTCAAAGTGCTTGCCTTGCAGAAACAGAGGTTTGCTGACGGACTGACAAGTGAAAAGAATGTGCTTAAGTAGGACAGGGAACCAATCAGGAAGCCAGCAGCGGCTGGCGCCAAACGAGCGGGCGCAAGGGAAATTAATATCTCATCATGACAACTTCTGTTACTAATTAGCCTACTAATCAACTATACATTTTTGTGATAGACCTACCTATTTCAGCCCGTAAACCTTGTAGCACTGGGGGGCAAACTTTTTGAGTCGCGGGTTGCTGTGGGTTGAAAAAAAAAGGCAAAGGAGCCGGGCCGGAGGAACAAATGGCTGATGGATGGCTCTAATTTCTTTTGGTATATGCCGATAGAGAGTCCTAAATCTAAAACATCGGCAATAGATGAGGAAAAAAGCTACCATAAACCAATAATTTTTTTTCTTGTTTGTATTTACCTATGCGAGTTATTTTACACTGTCAATTTGTTCATAAAGGGACAATTTCATTCAATTTGTCAGGACCAGAACGGAAATTGCGTTATGTTTCTCACAAGTTTAAATGGAGGAAAGAGAAAGGGCTGCGCCCACGATCCTGTGTTCGCTGGACGCAGGAAGCAAGTCGCTCTTGTACTCGAATGGTGCTCCGAACGCGTAAGTGGATCTTCCGTAGCTAGCGATGGCGGTGTCAGGGACGGAAAAAAACAGGTCGGTAGCCGGGACTGGGAGAGCAAGGCGTGGTCGGGGTCAGATGCGAGTCATAAGCCAGAACGGGAGAGTAGACGTAGTCAGGATCAAAACGGTTTGAAGCTGGAGACTGACGGGAGCAAAAAATGGGACAGGTGGGAGTCAGGGTCAAAAAAGACTTGCCTAGTGTTCACTGAGGTTCGCAGACTGACTGACAAAAGGGGACAGACAGGATTCGGTTCAAATACTGTTAGGGAGCCAATTAGAACCCGCTGCAGTTGGCACCAAATGAGCGGCCACAGCTGAGTCACATTAGTAATCATGACACAATTGGTTTCGAAACACTCAATATAAACAAATTCTATATTTATTTAGAAATAAAATATTTCATAAAAAATAATAGCAAAGTAGCATCTCCCTTTTTAGGCTCTAAATTTGATCATTTGCATTGAAAAAGTATGTGCAGCAGGAATACTTCAGGAGGGTTTGTTTTGCATGAAATTTGAAAACCCGATAAAGAAAATTAATTTATAAAAATTTAAGTAGGCCATGGGCATAATGGAAAAATATTTTTTGATGGAGTTACACTGAAAGGATAAAAGAAATCCAGGTGAGTGCAATCCAGGGAAGTGCAATGGTATTGCCTTAAACAGCACTTCCAAGACTTTTATTCAAAGTCAAATAACTTTGGGGTTGGTTTGTTTCTTCAAATTTTCTCTGGTTGATAAATTATAGTCAGCAAATACAGCTATAGTGTTGGTTTGGAGTGGCAGCTGGCTTTAGCGACATCAAGTGGACATATGTAAAAGTGGAGGTCATTGTCTGACGTGATGCAGTTTATTCTTCTCTTTAGTTTTTGGGCCAGATTAAGTCCATTGGCGGGCCTATTCTGGCCCGCAGGCAGTAGTTTACGCAATACTGCCTTATAGTATAGAAAAAAGATTGAAATGACGCAGTAACAACGTAGTAGTAACATGATATCTGAGAATTGCAGATAAAACCTTTGATCTAATTAGTAACAAAGTAGTGTCTGTCAGATTAGAAAATTGTGGTAAATGTAAATGGTTTGCATTTCTATAGCGCTTTTCGAGTGAATGAAGACCTCCCAAAACGCTTTGGGCGGCAGTGGCTCAGGAGGTAGAGCGCTCGTCTTGGGATCAAGAGATCCCAGTTCGAATCCCGACTCCTCCGTGTTACATATCGAAGTGTCCTTGGGTAAGACACTGAACCCCTAATGCCCCCAATAAGCAGGTTAGCGCCTTACATGGCTGCACGACCGCTATTGGGAAATGTGAAGCACACTGTAAAGCGCTTTGGGAAGTCATGACTTGAAAAGCGCTATATAAATGCAGATCATTTCATTTCATTTTACAATGTGCTTCACACTTTTCCCTTTTACACACTACCAAATTGATAGCAGCGTCAGCCATGCAAGGCAACTACCTGCTATCGGGGGCATCAGTGATTCAGTGTCTTGCCCAAGGACACTTCGACATATAACACGGAGGAGACAGGAATCGAACCTGGGACCTCTTGATACCAACGACCACATATCTAGTTGTCACATCTATCTTTCAGGCTATATTCCTTCTAATGTTCTTGGCTTGACTCTCAGTTTGGAGTTTGCGTAATAGGCCAACTGAGGTTTAGTGGGGAATTTATGGAGCGACAGCATCAGAGCCATCATCACATAGGCCCAGTCAAGCAGGAGAGGACGGATCACACCGCAATAAGTAGTAGTAAAACAAGAGACCTGGTAGAACCTGTGCTTCTCGTAATTATAACTAAAGGACAAGTAAGATTTTCTCAGCATTTATTGTATGATGTTCTGTGCAGGCTGATGGAAGACACAACGCAAAAAACACTCCTTCACGGTCCTAAAGTGCAACATGGATCCTGTGCATTAACCATACCAGGTTCACCTCAGAGCCCACCTGTGGTTGAACTTTCAGCGACTGCACAAGCCAACCACCCTGCACCCACGGCGAGAGACCAAACCCAAATGAACTCTTGGTCAGTGTCAGTGCCACCGGCCAGCATAAGCCGACCACGACCCACTGCTCTTGGGACTAAACCTACTCCCAGACCTGCCAAGATTCCTACCAATGATATAGATTTGATCTCTGATTGCATCCCCCGACCTCAGAGCACCACCGTCCTGCCCCGTTCCCAATCAGATTCCTTGGTGTCACCTCACAGAGCTCCAGTCACCCTGAGACCAAAATCCAGTCTAAGTCCCCCGCCAGGTGCCTCTACAACTCAAGCATATACCGACAAAAGCAATGGCGATAATAATAATGACTTCAGGTAGGACTATGCTCATTGACATTTGTTTATTAAGCACAGTCTGTCGAGCCGTAGTATATAACTGCACACTCTACTCCGTGATGTTTTCCAATCCTGCTACAGTAAGCAAGCTTATGCACGCCAGAAAGCTTCATGTAAATCAAAGTGCATCTTTCTTTAAAAGCTTCTTGCTGAGTGAGTGACGGGCCCGCATTATATCGACTTGGCACTCTTCCCATTGGCTTGCTTGACCATAAACAAAGCAGCACCTTTTTACATGGATGGATGTTATCAGGATCTACAGGTCCAAAATGGCTGCTACTCTTGATATAAAAAGTCTACACACCGCTATTTTACTGACAGAAAGTGGGTTATTGTCCCACTAAGACTTGAGGAGTTTACCCAAATAATAAAGTCTCAATTTTTTAAAAACAGAACATCAATCTGTCTGTCTGTCTGTGTATCTATCCATCTATCTATCTATCTATCTATCTATCTATCTATCTATCTATCTATCTATCTATCTATCTATCTATCTATCTATCTATCTATCTATCTATCTATCTATCTATCTATCTATCTATCTATCTATCTATCTATCTATCTATCTATCTATAGTATCTCTCTCTCTCTAGTCTCTCTCTCTAGCTCTCTCTCTCTCTCTCTCTCTCTCTCTCTCTCTCTCTCTCTCTCTCTCTCTCTCTCTCTCTCTCTCTCTCTCCAGTATCTCTCTCTCTCTCTGGTATCTCTCTCTCCAGTATCTATCTCTCTCTCTCTCTTTCTCTCTCTCTCTCTACAGTATCTCTCTCTCTCTCTCTCTCTCTCTCTCTCTCTCTCTCTCTCGTCTATCTAGCTATCTTTCTCCAGTGTCTATCCGTCTGTCTGTCCGTCTGTCTGTCTGTCTCTCCCCCGTCCATCCGTTTATGTCAATGTCTCTTTTCTGACCTTGGGCATTAAATGACCCCCCCAATTAAATTGGCAGTAAAAGTTAAAGTGTAGTAAAATTAGGTTTGTTCCACTGGGAGATAAGTTTTGCTCATTTCATGTATTATTAAATACAGTTTAAAAAGAACATGAAAAACAGGTTTAAAATATTGTCGAATTCAAAATTACAGCATAATTATTACCCAAAATAAATAACTGCACACAGTGACCACAAATAGTAAGAAAAACTTTGATCTGGTAATTTAGGCAAGGGAATTAATTTTTAAAACATTTTTCCTCGAGATTTTTGATGAAAAAAAGTGTGCCTCGGCGTTTAAAAAAAGTTGAAAAACACTGCCTTGAGCCATGCACAGGGAACATTTTTAGATCTCTGGATGAAAAGGGGGGATTAACCATGCTTAACCATTTTTATCCCTAAGCCACACTTAGAACTGCAGTTAACACGTTCACTTAGACTGAAATCCACTATTCTGCTTGTGGCCCTTTGCAGGGTTTACATCGCCACCTGGAACGTGGGCTCAGCCATGCTGCCTGATGATATCAGCGCTCTGTTTGGACCAAACGTGTCGGACGGGGGCGTTGACATGTTTATCATCGGGTAAGCGTGATGACCGTGCCAGCGTGCCAACACGCGCATCTGTTCTTCTTCTTTTGGCCATTTTTGGGGTTCCATTTTCAATTGTCGCACTGTGCAGGTTTCAGGAGGTGAACTCCATGATCAACAAGCGGCTGAAGGATGCTATTTTTTCAGACCAGTGGAGTGAGCTTTGCATGGACACACTCTGTCCATTTGGATATGTCCTGGTGGGTGACGATTCAACAGCTTAGTTTCATTTGTTATATTGTTATAAGAAACTAAATATGAATAAAACTATGACTCACAACACGTAGTAAGCTTTCTCTCCTGGCTTTGATCTCTTTAAAATCCGGCAAAACGAACATAAAATGCGACAGAAACAAAATGAAAATAAATCCAAACAGCTTGCCAACATAATGTTTGCCGTTCCATGTATTCCGTTACTCCCCAAGCCTGCACAAAATTTTGTAATTTTATTCATATTTAGTTTATTTTCTCTTTTATTAGCATATTTGGTATTGGAGTAATCCAAAAGTAATTGAAAGTAATCCAGTTAAAGTAACCATACCCAACCCTGTATGTATGTAAACAGAATTACTGTAGGGAACTGTACAACTCAATCTATCGTTTAAGGCGGTGTTTGTCATGAACCGGAACAGGATCAGGACCCAAACGCGTGACGTTTCTCACATAAGCCTTTTATTTTACGAGAAATGGGGAGTCATGCACGTTAGGCAGCAGTCTGGCGTGAAATGATAGAAGCCAAAGGCTGACGAGATCGATGCCAATTGCCCGAGTAGATATCGGACAGATGGGGTCGATACCAGACAGGAAGGGCCAGACAGGATTGATAATGAAACAGGATATCGAAATAAAACAGGACCAACTAGACAAGAACGAAAACTGGAAGAATAATAAACAGGACAAAAAAAGACAGGAACGAAACTGGAAACCGATATTAAACAGGACAAAAATAAATACCAACAGGAAACAGGAGCGAGTCAGAGACAACGTCTTGCGGGCAGAGGTTCATTGACGGACTGACAAACAGAGAGTGAGAGCACTGAGTATTCAGTGGGTCGGGGGCCTTTGCCTTGGCTAAGTAATACTAAGAAAAATCAAGATAACCGAGGGTCATTTAAACTCCTAAACAGTAGATGGCGATCATTCCCTGAAAAGGCAGTTGACAGTCGCAGCCGATGTAGTTTGTTTACACATACATTTGAGTATGGCCAAACCCAAATATCGATTTTATTCTATTGAAAACCGAGCCACTGAAGTGAAGTGTTTTGGATTTCATTTAAAATGCAGCTAATTGACCATCAAAGTCGTTTCGGTTGTGCTGGTCTTATATCATAATATATTTTACTATCTCTGGTTTTGACAGTATCATCCATTCTTTCATTTAAATTAATAAGTGGATTTTTTTTTTCATGATTTGGGTCGTGACTTGTAATTAGGATGGGAGGTTAATCCTTAAGTCAGACTAATTGAGAACGACGAATTATGCCTTCTTAATGTTTTAGATCTAATTCTTTAATCAGTTTTTTTAGTATGAGATTTAGTTTGATCCCAGTGTGCCATTGCATATGCCAGTAAACATTAAAAAGTTGTCTTTTCAAAAGTAGGAAACACATAGGTAGGGTTAGTGTAAAGAATTATGGGGTTATAGAAAAACATGAACAAAAAATATGTGCGCGTAAAACAATATGAATTTAGATAAAGTACAATATGTTGTTTTTTAATGATCAAAAAATACTAATTGATTTGCAAGTAACAAATAAATTCACAATAATATTGGAAAACATATTTTCAAAACTTTACATTTTAAAGCCATAATCTAATGTTACTACCTCTGGTAAGTACCTACCTCTACTAGTTCTAGTATAAAACATGCTTTTATATTAAAATGACTAAAATCAATAAGGCAGAGGGGCCAAAAACTACAGCCGCTTTGGCTAGTTACGTAGAAAAAAATTGCTTTAAATTATATTTATTTGGTTCATAATCTAATTTGGTGGTTACCAATTTGGCTAGCAGGTGGTGCTCCCGATTTACCATCGGAATTAGTTCACAAAACAGCTTTTTTTGTCTTTAGTATCAAGAAAGAAGCACTGATTACAACATATTGCAATCTTTGCTTTAAATGATTGATTTTGCAGTTCATTGATATGAATAATGATGGTTCAGTCCAAAAGAAAAATAATGTATACGCACTTAAATGCAAACGTGGTTTGATTTTGACATACTATGTTTTATTTACATGGCATGGAAAATTAAATTAAACAAAAGAACATTCTGTAGTAGGAATTAAAGTACTGATCAATAAGCCTGGTTTTAAAGGAATCAACTCATTTAAATGATCAGGAATATATATATATATATATATATATATATTTATATATAGGTTGCCGACCCCTGCTCTAGATAATTTAAATTGTATCTATTCCTCTTCTTAATAAAGTCAAGTTACATTTATTTGTGACGACCTTAATCACAAAATGTCTCAAAGGACTGCACAGGTTACAATTATACCATACCCTGATCTTAAACCAACATGCGGGCAAGGAAAAACTCAAAACTTCAATATGAGGAAAATAAGAAACATTGAAAAGGGCCTCACAAGTATATTTGTGTATTTCATGATGATATTTGTTGCTGTTTTGTCCTTAGGTGGCATCCCAACGGATGCAGGGCGTGCTGCTACTGGTTTTCTCCAAATTCGTCCATCTTCCATTCCTCCGCGGTGTGCAGACGCAGAGCACCCGGACTGGACTCGGCGGATGTTGGGTAAGTAACGATTTATGATCTTGCACAATTTGCTGCAGCTTCAATACGGCGGAGAAGTGAAGCACACCAGCAAGGGCTTCACGTTTGTGTTTATGTCAAAGCGTGACCTTCCTCACAGTGTCGATGTCGGCGTCACACCGGCGTGATGCAGCAGTCTCCTTCTTTTTGAGGTCATTGCTGCAGAGGGCGTCTGTTTCGAAAATAAGAGAGCTCAAAGGGGGCACAGACTTCCACCATGTCTTTAGCATTCATCAAGGCATGGTGTGTGGGATTTGTAGTGAATTTGGTGCATGGCATTTTTTTATGATGCTACATCCGATGGGCAAACCTGTGTGCTTAAGGCCTTTAGATCAAATAGTTTGCAGATAATAATAATAATAATAATAATAATAATAATTTCCTTGTATTGTCATTCTGTGTAACAATGTACACAGAACGAAATGTCGATTGCACCTGACCCGTTGTAGCGAGCCGATGCAGCCGCAGCCAACAGAGGGTGCCGCCGACCACTTTTTAAGTCTTAGGAATGACTCGGCCGGGGCGCGAACCACCGACCTCCCAGTCTCAAAGCGGGCGCCTTACCATCTAGGCTACTGAGCTGGTTAGATGAGGTGAAGCATAATATATTTATAATATTTTAACATAATTATGTAATATATTAATGATTAGATAATAATAAATACATTTTTATAATTATAATGTATTCAAAAAACGTTTAACCAATTAATTTGAAGGTACTGTGTGTATTATTTAGCGCCTACTTGTGGTAGATAAACCTCATTCCTTAAATAAGCAAAGAATATCGATTAAAATCAGAAGAAAAAAATACATATACTATCATGTAAACATGCATTTTTAAACATAGGCATTATTTGCATTTATCTTACATAACATGAGACTCACCTAGAGGAGCTGACTTCATTTTTGGCCATCTCGCTGCTACGGGTGAATAGAAAAACTTTCCTTGTGCGTTTGAGCGCTCATTTTTTGTTGCATGACATGAAACAATGATATCTGGTGGTCAAAAAATACACACTTTTCCTGTAAAAGAATATGAAATAGGTTTATTTGAACAATATCAACAATATTAATCATTTATTTAATTACTGTTGATAAGTCAATATAGATATTACAGAAAGTAAAAACTATTTGTGTCACGATTGCCCATGGCCCTCACCTGGGCCGGCTCATTCGGCACCAGCTGCTGCTAGTTGCCCTCCTATTTAAACTCGGTGCTCCCATTCACTCCCTTTCAGTCCGTCAACGAACCTCTGAACTTGCAAGACGTGTATTTTGACTCTGTCCGGTATCCTGCTTGTGTGTCAGTATCCGGTATCAATCCCGTCTGACCCGTCCTGTCCGGTATCTTGCTCCAGTATCCAGTATCCGGTATCGATCCCGTCTGTCCCGTCCTGTCCGGTATCTTGCTCCAGTATCCAGTATCCGGTATCGATCCCGTCTGTCCCGTTCTGTCCGGTATCTTGCTCGTGTATACAGTATTGGGTATGGATCCCGTCTGTTCGGTCTCTTGCTCCAGTATCCATCATCCGGTGTAGATCCCGTCTGTTCCGTCCTGTCCGGTATCTTGCTCGTGTATCTAGTTTCCGGTATCGATCCCATCTGTCTGATATTCTGCTCGTGTATCCAGTATCCGGTATCGGTCCCATCTGTCCCGTCCTGTCCAGTATCTTGCTCCAGTATCCGGTATCGATCCTGTCCTGTCCGGTATCTTGCTCCAGTATCAGGTATCGATCCCGTCTGTCCTGTCCGGTATCGATTTCGTCTCCCTCTGGCTTCTTGTTTTCCCGCGCCTGACTTCTCTGTCTCACTTCTTCCGCCCAGCGATCACCAAATGATGAAAAATGTCTAAATTAATAGTCCCTCTCCATAATATGTAATTATTTTGAATAAAAATGCCACTTGGTGATTTTAATTAAAACAATTTTTTGTTAATCAATTACATTAAATGCAAATAACTAAAACATTTTTGGTCTGAACTTCAAGGGCATTGTACTGCTCTTTCTGGTGTACACAGTTTGCCCACATGGGGACAGTATCATACATATATCTTGGATGCTCAAAATGTACACTTTTGGCGAATGCAATTTTCTTTCTTCACATAGGATAAAGAGCATCCAAACACCACGACACAATAAATAAAAAAGACAATTGTAACAGAATATTTCAGAAAATATCCATTAATCATCTTCACCGCTTATTCTCAGTAGGGTCACAGGGGTGCTGGAGCCCATCCCATCTGTCCTCGGGCAGTGGGCAGGGTACACCCTAAACTGGTTGCCAGCAGAGTCGCAGGACACACAGGGACAGACAAACCACTCGCTCAGTCACACCTAGGGACAATTTGAACCTGCCAATTGACCTGACTTGCATGGGACGGGGAGAACATGCAAACTCCACACGGGGAGGTTGCGGTAGCTGGACGTGAACACTAAACCTCTGCACCGTGGGGCTTGTGCGCTAACTACCCAGTCGCCGTGCCCCATTTTAGAAAATATTTTTAAAGAATTTATGTTAAATAGAATAATGCCCATCAAAGCAAAACAAAAATGCATTTGTGTTGGTGTTTTTCATGCTTTTTAGATTCAGATTCAGATTCAGATTCAGATCTACTTTATTGTCATTCTAGTACACGTGTATACAGAACGAAATGTCGATGGATCTGACTCCCACAGTTTCCCTCAGTGTCCTTCAGTGTACAGATATAAATAAAGCTGTATTGTGTTATTTACCATAGTGCCGATAGTGCAAGAAGAGACGCTAACCAGATGTGCAAGATGGGCAGTCAGGTTAACAAGTCAGGTACACAGTACCATTATATTGTAAACAATAACACTGTAAGTAATAACACTGTAAGTAACAATAGTGCAGAGATCAAATGTGCAAGGAGTGGCAAGCTATAAAAAAAACTGCCACTAGTGCAAAAGTCAAATTAGCAGCCGTTTAGATTTAAGTTAACTATATGTTAGATTGACCATTTAACAGTCTAATGGCCAGGGGGACTAGACTATTGCGGAGCCTGGTGGTCCTGCACCGCACACTGCAGTACCTCTTCCCAGAGGCTAGCAGAGTGAATAGTCCATGATGGGGGTGAGAGGGGTCCCCGGTAATGTTCTTAGCATGGGATAAGCAGCGCTTCTGGCCAATGTCCTGAATAGCTCTCTGCACTTTATGCAGGGTAACAAAGGCGGCGTGAGTGCAAGGATGAGCGTGTTTGGACACCCCGTTTGCTTCCTCAACTGTCACTTGCCCGCTCACATGAGGAACCTGGAGCAGAGGATGGAGGACTTTGAGAGCATCCTGCAGCAGCAGCAGTTTGAAGGGGGGGTTGCCACTGGGGTGCTCGATCACGAGTGAGTATATTTTGTTGCAGCTGCAGAAAACAACAAATAGTTCAGATTTGACCTGTGAATTGTTTTGGTTTTTCTAGCGTTGTGTTCTGGTTTGGAGATTTAAACTTCCGGATCGAAGATTACGACATTCATGTGGTGAAATGCGCGATTGACAGTAATAAGCTTCCTCTGCTGTGGGAGCGAGATCAGGTGAGCTTCATCATCTTCATCAACAAAATGTAACGTTTGTTTATTTTATATTTGTATAGCCCTCGATCACTCAAAGTCTCAAAGAGCTGCACAGAGCAGTTTTTTTTGTTGTTCCATCCACTAGTAAAACTGTAAGACCCCTCCACTATATTTGAGTGTCATGCTGCAATGAACGGATGATTACAATTGGGATTTAAGATACCATTGTTTTCATAGGGATTTAATACCGATACTCAGTTCGGTCGTCAAGTCAAGTGATGTTTATTTCTATAGCCCTTACTCACAAAGAGTCTCAAAGGGCTGCACAGACCACAGATTATTGCAAACCACAGACAATTATTACACCATCTACTGATCTAAAACCTACATGAGGGCAAGGAAAAACTCAAAAACCTCAACATGAGGAAAATAAAGAAACCGTGAGAAGTTAGTTTCAAGGGAGGCTTTTCAAATGCAGAAGGGAAGTTACAGTTATTATTAACCACAAAAAAACAGAGATGAGGCTTCCACGGGTGGCACAAGCTCTTTGTGGGGAGGGAGCCAGGGCCCGTATTGCCCGCCCTTACCCAGCTAATACCACTTGGTGAAATCAGTTAACCCAAAAAACAAAACTCAGGAATTTAGAAAATATCTGGAAATCCCAACACAATAATGTATTTTTAAAATGACAAAAATTTATGACCGGATAATATTACATGTCCAAATTACAGTTCCTGGTTCTAATACGGCCATATTACCCTAAGAACGCCGATCTCATCCAAATATGGCCACTTGAGGGCAATTGATACCGTTATCAGCAGGGATTGCGGATACAAAGTATGGGTTCTTGCCTATTCCAAATTAAAGAAACAATTTATTGTGAATAACACTGATTAATAAGCGATGGATACATTTTACGAACAATGCCTAATTATTATTTTTAATTATCTTACAGTATTGAAATTGTACCCACCAGACAAATCATATTCATAAAATCTGCAAAAAAAGTGTGTACTACAAGTTAAATACATTTTATTTGCTCAAAAAACAAAATCAAAAACGGAATTATATTTACTATGAAGAAGCTTAAGTGATGCAATTTACTTTAATGAAAAATAAGATTAATAAAATGAAATAAAATAATTAAGATACAAACGTAGGGCCGGAATGATCGAATATTGAATATTTTCAGAAAAGTGCATATAATTTTGTGAATCTAATTGAACCTAGTGAAAAGTGTACAGATATGTTACTAAACGATCAGATAGATAAAGCAATATTTTCATACGGCACTGCCAGTATCTTCAATAGGCCCAAAATACAAATTTCCCACTATATGAAATGAAATTAAATGAAAAAAGGCGTTATTATACAGGCGTCATAAGTATTTTATATCATAGCAAAAGCGTGCTTAAATCACTTTAAAGAAATAAATAATAGCAATTCTCTATCATTCACCTAACCAGTGGTTTTTAACCACTGTGCAGCACAGTAATTCGTTGTCGTACTGTGCTATGGGGAATTATTCAATTTGTGTGCCTGCACGGTCTAGCGAAAGCTATCTTTCATTTGGATTTACTTTTACTGACGATGCATCGGCACTGACCAGTGGTGTCCCTTGGGATATTTTTCAATGAAGCTATGAACGAAATGTGCCTTAGCTCCAAAAAGGTTGAAAACACTTCAAAATAAAGGAAAAATATTGTAGTTAAAAAATACTCAACGAATTCAGGTGTAAGATTCGATAATGAATCAAGATTACCTCAAAAGTGGGGTAGGACCTTCTCAGGGGCCAGCTGTGCGGGCCTTGGCTTTGTTATAAGTGGATTTTGTGCTCAAATTTAAAAGTGTAATTTTTATATCTAATCGATTACTTGACAACTCATATATTTTCAAAATAATCGGCCAAAATTTTTAATAAAATATGTGTTAGATTGTTGTTCTGTGGGCTTAATGTTCAGTGTCAGGTTGGAAAGAGTGAAGAGAAATGACTGGTGAATGTTATTGTGTTCTTGACCCTTGACACCTCCCACAATGGGTATATGGCTTTGGTATATGGATGGATAGATGCATGGAAGGATGGATGGAAAGACAAGTCCAACATTTACAACTCTTTCACAATACCAGAAAAAATGGCCAAAGTAAAATACCCATTTGCAAAGGTTTCATTGTTGTAAACTGGTCGTCTCCAAATGGGGATTTTTGAAAATGCCAAAACCTACCCTTATGGTCTCATCTGTTTTCCAGCATTTGAATGCAAAAATAAATCAGGCGAGAAAAAAAAACTATTTCTGTGTGTTACAACTCAGATTACTCAATGTTAGTATTATTTCAGTTCAGGACCAAACTTCAGAGTCTTACACTTCAAAAACCATCCATATTCTCTAAACGGTTCAAGAACCGGAATCAATTTACTTTGGGTACATCTTGGATATGGATTTTTGGCAAATTTTACAGGCACGTTAAGGGAATGTTCTGACCTTGGTAACAGTTTAGCACGCTACAGCAGATGGCAGTAAAACAGGCTTCATCTTGACAAGTATTGTACTGCTATAACATGTCTAGAACCTAATCTTCTGCCTTTTGCTCAGCTCAACATGGCTAAAAGCACGGAATCCATCCTGGAAGGCTTCTTGGAAGGTCCACTAAAATTCCCGCCGACGTATAAATTTGATGTGGGCACGAATATCTATGACACAAGGTTTGCCCCTCGTCACTCTCCTGAATCTGAACTCGACTCTTTGAGCTCTTGTGCAGACTTCTTAACTGCAATTTTTTATGATTGCACATGTGTTTCAGTGCTAAAAAGAGGAAGCCTGCTTGGACCGATCGTATCCTCTGGCGCCTCAAGCGCACCGGATCTCCCGTGCCCACCCACAATGCAGCACTTCAGAGGGGTTTGACTTCCTGGCTTGGCGGTGCCACCAAAGTGACACAACACACATATGAGAGTCACATGGGCTTCAGCATCAGTGATCACAAACCGGTGTCGGCTTTGTTTTCTCTACAAGTGAGTGAATAGTCGCATACCTACAGGTAAGATCGGTCCTAAGAAAATCCAGCCCGACCCAGCCTGTGCCCGATGTATTAACTTGATTTGATGGACCGAGCCTGAAGAAAACCTGAATTTTCATTTTTAATTCATGAGGGCCGCGACGCTTACTTTTTTTGAAAAAGTGTGCTTCTGTCATTGTTATCTGTTCCTTTTTCTGTGTGTGGCGCGGAGGAGGATCCACGCGATTGGATGTAGTACCCCATGCGCAGCGCCGAGCACGCGGCCAAGCGCAGCGACACAGAAAAAAACAAAGAACAATGATGGGAAGACAATTGAAAAAAAAGTCAGCAAGAGAGAAGCCCGGCCCGAACCCGAACGCAATGATTGACATTTAGGCTCAAAATATGGGTCGGACCCAGGTCGGGCTTGGGCTCAAAATCTTACCTCTACTTGGAGGCCACATCAAAAACTTGACTTTAACTATAAAATACTTTAGTGATTCAAGAATGGAAAGATCCACAACAAAGTTATATTTACACCAGTGGTTCTCCAATAGGGGGGCCC
This sequence comes from Urocampus carinirostris, assembly GCF_059441175.1. Lineage (NCBI taxonomy): Eukaryota > Metazoa > Chordata > Actinopteri > Syngnathiformes > Syngnathidae > Urocampus > Urocampus carinirostris. Next base: position 19,391,005 of record NC_142364.1, on the reverse strand, counting down.
CAGAGTGGGCGCAAGGCTCAATCAGGGGCAGGAGGGTTCACATAATGAACTTTTTGGTTTTTTTGCTGTCTTAGAATGAAGTGCAATTGCACGTCCTTTACATTAGGGGGCAGTGGAACTCTCATTGGAAGAGTGTGCTCTCAGCAGTGAAGCATTTGCGCTTTTCACACACATAGCGCAAAGAATGAATACGACGTGTCGGCACGAACTGTTGCAGATCTACAAGTAACCTCATTAAAAAATATTTAACGGGGATGAGGAGATGGGCGGAAGGGACGGGGATAAAGACGAAAATGAAGCTAGGACGAGGATGTTTGACAAAGTGTATGTAACGCATGCTTTCACTGCCGACAAAGAGGGGGGAAGGTAAAGGATACAGTCAATATTCAATGTAAATGATTTCAATTTCAGAAGGAAATTATAAACAACATCATAACGGACTCCAGACGTTAAGAGTCCCTTCAAAGACAAACAGGCTCAGAGACAGTTTCTTCCCCAGGGCCATCACCACCCTAAACAAGCGCACAAGACTATGATGAAATACATCTCAAGCCTGTGTATAGGAACATTTTTACAGTATTTGTACATTATTTTTCGACTTATTTTGGAAATATGTCACCACTTTTTATTGCACTATAGTTCTGATGCACTAACGGATATAATCTCATTGTAAACGATGTTCACTGCAATATTAATGACAATAAAAACAATAGTACTTCTATCTACTATCTACCCTGGTCATATCCCTCAAGAGCGGTGACCGACAACAAGACAAATACATACACAAAAACATAGAATAGAAAAAAGGAAAAAGTAGCAAAAAACACAGAAAAGTTGATGGCTTACCCAAATGCCCAAACGCCCAAACAAGTTTAGCACCTCGGGCCCCAAGCTGGTCATGCTTTCGCCCCTCCAGATTAAACGGGACACAAGAAAGCGGCCACGTCACTCGGGTCAGGGTGACACAACACACTCTTCTGTTCAACAGCAGGGCCCGACAACTTTCACTGGTTTACCTCTGCCGCATCATTTGGGTGCCCTGCCCATCCCTTAGAAAGAGTCTAAACATCCCACTATCCTTTTACAACACTCATTCCGATCACCAACAAGAGCTCTAGCTTCCACTATATTTAGACCTTTTTCCTGCAGTGCACTCATAACACCATCCATCCACGTAAATCGCCCCTTCCTGTTGGTCTCTTCCATTTACTTCTGCTCTGTAGATCCTCTTCAACATTCGCTTCTCATCCATCCTCTCCATGTGTCCAAAGCAACCGGGTACTCTCTCTCTTATTCACACACTTGCTCAGTTCCACTACCACTCCAGGTTTGTCCCTCACAATTTCATTTCTCAGTCTATCCAATCTTGTCACTCCTAACATACACCTCAAACACTCCATCTCAAAAACATTCAACTTCCTTCTTAAATCTGCGTTCAGGCTCCAAGTCTCTGCACCATGCAACACAGTCAGCACAATCACACTCTCATACTTTTAGAAGCCTAAATCACATAAAATAGCCACTGCCAGCGTATAAATGCTCTTGTACTGTTGCGTAGTTTTATAATATTACAACGTTTGATCTAATGCTGCAACTTTATCAGGCAACAATGATACATTTTGAGAAACTGGTCTTTCAGCCCATGCTTCTTTACTGTAGTTCCCATTCAGGGTGGACCTGCCACTGGTGGAGATAGAGGCCAACAAGGAATGGTTCAAAGTCTCCGATGCCACGGTTAGGTTTACGTTTGCGTCTAATTACCACCGCAGTACATGGGACTGGGTGGCAATATACAAGGTAAGAAGCGTTGTCCTTTACAGGATTTTGATTTCATGGCCCTTTTTTAATGTTCATGTCTGCACGCAGGTTGGATTCAGACATTACAAAGATTACCAAGCATATGTGTGGGCCAAAGGGGAACATTCAGGGCAGGTAGGCCATATTTTGATTTTTATTACTCTGGCATGTGAGATCAGGAGTCATTTCTGTTCCCCAATTCCAGGTGTGTTTTGCAGAGGAGGACTTGCCGAGAGAGGATTGTGACTACATCCTTGGCTTCTACAGTAATAACATGAACAGCATTGTTGGATTGTCAACAAACATCCAGGTAGAATGTACAAACATTTTATTCTTCAATTTATAGGAAAACAGAAAGAATGCTAGGTTGGGTTGAGGTGGTTTTTGATTCAGCATAATCAATATGCTAAATAGAAGAACTTATTTAGGGTAGAATAAGGGCATATCCAATTGAGTCCGTTTTTATGGAGGAAACAATTTAGAGATTCTACGATTCGATTGCGATTCAACGTAATGCAATGCAGCTTGGTATGTAAAATTGTACAAATTTTTATATTTACATTAGGTTTGATACAGTACAAAAAATGAACATGTCAATCCTGTAAATGCAGGCTCAGCCCAAGCCTTCATAGGGCCCTAGGCAAACTTAGATTTGGGACCCCCTATTACTTGATCATTTCTATACCCATCATAACTCATTCCATGTTCTACTCCAGGGATGGGCAACTGTTTGGAGTCAGGGGCCGCGTGTGACATGTTATGCTATATATATATATATTATTCAAATAGATTAGTTTCATCAAATTGGTTTTGAAACAACCACAATTAGAGTAAAGTAGTATATTAGGTCCTTGTTTTAAGCACTGCATTTCTTGCTTAGGTTTTAAGTATTACCGTAGGGTTTTTTTATTTAGTATTTCTGAAGTCTGATTTTTATTAAAGTTCTGTAGTTTTTTTGTATTGTTACTGTAGTTTTATTTTTGTACTATTCTTGTAGTATTTCTGTTGTACTTTTGTTGTATTTCGAAAGTAGATATTTTTGTTGTATATCTGTAGTATTTTCGTAGTATTTCTGTATTATTACAGTAGTTTTATGATTATAGTATTTTTATAGTATTACTGTAGTATTTTTTTGGTAGTTTTGTACTATCTCTGTTGTATTTTGTAGTATTTCCAAATAAGAATGTTTTTTTTATATCTGCAGTAATTTTGTAGTGCAGTGTTACTGTAGTTTTATTTTGGTAGTATTTTTGTGATATTTCCATAGGAGCATTTTTGTAGTATTGTTACAGGTGTAATTTGTAGTATTTCTGTTGTAATTCTCTTGTAGTAGTATTTTTGGAGTTATATTTCTCTAGTATTTTTTATATTATAGTATTATGTATTGGTATTTTTTTTTATATTTCAGTAGAAGTACAATTGATGTATTTCCAAGGCAGTATTTCTGTAGTATTTTTGTAGATTTTTTTGTAGTATTTCCATAGTTATATTTTTGTAATATTTCTTTAGTATTTTTGTAATATTGCTGTAGTTGTCTTTTTGTAGTTATTCAATCATATTTTTTTAATTTTCAGAATGGAAGCAAAATAATATATCAGGTCCCTGTTTTAAGCACTCACTGTTTTATATATTTAATTTTGTAGTTATTGTGTGGTATTTTCGTTGTATTTCTGTAGAAGTATTTTGAGTGCACACAAAGTGGGGACAATGTTGGCACCAAAAAAGTTAACCACCCCTTGGGGGCCTCCTAGTGTTCGTGGGGCCCTAAGCTCCGTGTGAATGTTCCAAGGAAAACATAGTATATTCAATGAATAAAGGGTTAATTCTGGTGGGCTCGAATTGCTATTAGCTTGATAATCTCATCTCATCTCATTAGCTGCACCGCTTATCCTCAGTAGGGTCGCAGGGGTGCTGGAGCCCATCCCAGCAATCATCGGGTAGTGGGCAGGGGACACCCTGAACTGGTTGCCAGCCAATCGCAGTAGCTTGATAATACTATCACTAATTATATTGCTTGGGGCTAAAGTGTGCGCCAAATCAGAATTCTTGATCTCGCTATCGCCCTCTGCCCCGAGCCAAGGGAATTACATGCTTTATTCTGGATCTGCGGACACTCAGCACTTTAATTTGTTACACACTGCAATTTTAAACTAGAAGATTAATAGATAACTAATCCTCCAAGTCCATGCAACGAGAAACATTTTTACTAGATAGTTCGACTCTAGGGTGGCTTGCTAATTCAATCACTTATTTTATTGTTGACAAGCATGAAACTGAGAGACTACAGCTGATGTGTAAGCACTTACTACACTTAAAATTAAAGTTACTGTTACTTTAAATGGACGTTCATACAAAAAAAGGTTACAGCACAATTTTTGGGCCTGTTGTAGTTTGCATGCGCAAACTGGAATGCCGATGATGGTGGTGAGTGGTCTTGAGCGGTCAATAGTGGTAGCGTCTGGGGATGCTTGTTACCTGGATTTTCTGTCCTATGCTGAGCCTGATTTTTCTTCCAAAAAAAAACACATACAGTATATCAAAATTGTCATGTTTAGAAGTGCTCGCATAAAGAGCTACCACAGTATTGTTGGTACAGTCCATGTGTTGTTTTAATATTAAGATGTGGACACCACGATCATAACCCGCTTTAAGTTTATTCTCATCCCGGGCAGATCAAACTTCCAATCCACAGCCCCTCGGCGCACCGCTCGGAGAGTTCTGAGCCAAGCTCGGAAGACGACAGCACCCTGGTCCTTCTGGGTCCGGATTCCCGCAGCCCGAGTCCCAAACCCATCAAACGAAATCCACGCCGCCACCGTCGTAGCCGGAGCCCTGCCGTCCAGGCTCTCTCGTCCAACCCTCTCCCATCCCTGCAGAACCTGGGCCTGTGCCCGTTGCCCAAAGAGACTGGCAGCCGCTCACCTTGTTCCACCGCTAAAAAGGAACGACTTATTTCCGGCGGCTCTTTGCCATCCCCGTCCGTCAGCCCGCTCAGTCCCCGGAGCCCCCTTTCTCCGAGCGGCGGGGTTACCGCGCCCGAGGCTCTGATTGCCGCTATTTTAGGAGACCATAGACCCACTCAAGTATGCCCTATTGGAGTCAGACGTAATGGACATACAGGGGGGAATAAACCTTTATAGAAAAAGATTTTAAAAAAATGAAGGAATAGGCAACCCTGTTATTTGTCTCTTTCTGGAGCAACTTCACTGTGTTTATCTGAGGGTGGCATCTCTCTAACAAGTGCTTTTTAACACTCACATGCCCCAAAGTGTAGAAAAAAACACATATTGAATGTGAGGTCAAATATGCAGACAAGTCCAAATCAATCAGGTGTGTTGTGGAGACTATGTATGCGTCAGCCTTTGTCTTGAACCGAATGTCAATAAAAACAGTGGTCGGCATCTACCAAATGACCCGCGGACCGGTCGCCCAAAAAAAGAATTGCCACATTTTTTTTGCTTATACCATATCTATTCGCATATCTAAAGAACATTTCTCACATCCAGAAACACTTAGAGTGTGCGTTATTAGTTGTTCTAAGGTACTATGTCACTGTCATTGAGATACAACTGAACATTCAAGAAATATCGCTGATCTCATTCGCTCAGCATTGGAGACAACAGGAATTGAACCGAGATCCCGGGGGTGAGAGCGCAGAATCTCAACCGCTAGGGTTACAGAAAGTAAAGGCATTAGATTTTATCTCATCATTGTCCCTCATTTTTATTCACGGTGCCACGTTGTACAATGTTGTAACGGGGCATTATGGGAAAGAGTTCAGCCAAAACAATGTTGTTCAATGCAGTACCATGAGTAAAAATGGTGTGATTATAAGATAAATAATAATGTTTTTTTCTATGGAATTTATGTTCCTTAGTGGTCTAGTGATTACACAGTGGATTATTATTGTAATTATTGTTAATAATATTAATGGGCCGGGCCGCAAGAATGTAGAATACAGTAATTAAACCAGCCTGTATTATAAGATTGCCGACCACTGAATTAAAGCTTCCATTTGGGTTTAGGTGATAGGGTCAAATTTTACCATACTTGTTCATTGACGTTATTTGTTTTTATTAAATGTCTAAAATGTACACCCTTGGACCCTTGTACTGAGGGTCTTCCCATTTGGACAAACCTTCAATCCCCTCAGCAAAATATTTGAAAACATCATTTAGGGTCTTCCAAATTGGAACAGTTCATATTATACCTACGTATTTTACCTTATCTTTCATTTTAAAGTAAAGGTCCAAATTCAACTGCGTACTTTGGGACCCCTTCACAGTATTTTTTTTTCAGTCATGCTTGTGGTTGTGATACAATTAGCATTCATCAAGTAAAGCTTTTTTTTAATCTAATCAAGTATCGGTACTTAAATGGAACATAATCCCCCCCAAAAAACACAGGGATATGAACTACTACAGTGTTTTATCGTTTTAAAAGAGCAAATTATTAAATAATTTAAAGCTTATATAAATGGCTATCTACTTGTTTTTATGATAAAGGGCCGTTCGGGCTCTTTAAAGGGAATTGTGTACTCTTTAGCGCGTCAGAGTGGAAAAAAACATTATTTGAAAAAAACAAAACAATATTGATTTGAATAATTAGCAAAAATACATAAGCTATCATATAAATGTGAATTTTTTTGAAGACTCAGAGGTCGAGAAATTCATATTTATTTTACGTAATAGGAGGCTCACCTACAGGGAGCTTGCCCGCCATCTTGCTGCTAACAGTACCCTCTAAGACACCGGTGTCAAACAGGAGGCCCGCGGGCCAGATCAGGCCCACCAATGGTTTAAATCCGGCAACACAACAGTGAGAGAAGCGCAAGAGGAAAATGAACTGTAGTTTTAAATATTTACATCGGATGTCACCAAAGCCAGTTAACACTTGCAAAACAATTGTGGTAGTATTTCTCCATTTCTCTCTGACTCACTTCTTTCTTATTTATTCCTCCCTCTATTTCTTTCTTCTGTTCATTCTCTCTTTCTCTCTCTTTCTCTCTTTTCTCTCTTTCTCTCTTTCTTTTTCTCTGTCTTGCTCTCTTTCGATTTTCTCTCTCTAATTTACACTTTAATTCTCTTTCTTTCTATTTTTCTCTTTCTTTCTCACCCTCTTTCTTTCCCTTTTTTGACCTCTCTCTCTCTCACCTCACTTTGTCTCTTCTTCTCCTGCTGACTCTTTCTTTCTGTTGTTTCACTTCTCTTATTCTTTTTATCTTTCTCTTTTTTCACTTTCTTTTTCTCTCTATATTCATTTCCCCCTTCTTCTCCATTCATATCTCTATTCTGTTCTCTCTTTTTCTCTCACTGTTACTCTGTCTCCCTTGTTCTCCCTATCTGTTTATCGCTCTCTTTTCCCTCCCTCTCTTTCTCTGTCTTTTTCTCCTTCTCTCTTTCTCTTAAACTTACTAGTCCGGCCCCCGTGAGATTTTTTTATAGCATTTGTGGCCCCCAGCTAAAACGAGTTTGACACCCCTGCTCCAAGAGCTAATACCCTGTGAAAAGCAGAGCATTAAACGAAGAGCGGTTTAGTCGCTTTGAGTAGTTTGTATTCTTTCTGGCGCTTTTTGCAACACTCATTTTCGGTTGCACTATACAATACAGCGACATCTTGTGGTCAAATATTAGACAGGGACCGAATAAAAGTTAGCCGAGCCTTGTACTTATCCAAAATATACCTATACATTTAATAAAAATGGGTAACCCTCGGGCATATTCAGTATATGATGGTTAAGAGCAGGGGTGTCAAACCTATTTTAACTCGGGGGCCACACGATAGAAAAAACATTCTTTCGGGGGCCAGACTAGTAGGTTACAGAAAAAGGAAAAAATAGAGAAATAAATAAGAAAAGAGAAAAGGAGAGGATGTGGGACAAGGAAAGAGAGAAAAGATAGAGAGAGAACGTGAGAAACAGAAGAGATGAAAAGAGAAAATAGTGAGAGAGGGGGAAAAAAGGGGAAAGAAAGAAATCTAAAGAGAAATAGAAAGAGAGAAAAAGAGAGAGAGAGAGAGAGAGAGAGAGAGAGAGAGAGAGAGAGAGAGAAATACAACTACAGTATCTATGTGAGAGGCATCTGGCTTCGGGAACAATATGGATTTGAACATGTAGCTCGTTTTTCTCTTGCGCTTCCCTTAGCGTTGTCTCGCGGGCCGGATTCAACCCCTTAGCGGGCCCGATCTGGCCTGCGGGCCGCCTGTTTGACACCCCTGACCTATGTCAATTAGAGAGTCATCATGTATGACGTATAAAAGGTGGTGTGCGGACATCAAACTTTGTTACTCTTTGCCTTAAAATCATAATGAATTTCTTAGACGTGCTACAATAAAATCCTCTTTTTTCGTGTTTTGGGGGTTTGGGTTGCCCTTTGGACTATTCGAAACAGGCCTTTTAATGTCATGAAACGGATCGGGAAGCAGGAAGTAGGAACTCATTCGCGTAGACGTCCTCACACTTTAATTGAGAAAGAAAAGTTGTCCGAAACACAAACGGGCCAGACCAAAAAACAAAACGGGTCAAACACAGGCAAAACTACAACTAGGCATTTCCAGAATTAAACAGAACTTGCAGGAATGTCTCAGAATGCTACACCAAAGTGCAACAAAGTCCAAAAAGTATAACCATGCATAAAGAAGTTTTCAACAACGATCTGGCAAAGCGCAGTTTAAAAGAGGACGTTTAAGTACCCACAGGAGTACTGTAAATTCCGGACTATAGAGCGCACCTGATTATAAGCCACACCCACCACATTTTAAGAGGAAAACCGATTTTGTACATACACAAGCCGCACCTGTATATAAGCCGCATGCGCCCACATTTAAACATGTAACCCAAACCCGACTTCAAGTCCCGCGATTGAAACTAAATGTCCTTCATTAAAGTCCACAGTCCAAAAATCACAGCCGGCAAAATGAACGGAAAATAATACCCGTACTTAAGGTTTGATGCAGACCTGCAGAGTCCGGGTCCCGTTGAAAGTAATCCAAGGAAAGAAAGTGTATATTTCCAAAGGTAAAGGTGGGAAAAATATATCAGATGAACACATTTACTCACGCAACTCCTAACCAACTTTTTACTCCCTCTTCTTTCCTTGTTTGTCCCTCACCTTTAGCGGTCCCCACTTAAACCCGGCTCCCCGCGTTTGTTCCGCCCTTCACTTTTTGTTCACTCGTGCAAAACATATTAGAGTATGTGCCTAAAATAAATACAAATAAATACCATACAAAAATATACAGTTGCAAATACATATTATATATGGGTTACACATATTTACAAAGAAAGACGGTACACCGAGAGAATTTTCAAAGCTTTAATAATAATAATAATATAGCTTTCATCCCAAACTGTGCCTGTGACAGGGCAGTTAATGGTAGCAACACTCGAGCGCCGCTGGCGGCCGTTAGAAAAATTACATAAATTGGTCGCATCACTGAATAAACCGCAGGGTTGAAAGATAGGGGGAAAAGTAGCGGCTTATAGTCCGGAATTTACGGCAATCAGAAAATGCGAGTCAGCCGGTGTCAAGGGGCAGTGCCAGCTGGGCGCCATGGCAACCGTGCGGAACCTGACATTTTACAATTTTTGAGCTACACTAACAAAAAACTTCAATGACGAGCATTAAGTCTCCCTCTTTCTCAAGGTTTCTTCATTTTCCTCAAGCTGAAGTTTTTCCCTGCCCTCATGTAGGTTTTAGATCAGGGGGTGGTCTGTGCACTTCTTGTAATTAATTGTAATACAAACAGGACTTAACTTGACATTCAAAGGGGGGAAAATATCTAAATCGTGTGAAATCGGTGTACACGTCACGTTACGGATGAGCCTACCGCGCCGTGTTTACATGCGCACACCCATCTGCGCACATGTTAAAACTAGCAAGTTAATAGGCCGTTCATGATCCTGCCCCCTTTCTTGAAACGACCCCAAGAAGTCCAACCAGTTCGCAGAGCTTTAACAGCGCCGCGTCGCCTGGAGAACAACGCGGGGTTTTCGCCAACATTTACCCGGTCGGAACCGCGTACAAAACTACTAACCACGCCGCGTTTCCGCTTTATTGCTAAGAGGCTATTCGAACGGCTAGCTTATCGGCTAACAGTGAGAAAGATGAGCGGCCAGCTGAACGGTTTCCATAACAACTCGGCGGTCCACGACGATTTCTTTCTCTTTACGTCCGAATCTGTCGGAGAAGGACATCCTGGTAAGTTTGATTATGGTTTTTAATTATATTTTTACAAAGTAAACTCATAGTTTTAATATACACGTGAACGACACAAGGGCACATGGCGTCTCCTTTGGAGTTTTCACGCAACTTTTTATGTCTGTGAAACACATATTGAACATGTGCCGTTCTCCACCACATACACTAACCATCTTTGGCGGTAACTAGCTACCCAAGATAGTTTGAAGTTTGATACATCCATTATCTGCACCGCTTATCTTCAGTAGGGTCGCGGGAGTGCTGGAGCCCATCCCAGCTATCTTCGGGCAGTGGGCAGGGGACACCCTGAACTGGTTGCCAGGCAGTCACAGGGCACACAGAGACAGACAACTCACTCGCTCATTCACACCTAGGGACAATTTGGACCAGCCAATTAACCTGACATGCATGTTTTTGGAATGTGGGAGGAAACCCACACAAGCATGGGGGAGAACATGCAAACTCCACATAGGAGGTTCGATCTCTTGACCTCAGAACTGTGCCGCACATGCGCTAACCACTGCACTGCCGTGCTGCCCAAGTTTGATACGAACAAATGTCAATCAATAATACCTCTTTTTATTGCCGTTGACTACGTTTTGTGTTTTGCTACCCACTGCAACATTTGTTACAGCTTGGTCATCTGGAAGCTTTTTGTGCGGCCCCATCTCAAGGTTTTTTATTAGAATAGAATAGAATAGACCTTTATTGTCATTGTTACAAAATGGGTTAACATATCGTGACAACAAAATTGGGCATGACACTCCAGGTTCACACATTCACAGTGAGGTAAAAAAAGCCAAGAAGATAAAGGAACAGAGAAGATAAGGTTATAAAACAAGGAGGATAAGGTTATAGTTATAATTTACACAATTTTTACACAAGAAATGTCGGCATGTAGGATGTTACATACAGTTTGGTATCGTAATACAGTTTGGTATCGTAGGGGTTTGTGCAATTATGCATTTGGTGCAGAAATAGTCATCATAGTGCAAAAAATAGTCAACATTGTGCAAGGTGAGCAGTAAACATAGTGCAGTCAACATGTGCAAGAAACATAGACATGAGTACCATTTTACGTTCGTATGAGGTAGTGTTTTTGCAAGAGTTTTTCAGTTTTTTGTGCGGTTTCTGTTTAGGCTGGTAATGGCTCTGGGGAAGAAACTGTCTCTAAGTCTGTTTGTTTTTGTTATGTATTATCTTCATGTTGAGGTTTTTGAGTTTTTCCTTGCCCGCAGGCCGGTCTCAGACCAGGGGATCGTGTAATTATTGCCTGTGCAGATCTTTGAGACATTTGCGTTTAAGGCAATTGACACATTCGAGGGGAGTAACTATCAAACCCGAAATATGTAACCCATGACGAAGAAATAATTGGGTTATGTCATCATGACATTGTAACTCCTACCGTTTTCACCACTCTTCAGCGTGTTCATTTCCTCCTTAATAAATGTCACTTTGCCTTCATTTACGTCATTGTTTTTTTACGAGTGCCCTCAAATTGCAGAGTAGTTTCCTGTCACATTAACTGGGTTAAAGCTTTGAAGTTTTAACACATGCATTAGTAATTATTTTCTCGCTGTTGTCATACTCACACTACTGCCATAAGTGTCAAGTCATGTTTATTTGTATAGCCCTTAATCACAAAGAGTCTTAAAGGGCTGCACAGACCACAGATTATTGCAAACCACAGACTATTATTACACCATCCCCTGATCTAAAACCTACATGAGGGCAAGGAAAAACTCAAAAACCAACAAGAGGTAATCCCCCTTCCAGGATGACAAGGCTGCAACAGATGTTGCAATAACAAATAATACACGGATATTGTGAACATGAAATATAGGTTGTTCATATGCTATAGAGTAGAAGTGTGTTTTAAGCCTAGATTTAAACAGTTCCACTGAGGTTGCAGATTGAATCTCAGCAGGGAAAGCATTCCACAGCACTGGGGCCCGAATGGAGAACGTTCTCGAAGTATTAGACACAACTGCTTTTCTTTCCTTAAAACTGCTATGGAATTAATAAAAATCTACCACTTTTTTTCAATTTTAAACTACATAAAATAATCTTAAATTGAGACCAGTATTTTAGCTAACAGCTGCTTTATTTCGAAGCAGGTATAAATCGCTCCAACGATCGCCTTCGATTTCCATTTTTGGTAAAAGCTTGCCGGTTTTACACATGTAGATTTTGCTGTCGTTTTATTAATTAGCTGGGGATGGATTGTGTTTCGCGTGTGAGATTGGGTGTGCGATAAAATCTACCGCTCTGTCATGTCAAAAGTTTGGCATGTTTGTGTCATGATCATAACATGTACATTCTTGTCAGACGTGCACTCTGTAAGAACTGCAGTGTTTAAAGGGACAGTGGAACTGCTATGGTTACCCCCCAAAAAACAAAAATATAAATATAGGCTGGGCAAAAAATAGGAGAAAAATGTCGCACTTTGATGATCACTTTGAGCTTCTGTAGTTTGTATTTTCCTTTTTAGCACTTGTACTTTGTTGCACTTAATTTACAATGCAATACAGTGCCATCTTATACTCAAATAATACACACCGTCCTCTAAAGTACTTTCGTGTCCTTTAATTGTTTTAAAGCTTCGAATTTTCTTTCTCATAGAGTATTATAATTTTTAAAAATTCTTTTCAGGGATTTTTTAAGATTGATCTTCTTAGTAAGAACTACAATGTTTAAAATTAACTACAAAATAAATTCTGAATTTGTCAGAGTAACATTTGAATAATTTCATTTCAATGATTAAGTAAATAAGAGGGGTGCTTGAAACTTTTTTTTCTACGGCCAATAAATGTTTAGCAGTCTTTCATAGGGCTAAATTTGCGACACATTTGACAAAGTAAATGCAACAATTATTTTGTACTAAATTTGGTCCATGGTTGATAGGCTAAACACAACCAATTTTAGACAACTATCCTTGGACAAAATCATGGACGAAACAGGATTTAGCCCAAAATCCACCGTTCAAAAGATGTGCTGGCCCAGTTAATACTGATACCACATACTGCATAAGTAGATAAGTTTCCCTGCCCAAGATTTCCAATATGATACTTTTAATAAGACATTAATTTAATGACAAGTTATGAAATGAAATGAAATGATCTGCATTTATATAGCGCTTTTCAAGTCAATGACTTCCCAAAGCTCTTTACAATGTGCTCCACATTTCCCAATAGCGGCCTTGCAGCCATGTAAGGCGCTAACCTGCTTATTGGGGGTAATAGGGGCTCAGTGTCTTACCCAAGGACACTTCGACATGTAACACGGAGGAGCCGGGATTTGAACTGCGATCTTCTGATCCCAAGACGAGCGCTCTACCTCCTGAGCCACTGCCGTTATCATTCCTTCAATGTTGGGTTCCTTATTGGTAAATGGCTACACCAAGGCTATCATAAATGGTAAATGGTCTGCATTTATATAGCGCTTTTCAAGTCACTGAAGACCTCCCAAAGCGCTTTACAATGTGCTTTACACTTACCCATCCACACACACACACACACACACACACACACACTCACACACCGATAGCAGCGACAGCCATTAGTTCAATGTGGCAAAAGAAAATGCAGGTTTTTTTTTGTTTGTTTTTGTCATTTTGATGTTAAGTAAATCCAAATTTTAGTTTACTGGGTAAAATATTAAAAACCTCTTTTCTAAATTAAAGTATTTTTTTCTTTTCAAGACTGTTGTGGCCACACTATAAACACTGAATTTTACTGTCGTTCATTGTTTCTATGAAATAAAAATATGAAGGTTACGTTTCTGTTCAATTGTTTTCCGATATACAGTTAACCATGCAACAAGCGGGAGAGAAGATGCACCTCGCTGGTGGGACCGGCCCAGAGATCTAATGCCGGATCGAACCCTAAAACCCTGTCGCGCAAGACAGAGTTTTATTTATATTATTTTTATTTATGGACTTGCAATAATGGTATCAATATCTTCACAACAGGCATTAAAATCGCATTTAGTAGATATTCACCGTTTTTGAAGTCAAAACAGATGAATTGTATAGATCCAAGGACAACATTTTTGGAGTGGGGTGCGGGAATTCTGTGATAAAGCGGAGTGGATCTGGTGTTTGAGGTAAATCATTGTACCTCGCGTGGGCAGTCCTACTGTATTTGTGTGTAACGTGTTGTAACAATTTGTCTTACCATTATCACACTATTTTCATTCACTGTACCAAAGACTCATGTTAGAGAATGGAGAAAACATTAAGTCGTCCCGAAAGAAAGAAATAAACCTAAAATAAGCACAACAAGGGAAACAACTCTTTGATGTATCTGATGATGAATTGGAATTTGAAAGAAATGAAATAAATACTGCACATTGTAAATTTTTTTGTAGGTATTGTGTTTATAGTTGTCAATGGATTTTAATCAAGGCTGCGTGTATTCAACAACGTTTGTCACTTTCAGTGCTTTTTTTGATCTGAGAAAAAGTTTAAAAAAAAAAAAAAAAGGAAGTATACTAGGGGTGCGCATTATACACAAATACATACAGTATTTCTTCCTCACAGTTCTAACCTTTTTTGACCCATTCTCATGGCTTTCAAAAAAGATAGTATCAGCTCTCACGCACACCTTGTAAATGCACACATAATTGTCAGCCTCCTACTATACAAACACTCCCTAGGTGTCTTTACGAGTACAAATTATGATTATCCGTCTTTGACATCTCCAATCATCCATCCACTCCTCAAAATATGTTAAGGTTTACCTAAATACCTTTCTGCAGAGGGTTATCCGTGCTTACATTGACCATTAAAGGCCCGGTCACACAGCCTTTCACGGGCGTATCGAGGCTGAATCACGGCCAGAAATTTCTGCCCGTGAAGCAGACGTTGTTGGACGCTTTTGAGATTGCGATAAAGACGAGATACAGCCGTGCTTTACGCGCGGTAAGAAATTCACACGCGGTTGGCCGTGCGAAAAAGTTTTGCGCTGCTCAAAACTTTAGACCACGGGTAACCACGGGCGGCACACCGATGCCGCCGCGGTTACCAGCGATAAGGACGCGGAACAGTCGCCGGAAGGACACGGAACAGTCGCCGGCCAATTTTGCACATTTTCCACCGCGAGCAACCACGGGCAAAAAAAAATCGCAAAATTTTACCCGCGATACAGACGCAAAAAAGGCTGTGTGACCGGGCCTTAAAGAAGACAAAAAACTCAGAAACCTCGTTGTCCTGATAGATTGGGATCTGACTTTCATCAAATAATTGCCGTCTGACAAACCAGATTAAAGGGATGCACGCACGCTCCGAGAGGACTACGAAGAGCCTGGTCATGCTTTTATCTCCAGGAGACGTGATTATGATAATGGTGCTCACAGACTGTAATCCCCTCAAGTGAGCATAAAACAGACACAGCTCATTCAGGGATCTGACCAGAACATACAGATAGGAACACTATGTTTTTTTTCGTTAAGGCGTTGCTCATTTAAGTCCTTGAATACATTAAATAAATGCTAACGATGTACAAACCCAGTTGTCCTTGAAGGTGTGCAGACTGACTTAGTAGTGCCCAGAGGGTAAGGTATAGATCGTTAATCCGGATCTAGCTGTAAGACCTTTTTTACATTTTTATTTATTTATTTATTTTAATGGAGTAGTGTTCATCCACTGCTGCTAAAACCATGCATTTGGATCATAAACTGAAGATCACATAGGTCAAATCAATGTGACATTATTGATTCCAGCCAGCGTGTCAGCCGCATGCACGCACTGCGAATGTGATTGAAAATAAAAATATTGGTTTGTTGTATTTTTGTTTCACGGATTTCAACACAGTCTTGTGACAGTTGTTGCGATGCACAAACAACTCTGTGGAGTGCAGCTGGATAAACATTGACATTTAAACTCCACGTTTAAGGTCCCACGCGTGATTTTCTCTTATCTGGTGTGAGAAGACGATTCACTAGTAACTATCTTCATTTGAAACCTGGAATGTCTCGATTGAGTTGACAAATCTATAGGAGACAGCAGTTTCACCTGCTCAAAAGCCGAGTATACTTGGAGTCTGTAATAATGTGTATTTGCAACACGTTAAGACCAAGGAAAAAGGCATTCTGCTTAAATATGATTAAAGTTGTGTGACAACTATGAAGGTACGGATGAAAATTGATTTTAAAAGCTTCAAAAAAAATAGTTATTTTTATTGTTTAAAAAAATGTAATTAGCCACAATAACAAGACTGGTTTGATTCTATTTACACCGAACATCTTAATGTGCTTTTTCTTTCTACAGATAAAATTTGTGACCAAATTAGTGATGCTGTTTTGGATGCACACCTTGCCCAAGACCCAAATGCCAAGGTAGCATGTGGTAAGTTCTTTCAGTTAATGATAAGACCCAGTTCTGATAAAAATGTAGTTTTAATCTCTGTAAGAACTGTTTTTCTGTGTTTTTTTCATCACTAGTCCAATTGAATCGTCATTGTAGTACAATTTTGGTTGTATTATCACAACTTCAATTTTATACTGGTTTAATACTTTTATCAAACTATTAGGATTCGAATTGTATTTGTCATTGGAACCATGTGTTTTATCATTGGTTATTCTCTGTATGAGTTATTTTAAAATACTGTTGAGGAAATGTGTACGTTTATTGCTTTAATCACAAAAAAACGTTTTGGAAAAGATGTTTCTTACAACAAAGGCACCAGGATCTTTTTAAGAAGCTCTAAATTCCACTTCATGCTTTTTTGAATCATGAAATGAAATGATCTGCATTTATATAGCGCTTTTCAAGTCAATGACTTCCCAAAGCGCTTTACATTGTGCTTCACATTTCCCAATAGCGGCCGTGATCTGTGCAGCCATGTAAGGCGCTAACCTGCTTATTGGGGGTATTGGGGTTTTAGTGTCTTACCCAAGGACACTTCGGCATGTAACACGGACAAGCCGGGATTCGAACTGGGATCCCTTAATCCTAAAACGATCGCTCTACCTCCTGAGCTACTGCCGCCCCATTTAATGAGGACGGAAAATGTCCTGCAGCACAAATTCCCAACGTCAACGCCTTTCTTTTACTAAAAGTTTTCCTATTCCTTTTTTACTTTTAACGGTATGAAAAAGTGTTTTCAGTTCCTTTTCAGCCCTCCTTAAAATGTTCATTCTAAACAGGCCTTATGTTCTGCATGTTTTAACGCTAAAATGTTGTATGTATTTGTTTTTTTTAACGCTGTTGTGTTTCTAGAGCAGGGGTCTCCAACGTGGTGCTCGCAGGCACCCGGTAGCCCCCTAAACATCTGCGTAGCCAGTGTACAGGTTCTAAAAGTGATGAGTTATTGCAATTTTCTAGCAAATTTGAACTTATAACTGACTTGTTGTTTTAGTGGTTGACTTAACTTTTAATTATTACAACCTGGTAATAACACAGTAACAACAGAGTAATAGCATAAGTTGGTATTTTAGAAATGTATGTCATAATGGTAGCGCTTTGCGCAAATCAGTAACAAAAAGCAGCTTTCAGCTTTTAAAAATTGTGGCCCCTGTTCTAGAGTGTATTACTGTACGTGAGGATGTTTTTAGATTTAAGTTAATCTCTGTCACCCTACCAGAGACAGTTGCTAAAACAGGGATGATCCTGCTGGCTGGGGAGATCACCTCTAGAGCTGTGGTCGACTATCAGAAGATTGTGCGTGAGACAATCAAGCAAATTGGCTATGACGATTCTTCAAAAGGTAAACATACAGTGGTGTTCAAAATATTAGCAGTGCAATGTGACTAATCAGAATATCCCTGGTTTTTAGTACAACAAACCAGACCCAGCAGTCACAATAGGCACACTCTGAAAGCTGTGCAATTAGGCAAATAGTTCAAAGGGGTGTGTTCCAAAAAATAGTAGCGTTAGCTGTTGACTGTAAGAACTCAAACTATTTTGTATTTCCATAAAAAGGTAGGATATAGCAATCCTAATATTTAGTTGCATGACCACAGTTTTTTAAAACTGCTTTACATCTGTGTGGCATAGACTACACCAACCTGTGGCACCTCTCAGTTATTTTTCTCCACAATTGCTTAACAATATTCCACAATTGATTTATACTTCTTAGTTTTGCTTCACAAACAGCATGTTTTAATACCACCCCCCAAGTTTTCGATTGGATTGAGATCTGGGGATTGGGCTGGCCACTCCATATTATTAATTCTGTTGGTTTGTAACCAAGACTTTGCTAGTCTACTGGTATGTTTGGGGTCTTTGTCTTGTTGAAACACATTTCAAGGGCATGCCCTTTTTAGCATATGGCAACATAACCTGATCAATTATCTTGACATACACAAACTGATCTATAATTCTTATGTATGTGGTCGCCATAGCGATTATTCAAGGTTGGAGTTTAGAAAATATTCCACTAATTAATGAAATAACAAAATGTTTTCTGGGGATATGTTAGAGCACTCTACCACAAAAAACAATTATTATTTAACAACATGTTTGTCTGACGAACAAAAAAATCAATAAACACATTTAAAGTGGTCCTTTAATCTAGGGGTTTTAAAGCCGTTCCTACTTATAGTGACAAAGACGAGAGAGATCGTTTTTGGCTTTATAATTACCATATTTTCCGCACTATAAGGCGCACCGGGTTATAGGGCGCACCCCGAAAAAATAGTTTTTGGTCCTATTTTTGACATACATAAGACGCACCAGATTATAAGGCGCTACAATGGGAACGTTGACAAAACGGATAGTTCAGTCCAACTTA
Source organism: Urocampus carinirostris (assembly GCF_059441175.1). Classification (NCBI taxonomy): domain Eukaryota; kingdom Metazoa; phylum Chordata; class Actinopteri; order Syngnathiformes; family Syngnathidae; genus Urocampus; species Urocampus carinirostris. The sequence goes on along the minus strand of NC_142364.1, from coordinate 19,372,278 downwards.
TTACCCCCTTAACATTCCGAAAGCTTGCAAAGACGCAAATACGTGTCGAGAACACGTGCGGATGCAGTGTCCGTACGATGTCACTCAAATGCATCGTTCCATCATTCGGAAGGTTAAAGTCTTGGGATTCAAGAAATGCCAACCATTCCTTAGTTTCTATTTTCTTTTTCGCTCGCAACTTTACTGTGCATATGACAATAAACACTTGGAATTTAGTTTAATTTAAAAATAGACACTCCATTCCATCCATTATCTGCAACGTTTATCACAGAAACATCGAGTTCAGTATGAAACAAGATACAGGGATAATATAAAACCCGGAGTAGCTCACCGAAGTTGTGTTCATAATAATGTGCAGCCAATGTCCTCTTATATCCGTGAGTGTAGTAAATCCAGGAGAAAAAAATATTTACAAATACAGAATAGTAAAAAATGCTTTCTGTATGCCGTCAACCACGTGCTATACACATTCATCTTTTTCGGCCAATTGCAGGCTTTGTTTTGCCGTTTAAGCCAATGCCAGCCTGTAAATGATAAAAAGGATCCGCCCTTTGACCTCCGAATAACTTTAGCCAATAGTGATCGATTCAACTGATGATTGACACATCTTTTTCGGCCAATTGCAGGCTTTGTTTTGCCGTTTAAGCCAATGCCAGCCTGTAAATGATAAAAAGGATCCGCCCCTTGACCTCCGAATAACTTTAGCCAATAGTGAATGATTCAAATGATGATTGACACATTGGTTAGCCAATGAAACGCCGGTAAATAAATCCCAGCATACACCCCGTACTACTTGGCGTTCGGGGGAAAATCTAGTCGGCGGCTGCAAGTTAGTTGGAAGACTTTGCGACTTAATGTTGATCCATAAATAAGGCGCACTGTATTATAAGGAGCATGGTCAGCTTTTGAAAAAAATAAAGGCTTTTAGGTGCGCCTTATAGTGCGGAAAATACGGTAAACTCAAAATACAGTAACCGCCATGCGCTTGGAGCTACAAATGGTACTGAAGAAATAATTGATCAAAAGTATTCAGAAAAAATATACAAGATCATCGATTCATCCGCCGGCCTCTCTTTTTGCGACAGAGCATTGACATTAACGATTGACCCAAATGATCGAGGCTTGCTATTCAACTGTAGGTTTTGACTACAAGACTTGCAATGTGCTGGTGGCGCTAGAGCAGCAGTCTCCTGACATCGCTCAAGGCGTTCACTTGGATCGCAAAGAGGAGGATGTTGGAGCTGGCGACCAGGTCTGATTCCCGCTTCACCCAATGTCGTGCGATTGTGATCAGTGATCGATTCCGACTGGTGTCGACCCTCACTATTTCCGCTCTGAGGAGTGACTGATCCCAGTGATGACTCCCACAGGGTCTGATGTTTGGCTACGCCACTGACGAAACGGAGGAATGCATGCCTCTCACTATTGTCTTGGCCCACAAACTCAACGCCAAAATGGCCGAGTTACGTCGTGACGGAACGCTGCCGTGGCTCCGACCGGATTCCAAAACTCAGGTTGCATACAAACTATGAGTAGTGTTTCTGTCTGTACATTCAAAAGAGGACAATTTGGGATTTATTCATCACTTTATAAAGTAATGTGTGAGTTTTAAAAAAATGTGCTTTACATTTTCTGCTCTACTGCAGTGCTCTGCAGCCTTTTCTGGACCACGGACCAGTTCGTTGTCTGGCAATTATTTTACGCCCGGCTTAAGGCAGCATTCAACATGTTTGTACTTATATAAAATACTTACTATGATAATAACAACAATTATAAGATTTATAATATTAACGTTATTAATAATAATGAGTGTAAATCCATTGTGTAGTCATGTGGCGTATTTCGATGTCCCCTTAACATCAGACCAAAATCACATTCATTTTCTGAACCATTTACCCCGTGGGCCGGTTCCGACCTTTTGGATGATAGTATCTGATCCAGCATAAATTTCCGAGTCTGTCTTAAAAAAGAAGCAAGTCCCTAGGTAATTTCTACCAAAAGGTATGATTTCTTTTTAAAATACATTTAACGAAATACTCTCTCGTTGGCTGCTAGAGGGCAGTGTTGAGTTTGTAAAGTGCTGTGTGTTGGTTCTTTATCCACTCCTGTTAAATAAAGCAGTTAACACATATCATGCCGAGCATAAAAATAGTTCCCCCCCTTTTGTTGTGAATAAATGCATACAAGCCACCCTATTGTAATTAAAAAGCAGTAGATTTTTATCGTGCGCTCTACATTTACACGCGAAACACAATCCGTCTCCAGAATATAAAAAAAAGTGCTTGTTTAAAACTGGAAGTAGCAAACTTACCAAAAATAGAAATCTAAACCTATCGTTGGACGCGCAGAAGGGTATGTACGTACGGGTGCTTAAAATCCTTAAAAATAATTGAATTTTAATGTTGTATTTTCAAGGTCAGGCAAATGCTTGAATTTTGGGTGAAGTGCTTTAAAATGTTGGAAATTATTTCAATCGCCGCGTTTCCTGGCAGTCTGACTCGATAGACCTGGCTTTTAAATAAATCAAAATAAAAAATAAAAAAAGTGTGTAGAAATGACGCCGATTGTGTCTCCAGTCCTCGTTATCGAGTTGTCATGTGTCGCATCATAGGGGACAGGTTTATCAGACTAGTCATGGGAAATCGGTCTCTTTTTAGAGATGCGGCTCTTTTCCGCTTTTTGTGATAAATTATAAATAATAATAAAACATTAGGCACCAAATTATTTAATACTTAGTCTTTTCATATGTTTTTAAAAGTGAGACTTAGTCGCGCTTCAAAATAACGCAGCTGTAGATCAAAATATTAGCCTCGAATCAAGATTTTTGTTTTTCAAATTTAAGAAAAAAAAAGCGCTAAGCGATTTTTAGAGGGCGAAAAGTGGTAGTGTAATGCATAAATTGTGTTGTGTTTAGAAAAGTTCCTCATCATCCGTGATTATTATATGTAAGGTAGGTTACTAATTTAGGCTGAATGACAAATTATAAAACTAAAAAACAAAGCTTAAAATTTGATGTTAACATTCTTTTACTGATCTGGCCTGTCTGAGAATAGAATGTATAGGTTTAGCTCCAAAGCCAAACTTAGCTTATCCTAACAAGGAATCGCAGGCCCATCCCAGCCATGTTTTTGGATGGTGAGAAGAAACCGTATTTACAGGGGGAACAGGCAAACGTCACACAAGAAGATCAGTAGCTGAAATTTTATTCAAGAACTCCTAAATGTGAAGTGCACGTGTTAATCGCAACAGACTCTGGTCCCTATTAAAAACATATAACGCAAAACAGCACAGCGATCCACCTGCATAGTAGTTAAAAATAAAAATGTGCCATATGAACCTCCCCCACAAAAACCTTGATGGTGTGTTCTGTGTGGTGTTCTTAAATTGGGGCATACTCCAACTTCCTTTGCTAAAGTCTTCTAGCAGGATGAAGTTGACCATACTCCACGCTGATTGATTACAAGCGCAAAAGTTTGGTTTGATTCATCCTTCACTGTGTCTTTGGCAGATGTGAATCCTTGTTCTCAACGAGACAGTTACACTGCCCTATAGGCAACTCCACAATCAAGCTTATTTTAATTCAAACCAACCACCTCAAAGACCCGCTCAAAGTTCAGTCTGGAATGTAGCAGTGTTAGTAAAACAAGAATAGGTAAAAATAAATAAATGAATAAATAAAAATAGAACTTGTTTTTTTTTCTGTGTGGCCCGGTACCAGTTGCAGCTCAGTAGTTGCTGCCCACTGCTTTACTGGACCTGATAAAACATAGTTGGCTTCATTTGTCCCTGTCTTTGCCCATTTTTTTCTCTTGCCAACAGGTGACGGTCCAGTACAGACAGGACCGAGGTGCGGTCATTCCGATGCGCGTCCACACCATTGTGATTTCCGTGCAACACGACGAATTCATCAGTCTGGAAGAGATGCGTCAAAGTCTGAAGGAGCAAGTGGTCAAGGCGGTGGTCCCTCTACGCTATCTGGATGAAAGTACAATCTATCACCTGCAACCCAGTGGTCGCTTTGTCATTGGGGGCCCACAGGTAAGACATGATACATAAATGATGATTGTTATCATATTGTTGCCTTTGCAATTATTCCTAAATATGTTATGCTTCCTTTAATCAGAAGATTGATCACTAGTTCACTGCCATCCCAGTTAGTATATCTTTGACGTCTATGTATCTATCAGTGGCTCTGAATTAAATAATTTTCTAATGGCATTTTTACTTGAGAACATACTGCTTTCACAATTCAAATACTTGTTTATCTTGAACAAATAAGCTTCACATCTTATACCATCCCCCTAAGCGCCCTTAAGAATTTCACATATATGCACGCGGAAAAAGGCGCTTGTCAGAGGCTGCAATGATGATTTCAACCAGAAGATACATAGAATACTTTGAAGTTACGATCACCAATTTAAATACATTAATTTTGAACATATTCTTTTCCTCATAAGTCCCATTGTTGTTGAAGTATTTTAAGATGTATCAGGATACTTATGTTGTCCAAATAAAATTTGTGCATATCATTAATGATATATCGTGGGGGTGGTGTTCCAATGCGCAATAACACTAGCTATCAGTATTTGGGGGAAAATGTCAAGTAAACTGATACAATACTCAACTTCAAAGCTGCCTTCAATAACTATACCAACAATACATAAGCCCTCGCCCACAAAATAAGGACTTTAAATCAAATTCCTAATTCTATTTTTGCTGAAAATTGCATTAAATAATTGTATATACAGTATCATTTGTAAAATTTTGATTATTTTTTAAATTTCATTACAAAACAGTCACTAGCAGGGTTTTAAGATACTGGTACTTGCTACAGTCTCAAATCTTAATACAGTCGCCCCTTACATACGAGATTAATTCGTCCCCGGATCAAGCTCTTTTCTAGAATTTCTCGCATTTTGAACACATTTTTCCCATAGAAAATAGCTAAAAACCAATAATACATTCCCGGCCTCCCAAAAACATTCAAGTTAACGCTAATAAGGTTTGATACATCTCCCTGATCACTAAAAGCCTATTCAAATTGTAAGTGAACACAAAAATTGAGTAAGAGATACAGCGTATGCATGCGATGAGCAGTTTCTAGCATTCGTCCCTCTAGTGGTAGTGTCTGGAAATTGTTATACCAGGAACTTTGGAAAGTTTTTTTGCTTAAAATCAACTGGTGTCTACATAAATATCTGGTATTGGTATGTAAAAAACAAAGAATATATCTGAGTAAATATTGCTTCTCAATTATTTTGTTATGCCCCCCCCCAGGAAAAAAAACCCTGTTTTGCTGAAGTAGGAGTCAAAAGTGGGATGATTGGTGGCAATATTTAAAACCCAGGACGTAGGTTTGGGGTGGGCAAAAAATAAGTCTAGCATTAAAGGGGAAAGGCAGAATACATTGCTACTCTGCCTCAGCATTTCAGGCGAGAATGTGGTTTAACCATTTCTGCACTGCTAGGTGAACAAGACGTTGATAAGTCAACCTTTAAGGAAAAAGTAAGTTATTTAATGTGATCACATAAGATTGGTAGAGACAAAACACTGATCGCTTGATATTAGTGGGGGCACGTCACCTCTGTCCATGCCAAATCTACCCCTTTTGATTGGCACGTTTTCGCTGAAAAAAACCTCAAACAGCTTGTCTGTGGGATTCTCTGTGTAACTACTTTAAGTGACATATCAATTCATCTGGCTTCATGCTGTCTGCTGCCAACATTTTTAGACACCATAAGAACCAGGCATTTATTTGTCTCCCATCCTAGTCATCAAAGCGCTACATACACTTCGTCATATTTTCTAGGCTTTTCGGGTAACTTTTGTTTTTCTCTTTATCTCCATCTCCCTGTGCCTGTCTTCTTATCCCTGGTAACTATTTTTTTTCATGGTGTCACTTGAGGGTCTACTACACTTCATGTCTACACTTCATACTCATGCAATGTGCAAAACGTGGATGCTCAGCGCAAACAAAACCCATACACCAGTTTACGCACACTCTGCCAATGAAAGCGCCACTGCCCCCTAACATAGTGGAAGTGCAAATTGCATTTTATTCTCGTACAGCTAAAAAACAAAACACATGCCGCTATTTGAGAAGCACTGTGTTTCAAAAAGACCACTAATCAATTATTTACCTTTATAATATGATATGCTTTCTTGAGTTAAAAAAAAGTTTCTATTCTATTCCATCATGTTTAACACCATTTATATTTCTTTTCAGGGTGACGCCGGCCTGACCGGGCGCAAAATCATTGTGGACACTTACGGGGGCTGGGGTGCTCACGGAGGTGGCGCTTTTTCAGGCAAAGATTACACTAAGGTGGACCGCTCGGCAGCTTACGCCGCTCGCTGGGTGGCCAAATCACTGGTGAAGGCAGGACTTTGCAAGCGTGTTCTGGTTCAGGTACAAGTCTAGCATAACGTAGTACAGAGGTCGGGAACTTTTCTGATTCAAAAGAGCCATCAATGCAAAATATTTAGGGTAAATATCAAGACAAGATTTTTAAAAAGGTTGCTACTCTTAATCTCCAGACAAAAGCCAACTCTTCAGTGTGCCATTCGGTAATTTTATGAAATATATGAAATGATGGTAATGTCAGGGCCTGCATCTCATATCAACAAATATGCCACTTAAAATTTGCCTCCCTGCCACAGTTACTTATTATTGTTGACATTTTTCTTTTTTGTCATGCATTATGATTTCAAAACAAGGTGCGAAGTGGGAGTTCTTTGGTAAAAATGTCACCAAATACTGCAAACGAAAAGGATACGGATTTATTTACCTTCAGCTATGTGGACATGGTCACTGTTCTAACCTAAGGATCGAGTGGTCATTATTTGTCTTCCATTCCATTTTTTTAAGGGTTAATCTTCAACATTTTTTTAAATTTACAAACACTCGTCTTAAATGTCCACAAGCACATTGATCATTTGTCAATTTTTAAGAACTTGCGCAAACTACACGCTTATGAAAATAACCAATAAACTGACAAAAGCGGATGTCGGACACTCATGCATGTTGTGATGCATCTCATTGGCTAAAAACATGGAAATAATCCTAATGATATATATACATTTTTAGCCATAATGGTAGAAAAGTGCCACAGTGCTCCTGCCGCTAGTGGTGGAAACGCAGTATTGCACTCCCGCCATTGAGGCATTAAAATAGTGAATAATATTTCCAAGCCAGATCTACTAATGAAAAGAGCCACACCTGGCTCGCGAGCCATACGTTCCCGACCCCTAACATAGCATATGAAAGTCCGGGGCTAAAACACTTTCTGAAAACCGCTCTCAGGTGTCGTACGCCATCGGGGTGGCACACCCACTTTCCATCTCCATCTTCCACTACGGGACATCCCAGAAGAATGAGAGTGAGCTGCTGGACATCGTGAGGAAGAACTTTGATCTGCGTCCTGGAGTCATCGTGAGGTAAATTTCCCTTTTTTTGGTTTCGATTGGAATCGCAGGCTCAAGATTTGTAACGTTTTGTTTTTTATGGTAGGGAGCTGGAACTAAGAAAGCCAATCTACCAGAGCACTGCCGCTTACGGGCACTTTGGCCGGGTCCTCTTCTCATGGGAAGTTCCTAAAGAGCTCAAATACTAATCCCTCTTCCTGTTTCTCCCTGCTTTTCCGCATTTTCCTCGACACAAACTAGCCCCACTTCCAGTAGGTACTTCACTTGGCAACCGTTTTGTCCACTGGTTTGACTTCATTTTTGTGAGAATTCCCGTAAATTCCAGACTACAAGCCACTACTTTTTTCTCTCTATATTTGAAACACTGCAGCTTACAATACAATCGGCTTGATTTTTTTTTCATTATACGTGCAGGAACGTGTTACTAACTAATGAGGAGTATTCAAAAAAATTCGGGCTAAACGTTACGAAGCTACTAACAGCCTTTAGGGATCAGCGTTTTCGTCCACACTCAAATATCCTAATAACTAACACTACTTTTTGGAAAGATTCTTATAATTCATGTATAATAAGTATTTTTTGTAATAGTAGCAATACTTGGTCTCCTCAATCACTTTGTCACGTATGCAAGGGATTATAGACTTTGGAACCGTCGCATGGATCATCATGCGACAGGCTCTTGTGATTGTAACGAGGTCTAAATTTTAGTCAGTACAGTACATTGAGTTTTGTTTTGAGAATGTTTTTGTTGCACTCCTGCGTATATGTCAATGCCAATTTAATTAGTATTGATTGCTATAGTTGATTGAGATTGACAGCCGTGGACACAGTCCACAAACAACTGTCTTAAGCGTGGGACAATGTGTTACTTTTCTGTACTGGACATTTCCCCGCTATTTTAAGAATGTAAGAAATGGACGTAAATGAGTCTTATGTTTATGGCCGTTCAAGCCCACGGCTTAAAATCTAGTGCGACTTGTACAAAAACAAAGCTGAGTTTCTTGAATTTACACATGCAGCCTTTAATAAGGTGCATTCTGTAGTCTGTAATTTATGATGGTTTCTGCTAAAAACACTTGAGCGCACAACTGCCTTGGGTTCCTTCTCCGTGCTGTCCCTTCACGCCATTTCTGACGTTGTACAGAGAAGTCAGAAGCTGCTAATGACCGTTTTGACTGTGTTGGGCTTCACGTTAACTTCACCTTTTTTTTAACTTATTTTATTTCGTCATTATTATGAATGTCAGGGAATCACTCTAAACAATGTGAAGTTGGTGTCATTTAGCTTACCTTGCCTGTTGCGGGACCAGAATTGTTGCCAACAGTAACTGAATAGTTTATTTGTGTTTCGGCTCGTTTTGAACTGTTGATCTGAATTTGCGATAATTGCCTTACGCCCAGCTAAATTTGACATGTTACGCCGCCAAAATATTTATTTATTCAGGTTTTATTTTGTATGTCAAGCAAAGCTAAGCTAAATCTAAAACCATGTTCACTCCAAAGAGATTTTTCATCTTGTTCTTGAGATTTTCAGCATTTTAAAATGCTCTTGGCCCCTTACCAAAGACAATCTTGTTGATATGTGTCAGTAAAGTTTTACAGGGATTATCAGGCCATGTGAGGCTAAACTCTGCTTCCGCCTAGTGGTTTCCAAAGTTTACAAAGAAACGTTAGTTTCACACTCACGAATAGATTACATAAAGTAGTACATATACCTGTACTGAATTAACAGATTAAAAGAAAATACTTCCTATTACACCCATAAAGTTGTGAGAGACCCTAATTTGGTTGGTGTTGTACAGAGAAACCAGCCTGTTTACGTAGGATCTCCATCAGTTTCTTTAATCGTGAAGAAGTTATTGCTTGCCGGTAGTTGTAAGTGCCTTTATTCCTCATTTTTTCACACTCCTTTTCCTTAGTTGTTCACTGTTGCACCCTTTCAACGTCTGACCTGCTGTTGATCTCTCCTCTCAAACCCTCAAAATAAACTGTGTGCTCTGCACTTGTATTACGTGTTCCATCTTTTCTTTACACAAACGCTCCCAAACTTGCGAACATTCCAGTTACGAATAACTGAAGACACAAACCTTTTTTTCGGGGAGTCGAAAGATTCTTGGACGTTGCTGTAAGTTAGATTTTGTATTGTACACCTTTTTCAGAGTACAGGACATTACTGTAGTGCTTCTTTCCGCCGCTACCGGCGTGTGGCGCTTTGAGAGCTCACTCAGCATCCAACCAGAAGAAGAAATCCGGCTTCCTCTTCCTAGTTCGTGTGTAAACATACTACACTCTATCTCCAACTTTGACATTTTTATTGTTTACTATCACATGCATTTGTTCAGTATGGTTGGTGTAAAGTGTAAAGAAGAGGCGAGCTGTTTTTTTTTTTTTAAATGAAATTGGAATAAGAAAGCTTGTTGCGGTTGAGAAAATGGTTGGATCCTTTTTTCCCGGCCACTTGAAGCTCATCTTCCAAAAGTAAGTTGAACTTAACTTTATTTATCTTTATAAAGCATATTATTTTATGAAATGTTTATTTTTTAGTACAAAACAATACAGGTTAGTTATACAAGCCTTAAAGACACTTAAACATACATTCCATACAAAACATTGCACTGAAGCAACTTACAAACAAATTCAAGTTACAAACGATCATCGTTTGTAAGTAGTGCAGCGTCTGTATATACAAATGGGTGCATGTCAGTGTTTCCTAAAAAATGTGTTTTCTGTTGCAGAAAAATTACACACAGACTCCAAATTTGAATCCAGAACTTTACATGGAAAGCAGGAACTAAGCTCTCTTTTTATATCAGAATCCGAAATCACTCAAAATTAGAATTCAGTTATGGGGGTCATATCAAGTTTTATTATTCAATGATGTAGGCAATTACAGACCACAAAGAAGGTGTACACACACTTAATACCTTGAGATAACAAAACCCGGAAATATTACAGGAGTTGACACAAGTACTTTTTTTTCTCCTTATAGCTTCACAGCTAGCTCACGCTTTAAGGCCTGACAAACAAACAAAAGAGAGAGAATTTAGGTTTTGGATTTAATCATTTAATTGATCACAAGCTTCGGTCACCTACTTGACAACCCTTCAAAGAGTGTTGTCGTTGTGTGTTTTCCAGGCAAATCTTTGACAGTAGAACAGAGTCTATATGGAATGGGAGAAACCTGCTTAGACATGTACGTTTTATTCCCTCATTATTGAGTAAAAAAGACAATGCACAAATTTGAATTGCATCGGGTCCATCAAAGAGGCAAAAATGTATCATAAATTCAAAGCAGGTATCTTTAAGTCGGTGTTTCTCAATTTTTTTTAAGCTACGGCACACTTTCTTATTTTTCATTTTTAAAAAAACTGCAGGCACACTGTTTTTTTTAAATATTTGCACCAGTTTTTTTTTGATCTTACACTATCATGTTGCCTAAATTGACAGTATATGGTGGTTATCATTAGTTGTCACCCTGGCTCAGAAGGTAACACAAGTTATTAATTTAAGTTTGCTGTAGTTTGTGTTTTTACTACATTTTCACATGTTTATTTCCAGGAAAAAACAAAAAGATCATACTTCAAATGGACAGATAAACCTACTAGTGGAAACCATTTTCTGTATTTATTTTAGTAAAATAATATGTACAAGATTTTTACTTTTATATATTTTTGCAGTGCCATCTTAAACGGCTTAATCAAGCAAAGTGAATTGTTTAATGCATTTCCCGGTATTCCGTTATGAGCAGATCAGTGCAGAGTTGGGTAGGGTTACTTTAACTTGATTACTTTCAATTACTTTTGGAATACTCCAATACCAAATATGCTAATAAAAGACGAAAGAAACTAAATATGAATAAAATTACTAAATTTTGTGCAGGCTTGGGGAGTAACGGAATACATGGAACGGCAAAAATGATGTTGGCAAGCTGTTTGGATTTATTTTCATTTTGTTTCTGTCGCATTTTATGTTAGTTTTGCCGGAGATCAAAGAGATCTAAGCCAGGAGAGAAAGCTTACCACGTGTTGTGAGTCATAATTGTATTCATATTTAGTTTCTTTTGTCTTTTATCAGCATATTTGGTATTGGAGCAATCCAAAAGTAATTGAAAGTAATCAAGTTAAAGTAACCCTACCCAACCCTGGATCAGTGGTATATAAAGAGAAACCAACTAGTAATTTGCTGCAACCTACTGATATCGAGGAAAAGTACATTTACTTTGCTGACCACTGGAAGAAAGCAAATATACTGAACAATGTGATGTTTTTTTTGCAAAGATCGAATTAGCCGTTTTCCTACAACACACTAGACAATGCTTTGCGGCACACTGGTTGAAAAACACGGCTTCATATGAAAAAAAAAAAAACCTAAATTTATCTGTTAAAGGTATTCCCAATTTCTAAAACATGCAAAATGTGAGTAAATAGTACCTTTTTTTTGCATGAAATCTATATATCTTTCATCAGTATATTCAAATTATTTTCCATGATTATGCACGATAATATATATAAATGTAAAATTGTTGGGAGTAACACTACACGTTCTGTGCCTAATTGAAAAAAATATATATTGTTTTTTTGTGAGTTGTTGCATCCATCCGATAACTTACCCCACAATTCAGAGAGGTTTGGAGGTCCTTGCACCTGTAAGTTTCCAAAGTGCAGAGGTCTGCAAAGGGAGAATTTTACATATGCAGGGATTACTTGGCAGGATGACGTTTGGTTCTTAGGGCCTGAATTCTGCCCAACTTGGGCCAGCTAAATATGTAAACAGACATATAAGTCATCATAATCCAGTGGTGACCTGTGAGGGCCTGCAAAGCCTTCTCTGCTGGCCTAAAAATACCTGAATCATGTGATGTTAATTATATTTTATTCATGAATACATGTCACTTAATGGTTGATGCTGTTTTTTTTGTCCTGTGCCTAAATAAAGCTGCAAATGATGGACAGCATAGCATACGGTAATTCCAAATTGTCAGCTTCCTTTCATTGCTTCTCCCCTGCTTGCACTGCTTCCAGACAGGTGCTTTTTTGTTTAAGCATTTAACCAATCACGTTTCAGGATTACTTGTTGCGAGGCTCAGAAATCTGTCCAAACGCCTTAAATACATTATGTGCAGGCTTCCTGCAGCAAACAATAGCTTTAATACTGCTGTAGGTCTGGCCAATCATATTTCGAATTGGTTAAAAGGAGCCTGCATGAAGTTGCGGAGAAACGTTACAGCTTTCACAAAGTCACCGGGCAATAAGTCACTAAAACGATAGCGCCGATAACCTGCTGCAGGAGCAAATACCGTATATTATGTTGATTTAATGGCGTGAATGGACACCTGCAATGGCTGAAGGAGGAAAATAAATTGAATTGCTCACAGATATACTGTCAGACCATTTCAAGACAGATTTTTTGAGTTAAGCGTGATAATGTTAAGAAATGGCAACAAGGAAAAGGTTTTGTCCGCCACTTTCAGCCTACGGACTATGAGTGCTACATAAAACAAATGCATCTAGGTTGAGTTTTTTTTCTGTGCTGAGAGAGACACTGATTCATGTTACCACCTGTCCTCTAATAAAGTTTTTAGTGGGGCCTCACAAATCACTGTTCATCTGTTATGGTAGATGAGACGACAAACGCGAGTAACCGCAGCTTGCACTGGTTGTGCGTTGCGTGTCGAGGGGTGCATTGTCATTTGTGAAAATGATAGCAGAAGTAATCCGATGACACTTCTGATCTTATCCGATATTGGGTGGAAAATGAATATCCGGGCAAAGTTGTGGCACAGTATTAAATCTTCTGCATTAAATGAGGTACAGGCTAAAGGAGAGCGCACTGCCGGCTTCCTGAAATTTGTTTTTCATGCTTCACACATCTAATGGCATTTTACACATAACACGTTTAAAGTCAGCAACACAAAATCACTGAAAAAAAAATCGTTGGCTCATCGATCCTCATTGTTGGCGGACGACACAACACTAATAAATTCACTGCACGCAATTCTCATAATCATAGAAAATGAAAGTCTGACCAATAGGAAGTTCCTCCTGAGTCTTGCACAAGCGGATGAGTGTGCAGATGGTCTTTGGTGAGGCGTAGCTGAGGAGAGCATCCAGCAAAGTTTTGCTAAACTGGCCGACGACAACCTGGCACTGATCCCGGTAGTGGACCGGCACAATGCGGCAGACGTTCTCCATAGCCTCCACAACGGCATCCTACAGTGTAGTTTGGATATTATTGGTACAATATAATAAAGACTGAACTCTTTAGCGGTCTCACACATTTGTTTCAACTAAGCAAACACATTTTGGGGCATTTTCTTTTTTTCTCTGTACTCAACCCTTAAATATCCCTTATACAGTATCAATATTAATACCTGCGAAAAATTATTTTGAGAGAGAAAAAGGGAGCGGATTTGTAGGATAAGAAAATAAAAGTGAAAAGAGGAGGATTCAAAAACACATGACAATATAGTATTTTCCCCAAAAGTGGTGTCCTACGAAACTTCAGTGGAGAGCATTCTGTCCTTTTTTGCTATGCTGTGGGCACGGCAGAGGACAGGAAAAACTGGTAATCAACACAGCCCAAAACATCATCTGCTGCTTTCTGCCCAGTCTAGAGGACATTGCCGGCTTACATTACTGTAGCAGAGACATTAACGTTACAAAGGAAAATTCCGGCTGGACATGTGAGTGGAGAAGACGTAGGTCAGGGGGAGCTCCCGCTACACATAGTTTAATCGGCAACTTCATGTAATTCAGGTAAATTTTTGGGCTGCCAGTAACCAACATTGAAGGCTGAGGTTGTTTGTCTGAGGTATGAGTGGAGGAGGGAAAAAGCGAGGGTTCGTGAAAACACGGGAACAACTGGCTAGCAGCATGGCGGATGCTAACGCTACAGAACCAGAGGTGTCAGAAGAGCTGCAGGCGCTACGCAGACTGCTGGTCCAGGACATGAAAAAAATGATTCAACTGGTGATCGGGCCAATTGAACAGGAACCAGAACGTCTTGAGTGCTCCGAAGTGGATCACGAGCAGCGCATCATGCACCCCAAGGGAGGGCTTAACTTACAGCGACAAGATCGCCTCCTTGGAGGCTACTTGTGAGATGATAACTGCCGAAAACAAAACCCTGTGCGAGTGCGCTGAGGACCGTGGAAGGAGATTCAACTTGAGAGTGACTAATATTGACGAGAAGTATCCAGAGGTGGGTGGACAAAATGCTACACAATTCATGTCTTCTCAGAAGTACTCAAGTACTCAAAAGTTCCCCGCTCTCCCGATATTAGACATAGCCCACAGAGTTGGCCCCCTTAGACGAGACAAAACCCAGAGCGATGATCGTCAGGTTACCTCCAGGATAAAGTCAAGGCCCTAACTGGGAACCCCAGAGATCTGGAATGGCACGGAGCCAAGGTCCCTTTTTCACCGACTACAGACAATATACTTCCAAGAAACACGCCGCCTTTAGAGAGGTGAAATCCCTACTGCACCACAGGAAGATTACATTTCGCCTTGTCCACCTTGCGTTGCTTCGGGTGGAGCATGGGGATCAAATTTGCGTCATTAAGTCAGCAGAAGCAGCCCAACAGTTCTATGACCAACACTCCATCCGAAGAGAGGATGTATGAGAGTGTGATTGTGCCGACTGTGTTGTATGGTGCAGAGGCTTGGAGCCTGAATGCAGATTTGAGAAGGAAATGAAATGTTTTTGAGATTAAGTGCTTGAGGAGTACGTTAGGAGTGACAAGATTGGATGGATTGAGAAATGAAATTGTGAGAGACAGAACTGGAGTAGTAGTGGAACTGGGCAAGCGTGTGGACAAGAGAGTACTCAATTGGTTTGGACACATGGAGAGGACGGATGAGGAGAGATTGTTGAAGAGGATCTACAGAGCAGAAGTCAATGGAAGGAGACCAAGAGGAAGGCCCCGATTGACGTGAATTGATGGTGCACTGGAGGAAAGAGGTCTAAACATAGTGGAAGCTAGAGCTCCTGTTGGTGATAGGAATGAGTAGAGAGGTGTTGTGAAAGGATAGTGGGATTGTGGACGCGTTCTAAGGGATGCTCAGGGCACCTGTATGATGCGGCAGGGGTAAACCAGTGAAAGCTGTTGGGCCCTGATAAACGATGCGCACGGGTAATTGCGATGTAGATGGATTAGTTCTCATTTCTGAGGCAGCCAAAAGATTGAGAAAACTGCAATATGACAATATTTTTTATTTCTACACTAGTAGTACTTTTAGATCGCAATATAAAATGCAAAATAATTCTTAATTTAAGGTAAAGCCTGTCTTATTTTTGTACTATTTTAAAATGTTCCTGTTGTAAAATAAGAGGAAATGATCCTTTTTCTCTGGTATAAGATATTTTTAAAGATTAAAAAATGACAATGAAATGCCACGGATAAGGTAATAGTTTCGTAGACACTCAAAAAGGGAGAGAAGACACCAAATGATTTTGAGCCTACTAGGAAAACGGTAAATGAGCGAATCGTGTGTTGATGACATGACTTACCTCAGTTCTCTCTTTGGGCAACAAGTCGTCTATTGTTTTGATGAATGAAATGCAGAATGAGCATGGAGATGTGGGTTCCTCCTAACAAAAAAGCATATGTAAATATTACCACCGATAAAATGTTCTATCTATGAGTGATCCTTATTAGTTACGAACTGACATTTTCCTTCATTGCAAGCTGGAAAGCCTTGATTAAATCCCCAAGCATCTTCTGCTGCTCGCCGGAACCGCACAAGCCCATGATTTTGCACATGTCCTCTGGCTTCTGGGGTCAGATACAGCAGGTGAGAACGTTGAAAATACATATTTTTTTAAAGATTAGTAGCCGTGTAACATACTACCACAACTGTAATTAAACTGATGGCCACTGGGAGGATTTTTTCCACCTCCTCCTTGCAAAAAGCTGCCATCCTGGCTCTCCCGGGCAGATGGTCACACAAGTTGCTGATGCCGTGTGTGATCCTTCTCTGAAAGAGATATGTGGTTTAGGGTTCTTTCACATTTAACTCTACATTTTGGATATTCTTTTTCTACATTTTCTTAATATGTTATGAATATTATGAATACAATCGGTATGTATTACTGTGCCGGGAGTGCAGATGCAGTGAGGCATGCAATTCTCTTGCCTCATGGCAGAGAGCACTAGTGAGACAAAGGATTTTGATTTGGGAGAAGAGAATTAGTGATAGTACAGAGACCCCTTCACTACTCTGCACTTCAGTTATCGTTGGTTTAATTCTTTGTTGGGAAAAAAAAAATGTAATTAAAAAAAAAGAATGAATTTAAAATAATCCAATGGATGCTTCCCACACCATTGAGGAATGTTTCGGGCAGCCAAGGTTCAAGTCAATTGGCCATTCAATATAAAAAAAAAAGATAAAAATAGAAAACCAACAAATGCTTCCTGCACCACAGAGGAACAGTCCGAACAGCCAAGATTCATGCTGATTGGCCAGCACTTCTTGACTTGGCCAATTAATATCGTAGTATCTTTCCTACTGTACTGTGACTGTACACATGCTCTGCGTTCTTCTGCATCTTGCTGAGAGGAGTTTGTGTGCCGCGCATTTTACCATGCCGTCTACCGAACCCTTTCTTTTTTCGTCTCTCTCTCTCCCTTTGATCTCTCCATCTCTCTCTCAGTCATCAAGTCATTCAATCAAGGTGAGCACCCCCCAAAAGATTGGCTAATTTACAATCTAAACCGTTTATACTGTATTTATTCTCTCTCTCTCTCTCTCTCTCTCTTTCTCTCTCTTACTCAGTCAGCAAGTCGAAAAGTCTTCTTTAATGATGACCGCAGATCTTAACTTTTAGCGCGTGGTTTGAGTTAATTAACTGCGAAAACCAAATGATCTTTATTTATAAGCAAGCTAGCAGCAAGTCAACCTATCAAGTAACTGTAGACTGTGGCCTTTTTTCCCATAATGGAAGATTACCTATCTATTGATGTTTTTATTCAAAAGGAGCAACACATAGACTTCATTTACAAGTTAAGGTTAAGACAAAATGTTTGTTATTACCATGCAACAGTTTATATATTGTTTTCTTAATAAGCTGTAGGTTCATTTATTTGTAATTCCAAACAGTTTTTGTCACTTTGCTCACACTGACATCAAGTTGTGCCAACCCAAATTCCAGATATTCCCTGTGAAATTTTCTCCCGATAATAAACAAATTCGGGTGTGAGTGTTCTGTGTACACGGATAAGGTCTGAAAAGGAATGCCTTTACCTGGAGTTCTGTGTTGGAAAGCAGGTCGATGAAGAGGCCGGTTATTTTTGTGCAGTCGTCGCAGGGACTCCCGGCCTGGCCGCAAAAATCACAGTGGAAATAATTAACGTTTTTATAAAATTAGCGCTATATTCGATTTGGAATTGTCTTCTTTCGTTAATTTGTCGCTGGTTAGGTTGTAATGTGTCCCATCAGTTGTAATGACACCCATCAGTTTCCACAGCCAATTGTGTCTTGTGCAGGGTTGGGTAGGGTTACTTTAACTGGATTACTTTCAATTACTTTTGGATTACTCCAATAGTAAATATGCTAATAAAAGACAAAAGAAACTAAATATGGATAAAATTACTAAATTTTGTGCAGGCTTGGGGAGTAACGAAATACATGGAACGGCAAAAATGATGTTGGCAAGCTGTTTGGATTTATTTTCATTTTGTTTCTGTCGCATTTTATGTTAGTTTTGCCGGAGATCAAAGCCAGGAGAGAAAGCTTACCACGTGTTGTGAGTCATCATTTTATTCATATTTAGTTTATTTTGTCTTTTATTAGCATATTTGGTATTGGAGTAATCCAAAAGTAATTGAAAGTAATCCAGTTAAAGTAACCCTACCCAACCCTGGTCTCGTGCAAGTTTTTCTTATTGTCATAGGCGCCTCCGCGAGCAGCAGCCTTTCCAGCAGTCTTTCCAGCAGCTCCGTGTTATTTCGCTCTTTTTGTGATTTATTGTTTTAAGTGTCTTTCAATCCAATTGTTATAGGTTTTAACGCACAAAAATGCGTTTATTCGAGGAATCAACTCCTTGCCCTGAAGAATTCTCGTGCCGGCATGATGAGGGGGCCCTATCGTGGATGCAGAGCCGGAGCTAAGGTGAAGGCTAAGCGGCTTATAAGCCTTCGGTACCGTCCGTAATCATGGTAAATGTGAACTCTCTACCAAATAAGACCGACGAACTGGCTGTGCTGGTGAAAAACATCAAAGCGTGCAGGGAGTGCAGTTTGCTGTGTTTTACGGAAACGTGGCTCACGTCCAGCATCCCAGACGCTAACGTGGAGCTACCCGGCTTCAGCGCTGTTAGGACAGACAGAGACACAAAATCCTGCGGGAAGCGGAGAGCAGGTGGACTCGCTATCTACGTGACCACGAGGTGGTGTAACCCTGGGCACAAATTTCCATCTGCTGCAGGTACGTCAAACATTTGGCCTAGCGTGTGACGTCATCCACTCCGCTGTTGCTAAACTACAACACAGCACCCCGAGGCCATCCTGTTAATCTGTTATTAAACAACAAAAGGATACTGCTGGAAGTGTGAATTTCCCTACGGGGATGAATAAAGTATCCATCCATCTATCATTAGCTTTTTTTGCATTTCTATATATACATCATTTTTTAACTACCGGTAATAGTTTTCCTCTTCACAGTTTCACAGTTTGATTTTTTTGAATATTTGGCGATCATGTATAACATTTTTAAATTGTTATTTTCACGAATGGTAGCACACAATAAAATCTTCTGGATCCAAATAAAAAACAAATCTTCCTCCATGTGTTTAAATTGTCATTTTGAACCCAATTTTTTAGGTTTTTATTCATTCCAAATTACATTATTAGGCTCTACACTCCTGTTGAATCCAATTTCCTGGATTGGAAGAGTAATTTTGGACCTATATTGTTCCCATATTGCTGTTGCGCATAAAGTAAAGAAAGAAACCAATACACATCATTTGAAAATATTATTCAACTTAAAAGGAAAGTGTATGTTATTTTACCACTATTTTACCACTTTGAGTTTTTCCTTGCCCTCTTGTTGGTTCCAGATCAGGGGGTGGTGTAATAATAGTCTGAAAAAATAGTGTGTGATAACCTGTGAAGCCCTTTGAGACTCTTTGTGATTAAGGGCTATACAAATAAAAATGACTTGACTAGATGTCGCTGTGTTGTAGTACAACCTAAAACGTGCGCTAAAAAGCTCAGGGAAAAATATAAAATAAGGACACTCGAAGTGGCAGAACTGCAAGTTTTTCTTCTCTTTTCTTGCCCAGCCTTTTGCAAATGTGGGGTTTTGGGGTACCCATAGCAGCAAGATGGCAGATAATTATGTAAACTTCCTTTTGTTGAGGGTCATTTCCTGATATAATTAGAAAACATTCTCTCAGGGGCCGGACTAGTAGATTAGTGAGAAAGAGAGGGAGAGAGGGCAGCACGACGGGGCAGAAGTTAGCGCGTGTGCGGCACAGTTCTGAGGTCATAAGATCGAACCCCCTATGTGGAGTTTGCATGTTCTCCCCGTGCTTGTGAGGGTTTCCTCCGGGCACTCCGGTTTCCTCCCACATCCCAAAAACATGCATGTTAGGTTAATTGGCCGGTCCATATTGTCCCTAGGTGTGAATGAGTTGTCCGTCTCTGTGTGCCCTGCGATTGGCTGGCAACCACTTCGGGGTGTCCCCCTGCCCACTGCCTGAAGATAGCTGGAATGGGCTCCAGCACCCCCGCGACCCTACTGAGGATAAGCGGTACAGATAATGGATGGAGAGGGGGAGAGAAAAGGAGAGGGTGTGGGACAAGGAAAAGGGGGAAAAAGAGGGAGATAAAAAGATATAAAAAGAGAAATAGTGAGAGGGGGGAAAGAGAGAGCAAGAAATCCAGAGAGAAATAGAAAAAGAGAAAGAGAGGAGAGAAACCAGGAAAGCGAGACAGGTAGAAAGAGACGAGGGGAAAGCAAGAGAGAGAAAGAGAGAAAAGGAAAAAAGAGAGCGCAAAAGAAGGTAAAAAGACATGGAGAACGAGACAAAGAGGAACAGAGAAAGAGAAAAAGAGAGACAGGGGGAAAGAGAGAGATAGTGAGAGAAAAAGGGAGAAGGAAAGAAATACAACTACAGCGTTTTTGTGAGAGGCCCCTGGCTTTGGCAACATCAAGTGGATATATTTCAACCCGCAGCTTGTTTTCCTCTTGCGCTTCCCTCTGCGTTGCCTCGCGGGCCGGATTCAATCACTTAGCGGGCTTCATCCGACCCGCGGGCCGCCTGTTTGACACCCCTGGTCCAAGTGGTAATTGATTATTGGTTAAAGTAGTTTTTGAATCACCCAATAATGCTTCAACGGTGTTCATTACGTTACTATTAATGACTATTAAGTCCATTTAACATTGGGACCTTGCTACTTCGCGGTTCCACGTTTGCGAGTTCAGAGCTTCGCATGTCTAAAACATAATAATAATAAAATAAAATAATAATAAAAAAAAAATTTCAAACATTTTTGAAGGGGCGTTGCTACTTTGCAGATTTTCACTTTTCGCGGGTGCTTTTGGTCCCCATTAACCGTGAAAACCGAGGGATTACTGTATTCTATTCGAAAAGAAACTTACTGGCATCAGTGCATCTGGTCCATGTTCTATGTCATCGCTGCTCAAAGTCAGAACTAAAAACCAAAACACTCAATTACGAATTTCAAATAACGATAATGAAATATGTTAAGCAGAAATACAGAACGTGATATTCTAAAAACAGTCTCACCGCATCCTTGGAGACTGACGATGAGAACCAATGCGACCGCGATGGTGTTCATCCTTGCTGGATTTTGAGAAGATGTCAAAAATGTCCTTGCTGAGCCTTTTGCAGCTTTTATGTGATAGAAACCACCTGACGCCTTTGAGCCTCCACCTTACTGGCTAAGGAAGAAGGAAAAAAAACATGTTTTTTTTGCTAAAGTTACTAAGGAATGTCCCCCCTCTTGTGAATGAGTCAGCGCGTAGTTATTCATTGCTATATTTGAAAAGAACATCTCTAAGAAATGCCTATTTAGCTCAGATAACGTGTACGGTATGCCGCGCTGCAAATTGATACAACACGATTTCCAGATACGGCGTTGGTAAAGTGTTGACAAAGCGGAGCTGCGCAAATGTCTGATATGCTCCTGCATAGTTGCGGTTACAGGAGTTAACCGAAAGCTAAGGTCCAAAGAATTGCAGTAGGGTTCGTGTCTCATACCTGTCAAGCTGTACGTTTTTGCCGTACAAAGTACGTTTATTATGCATTTAAGACGTGTACGACGTATGAGAAAATCTGTACGGAAAAACGCAAATTTGTCAATGATGGGTACCATCCGGTATACACCTACTATCACGAAACGGCAAATCAATCAAGTCAAACGAGTTCGCCGCGGAAGCCTCTATCTCGGTATCGTTTTTTTTCTGTTGCAAACGAAGCGAGCTGTTTGATGTAGTGAAAGGAAGTCCGTCTCTTTTTAGAGAACCAGCTTTTTGGGCTCAACTCATTAAAGAGAGCCGGCTCTCAAACGGCTCACTTACTTTGATGCATTATATTACGAATGATTATGTTGTATAAAGAAGTTAAGAAAAAAAGGAAGTATAAAAGGAGAAAATGAAAAAAAGACAGGTTTGTGCTTATCCCTTTAATCAGTATATTACCAACAATAATGTAATGCAGAAAATGAATTCATAATTTGAATAAGAAAATGTATTATTCTACTTAATTACATTTGCGTGTATTTTTTCCTTCTACAGTGAACGTCCAAGCTACTTAATTTTTGAATCTTTTTTATAATAAACCTCATTCATGTCGAGCAACTCAGGATTTCACAACAAAATATTAAATAACAATATATAAGATATATTGTACATGAAATGAAATGTTTATTGAAGGTATTGTTGGATACATTAATCAAAACATGACACAAAAAGAAAAACTAATGCTGAGAGTGAGCATGGCCAAATATGGTCACCTTACGCCCCCTCCCCTAAGGAAATTTGACAGATCTGTTTCTGCCAACCTTTGCTTAAAGGTTTGCACCGTATTTGCACTAATAACCCGGTCAGGCAAAAAATTCCAAATTTTTGGTATCCTGTTTCGTTATAACATGTTCAACTACCGGTAGGTATTATTCAACACCGGGTGGAAACATATGTTGGTTTTTAAAGGGATGGGCGCCTACAGGCTGTATTATCCCAAGACACACCACAGGAAACGGTGCCTCTACGACCCTATTGGTTAAGGGATCCACGCTACCACCCACCCACATATTATGAAGAGTGAAAAAGTTTATTGTGTGCCTCAATCTGCAACTGTTACATACTAACCGTGATAATAATATTCATGGGCGTCACCAGTCCATTTTGGGAGGTGCTCAAGCCCCCCCCGAAATCAAACCAAGCCCACCCAAAAGTCATAGCATTTTTAAAAACTCTATTTTCCTTAATAAAGGTCAGGATAGGCTTAAATATATTAGAAAACGCTAACTAAATTATAAAAAAAGTAAAACAAAACAAAAAATGTGAACAAATACTCCACTGCCTTTAAATGGTTCAGTCCTTTTTGATTCCTAGCACTGCTCTCACCCTCCGCCCTACTCACCTGTCACCCAGCTAGTGTCACTTGCGTCAAAGCGGCAGAGTCTGAGGAGGCTCTGGTGTATTACGGTGAGAGTATGTTATTACGGAAGCCCAAGAGTGCCATAATTCAATTTAAAAAAGGAACATTTTATTCGGAAAAAAAACAGCCTTAAAACAGAATTTTGATTAATAAAAATGTCCAGAAAATGATTGTTCAATTGATAAAAACGGCCTTTTAAAATAAAAAGCTTTTCGCAAAATATTTCAATTAAATTGTCATAATTGAATTTTACATGTTATATCACTTTAAGTGAAATGCAAAAAAAAAAATTAACCAGCTTAAACTCACCCCTGGTAATATTCATAATATCATGTAAAACATTCATCAACTTTGAAAAATAAAACCCTAAAATTTTGAAGTTAAATGAGAAATCATTTAAACACTAAATAAACATAAGCATTAAATCTATTTTTGATTTTGTATTTTCATGATGACAGGTGAGGCACGGCCTCACCTGCCTCCCCTGACTGAACGTTACTGGCAAGGTCTTCTAAGAGCCACTGTGTAGAAGAGACACTGAAACTCAAACCCGCAGCCCGGGAGCCAATTGCGGCCCCCGAGGTGATAGTTTGAGGCCCTCGCCTGAATATGAAAGTTAAAGGGACAGTGTGTATTATTTTCCCACTAGATGTCGCTGTGTTCTGTCTTGTTACTGAAAACGAGTGCTAAAAACACAACGGGTGAAGACAAAATACGGAGACTCAAAGTGAACAAAACACATTACTTTTGAAAATAAGAAATAAGTAAAAAATGACAAGAAAAGAAAAGAGAAAAATGAAAAAAAAGAAATAAGACAAAAACCAAAACTCAAGAACAAAAGTGAAATGAAATGAAATGAAATGAAAAATGAAAGGAAAATAAAAAGAGAATAACAGAAAAATGAAGAGAAAAAAGAGAAAATTGCTTTCTTCCCCTCAGTTTTTTATTCAATTCATTTGTTTTCTTTCTTTTCTTTTTTCTTTTTCTCAATTTTTTGCTCACTTTTCCACTACCTTTATTCCTAGTGTCCTTTTTTGTCTATTCTTCTTATTTCTTCTTCCATATTTTTATTCCTTTTAAAAAACGAATTTCCCCTTCTTTTCGTCTTTCTTTGGAAAAGGCTGGGGAAAAATGGAAGAAAAAGGTGCTTTTTGCTTACTTTCAGTTTCTGTGGTCAGTCGTTCGACTTTTTTTTGCTTACACTTCACATGACAGTGACATCTGGTGGACAAACATAAAACACTGTCCCTCTAAGACAGGGTTGTCAAACTCATTTTAACACGATAGAACAAACATTCAGTCGGGGGCCGGACTAGTAGATTAAAGAGAAAGAAAAAGACAGATAAAGAAATTAGAGAAAGAGGGAGGGAAAAGGAGAGAGAGCAGGCCAAAGAAAGAGAAAGAGAGAGAGGGAGAAAAAAGATAAAAAGAGAAGTCATGCGAGAGGGGGAAAAGAGGGAGAGGAAGAAAGAAATCCAAAAAGAAATAGAAAGACAGAAGGAGAGAAAAGAGAAAAGAAAGCACAAAGGGTAGGAAGAGAGAAAGAGAAAAGAGAGAAAGGAAAAAAGGAAATTAGAGCAAAATGAGTTAAAAAGACACAGAGAGAGAAAGAGACAAAGAGCAACAAAGGAAGAGAAAAAGAGACACAGAGAGTGAAAGAGACAGAGACATAGAGTGGGAGAAAAGGGGTGGAGAGAGAGAGAAATAAATACAAGTACAGTGTCTTTGTGAGAGGCACCTGGCTTTGGCAACATCAAGTTGACATATTTCAACTTGCAGCTTGTTTTTCTCTTGCGCTTCTCTGGTTGTTGTCTCGCTGGCCGGATTCAATCCCTTAGCGGGCCTGATCTGGCCTGCGGGCCGCCTGTTTAACACCTATGCTCCAAGAACAGTGGAACATTTCTATCAGCACTGTTTTTAATGGAAACCCCCATTTGGCCCAACCTCACCCGGATCCTAGCATCAGCCGCCACCAACTCAATTGAGTTTGATACCCCTGCTTTTAGGGTGTGATATACGCTATACCCAATCTTGCCAGCAAGGAGCGCTCGTGCTTACACTACTGGAAGTAGACACTCATTGAGTAAGATATCCATACAGCAGGGGTCTGCAACTGAATTAGCCTGGGGGCCGCTAGAAACAGAGTTCTTCATTATAATCCTGAAAAATCTAAGCCCGTTTTTCTTTTTCTTTTTCATTTTAAACTCTTATCACATTATCTTTCAACATAGTCATGGTAGATATTGCCAAAGTTTGGTTGTTCTGAAAAAAAGTCCCAAAAGTAATCACTCATAAGAATAGAATAGAATAGAATATACCTTTATTGTCATTGTTACAAAATGGGTTGAACATATTGTGACAACGAAATTGGACGTGGCACTCCAGTTCACATTTAACAGTGAGGATAAAAGAAAACAAAGAAAATAAAGGAACAAAGAAGATAAGGTTATAATTTACACAATATAAAGGAACAAAGAAGATAAAGGTTATAATTTACACAATATTTACGCAACAAATGTGGGCATGTAGGATGTTACATACAGTTTTGGGGTCGTATTAGTGCAAAAATGGTCAACTTAGTGTAAAGTGAGCATAGGCATGAATACAATTTTACATCTGTATGAGGCAGTGTGTTTGCAAGAGTTTCAGTTTTTTGTGCGGTGTGTGTTAAGGGTGGTAATGTCTCTGAGTCTGTTTGTTTTTGTTTTGTGTGACCTGTAGCGTCTGCCGGAAGGCAGCAGGTCAAAGAGGTGGTGGCCGGGGTGAGACAAGTCCTTGATGATGAGGTAGCAAGAGCAGGCATTGTCCTCCAGACTGGGTAGAGAGCAACCAACAATTCTCTGGGCTGTGTTGATGACCCTCTACAGTGTTTTCCTGTCTGCTGCCGTGCACCCAGCATCCCACACCGTAATGCAGTGTGTTAGAATGCTCTCCACAGTGGCTTTGTAAAAGGACACCAGCAGCGCAGGACAAAGACTAGGAACCTTCCCGTGGTGTCCTGCGAAGGGCTCTCTCCCGGGGGAGCCTTACGAATCCAACTCAATCCACTCAGACTCGCTCTCTCTTTCGTTCTTGGTCCTCTCTCCTTCTTTGTCTCTCCTTTTCTCTCTTCCCACTTTACACTCTTGTCTCTCATTTTCTCTATCCCTCTCTTTCCTACTCTCTCCCCACCTCTCTCACTCTCTTTTCCCCTTTTTGCGTTTTACTCTGTCTGTCTTTCTCTCTTTCTCTCTCTTTTACTCTACTCTCTCTGTTCTTCTTAGGGTGGGCAACTTCGAGAGCAACCCTGGCCCCCAGTCCAAATACCAGTGGTGCTTTCGAACCATTCGCTGCGACCACACCCCAATCACCTGTACTACCTGCCCACGGGGCTTCCATAAATCTTGCGCCGGCCTGTCCGAACGTACTAAGGACTTCAGAGGCTTCGTTTGCTTGGTTTGCTTGGGTCACACCCCGTCAGGCCTGGCGGCACAGGACAGTCGCAGCCCCCTCTCCTTTGAAAAACTACGGAGCCTCCCACGAGCGAGTCTAGCGCTACTAAGGATTACCTTAGGCGCCTTGAGTGACTCGACAACAACAACACCAGCAGCACCAGTGTATATTTTCACCGATGGTTCCACCCTCAACGGTACGGAGAATGGAGGAGCCGGAGTGGTCATCTGTAAAGGCAACACACTAATCCACTCCTGGCATGCGCCAACCGGGGCCTTTAGCAGTTCTTTTCAGGCCGAAATGATCGCTGCAATTGCCTGGCTAGACCACAATAACGACTGGTCCTCAGCCTCCATCATCACGGATTGCAAGTCCCTCCTCCAAGCTCTCTCCAACCCTAATATAACAGACCCCTCCCTCCTGTCCCTTAACTCCTCAATTGCGGCCTTCTCCCCATCCAAGAGCATTCGGCTTATCTGGGTCCCGGGTCACTGCAACCTCCCGGGTAATGACCTTGCAGACGAGCAGGCTAAATTAGGCTCGGCCCTCCCTCAACCTACCGCCCCGCTAGACCCACAAACTCGGCTCGCCATTATTCGCAGGAGCTGCAAAACCCCCCCATCTACCCACCCACGTCTCATTTCTCTTACCTCTTCCCACCACAACCCGGAGGAAGAATCCCAGCTCTCAAAGAAAGACCTTGTCGATCTTATACGATTCCGGTCCGCTCATCACCCCTCCCTCCGAAGATGGCAACATTTGACGGGGAAATGCGAAGACGATCGGTGCCGTCTCTGCGGTGAGAACGAAGAATCGGCCGAGCATCTCTGGCTACGGTGCCCTGCACTCCAGTCTGCCCGATACCACCGCCAGCTGGGATTCTCCATTGGAGAACTACGGAGCCTCCCACAAGCGAGTCTAGCTCTACTAAGGATTATCCTTAGGCGCCTTGAGTGACTCAACAACAACAACAACACCAGCAGCTGCTGTTTCAGATGATTTTTCCTGAGCACTCTCAGGAAATGGAGTCGCTGCTTCCCGACCACCGCTCTGGTGTTTGCAGACCAGGAGAGGTCATCGGAGATGTGTACACCCAGGAATTTGAAAGAGTGGACTCTCTCTACACAGTCTCCTTTTATAATGAGTGGTGCTTGGTTCCTGCCTTTCCTCCTGAAGTCCAGTATGGGTTCATAAATGGGTATAATGTGATTTCTGACTGTTTCTTGGACAAAATAACAAAATAGTTTCAGGTGGACTGTATGATACTTGGTCAATAAAGGGTTACGGAGGGACTGGCTAGTTGCAGGTTAGCATCAGTTACCCTCGAATTGAAGAAAGAGCTCAGCGATGATTAAAACAAAAAAAATAATAAAAAGAAAAACAAACTTTATGCTCAACAACACAGCAGGTGAGTGCAGTCGCAGCACAGTTCTGAGGTCATGCATTCAAATCCAGCTACCAGCCGTCCTGTGCAAAGTTTGCATGTTCTCCCCATGTTTGGGTAGGTTTACTCCGGGCACTCCGGTTTCCTCCCACATTCCAAAAAAATCAATTTGCTTGTCCCAATTAGCTCATGCTGTGAATGAGCAAGAGAGATGTATGTCTTGTGTGCCCTGCGACTGTCTGGCAACCAGTTCAGAGTGTCCCCTGCCCACTGCCCGAAGATAGCTAGGATGGGCTCCAGTACCCCTGCAACACTATTCAGGATAAGCCGTGGAGATAATGGATGGATGGATATGCTCAACAAATATAAAGTCAACAACACAGAATCCCCCCAAAAATGCACGTTGACCAATCATAAGAGATAAAAGGCGTCTCGGAGGTAAACAGCTGTTGATTGGTGGGTAGCCACCTCCCTTTGTTCACTTCCAAGGGCTTCATTTGCGAACGAAATGAGTCGAGTGCTGTCAAAACTCAGCCCTCATTCGCCTTTTCTTTCGGCGCATAGTAAATACTGCATTCGTTATCGCTATCCAACCATATTTTAGTCGCTATTTTGAATAGTGACATGAGCAAAAAACTGCGTCGCTGATAACTGCGTCAGGTGTATCAGGGGACACACACCGCCGTTGGCGTTTTTGACCACTTTTAATAGTAAGTAACGGTAACGGCGTCGTAACGGCGCAAAAAGTAATTAGTTACGTTACGGCGATATTTATAACTGTGTTATTCCTAACAGTACTATTTCTTACAAAGCTTTTAACTGCTCTTTGCTTGATGAAAATGTAGTTATTCAAAGACTGTCCTCGTACATTTTATTCCTCCTTGATTATGTCTTTGATTACGCCCCCCCTTAGAGGGTTTTTTTTAAGGGTTATTGATCTATCTTCGTTATTCATTATCCATTATCCGTTATCGGTCAGTTCATAATACGCTACAAAGCCTAGGAGCCGGGTTACCAACCGGGACACTCATTTCTAGTGTTTTCCCGGTATCTCCTCCATTCATTTTCTTATCAGGCGTCGAAACATGATGGGTTAATGGTCTTTTGTTTCCTTGTTATGTTCAGGAAATCGAATGAGTAAAACTGGTTTGATGTCTCAGAAATTGTGATAAATACGGGGCAATGTCCAGTGTCACTGTATTCATAGATGAGTGAACTTTGAGATCCGGCTCACTTATTTTTTTCTTCTCTTGAATGACAAATCGTTTCACGATCTTCCACAACGCCGCAGTGCAGAATAAAACAGGGTTGTTGAAACCTTAGGTTGTCCAAACTACGGCATGAGGACCATTTCTGGCCCCTTAGCATATAATGAAATTGATACTTGTTAAAAAAAAATCCCCCAAAATCTGTGCACTTAAATTTGGCGGAAAATATCCAAAGATGCCTCCATACTAATTTTAACTTTGAAGGTAACAATGACCGCCCCTTCCCCAAAAAAGAGACCTTTTGTCACGGTTGCCCATTGCCCCCAATGGGCCCTGCCCGTTTGGCGCTGGCTGCGGCTCGTTGACGGATTGGCTTCCCTCCTGTTTAAGCTCAGTGCTCTCACTCACCCTTTGTCAGTCCATCAACAAACCTCTGCACCCGGAAGACGTGTGTTTTTACTCTGTCCGGTATTCTGCTTGTGTATCCTGTCCGGTATCGATCCCGTCTTTCTCGTCCTGTTTGTTATCAAACTCCAGTCTCCTGTATCTGATATCAATCCTGTCCGTCCCGTCCTGTCCGATATCGACCCCATCCGTCCGGTATCTGCTCGTGTAACTGATATCGATCTCGTCGGCCTCTGGCTTCCTGTTGTTCCACGCCAGACTTCTGCCTTACTTCTTCCGCCCAGCGATCGCCGAATCACTGGAGTTTGGGTTAGCGTGCATGACTGGCCCATTCCCATAAAATAAAGCTTGTGTGAGAAAAGTTACCTATCTGTTCTGGTTCTGACACCTTTTTTCCAAAATTCTAAAATAAGCTTATAGATACTGCAGTTATTTGAATTTTAACTTGAAAATAACAACAAAATCAAGCCTATTTTTTAAATATATTTTAAGGTCTTCAAATATAAATATTCAATATGAAATATAATCTCAATAAAACTTGTAGTTCATTAAATTACATATATATAAAATTCTCGACATGGGACATTACACCTTAATTCAGGGTTTAATACGAGATAATGGATGTCACTTAACTTCTTGCGCCCCAACACTGAAAAGACTGAAATGTTTATTATTCTCAAACACTGCTCTGAACAATTTAATATAATCCAGAGTGACTCAGTAATACATTTAAGTGTCACATTTTCCTCCAGGTACACATCAAGCATATTACTAGAACAGTTTTTCTCCATATTCACAACATTGCTAAAATTCGCTCTATGCTGTCTCAGTCGGATGCGGACATTATAATTCATGCGTTTTTTACCTCCTGTCTCGATTACTGTAATGTACTACTCTCCGGTCCCCCAAGTCTCGCATCAAGAGCCTGCAGCTGGAACAAAATGCTGCAGAGAGGCTTTTAACTAAGACGAGATAGATTGATCACGTAACCCTCATCTTAGCCAACCTGCATTACCTTCCTCTCAGTTTATCATGTGATATTAAGATCCTGTTGGTATTATACAAAATTATGCATGGACTTGCTCCCTCATATCTTTCGGATTTAATTTCCCCCTTTGTCCCTAATGCTGAAGTTTTGAGTTTTTCCTTGCCCTCATGTAGGTTTTAGATCAAGGGATCGTGTATTGACAGTGTGTACTAGTCATTGGTCTGAGCAGCACTCTGAGACTTCTTGTGATTAAGGGACATACAAATAAACACAACTTCACTTGTCAAAAAAGTTACATACTTTTAAAAACAAAAATCACTGAATTAATAAAGAATTTAATGCTGATTGCAATTTCTTTGTTTGCCAAGATTTAATTGGAACTAGAACTGCAACAACTCACAGATTAATCAATATGAAGAATGTTAAGACTGTCAAGGTGACAGGACCAAGATAAGCTCTGTTTTTCCCATGAGCCCTTTACTTTATTTGCGTTTTTTTTCTTGGTTGAGCGGTTGGGAAAAAAATAAAAATGTCAAACAATCAATCAAAAATTAGTCTATGATTAAACAATCACAAATTTTGACAATCGTATAAACTTTGAAACTTTTTTCAGCTTATCCTCAGTAGGGTCACGGGGGTACTGGAGCCCATCCCAGCTGTCTTCGGGCAGTGGGCAGGGGACACCCTGAACCGGTTGCCAGCCAGTCGCAGGGCACACAGACACAGACAACTCACTCACTCATTCACCCCTAGGGACAATTTAGACCTGACTAACATGTTTTTGGAATGTGGGAGGAAACCGGAGTGCCCGGAGGAAACCCACGCAAGCATGGGGAGAACATGAAAACACCGCACAGGAAGGTTCGATCTCATGACCTCAGATCTGTGCCGCACATGCGCTAACCACTGTGCTGCCCTTCTTTAGAATATAAATCTCCCGAATTCTCTGAATTTGAATCCAAAAGATTCCTTATCTCAATTGTGAAAATAGCTAAATAATGTTTGAAAAACGAGTTGCTTATAGGGTCTCTGATAGAATGAGCAATTTTGAGGTAAAATGTTTGAGCCAAATTTTTGTAATTTGTTTTTATTTTGCATCATCGTTTTTACCGATTTTTTGGACTCAGATGCCTTTTTTCCACTAACAGGTTCTGGGCTTCCTCGCCTTGCTCAGCCTTCTTTGGTTTTCCATTATGAAAAAGTTACCAGTTCTTAGTCCCTGGGAGCCCGGTCTTAAGTATCTTTTTTGTTGAGGTTCTATACCTGGGACCAAGGACTTAAAACTTGCTATGTTTGGGCACTACCCACCAATGATTGTTCAAGTCAAGTCATGTTTATTTGTGACGCCCTTAATCACAAAGCATCTCAAAGGGCTGCACAAACCACAGATTATTGCAAACTTCAGACTATTATTACACCATCCCCTGATCTGAAACCTACATGAGGGCAAGGAAAAACTCAAAAACCTCAGAGAGGGTAGTAGAGAAAACAAAGTTCAGTTTGTTATACCCGACATTTTTAAAATAGTGTCGCGTGTTTGTATTTTGCAGCAACAAACACTATTTTAAAATTATGGCTACCCCATGAAATTCCGCCCTGTGGTCTTTTTACGGGGTGCAGTAAGATTTGTGCAAAATATGACACAGTCATGTCAAGTCATGTTTATTTGTGACTCCCTTAATCACAAGGAGTCTCAAAGGGCTTTACAGATCACGGATTATTGAAAACTACAGACTTTTATTACACCATCCCCTGATCTATAATGAAAAATGTAATATCCAAAGATGCCTCCATACTAATTTTAACTTCGAAAGTAACAATGTCCCCAATCTGCCTTTCCAGGTACACATTAAGAATATTACTAGAACAGTTTTGATCCACCTTCACAACATTGCAAAATTTTCCCCTATGCTTTCACAGTTTTACGCAAAGATTATAATTTAGCATTTGTTACGTCCTATCTCGATTACTGTAATGTACTACTCTCCGGTCCCCCAAATATAGCATCAAGAGCCTGCAGCTGGTACAAAATGCTGTAGCAAGGCTTTTAACTAAGACAGAACCGTGTAGAGATAAAGGAGCTTTAGAATGGCTCTTAGAATGACATACCCACACCAGTAGAAAAATTATGCTCTTCATTTCTAATCTAAAACCATTATCAACTTCACAAATTACGGTAATATAAACCTTTTTATCCGATCACATTCATCTACGAATAGTCAAATTTAATTACATTCCTAACAATCATTTGTTGTTGTTCTTCTATCTGTCCACAAAGAATAGTTACTGCCATCTGGCGCTGTTCCAGTCACGCATTCATTTTGCAATATGAGGAAAAAAACGTAACATAGCACGCAGGTACAATTGTTCGTCCCGGCTCGTTACGCTGTCTAATTATATAAAATTTTCGCATTGAACAAATAGAGAATGCTTTGAAACGTCGTTTCTTTGTTTTCAAAGAACAATAAATGAGTTAGCTGGGAAACGAAGACGCTGGTGAAATGTGACTTGCTACATGCTGAAATGTTAGCCAACGTGCTTTGAGAGAGAACCGCAGATTTCTGCTTTTTCGGGTCCTCTGAACGGGAACTCAAATAACTTTGACGCAACTCTTTGGGATGTTGCAAATAACGATGGGCAAACTGCTAGACATCGCTTATTTTATGAGGTATATCCGAAAGATGTATCTTTAATATAGAACGTATAAAGGAAGTGAATTTTTATAGGTCAGGATTGCTCAAAACATGTCTATAGATATAAGTGCATTAGTACTCAATTGATATTCTAGAAAGCATCAGTTATTTCTGTAGATCATAGATGCAACTCATACTGTTTTTTAATACATGTATCGCCATTCAGTCATTCAAATACCTAAATATTTTAATTGTAGATACAAAAATATATAAAATGCAAAGTCTTTTATGGGACAAAGAATCTTTAAAATGGCACAAAAGCAAGACATGTAACGTCATCGCCATGGAGTTTGTTTTTCAACAAAAATATGAAAGCCAAAAGTGATGTAATGCATATGGTGTCACGACCAGAAAGGAATCAAGACCCAAATGCGTAGCGTTAACCACACGTTTATTGATAGAAAGAAGAAGGGTAGCGCCCGCGATCCGGTGCTCGCTGGATGTGGGAAGCAAGCCAGTTACACGAAGTGGATCTTCCGGAGCGGGAGATGGCTGTGTCAAGAACGGAAAGAACAGGTCGATAGCGAGGACAGGAGAGCAAAAACATAGTCGGGTTCAAAAACAGGTCGTAAGCCGGGACGGGAGAGCAAATGTGGTCAGGGTCAAGAACAGGTCGAAGCCGGAGACAAACGGAGAGATCAGGAATGGACGGGTGGAAAAACAGGTGCAAAAAGCAGGACCAGCAGAAGTCAGAGTCAAAATGCTTGCCTTGTAGAAACAGAGGTTCGCTGACGGACTGACAACAGGAGAGTGAAAGGACTGGGCTTAAAAATGAGAGGGAACCATTCAGATAGCCCGCAGCGGTTGGCACCAAACGAGCGGGCACAGGTGATAGTGATCAGTAATCATGACATATGGTACAATGTGATACTTAAAATTTCAAAAAGAGCCGTTTCAAGTATCATTGTGTAAAATTTTGATATTTTTAGGTTGAGGTTAAAAACAACACTAAACTATCTATTTTGGGAAATTTGAATATTGTAGTTCTTGGAAAAATGCTCATTAACCAAACTGTATATTTGAATGAAGTAAATACTTGTTGTTGTTATCCCTCTATTATACAGTCTCTGCATTGTACAAAGTACGTTTATTATGTATTTTAAGACGTGTAGAAAATCTGTACGGAAAAACGCAAATTTGTCAATCATGGGTACCATCGCCGCTATCTCGGTATCGTTTTTTTCGTAGCAAATGAAGCGAGCGGTTTGATGCTACTGTGCGCATGCATCTGCCGCCTCTGATTTCATGTGGTAGTTATGTGAAAGGAAGTCCGTCTCTTTTTAGAAAACCGTTTTTTTTTGGCCCAACTCATTAAAGAGAGCCGGCTCTAAAACGGCTCACTTGCTTTGATGCATTATATTACGAATCATTATTGTTGTATAAAGAAGTTAAGAAAAAAAGGAAAAAATAAAAGGAGAAAATGAAAAAAAGACAGGTTTGTGGTTATCCCTTTAATCAGTATGTTACCAACAATAGTTTATGTAGAAAATGAATTAATAATTTGAATAAGAAAAATGTATTATTCTACATAATTATATTTGCATGTATTTTTCCCTTCTACAGTGAACGTCTAAGCTACTTAATTTTTGAACTTTTTTTATAATAAACCTCATTCATGTCGAGCAACTCAGTATCTCACAACAAAATGTTAGTTAACAATATATATATATATATATATATATATATATATATATATATATATATATATATATATATATATATATATATGATATAACGAAACACATGTACACTATAACATGTTAAACTACATAAATAAACACATTTGAAAAAAAAAATATGGTGTAAAAATATTATTTTGTATTTTGTAAGGGAAAATACAACATTTTGTAAGGGCATGGAGCCGTGGAGGTTGACAGGTGTGGGAAGTCCAGGGATCAATTACAGCTACCGCAGCTACCTTGTGCGGAGTTTTCATGTACTCCCCTGTGCCTGTGTAGGTTTTACTCCGGGCACTCCGGTTTCCAACCGCATTCCAAAAACATGCATGTCAGGTTAATTGGCCAGTCCAAATTTTCCCTAGGTGTGAATGAGCAAGTGCATT
This sequence comes from Urocampus carinirostris, assembly GCF_059441175.1. Taxonomy (NCBI): domain Eukaryota; kingdom Metazoa; phylum Chordata; class Actinopteri; order Syngnathiformes; family Syngnathidae; genus Urocampus; species Urocampus carinirostris. The sequence continues at coordinate 19,337,055 of NC_142364.1, read as the reverse complement.
GTGCGTCTCTGTGTGCCCTGCGACTGACTGGCAACCAGTTAAGGGCGTCCCCTGGTATGGGCTCCGGCACCCCCACGACCCAACTGAGGATAAGCAGCACAAAAAATAGATGGCTGGATAGCCATTTTGTCAATTTCTTCATGAAGAACTCACAGCTCTGTTTGTATTCTTATTTTTTATTGTGATGAAAACCATAGCAGAAGTGCTTCACTCCAGTGCTTCTTTTACTCATTTAGTCTTGCAACCCAGATGTTGTTTAGAACCCGCAGAGAAGAAAAGCTCCCTTCCTTCACTACCTAGGATGAAGTATTCAGACAATACATCATGCATGGATGACGGACAACTACTAGGAAATCACAAACTGTATAATATGTTGAATTGTAATTTGCAGCACAACAATAACGATACATCAAATTTGGCAGTTAAAGGGATAGTGTGCATTATTTCCTTGTGGTAAAAACAAACTTCATTCATTTTTGTTAAAAAAGAACAACATTGATTTATATAATCAGCAAAAAAACATGAACTGTCATATAAACATACATTTTTAAAACACTCTTAGGTTTAGAAATTGGCAATTATTATATATAACATGAGCCTCACCTGGCCATCTTGTTGCAAAACAAAAACCTTGCAAAATGTTATGATTACTCATTACACTCACCTATGCCCGCTCGTTTGGCGCCAGCTGCTGCTGGTTACCTGATTGGTTCCCCTTCCTATTGAAGCTCAGTGATCTCAATCGCCCTTTGTCAGTCCGTCAGCAAATCTCTGTTTACACAAGGCAAGCATTTTGACTCTGACTCCCGTCTGTTCCTGATTTACCCGTTTGTCTCTGGCTACGACCCGTTTTTTTTACCCTAACCAGGTTCTGATCTCCTGTCCTGGCTAACGACCCGTTTTTTCCAATTTGACCACGCTACAATCCCCCGCTCCGGAAGATCCACTTCCACATTCCGAACACACTTTGATCTTGCTTCCCTCGTCCAGTGAGCACCGGATAGCTGGCGCTGGTTTTTCCTCTATAGCTCAATAAACTTGTGAGCAACGTTACGCATCTGGGTCCTCCTCCCGTTTTGGTCTTGACACAAAATGCTGGGTGCTGTTTAGTCCTTTGATTCTCCGTAGTTTGTGTTTTTGTTCCCCTTGTGCTTTTTAAAACTCGTTTTCAGTCGCATTACACAACACAGCGACATCTGGTGGTCAAATAATACACAATTTACCTTTAAAAAGGGTGAGAATTGGCTGAATTTAGATATCTGGCATCCTCTAGTTGTTTTGACTCATTTATGTCATTTTACAGTTTGAATTTTAAACCACTAAAAATCAACTTATGGACACATGTCCCTTCTTTGTTCTCAATGACCTTGAAGATCCATCTCTAAGCGCTCTATTCCATTTATATTATGCAATTAATTATATTTATATATACTTCCGTCAACCAGTTTCTTTCTTTATTGCCCTTAATCTTTCTCTTTCCTTGTATATTGATTTATTAGCGGTACTAATTTGTGTTGCGCACCACACTTTGATTGCTGTATTTTTTATGTTGCTAGGCGCAGCGTTGTGATACGAAGTAAAAAAATAACAAACATAGAGGAAATCTTATGTCTTGAGGTCCTCTTTTAGTAGATACTCTTATTAGATTTTATCACTCTCCTATTTTGATCGGCGACCATCCGGAAATGGAAAGAATGCACGCTCGTTTGTTTTTTTCTCCATCCCACAAAAGTTGAAGTGGAAACTTTTCCCTAAATCCAATAATTGTTGTATCTAGATGATACAGGGGAGAAGGTTTTGTGGTCAGATGAGACCCAAACAGAACTTTTTGGTCATAATTCCACCAAGCGCATTTGGAAAAAGAAGAATGAAGAGTACATTGAAAAATGGGGATGCATCATGCTTTGGGGTAGCTTTTGGGGAACAACCTCCTTCCCTCAGTCAGAGCATTGACGATGGGTCGTGGCTGGGTCTTCCAACACGAAAACAACCCGAAGCACACAGCCAGGAACACCAAGGAGTAGCTCCGTAAGAAGCATATCAAGGTTAACCCATAATAAAGTCATAAATTAACCGAACCTCATAAATGTTTTTGTGACAAAGAACTATCTGTTCCAATCACTCCAACAGAGAAAAATCAGAGTTGTAGAAATAACTAGAAACTCAAGAGAGCCATGACATTATGTTCTTCACAAGTGTATGTAAACTTTTGATCACAACTGTATATCTATGTGTGTATATTTACATATTTGTTTTGTTGTGTGAAGGGGTGAGCGCTAATAAGCTACGCTTCTGCTCACTCCTTTCTGAATATGTCTTTTGTTTTATGGTTTATGTAGCTTCTTCATTTGTTTTTCTATTTCACGTGTGTCATGATGACTGATTAGTATCACCTGTGCCAGCTCGTTTGGCGCCAGCCGCAGCGGGATACCTGATTGGTTCCCCGTCCTTTTCAAGCTCAGTCCTTTCACTCGCCTGTTGTCAGTCCGTCAATGAACCTCTGTTTCTACAAGCCAAGCACTTTGAATCTGACTCTGTCACGAACCAGGACAGGAAACGAGAATGAGAACCCAATCGCATAATGTTGCTCACAATTTATTGGGAAGAGGAGGAATGCACACACACTCGATCTGGGGATCGATGGTCGCGGAAGTAGATCGAGATCAGAACTAAGGAGTGAGTGGTCAAAATCAAACAGATCGGGCCGAAAATAAAACGGGATCAAAACACAGGCAAATTCACAGGACTTGGCATATCACACAGAGTCTAGCAGGACGCAAAACCGCGTTTAAGTAGTCCGGCAGCAATTTGTCAACGCGTTTCAGCTGGTGTCAGTGGGCGGGGGCTTTTGGGCGCCGCGGCAACCGTGACAGAACCTGGCGCCACACGGCGGGGACCAATTAGGCACCATGGCAACCATGACAGACTCCCGTCGGTCCCGCTTTTTGCACCCGTTTTTCCACCCGTCCGTTCCTGATTTCCCCGTTTGTCTCCAACTACGACCTGTTTTTGATCCCGACCATGTTTTTGCTCTCCTGTCCCAGCTATCAACCTGTTTTTTCCGTCTTTCCATTTCCGTATACGCAACACAATCTGATTCTGTGAGCAGCTTGCTCCCCGTGTCCAGCGAGCACCAGATCGCGCGTGCTGCCCTTCCTCTTTCTCTCAATAAACTTGTGGTTAGCGTTACGCATGTGGGTCCTGATTCCGTTCTGGTCGTGACGTGTTTTTGTTTTGAGAAATTGTTTGACAATAATCAGAAAGCCTTGCAATACTTGTAATGCACATCCAGAATAAATAATGACAACAACCCGTACTACATCATAAACAGTGAACCTTTTAAATAATGCATCATTTGATCCAGTTTCTAGTATATGGCCTTTCCGTCAATTCCAGATAATTTTATGACGTAACAGTATGCTACAAAATCGCATCTTATCAAGTTGTGGGAAGAGAAATATAATAAGGAAGAAGGAAAACGTGTCTTTTTCCTGACAATGAGAAATCTGAAGGGTTGAAGGGGCGAGGCCTCCACGTGCAAGCAGATAAAAACAGAAGGGCCTCATCACCGACCGTCAGCATTCTCACACTTGTCTGACAGGTAATGCTTTTGTAGCCTCAACTTGCACTTCCAGAATATTTAGTTACGTCAGCTGCTCAAATTGACATCTTGATTTGTGGTTACCTAATTTATCTCATTTGCTACCTGTGGTGTTTTCACTCATTTCCAGAGATGCTTTCCTCCACCTTCATCATTCTCGGCATCTGCCTGGTGCCGGCACACTTGACAACAACCGGTAGATAGAATATTATCTTTGTTTTCTTGTGGGTTTCATCCAAATTCAGGATTTTTTCCCTCACTTTTTCTTCCCTCTTTGTAGGACATCTTGGTAGCTCTCTTCTTCGAAAAAGCTTCGAGGATGCCAAAAAGATTGTTGACGATGCCTACACGTACTCCAGAGCAGAGTAAGTTACATGAATTTTTCATTTAGACTAAAAACAGTTTTCTGTTTCTGTTTTGTGTAAATATTTTGTTGTCAATTTGTGGTTGATGCTGTTTTTATTCTTTGTACCACGCTTGAATAAAATTCATTCATTCATCAATTGAACTCGGTAGGATGTAGACCCTTGCCAGGGTTCATTGATTTTAAATACTTAAACTTTAAGAAATACTACAGTTACAATTTTCAAGTAATAACGTACATTAACACGCAGTAGAATAAATTTATGTACCAAAACTAAAAGACATAATATAAAGTGAAACACAGTTGCTATTACGCGGTTTACTTTTCACTGTTTTGCTAATTTTCTGATTTGCATCTTGCGTTGAGTTCTGCTTTCGGATTGGCTAATCATTCCCCCGCTTAGTATATGACAGTACCGTGGTTATTTGAAAAAGAATAAAACATTTTTAGAAAAAAGGAAAAGTATGTACAAATTACATGTATTGGTGAAACAATTACTGCAAGAAGGGGTTTTCTTTGGTTTCAGTGGTTAATAGAATATTTAATTGTACAGTATATCATAAAGAAAAAAGGTTTATACCTCGCATATTATGCCTATCACAAGTTATTTTTTGAAAAGGTAACCCCTGCAAAAAACAAGGTATTACTGTAAATCCAATATTATTATTGTAAAATGAATCAAACAACATAAGCTTTGATGATTACAGCTAAATTCTACATTCATAAGTGCAAATGAATGGGTATAAAAATGTGTTTTATCAGCTTTAAATATAATACAGTACTTTATTTTCATAACGCTCATGTCCAACCAAAAGGCCATCAAAACTAATAGAATTTGTAAATGTTTGGGTATTTTTTGTAACAGGTTTCCCCCTGGCAGTTTTGTATTTTATATACTTTTTGGATTATTTGATGTATTTGTTTAAATTTATAATTTTTACTCATCATTCCATTGGTATATTTGTATGTAAATGTGTTTTGTTCAATAAAGCATTGAAAAAAATACATAAGCTTGCTTGCTACCATACATAGTAAGCTAGCTAGCCATTTAATGTTATCTGTGCAAAATTGACCAAATCATTTTATATAAATGCTTTGTATGGTTCAAGTCAGTTAATGGAACCGTTAATTCTGTACTACCCAGCGCGTCTAAAAAAAACAGAAATTTAGGCCGTTAATACAGTGAATAGAATCGAAAATGCATAAATACAATGAAACGCTTCTACATATGGTAACCTTTCATGAAGTTAATTTAGTAGTGAATCGGTATTTATGTTGTATGATACCCTCACTTTTTTTTTAAATCTGATGGGGTTTTTTCTACTGCAACCCTCACTCTCCCTGTAGCTTTAATTTCACGCCACTTATAGTCAGGTGCGCCTTTTATTGTATTTTCTGGACTACAAGACACACAATAATACGCATTAGCGACAGGGATGATCGGTTATAATTGCATAATATTAAATTCATCGCAATTCAAACCCTTATCTAGGCAGGGGAAATGCCATATTCTACCCATTATACCACTAGGCATGTTGATACACATAAAGACACTATTTTTAGTCATGTTGCTGGATATGTTTAACTTTTTCTCAGAATGGTAAGTGATAAAAGTTTTGAATATCTGCGGCCATTCGTTCATTTATATCTTTCAAGATGACCAAATTACTTCCCACAATGCCTTTCATTCAGTTTAGAATCTTGTAGCTTTCTTGTACCACGGACCAAATTAATGTCTGACAATATCCTCACTGCTCTGCCCAAAAATCAAATTTAACTATTCGGTGTGGTGACAAACAATAGTGTGATACTGAAACAAAACCAAATGCCTTTTCATGTGTCGTCTGTATTCCTAGTGGTCTAGTGGATAGGATCTGGCACACTCCACGCCGCGATCTGGGTTTGATTCATGTTGCATCCAATTGTCATCAGTGATATATCCTGACTGATCAACAAATGCGCAAAAAAATGTATTTTTTGCAACCCTAGCCCTTACAGTAGTTTTAATTCCATGCGCCTTATAGACCGGTGCGCCTTATATATGGAGGGAAAGAAAATACTGAAAGACTATATTTTGGGTGTGCATACAGTATATGAAAAAATAATTTAGAGAAGAATATTTTGAGGGTGCACCTAGTAGTCCGGAAAATACGGTAGTCATTATACTTATAACACAAGAATTTTAGATGGTGTTTTCGCGACTACATTTGACACACCAAACATTGTGGGTAACCCTTCAAGGATATTTCAAATCCTTTTCCACTTTCAGGAGCCTGAGGCGGGTTCGCAAGAATGTGGTGAGTCCTCATGATGCCCTTCGGATCTTGAAGCAACCTCGGGGGGAAACACGCTCCTCTGTGAGGGCCGCAGACTACATGGCGCAGACGCTCAAGCTTTTGCAGCAGAGAGTCAACCACATTCACAAACGCTCTCTCAACGCAACAGGTACGAGGCACAAAACTTGGATGGTCGGATGGGTTGAGTGCGACTGGCACGGCGGCTGAACAGTTAGCGCGTCAGGGTGCAGTAGTCCAGGATTCAATTGCAGCTACCGCAGCGTCCATGTGCGGAGTTTGCATGTTCTCCCTGTGCCTGTGTGGCACTCCGGTTTCCTCCCAAATTCCAAAGACATGAATGGCAGGTTGATTGGTGACTCCAAATTATCCTTGGGTGTGAATGAAAGTGAGTTGTCTGTCTCTGTGTGCCCTGTGACTGGTTGGCAACCAGTTCAGGGTGTCCCTTGCCCACTGCCCAAAGTCAGCTGGGATGGGCTCTGCCACCCCCACGGCCCTAGTGAGGATAAGCGGTGCAGAAAATGAACGGATGGATAGGTTTGAGTGCTTCACTGTAAATGATTTTGGTCATGGTTGCAGATTTGCTCTCTAAGGAGGATCTGGAGGCTCTCAGCAAGATCACAGGATGTGCCGCTCAGGTCAGGCCACCTTCGTGTAGCAGCACACAAAACCTGGACAAATATCGCACAGCTACGAGCGTCTGCAACAATGAGTAAGCGTTTTCATTCTTATTTTGTGTCTCTGTTTTTTTTTTACCACTGCAAATATTGAGATTTTCAAACCACAAGTAAGGAAGGTCTTGTTGAAACTCGACTGGGATACACAAGACCGGTGTTGGGCATGGTACTGAAAAAAAGTAATTAGTCACAGTAACTGTATACTTCATTTAAAAAGTCGTAACATTACCCCTACATTACTGACACCAACTAGCGCACTACTTTGAAAGTAACTATCTACTGTAATTAGAAATTACCATATCCACTTTCATCAAAGCCGACCGCCTAAAATTGCTTAAAAATAACCACATAATAAAAGAAATAGAAGAAACTTATGGTAGCGGTGAACCCTTCATATTTCTTGAATTGTGCCATATTGAGACACTTACTTATATCTCATGTCATTATCATCTCATTAGCTGCACCGCTTATCCTCAGTAGGGTCGCGGGGATGCTGGAACCCATCCCAGCAATCATCGGGCAGTGGGCAGGGGACACCCTGAACTGGTTGCCAGCCAATCGCAGGGCACACAGGGACAGACAACTCGCTCGCTCATTCACACCTAGGGACAATTTGAACTGGCCAATCCACCTAAAATGCATGTCTTTGGAATGTGGGAGTAAACCGGAGTGCCCGGAGGAAACCCACGGGGAAAAAAACAGACAAACTCCGCACAGTAAGTCTGGTAGCTGGATTTGAACCCACACAGGAGGTTCCCAAGACCTTAGAACTGTGCCGCAAACGCGCTAACCACTGCGACGCCGTGCTGCCCCACCTTACTTATATCCTTTTTTGTTATTCCCCATCAAAAAAAAACAAAAGTGTTGAAACAGCAGCTGTTGCTGTAACATATTGGTCCATTAGAATGATTACATTTCCGTTGAGGTTTCTCAAGAAGGGCATGTAAGGACGAAGGTAAGGATGAATGAGTACTGATACCAGGTATGGGTGCTGATGCCAGCTACTTTGGGTATTAATAGTATGATTCGGGGGTCAGCAACTTGTGGCTCTAGAGCAGGGGTGTCAAACTCATTTGAGCTGGGGGCCACATGCGAGAAAAAAAACCTCACGGGGGCCATACCAGTAAATAAAGAGAAGGAGGAAAATGGAGAGCAGGAAAGAGAGAGAGAACAAGGGTGACAGAGTAAGAGAGAGAAGGTAAGACACAAAAGGGAGAAAGAGTGAGAGAAATGGAGAGAGCGCATTAGAGAGAAAGAGAAAGGGTGGGTGAGAGAAAGAGATAGAAAAGGAAAAACAAAGAAAGAAAAAGATAAATAAAGTGAGAACTAGGGAGAGAAAAATCAGGCCCCGGTGCTGTGGAATGCTCTTCCCCCTGAGATCTGATCTCCAATCTCAGTGGAAATGTTTACATTTAAACTTAAAACACAGTTCTATTCTACTGCTAATGAATAGCCTATATTTTATGTTGACAATATCTGTGTATTATTTGCCCTCATGTAGGTTTTAGATCAGGGGATGGTGTCATAATAGTCTGTAGTTTGCAATAGTCTTTGATCCGTGCAGCCCTTTGAGACTCTTTGTGATTATGGGCTATACAAATAAATATGACTTGACCTGACTAGAAAAGAAAAAGAAAAGAGAGAAAGAGAGAGGAAAAGAGTGGGAATGAGAATGAGAGAGTGAAGGAAAGGCAGTGAGAAAGACAAAGAAAAAGTGAGAAAAAAAGGAAAAAATGAAAGAGAAAAATGAAAGAGAGAAAAATAGGAAAAAGGAGAGAAAGAGAGAGGGTGTGAAAAAGAAAAAAGACAAATAGAAAAAAGGGTGAGAAAGAGTGATTGAAAGAAAAGAGAGAGAAAGAATTAGAGAAAGAGTAAAAAGAAAAAGACAGTGAAAACAAAGAGAAAGAGAGAGAGAGCAAGTCAGTGAAAAGAAAGAGAGAGAGAGAGAGAGAGACAGTGAAAAGAAAGAGAGAGGCAGAGAGAGAGAGAGAGAGAGAGAGAGAGAGAGAGAGAGAGAGAGAGAGAGAGAGAGAGAGAGAGAGAGAGAGAGAGAGAGAGAGAGAGACTACTATAGTTGCTTTGCGAGTGGTACTTGGCTTGGCTGACATCAAGTGGACATATTTGACACTGCAGCTCATTTTTCTCTAGAGCTTCCCTCAGTGTCGTCTTGCGGGCCTGATTAGAATAGAATAGAATAGAATAGAATAGAATATACCTTTATTGTCATTGTTAAAAAATGGGTTAACATATTGTGACAACGAAATTGGGCATGACACTCCAGTTTTACACATTCACAGTGAGGTATGAGCCAAGAAGATAAAGGAACAGAGAAGATAAGGTTATAAAACAAGGGGGATAAGGCTATAGTTATAATTTACATGGTATTTACACAAGAAATGTCGGCATGTGGGATGTTGCATACAGTGTTGTCGTGATACCGTTGGTATCGTAAGGGTTGTGCAATATTGCATTTGGTGCAAAGTCATCATAGTGCAAAAAATAGTCAGCATATGCATTGGTGCAAACATAGACATCATAGTGCAGAAAAAGGAAATGGTCAGACATTGCGCAAGGTGAGCAGTAAACGTAGTGCAGTCGACATGTGCAAGAACATAGACATGAGTACCATTATATTCGTATGAGGTAGTGTTGGCACGAGTTTCCAGTTTTTTTGTGCGGTATCTGTTTTGAGCAGTGAACAAACATAGTGCAGACAGCATGTACGTGAGTACCATTTTACATTCGTGTGAGGTAGTTTTTTGCAACAGTTTTCAGTTTTTTTGTGCGGTGTCTGTTTAGGGTGGTAATGGCTGTGGGGAAGAAACTGTCTCTTGGTGGGCCTGATTCGGCCCACGGGCCACCTGTTTGACACCTATGCTCTGGAGTCACATGTGGCTCTATAGCGCTGCCCTTGGATAGACATAACATATTCATAACCATTCCGGATGCCTTAAGTATATTTCAAATAAATAGGCAGTATAATTTTTTTTAAATGTATGATTCCTTTTTTTGTATTCATTTAAAAAAGCGTTTATATGAGGATTTCCAGTTTTTGAGGCTCCAGACATATTTGTTATTGTTTTTTTGTCGGTTATGGCTCTTTAATCATTTTGGGTTACCCACCCCTCATTATGACTAATCAAGATTTGAGTTTGTTTATGTAATGTGAGAGCGAAATAGAATGTAGCTTTCTTCCTAACACTCCTGGCATTATAAATCTATAACGTGTCATATTTATGAATAATGATTGATTTATGACCCATCATATTTACGCAAAAAAAAGTTATAAAATTAGATTTGTGAATGTTATTACATGTGAAATGCCAAGAATGACCGGGATGGGGGTCCACGAATGCCAATAATAACATTCATAAATGCATTTCATAAATAATTTCCATAACTAGGACAAGTATATTGCTTTTTTTTACCTCAGAGGAACCCCACATTCCTAACTTTCCTAATATTCCTGGCATTCCAAGATGATGACGTCCCAAATTTCCTAACATTCCTGAAATTCATTTATGAATTCTGTTTGATTTATGACCCGTGATATTCATGAATCATGTCATAATTGTGCGAAAGACCTTTCAAATTATCATTTAAGAATGTAATAACATGTGAAATGCCAAAAATGATCGGGATGGGGTCCAAGAATGCATATACTGTAGGTTTTATTGCTTGTTTGACTTAATTGGATCCCATATTCCTAACATTCCTGGCATTTCAAGGTCATGATATCACAACATTCTCAAAAATCCTGAAATTCCCAACATTATAAAATTCCTTTATGAATTTTGATTCATGATATGTCATATTTATGAATTTTCATTTATTTACAACACAGCATATTTTTACAAAAGAGTTATGAAATTATGATTTACGAATGAAGTTACAGTATATGTGGAATGTCAGGAATGACCAGGATGTGGTCCAAGAATGCAATTAAATTCATAAAGCATAATTCTATAAGCAATTAGCATAAATATAATGGGTCAAATTCAGCTGACCCCATATTCCTAAAATTCTTAATATTTTTATGAAATATGATTCATTTACAACCTGTAATATGTATTTTTTTTTTATCAATTCATGACCTGTCATATTTATCAAAAATGTAACTATGGAATTATGATTTATGAACGTAAGTGTATGAATTATTAAACCCCTGTCCATGGCATTCTTGGCATTCAACATATAATTACATTTATCGAGCCATTTGTGTAGATAAGGCGGGTCATTGCAGCCTAGTCATCCTGAAAGTGGGGATTACCTGTGGCATCTTCTTGCCGAGTTTTTCCTTGCCCTCGTGCAGGTTTCAGATCGGGATGTTATATGGTAGCCTATTCAGTCTTTTGAGTAAATAAATATATAACTTGACTTCATTTATTATTCTGATGGGTCCTAAAACAATCATAATTCAAGTGGAATTACAGGAATGCTGGGAAGTTCAGGAATGTTGTGAATAGGTTGACATCATTAACCTGGAATGCCAGGAATGTTAGGAATGTGGTGTCAAAACAGCAATAAAACTTGGCAGGTTTACGACGTTTTTGACAAAAGCTACATTCAATATTTCTGATAACGAACATGGCCAGTGTCGGGAGTCACGTAACGATGGTAATCTAATTTTTCCTCCATTACAAGAGCGCGACCCTAGTAAGGATAAGCGGTGAAGAAAATACAGTGGGACCTCGATACTTCGTAGTTCCACGTTCGCAGGTTCAGAGCTCCGTGGGTCTAAAAAATTATAATAATAAAATAAAATAATTAAAAAATATATATATATTTTTTTTAAAGCATTTTTGAAGGGGCGTCGCTACTTCACGGATTTTCACTTTTCGCGGGTGGTTTTGGTCCCCATTACCCGTGATAACCGAGGGATTACTGTAGATGGGTTTGAATGCTTTACTGTAAACAATTTTGGTCTCTGTTGCGGATACGTATAGTACGTGTATTATTTTTGTTTTTACGTACGTTTTCTTGTGCACTATTACGTACGTTTTGTGTGTACTAACATAGGTTTTACGCGTTTACGTACGTTCTGTGTGTATTTACGTGCGTGATATGCGTTTACGTACGTTCTGTGTGTATTTACGCACGTATGGTGTGTACTGACGTTCGTTGTATGCGTTTACGTACGTTCTGTGTGTATTTACGTACATTTTCAAAGCATTTACGTATTTTGTGTGTACTAACGTACGTTGTAAGCGTTTACGTACGTTCTGTGTGTATTTACGATCGTTTTGTGTGTTTACGTTTTTTGCGTTTGTATGTTCATGCTCATAGTCAATGTTCCCTCTGATTTTCCACGGGTCTGAGCGTTCACACAAAGTCGGTGAGCAACGCTTGAAACAACAGTGAGCAACAGCAATCCCAAGTGTGGCAACTAAATCATTAGTAGTACGATACACAACTGTATTTAATCACATTTTTTAGTGGAAGTACAATGTTGGCAACATGATTGACTTGGTATAATTGGAAATTATTTGAATCCAACACAAACTTTTTCTTCTTTTTCCCTGTTTTTTTTTCTATTTTTTTTTAATTCCTTTTAAAAAAAGTCTCATTGTGTTTATTTTTTCCTAGCTGTTACTTTTTTCTTTTTGTTCTCTATTTACATTTTTTCCTTTGTTTATTTCTATTCTTTTTTTCTGGCTTTTTCTGAATTTTTCCTTCTTTCTTCTCTTCCTTTTGTTTCTTTTTTTTCTCAGCTTTTCACTACTTTTTCATTTTGGTATTTTTTTGTTGTTGTTGTTCTTTTCCCCCTTACTTTAAGTCATTTTGTGCATAATTTTACATAATATTTGGTCATATAGGGATGAAAGAAGCAAAAACAATCTGAAGAGCCGTTTAGGACCTGAAAGAGCCGGTTCCTTTTATGGAGCCGAGCCGAAGAAGCCGATTCTCGAAAAACTCACACACGCAGCTTCGAGGGAACATTGCGCTGGATAGATTTTCTTGTGCGCTGAGAATGTGCAGGCAGTGCGCGATTGTGCACGCGCGCAGTTTAGAGGGAACACTGCTCAGTTATTTCATGATATCGTTCAATTGTGTTGCCCTTGGTGCAAAAACATTACAAGGTTCTATACCACAACTACTGTATATGTCATCTTGAATTTCCAATTCTTCGACGTACAACAACTTTTTTAAAGTAACAGAAATACTTCCTTTCCCTGGCAACTACTTACTTTTACTAGAGAGCAATTCAGTTATTTTAGGGGAAACGTAGTGAGTAATTAGTTCATTTACCTTTTTAAAGTAACGTGCCCAACACTCAGGGCCGTAGCCCCGCAATCACATATAACGCGTCAAGTGCCCAGGAGGGCACCAAAAGAAAAGAAAAAGGACAAAGTGCTAATAATATGCCCTAATATGGTTAAACAATACAAAAGCAGCATAAACCAAATTTCCCGAGAAAAAGGGGGGAATCTGATTTGCGCCCCTGCCTATCCCCAGTCTAATGGTGCGCTCCCCCCCTCCCAAGTGGTATGTTCGATTATGCCTCATTTGCAATTTGGTGAACACCTGTGCGAATATGGCCACGGTAACAAGATTTTGGAGTCGAGAAAAGAAAAAACAAAAAGAAACGAGATGAAGCTCATACGTCGCTTGCCGGTAGTTAATGTTAAACTACAAAAAACTCATAATAATCCCTTTCTTTTCTCTCTCTCTCTCTTTCTCTCTCTCTCTCTCTCTCTCTCTCTCTCTCTCTCTCTCTCTCTCTCTCTCTCTCTCTCTCTGTTTTCACTGTCTTTTTCTCTCTCTCTCCCTCTCTCTCTCTTTGTTTTCACTGTCTTTTTCTCTCTCTCTCCCTCTCTCTCTCTCTTTGTGTTCACTGTCTTTTTCTCTCTCTCTCCCTCTCTCTCTTTGTTTTCACTGTCTTTTTCTCTCTCTCTCTCTCTCTGTCTCTTTGTTTTCACTGATTGCCCTCTCACTTTCTCTTTGTTTTCACTGTCTTTTTCTCTTTCTCTAATTCTTTCTCTCGCTTTTCTTTCAATAACTCTTTCTCAACCTTTTTTCTATTTGTCTTTTTTCTTTTTCACCCTCTCTCTCCTTCTCTCCTTTTTCCTATTTTTCTCTCTTTCATTTTTCTCTTTCACTTTTTCCTTTTTTTCTCACTTTTTCTTTGTCTTTCTCACTGCCTTTCCTTAACTCTCTCATTTTTATGCCCACTCTTTTCTACATCAATTTGGCGGACTGTTTTAAAGGGCGCACTTTCCTTGGTTCGATTTATTTCTTTGTCGGCTCATATGGCGAATACTGGCCAATTAGATGCGAGTCTCACGCGACCGCCTTTGGTATCAAAACAAGTGTGCGTATTAAAAAAACGAAGAAGAAAAAGCACTGGGAACAAAACTTGAGATTGATTACGGTTTATTCAAGTATTTATCACAATGTAAAACACCAGAATACTACAAAATTGTAAAAACAAAGCCCTTAAACTCAGATAGTGGACGATAGTGTTGGGCAGATAGTGAAAAGTGTCACTAGGAGGCGTGCTTTCACTCTCAGTGTCAGACTGACAGTGAAAGTTTTGGAATTGTCATACCTGTCATCCTGTACGTTTTTGCCGTACAAAGTACGATAATTATGCATTTTGAGACGTGTACGATGTAGGAGAAAATCTGTACGGAAAACGCAAATTTGTCAATTATGGGTGCCACCCGATATACACCGACTATCACGAAACGGCAAATCAATCAAGTCAAACGAGTTCGCCGCGGTAGCCTCTATCTCTGTATCGTTTTTTTCCTTGCAAACGAAGCGAGCGGTTTGATGCTACTGTGCGCATGCGTAAAGGCATATTCTATTCTATTCTATTCTATTCTATTTCATGTGGTCATTATGTAGTGAAAGGAAGTCCGTCTCTTTTTAGAGAACCAGCTTTTTCGGCTCAACTCATTAAAGAGAGCCGGCTCTCAAACGGCTCACTTGCTTTAATGCATTATACTACGAATTATTATATTGTATAGTATAAAGAAGTTAAGGAAAGAAGGAAGTATTAAAGGAGAAAATAAAAAAAAGACAGGTTTGTGGTTATTCCTTTAATCAGTATATTACCAACAATCATTTAATGCAGAAAATGAATTCATAATTTGAATAAGAAAATGTATTATTCTACTTAATTATATTTGCATGTGTTTTTTCCTTCTACAGTGAACGTCCAAGATATTTAATTTTTCAACCTTTTTTATAATAAACCTTATTCATGTCGAGCAACTCAGTATCTCACAACAAAATGTTAATCAACAATATATATGATATAACGAAACACATGTACAATATAACTTGTTAAACTACATAAATAAACACGTTTGAAAAAAAATATGGTGTTAGATTATTTTGTATTTTGGAAGGGAAAATTCAACATTTTGTAAGGGCATGGTGCCGTGGAGGTTGACAAGTATGGATTTGTGCACCCAAAATGTCTAAGAACGGCCCTACCAATACTGCTTTTCAGAATGAACCCCCGCTGGGGAGCCTCCAACACCCCCTTCACCCGTTGGCTCCCGGCCGAATATGACGACGGCATCTCGGAACCAAAAGGATGGCAGCCAAACCGGACCTTCAACAACTTCATGCTCCCATTGGTGCTCTTCAGAATCCAGAATCTCGCTCCTAACAAACTCACTGAAATGAAAATAAGAATGGTTTTTCGCTCTCAGGTGCGGCAGGTATCTAATAATATTCTGAGCACGAGGGACGAGGACGTGGTCAGCGACGGGGAGTTTTCGCATATGGTGACTTCGTACGGCCAATGGAACGACCACGATCTCACCTTCTCGCCCTTCTCGCCCAGCATCCGTTCTTTCAGCAACGGGATCAACTGCGATGAGAGTTGCGAGCGCACCGAGCCGTGCATCCCCATCCCGGTCAGTCGCCAAAAGTCAAAGATAAAAACAAAGTATTTGTTGGTTTTTTTTCCTAGTTTTGGGACATTTTAGTTTGTTTATCTAGTCAAATAAGAATAATTATAGCAGGGGTCTCCAACCTGGTGCCCGGCGGACCTGTTATGAAAGTAGCTCACCAGTACTGGGTTATGGTGGGTTTTTTTTGTTTTTTTTAGAAAAATGAGTCAAATTGTGCCTAATTACCGCTCTTCTCTTTCTGTCTGCCTGTCTTGTCTTTCTCTGTAGTCTCTTCTCTCTTTCCCTTCTTTGTCCATTTTTTTCCTTTTATCTTCCTTATTTCTTCTAAACTTCCTTTCTTTCTCTCTCTCCTCTTTTTCTTTATTTCTTTTTCTTTGTTTTTATCTGTATCATTCTCTTTTTTCTTTCTCTCCCTTTCTTTTTCTCTCTCTTTTTCTCTTTTCCTATATTTTTATCTTTATCTCCTTCTCTCTCAGTCCACCTCTCTTTATTTTCCCATTTTCTTTCTTCCTTTCCTTTATCTTTTTTTTATCACTCGCTCTCTCTTTTGCTTTCTTTTCTCCCTTGCTTCTTCTCTATTCATCTGTATTTAGCTCTTTCTTTCTGTCCTTTTTTCTCTCTCCTTCCTACTTGAAATAATAACATATGCTTCATAAAAGGTTACCACATGAAGCATTTCATTGTATTTATGCATTTTCGATTCTATTCACTGTATCATGGACTGTTCACTCTGCTAGCCTCTGGGAAGAGGTACTGCAGTGTGCGGTGCAGGACCACCAGGCTCCGCAATAGTCTAGTCCCCCTGGCCATTAGACTGTTAAATGGTCAATCTAACATATAGTTAACTTAAATCTAAACGGCTGCTAATCTGACTTTTGCACTACTGGCAGTTTTTTTTATAGCTTGCCACTCCTTGCACATTGCTCTCTGCACTATTGTAATTACAGCGTTATTGTTACAGTGTTAATGTTACTGTGTACCTGACTTGTTAACCTGACTGCCCATATTGCACATCTGGTTAGCTACTCTTCTTGCACTATCGGCACTATGGTAAAATACTACACGTAGCCAAAATACAATACAACATTATTTATATCTGTACATTCAAGGAAACTGTGGGGGTCAGATGCATCGACATTTCGTTCTGTATACACGTGTACTAGAATGACAATAAAGTAGATCTGAATCTGAATCTGAATCTGAATTTACGGCCCAAATTTCTGGCCATTTTTTGTTTTTTAGGTGCGCTTGGTAGTACAGAATGAACAGTTCCTTTAACTGAATTGAACTGTACAAAGCATTTATATGAAATGATTTGGTCAGTTTTGCACAGATAACATCAAATGGCTAGCTAGCTTACTATGTATGGTAGCAAGCAAGCTTATGTTTTTTTTCCAATTCTTTATTGAACAAAATACATTTACATACAAATATTCCAATGCAATATTGAGTAAAAATTATACATTTAAACAAATAAATGAAATAATCCAATAATTACATATTAACAAGAGTAGGTTGTATAAGATAAGTTATTAGTTTAGAAATTCATCTCAAAACTGGGTTCCCTTTGCACTAATAAATAGCAAAAAGTAGCTTAATGCTTCAAAAAGGATGGTGACCCCTGATTTAGGCTAACAGGAAAAGTGTTTATTATTTAGTGCCTCCTACTGGTAAAAAAAATCACTGAAAAGACAACATTCATACGAATCATTATCGCCAACGTGGTGCCCGTGGGACCCAGGTATCTCTAAAAAAACCTGAGTAGCCTGCTAACAGTTTTTGAAAATAGCTCAACAGTGATTGGTCATTGTGATTTTCCAGGGAATTTGTTTTCTCACTGGCTTCATGTTATAGTGGTTAACTGAGGCTATTTTAACTCAACATCTAATAATTACAACTTGGTAAAAGCATAGTAACAACATACTAGCATCCACGTGATAAGTAGTCATTTAATTAGTTGCCATTTATGCTAATAAGTAACAAAAAGTTGTGCTCAGCTTCATAAAGGTTGGTTACCCCTGATTGGAATAACCAAAAATATACTAATATTTTAAGTATGATTTTTCTTTTTTTTATAGAAACAAGCTAAAAATATCTTAGGATAAGAAAAATCATTGAAAGTAAGTAAGATTTTCTGCTGACGCTGAATACGTCACATAACTCATTGTATCAAATTTTACCCAGTTTAAATGAATATGGGGTATTATTTTGAGCTTTTACTGGTAAAAACACGTTTTTTATTTTAAAAAACAATGTTTAGTTGGATCCCTTAACCACAATATTAAGGGCATCATTTCCTTCGGTGTATTTAGGGCAGATACAGCCTGGTGGCGCCCATCCCTCTCCACAGAGCCGGTCTCGGCATAACACCGGCCCAAGGCAAAAGCGAGCTAAGCGGCTGCTTAGGGCCCCGCAGCCACTAGGGGGCCCCCAAGAGTGGCTAACTTTTTTGGTCTCCATTGTCACTGTGTGTCCACTCAAAAATACTTCCACAGAAATACAAGAAAAATACTACACAATAACTACAAAACTAAATATCAAATATAGTGCCTAAAACAGGGACCTCATATATTATTTTGCTTTCATTCTGAAAAAAAAAAATAGTATAGAATTACTGAAAGAATACTACAGTAATACTATATTACAAAACACTACTACAGAATTATTTACTCCCAAAGTACTACAAAAAGACAACTACAGTAATATTACAAAAATACTAAAGAAATATGACAAAAATACTATGTGAATACTACAAAAAAATCTACAAAAATTCCATTAAAATACAGCTTTGACAATACATCAATTATACTTCTACTGGTATACTAAAAAATACCCAAACATAATACTATAATATAAAAAACTACTAGAGAAATAATACTACAAAAATACTACTACAAAAGGTTTGCAACAGAAATACTCCAAATTACACCTATTGAGATACTACAAAAATTCTCCTATGGAAATAACACAAAAATACTACAAAAACAAAACTCCTGTAACACTGCAATACAAAAATACTATGGAAATACTACAGATATACAACAAACATTTTTTCATGAAAATTCTACAAAATACAACAGAGATAGTAAAAAAAATACTAAAAAAATAATACGACAGTAATACTATGAAAATACTATAATCATCAAACTACTGTAATGATACAATACGACAGACATACAACAAAAAGTGTAATTTTGAACTACAACATAAGTACTACAGAAATACAAATAAAAATACATGAGCTATCATATAAACAGATTTTTTTAAAGATCATATGTCGAGAAAATTGTATTTTTTTTTTCAAAATGTGACGCTTCCCGAGAGGTAACTTGTAAGAATGGGCAACATTTTTTTGCAGTTTGGTCACTTTGAGTCTTTGTAGTTTGTATTCTTCCTTTCGCTTTTTGCACTCGTTTTTTGTTGTCGTTTCTTCAATGAAGTTAGGAAAACATCCCCAAAATAAGCAAATGTATTGTATCCAGCACATGAAAGAACATTTGACTTTTTTTACGTATATTAGAAAGAAATACTTAAAATAAGCTAAATCTAAATGAGTTGAAACTGGCTGGCAACCAGTTCAGGGTGTCCCCTGCCCACTGCCCGAAGATAGCTGGGATGGGCTCCAGGCCCCCCGCGACCCTACTGAGGATAAGCGGTGCTGATAATGGATGGATGGATGGATAAATGAGTTTAAAACCATCTTGGGTAATGAGTGAGTTCAATTTGGCGTCTGCTCCCTTCTAAGGCTCCTCCCAATGACCCCCGCTTGCCCACTACTGGCCCCGAAAGCTGCATCCCCTCCTTCAGGTCAGCTCCGGCTTGCGGGACTGGCTTCTCGGCCTACAACTTCGGAGGAGAGCCAAACAAGCGCGAGCAGATCAATGCCCTGACCGCCTTCCTGGACCTGGGCCAGGTCTACGGTTCCGAGACCAAGCTGGCCCTCAGCCTCCGTGATCTCAACTCAGATGGACTCTTGCTTGTCAATTCCGAGTTTACCGATAACGGTCGGGAGCTGCTTCCCTTTCACCCGCTGCAGGTCAACATGTGCGCCACCAGGGGGCGCATCACCAACAACACCAACGCAAGAGAGGTCCCCTGTTTTATCGCAGGTCAGTCGTCTTCCAGCAAAATTACTTGAATTAAAGCAGGGGTCTTAGATCCAATTTACATGGGGGTCACTGGAGCCAGGGTCTGAATGAGGTAGGGCCAAATTGTGTTTTCCACAAGAAATCATTGGATAAGAATGTTCCACTGTTCTCAAATAAATATATTCTTCCTTGTGATTTTTAGCACTCATTTTTAGTTGCGCTACTCAATACAGCGACATGTTGTGGTCAAATATTAAATCGTGTCCCTTTAAGTAATTAAATATATTTTATTTGGTTTCTTAAATGAAGTAAGAAAAATATCCTTAAATAAGCAATATAAATACAAACAGAATGCGATCCTGGTTTGATTCCCGTGGCATCCAATGCCAACCTTAGGCCGGTCTGCAGGCCATTGGCTGCTGAACACTGTGTTATATGACCAATAGATGTTGCTGTGTTTTGTGGTACAACCAAAATCGAGTGTTAAAAAGTACAAGTAAGAACATCTATTACGGAGAATCAAAGTGACCAAAGTTGACTATTTTTATTGTCATTTCTGTGCCTAGCCTATCACAAAGAAAAAAAGAAATGAAAAAAAAAAGAAAGCAAAAATGAGCAAAAGAAAGAAAAAAAGAACCAAAAAATGGGTTAAAAAAGAAGAAAATAACATTTTGTGTTTTTGAGGTACAAAATACCATTACAGAATTATTTACTCGAAAAATACTACTATGGAAGTACTACAAGAACTCTAAAAAAATATTACTAAAATACCGCTTTGGTAATACATCAATTATACTTCTACTGAAATACTAAAATAACAATACATAATACTACTAGAGAAATGTTACTACAAAAATACTACTACAAGAGGTTTACAACAGAAATACTGCAAATTACACCTGTAGCGATACTACAATAAATTTACTATGGAAATATCACAAAAATACAGCAAAAATAAAACTACAGTAACACTGTACTACAAAAATACCACAGAAATCCTACACATATAATTTTTTTATGAAAATACTACAAAATACAACAGAGATAGTACAAAAATACTAAAGAATAATACAACTGTAATACTACAAAAATACTATATTCATAAAATGACTGTGATAATACAAAACTATTACGAAAATACTACAGACATACAACAAAGAACTACTCTCGAAATACAACAAAAGTACCTCAAAAATACTACTATTGAAATACTACGTAAATTTACTTCAGAAATACTACAAAAAATAGTAAAAATATAAAACTACAGTAGCCACAAAAAAACTACAAAACACAAATAAAAATCCGACTTCAAAAATACTCAAACAAAAAAACTGCAGTTATACTTTAAGACTAAACAACAAATGAAGTGCTTAAAACAAGGACTTAATATACTATTTTGCTCTAATTGGGGTCATTTCAAAACCAATTTGATGAAACTGATCTGTTTAAAAGAAGTATAACATGTCACATGCGGCCCCTAAATACAAATAGTTGCCCACCCCTGGAGTAGAGCATGAAATGAGTTCTAGTAGGTATGCAAATTATCAAGTAATAGGGGGCCCCAAATCTAATTTTGCTTAGGGCTCGATAAAGACTTGGGCCGGTCCTGAGTCACAGCATCTAAATGTCCCATTTTTGGACAAGATGATGATGATGAAATGAAATATGGTCACCTGAATGGTCACATGAACCTTTGTTCTTCTTTCTTCTAGGTGATATCCGTGTCGATGAGAACGTCGGTCTCACCAGCCTCCACACTTTGTTCATGCGAGAACACAACCGGCTAGCTCGTGCTCTGAAGAGGCTTAACCCGCAATGGGACAGTGAAACGCTCTATCAAGAGGCCCGCAAGATCATGGGAGCTTACTCACAGGTCTTGTTCATTTCACAATTTTATGGTCACGTCTCCAAATTACTTTTCAATTCTTTATTAGTCATTAGTTATAGTTACAAGCAGAGGTGGGTTACAGTAGCCAAAATTTCTACTCAAATAAAAGTACTGTTACTTCTGAATAATATGACTCAATTAGAAGTAAAAGGTAGTCATCCAAATAATGACTTAAGTAAGGGATATTGCACTTTAAACCGGGGTATTGCACCTAGAACCGGGACATTGCATTTTAAAACTGTTTGTCTGTTTGGTTCATTATGTTTTAACCAATCAACACTACAGTATATGTTTTGATGTGAAGGGACAGAGTTTATTATTAAGCCCCCCATAGTGGTAAAAAACAAAAAAAAACTGAATTATCATTGTAATTGGAAAAAACAAGCACGCAGTAATAATGAAATGAAATGCATTGTCGAGAATCGCATTGACCCCAAAACTAGCTAGTGATAAGCATTTTTATAGAGTACTTGAAGACCAGTATTGTTGCGCACTGTTGTTTGTTGTTTCGATCATTATTATTATGCTAAGGTTTTGAGTTTTTCCTTGTCCTGGTGTAGGTTTTAGATCAGGGGATGGTGTAATAATAGTCTGTAGTCTGTAATAGCCTATCCAGCCCTTTGAGACTTAAGGGCTATACAAATAAGCATGACTTGACTTGACTTAAAAGTAAAAAAGTACTTGGTGAAACAGCTACTCAAATACTGAGTGTCTTATTTAAAATTTTTAAAAAATCAATCGTATCATAAAATCATCAAACTTCATCCAATCAACAATAGACTGCATTTAAGTTAAAAATAAGTTAAAATAATCATTCAATTATTTAAATAAACAATACAATATAAGCTGACCCTCTTAAATTGTTTTAAAATAGTAACATAATGAAATGAATAGAGGAAAACGTGTACACCAGAATCAGAAGACGAATCACATTTGTTATCATTGTATTGTTTAAACCAAATAACGGTTGGCAAAATACACAATATTAAGACTAATAAACAGAAAACAGATTAAAAAATTCACCATAAATGTAAAGTACTCATATTTAAAATAATACAATCGGGATATTGCACTTTAACCTGTGGAGGGAGTGAAACCTTTATATTTCTTGGCTTTTGCAATCGCACTTAGCTGAGACACTCCATCTACATTTTGTCTCTGGGATTCAAACCACCATTTTATTTTATAGTTGGAAACTTGGCTTGGTTGCAAGTGTATATGGTATGGAGAATATCTCCATGATAAGAAATTCAGCGTCTTTGCTTGAGACTGCGCCACCATTATTATGTTCAGTTGTACTTTGTATTTAAATGTAAACAAGCCCACCTTTCTATTGGCTTTAGTGATGGATCAAGTGTTGTATATGACAACGTAAGAGAGAATAAAGTCTGATCTGCGTCTATTGAGTAGTGGAATAACGCAGCAACGCACCATGTGGTAACAACAGTAATGTTACAATATGTTATTGATAACGCGTGACTGTACAGTATCTTTACCGAAAGAAGTAATTGCGTTCCAGGGACCATTTTCTCTGTAACACGCTCGTCCAAACACTGCTTATCGATGTGTCTTAGGTGTTTGTGATCCGCGACTACCTGCCACACATTGTGGGCGACGACGCCATGCGCAGGCTGCTGGGGCCTTATCCCGGCTACAACCCAAACGTGGACCCTAGCATCTCCAACGTCTTCGCCACGGCCGCCTACCGTTTCGCTCACTTGGCCATTCAGCCCGCTTTGGCCCGCCTGGGCCCGGATTACAGAGAAGATAATCAATTCCCCAACGTCCCCTTGTTCAAGGCCTTCTTTACCCCCTGGAGAATCGTATTTGAGGGTGAGTTATTGTATATGAATGGAATTTGAGACAGTACATGGTTAAATTGCCCAGATTGTAGGTGTGTCTGGTCAAAGTTCTCTGTTTATATGCCGTGTTTTAAATAATCTGCAATAATACACTGCAAATAACGTAAATCGCATCCCATTTACAGAACATTTTGCCAATGTTAAGTACATTTTTTCTTATTTGAAGATTTTTTGGGCGGGGTTCTGGAAAAAAATTAGAAAAATCCGTCTTAAGATGAGAAAAATTATATTATTTAGCATTTGATAGACAATTTTATAACCACAAAGCAATCAACCACTAACTATATAAGACAATTTGGCTTATTTCAAGTATGCATCCTCTTATTGTACTAGAAAAACAAAAGATAGTAAAACTTGAAAAATAACACATTTTTTTCCAATGGGGTAAGACTTCTTTGCAGTATTCCATTTGGGTTCACGCTCACAAGGTTTTGTCATTTCAATAGTTAAGGCTAACTCGCATTTCTTTTACACGTTACATGAAATATTTTATTGGAAGGGTTACAAACGTGGTGCCCGCGGGCAACCAGGTATCCCCGCAAGAACACCTGAGTAGCCCACGGACTGCTTCTGAAAATTGTTCAACAGTGATGGGCGATTTTCGAGGAGAAATATTTCACACTGGCATGAAATGAAATGAAATGAAATGAAATGATCTGCATTTATATAGCGCTTTTCAAGTCAATGACTTCCCAAAGCATTTACAGTGTGCTTCACATTTCCCAATAGCAGCCTTGTATTGGAGCCATGTAAGACGCTAACCTGCTTATTGGGGGTATTAGGGGTTCAGTGTCTTACCCAAGGACACTTCGACATGTAACACGGACAAGCCGGGATTCGAACTGGGATCCCTTGATCCCAAGACGAGCGCTCTACCTCCTGAGCTACTGCCGCCCCGAGAAATGAGAAAACATTGACATTATAAGTGTCTTTGAGTCCATGATCAATTCTTTTGAAATTATTTTTAAAATGAGACTATAATTTATGTATGTGAATCACCCTGTCCCCTTATACATGGCAGATGTTTTAATGGTCGACTGAGCCTTTTATAACCGTATGTTAGCTCAGGAGGTAGAGCGCTCGTCATGGGATTAAGAGCTCGCAGGTTCGATTCCCGTGATATATGTCGAAATGTCCTTGGGCAAGACACTGAATCCCTAATGCCCCCAATAAGTAGGTAGGCGCCTTGCATGGCTGACTCCCTATTGGTGTGTGAGTGTGTGTGTGTGTGTGTGTGAATGGGTAAGTGTGAAGCACATTGTAAAGCGCTTTGGGAGGTCTTCATTGATTTGAAAAGCGCTACACACCGTTTACCATTTGTTATTTAAGAAATGCATATTCAACTGTTAGCCCTTAGCACTAATGAGAAACAAAAAAGTGATGCTCGGTTTCTGTTGTTATGGATAATACAAAATTATCTGCTCCCAACTGTCAAAAACAAGTCAAAATATTTGACAAAGCATTCAAGTAACATTAAACGACTGCTGTTTATATTTTGTTTTTTCTAGAGCTCATACTCAAAATTTGAAAATTCCTTAAAAAGTCCTCTAACCTTAATTAAATTATTTATGAATATTGGAAACAAACTCGATTGTATTATTCAATCTGATTTTTTAGATAAAAGGTAGATTTTTTATTTCATTTTAAGTATTATTTGCTATCAATATTTGAAAAATAAACAAAATTTTCTGTAAGATTGTTTTTCAACACATAAATGGGAATATACTTTGCCACTTTTGATCTAAAGCTAAGTAATTAATTGCAAAACAGTGTAATGTGATCTTTTTATAGAAAAGCATAATGCTAAGGTTTTGGGACTTTGTGAAAATAATACATTTTTTATGCACAATGCCCATTATAACACAGTATGATTCTTGGACATTCACAACGGAATGGACGTTTGGAGCTCATTTGAGACCCCATTGACTTATATTGCAGTCGAAGGCAGTTAATCAATTAATGCCCGATGGCAGCATAACAGTTAATGAAATTGCAGAACAAAAGTCGAGTCATGTTTATTTGTGATGCCCTTAATCACAAGGAGTCTCAAATGGCTGCAGAGGCCACAGATTACTGCAAACTATAGACTATTATTACACAATCCCCTGATCTAAAACCTACATGAGGGCAAGGAAAAATTAAAAAAACTCAACATGAGGAAAATGAAGGGGCCGCACATGAGGTAATCCCCCTTCTAGGATGACCAGGCTGCAACGGATCTTGTAATAACAATTAATACACAGATGTCGTCAACAGGAAATGCAGGTCATCCATAAGCTATTAGAATAGAAGTGTGTTTTAAGCCTAAATTTAAACATTTCCACTGAGGTTGCAGAACACATCTTAAGGGGCAGAGCATTCCACAACAGAAAAGAAGACAAACAGCCTCATCATGCGGTTCTCTTCTTGGCTCTTGGGATCGCTAGAAGACCAGCATTTTCAGAGCGAAGGTTCCGGAACGGAAGATAGGGGGAAATTAAATCTGAAAGATATGAGGGAGCAAATCCATGTATGATTTTGTATAATACCAACAGAAAAGAGAAACCACCTAGCACACCTCCATTAATCATCCTAAATAACATAATTTTTGCCGTGCTCATCTAAAGACTTCAAATTGTCCGTCACTATTCAGGTGGCATCGACTCCCTACTGCGTGGTATGCTTGGCAATCCTGCCAAACTGAACACACAAGACCACATGATGGTGGATGCTCTGAGGGAGAGACTTTTCCAGTTCTTGCACAACCTGGCTCTGGACTTGGGATCTCTCAACATGCAGAGGGGGCGTGACCACGGCCTGCCAGGTAATAAACATGCTGTCCTTCAGAGGTCTTGATTGTGTCTTTTTCTCATGTGTCATTATCACATTATCACCCCTCAATCCCTCTCTAGGCTACAATGCATGGCGCAAATTTTGTAACCTGTCGGAACCAAGGAAC
The DNA here is from genome assembly GCF_059441175.1 of Urocampus carinirostris. Taxonomy (NCBI): domain Eukaryota; kingdom Metazoa; phylum Chordata; class Actinopteri; order Syngnathiformes; family Syngnathidae; genus Urocampus; species Urocampus carinirostris. The sequence continues at coordinate 19,310,473 of NC_142364.1, read as the reverse complement.
CAGGCCGAGCTTGCTCGGGTCCTGAACAATTCCGACCTGGCCCAAAGGCTCCTGCAACTCTATGGGACTCCAGCTAACATTGACGTCTGGTTGGGGGGCGTGGCTGAGCCATTTGTCCGTGGCGGACGTGTTGGTCCTCTGTTCGCCTGCATGATTGCTACCCAGTTCCAGAAGATCCGCCAGGGCGATAGGTCAGTCTCATGGATGGATGGATGGATGGATCAAACGTACCTCAACTAACAAAGCTCTCACCAAAAATCTAAAGGCTGTGGTACGAGAACCCCGGCGTCTTCTCGGCGAGACAGAGAGCTTCCCTGTCCAGGGCCACCCTGGGCAGGATCATCTGCGACAACACGGGCATCACTTCCGTCACCAGAGATGTGTTTCGTCTCAGATCCAACAGAAACCAACTTATACGCTGCAACAATGTGCGGCGCCTCAACCTACTGCCATGGAGAGAGAGAGGATATACAGATTTCTTAGGTGAGAACATGCCATTTTTCTTTTATCTTTGAAATACTATTTCATATTTGTAGTGTGAATTATCACGAAAGCTTTCGACATCTGCAAATTTTCATGACGCGTTTGATTTTGTAGATAACGAGTCTCGTTCTGATCTCCCACCTGACTATGAAGAAGTAAGTGCTTATATTATTTCCTACTGCACAATAAATCCAAATAAACTTTACCATTGTGCTCGCATTAAGTGTATGATCTCTAATTGTGGGTCTAAAACTAAACTATTATTTCTTTCTTGTCATACACTCCACAACGCCCCACAGGATGAGCTGGATAACGAGGTACTTTTTTTCCCCCCATTTTGTATTTCAACTGACTCATATGTTTTAGAAAAATATAGAAAAAAATAACACAAAAATAATACATTCAAATAATTTCCCATTTAGCTTCCCTGCCGTTAGTCTACTGTTTGTTAATTTTAAGCAGCCATAGAAATGCCATGAGTTGGCTTAGTCAATAATTCTACAATAGAATGGCTTCAATGTCAGCATAAAACAGCGGAGAGAGGATGTTTTTTGGCTAATCAAAAGAAAATATGCTTTTAAATAATAAATTGGAAATGGAATGCGCTAATTATCTACACTCTACATTGTAGAGGACCAATCTATGTGCTCGCTTTGGCATATGAATAATTTAGATCAGACTTTCATCCTTAATTGAAAGAGCCTTTCCCGTTTTGATATGTGTATTATAGTAAAAGTGCAGACATATACCTGATTTTAATCACCAATTTAATTACGCCAATAAAATTAAATCATTGCAGATAATAAGAGCCTGATTCGGCCTGTTCTTCCAGTTTGTTCATGTCTGGGACTTCAGCCTGGTGGTTCAGTGAGAATGATCAGAGCTGTCTGTCAGCAGGCTTTTAATTAACATTTAAACAATTTGATCTGGCAATGAAGTACTTGTATACTACCAGGAACTTATTTTATTAATCGTCCAAACTTTTTTAAAACAAAAAGTTCAAATACTTGAATCAAATAATACAATTCAACTGCGTTTTGAAGTCAAAATCCAATAAACCATTCTTTTGAAAATAAAATTCAGTAACTAACACACTTTTACTTTTAATGTGTATATCGGGTGATCTATAGGTATTGGGGTTTTATCTATATTTATTCTAAATATTTATGGATCTTTGTATTTTCTTTCAAACCTTCCTGTGTGGAGTTTGCATGTTCTCCCCGTGTTTGCGTGGGTGTCCTCCGGGCACTCCAGCTTCTTCCCACATTCCAAAAACATGCATGTCAGGTGAATCGGCCGGTCCAAATTGTCCCTAGCAAGTGAATTGCCTGTCCCTGTGTGCCCTGTGACTGGCCGGCAACCAGTTCAGGGTGTCCACTGCCTACTGCCCAATGATGGCTGGGATGGGCTCCAGCACCCCCGCGACTTTACTCAGGATAAGCGGTGTAGATAATTGATGTATGTATTTTCTTTTAAATGTGAATGGATGACTGGAAGTTGGTACGGCAGCGCAGTGGTTAGCGCATGCGCGGCACAGTTCTCAGGTCATGGGTTAAAATCCAGCTACGAGCCTTCCTGTGCTGAGTTTGCATGTTCTCCCCGTGTTTGCGTGGGTTTCCTCCAGCCACTTCGGTTTTCTCTCAAATTCCAAAAACATGCATGTCAGGTTAATTGGCCGGTCCAAATTGTCCCTAGGTGTGAATGAGTGAGCGAAATGTCTGTCCCCGTGTGCCGTGCGACTGGCTGGCAACCAGTTCAGGGTGTCCCCTGCCCACTGACCAAAGATAGCTGGGATGGGCTCCAGCACCCCCGCGACCCTACTGAGGATAAGCGGTGCAGATAATGGATGGATGGATGGATGGAAGGATGGGTGACTGGATGCTCTAAACGAAGTTTCATTGTTTTTTGACAATGACAATACATTTTCTGAACGGAACTGAAATAAACATAACAGAGCTCAGACTATTGTGTAGTGATTACAAAACAGTACAACAGAAAAGAAGACAAACAGCCTCATCTAGTTGCCTGACGTTGTTTTACATGTTCTCCCCTTGCAGCTTCCACAATGAGCACCCGATATTCTCAGCATTATCATCACCCTGGGTCCTTTCTGCCCTCATTATCAACAAATCTCTCTGGATGTGAATACTCCTGGCAAGGAGTCAACGAATAGTTCTGTGTGCCTGGCTTTCTTTGTGCTTAAAGACACCAGCATTTTTTTTTAGTTAGTTTCTCAAACGTGCACACAGGCAGTTGAGACTGATACTTGCAGCATTTTTTTTCACACATTTCCCCTCAAACTCTCTGTTACAGTATTCAATTTGTCGTTTTTGTTTGTCTGGTTTATGTTTTGAGATCAGCCCCGCGACCCTAGTGAAAAAATGCGGTTTGGAAAACTAATGAACGTATATTGAGATGATTATTTATGTAATGCGCAAAAGCTTTTTTAAAGAGAATCTTGCTCATCTGTTTCTGTTTTGCACTTATTAAAATGGAATTTAAGAAAAAATATGTGGTCATGTGTTTCAGGCCTGGGTGCTTAATTTGAAGTTGCCAAGTCGGATTTTATGAACTTTAAAAACTCAACACATGAAACTATAAGAGATGCGTTTGTTCATGCCCATACTGGAATCATTTGAGGACAAAAATATGATACATAATCTTCAGAGAGATCGAGAGAGAGCATGAGAAAGAGGGAGAGCAAGAGAGAGAGGAGGAGCAAGAGGAAGGGGGATAGCGATAGAGAGCAAGAGAGAGAGAGAGTGATGAATAGAGAGAAAGATAGATATAGAGAGTGAGAGAGATAGATAGATTGAGAGCAAGAGGGAGAGAGAGAGAGATGGATAGAGAGTAATAGAGAGAGCAATAGAGAGAAGGAAAGCAAGAGAGAGAGGGAGAGCAAGAGGGATGGGGATAGAAATAGATAGAAAGCAAGAGAGAGAGGGAGAGAGACAGAGTGAGAAAGATATATAGATTGAGAGCAAGAGGGAGAGAAAGAGAAAGAGGGAGAGAAAGAGAGACAGACAGAGAGTAATAGAGAGAGCAATAGAAAGAAGGAGAACAAGAGGAAGGGGGATAGAGAGAGAGCAAGAGAGAGGGAGAGACAGAGTGATGAATAGAGGGAAGAAGAGTGAGAGAGATAGATTGAGAGCAAGAGGGAGAGAAAGAGCGATGGATAGAGAGTAATAGAGAGAGCAATAGAGAGAAGGAGAGCAAGAGAGAGAGGGAGAGCAAGAGGGAGGGGAATAGAGATAGATAGAAAGCAAGAGAGAGAGGGAGAGAGACAGAGTGATGAATAGAGAATGAGAAAGATATATAGATTGAGAGCAAGAGGGAGAGAAAGAGAGACAGATAGAGAGTAATAGAGAAAGCAATAGAAAGGAGATAGAGAGGAAGGGGGATAGAGAGAGAGCAAGAGAGAGGGAGAGGGAGAGAAAGAGGGATATATAGAGTGTAATAGAGGGAGCAATAGAGAGAGGGAGCGAAAGAGAAAGGGAGAGCAAGAGGAAGGGGTTAGAGATAGTTGGAGAGAGGGAGAGAGAGATGTATAGATAGACAGAGTGATAGAGTGAGAGAGATCGAGTAAACAAGATGAAAAATAACCTTCAGAAACTAAAATGTTCACACCATGTGATCATTTCCAAATGAAATAACCAATGACTGATATAAAGATATAAGACATTATCATGTCTTGAAATGATTGATCGAAGAAGCGTCCAAAGTTATCGAGAGGACGTGTTGCCTCTAAGCATTTGGCTTCAATTTGTTATCTTATTTTGGGGGGGTGATTTGTCCATTTTATGAGGTGATGTTTGTTGCGAAATGCTTGGAAAAAAGTGAAAAAAACGATAATGTCATGATTACTCATTACACTCACCTGTTCCCGCTCGTTTGGCGCCAACTGCTGCTGGTTACCTGATTGGTTCCCCGTTCTACTTAAGCTCAGTCCTTTCACTCGCCTGTCCGTCAGCAAACCTCTGTTTTCACAAGGTAAGCATTTTTGACTCTGACTCCCGTCAATCCCGTTTAGTCACCTGTTTTCCACTCGTCCGTTCCTGATTTCCCCGTTTGTCTCCTGCTACGACCCGTTTTTTTTAACCCCGACCACGTTTTGATCTCCCGTCCCGGCTAATGTCCTGTTTTTCAGTCTAACTACGCTACGATCTCCCGCTCCGGAAGATCCACTTAAGCATTCGGAACACGCTCCGATCCCTTGAGTGGCTTGCTTCCCGCGTCCAGCGAGCACCAGATTGCTGGCGCTGCTTTTCCTCTATATTTCAATAAACTTGTGAGTAATGTTACGCAACTGGGTCCTACTTCTGTTCTGGTCGTGACAGATAAAACACAATACCTTTCTCCCTTCTCTCAGTCTCATCTGGTGTGATTTAACATATTAATCCCCAATATTTCCAGTCATCATATTTGACAATAAAATGATGAATACATTGTTTTGTAATTCTGCAAGGTAATTTTTGAAATGCTAAGTCTTTATGTAAATGTTATTTGGTTTCCAACGTTTTATCAGATGTTTATACACTTAACAAGTATTGGAAATGAGATTGGGATGTTTTTTCTGTTGAAAAATGAAAAATGATGGATACCAGTATTTGCTAATAGAAGGAATCAATACCGGACAGAATAAACCTGCTGTCCATATGGACCTCAAGGATAGCCTGTGCTGCTTTCAAGAGCATTCCCTGACGCCCAGAAATTATCAGCATGTCTTAAATCACAGATGTGCACGACTTTATCGTGAAGCAGACGTCGGACAAATGAGATCTCCCACAACATTCCTCCCTCTGCTTGTGAGCGGAACAGACACAGTGGAATTTTCTTTTGTCAATCCATAAATCTAAATGACAGGGGGAGTCCAAGCACTAGATATGTAAAGTACGCCAGGTTTTGCTTTCTCTCCTTCTCCTCCCCCCATGGTTTGAAAAGAGTGCCACGTCGTCCAGCCGACTGTGTGTAAGTGTGCCTGTGCTTGCGGTGCAGGCCCCCGACAAAGTGCTCCTGGAGTAATGGAAACCTAGAATTCATGAAACCAGAGGAAACATTTGAGTTATCTGCATCTGTTAGAGAACTTTGAGTTTGGCCTGAATGTATTTAAGTAAGCTCGCTTTCTTAGTAAAAATAAGTAGATCTAAAACGTAGCGAAAACAAAGATATTGTATAGCATTATGAAATGTGGTGGGCAGTCTCCTTTGTGCTTTGATTCTCATCTTTGGCTTTTTGTGTGGTGAACTTACGACTAATTTCAGTTTCCTCCAACGACCTATTCAAATCTTTCTTGTTTCAGATTTAAACGTATGAGTTAAAACTGTACCAGTGGTGGACAGAGGGAGGAATATATTTTGTTAAATCAGAAAAAATGCATCCAAAATACTTATTTTGTGATTTTATTGATAAAACTGGTATCAGTGGTGACGCCATGACACCTTCTAGCAGTAACATTCACAGGCCGAATCCGAATCCATGACGTCAAAATGTTGGACCTTGGATCAACCGACTTAGCCAGATTTTATTTTTTTTTTTACAAATCTGAGTCATTATCGTAAACTGTGTTAGTAATCATAATGAGCATTATTTACTACTAAATAACTACCTTTAATAAAATATCGTGCAAATACTGCAAGTACTACATGCAGAAACACATTTCATTATTTTAACAGTAGGTCGAAACTTTCCGATACCACATTCCACAGACAGATACTGAGCTAAATCTTAATTAGTCATACAGATACCACATTAACCTACCAATTGTACATAAATTGTTCCACGGACAGACTGAGGTGATCATTTCTTCCTCACGCCATGAGGCTCTTTAACTCCACCCAGGGGAATAAAAGCCCACATTAAACCCCACCCCACATTTGCATATTACCCTATTTTTATTCCAGTGTGTATTTTATGTAGCGCTATTTAAATACTCTAAATCAACACGTTACATTGGGTATCTATGAATTATATTCATTTTACTTTATCATATTTTATTTTCAACACAAGGATACTGTTGGAAGTGTGAATTTCCCTACGGGGATGAATAAAGGATCTATCCATCTATCTATCTATCTATCTATCTATCTATCTATCTATCTATCTATCTATCTATCTATCTATCTATCTATCTATCTATCTATCTATCTATCTATCTATCTATCTATCTATCTATCTATCTATCTATCTATCTATCTATCTATCTATCCATCCATTCATTCATCTATCCATCTATCTATCTATCTATCTATCTATCTATCTATCTATCTATCTATCTATCTATCTATCTATCTATCTATCTATCTATCTATCTATCTATCTAAAGTGACTGACATTTTTAAAAGACATACCTTTGCATCACAACATAGTTGTTTTTGTTATTCTGCATTTATTTAATGGATATTTACTGACCCTGCAATTTCATGTTCCTGAATTTTTAAGAAGGCAGCCGATACTACCATCGCGATTACCAACAATATCAATACCATTTTAAAATGGAAAGCCCGAGCATCATATCAACAGCAGAATCTGTTTTTAAAAGTCCTTGATCCTTTGAAAAGAAAATCGGGACAAAATTCCTCTGTCTGGACACTGGAGTCAAACAAAATGTCTGCCAGATGTTGACCCAACAAAGGCATTTTAAACTGATGTTAATTTTAGCATCAAGAGGAAATGAAGATCTATTTACTGGTTGTTCTCAAGCATATCTAATACAAGATGGCCTTTGTTCCTCCCTTTGCTTTGTTTTCTTTCAAAAGCCTTAGTGACGAAAACACATTTTGGAAGCATCTATCCCGAAAATAGCAATGTTCTTGGAATATGAGCAAGAAGGATCTGATTTTTTTTTCACTAAACATCTGATAGAGCGTTTATAACACGTCAGAGGGAAAGTGGCCCTACGCAACAACCCTGAGGAACACCACCTGATATTTGTATTATTTGAAAGGAAAGAACACACACGATGTGTTCTGCCAGATCTAATTCATCAGAATTGATTCAAATTCCTGCACCTCAATCAGACAGCCAAAAATGTGAACCTGAAGGTGGATTCCAGCAACAAAAGAACTCGGCTAATTCCTTGCAGATGTGTAAACGAGAAGGGAGAGTTCCGTGGATTTTAAAGAAGGATGAAAACACATCAACGGCCGGTTGCACACTGTGTCATGTTTTTCACTTTCTTAGGATGCAACAAATAATATATAATGTATACAATATTGTGATAACAACTGAGAAAAACAAAGCCGTTAACTCCTTTTTTCACACTGAACATTTCTCAAGCTTTTCTCCAAATCTGCAGAGACGGGTATAATTACCAAACATAAACTTATATTTATCTTGTGTGTGTTCAGTCCAAGAAGGAGGAAAGCTTCGCCGATGCTTCTGTGACTCCACTTGGCTTCCGTTCAGGCTCTCGGTTTGCGTAAGCCGGAGCGGCGGACTCACGTGACGGCAAATGATGATGATGTCTGTCCCGTCTGTTATCTGAGAAGCCCAAGTCGGCCTCTGAGTAATTTACCACTCGCTCCTCGCTACTGTTAACCCTTGAAATGGAATTTACTGAAGAGAGTTGAATCTCAGACTACACACAAAGGAAAAGTGTCAGTGTTAAAAGGTTAACACTAGAAACTGATTAAATGTGTCCAAGCTCACCAGTGTTAACCAAACACTTTCCAAAGAGAGCCTATCTTTTAAAACCAAACTGTTTTGAATTTCTATTTTAGTGACATGCAGCCAGGGGAGGCATATGAAGCTGTGCCTCACCCGTCATCGTGAAAATTGTCAGGACCAGAACGAAGACAGGACCCACTTGCGTGCGTTTCTCTTGGTTTTATTTGGAAGAAGGGAAAGGATAGTACACACGATCCATAAACCGCTGGTCGCGGGGAGCAGGTTGCTCAGACGAGGAAGTGGTATTTCCGTGGTGAGCGATCGCAGGGTCGAGAGCGGGAAAAAACAGATCTGTGGTTGGGACAGGGGAGCAAAAATCGTAGTCAAGTTCAGAAAATGGGTCGGAGCCAGGAAACAGACGGGAATCAGAACAGGAGAGAGTAAGGCTGGAAAAGCTTGCCTAGCGTAAGCTGAGGTTCGCAGACGGACTGACAACCGGTGACAGGAAGACGGGGGGTATAAAAAGTGACAGGGAGCCAATCAGCATCCAAGGCAGTTGCCGCCAAAGGAGCAGGCTCAGGTGCCTCGCATCAGTAATCATGACAGAAATATAAACTTAAAATTACAGTAATCCCTTGCTGTATTGCGGTTTACCTTTGGCGGTTTTGCTATTTTGGGGATTTTCGTCGTGCAATATTTGCTGCATTCTGATTGGCTAAACAAGCGTCCTGCCCCTTTTCTGTCTCTGTCTGCCTGTGCTTCAATAACGTTGCGGTCTGAGCTGTACAGATATGTAAAACAGTTTGACGAACCTGCTTTACATACGCGCAATTTTTAAAGCCCTTATGTCGAAAAAAATGCTCTAGGCAGACAAAAGCGCCAAGAGGCAGAGAAAGATGCTTCCTATCGCGGACAAAATTGGACGTCTCCAAATGCTGAAGAAAGGTAGAAGCATTTTTTACGGAACTGGTATTCCCCCAATAACATACGCATTAAATACACTGAGTGGATTTTTTTTTTGAGTTCATGCATTTTTTTTCAAACAAATGCAGCCCGCAACTCAAAAGGTTTGCTGACCCTAGACATAAACATTTTCTAGAGTTAATCTAACACCAACTTTACTAGTAATCATCTGGGGATTCCAAAATGTCCATAAATCAAGCCAGTGTTTGTCTTTAAAACGAATAGTGAAGCAATTAATCTATGACAGTTATACTTCCAACCTTTAATACTGCGATCAATTGTTATTTTCTGGGATGGATGTCTACTGTTAAAAGACATTGTGCCAACTGTTGCTGACAACTATAGTGGCAGTATTGATTGCCCTCTAGGGGCCATTTTTCACAAGGAACTAAAAATTTGAACATTAAATCGCTATTAATTTCTTTCAGTTTGAAAGAAAAAACATTTTGTCGTTTGGAATAGGTATTTGTAAATTACAGTTTCGTATCAGATTTAGTACCAACATCAGTTTTTCTCAGGGTATTGTTACTTACGACGGTGACCGACACCAGTATCCGCTGCCCTCCAGTGGCTGTTTAACAATCAAAACATAGAAATTAGAGGGATAACAAATTGAACGCAATATTAAGATAAAAGGTTGGGATTAGAAAGTATCACCATAGAACACAGGTGTCAAACAGGCGGCCCGCGGGACAGATCAGGCCCACTAAGGGATGGAATCCAGCCCTGGAGACAACACTCAGAGAAGCGCAAGAGAAAAACAAGCAGCAGGTTGAAATATGTCAACTTGATGTTGCCAAAGCCAGATGCCTCTCACAAAGACACTGTACTTGTGTTTATTCTCTCTCTCTCTCTCTCTCTCTCTCTCTCTCTCTCTCTCTCTCTCTCTCTCTCTCTCTCTCTCTCTCTCTCTCTCTCTCTCTCTCTTTCTTGTCCATCCCCTTTTTTTTCTCTCTTCATACCCTTCGCACTTTCCTTTCTCTTTCTCTCCTTCTGTCTTTCTATTTCTCTTGGGATTTCTTTCTTCCTCTCCCTTTCTTTTCCCCCTCTCTCACAACTTTTTATCTTTTGTTTCTCACCCTCTCTCCCTCGCTTTCTTTTTCTTTCTTTGTCCCGCCCTCTCTCCTTTTCCCTCCCTCTTTCTCTTATTTCTTTATCTCTCTTTTTCTCTGTCTTTAATCTACCAGTCCAGCCCCCGAAAGAATGTTTGTTCTCTCGTGTAGCCCCCCGAGTTAAGATGAGTTTGACACCTCTGCCATAGAAAGTGTCGACCCTGGCTGTTAAGAGATCTGTGAACTGTGAAAATGTGAAGTGATGTAATGTAATGTAACTGTGGTATCGGTACGCAGTATTGATAACAGTGGTTCGCCGATATTTGGGTATCGCTATCAAACTGAAAAAATGGGGTATTAAGCATTTCTTGCCTGGTATCATTATTATTGCCAGTACAAGTCTGATATTAACGTATCATTACTTACAACAGTGGCACTAACTGAAATTGAATGGGTACTATGTTAACATTAAAGAGACAGTATGTAATATTAAGTGTCCCCCATTGGTACAAAAACCAATCAATCAGTTGAAAAAAAACATTGTTTGATTTTATAGATGTTCATAGGTCAAGAAATTTTTACATACCTAGTACTTGGACTCCCCCTGCCATGTTTGTCTGGCATCTTGCTGCTATGTTGTGCTCGTTGGCACTGGTTTTAGTTCACATTAGACAATACAGTGCCATCTCGTGATCAAATATTACGCAACCAGGGTTGGGTAGGGTTACTTTAACTGGATTACTTTTGGATTACTCCAATACCAAATATGCTAATAAAAGACAAAAGAAACTAAATATGAATAAATTACTAAATTTTGTGCAGGCTTGGGGAGTAACGGAATACATGGAAGGGCAAAAATGATGTTGGCAAGCTGTTTGGATTTATTTTCATTTTGTTTCTGTCGCATTTTATGTTCGTTTTGCCGGAGATCAAAGAGATCAAAGCCAGGAGAGAAAGCTACCACGTGGTGTGAGTCATCATTTTATTCATATTTAGTTTCTTTTGTCTTTTATTAGCATATTTGGTATTGGAGTAATCCAAAAGTAATTGAAAGTAATCCAGTTAAAGTAACCCTACCCAACCCTGTACGCCACTTACCTTTAAAGCTAGGCTCTGAAACTGAATTTTATGTACAGTACTTGTGTTATCGGCATCTGGTATCAAATGCTAGTCGATGGTATCGGTATAAATCTGAAAAATGGTGGTGTCTTTTATTTCTATTTGTGTTGTATTCAGAAACCTTATGCACTATTTGGTATTGAGGATTTGACTATCTGTATAATTAGCAGTCTGAATTAAGAATTGCATCCAACCTCCCGAGTTGTTAAGCTATTTGTAAGAAACCAAAAGCAAATGAGAAGGAGCTATAGGATCTCAAGTTCACTGATTTTGTAATCAGCTCAGAAGAGGTGGGGGGAAATAAAACACTTCAACTCACACCACAACATAGACTAATCCCTCTGGAAAATTGGTGATTTTAAATTTCCCAATCTGATCAAATCTGCAAGGAACTCATAACTGCATGTCTGATTTTTGTCAAGTTCTTAAAAACAAACGTATAAATGAAAAATAACACCACATGAGTTGGAAATTTTGGCAAAAAGAATACCCTTCTTGGAACCAAGTTATCAAGATCGAGTGGGGACACCACATTTAAACGCAGGCTTGGTGGCCAATAGGAAAGCAGCGAGCGACTATGTTAATCGCTTGCAGGTTTTGTCAAAGCCTCGACTCTTCAATTGGTCTCTTCGGCTCACTTGTGGTCCGAAATGGAACTCTATCCCGGTTAAGTGGCACTTCATCAAAGACTTTGCATTCATGAATTGACCTAGTGCCTGTTATTTCATTGCAAAAATAAATAAATAAACTTCAGAGGGAACTCCTGAATGGTTTGTGAACACGTAGTTAAACAGAAGGACTTCCATATCCCATTTAGTGTCTTTAAGTAGAGTACGGTATCTTAAAAACTGCTGACTAGTGGCCATGATATCAAGTAGTCAAGTCAAGTCATGTTTATTTGTATAGCCTTTAATCACAAGGAGTCTCAAAGGGCTGCACAGACCACAGATGATTGCAAACCACAGACTACACCATCCCCTGATCTAAAACCTACATGAGGGCAGGAAAAAACTCAAAAACCTCAACACGAGGAAAATGAAGATACATTGACAAAGGACCGCACATGAGGTAATCCCCCTTCCAGGATGACCAGGCTGCACTGGATGTTGCAATAACAAATAATACACAGATATCGTCAACAGGAGATATAGGTCATTCGTAAGCTAGAGAATTTCCACTGAGGTTGCAGATCGAATCTCAGGGGGAAGAGCATTCCACAGTACCGGGGCCCGAATGGAGAACGCTTTCAAACCTGCGGTTCTCTTCTTGGCTCTTGGGATCGCTAGTAGACCAGCATTTTAGAACAAAGGCTCTGAACCGGAAGTACATCTGTGAACATTAACATTGCAGGCGGCGTCAAAATATTCAACACTGCCGCTAAAGTGTACAGTGTCTCTGATTGCTGTTGATTTGTGAGCAGCCACGTAAAACCAAAATTGCAATGACTGAGCCCAGGTCATCCTGCGGTGGCTCTATACTTTCTTCAAAAAATTAAAGGCTTTAATGTTTCTCAAGCACTATAAGTTAGCTTGAGCACTAACATCAGGGGCTTTAAAGGATTTAATATGATTTTGGTGACAAATCTGCTTTTTTATTTTTACCATGAATTCCGAACTACAGAGCGCACCTGATTATAGGCCGCACCCAGGCCATTTTTAAAGTGCATACCTGACTATAGGCCGCATGTGTCCACGCACGGCGGCTGAGTATTTATATATATATAAATGCATGTCAGGTAAATTGGCCAAAATATATATATATATATATATATATATGGCAGCACGGCGGCTGAGTGGTTATCTCGCGGTGTCATGAGCTCTCACTACCGGTAACCAGCACCAATCATCTCCCTGCTCTGTCACTGCACCCTTATCTGTTACACCTGTTTGTTCTCATTTACCACTAGCTGTTTTGAACTCCCTACCAATCAATCTGTATCTGTATTTAAAGCCCTTCCTTACAGCCTACCTTTGTCAGATCGTCTGCAAAGCCTACACCCGGAACCTGCTTGTCGGCGTTTCTGACTCTGAACCTGAAATTGTTTGACCCCTCTGCCTTCTCTTCTGCCCCAGTCTTCCAGACTCGTGGTGAGTGAGCCCGGACCCATCTCCTCCTACTACCCCCAACGCCACTCAGCCACTGGGGAACGCACACACAGACACGGACATTCCCTCCCGTTTCCCCCATCCCTAAATAAACTTGCTTAATGTGACACAATTGTAGTCCTCGTCTGTCTGATCCGTGACGTCATGAAATCTAACCTTCCTGTGTGGAGTTTTCATGTTCTCCCCCGTGTGTGCGTGGGTTTCCTCCGGGCACTCCGGTTTCCCCCCACGTCCCAAAAACATGCATGTCAGGTAAATTGGCCAATCCAAATTGTCCCTAGATGTAAATGAGCAAGTGAGGTGTCTCTATGTGCCCTGCGACTGGCTGGCAACCAGTTTAGGATGTCCTCTGCCCACTGCCTGAAGATATCTGGGATGGGCTCCAGCACCCCCGCGACTCTACTGAGGATAAGCGGTGCAGATAATGGATGGATGGATGTATATATATATAAAGTATGAGTTGACTTATAATGCATATATAAAGCTTTATATGTTTTTTTGGGTCAATAAGGTTCTTTGGACATTTTGGGTCGCCAACCCATGACTTAGGTGTTCTTTGGGGGCTACGGGTTGCCTTGGGCACCAAATTGATCGCCTCTGCGATGAATTATGAGCCTATATTGGGTGTGTTTCTTTCACCTGTTTTTGGGGGGGACAAAATGTTTTTGTTCTGAAAAATACTTTTTAGTTTGCTCACTTTTCAATTCCGTATTTTCTATCTCTGCAAAAGTGGCCAAGCAATAATTTTGCAGACACTCGTGGCATCAGACTCAGACTGAAGTCACGTATTCAGTTGTTATGTGACTCGAAACAGCCTTGTGTAACTTTCCTTTAATGCCAACTCACAACTCCGCCTCCTCCTCTTCATCTCTAAGTGCATGTGCAGGCTCCAAGAGTGGAGGGATGCGACTTGAACAATTTCCCTTCGCCTACTCGTTGCTCTCCGCTTTGCAAAGTGACATGGTGCATTTCTGAATTCCAACCAAGACAAGTGCCATCCTCGCAACATGGCATTACGCGTTGGCACGCCGCTTTGCGTGCTCCTGTGCGCTTATTTATTTGTCCTGACGCTTCGAGGTGCGCGTTGCCAGAGGAACTCGCCTTCCCCTCAAGGGAATAACCCCGGACCCGCTCCCAGACAGACACTGCAGTGGTCCCACAATGGTAATATTTTTAGTATTTTAAGCCACGGCGCGCAGTACCAACCTGCCAGGCGTCGCGGCACGCCGCAGGCGCAAGCGCGCCAGCGACCCATCACCATCATTAGCAGCGACGCCCAGCAGCGAGAAGCAGACGCCCAGAAGCCTCCCGCCGGTTCCGAGGCGCTCCCGTCCGCTCTTCAGCGGCTAGTGAGAGGCAGGGAACACCGCCGGGTCCAAGACCGGGTGCCGGAACCGATCGGGGAGCGCAGCAACGACACCCAGGCCAAGGTGACAGTCAGCCCGCCCCTGCCCAGGAGGGTGGACGGGATGGTTGGCGACGATCCCTACGACCCGTCCAAGCGCTACGATGTGGACCACGATAATCCTTACTACAATTACTACGACGCGTACGAGAGACCCAGGTCCAGATCGTCTAGACCTGGATATGGCACAAGGTACCATCAGTACGGTAAGAGGGAGGGCTCGGTTGGGCTCCGTCGAGAAAGTCCCCAAACGCATATTAAGTACGCAGGATTGGGTAGGGTTACTTTAACATGATTACTTTCAATTACTTATGGATTACTCCAATACCGAATACGCTAATAAAAGACAAAAAAACTAAATTAGAATAAAATTTCTAAATTTTGTGCAGGCTTGGGGAGTAACGGAACACATGGAACGGCAAAAATGATGTTGGCAAGCTGTTTGGATTTACTTTCATTTTGTTTATGTCGCATTTTATGTTAGTTTTGCCGGAGATCAAAGAGATCAAAACCAGGAGAGAAAGCTTACCACGTGTTGTGAGTCATCATTTTATTTATATTTAGTTTCTTTTGTCTTTTATTAGCATATTTGGTGCTTGCGTGGGTTTCCTCCGGGCACTCCGGTTTCCTCCCACGTTCCAAAAACATGCATTTCAGGTGAATTGGCCGGTCCAAATTGTCCCTAGGTGTGAATGAGCGAATGAGTTGTCTGTCCCTGTGTGCCCTGCGATTGGCTGGCAACCAGTTCAGGGTGTCCCCTGCCCACTGCCCGGTGATGGCTGGGATGGGCTCCAGCCCCCCCCCACAACCCCCCCCCCACCCCCCCCCCCCGCGACCCCAATGAGGATAAGCGGTACGGCTGATGAGATGAGATGAGATGAGATTTGGTATTGGAGTAATCCAAAAGTAATTGAAAGTAATCAAGTTAAAGTAACCCCACCCAACCCTGTAAGTACACACGAGCAATTAAAACAATGCACTGCAACCCAATCCCTAAACATGCTGTATTTTCCCAACATGATGGCGCACCACCCAAAATAGTCATTTGTCATATTTTTTTATATAGGGCGCACTGGACTATAAGAGAAGAGGAGGGGGGATTTTATAGTCCTGTGGTATGCTATTTTAAAGCACTTTTGGGGACATTTCTTTTTGCCATAAAATAGTTCCACAGATAAATTTGATTTGGTTTTGATAAGGTGCATGGCATTAAAACTACAGTAGGAGCTACCGAATTTGTGTATAACCGTTGCACATATGAGACACTTACGGTATATATTGGAGCAATGATTGATTCGTCAGAAAAATGTCACTGACCAAAATCACAACATTGTATGCAATGTGAATCGAACCCAGGTCACAGCAGTGAGAGCACCTAAACACTGGACAACTAGTGATACAAATGACATATGAAAAGGCATTGGCGTTGATCTCATTATCACACTAATTTTACCCACCGAGGCCAGAAACAAATGGAAGAAAATGGAGGAAGCAGAAAGTTATGCAAAACAGCACGACAGGGGAAAAACCTCTTTGGTGTGTCTGATGATGAATTGTATTTTGCCTTTATTATCTTATCTTTCTGTCGAGACCAGAACGGAGACAGGACCCACTTGCGTTGCGTTGCTCACAAGTTTTATTGGAAGAAAGAGAAAGGGTTGCACCCACGATCCGGTGATTGCTGAACGCGGGAAGCAGGTCACTCTGAATGCGGAAGTGGATCTTCCGTGGCGAGGGATGGCGGTGTCGGGAATGGAAAAACGGGTCAGTAGCCGGGACAAGAGAGCAAAAACGTAGTCGGGGTCGGAAGTGAGTCATAAGCCAGGAAATGAGAGTAGACGTGGTCGGGGACAAAAAGAGGTCGAAAGCTGGGACGGGAGAGTACACGTGGTCAGGATAAAAAATGGGTCGAAGACAGACAGGAGCAAAAAAAACAGGTGGGGGTCAGGGTCAAAAATGGCTTGCCTAGTGTCAACTGAGGTTCGTAGACGGACTGACAAAAGGGGACAGATAGAAGTGGATTTAAATAGGGACAGGGAGCCAATCAGAGTATGAGGCAGTTGGCGCCAAAGGAGCGGGCACAAGTGATTCACAACAGTAATCATGACACTTTCAGGACAAAATTTCTGTTTTCTCCATTCTCTAACATTCTTTTCTGCCATCATGAGTGAAAATAGTGTAAAAATGAGACGAAATCCAATGACTTTTCAATTGTCATATGTGTTATTGGTGGTCCAGTGAATAAGTGTCGGTGCTTGCATCGCTTGCATCTGGATTCAATTCCTGTTGAACACACTGCTTTGCGATTATGTTATACAATGTTATTCAACTTACCAATCATTGCACAAGTCAAGTTAATCACAGGGAGTCTTTAAGGGCTGTACAGACTACAGACGATTATTACGCCATCCCCTAATCCAAAACTTACATGGGGGCAAGGTAGGCTCTTAATTTTGGACTTCGGGAGACCGGAGAGTGGTGCATTACAGTAATCGAGACGGGAGGTCACAAACGCATGAATTATGATATCCACATCAGACTGGGAAGCACGGTATTAAACCGTAAAACCTTGTGTAGTAACACACCTGTAGAACTAGTGTATGCATTTTAATTCTTACCCATCATATTTTGCAGTACTGAAGCGCACCAGGTTATTGAGCGCACTTTCACATTTCTGGCTAATTTAGGGAGTTTAGGTGGGCCTTTTTTTTCCCCGAAAAATACGGTAATTGGTAATCACTGAGTCTAATGAATTAAAAGAAAATCCTATGTTACTCTTATGAATCAATCAATGAATTGAATTTCATAAATGTAAACCAATGTATTCATATAATTAGAGATAAAAATCTTTTTTTAAGGTGGTGTGCGTCGTTTGAAGTGTCCATAAAAAGTTGAAAGTAAAATATGTTTTAACAATGCCCAACTGAGTTCAAAGTGCACTTATGTTTTTTTTCCCCACCACACATATCTGATTGTATCTAACTTTTAGCCAAACTGTTCAAGACACTACACTTTAGGTAGCAGGAATGGTTAGGGGGAGGGCTGGAGAGTGACTTCATGCTCGTCGCCGTGTTTTTTTCTTATTCTATTTGTTAGTGTAGCATGAAAATGGTGAAAGTAAGAACAGACCGGTTTCAAGTTCAGTCAAAACGCCTAAGTAAGATGAAAATAGAAAAGATTTTTTGAGCACGTATAAGAAATGCACGTACTTGCCCGTGCAACATAAGGAGCTTGACAGCGGCTGCATTGATGACACAAGCCAGGAGATGGTGGTAGCGAGTAAAAAGGTTCGAAATTCCTTACAGCTCCTAGAAATTATAACAAAATTTAAAAATATATGCAAAACAAATGATAATGGTGTCTGCCACTGTCACAAGTACCAGTACCTTTAAAAAGTTTGTTTCGGAACCAAAACCAATACCTTGTATCAGTACTCGTCCTTCCCCAATCCTAAATAACACTTGTTACATATTATGAAATTATCAGTTAATAAATGATAATTAGAATTAGAACACAAATATCTAAGTAATAAGTGATAATGAGTAATGTTATTTTCTCATGACTAATATAATATATACAATTAATTATACTACGGGATGTTAAGAAATCCAATGGAAGAAATATTTAGTGAGTTATCATTAGTTTTTTTTAATCATACAAAAGAATACAATTTGAATACATACATTTGAACATAAAATATGCATTATAATAGAAAAACTTCTTAAATAACCAAAAATATCAAATGAAACATGAAAAAAATATGTAGTCATAAAACCCTTACATAATGTAATGAACAAAGTTATCCATCACAATTGTCTGTATTAAAGGGACAGTGTGTATTGTTTGACCACTAGTGCAACCGAAAACCAGTGCTAAAAAGCACAAGGAAGAATAGAAACTATGAAGACTCAAAGTAACCAAACCGCACCAAGTTTCTTTTCATTTTTTGCCCAACTTTTGGTGAGGTTTCTGTTTTTTGGGGAGATACCTGCAGCAGCAAGATGCCAGACAATTGTCAGTTCCCTCTAGGTCAGGAGTGTTAAATATCAGGCCCACTAAGGGATTGAATCTGGCCCCTCTCTCTCTTTCACTCTCTGTGTCTCTCTTTTTCTCTTCCTTTGTTCTTTTTTGTCTCTTTCCCTCTGCGTCTTTTTACTTTCTTTTGCTCTCTCTTCCTTTTTCCCTCTCTTTTCTCTATTTCTTTCTCTCTCTCTTGATGTCCCCTTCTCTTTTTTCTTCTCTTTTCTCTCCCTCTCTCTTTCTATTTTCCCTCTCTCTTTCTATTTTTCTTTGGATTACTTTCTCTCTCTTTCTTTACCCCTCTCTCACTACTTCTCTACTTACATATTTTGTTTCTCACATTCTCTCTCTTTTCTCCCTCTCTCTCCCTTTCTCTCTTTCTTTGTCCCAACCTCTCTCTTTTTCTCTCCCTCTCTTCCTCTTATTTCTCTCTCTCTAATGTACTAGTCCGGCCCCAGAGAGAATGTTTGTTCCATCGTGTGGCCCCTGAGTAAAAATGAGTTTGACACCCCTGCTCTAGGTGAACCTCATGTTATTTAAAACGAATACACATTCCTTGACCTAGGAGTATTTAAAAAAGAAATCACGTTTAGATGAAAAGTACTTTTGTTCATTATTCAAATCAATGTTTATCTTTTTCAAATCATTTATGTTTTTCCCTCTGGGAGGCACGAAATAATACAATGTCCCCTTAAAAATCAGACTTCTCACAAGGGTGTGGCCAACAGGTGGCGGTAATACCCTACTAAGATTTTGAGCAAAAACTGACAAGATGAAATACTGTCACTTCAATAAGGATTATGAAGGGATTATTCAAATTTACACACAAAATAATATATGTACAGACGCTTCCCGACTTACGAACGAGAAATGGTTTTGAAACGGAAAGAATGGATGCAAAATGATATGTCCCTTTCAAAAGCACTATATTAGGAAAAATGTGTTGAACTCAAAATGCAAAATGGCAAGGAAGTGTTTTTTTTCATTGCTCAATATTTTGTTTTTGAAGCGAAACACTTGGTTTTTTTTTTCTTTCCTTGATAAATAATAAGTACAGACGCTGCCCTACTTACGGAAGATCGTTCGTGAGTTGAATTTGTTCTTAGGAAACTTCAGTGCTATATTTTGTATGCTTAAGGCTTTTATAAGCAACCTGTATTGTTTTGTACTAAAATAAAATAATATGTTCCATAAAGATGAATAAAGTTAAGTTTAACTTACATTTGGAAGATGAGCTTTAAGAGTTAGGCGACTTCCTCCTTCGTGGTAGAAAGTGGCAAAAAAAAAAAGCGATCCAACCATTTTCTCAACCGCATCAATCTTTCTTATTCCACTTTAATTTCAAATTAAACGGCTCGTCTCTTTTTTACACTTTACACCAACCATATTTAATGGATGCACGAGATATTAAACAGTAAAAATGTCAAAGTTCTTAGCGCGCTGGATATACAGTACAGAATGTTTAAGCACGAACAAGGAAGAGGAAGAGGATTTCCACTTCGGGGTGGATGATGGGTGACCTCTCACAGCGCCACACGCCCGTAGCGGCGGATAGAAGCACTACAGTAATGTCCTGTACTCAGAAAAAAGTGCACACAATCTAACTTACAGCTATGTCGGATATTTTTCGACATTGTATTGCCACTTAAAGGCATTTTTTTCTTGAATTTTGTGATCGGGATACTAACAGACATGCCAGGCTGGAATTCCCCAAATGTATTTCAATAGACATCCTAACGTCTTGATTGCAGGTCTTCCCGACCTGGTGCTTGACCCATACTACATTCAAAACGCTGCTTACGTTCAGAGTGTCCCCATGTACAACCTCAGATGTGCATCCGAGGAGAACTGTTTGTCAAGGTAGGCTGTGCACTTTCGCCCCCACAGTGCGTTTCGGAAATAACAACAACACGGCAGTTAGTGCGATTCAGAGTCACGACCGTGACTTGAAAGCGCTTGCGGCCTCAGCGAGGAAGTAAACCGGGCCAAATCCTACCGGGCTGGCCTATAAGGCGGTTTGGAGTCGTTTTAATCATAGTTTGCCTTGTGTAAAAGAAACGGGGATGGTAAACACATCACTGAATCCAAACAATCACGTGCCTGTGTGCAATTTTCCACCCGCCATTTAAGCTCTGGTTGTGTCCCTCTGGTCAGGACACCGTTTTGGGAAAATAAAAACACATCTTTTCTTTTTTTGTAGCTCGGCCTATTCGGCTCGAGACTACGATAGCAGAATGCTGCTGCGATTCCCCCAGCGAGTCAAGAACCAGGGAACCGCGGACTTCAGACCCAGCAGGCCGCGCTACGCCTGGGAATGGCACAGCTGTCACCAGTAAGTTTACGCGAATGGTAGCATCTCATCAATGGCTTTTATATGCTGTCTGTTTTTGGTGGCGACTTGAAGATTTTTCTTCTGAGTATTTTTAAAATACAACGAGCACCACCCTGATCCTTACCCCAGGCGGCTAAAATGTAGTGATGTCCTTCGCGAATGTAACAGCTCTTTAAAGTGAGTGACGGGAGCCAGCTCCCCACCAATCAGGAGCCGGCTCCCTTTGAGACATGTTCCTTTCTATTAAAGCAATGTCTGAAAAAACGTCTGCCCGTCGGGCGTACAACTTACAAAACTTCTCCGCCCGGGTGGCCTACAACTTTTTCAAGAAAAAAAATAAAAATCTTTCGGGGTTTTTTTGTGTTTTTTTTTTCAAATCAAACGTTTGCTTTATTCTGATTTCGAAATCTTCGTTTGGCAATTTGCATACTTGGCAGTCTGCATCGAATAACTTCCTGCTTCCGGACTCTCCCAAGCGTTATGAGGTCGCGCATTTGCATTTGATTTTCTAATGTAGATGCACAGAGAACACGAGAAAATTGGAGAAGTGGTTAGGAATCAAGCCAAAACCTCAGCCCAAAGAAATATTCAAAAGAAGCGAACAAAATTAATAACACTAAAAAAAGTAAACGTACATTAAAAGCATCGTGGAAAGAGGAGTTCACGTGGCTTGAAGCAGACGACGCAATGCAAACATTGCATGAATGAAGATGAGTCAATACAGGTACATACTGATGGCAGATGGAAACCAGGGATGTCATATGCAGGTATATGCAATGAATGTTATAAGTAGATTTTTAATAAACTTAATTTTAAAGTGTTGTTCTGTTATATATTCCGATTATCAATCCTTAATACTTTGCAACAATGTTTTTTTTGCGATTAGTCGTCTTATTGTGTTTCAAGTTGGGAAAAATTGGCCAGCTGGACAGGCAACTTTTTAGAGTTGTCTGCCCTGCTGTACGGTAACTTTTTGTCATGAGTTTCAGACACTGATTAAAGGCGTACGTAATTGGTCAATATGCGTGAACTCGTCTCTGAGCGTACAATATGGAGGGAAAATAGGAACGTAAGTAAAAAAAAAAAATTTGTCCTAGCAGGAATAATAGCCAAATTTTGACTCAATTAGATAATTACACGTTTTAAATTATACTTTTTTCAAATGCTTTTCAGGGATTCTGTGTATTTCCAGTGTAAATTTGTTAATCGTTTAATAAAAAAAATTAGTTAAAAAATCTGTTGATTTTTTTAATAGCACTAAAGAGTATATTATTTGCATTTTTTCAGGAATTCTGTGTTGATTATTGTATGGACTAAAAACCGAAAATTGTTCCAATGGTGTATGTTTTTGCTCAAATTGCATTTTTCTCATTTTATCTGAAATAAGTTTTTTTTCCCTTGGAAAACAAATTATAACTGTAAAAAAAGAGAGTAAAGATAGGTAAAATGGGGGAAATAATACTGTATGACACACGTTTTCTTTTTGCAATCTATCATCCAACCATTCATCCATCTGTCAATCTTGACTATATTAAGTATAATTTTGATTTTTCTAGAATATTCAATTTTAGGGGGTTAACCTTGACTACAATGTTACATTTTTTTCTAGTAAAATCTGAAGAAAAAAAAACTTAAAATTCATGTCATGGTGCAGCACTGCGGCACAGTGATTAGCGCGTGTGTGGCACAGTTCTGAGGTCATGAGATCGAGCCTTCCTGTGTGGAGTTTGCATGTTCCCCCCGTGCATGCATGGGTTTCCTCCGGGCACTCCGGTTTCCTCCCACTTTCCAAAAACATGCATGTCAGGTTAAATGGCTGGTGCAAATTGTCCCTAGGTGTGAATGAGCGAGTGAGTTGTCCGTCTGTGAGTGCCCTGTGACAGGTTGGCAACCAGTTCAGGGTGTCCCCTGCCCACTGCCCGAAGATGGCTGGGATGGGCTTCTGCACCCCCGCGACCCTACTGAGGATAAGCGGTGCAGATAATGGATGAATGGATGGATAATGTAATGGTCTGATGATGGATGGATGGATGGATGGATGGATGGATGGATGGATGGATGGATGGATGGATGGATGGATGGATGGATGGATAGATGGATACATTTACAAATTGGTTTTAGTAATTAAATAAGAAACATAAATAAACGTGAAAATGAGCAAAGGTATCTGAAATTGAAAGGGCAAAAGGTAGATCATTTTCCTGTTTGAGGGAAAATGTTTTATCCATGCATGGACTTGCTCCCTCAAATCTTTCCCCCTATGTTCCGGTCTGGAGCCTTCGCTCTGAAAATTCTGGTCTACTAGAGATCCCAAGAGCCAAGAAGAGATCGGCAGGTTCGAGAGCGTTCTCCATTCGGGCCCAGGTGCTGTGGAATGCTCTTCTCCCTGAGATTCCATCTGCAACCTCACGGAAATGTTTAAATCTAGGTTTAAAACACATTTCTATTCTATAGCATATGAATAACCTCTATTTTATGCTGACAATATAAGGGGATGGTGTCATAATAGTCTGTAGTTTGCAATAGTCTTTGATCTGTGTAGCCCTTTAAGACTCTTTGAGATTAAGGGCGATACAAATAAACATGACTTGACTTGACTTGATTATAAAACGTATATCTGGCCGAGAGGCAGACAGACTGATAAATTAAGGTAACCATTGCATCTTTAATCTTTAAAATGGGAGCAAATAAGGTGTAAGGGCTTACGCATCTTCTCACCTTAAAACTAAAAAAATTACGTTGCAAATCGTGAGGATTGACAAAAAGCAATTGCAGAACCAACACTGACCCGTGAGGGTGGTTATGGTAATGGGAAACTCAGAGAAAAAGAAAATAGGACACGGCAAGGCTAGCTGTTAGCTTAGCAAGTACCACTTAGGCGTTTGTTTTGTTTTTTTTGTGTTTTACTTATCATTAGGCTATTATGTCCTGTTTGAAATATGAGCACACACATACATTATCATGGTTACCATTGCGCCCCGCCCGTGTGGCGCCAGCTGCAGCTTGTTAACAGATTGGCTCAGTCCTGTCAGTCCCCTTTGTTCGGTCCGTCTGCGAACCTCAGCTTACGCTAGGCAAGCTTTTCGACCCTGACCTTCTCCTGTTCTGGTTCCCGTCTGTTTCCCAGCTCCGACCCTTTTTCTGATCTCGACCATGATTTTGCTCCCCCATCCCGGCTACTGACCTGTTTTTTCGGCTCTCGACACCACCATCGTTCGCCACGGAAATACCACTTCCTCGTCTGAGCAACCTGCTCCCCGCGACCAGCGATCTCCGGATTGTGTGTACTATCCTTTGCCTTTCTTCCCAATAAAACTAAGAGAAACACATTCCAGTGGGTCCTGTCTCCGTTCTGGTCCTGACAACATAATAAAACAAATTGATGTATCGGTGAAATTACGTAAACATTTCCTGAAATATACCTTTTTTTTCAGAATAGCGAAATTCTAAATGCTCCAGTCCACTGCAACAATTGAAATACTTAAAAATTAGTAACCAATTGTCTGAAGATTGACAGCACAAGAAAATACAAGCGAACTTCACATGACCCGCCAGTTGTGTTCTTTCACTACGCAGACCCAGACATTGTAAAACAACAGACATAATGGAGCGTTTTCCCTTAATGGAAAAGTAACCGGCTTCTCCATTTCCACCCAAAAATGAGCTCACTTCAATGTTATGGGTGGAGGAGGAAAAAACTTTGTATAAATCCTTCTAAATAGTGAGCCTGTGGCTGTGTTCCCAACCACTTCTCATGCACAGTTTATGTCATTTGGTTTTTTTTAGAGTCAGCTGATTTTCTGATTTTCACATTTTTTGTTTACTTATACATGGTTGGTGGGTTGGTTGATTGGTTGATTGAATGATTGGATCCCTTAACCACTAGGGTGGTAGGGGCATAATTCCCTGCGGTGTGTCTTGGGCAAGTACAGCCTGGTGGCACCCATCCCTCTCCTGTCAGGACCAGAACGGAAACAAGGACCCAGTTGCGTGACGTTTACCACAAGTTTTATTGATCCAGTGTTCGCTGGACGCGGGAAGCAAGTCGCTCTCGTACTCGGATTGTGATCCGAACACGGAAGTGGATCTTCCGTAGCGAGCGATGGCGGTGTTAGGGATGGAAAAACTGGTCGGTAGCCGGGACTGGGAGAGCAAGGCGTGGTTGGGGTCGGAAACAAGTCGTAAGCCAGAACGGGAGAGTAGACGTAGTCGGGAACAAAAATGAGGTCGTAAGCCGGGACGGGAGAGCAGACGTGTTTGGGATCAAAACTGGTTGTAGCCGGAGACAAATGAGAGCAAAAACGGGACAGGTGGGAGTCAGGGTCGAAAAAGGCTTGCCTTGTGTACACAGAGGTTCGCAGACGGACTGACAACAGGGGATTGACAGGAATGAGTTTAAATAGGGACAAGGAGCCAATCAGAGCCCGGAGCGGTTGGCGCCAAATGAGCGGGCACAGGTGATTCTTATCGGTAATCATGACATCTCCACGCCAACATATATGTCCAGCCTGTTTCGAACCTGGGACCTTTCGCATATAGGTGAATGCTAACCACTGCACTACAGAGACCTGATAATTCATGTATTTTTGCTAATCATTTAAATCAATATTCTTTTTTAATGAATTACATTTTTCTACCACTAAGAGGCACTAAATAATTCACACTTTCCCTTTGAGTGCAGCCCTCACTGATGAAGGATTAATTCATCAACATATGTTTCCACCCTTAAGCCTAAATGAAAAAAATAAATTAATAAATGTTAAATGCCATAATACTAAAGCATTTTTCCTATAGAAATCAAGGCGTAAATTGCACAATGAAACATAATTAGAATACTAATTATACTTTTTAAAAAATGTGTTACGGTTACTGTTAAAATCTCAAAGAAAACATGTTGGGCTTGTTAAGGGTACTTGGCTGAAAAAATACTTCATAGGGGATATGTCACAAACAAAAAGGTTAGAACCACCGATTCAGAGAACACGCAATTTCGTTTTTTCAAATGAACCATTAGGCAAACTCTACTAATGTGATTTAATTGGACAGTGTGTATTCCTTGACCACTAGATGCCACTGGATTGTGTAGTGTACTCAAAAGTTCGTGCTAAAAAGCACAAGGAAGAAAACAGACTACGAGACTCAAAGTGACTGAACTGTGCAGTTTCCCTTCTCATTTTTTTGCCCAGGTTTTAGCAAGGTTTTTGGATTTTGGATACCAGTAGCAACAGGATGGGCTACAGTTATGTCAGCTCCCTCTAGTTGAGGCTCATGGTATGTAAAATAAATGCAATTTATCAACCTATGAGTATGGTTATAATGCATGATTTTGATAATTCATGTATCTTTTTTTGTTATTTATCATTGTTTTAATGTAGGCTTAAAAACACTTCTGTTCTATAGCTTATGAATGACCTCTATTTCACCTTGATAATATGTGTGTATTATTTGTTATTGCGACATCCGTTGCAGCCTGTTCATCCTTGGAAAGGGGATTTCCTTATGTGCGGTCCCTTCTCAAGGTTTCTTCATTTACCTCATGTTGAGGTATTTAAGTTTTTCCTTGCCCTCATGTAGGTTTTAGATCAGGGGAAAGTGTAATAATAGTCGGTAGTTTGCAATAGTCTGTGGTCTGTGCAGGGCTATACAAATAAACATGACTTGACTTGACCTTAATAATACACAATGTCCCTTTCATGTTCGTCATTAGGGATCTTGAGAAAGAGCTACCGGTAAATAATTGTCAGTGTGGCTTTAGTGGTCAAAAGTATGGACTGTTTCCGTAGTGCAGTGGTTGGCACATTTGCCTATTAAGCGAAAGGTCCCCAGGTCCAGACCGGGTTGAATCATATGTTGGCCTGGAGAGGGATGGCACAATCAGGCTGTATTTGCCCAAGACACACCATAGGAAAGTGGTTGAAAAATCCAACCAACTCAACTTAACTGGTGACACGTGTGTAATATGAGGTTTGTGTGAACCCACAGGCACTTTCACAGCATGGATGAGTTCAGCCGGTACGAGCTACTGGACGCTGCAACACAACATTCGGTTGCGGAGGGCCACAAAGTCAGCTTCTGCCTGGAGGACACTTCCTGCGACTACGGATATTACAGGCGCTATGCTTGTACCTCGCACACTCAGGTGCTGATCAACATCTAATGCAAGGCTGATTGCAGCCATTGCAAGGATCTTTGAAATGTTTCTCCTTCATCCATCCATCCATCCGGGTCGTGGGGGCAGCAGCCTTAACAGGGAAGCCCAGACTTCGCTATCCCCAGCCACTTCTTCCAGCTCATCCGACGGGATCCCAAGGCGTTCCCAGGCTAGCCTAGAGACATAGTCACTCCAGTGTGTCCTGGGTCGTCAATGGGGCCTCCTTCATTTGATTGAAAAAAAGTGTTATTTATTTTTAGTCTTTAAATAAGAGGTTTCATTCAAAATGGTTAGTAGATTATCATTCAATACCTATTTTACAGTCTGTCTCTCCGAAAATCTCTTCAGCTCATTTCAAATATTATCTTTATTATCTAGCGTTGTGCAGTGTGTATTGTTTGACCTCCAAATGTTGCCGTGTTATGTAATGCAAAGGAAAAAAACTAAAAAGCTCCAGGAAAATTGCAATCTACGGAGACTCAGAGTGACCAAACGCAACATTTTATTTCTCTTTATTTGACCATCCTTCTTAAGATTTTGAGGTACCCTTAGCAGCAAGATGTTGGACAATTATATCAGCTCCCTTTAAATGAGTCTACAGTAAGACCTCGGTTATCGCGGTTAATGGGGACCAAAACCACCCGCGATAAGTGAAAATCCGCGAAGTAGCGGCGCACCTTAAAAAAAAATAAAAAATAAAAAAATTGTTTATTTATCTTTTTTTTTTTTTTTTTTTTAGACCCGGTTAATGGGGAACAAAACCACCCGCAAAAAGTGAAAATCTGCGAAGTAGCGACGACCCTTCAAAAAAAAAAGAAACAATTTTTTTTATTTTTGTTTTATTATTATTTTTTAGACCCGGTTAATGGGGAGCAAACACATACATACTGGACCACCGCATATTTGAGAACGACTGGATTAGTTTATAGATGTTATTGCTAATTCAACACAAAGTACTAACAAATACAGTACTACAGATCTATTGCAGTTTAATCCACCAGTTTATAGCAAATTACAAATAAACACATATTTTATGACCCCTACAAAAATCAGAGGAAGGAGGGGGATCTATCAAGCAATACTCATTTTGTATTGACCATTTTGATTGTTACTTGATTATTTATGGTGCATTACTGTTATCTGCTGGATACTTGCAGTAACAGCAGGTTTGCTGTTCGGTTTAATATTGTCTAGTTAAGTCAAGTCACATTTATTTGAACATCCCTTGATCACAAAATGTCTCAAAGTGCAGAGGTTACAATAACACTGTCCCCTGATCTTAAACAAACATGCAAGCAAGGAAAAACTCAGGATGAGGAAACTAAGAACCACTTTTGTGTACAAAAAAGGAGCTCCTAAATGTTACTATGAAAACATTTTCAAAACTTCTTATAACGAATTTGAAATTTGATTCTCAATGTTGGGCAGCTCAGAACAGCATTAAAAGACAACATAGAGCCAGTTGCTAACCAAACCAGCAGCACATGCTATAGTACTGTAGGATGGTGCGGATGCACAATGCAGAAGCACTTATTAGCACAATCAAAAGGTTGTTTTTTTATTAGGGCACTGTTTGACACAAGGAAAGTCAGGCAGCGAGGCCACAGTGTCCAGAACACCAGAAGCAAATAAGCATTACCAAAAAGACAGCAAATTCAACAGTCCCAAAGCATAACGGGTGGGATTCATAGTCCGGTAGATCAGGCAGGAATTTTTCAACTCTTGACTTGACAAGAGCGTTGTGACAGGGGTGCGTAAAATGTGACGAGAAAGGCAATGAACTGACAATGAACCAAAAGGATAGAGTACCAATGATGGAAAGAGGATGAGTCATGATAGGAGGAAAAACCAGGGGGAAATCAAATGACAACCAATAGAATCCAGAAGCGACTGACCAAATAAGGTAAGGTTGACCGAGAGAGCAGAGAGAGAGCATACAGAGAAATAGGAATACGATTGTAAGTTAGTGACAGGAGCATACCTAAACATAAGAGTGCTGTTGTCCTGCACAGCATACAAGAGTTCAATAACATACTAAACAATGGTTACTCTAGACATCCCGTGTCAAAGTTTATGTTCCCAGGGAGTTTTGTGCCTTTTTAGTTCCAATCAAAATGTCAGTTCTTCAATGTTCTCCACAACTGCTTGTTCTCCAGGGTCTGAGTCCAGGATGTTACGACACTTACAATGCAGACATCGACTGTCAGTGGATCGACATCACGGACGTGAAACCCGGGCATTACATCCTCAAGGTGTGCTACGTGGAAATGTCAATTATTTCGTTTCTGCAGCCCCATCATTGTTATCATGTTCCCCTTTTTTGACTGCAGGTCAGCGTGAATCCTTTCTATCAGGTGCCAGAGGAGGACTACACCAATAACATTGTTCGCTGTGATGTGCGTTACACGGGCAACTACGCCTACTTGTCCGGGTGCCACATGGCGACGTAAGAATCCACTTGCAGAGGATTGTCCTAATACTCTAGAATTCTCCTGTTTATGATTCCATTTTACTTTTTAGGTATTAATGAAGAGCTGCTCACGGTATCTCAAGTGACATTGAGGATGACTGAACATCACAAGGAGCCATTGTTTAAGATTTTCAAATGTTGGAATACACATGTTATATTGTTTAGCCATAATTAGAATTTTTTGCCGTTGCATGCCATGAACCTACAATCAGTCTTTCTTAAGATTTAAAACTTAAATTTTGTTCTTTTCTTTTCTTGCTGACAAGCTTTTTGTTTTATATTTTATAGTTCTTATCTTTGGATCTTCTGGTCTTCTTTGTGAAAGTATCTTAAGAAGAGAAACAACGCGTTTTATATGATGCTTACAATTCGTACAATGACACGATGAAAGTGTACCAGTTGCAAAATGTGTTCAGCTCTAATCTTATTTGAATAAAGTTTGTGATACTGTGTAATGTGCAAGAAAGGTTGGTTTAGAGTGGTTCACCGACAGTGCTGTTCAAAATAATAGCAGTGCAATGTGACTAACCAGAGTATCCCTGTTTTAGTTTGTTTTTATTGTTACATGCCAAACAAGTTACCAGTAGGTCAAGTAGATCCTCAGAAAACAAACAAGACCCAACATTCATAATATGCATGCGCCGAAGGCTCTGCAATTGGGCAAATAGTTACTCAAAAAATAGCAGTTTCTGCTGTTGACTGTACAAACTCAAAACTTTTGTATTTCCTAAAAATCAGCAATCGTAATATTTAGTTGCATGACCACAGTTTTTAATAACTGCTTCACATATGTGCAGTCAACCAACTTTGATTGAGATCTGGGAATGGCTGGCCATTCCATATCTTTATTGGTTTTGAACCAAGACTTTGCTCCTCTATGTGCTATCTTGACATACACAAACTGATCCATATGTGATAAATGGGCCCAACACCAGAGTAGGAGTAACATGCCCAGACCATGATACTTGCACCACCATGCTTCACTGTCTTCAAGGTCTACTGAGGTTATAATTCAGAGTTTGGGGGTCGTATCAAACAGAGTCCTCGGCCCCTGAACCCAAAAAGGACCATTTTACTTTCATCAATCCACAAAATGTTCCTCCATTTTTCTTTAGGCCAGTCAATATGTTCTTTGGCGAATTGCAACCTCTTCTGCACATGCCTTATTTTTAACAGAGGGGCTTTGCGTGGGATTCTTGAAAATAAATTTGCCCAAATGCACAACCTTCGGAGCGTGCCTATTATGAATGCTGGGTCTTGTTTGTTTTCTGAGAATCTACTGCGCCTACCGGTAACTTGTCTGGCATGTAACGATAAATAAATAAATAAATAAATAAATAAATAAATAGATAGATAGATAGATAGAGACGGAGAGAGAGAGAGAGAGAGAGAGAGAGAGAGAGAGAGAGAGAGAGAGAGAGAGAGAGAGAGAGAGAGAGAGAGAGAGAGAGATAGTCAAGTCAAGTCAAGTCAAGTCATTTTTATTTGTATAGCCCTAAATCACGAAGAGTCTCAAAGGGCTTCACAGATTGTTACACTATATTACACAAACTATTTTCAACCGACAAGAGGAGTAGGTTATTCGTATGCAATGGAGTAGAAGTGAGTTTTAAGTTTAGATTTAAACATTTCCACTGAGGTTGCAGATCGAATCTCAGGGGGAAGAGCATTCCACAGCACCGGTGCCCGGATGGAGAACGCTCTCGAACCAGCAGAAGACTTCTTTGCTCTCGGGATCATCAGAAGACCAGCACTCTCAGATCGTAGGCTTCGGACCGGGACATAGTGGCAGATCAGATCTGAAAGATAAGAGGGAGCAAGTCCATGTATGATTTTGTACAATACTAAGAGAACTTTGAAGTCACATCTTTGGCTAACTGGGAGCCAATGCAGGTTAGCCAAAATCGGTGTTATGTGATCGTACTTTTTTGTCCTGGTTAAGAGCCTCGCTGCGGCATTTTGTACTAGCTGAAGAGACTTGATTCTGGACTTCGGGAGACCGGAGAGTAGTGCATTGCAGTAATCGAGACGGGAGGTAACAAATGCATGAATTATTGTTTCCGCATCAGACTGAGACAGTATTGAACGGATTTTAGCAATGTTGCGAAGATGGAAGAAGGCAGTTCTAGTAATTTGCTTTACATGCATCTCAAAGGATAGATCAGGGTCAAATATGACACCTAAATTTTTAACTGAGTCACTCTGTGTGATGTGACATTTGTCAATGTTCACAGCAGTTTTTGAGAATAAGTCCCGGCATTTAGAAGGACCAATGACTAACATTTCAGTCTTTTCAGAGTTAAGACGCAAGAAATTGAGTGACATCCACTCTTTTATCTCAGTGAGACAGGCCTCCAAATTTCCACAGTTTAGTGTGGAAGATTCCTCCAACGGAAGATATAGTTGAGTGTCGTCTGCATAGCAATGGAAGCTGATATTGTACTTGCGAATAATATCACCTAATGGAAGCATGTAAATGTTGAAAAGTAGGGGGCCGAGCACTGAACCCTGCGGAACACCGCAGGTAACATTAAAGGGCTCAGATGTCGTTTCACCATATTTAACACAGTGTGTCCTATCTGAGAGGTAGGATTTGAACCACGAGAGGACAGCTCCTGAGAGACCAGTCCATTTTTCCAACCGTTCTAGTAGGATATTGTGGCGCACTGTGTCAAAAGCAGCACTAAGATCCAGCAGCAGCAAAAGTGATGAAGCGCCAGAATCCATTGACATTAGGAGATCATTTGTTACCTTGATCAGAGCTGTCTCAGTAGAGTGGTTAGCCCTGAATCCTGATTGCATGGATTCAAAAAGGTTATTCTCCGATATGAAAGCATTCAGCTGCTGTGCCACTACTCTTTCGAGTACTTTAGAGAGGAAAGGTAGGTTTGACACAGGTCTGTAATTACTTAATATTTCTGGATCAAGGTTGGGTCGTTTCAGTGTGGGTTTAATAACGGCGGACTTAAAAGCTGCTGGAACTACACCTGAGGAGAGTGATGTATTTATAATATTTAGAACTGAAGGCCCAAGGACGCTAAAAAGACTTTTAATAAGTGAACCTGGGAGCGGGTCGAACTGGCAAGTTGTCGGTTTGGCCGCATTCACCACTTGTTTGAGATCATCAAGTGACAGTTCACTAAAACCGGCCATTTTCCCAGGGCAGCCACCCTGTCGTGCATCTGTAAATTTCAGTCCTTTAATACGTGTGGTACTAACAATATCTTTTGCAATTTCTTCCTGTATGCATTGAATCTTCTTAGTGAAGAAGACCATTAAGTCCTGAGCAGAGTGTGTCGAACTGTCTGCGATAGGCTGTTGCCTTGTAAGCGATGCTACAGTGTCAAAAAGGGCTTTGGGGTTGTTCTTTTGAGACGCAATCACCTTCGAAAGGTAGGCCGATTTTGCAGAGGCAAGGGCCGCTTTATACTTTAACAAGCTGTCACACCAGGTTTGATGGAAAACCTCAAGCTTGGTAGCGCGCCATTTTCTCTCCCATTTCCTGCATTCTTTTTTAAGGGTTCTAGTTTCATCAGTAAACCAAGGTGTGCGTCTTTTAGGACGTGATTTTAGTTTTATGGGCGCTATTGAATCCAGCACACTAGTCAGGGTGGTATTGAACTCATTCATGAGTGAGTCAATCGAGCCATTGTATTTAGGAAAGGACGCAACTGCTCCAGGAAGGAGTTCAAAGAGCTCAGAAACTGTGCCAGTGCTTATATTGCGTCCGCTAAATCCCTCAGCTTTATTAACTCTACATTTAGTTAGCACCTCAAATGTCACTAAATAATGATCAGAGATAACAGTAGTACACGGTAGCACCATAATGTTTGAGGTTAAAACTCCTCGAGTCAGAATCAAGTCTAGCGTGTTCCCATTTTTATGGGTTGGCAAGTCAACCAGTTGAGTAAAACCAAATGCATCAATTAGAGAACTAAACGCAATAGTAAGTGAACTGTGTGGGGAGTTCATATGAATGTTAAAGTCTCCCATAATTATAATTTTGTCTGCATAGGTTACTAGTTCAGACAAAAGTTCAGCAAATTCGTCTAAGAAAGTTGTGTATGGCCCAGGTGCACGATAGATAGTTATTACATCAATTGACAATTGAGGGGACCGCATCACAAGAGCCTCAAACGTTTTGTAATTATTAGAGGTACGTGTATTAAATTTGAGCGATTTTTCAGAGATTAGCGCAACACCACCACCCCTTTTCAGCGTGCGTGCTATATGACTACTCTCGTGGTCTGGGGGAGAGGCATAATTTAGCGCTAAGTGCTCATCCGGGCGTAACCACGTTTCACAAAGACCCATACAGTTAAGTTTATAATCACGAATAATGTTATCAACAAGTAAAGCTTTTGGAGCAAGCGATCTAATATTTAACAGACCAAATTTCAGCTTTGCTGAATCATTTGACTTAGCTGAACTCTTTGTAGTCTTTGTCGAGATCTTCAAAAGCTCCCGGCGTTGTGGCCGTTCGTGAGCGCTGAGTTTAAAGCGTCGGTTGTCCGGCGAGGAATGAATGGTGGAATTAGTTACATCCTCGCATCCATCTTGCTGCTTGGACTTCACACGCTTCACACATCTACCTGCACGGCAACCACGTTTCTGTTTCCTTTCTTTACGGGGCCGCCGCCGTCGTTTATTAAGAGGAATAGCTGTCCGCAAGGATGCCGGGTCTCTTTGAAGTTCGCTCGGTATATCATAGGCGTTATAAAAAGTGCCCGAAAAGTCGAAATTTAGACGCCCACCCAACCGAATAAGTTCGTCCCTACTGTAAGTGTTTTTGGCCACACATGTGTCCAAAAGTGAAAGCAAAAAAGACAAGAGAAGGGCAATAAATAGAAGATTAGCTGGACAACGAGCCGCAAGCATGTATCCATGCGCCGCCATGTTGGATCGATAGATAGATAGATGGATAGATACATAGATACATTGAAAGACAAATGTAATGCTTTTAGTCATATTTTATGATGTACAGTAGATGAAAAGGCAGTGTTACTCAAGACTAACTATGCTCAACCGCCACTAGAGGGCGCTAACGTTGCTAAAAAAAACAACCATCCTGAATGTTTGATGTCTACTTCGAATCGACATTGCGTCCTTCTAGCCTTCTCCGACGTTATTTTTGTTGAACAGACACAATGTTATATTATGAGAATACGTATTTCAATTTAATGACTCATACAATCTATTGCTGGTTCATTTCAATAACTCATGGTATTCAAGATCAGTCAACGATGCCTTCTGAAGTGCCCGGATGAGTCACCCGACAAGCAATGCATTGTGGGATATGTTTCATTTTTATGTCTAATCCCCGCGCCATGTCTTCTAGGTAGGACACAAACATACACCGGTATACTAATGCGTCGTTTTAGCTTCCTAGCTGCTAAATTGGGCACAACGCTAAACCTTGTGCGCCTGTGTGTACACTAAATGCACGATTGTGAGAGGAGTGGTTTTACGTCGTACTCTTGCTGTTGTAATGCATCCTATCAGCATATCGATTCCATCTTTTCGTTTAGAAAACAACTACACGGAGAGGGGCTATACGGTGAGTTTTAATCTACTTTGTGTTGTGGATTTGATTCAGTAAAAGCTCTGTGATCTGCATTTTCTTTCTCCTATTTAACAACGTAACATCAATTTTATGTGGAAATCTGGAGCACTCCTGGCAAACGTTAATTTGCAGGAAAACTACATTTCCCAAAATGCACCATCATTTATTTAAATGCCAACAGTTTACTCCAAAATGGGTGACATTATCTTCTTTTTGGTGTTAAAAATATGTTTGTTGGGCTGAGTCTCTTGTTTTATAGACAAGTATTATGTGTTTTGTGTGTTATTAATGCAAGCATTTCTTATTATTACTAAAAATTTGAAAGGCAGCAGAATCTAATACTTGTTTTTATTGAACAAAACCCCATTTTTTAATTGTAAATTTATTCAGTAAAATACACAGGTGTTTTCACTTATGCACATTTTATATGTTCATTACGATCTAATAACCTCCTTTGCACATGTATCATGGAAGAGTGGGATTGACAAGAGGAAGTTAAACCGTCCTAGCCACACGCTTCCCCCTAAAAATGAATGGCACATCATCTTTCATTGCAGTCTGACTAAGGTCCTCTTTTTATTTTTATTTATTTTTGATTATGGTCATACTATTTCAGGTGTTTCGAATCGATGTTCTGGCAAGTGGAAGGCAACATGCTGTTGAGAAACGCTACAGTGAATTCCATTCCTTGCATAAAATGGTGAGATTCGAATCACACGTTTCCTATGCGAGTTGATGTCATCAAGCAGTGTAAAACATTGGTCTCATAGTATTTGGGTGGCACTCATGTCGTTTTTTTTTTTAACAGTAGGCTAATCGAAGATCCATAAAGGATGACAGAATCGGTTAGAAATATGATAAAGCTGACTGTGCATACCATGTTTGGATTTACACTCACAATCCACAATTTCTTTATCCGATCCTTTTTCATGGATGTTAAGATAAATTAACTTTCTAAATTTCCCAAAAGTGTAAATGTGAGAATGCGTGGTCTTTGTTTCTACTGCATGTACTCTGCAGTTGGCCATGCTGAGATGAACTGAGCCTGTTTTCCAGAGTCAGGAGGTGCAGAGGAAATATCAGCCGCAAAAAAATAACCTGTTCATCAGTTTGTTTGCAATCTCAGCCATAAGTACTTCCGCTTCCCATTTTTTTATTCTTAACTGGGCCTCATGACAGAATGCTTTGTGTTCTCTTAAGGTCATCTATTTGCATAATTTTTACCCCTTTGCTTAGTTAGAAACCTAATTGATTCATTAGGTGTTTACTTGTATGATAACTTTATATACTGAGCTTGTTACAAATGGGTGTTAACCGGCAAAGGAAGAGAAAAAAAATAAAATGAGCTGTTCAATTTGTACTGTATCACATTAAATGTGGTGGGATTTGCTGACTTTGTTTCTGTAATTTGTTTTGTTTTATTCTTTTACCAAAATCCAGTTGAAGAAGAGCATAAAACCACCGGAGATCCCATCCAAGCATGTGAGGAACTGGGTTCCCAAAGTGCTGGAGCAGAGAAGGCATGGGCTGGAGCTTTATCTGCAGGTATTTGCTCGCATTACAACTGCTTGTCTGGTATTTTGTCTTTGCAACTGTACTTGTGAAATGAATGAAACTCTGAAATAAGCTCTTCCGAGTGCCTGTTATGATAGTACTAACTTTCTGCACTGTGTCAAGATTAAAATTCTAAACCGGGTTCACAAGAATGATTACCAAGAGATTGCTTGAAAAATGCTACTTAACCAACTCAAAGTACATTATAAATTTATGGTGCTGTACAGGGTTGTGTGGCACTGAGTTCTAAAATTTTGGCGAGAGGTCGGGCCAGGAGGAAAAAGTATTTATTTTATTTTACGCATCTGCGGATACAGTGTTTTGATCGATACATGTCATGAAATTGGTTTTGAAACGGAAAGAATGGACACAAAATGATGCGGCCTTTTTTTAAGCACTATACAGACGCTGTCCTATTTACGAACGGGATAGGTTCGTAAGTTGAATTTGTTCGTAAGTTGCTTCAATGCTATATTTTGTATGTTTAAGGCTTGTACAAGTAACCTGTATTGTTTTGTACTAAAAATAAACTTTTCATAAAACAATATGCTCTGTAAAGATGAATAAATTTGATTTTAACTTACATTTGGAAGATGCACCTCAAGAGGTGGTAAAAAGTGGCCGAAAAAAAGCGATCCAACCATTTTCTCAACCGCATCAAGCTGCCTTATTCCATTTTCATTTCAAAAGGAACAGCTTCTTTACACTTTACACCAACCATATTAAATGGATGCATGAGATATTGAACACTAAAAATGTCAAAGTTCTTAACACGCTGGATACAGTATAATATGTTTACACACGAACTAGAAAGAGGAAGCCGGATTTCTTCTTCGGGGTGAATGCCAGGTGAGCTCTCACAGTGCCACACGCCGGAAGTGGCGGAAAGAATCACTACAGTACTGTCTTCTACTCGGAAAAAGCTGCACAATACAAAATCTAACTTACAGCAATGTCCAAGTATTTTTCGACATCCCGAAAAAAATGTTCGTCAGTAGGGGAGTGTCTGTATTTGGAAAAATGCTTTGATCTCAAAAAGCAAAATGGCAAGGAAGTGTTTTTTATTGCTCAACATTCTCTTTTTGTAGCAAAACCCTTTTTTTTTGTTTTCTAGTTAAATAATATGTATACAATTATAAATCCATTTGCGAAATACAGGAAAATATAGCCATGCTATTATATCACCATTGTTTGATAAAGTTTGATAATGACTTATTTGATTATTGAATACAATTTCCTCAGATACGCCTTGCCTCTGTGCATTGAGCCATCAAGAATTATTTATTTTACATCGTCCATGCAAGTGATTCGGATATTGTTACTAAAAATAGAATGTAGGTGTCTTGTGTGTGGAAAGATGTGTTCGGATGTGGTCAGCAATATCTTTGGCTGATAAATTATTGTTCAAATAATATACTAATACAGCTGAATGTGTTACCCAAGCCCTCATTTTAACACGCATGAGTTATTTGAAGACCTCCCAAAGCGTTTTACAATGTGCTTCACACTTACCCATTTACACACACATTCACACACCAATAGATAGATAGATAGATAGATAGATACTTTATTCATCCCCTAAGGGAAATTCACATTTCCAGCAGCATCCCTGAGCTGAGAACAGTACAATAATAAAGCCAAAAGAATACAATATACAAATACCCAGTGTGACGTGCAAATGCCCACTGTAGCGTGTTATATAGAGTAACTAAATAGTGCTACACAGAATACATATTGCAGTAAGATTCGGTAATATCCAATGTAGGTGGTGTGGTTTAATGTGGGCCTTTACTCTGCCGGGTGGAGTTAAAGAGCCTCATGGCATGAGGAAGAAAAGATCTCAATAGCGGCCATGAAGCCATGCAAGGCGCCTACCTGACTTGAAAAGCACTATATAAATGCAGACCATTTACCATTTAAGGTTTAAAAAAAAACTGCATTATACACAAATAGTTACGATAATTACCAATCCTTTAAAACGTCTTTGAAGTTATGTGCATAGCAGCCGCTGATAACGTCACGATCGTTTCATCACCTCTCCAATCTTGTCAGTGCAGTATCCATTTTTCTTTTCTTCATTTTTAATGAAAGGCTTGAATGTCAACTTGAAACAGATTGAAAATTAAAACTAAAAAGAGAAGCTTTGAAGGTACTTTTCTGTTTCATGCACGGATGCCTCACTGTAGTTCTGGTCACCAATCGTGCAGCTGGGAACTGATAGTGTGCTGTACAATTTTCAACTTGGTTTTAAGGAATTCCAGCAATAGGTAAAGAAAATATTTGTAGTACCGTATTTTCCGCACTATAAGGCGCACCTAAAAGCCTTTCTTTTTTTCAAAAGCTGACCGTGCGCCTTATAATACAGTGCGCCTTATATATGGATCAATATTAAGTCGCAAAGTCTTGCAACTAAGGCAAGCAGCCGCCGACTAGATTTTCCCCCGAAGGTGAAGTAGTCCGCGGTGTATGCTGGGATTTATATACCGGCGTTTCATTTCCTAACCAATGTGTCAATCATCATTTGAATCAGTCACTATTGGCTAAGTTATTCGGAGGTAAAGGGGGCGGATCCTTTTTAATCATTTACAGGCTCGCATAGGCTAAAGGGGCGAAACAAAGCCTGCAATTGGCCGAAAAAGATGAATGTGAATCACACGATGGGTTGCACTACGGCATAGAGAAAACATTTTTTACTATTCTGTATTTGTAAATATTTTACTCTCCTGGATTTACTACACTCAAAGGGCTGCACAGACTATTATTACACCACCGCCTGATCTAAAACCTACATGAGGGCAAGGAAAAACTCAAAATGAGGAAAGTTAAGAAACCTTGAGAAAGGACCGCACATGAGGTAATCCCCCTTCCAGGATGACCAGGCTCCAATGGTTAATGCAATAACAAATAATAAACAGATATTGTCAACACGAACTATAGGTCATTCATGAGCTATAGAATAGAATTGTGTTTTAAGCCTAGATTTAAACAGTTCCACTGAGGTTGCAGATCGAGGGCATATTTTAACATATTTTTACTATTTCCTTTAAAGTTTCAGAAGCCCATTGGTCCGTAGTCTCCCCAGTTTTGGTGTGCTTACACTGCTTAGTAAAATACAGTCACATAAAAATCAAAGGGACCATTGCAATTTTATAATCATTTGCCCCTTTGAAGAAAAAGTTTGGACACCAACGCTGAAGCAGTAAAAGTTGCAGACAGTCAAAGGAAAGTAAACAAAAGTAGTAGTTAAGTCATGGAAACTACTGTGTGATGTATTTTGTTTCTTTGTGGCAAGTAGTCTCTAAGCCAGCTCATTGGTTTAAAATGCAGAATCCACCAAAAGCATCTTTAGTTTACAACATTAAAAGGTGCAGTACCCAAAAATATGTGCCATGATTCTACACCCCTGATTTATTACGAGTAAGTCATTTTGTTGTGAAATTTGGCAGATGATCTTACTTTGACTGCTCTTATTTTACAGATTTTTATTCTTCCAAAAAATGAGCGATCAAAATAGATTTTGACCATCTAGGATTGCCACGCAGTGTAACAAAGCTGTGTGTTTTTTTTCTCCCGTTTTCTTCGTCTTGCCAGACTATAATTATGGAGAATGAGGTTCTTCCAAAAATATTCCTGGACTTCCTCAATATCCGCCATTTCCCTTCCTTGCCAAAGACTGAAAGCTGCGGGTGAGTTGAAACTCAATTCAGACTCTCCCCAAAATGCACCCTCTTTTTCTTTGTCTATGTGCATGAGATAATTGAGGACTGAAAGTGCTCTTTGCCTTCCCATTTATTTTTGCACTCCTTAAGGTCTTTCGATACAGACTCAACGGAATCGAGGTGAGTTTAATCTCATTGAGAATATTACAGCAGTTGATCACGCTAAGTCAATTTAAAAATATTTTATTTTCAGTAAACTCTCGCATCAGCCCATTTTGGTGTTTCTGAACGACCCATACCTGCTGCCGGATGCTCACGGTGAGTTCAGGGGAGATTTAAAAAAAAATGTATTTTTAAAACAAGCATCTATACTTAAATAATTTAAAGGGACAGTGTGTATTATTTGACAACTAGATGTTGTGTATTGTGTAGTGCACTGGAATACGATTACTAAGAAGCAGAAGAAAAAAATACAAACTATGAATATTCAAAGTGAACAAACCGCACAATTTTTTTAACCAGCCTTTTTCAAGGTTTTAGTTTTTGGGGAGTACCCGTAGTAGTAAAATGGCAGACAATCATGTCATCTTCCTCTAGGTGAGGCTCATGGTATGTAAAATAAAAGCAAATTTGTTTTTATAATTGTTCATGTATTTTTGCTTATTGTTTAAATCAATGTCGTGTTTTTTTTAATGGTTTCAAGTGTTTTTACCACGGGGCAGCACGAAATGATACACTGTCCCTTTAAAATCGATGTTTAAATTACACTTCAATATTCAAATTCGTAAGTTGAAAATTGCATATTCTGAAGGTTCACTCTTAAAAACATTTGGTTGATAAAAAATCATTTAGTTCAGCAGTGGAAATATTCAAAACTTGGTTTGATTTCTCAAAAATTGGGTAATTTTAACAATCGACACAAGAATAAAGAGTGGTTTCAGATGAAAACAAATTTGGGTAGTTTTGTTTTAAACTTTACTTTTTTTCCCAAAATCGGGGTAATATTGTACAAAATATTCCCCCAAATCTGGGTCATTTGGTTTGTTTGAAACAAGATTCAAAGTTTTATGTTAATAACAATCACCCTGATTTCTTTTTTTTCCTTAATTTTGATTGTTTTGTTTTTACTGAAACGTTGGTTAATGGTTAGGTTTGCCACCTTTCAAATCAAGTCACATTTGAGTGGCAATTTATAGCCTGAAATGTGCTTTACAAATAAATGTTATTTGATTTGATTCAATTGAATAGCCATTAATCATAGAAAGTACCAAAGAGCACCTGAAAGAATAGTATATGGACAGTATATTACCCAAAAAAGGTTGAGAACTGTCTTAAGTGATAGATGTTCCAGACCCATCAAATACGAAGAATCTTTTGGAGTCTACTTTGACAGCTTAGAGCAAATTATAAAATATATACAGACGATGCCTTACTTACGGACGATTGTTCGTAAGTTGAATTTGTTCGTCAGTTGCTTCAGTGCTATATTTTGTATGTTTAAGGTTTGTATAAATATGTTTAAGGCTTGTATAAGTAACCTGTGTTGTTTTGTACTAAAATGAATCATGTAATAAAATAATATGCTCTATAAAGTTTAACTTACTTTTGGAAGATGTGCTTCAAGAGTTAGGCGGCTTCCTCCTCCGTGGTAAAAAGTGGCCAAAAAAAAGTGTTCCGACCATTTGCTCAACCGCATCACTTTCTTATTCCACTTTCATTTCAAAAGAAATGGCTCGCCTCTTTACACCAACAATATTGCATGGATGCACGAGATATTAAATAATAAAAATGTCAAAGTTCTGGAGATACAGTATCGAATTTTTACACACGAACTAGGATGAGGAAGCCGGATTTCTTCTTTGGGGTGGATGCTGGGTGAGCTCTCGGCGCCACACGCCGGTAGTGGCGGAAAGAAGCACTACAGTACGGCCCTCTACTCGGAAAAAGGTGCACGCAATACAAAATCTAACTTACAGCAATGTCTGGATATTTATCGACACCCCGAAAAAAAAATTGTACCTACCGTTTTTCGCAAGTTGAATGTCCGTAAGTAGGGGAGCGTCTGTATTTTCGAAGAAAATTACAAAAATTGACAAAATAAAACAATGTTCATTTTTACTACACTAGATGGCGCTTTTGGTCTAAGTACAAATTCTAATTCAATACCTTT
The DNA here is from genome assembly GCF_059441175.1 of Urocampus carinirostris. Lineage (NCBI taxonomy): Eukaryota > Metazoa > Chordata > Actinopteri > Syngnathiformes > Syngnathidae > Urocampus > Urocampus carinirostris. Next base: position 19,267,822 of record NC_142364.1, on the reverse strand, counting down.
TGAGTGCATCTTTATACAAAGAGTGCCATCTAAGGAATCATTTTTACGAGTGCTTTATGAAACTTCAGTTACTACCAAGTATTTACATTTTAATCACTAAATCTGTTGATTCTCACAAATAATAAACAATATATTCATACCAAATGTGTACAATGTAATTATTATGATTGTTACTTTGTTTTCTACAGTTTTTTTAAGCGATAACATATTATCTAAGAACCACTTTCAACCTAAAAACGGCACTCTCAAATCTTACAAGGACTTCTTTTTCAAAATCTGAATATTTTCTTTATCCATTCTGAAATACCAGTTTCAATATTTGATGTTCTTGCACATGTGGATAATTTCAGGCGAAGGGGTTTGTTTTATTTATTGCTTTTTTCATCATTAAAAAGGTAAATGAAGCTAAAACCTGCACACCCGTTTTGTTTGTTTTTATCCTTCATTTTCATCATGTTGAGGTTTTTGAGTTTTTCCTTGCCCTTATGTGGGTTTTAGATCAAGGGATGTTGTAATAATAGTCTATAGTTTGCTATACTGTAGTCTGTGCATATCTTTGAGACTCTTCTTGTGATCAAGGGCTATACAAATAGACTTGACTGTACTTTTATGGTTTTCAGACGCATTTGCAAACGCTGTAATTGAAGGCGTGATCCATGGAGTCTTCTACGCTGATTTCCAACCCAGGTAGAGAACGAGAAAAAGCATTTTTTGTTCTTGGACTTTAATCTCAGCATAGTTTGTGAAGCGTTTGCATCAGATAAATGAAGTTAATCAAGACATTTTATTGACTCAAGTAGCAAAATAGTCCTTTGCCTTCTTGTTATCATGTTGTATACTGTGAAACTTGTATTAATAATCAGCAAATATTGAAGAGAGTAGTGAATCATGAGATTTGTTCACCAGTGATAAAAAAGGAGAAGCTATGTTATGAGGAGCCACAGAAGAAATGAGGCTTTGAAAGCCTTCTGGTTAAAGAAATATGTGGTGCAGGGTGGTGCTGCTTTGAAATACTAGCACCCCAGGTCACAGAGTTTGCTTTTAAGGGACATTTGGTTCATTTTACTGAACTTATTCTTGTTTAATTTTCTACATGCACTAATGAGATTATTTTTCCTCACACACAGTAGTCTTATTACTACTTAACCATTATTTCTTGAAGGCCAGTATGTGACACTAGAACCAGCAATGTCCTAAAAGGGATGCAAATAATGAAGTGAAAGTTTAAATTTTGTGCAATATTTAACGAAACACTTTGTGATGTGTGCATCTTTAAAAAACTACCGCAACGTGTTAATAGAACATCCTGAGCATTGTCTACGTTGTGAACTTGATTCTGTGAATTGATGTGTACGTTTCAACAGCAGGTTTGAAAGACCTCTCCTTTTTGATGTACTGAATCCTCTTTGAAATTTGTCTCTCACTCACATGTATAATTGCACTGTTTGCAATCTCATGTCCTGATGTGTCACACACTCATTAATGATTAAAGCCATAATGTTACTGACATCACAGGCTTCTTTTATTATAATGAAATTGAGTGTAAAGGTGTTGGCTCGACAAAATATTACAGTGTGGAGGTTTGCATACATGCTCACCCAATAGCAGGAATAAATTTGTGTACATATGTTGGCCTGGAGAAGGATGGGTGCCATCAGGTTGTACTTGTCCAAGACACACCACCTATGACTCTAGTGGTTAAGGGATCCTACCCAACCCAACCAACCATCACTGAAATAGTGATCCCGTTAAAAAATAAGCTAAAAAAAAACTACACTGGCAGTCTGAAGTTGATCAAAACTACACTGCTTGGTAACGAATAAAAAGAGAACGGTGCACTTTTGTGACTTTTGAGCAGCGCTCTCTCTAAGCTGCGCGCGTGCGCAATTGCGCACTGCTCACACATTCTCAGCGCAGAAGAAAATCTAGCCAGCGCACAAAAATGAGGGCTCAAAATTACTAATTAAGAAGCGTCTTAAGTCAAAGTTACAGTGCATGAAGGTAAAAATACACGGGTTCCCCCTGACGTTGTGTCCTAAATGCGGTATTTTGAAGTCGAGTCGAAGTAGAACGAAGTTGAGTAAAGTTTGTCGAGAACCGGCTTCTTCGGCTCGGCTCACTAAAAGGAACCGGCTCTTTCGGGTCCTAAACGGCTGTTAGGGTTGTTTTTGCTTTTTTAATCCCAACATGACCAAATATTATGTAAAATTATGCACAAAATGACTTAAAGGAAGGGGGAATAGAACAAAAAAGAAAAAAATACCAAAATGAAAAAGTGAAAAGCGGAGAAAAAAAAGAAACAAGGGGAAGAGGAAAAAAAGAAGGAACAATTTAGAAAAAAAACGGAAAAAAAGAAAAAGAAATGTAGAAAAAAAGTAAATTGAGAACCAAAAGAAAAAAGTAACAGCTCGGAAAAAATAAACTAAATGAGATTTTTTTTTAAGGAATTTTTTAAAAGTTGAAAAAAAACACAGAAAAAGGAAAAAATTTTGTGTTGCATTCAAACAATTTCCCATTATATCAAGTGAATCTAGTTGCCAACATTGTACTTCCACTAAAAATGTGATTAAATTCAGTTGTGTATTGTGCAACTGACTCAATAAGCCCCCAAAAATGTTAATATTATGCGACAAAATATATCAGGTAATAAAAAGAAATGGATATCTTGTGAAAGAATTGTAAGAACAAACGACATTTGTAGGCCGTACAACCTTTGCAATAGTACATGAGTCAATTCATTCAAAAGAGAAAAATAATTTTTGCATTGCTGGAAACTTAGCAAAATGTAACGTGATGTCAAGTTTTGGACATGTTTAAAAATGACTTAGTTGCCACACTTGGGATTGCTGTTGTTCACTTTTGTTTCAAGCGTTGCTCACCGACTTTGTGTTAACGCTCAAACCCGTGGAAAATAAGAGGGAACATTGCTTTTGAGTCTCTGTAGTTTGTATGCTTTTTTTGCACTATTTAGCCAACGTTTTCAGGTGCACTACACGATAGTGACATCTAGTGGGCAAATTATACAGTGTCTCTTTAAAAAAAAGGTTAAACAACACAAACATATGGGTCATGTACCAAAAAAACTGTCCTTTTAATACAAAAGTCAATTCCATTGAAGTTGGGAAAAAGTTTAAAATGTCAGTAAAATTAGAATAGAATGACTTGCAAACCTTTTCTAACCCATATTTAAATGAATACACCACAAAGACAAGATTATCCATGTTCAAACTCATAAACTTTATTTCCATAAGCAAATAATGATAAACTTAGAATTTTATAATTGCAACAAGTGCCAAAGTAGTTGGGAAAGGGGCTTCTTCACCATTGTGTTACATCACCTTTCCTTTTAATAACACTCAATAAACGTTTAGGAAGTGAGGAGACTAGTTGTTGAATCGTTGATAGTGGAATCCTTTCCCATTCTTGCTTTATGTACAGCTTCAGCTGTTCAACAGTCCGGGGTCTCCTTTGTCTTATTCTGCGCTTTATAATGCGCCACACATTTTCAATGGGAGACAGGTCAGGACTGCAGGCAGGCCAGTCAAGCACCCGCACCCTCTTACTACGAAGCCACGCTGTCGTGAGACGTGCAGTGTGTGGCTTGGCATTATCCTGCTGGAAGAAGCAAGGGCGCCCATGGTAAAGATTCTGTTTGGATGGCAACATACTTTGTTCCAAAACCTGAATGTACTTTTCTGCATTAATGGTGCCTTCACAGATGTGCAGGTTACCCATTCCTTGGCCACTCATGCACCCCCATACCATCACAGATGCTGGCTTTTGCACTTTGCGTGCATAACAGTCTGGGTGGTTCTGTTCTTCTTTGGACCGGAGGACACGACGTCCACAATTTCCAAACACAATTTGGAAAACTGACTCATCAGACCACAGAACACTTTTCCACTTTGTATCAGTCCATTTTAGATGGGCTCGGGCCCAGAGAACCCTGCGGCGTTTCTGGATGTTGTTGATGAATGGCTTACGCTTTGCAACATAAAGTTTTAACCCACACTTACGGATATAGCGTCGAACTGTATTGACTGACAGTGGTTTTCCAAAGTGTTCCTGAGCCCATGTGGTGATGTCCTTTACACATTGATGTCGGTTCTTAATGCAGTACCGCTTGAGGGCTCGGAGGTCACGGGCATTCAATAATGGTTTACGGCCATGCCGTTTACGCACAGTGATTTCTCCAGATTCCCTGAACCTTTTCACAATATTATGGACTGTAGATGATGATATCCCTAAATTCCTTGCAATTGTACTTTGAGGAATGTTGTTTTTAAACTGTTCAACAATTTGCTCACGCAGTTGTTCACAAAGAGGTGAACCTCGCCCCATCCTTGCATGTGAATGACTTAGCTTGTTCGGGTCTCCCTTTTTTATACCCAGTAACAACTCTCACCTGTTGCTAATTCATCTGTTCACCTGCAAATAGTTGGTTGATTTCCATTCATCCACTTTCTGAGTAGTTATTGACACCTGTCCCAACTATTTTGGCACGTGTTGCTGTCATCAAATTACAGAGTTGATGATTTTCTCCCAAAACAATAAAGTTTATGAGTGAAGACAATAAATATGTTGTCTTTGCTGTGCATTCATTTAAATATGGGTTGAAAAGAATTTGCAATTTACTTGGATCAATTTTTATTTGCAATTAACACACTTTCCCAACTTCATTGGAATTGAGTTTTGTACAAAATAATCTATGAGGTTTTTATGGTGCACATATGCAAAATTGATCAGCATTGTGTACAGACTACAGGCACTGCTTTGGATGTAAAATCGTTAAAAAGGACAGTTTGTTATATTTTGCACCTCCTTTTGGTTAATTTTTAAAAATTCATAAAAAAATTCATTGATTTTTTTTTTTAATTGCACGAAAAAAATGAACTATCGGTAGAGAAATTAGAATTTATCTTGCATACAGGAATCTCATCTAGAGAGACCTGACATAATCGTCCGCCATCTTGCAGCTACGGATACCCAAACATCCTTAGCACTTTTTTGGCTAAACGACACAGAACAGCAACATTCGGTGAGCAAATTATACTCACTTACAAAACAGTTTATTTGTTAAAGATCAAGTCTAATACTTGACCACTAGATGGCACTGAATAGTAATGAGAACAAAGTCGAGTGTTGCATAGCGTAGCGGCAAAATGTCAAACATGGATGCGACTTCTAGGTAGAGATTCTAGAAGTAAAATAAATACCAAATTTCTTAACCTATGATTATTTCTGCTTAATAAATAACATTGGAATGTTAGTTCATGTAGTTTTACCTAGTATTCAAATAATTGTCTTTTGTACCATTAGGAGGCACTAAATATTACACACTATCCCTTTAAAACAACCCAAAAATACGAGTGATGATATCAAATGTTTAAAAAAGGAATGTACATTTACCACCCAAATTGGATTGTTTTTGACCCAAGTGCTTTTATGGAGCACAAAAGCAAAATTGATTGGCTTTGTTAACAGACGTACTAATGTAAAGACATTTTTCCAATTGTGGAACAAATCTCAAATGACAATAAAAAATTAAACATTGTATAAAAGCGTCACTCTTGACTCTGTGCTTGTCCCGTAGTAACAGTCTGGTAGTACCAACACAAAAGGCAGCAGTCACATCTTTAAAGTTCTTCATGCCCGACTTCATTTTTCAGTTGCTTGTCCTGGTCGCTTTCCGCCTCTGGTCCTCTTTTATTGGCGAAAGCCACTTCCCGCGTCAGCTGCTCCAGAGGAGGCAAACCCACAGCCAGGTTTCTCACGGCGATGGCGGTCATCAAGAATCTGAAAGAAAGCTGCTTCAATGCACACGCGGGAAAATATTTAAATGTTTTAACTCACCCTCGCCGAATGGCGTAGTATTTCTTTACGGAAAAGCGCTCGAGTCGTTCCATCACACCAGCCTCCCTGCGTTTCTTCACTTCTTTAATGCGCCGCTGCCTCTTGAGGAAGAGCTTCACGACGGGGTCGGTTGCGTTGACTTCAGCGCCGTCTTCGTCGTCTGTTGACAGGAGAGGCTGCAATTCGGGCGGGAGGGGTTCCGTTTCTGTTCGGATGAGACGCAAAATAACTACAGTGGCCCCTTTATATACGAGCTGCTGTATTATCCGGACTATAAGGCGCATCTGAAAACCCCAAATTGGCTAGAAATTTGGAAGTGGGCCTTATAAACTAGAAAAAGTCTATAAACTTCGCTCTGCATGATTACAATTACATAATTCTGCATTCGGTAACTGTTCTGCCTTTTTGAAACAGTGGTCTTTGAGTTCCCTCTTATGCGTAAACCCCCTGTGTAATATCTAACCACAAGTTGGCACTTTGTCAAATGTGAATGAAAACCAGTGTCACAGAGCGCAGCATAGCAGCAAGATGCCAGACAACATGGCAGCATCCTTAGGTAGGGATTCCACTATGTAAAATAAATGCATTTCTCGACCAACGATTTTTAATAAAATTAACATTGGTATAAAAGTTCATTTGTTTTTTTGCCTAATATTCAATTTTTTTTTTTAATAAACTAAAGTTTTTTATACCACTAAGGGAAACTAAATATTACATAAGTATAAATACTGCAATTAGGAAACACAAGAGAAGGGAACAACTTTAAACGCTCACTGCGAATCTCCTTTAGTAGTTACTTTCAAAAATATTAGTCCGTAATTCTGAAACATATAGTGTAACATATAGCTAACTGTGGTCATTGTGCTTGCTGTTTATGCTAACGTTAGCATAGCGCTAAATCTCCTGCCCGCTGCTATCAATAATAATAATAATAATAATTTCCTTTGTATTGTCATTCTTTGTGACAATGTACACAGAACGAAATGTCGATACACCTGACCCGTTGTAGCGAGTCGATGCAGCCGCAGCCAACAGAGGGCGATAAACAGCAGCTTGCACATCCCAACGGAGCTTTTATCGTCGCCGGCGACTTTAATCGGGCATGTTTATGGACTGTACTCCCCAAATCCATTCAATACGTGGACTGAGCAATTTAGGAAAATACACTGGACTGTGTGCACTGTAAGATCAAACATCCAGTTCGATCCACCATTTCTGTTTGTCCCTCACCCCCCTCATCACTCCCCACCAGAGGAAGCAGAGCCTATTTACAACAAAGACAGTTAAAACATGTTCTTTGTTCCTTTATCTCTTTGTTTCATTATCCTCACCGTAAAATGTGGAACTGGAGTCATCCAATTTCGTTGTTATAATATATCCCATGTTGTAGCAATGACAATAAAGGCATATTCTATTCTATTACCTGAATGAAGGAATTAAGATTTTTGTTAATGGTAACGTTTTATACAAAAAGGCGTACTCCTGTCTGAATTATTGTTGGCATGGCTTGTATACTTAGTGTCTGAAAACTTAGCAAACTAAATGGTCTTTTAGTAATTTTTTAGTTTGACGGCAAACTTGTAAGGGTGGAGGCCATTGTCCAGATAAACAGAACCCCAAAACCTTTGAATTTCTTTTTCATTTAATCAAGAGAAAATAATTAAAACCAGCATAATGCTGTGTGAGATTTTATCACTATTTGATTTGATTATTTTTCTGATAGTTAAACAGCTTCGTCAAACAAGATAAGTTATTTAATATATTTCCCTGTGATATCCCATGACCAGAAAATTTGTATATAAAAATGGAAAAAAAAAACAACGTAATCTGCTGCCACCTACTGATATGGATGAATGTTGCTCGACTGATAAATGGAAGAAGACAAAGATAGAAGAAGGCATACTTTTTTGCAAAGATAAGATTGGCAAATTTCCTGCAGCATCCTAGACAAGGTCTCAGCGCACACCGGTAAAAAAACAAACATTGTAAAGAGTGAAACTGGTCGTCATCCATGCGTAGTCCACCTCTTAGAGGTGGAGGAGTCAAATTTGTGGTTGTGTCTGAAGTCAAAGCTCCCAATTTAAGCGTGAATGTGTGACCAAAATAGCCATCAATTTTTAAGGGATTTAAACAGCATTGATCAAAAACGGATGGCTGGATGCTAGCCGCTAGTAGCTTTCAATGTCACCTGTCCCGTTACGAATGCGCTCCTGAAGGTCCAGCAACTTGGTGAAGTTCTGCTGAAGAGCTGCCTCAGTAGTGTTGACGTAGATATACATGTAGCAAGATGGTCCCTCAGACACCGTGTGTACTCTGTGGTAAGCCCCAGGAGGAACCTGTCCAACACAACAAATTGTGGGTAATATTTGAACGTTTAAGGCTTGCACCCAAATGTCCTGTTCTTACCTGTATTTTCTCTCCAGCTTGCAGGGAATAATTCTTTTTCTCCTCTAAAATCTCCACATTGAGACTACCTTGCAACAAGTGGATGCTGGTGTTGCCCAGATCTTCACTTACAAAGTTTTCCAAGTGAAGACCTATAAGATTAACAGTTTTCGGTAAATAAACACACAGAGTGGTCATGTGTGTGGCAGCAGTTTGAACCTGGGAAGTCGGCGATGAAGACTATCTCCGTCTGGTTGTCCAAACTGCTCTCAATCTCTTGGAACTTGGTTCTCCAAGGCGAAAGGTCCACCAGCAGGGGCATAAGCCACCCGTTAGGTCGGAAAGGCGACCATTCGGCCCTGACGATGTCCACGCGAGGGTCGAAGATCCTTGAAGCAGATCCCATTGACTATTAAATATAAGGTTTCCTACAGTGCTTTATAAGCCTAGAAGTTCTATTTTTTGATGACCCGCCCCCGAATACACCACAGCCCCTCCCATTTTCAAAGAATTCCCTGCAATAAACAATTAGAGAAGGAAATAAAACAATCCTTTTAACTTTAGATTATCCATCTATCCATTATCTGCACCGCTTTGGGCAGTGGACTCCCCAAATTAGTTGCCAGCCAGTTGCAGGGCACACAGAGATAGACAACTCACTCGCTCATTCATAGGGACAATTAAGACCGGCCAATTAACCTGACATTCATGTTTTTGGAATGTGGGAGGAAACCGACGCAGGCACGGGGAGAACATGCAAACTCCACACGGGGAGGCTGTTGTAGCTGGACTTGAACCCTGAACTTCTGCACCGTGGGGCTGTGCGCCAACCACCCAGCCGCCATGAAGCAACTTTACATTAACTTTCCAATCCATTAAGCTAATCAATGCAGCAGATAAACCCCCTAAACTATTTAAAGGTACACTGTTATATTTGAGTAATAAATGTCGCTCTATTGTGTAGAGCAACGGAAAACGAGGACTAAAAAGATCAAGGAAGAATATACAAACTCTGAAATTCAAAATGACCAAACAGCACCATTTTTCTTGTTTTTTTGCCTATCCGTTTACAAGGTTTGCGTTTTTATTTAGGATACCTGTAGCAGCAAGAGGGCCAACAATTATGCCAGATGAGACTCAGGTTATGCCAAATGAATGCGAATTTCTCGACAGTTTTTTTTTTTTTAAATGCACGTTTATATGAATTTCTTTTTTTTTGTTTATTGTTAAAATCAAAATTGTTTTGTCCTCAATTAAGTTGTTTTTTATCACTAGGAGGTGCTAAATGATACACACTTTCCTCTAAAGAATTGTACAGGGATAGAAATTGAATAGAAATGTAATTAGTTGTAAGAAGAGGCAGCCCAATTATATCAGAGGTGAGATAGTTAAAGTTATATCTATAATAGTAATAATGTCAATAGTTTATTGTGAAATAGCTTAGAACAGGTGTGGGCAAACTACGGCTTGTGGTCACAGGCTTTTACACCAATCCCGCCAAAATAAAATGTCAAATATATAATGTGTCTAAAAATGATATTTATAAAATTTAAAGAAAATAAAATAACATTTCCGAGCTTGCTGTATTGCATTTTGAGTTTTCAATGCATATCATATTTAATGCTTAAAAAGAGGACATCAATTATTTGCCTCAACTCTGAGACTTTCAAAACTAATTCCAGTAAATTATTCATAGACAAGAAATTACATTTAACATGTAAATGTCTAAATGTCTGTTGCAGATCATTGCTGCTATTCTAAAAAGACTTCTGCATTTTTATCACTATTTTGACTGATTGAAATGTGCAAAAAAATGCCTCAAATATTTGTTACAGTATCTGATTCGAGACTGTATCGGTAAACACAAAAATACAATGAAAAATTGTTTTCTTCCCGGCCCTCCTGACAATTTTTTTAACCAAATGCGGCCTGCGGACGCAAAAAGTTTGCCCACCCTCGACTTAGAATCACAGGATACAGTATATGCCCTTTAAAATGACTTTTTCACAATTAACCAATCGTTTATAAAAAATAAATGCATTCACATTAGAGTTGAGCAAAAAAATGATTTCTTGAAAAAGGTTAAATTCCTCAATTTCTGAGGTTAACTTTTTAAAATTTTGATTCAAAATTAAGATGACGAGTTTGGAATCCTCAAACATTTTTGTTCAGAAACTGAAATTTGAGGATTTGGATTTTTTAAGGTTCTACCTTTGCTGGAAGCGTTCATTGATGGACACCCAAATATCAAAGTAGATCTGGGGCTCTGAAATGTTGTAGCGAGGCAAGAGCTCACTCAGGCATGTAGCGTACTGCTTTAGCATGTCGCCGTGGTCCTTCCAGCGTCTGCTTTGTGTGAACACCTAACACACAAAAAACCTCAACAAAATAGGTTCAAAACACCAGTCTCGTCTAAGTAATCAAAACTCACCCCTGGGTTAAGGTATCCCACGTTACCCGTCACTCCATCCTTGTATGTGATCTTGACATGCTGGTGGCTACGGGAGTGAACCATCATGTCCCATGAGTATCCGTACAAGCCATTGGTCCAATTGTTGTAACCCTGGAAGGCAAAAGCAAACCATCACGACATCAGCAGGAGTGCGACCTTGCTTACCTCTGAGCAACGATAAGCAGTGTTTCCTCTACATAGGACGGATCTGGCAGGCCAATAGGGTTTAATTGGTCCCGTCAGAGTCTGTATTAAACTAAGAAATATAACAGTATTTTTTAAATTTATATAAACGAGAAGTTAGCCAAACTAGTCAAGTCATGTTTATTTGGATAACCCTTAATCACAAATAGTCTCAAAGGGCTGCACAGTTCAAAGACTATTGCAAACTACAGACTTTTATTACACCATTCCCTGATCTAAACCTGAGGGCAAGGAAAAACTCAAAAACCTCAACATGACGAAAATGAAGAAACCTTGAGAAGGAAGCGCGCATGAGCTAATCCCCCTTCCAGGATGACAAGGCTGCAACAGATGTTTCAATAATAATACACAGATTTTCTCTCTATAGCCATATTTTTCAAATCTGAAATATTTTTTAACTGCAACCCACTTTGATTTGACCTGCTGATTTGATCAAATCAATTCAAAATCAATTCTATTTGTAAAGCAGTTTTCAGGAAATAAAGTGTTCCCAGCATGCCTGGGTAAGTGTGAAACACATTGTAAAGCGCTTTGGGAGGTCTTCATTGACTTGAAAAGTGCCATTTAAATGCAGACCATTTACCACATTGTCAACATGAACTATAGGTCATTCATAAGCTAGAAAATAGAAGTGTGTTTCAAGCCTAGATTTAAACAGTTCCATTGAGGTTGCAGAACTAATCTCAGGGGACAGAGCATTCCATAACACTGGGGCCCGAATGGAGGACACTCTTGAACCTGCGGTTCTCTCCTTGGCTCTTGGGATCACTAGTAGACCAGAATTTTAGAGCAAAGGCTCTGAACCGGAAGAACATCTGAGGACACTAAGATTGCAGGCGGGACCGCACATGAGGTAATCCCACTTCCAGGATGACCTGGCTGCAATGGATGTTGCAATAACAAATAATACACAGATATTGTCAACATAAAATCTAGATTATTTGTATGCTATAGGAGTGTGTTTTAAGCTTAGATTTAAACATGTCCACTGAGGTTGCAGATCGAATCTTACATTTTTCATTATATAAGTGATCGCAAACGCCAATGTGTGTATTTGTGCTACGTAGATCTGTCAGTGAGAAGGAATCTTGGTCAGGTCACGTCCTAACCTCGTGGTAAAGCGCGCACTCGCACTGTCTGTCGCGGCGTTTGTCCTACCCCGCTATTAGACTGCTTGGTAAAATGTGACATTGATGAGTGTCGCATTTTCCCCAAGTTGAATATTTTTACAACCACCAGAAAAAAAGGTTTAGTGCGGGGCATACCGCGCTGAAAGTCTGCCCCATGCCCCCTCAAACTGCAAACGTTGTCAAGAGAGTATAAAAAGGCTGCTGTTGCATCACTTAAAATAATTTGCCCAGAACAGGAAAACGCTTTGGTGGACACGACCCTAATTGTAGCTCACAAGTTACACGTTACAATAACCTCCTGTAAACCCTCGAAGAAGAACAGACATCCCTTCATAGCAGCAATCATAAAAGCAGCGGAACTTGATATTTAATACTGCAATTTGCCAAATCACCAATAGGAGTATAACCAGTGTCTGAAATGACGTTTGCCCAAATGCCCGGGGCGTGCATCTTTTACGTCGGACGTACAACTTACAAAATATCTCCGCCCGGGTGGCCGACAACTTTTTCAAGGGAAAAAAAAAAACAAAAAACGTTCGGTTTGGAAATTTCGGTTTGTTTGGCAATTTGCATGCTCGGCAGCCAATCAGAAGCCTGCATCAAATAACTTTGTGCTTCCGGACTTTCCCGAGCGTTACAAGGTCGTGCATTTGCATATCATTTTACAAAGTAGACGCACAGAGAACACAAGAAAAATGGATAAGTGGTGAGGAATCAAGCCAAAACCTCAGCCCCAGAAGAAAGATTCAAAGGAAGCTAACAAAATTTATGATGCTACACAACGTAAACGTACATTAAAAGCATCATGGAAAGAGCAGTTCACGTGGCTTGTAGCAGACGACGCAACGCAAACATTGCATGAATGAAGATGAGTAAATACAGGTTCATACTGATGGCAGATGGAAAACAGCGACGCCATATCTATGCAATGAATGTTATAAGTAGATTTATAATAAACTTAATTTTAAAGTGTTCTGTTATATATTCTGATTATCAATCCTTAATACTTTGCAACAATGTTTGTTGTTTTTTTTGCGATTAGTCGTCTTATTGTGTTTCAAGTTGTGAAAAATGGGGCATGCCCTGGTGTCCGGTAACTTTTTGTTATGAGTTTCAGACACTGGTATAAAATTTAAAAACATTTAAATCTCATATTAGTGATTTGTTCTGTTAAATAGTACAGCATCAACACTAGTTATCTCATCTCATCTCATCAGCTGTACCGCTTATCCTTATTAGGGTTGCGGGGGGGCTGGAGCCCATCCCAACCATCTCCAGGCAGTGGGCAGGGGACACCCTGAACTGGTTGCCAGCCAATCGCAGGGCACACGGAGACAGACAACTCACTCGCTCAGTCACACCTAGGGACAATTTAGACTGGCCAATTCACCTGAAATGCATGTCTTTGGAATGTGGGAGGAAAACCGGAGTGCCCGGAGGAAACCCACGCAAGCACGGGGAGAACATACAAACTCCGCACAGTAAGGCCGGTAGCTGGATTTGAACCCACGCAGGAGGTTCCCACGACCTCAGAACTGTGCCGCACACACGCTAACCACTGCGCCGCCATGCTGCCCAACACTAGTTATTTTTAGTTTAATTAGATGACAAGCAGTTTTTTTTCTCATTAAACTCCTGTCTTGTTTCCCATCCTTTGTGGATGTGACTTGCTGTGTCTTTGCTTTTTATAACTAGTGTATTTATGATTCAATACTTTACTAGGGCATACATTCATTATAGATCTAGCTTCTTGATTTTGCTCTAAAAATGCACCAGGGTTTGAATTTAAAATGTGCAAAACTTCCTCGACCCCACTAGACTGTCCACTCGCTCGGGTCTCACAAAATTCTATTGGAAACACTGATAAGGCTTTGTTGACAGTCAACCGAAGCTTCAGAAGCCTGTTGCAACAAACGATTACATTCTGTCTATGTAAATACAAGCTTGTACCTTAGTTATGAAGTGGGAGTAGGGCAGGAAGAACTGCTCCAGTATGTAGGCCAGAGTAAAAACGGCCGCCAGCTTGTGTTTGAACCGTAGTTTGGGAGATTTAGGGGCGGCTGGGGTCTGTTGCCGTCCACCACCAGGGCTTGCGGGATAAACACAGGAGGAGCTGGTTTGGGGTTTCACCGTCGTGAGTGGGAGGATGCCCCCCAGGAACACCGGGAAGCGCCCGAAGAACCTCCTCGGCCAGTCGGCATGACAGAAGAGTGGGGATGTCGCCAGCATTGCATATGGGAACATGCCTGTGGAAGGGGAATGTGAATAAATGACTGCATTGGGAACAATGATATACCGATATCTGCTGGTGTGTAGACAAAGCCCTCCCTTAAAGGGACATTGTGTAATATTTCACCACTACGTGTCGCTGTATCGTGTATGTAACTGAAAACAAGTGCTACAAGGCACAAGGAAGAATTCAAACTACACAGACTCAAAGTGACCTAACCGCAAGATGGCGGACAATGTCAGCTCCCTCTCAGTATCCCTCATGTTATGTAAAACACAAACTTCTCAACCGTGAAGTATTTAAAAAAAAAAACTTTATAGGTAATTGAGCGAGTAAATGGTTGTGTCTCTGTGTGCCCCGCGACTGACTGGCAACCAGTTGAGGGTGTCCCCCACCCAATGCCCGAAGATATGGGCTCCAGCACCCCCGCGACCCTCCTGAGGATAAGCGGTGCAGATAATGGATGGATGATGGATCATGTACATTTGCTTATTATTCATATGAAACTGTTTCACTTTTAATAAATAATGTTTTTATTACTGCTAAGACGCTCTAAATAATACACAATGTCCCTTTAAATAGCAAAAAAAAAGGAGTAATTGATGCCTTAAATGTTTTTGAATTCATGATGACACTTAAAAAGGTGGTACCTGCAACTTCAAAATACTCTACAGTACTTGTTGACCCCCTCTCCTGGCCAAAATAATCATTGCAGCCTCTGTCCAACTCCTTTTGTTGCGCGTGCAAGTACGTGAAGTGCATAAAAAAACTCTTCATTTTTCATCTTTTTGGGGGGTTGGCATTTTGGCTGTGTGAGAAACAGTCATTTTCTTACTTTTACCATTTTCATCCTAGAATGAAAGAAAACTGCGACCATGCACAAGACATCACTCTCCTCCCTTCCCATCCCCCCCACCTCCTTTCCTCCAGCGTATTGCTCTCCGTGGCCAGAACACAGACTGTATAATTAAAATATGAGCAGAATAGGAGAAGTGGGAAAAAATATATAAAGGCTCTTTAAACTCACTTGAGCCTTGTTAACGAATATTTAATCGATAAAAAATGTAATTTTAAACTTTTAAAAGACATCTTAAAGTACGCACCCCACCTTTACCCCGGTTCAAATTAAAATTGTTCCAATAGGTTTACTGTTAAAAACAACAAGGTCAAAATTTGAACAATTCCAAGTGTCATCTGAGAATATATAAAAAAAACTTAAAAGTTGTCTCAAAATATGGTTAATTATAAAGGTTTTACACCACTAAATAAAACATTAAAATGTAAATTTTGTGTAGATTTATACAGCAAAAAAAGTCATTTTAAAATTGAAAAATGATCGAATAATAAATTGTTCTCATCAAATTTTGTACTGATTTTTATAGTATTTTGTTGTATTATTATTTTCTTTTATAAGTTTGTAAACGTAAAAATTTATAATGTACTTTTTAAAAATGTTTTTCTTTACTGTTTATTACTTTTAACTGGACTTTTGGTGGTGAAATACTACAAGACAATAAACATTGTGTAATAAATGTGTAATGCTTAAAAATTATCAGACTTACAAGACAATTTTATTTGGAAAGATTTTTTTTCCCTACATTTTTCTACTTTTTGCAATATATCGGTTGGACTTTAAAAAAAAATGTTTATCATCTAATGATTTTTTTACAGAACTATTTGAACTTTGATCTGCAAGCACTCTAAAAGCCCACTTCAAAAATAAAGATGTTCAAAAAAATTTCCCTGTTGAATAATTTTGCTCCTTTTAAGCAGTATTAATTCATTTTACCATCCGTTTCAATGTATCTTCTCATTTTACTGTATTCTTTACCTGAGGTATATCTTTAAACACTTTAAAAGGAACTGTGTGTATTATTTTGTACATCCATCCATCCATCCATTATCTACACTGCTTATCCTCAGTAGGGTCGCGGTGGTGCTGGAGCCCATCCCAGCAATCATCGGGCAGTGGGCAGGGGACACCCAGAACTGGTTGCCAGCCAGTCACAGGGCACACAGAGACAGACCACTCACTCGCTCATTCACACCTTGGGACAACTTGGACCGGCCTATAACCTGACATGCATGTTTTATGAATGTGGGAGGAAACCCAGGCAAGCACGGGGAGAACATGCAAACTCGATCTCATGAGCTCAGAACTCTGCTGCACACACGCTAACCACTGCGCCGCCATGCTACCCATAACATCACTGATGTACCAAATGTATTTGGTTCATCCTAATGGAAAAAAACCCTTAAAATTCCTTAAAAACCTGCTTTCAAGTAAGCAAAGATACATGAACTAACATATAAACGTGAATATTTCGAGAAATTTCTATTCATCTTAAGCAACGAACCTCACTTTGAAGAAGCTGACATGATTGTCGGCCATCTTGCTTCTACGAATAACCAAAGACCTCTATAAAGGCTGTGTAAAAATTGTGAAAAATATTGCGGTTTGGTCACTTTGAGAGTCTGTCTTTCGTATTCTCCATTAGTTCTCGGTTTCTGTCGCATGATACAATACACTGTCCCTTTAAAGAAACAACTCAAACTAAATTACTCTCCACCGGACGAACTCACCGATACTGAAGAGCTGAGAGTTCATGCAGTGGAAGTAGCTGACGAAGACCATGGCGTAAGGCCGAGTAACATCGAAAAAGAGCAGGAAGCCGGCACTCAAATCCAACATGAGCCCGCCACCGTGTACCACCAGCAGACTCACCAACTCCACGGGAAGGATGGTCCTAAATCAAAATCAACGCAATGAGTTGGCATGAGATGAAAATTCAAAGTTGTGATGCAAATGCTACTGACTTGAATGGATCAAACAGCCAATGGTGCGCCAGGTAGGACATGGAGTATCCCTCCACCCAATCGGCATCCAGCTTTTTCACGCCGGCGAGGAAGTAAACGATGAAGATCTAATCGAAAACAAAACTGTCAGATGAGTGTAAATTACATCTGCCGACATGGATCCTCAAACCTGCGTCCTCAACAATGTGTAGTTCCAGAGTGGGACGTGAGCATTTCTGATTGAAGGTCTTCTCAAGCCATCCAGTGACCTTTAACGTAGCAAAAATGAACATTGGAATCCTCCCATCAGCATTCTATGCAAACCGACCACTCACCAATATCTGTTGCCGTCCATGAGTGTGAGTTGGAAACCGAGGAGGCCGTAGAGGTAAGAATGATTATTCCAGGCGGTTTTGTCCAGGAAAAAGATGTACCAATATGTGGATATGAACATGAGGCAGGACAGACGGTACAAAAAGCCCAGCATGATGCCCAAAGCGCCTAAAAAATGATTTGGGGAAAAAAATGGGTTTGCCTTTGTATGATTTTATCCCCAAAAGTACCCTAACGAAGCCAAAGATTATATCCAGGTGTCTTTTGTTACAGCTTAGGTAGCCAATTTTCCCTATTACAGGTTTCTCAAAAGAAGTCCTTCAGACATGGCGACTGGCTGTCTCACCACAGTAAAATGTGCCTCTCCTCCCTATCTATACTAATCTTTATCTTCAAAGGTCAGTTGGCCAGCTAGCCAATACTTTACCTTTTGTTTCCCATTTATTATGATAGTTGTGACACCTAACGACCAGCATTATATCGTTTCATGGTATTATATGATTTTGTTTAAGCCAATCAGATCCGTTTTGTGTATTCATGTGATCTTGTTTAAGCCAGTCAGATGTGTTGTTTTACACGTGTGTTTTTAATAATTGGGCAAGTAGTTATCGGATGTGTGTGATTCCTCTCTGAGACGATCTTGGAAGCAGATCTAGGGGAAAGCTCAGGTGGGATGCGCCTCTGATGAAAGGGCTACCCAACATCAGTACCCGACTCAGAGTGTGTTTCTTTCTTTACTTCATTACAATTCCAAGTTTTAACCTTGACATGCACAGCATACCATTTCTCATAATTACTTTTAAACCCCTAAATTTACCTTTAGAATAAAAATGTATGCGATTGTCATTGCAAATAAATATACTGTATATTATTTTAATGAAAAACAGCTTATCTATTTTTTTTAATATTTAATACACACAAGTGACTCAATTTCCTTCTAATACCCGACAACTATACATTTTCAAAACACTCAAAAGTGTGCTTATTTTGTTCCATTTTTAAACAAAGATTAGTTTGAAATTTAACAAAATAAATTGGTTTAATGAAAAAGTGTTCAAAATATTGTTTTGCAGACAGGTTAACAAACTGAAGTGGATATTTAAGATTTTTTCATATTTAACGTGTGCTGGGGGCCACTTAAAACTGAAGAGTCATAAATGGTTCTCATGCCATGGTTTGGAGACCCCTTGTTATTTATCATGCCTCTTAATTACTAAAAATGACTGAAAGTAAAGAATAGTTCGGAAATCAGAGGGAAGGGTAAGCAATTGTGAAATGGTAAATGGTGTGCATTTATATAGTGCTTTTAAAGTCACTGAAGACCTCCCAAAGTGCTTTACCATGTGCTTCACACTTACCCATTCAGACACACACTCACACACCTCTTAAACTAAATTAAGTGTTCTTTTTAAAATTAAATTTCCTGAAAATTAGTTTGGGAAAAGCACAGATCGAATTTTAACCTGCAAATCCACCACATCATCCTCCAAACGATCACTTCAAATAATCTAATCTGTACTTAAACCTATTTACTAATTTATCAGTTTATTAGCGTATTTTGAACTTTTTCTCACATTTCAGTTTAAAAGCACTTAATTGCACATGAGCTGTCATGACAGTGATCCCCTGCCTGGATTTTTCTTTCAAGCAAGAAAAAAACCTAGTGTTTATAGATAGATAGATAGATAGATATATACTTTATTCATCCCCGTAGGGAAATTCACACTTCCAGCAGTCTACCCCGTTGTTTATTAACAGATTAACATGATGCCCGAGGGTGCTTGTAGCGGAGTGGATGACGTCACGCCAGTCCAAAAGTTCGACATTCCTGCGGCAGATGGAAATCTTTTCTTTGTGAGAATCCAGGGATACACCACCTCGTGTTAGCAAGTCCGCCTCCTCTCCGATTCCCCCCGGCTTTCATGTCTCTGTTTAGCGACGTTGAAGCCGGATTTCTCCAGGTGGCTCCGGGTGGCTACACGTTAGCGTCCGGAATGCTAAACGTGAGCCACGTTTCCGCAAAACACAGCAACTGCGCTCCCTGTGCGCTTCGATGTTTTCAAAAAGCACTCGATGATCATATTTGGTCGTGAGTTCGCATTTACCATGATTACGGATGGTACCGAAGACTTATAACGCCGCTAGCCGCTTCGCTAGCTCCGGCTCTTCTTCCAGGATAGGCCCCTTCATCACGCCGGCACGAGAATTCCTCAGGGCAAGGAGTTGAAATACACGCATTTCTTGTGCGTTGAAACCCATGTCCATAGGATAGAAGTAATCCATAGTGTAGTTGTCAAAACGGGAAGAAAAAACACCGAAGATAGGAGCAGACAATAAAACAACAGGGCAGCTGCTGGAAAAGGCAGCCGCTCTTGGCAGCGCCGCTTTGATCTGATGATGAGGAGTTCCAAGGAAATTGAAATCCAACTTACCAAGGAACATCACCAGATAGACCACGTACATCCAGTCCATTGGAAGCGGCTTCAAGAAATTGAAGAGCGGAAAGCGGCACACTGGTGAACCATCCATGTACCTGTAGTCTACATGACTAAGGCCACGTTCCTGTGTGATGTCCACGGCCATCAGGAGACCTGCATAAAGTCATGATATGGATCACCTTAATGCAGTAGGTAAGGAATAAGAGATAAAATGCATTTTTTTAACGCATTGAATTTGGGAGCACAATACCATGTTTCTACCACTATCGGTAGGAGCGCTGTAGCGCTATTCTACCTTTAAGGCTGGTAAGAAGAAATGCAATTGTTTTTTTTCCCCTCCGTTTCTCTTACCCAAAGAGATTTATCAGAATACACGTGAATGTGACATCTACCTTCTACTTTTTCCTGGTTTCGTTTTTCCAGTGTATAATTTGCATATTTTAAGAAAAAATGAAGAATAATCAACAATGTGCATGAAGACTTTTAAGACGAATGTTTGTAGTTTCCAAAGATGTCCAAGATTTACATCTATAAAATGGAATGGAGGACAAATAATGACCACTCGATTCCAAAGAACTGTGACCACCTCACACAGCTCAAGGTAAATGCATACGCATCCTTCTCATTTGCAGAGCTTTGTGACATTTTTACAAAAGAACTCTGCTAGCACCTTCATTAGAAAACCAATATTGATGGTCAAATTGAACTTCAGCGATTTCAAGTAACTGCAGAAGACAATCTAAGTGCTATATTTGTTGATATGGGATACAGGTTCTAGAATGATTATTATTATTATGTCATATTTGATGAAATATGCAAACGTCACAGTAATATTAATTGCAGTGAAGAATTAACTTTTATCTGGAGATCAGGTTTGGCAAATTTGTTTCATCTTGTTTTATGGCATGTCATTTACTGGAAACCAAAACTAAATATTTAGCTTAATGTTTTTTTGAGTCAAAATAGTTCCTGACCCTACAGTATGATTTTCAAGATTAATAGTCACCAAACAAGAAGCGGAAAATGCCAAGGGACGCGGGATCTGTTGGCCTGTTCAACAGAGTCACAAGGCTGGACCAGGAGGTCAGGTCTTCCTTCTTGAAGCCGAAGAGCTGCTCCATTTTACTTTGAGGAGAGGTTTGTTGTTTTTTCTTGCGTGCTGATTTCGTTTTTGTTGTTTGCTCTCCATCGCTGCCCACTAAAGCACCTTTAAAGTAATAGGAAATACAGACCAACCACCATCACACGGATTGATGTGACATATTGCTGCAATTAAAGTTGTTTAGTGGCTTTTTATCTAGGCACAGGACAAAAATCACTGATTAACAAAGGAAACACTACTACGTTTGCACAAAACAGTTGTACAATAAAATAATAAAATGCATAAACATGCGCCCAAAGGAAGTAGGTTGAAACCTTAGCTTCTAGGTGCCTACCCCATTCCATTTTTTTCCTTGCAGAAAACAGAACACCTCCCCACAAAATATAAAGAAAGAATTGCTCAGAAACACATAAGTAAACAATTAAGTCTTTTATAAGGAATCAGCTCGCCATCAATTAGTTTTTAGTGTATTTTTATTGATTCAAACTACATCACAAGAGCCAAGCTAGTAACCTCACCTCCACTTGCGTCCCTCGCTTGCATGGTTCGAAATGTTGAAATAAAAGCAACAAAAACGGGATGGGTTCATAAAAATAAAACGGTCTTCAGTCTTGGATCCCAGGTGGGATGGAGTCCACGGGATAAACCAACTTACGTGTCACAGTCCCACGCAGACCCCGAGTGCAGGCTGACCAGGGGGCGGGACTCGGGATTGTTGTCGAAGAAACTCATTCTTAATTGGCCGGTAGAAACCACGCCCAGAATGTGGTACTTTTGCGTCATATCCGGATAGCCGAAAAATAAAATAAATTTTTGCAAAGTACAATACTGTATATTTATATTGTATTGCAGTCACAGTTAAACTGTAAAATAATTTAGGTCCCTGTTTAGAAAACTTAATTTGAGAGTAAGTTTCGTAGTATTAATGTAGTACAGTGATCCCTCGGTTATCGCGGTTAATGGGGACCAAAACCACCCGCGAAAAGTGAAAATCCGCGAATTAGCGACGCCCCTTCAAAAATGCTTAAAATGTATTATTATTATTTTTTAATTATTTTATTTTTTATTTTTTATTTTTAGACCCGGTTAATGGGGACCAAAACCACCCGCGAAAAGTGAAAATCTGCAAAGTAGCGACGCCCCTTCAAAAATGCTTAAAATATATATATATAGATTATTTTTAGTTTTAGATCAGGGGATGGTATAATAATAGTCTGTAGTTTGCAATAATCTGGGGTCTGTGCAGCCCTTTGAGACTCTGTTGGTTTAAGGGTGTCATAAATAAACATGACTTGATTTGACTAGTAGTAATTCTGTATTACATTTTTCTATTTCTTTTTATTTTTTGAAACATTCACAGATAAAACAAATTAATATATTATGTCCCTGTTTTGGGCACTTAATTTGATATTTAGTTTTGTAGTATTTATGTAGTATTACTGTACTAGTATTTCTTACAGTATTACTTTAGTGGGATTTTATTCCAGTTTTTCTGTATTAGGAGTTTTGTAGTATATCTGTGGTATTTTTATGGTATTATTGTAGTGGTCCCGCAACCCTCATGAGGAAGACAACTGATGGATACTATAGTTGGATTTTTGTAGTATTTCTGTAATATAATTTCTGTATTACAAAATTTCCTTTTTTGTATTTGTTTTAAATTAAATTTGTTGCATAAAATTGGTTTTGAAACACTCACAATTGAAGCAGCATAATATATTAGGATCCTGTTTAAAGCAGTTAAATTTGATATTAAGTTTTGTAGTATTAATGTAGAATTACAGTATTAGCCTTTTTATAGTATTGCTGTCGTAGTATTTTTTCACTATTTCTATTGTAGGCTTTTAGTAGTATTTCTGTAGTAGGATCTTTGTAGTATATCTGTATTATAGTATCACAGTAGTCGTAATTTTACAGTATTTCTGTAGTATTTTCTTTTCTTTTAAAAATGAGAAAAAAGAAAATAATATGTTGGGTACCTATTTTTAGCACTAAACTGGATTTAGCGCTCGGTAGTCATTTTGTAGTATTTTTGTCTTGTTTCTGTCGTGGTATTTTTGTAGCACACACAAAGTCATAACGGAGACAAAGTTTGCACCCAAAAAAAAAAGTAGTAGCATTTTATTTACTATTATATATATATATATATATATATATATACATATATATATATGCATTAGATTTTAACCATTTTTGTTCGACAGCCCGTGTTAAAGTGTAGTTAGCCCACGCCTCCTGTATTAGCCTTTGCTATTTTGTATTGTTTTTTTAATAAACAATTTTCTTCCAAGGGTTTTCTTGTAAAAAAAAACACATTATGAAAGGATAAGATGCCGAATATTGACTGGTTGTGCACTTTGGACTCTAGAAGAGAGCTGCGGTCCATTCAACAAATGTTTACATTGCAAACCTGCAGAATTTGGCTCTTTCGCTGTTGGTTTAGTCTTTTTAACCCGAGTCTTTTGGTCTATTGGTGTAAAATGTAGCAAATGTATTTATTTATTTATTCACATATCGTCACTGGTTCGCAGTGTTCTTCAGGCAGTGTCTCGCGGCACACTATTGTGCAGAGTGGTTTGAAAAAGAGGATGCCATTGTTCAGTATCTGTGCATTTATTTCAGAGATCAGTCGAATAATTGGAAGGAAAACAGCAAGTACAAATACTGAATGGACGCAAATAGAAGAGGCTATTGACCAGGCCATCGGCAAGCTCATGCACAATGAAGTGGTTGGCAGTCAGGGTGAAACAGCTAGGGGTGGGGAACAACATCGAGGTTTTGTCAAAGGCAACACGAAAGGAAAGGAAGATTTGGTGATTAAAGAGGTGGTCAGGCACGAAAAGGGGCAATAACACATCAAGGCGCTCAGACAAGCGCAACAAGGGCAATGTACAACTTGGAAAGGAGAGATCAACAAAACATTCAAGTGGAAGGTGCCTCAAGCAAGGCTGAGTTTTCTCATTTGGGCAACATCCGACACTGTACCCAGTTAAAGCAATCTTAGGCAATGGAATGGCTCTTAGGAGAACTGCCAGCTCTGTAACGCCCCAAACACAAGCCTACAACATATCCTGTCCAATTCCAAGACAACGCTGGGGCAGGGTAGGTAGAGGTCACGGCACGATCGGGTTTTGCGAAAGCTTGAAGATTCCAAAGAACGTCCTTCCAAGACGCAAAAATGTATCCGCTATGTTGAACAAGGGGTCGAAGCTCAGAACATCAGGCACAGGGAGAGACCACCTATTTCAACACTAGGATGTGACTGGAACTTAACGGTGGACCTTGGTGAAAGGCTCATGTTCCCACCAGAGATAACATCACCGCTCTGAGGCCAGACGTATTGCTGTGGTACCCTGCAATCAAGACAGGGATCCTGACAAAGTTAACCGTCCCCTGGGAGGGAGTACTAGAGGCTGCATATGAAAGACAGAGATACAAACGCACAGAGCTGGTAGCCGAGTGCCGAGAAGCAGGTGGGGCAACATCTATCCGCCCTGGAGGTTGGCTGCAAGAGGTATGTTGGAACATCCATCCAACGCCTCATCAGCTAAATTGGAGTGAGAGCAGCGAAAATGAAGAGGGCAAAACGGGACCTGACAGAAGAGGCAGAAAAAGCCAGCTTCTGGCTGTGACTGAGAAGAAAGGACAGGTCATTGGGGAATGAAGGGTCCTAGGGGTGGCTGCAGGGAGGTGTCCTTGCCGTTGCTCCACCACCATGAGATGTTCCAGAATAAATAGAGCGAAACATCAATGAAGGGTAGTTCCCGGCTGATGGCCATGCAGTTACTCCTGCAGAGGTGTGTCGACGGTGGTAACGCAACGCAAGTAGTTCTTACCTGTGCTCTAATCTAACATTCATGCATATCATTAGGTGGGAAACCAGCGCAGGTATTAAACTTTTAAATATATTAAATAGACAGTGGGTATCTAGTTGTTTTATGTTAAAGGTGTTCCTTGACTCTGAAAAGGTTAGGTAAAGTAAAAAAACGTCTTAAAACGTCTCAATTCCGTTCTTTTTTCTACACGTGCGTTTGTCTGAGTCGCCACAAGTGGCGCTGTAGGAGCGATTAGCCTCCCTTGAGGAAGCAAACGTATGCCCAGACAACCAAAGAAGAAGGAAGAGACCACAACAGCAGATTTTCAGTTTTGTCCCACTTCAGCATACGTTTCAAATTTCATATGTTGTCTTTTTTGTTGTTTAACAACATGTAACTTGTCTGTAGGCTTTAGCGAACGCATAGCTTGTGAAACCCGACGCGGTCGTCGTTGGAGGCTTTGTTTTGTTTAGTAATTCGTAAAGCTAACCCACTCTCAGCTGCCTGGGTGAGGTGATAAACAGACGTGGTTTTGTTTTAAAGTCCACGTCAAAGCTAGGCAACTGACCCTGTGCTCGTCAAAAGGTAAAGTTACATATTCGTATCGTATATGCTGAATCAAACATCATATAGATATACAATTAATTTTATGTTAGCAGTCTTTTAGTTGACTCCAGGATGTATAAGTGGTGTTCAGTTCAGCGTTTGTATGTTGTACACGTAGAGCCCACGTAGTAATGTTCCTATAATAGACATTTTGTGATACAAGGGCATAATGTATGTAAGTGATTGAAAGTAACCCAGTGTTGGTTCGAAAAACTAGTTAAATGTATCTTTAAAACTCATGTTAGGATTTGTTGAACGATTCTGTCAAACTCAAATATTAAGAGGTGTAAATGTGTTGAAAAGCATGAAATGTTTCGTCATTTTACAAAGTAGACTTCCAGTCACTGTGTGACAGCCCCTTGGTTCTGCAGGTAAATATGGGGAATATGGGAAGCAGGTTTCAGTCCTCAAAGGGACCAGAGGAAACTGGTGAAAGTAGCCGTAAACATGTTTGCGAATGGAAGAGGAAAAGGAACACACAGTGTGACTGTGAGGAAGACAAGGAGGACAACGACGCCATTTTAGATACACCGCGGAGGCAAGTAACATGGTTACCGGAGGCAAATATCAAAAGATGTCCTCACATGTCATCTTTCGATGCCACTTTTGCTTCTTTATCATGATCAGGAAGAAACTGAAGAGCACGTCCAACTACATTTATCAAACGTTGTTCCTTAATGGCGAAAACAGCGACATTCGCATCAGTGCCCTGGGAGAAGAATGGAACCTTCATAAATTATATCTCTGCCAGGTAAAACAAATATGGTACATGTTTTACCAATTTTGTTTACAAGTGGCCTCGATCGACATTTCACAGATATAATCCAGTAATAACAGGAGATGATGACCTTTTTGGTCAGATAAATTAGAAGTTGAGTTTGCACTACTTCTGCATAGAAATATTTATTTTCCATTTACACAGAAATAACTAACATCCCATTGTGTCATTTGAGAGCAAAAAACAAATCACAAATATGTCACTTGAAGCATGAAAGTCCATTCTTCCTTTTTTTATTTTTACCCTTTTGTTATTTGGCAGTCGGGCTATTTCTCCAGCATGTTCAGCGGCTCATGGAAAGAGTCCAACATGATAGAAATCAACTTGGAGATACCTGATCAGAACATAGACGTAGAAGGTGAGGGTGAGACTGCAAATAAGGTGAAGTTTAAACATGAACAGTTAAAACTGGACAAACAGAACTGAGTGTGAAGCTTTATACTTTCGTGTCCCCACTCTCTGGGTTCATTTTGTGACATGTAAAGTTTTCTGATCAGAATGCTGTCTTTTTTCACACATGTATAGCTCTGCAGGTAGTCTTTGGCTCATTGTACCGCGATGATGTTCTCATCAAGCCCAGTGGGGTTGTCAGTATACTTGCAGCTGCTTGTATGCTACAGCTGGTCAGTATAATGATTTCTTTTTAAGTCAATTGGTGCTATGATAATATTTAGACACGCTGGAGTGAAGCTTGTCTTTGCTTGTTGTGATGGCAGGATGGTTTAATACAGCAGTGTGGCGAAACCATGAAGGAAAACGTAAGCGCAAAGACGGTGTGCAGCTTCTATGCGTCCTCTTGCATCTACGGGTTGGATTCCGTCATGAAAAAGTCAGTGCACATTGTTAAACATTCCTCCATGAATAGGTTTTGTGCTCCAGAATAAATGACTAGTTGGCATATGTCTTTGTGCAGATGTCAAGAGTGGCTACTAAACAATCTCATGACACACCAAAATGTGGACTTGATGAAAGAAATCGGGTATGTGGTGAAAGTTTAAGTGTTATTCCTTCCATTTCCCTTGATTGATAGAACATCTCTATTTTCTGATTCAGTGGGAAATCAAACAGAACAATTTGATTCTGTATTTTTTTTAATTGTATCCTTAACTTCTTTTCACTTCAATTTTAAATGATTCGGTTCAGATTTATTTTTGATTGACTGGTATATTTCTTTGGATTAATATTTTAATTTCTTAAATTTTACTAGAATTCACAAGGTTGTGTTTGTAGTCTTTTCTAAGGCTAAAAGTTGACATTAAAACTGCATTTTGTTGCTGTTATTGTTTTCTAATGAATATTTGTTCATTAAAAATAATTTTTTCTCTACTAGTTAATTTCATGTAAGCCCCCCCCCAAAAAAAGAGTAACATTAAAACAGTTACTTCCACCTGAAATAGTACAATTTAATTTATTTAACTTGTCTATTTTAATATTTAAGAATTTAGTAGTCCATTCTTTTCTGAACTACAACTAGAAATTAACATAAAATTGGCAAGGTTTGATAGAAAAAGTATTCGTTCATTTAAAAATAATTCAGATCTATTTTAATTCACTTCCTAAACATACAAGTCCATTTAATGTAAATATATTTAAAGAATAATCAAATAATAGTGGAAACAATTTGTTGTACAACTATATTTCACCTCTGCAGACTACAAGTTGCTCCGGAATATAAATCGCACCAGCCAAAATTAAGAAGGAAATAACATATATAAATCCCACCCCCAGCCACACTATGGAAAT
The DNA here is from genome assembly GCF_059441175.1 of Urocampus carinirostris. Lineage (NCBI taxonomy): Eukaryota > Metazoa > Chordata > Actinopteri > Syngnathiformes > Syngnathidae > Urocampus > Urocampus carinirostris. The sequence goes on along the minus strand of NC_142364.1, from coordinate 19,239,957 downwards.
AACCTATGGCTTATAGTCTGGAAAATAGGATATACATGTCTTTTATTTTTACTACTGTCAAAATTCAAAGCCTCATTAAAAACCTGGTTTATATCAAGAATTAAATTGTCGTTGAACTGAAAAGTTAAAGCTTAAAGCAGGTGTCACCAACCTTTTTGAAGCTGAGACCATCTTTTTGTTACTGAACGATGCAAAAGACTACCGTTTTGAAATACATTTCCTGGGAAAAAAATCTTATCATGTTATTACTAAGCTACTAGTATGTTAGAAATCAAATTTCTTAGATAATCGCATTGACCCATTACCGGTAAGCTATTTTCAGAACCTGTCTGCATGGTACTCAAGTGTTCTTATGGGGTCACCTGGTGCCCGTGGGCACCACGTTAGAAATGCTTGGCTTAAAGCTTTAACTTTGACAGCACTGTAAATATTATTATAATTTTACATGTAAATATTACATAACTTGTTCTCACATATTTGCTTAGAACGGAGATGATGGAGCAGCTCATCCAGTCTTCCGACCTGTTTGTCATGCAGGTGGAGATGGACGTCTACACTGCTTTAAAAAAGGTATCAATCTCTTCAGGATTCATCAGTTTTTATGAAATTTGATGTTTATTGACTTTGTTTTCTTTTCCGTAGTGGATGTTTCTCCAGCTTAATCCAATGTGGGACGGGCCAATGAAGCAGCTCCTTGCCGATGCTGACGCCTGGCTGTGCAAAAGAAGGACGGGTATGTCGTGTCCTGTGGAAAAGGTGTACTTAACTTTGCACATTTTTTAAAGATTGTTTTGTTCTCCAGACCTATGTGAGAGGGAGCCCTTTCTAAACACAGAGGAGGGTGCGCCTTTTTGCTCCGTGTTCAAGCATGTGCGTCTTCAGTATATTGTCAATGACCTGGCTTCTGCCCGCATCTTGGAGCGGGACAATATTTTACCTCCTGGTATACAGTACACTCTGTTTCTGTTTATCTTAATCTTGTTCTTATTTAGATTATACATTTGTGTTTACCCTCTCTTCCAGATTGGTTGACAGAAGTGTACAAAACACAGTGGTTTGCCATGTTGCGGACAGAATTCGATAATGATAATGGGTAAGTCGAGCTTTACTTGGGTAAATCGTTGCTTTTTGTATTTGAAATAGGCTTAATGCACGAAATGAACTGTTATTACTGGTGCCCAGTCCACAGGAAGCCAACAAAGAAGAATTTGAGTTGAGCAGCATGAGGTGTGGCAGGAAACTGACTAAAGATGGAGATGTGAGTCTGACATAATGCACAACTTGCTCATATATTTTTAAAAATATGCTTCTTAGATGAATTGAGGCCTGGAAAATATTTTCATTCCAAAGCTTAAATATGGATGCACATTTTTGTATACTGCAAGGGCTACTTTGAATGGATTGTTGATAGTTGTAATTAAGAATATATTACAGCATAGTCTCATGAACAATTAAGGGTACATTTTTGTTATCCTCAGTACTGCTGGAGGTGGACCGGTTTCAACTTCGGTTTCGACCTACTTGTGACCTACACAAACCGCTTTATCATCTTCAAAAGGAACACACTAAGTCAACCGTGCGGGGGCGCTGTTAGCTTGCAGCCGAGGCGACATTTGGCGTACAGGTAAATAAGCAGAGCGCCCTATTTAATTTAAGTACTTTTAAATGTGGCTGAATATAAATATAAATTGATTTTAACTTTTAAAAAACGATCATTTAGAAATTTGCTGAATCTTAAAATACAATGAATTGTCATTGACTACAATGCAGGGAACATTGATCGCAACATGATTAAACATGGCACTCCAGGATAAACATGAAGTAAAGACTTAAAGAAGAAAAATATTTTTACAAGGTAATGCTTGGAGGCGGGCCGAAGTTATGATAAGTGCAACGAAAATATGGCCCGATAAAATTTAACAACAACAAAAGTCCCCAAGTAAGTTTTAAAAATACATTTTTCTGTTTTGTGCGGTTGTTTGGATGTTTAAAATGAATTCATCTAACCTTGTGCTGATCATTTGAAGCCAACCTAGCTAAATGGATCTTTGACTCCGTAACCGTCAATGCAGCCTAACTAAAATGGATCGTTTATACTTAACAACCAATTAATTAAACAATAGATACTAGCTAGTTATTGTGGCTTTTAAGCAAGTTATAGATCGATGCTAAAATGGCTATTTTTGCAGGGAATAATGACTATTCAGTAAAACTGATTTAAATTAAGCATTTCTTATTAATGTCAGAAAATGTATGTTTTTTTAAATACAAAAAAGATTGAAATCGTTATTGTCAAGACTATTTTTTCTTTGTCCAAGAAGCTCAGGATTTAGTTTAATCGGAACGGTTAAAGGTTGAGAAGACAGAGTACATATGTACAGGGTTAGTACTGGTGCTTGAAATAGTTAATTTTTAATGTTGTGTTTTCGAGGATTGAAAAGTGCTTGAATTTTGGGTGAATGCTTGAAATAGTCGCCATGTGTCTCAACAAGTCTGCTTACCAATGACGCCGACACTGCTCTGTGGTGGCTTCACTTTGCCATTGCATTTGTTCCATCGTGATTAACGGCAGCTCACATTAGTTTGTATAGCAATCTTACTATGAGACATCACTGTTCCTTTATAGGTTGCACCCAAGGGAAAAGGTGCATGCTACACCTAAACATGCCACTATGAAAAGTGTATTACTGCGAGGATTATGTATCAATTATGGGCCATGCAAAGATATGAGGTAGTGTTTCCCAGTGGTAAATTGTAATGGGAAATTTTTCTGCAACTGAAAATGTAAGCCACATATTACTTTTATTTTTACCCAAACAAATAAACTCTTGATTTATTCAAGTTCCAAAAATCACGACTCTATCAATTAAAAATCACATATGAAAATCTGATTTTTTTGTCGCTCTGCAAAATGAAGGATTCACACCAAATACCTTCTTTTAATCGTCCTGGAGACATTGGAAAACTGGCTTTGAAAGTCCTTAAAAAGTGGATGAATTTAGCCTTAAAGGGTGTATGAACCCTGAATGTTTTTTAATGCATCCCAAACTACCAATGGAACATGATTTTGGTGTATTGATACTGGCAGTTGCATTTATGAATGCAGTTTAACTCTAATAAACATCAAAATTAGAGTCAATTTAGCAGTTTTTGTGTTTAATGTCAAATATATTTGGTTTGAAACAAATGTGACCATATTGTTTTTGACCCAGGTTACGGTTGGCCTCCTTTGACAATCTGGGGAAGCTGGCGTGCAGCCGCTCTACTGGTTACCAGCTTCTCACACTCGAGAAGGACCAGGTGAGTCGGGGGTGGTTCATCATCACAGTAATTGAGGTGGTTAAACTCGTATCCTCTCTTCAGGAGTACGTAGTGATGAACCTTGACAGCCGCCTTCTGTCCTTCCCGCTTTACGTCTGCTGCAACTTCTTGTACACGTCGCCTTATGCGGACAACCGGACAGACTCTTATGAACAAGAGGGAAGCGCTCGCAGCATTTCCTGATCTGGACACTGTAGCCGGCATCCGTTTTCGTGGTAACATTTGCACATTCCGCCGGCCCTTTCAACATCGCCATTTGTTCAGCTCGAAGCTAGCGCCCATGTGTCACCCAGAGGACTGCGTCATGCCACAGTGGTGTTAAGGTGAATAGATCAACATGGAAAGTTTTCATTTGTGCGCTTACATTGATGACACCAAACCAGTCACTTCATTGAGGAGACCATTAAGAGGATTGGCCTACAGACTGAAAAATGAGACATTCTTGTACACCTTCAAAATTTTGAACTGCAACTGTTTTTTATAAATAAGAGGAACGGTTACAATATGATTTGTATTGAAAATGTGTTCATCTAAAGCAGAAGACTGTTTTTCACCTGTAAGTACACCTAAAATGTCAATTTACTAGTAGTCACCAACACTCACGTTACTTTTTCAATTTATAATGTCTGCAGTCTTCTTTCACGAGGGTCCACTTGTTTTTGTAAGAATCATTTACACACCCACACAAAACTCACATAGTCACACTCACGCCTTCTTTTCTGAAAGGGCAGGGTTTTTTTGTTTTTTACATTTACCGGCTCGTGTTAATCGGGATGGTTTCTTAATGCCTAGAAAGGCAAGCCAAGCTGACATTCATGCTGCAGTAGCATCCCTTGTTTATAATGGCATTTTTATTTATAATGTTTTTGGTATTTTTACTTTCTTTGGGCAAAACTGTATACAAAATGTTTATTGCCAATAAAACTGCCCAGTGTTGTGGGCTTTGGTGCTAACATTTCATTGAAAAAGCTTTCACATTAAACTCAGCCGAGAGGATTCCCTAATATTTTATTTTGTATGGGCCGCTACTAGTAAACTCATTTTGTGTTTTACAATTCGCGTAAAGAAGCAATTTAACCATGTTTCTTATCCAGCTTCTGGGGCAGCTCTTTTAAAGTTGATGTCAAGGGTCCATCACATCTATTTTGTTTGGGCTTAATATAAAGACAAATCATTGTGATATACAGTAAATATTGCGTTTTATACTCATTATTTACTCATCATAGTACTCGGTTGGTTTGGACACATGGAGAGGATGGATGAGGAGCAAATGTTGAAGAGGATCTACAGAGCAGAAGTAAATGGAAAGAGACCAAGAGGAAGGCCGCGATTGACTTGGATGGATGATGTTATGAGTGCACTGCAGGAAAGAGGTCTAAATATAGTAGAAGCTAGAGCTCTTGTTGGTGATAGGAATGAATGGAGAGGGTTTGTGAAAGGATAGTGGGATGTTTGGACGCGTTATAAGGGATGGGCAGGGAACCCGTATGATGCGGCAAGGGTAAACCAGTGAAAGCTGTCGGGCCCTGCTGTTGAATAGAAGAGTTTGTTGTCACGCTGTCCCGAGAGACATGGCCGCTTTCTTGTGTCCCGTTTCATCTGGAGGGACGAAAGCATGGCCAACTTGGGTGCCGAGGTGCTTAACTTGTTTGGGCTGGCCATGGTCCACAGAATTTTGGGTGTGTCTTTTGCTACTTTTTCCCTTTTTATATTCTTTTTTTGTATGTGTTTGTCTGTCGGTCGTCGCTCTCGAGGGATATGACCAGGGTAGATAGATACTCATTATTTAGACACTATTTAATGTATAGATAGATACTCATTATTTAGACACTATTCAATGTTTGACAGAAGCATGATTCCCACAAGTATAAAACGTAAAGTCATTGGCTTGTACACGAATCGCTGCACGGCATAGTTGAATGACTGCATTTTAGGGCTGCAAGATTTTTGGGAAAAAACCTTATTGCGATTTTTCAGACCACTATTGCAATTTCAATCCAATTTGGGTATTTTCTTTAAACATTGCATTTTCTGCGCTAGGTTTTTTTGTGAGTATTGGTTGCATGTCTTAAACTTAGGTGAACACCAACTGTGACAATTCTGGGTGGCCAAACACTCCATTAATTAAGTAACAGAAGGTAACTGTAAATTCTTGAAAAAAAAAAAACGCACTGTCCTGCGATCACACTACATCACATTGCAATATAAATTAGATTTCGGGTAATCGTGCAGCCCTACTGCTTTCACTGCTTTTTTATAGTCACAAGTCCATGTGCTCTCAGAACAATTGTAATTGTCTTTTGCATCATTGGGCTATAGAGTCCAGGTTATCTTGAATCCTTCGGGTCATGCTGGGGATCAGGTTCATGTGGTCGTCCACGCAACTGCCCACACATCGCTCCATTAGGGACCGGACAGCAGGCTCTTTTGCACCCGAGTCAAACAGATCCTTTGCTTTGTCGTTACAATGCATCGTGCATCTTGACAGCCGGTCCTGATGGAGAAGGGTGAAAATTATGTTTGTGGAACTGATCTACAGAAAACCGGAAATTCCAGAGTACAGATTGCACCCGATTAAAAGTCTCATATGCTAGTTTGAGGATGAAACTCGAGTTGGTTTTGTACAAGCCACACCAAATTTTAACCCACAGGCTCATATAGCCTTAAAAATGAACTAATTTACGCCAATTTCTTATATGTAAAAATAAAATGAGCGGGGAAAGGTCTAGTACAGAAAAGTAACAAATTTTGCTGTGATTAAGACTATAGATCCGTGGGAAGGGCCCGGCGTGAGTTTGAATAACTGATTCATATGACCTAATTGAGGCAGCCATACTGGATGGGCGTAAAATTACCTTATTATTATTGGGATTTACATTTGAAATATGGCAGTAGTTAAACGTTACGTCAAAAAATGTTTACAGATGTATAGACAGGAGAAACGAAGAGCGTTTGGTGCACAGGTTGGGGTTTAAATAAAGCGATCTCAAGACTTCAGGCGGCAACGACATACTATCACCGGCAAGGCATTTTTGGCTTGCCTGGGCTATCCTCGGGAGTCTCAATGCAATAATTCAGAGCCCATCACTGGATGAGGGACTACTCTTTTTGGCCAGGCTTTCAGGGACATCTTTCTTTGAGCTCATTTTGGCCAGAAAACGGCGCAATATATTCGCCTACGGTTTATGGTGCACGCCCATTGCAAGTGAGGTTCTCACTCTGGAGTCAAATCAAACCACATCTGGTGGACCCATCTAACATGACAGACTGTTTGTATTTGGGAGTACGCTAGACGTCACATGGAAACTATCAATGATGCTGTATTCCAGATGAGTGGGGGTTCTCCCATCAGGAAAATATCACTGAAATGACACTCGAGGGGAGCTGTCCTAGTGGCTAATGTACCCCAACTTCATCGATTGCATCAATTTGACGTCACTCGACATAATGGCGATGTCCACAGTGAATGGTAAAACATTATTCACACGATTACAGTGTGCGCTATAGACCTTTGCTGAGATTTTTCCTCCACAATTTGAGCGTTTGCGAGCAAGCAGTGTATTCTAATGAATAAAGAACGACTTTTCTCAATCGACTATTCGTTTGCATTTGCTTGGAATGCTTCGAGGTCGGATCTTGTACCATCAGAGTGAGAAAACCCGACATCCCACGTTTCTGGAATGCAGCATAAGCCGCATGTATTGTAAGCCGCACTGTTTGAAATGTAGAAAGAAAAGTGGCAGCTCTTAGTCTGGAATTTACGGTGGGCCACATGTGCTAAACACAAACCCAGATGATAAACAAAAGCAAGTTTTGTCACCCACCTGAAACTTCTCCAACTCGCCTGTGACAAATCCTTGGGCTTTGGCTAGAGGAGTGTGACACCTGTCGATGCACTGGTGCACCTGAGCCATGGAGTCCGTGGGTCTTTCACAGCATTCCGCACTGCACCTGAACATGCGTGCCTACCAACACAAACAAACTCATTTTGATAATCGTACATGCATGAACAAGTGTGCACGACCTGAAGCCCTACCTGCATTTTGCGGATGTGATCCCTTTCAAGGGTTTGGACCATTTCCTCTACCACTGCCTGAACGCGTGTTTGGTGAGCCTCCGCCATTTCTACTCAATATTTGGGTTATATAAATAATTGTATTCTGCAATGCAAGATAGACGCAAAGTAGGCGGGAACAATCCAATATTGATTACTATTTAACTTATATTAGGCACTAAGGTCACCTCCATTCAAGCATGGTTTGCGAGCGGGGAGTTACGTCATTTCCGGATGGTTTCCGCTACCGGTTTTACTAATGACCACCTTTTCCGGCTTGAGAACTTGTTGCGTTTCAAAAGAAAACAAAACACATTTATGATAAAAAAATGTCTCGTATTAACGAACAGAAGAGTAAGAAACAGACATTTTGGAGTGCGTACCCTAACCAAAACAAATCAGAATCAGTGGCTTTAAAAATAAAAGTTAAATGTCTTACTTCTACGTTTGAAAATCATTTTCTCCCAGCAATTTAAATTATAAATCTCTATCATGCAATGTCACATGTTTTTAAAATGTCATAAGTGCTTCATTGGCGTCTTAGTTTATAAAAACGCTTGTACTACTTTTTTATTTTGAAAGCACGAGAAAACGTAATCCGGAACGCTGTTTCGACTAAACTCAGGTTTATGTTTCAAACTAAGTGTCGTGTTTTTATAAATTCCTCCAGGTAAGTAAACACACATTTTAAAAGATTGTGTTATTTTTAAATGTAAGAGTAACGAAATTAAAACTAATGACAAAATAGTTCAGGCTTGTAGTATTATTTTTCGTCTCTGTACGAACTCTGGCGAAAGACTACGAGCCATGACAGATAAGACATTGAATGCATTCATGGATTCAATTTGATAAAAGTATGTTTTTGCTTTTGTTCTTTCAGACGTACTTGGACGACTTAATTGCACAATGATAGTCAGTACACTGAGAGCCTTCCTCCTCCTAGAGATCCTCCATTCGTCTGAAAGATGTTTTGCTTCCACTTCAGAGCTCCAGCGGCCACCCACAAATATTGGTGAGGTTTTACTCATTTAAACTCTAGATCTGTACATTTTGATCTTCTTTTTGTTCACATTACACGGGAATTCACAAGGAACTTAATTGGCTGCTCACCTTTTTTTGCATTGTTACTACGTAAATAAAAAAACAACACACAGTAATGGAGTTGAAATATTTTTCTTGCGTTTGTGAAGTTGTATGTGTTGAAGACATTATACTATAGCAGTGTTTTTCAACCAGAGTGCAGGGGCACACTAGTGTGCCGTGAGAAATTGTCTAGTGTGCCGCTGGAATTTGCCCAATTTCCCAAAAAATCAGGCCATTATTCAGTATTTTTGCTATCTTCAGACAGGAACTGTAACAGTCATCCTTATCAGTAGGTGGCAGTAGATTTTTGTATACTTTTTATATACCAATTCTCTTCTCATGAGGTAGCAAAGTACATTTAATAACTTAATTCTTTTAACAAAGATGTTTTAGATTGCACTGTAAAAAATATAAACATAAAGCACATCATTCTTCTTTATTTTAATCATTATTTTCTTCTTTTTATATACTAATAATCTGCTTATGAGGTAGTACAGTGAAATATTTGACATAACTTGATTTTCAAACATTTTCGACGCACGGTGTGCCTCAGAACTTTTTTATAAATAAAAGTGTACCTTGGTTCAAAAAGGGTTGAAAAACACTGTACTGTAGAATACAATACTTTGGAATACAAGCTTAAAGTTCGATGAAGAAAATTTCATTTCAGAAAGATTAAAACATTTGTAATTTTATATATTTTTAGAATACAAGGTTCAAGTCGGACAAAGAAAATACAACATTTTAGAAAGATTCAAACATGATTTGTAATCATATATATTTTTTTAATACAAGGTTCTAGTTGGACAGGAAAAAATAAAACATTTCATAAAGATAAAACCATGTTTTTGAGAATGAAGTAGCTTATTTTCTTGAACGAATAATAGAGTAAGTCTTACATTTTTCTAGAAATAATGTGTATGTTTCTGTCAAATGCAAATTAACCAGATTAAAGTTAGACCTATTTCACATTAAAGTTAAGAATTAGATTTGGAAATGCAGGACTCTCTCAGAAAGTTACAATATTGTAATAAAGTTTATTATTTTCTGAAATGCAATAAAAAAAGAGTAATTTATTCTGCTTTTATTATTTATCAACAGAAATATTGCGAGTCTTTTATTATTTTAATATTGCTGATTATGGCATACACTCAAATATCCCATCTCAAAATATTAGAATATTGTAAAAAGGTATACTACTAGGCTATTAAACTAATCAACAATATTAAAAGACTGGCAATATTTCAGTGGATTTGTAATAATTCCTGAATCTGACATTTTTGTTTTATTTAATTGCATGATAGAAAATAAATGTTCAAAATTATATAAGTCTAATTTTGTCTGTGATTATGTTAAATCACATGGTGTGTGGAGAATTTACAATCCTATAATCCTTATTATATGACTTCATATTAAGTGTTTCTTTTTTATTTGAATAAGTTGTGATTTGTTTTACATACATTTCCTTGTTATAATAACTTGTTACATGATTTGATTATTGTAAAAAGTGTTTGTACTGTCAAGAGGACAGGACCAGGATAAGATCTGGCTTTTTGCCGTGAGCTCTTTTTTTCCTTTTGATTTTTCAATCGTTTATCAAAGTGGTTGATTTTGAATTTATTTTAACCTTGCATTGTTTGTAAACAAAATACGAATGTGAATCGATCAAATAACTTTATCATAATAGAATTCTGAGACTGTCCGGTACTATTGTTACTATCTTAAAGTTATTGATTATATGTAAAGCTGTAATCATGCACATGAGATCAAAATGTACATGCTCTCTCCAACACAGCATCAAAAACAAGCTCTCCTAATTGTGCTGGTATTTTTTTGTGATCACTGATCAATAACTGTCTATTTCAATACTTTAGTCCCCAAGCTAGTCATAGATTGTTCCATATGGGCCCTCACAAATTGCACTGTTAATAATGCTTGGACGACTGCATCCTGTGCAGCTGTAGTGGGAGCAGGCATCGGCGGCACTGCCGCAGCGTTTTACCTGAGGCAGGAATTTGGACCCACAGTTAAGATCGACGTGTTCGAACCCGGCGACGTGGGCGGGCGCCTGGCAACGGTGCGGATGGCAAATCAGGAATATGAGACGGGAGGCATGGTGATCCATCCACTCAACCTTCACATGAAGCACTTTGTTGACAGATTAGGTAATTGTGTTGACACACTCGGGGGCTTTTATTCTTTTTTTTCCTAACCTGCAGATTTCTTCTTGGCTCTGGGAATCACTATTGGACCAGCATTTTCAGAGCAGAGTCTCAGATCCAGAACATAAGGAATTATCAAATAAGAAAGACGAGAGGGCACAAATCCATGCAAACCTTTGTATGTTGTCATGCTACAAAACGTTAAAATAACACATTAAAATGAAAGGGAGCCAGTGCAGGTCAGCTAAAATTAGGGTAATATGATAAAACATTATTGAATCGCTGCAACATTTTGCACCAGCTGCAAACTCTTGATGGTAGACCAGAGAGCAATACATTACAGTAAATGAGAAGAGAAGTAACAAATGCATGAATTATAATCCAACCATCAGATTGGGAGAGTTTTGGGCAAATATTTGCAATGTAGCAAAAATGGGAGAAAGCTATCCTCGAAATATTCTTATTGTGTACAGTAATATCGCACTAAAATGTGGTTTACAGGGTTTTGCTATTTCTCAGATTTTAATAGTGTATTGCGATCTGCATTTTGATTGGCTAAACATTCTGCCTGCTTATTATTATTTAACAATACAATAGTTTTTCGTTAGAAACACGTATAAAAAAAATTATACAGTACTTTTATTTGTTAATCAAATGCTCGAGCCTGCGAAAATGATTTGTTCTTTGGTTTGAGTGTATAATAGAGTATTAGTTGTATAATAATTGTAAGCAAATAAATGTTTTCTTTTACAGATTTCACCAAACACGGCTTCCTTTAGGAATGTAACCCTTTTAATAAATGAGGGATTTTCCTCATGTTGAAGTTTTAGAGTTTTTCCTTGCCCTCGTGTAGGTTTTAGATCAGGGGATGGTGTAATAATAGTCTGTGGTTTGCGATAATCTGTGGTCTGTGCAGCCCTTTGCGACTCTTTGTGATTAAGGGCTATACAAATAAACATGACTTGACTTGACTTAACTGAAACAACATATTATCTGCAACATCAGTGGAATGATTAAAATCTAGATTTAAGATACACTTATATACGACAGCTTATACTTGTGTTTTCTTGTCCTTACAAGTGAAGGACAAGCCTGCGTGTTTCCGGGTCCTGTGTTCTGAGCCATCGTATTTGCTCCTGGACCTAATGCATGCCATCATCTTAAACCTGCTGTATCAGTCAAGATTTTGAGACAGGAAGCTTGTCGTTGGTTATTACTTACTTATAGTTACTGTTAATGTTGGCTGTGTATCTTCTAGTATTGCCCTTGCAACATCCATTGTAGCCTGGTCATCCTGGAAGAGGGATGGGCAAACCCTTCTCAAGTTTTTTCAAATTTCCTTTATGCCTAAGTTTTTCCTTGCCCTCATGTAGGTTTCAGATCAGGGGATGTTGTAATTGTAGCCTGTGCAGCCCTTTCAGACGTTTTGTGATTAAGAGCTATACAAATACTTGTGACTTAACTTGACTTCAAGCCAGGCAACAGAAATAACTCAGTACATTTATTTAAAGGTATCGCCACTCGCCGAGAGATCCCTTCGAAGAAGGCAGTCTTCGACGGCAACCATCTCACTTTTGAAGAGAGCGATTGGTTCATCGTCAACTTTTTGCGCATGCTGTGGCGCTACGGGCTCAACTATCTGTTCATGCAGATGTGGGTGGAGAGTGTTATGGATAAGTTCATGAGGTGAGTACTGAGGAAACCAACTCAATATCGTTTAATGTAAAATTTAAAGAGTTTCCTTCTGTTGTTAGGATCTACCAGTACCAGCAGTACGGTTACTCTTTCACCAGCGTGGAAAGGCTGCTGCACGCCATGGGTGGAGATGACTTCCTCAGTTTGATGAATCACTCGCTGGAAGAAACCATGAGGGCAGAAGGATTCACACAGGTCTTCCTCAATGACGTGGTGGCTCCCCTCACACGCCAGACCTACGGGCAAAGCGTCCGCCTAAACGGCCTTGCGGGTGCGCTATTTCCCCATTTACTATGCACTTGCAAAACCAATCTTTTTTTATTAAATTCTTGGTCACTGGGTATACAAACACCAAATTATTTCCCTTTGGAAAACAATATCAAAGGGACATTTTGTACTATTTTGTGCCTCTTAGTGGTTAAAAAATACTTTTATTCAGTGAAAAAATCATTTTAATACTGGGCAAAAATACATGAACTATCATACCCATTAAGTCGCCGCTATGTTTGTTCGGCATCCTGCCTTAGTTGTACTCTTTGGCATTGGCCCTCGCTCGTAACAGATAACACAGTTCCATTTAGCATTCAAATATAACACGTTTATTACAAGAATTAGCAAAAAGCAACAGTAACTCGACATAACCAAAAAGGGTAAATGAAGGAATCGACCCGCTGCAGTGGGTGGCTCCCCACAAATGAGACACCTGAACATGCTATTGTAAGAAAAAGATAACAAATAACCTTGTGCGGCACATTATAAATGGCACAGTAATGTTTAAAGTCCAATCAGGTGGGTGGAACAAGTAACAGGTAAATTACACCAAGCATTCTGGGGTTTAAAGGACATTCATTTTCTTTACATAGTTAAGGAAACTGGTCCATCTTGTATATCATACATATTAACAGAGTCCTTATGTGTAAATCTATTTTTTATTAACAATTTTTCTATTTAATCCACATCGTGTGAGATAGAGAGGCTGGCAATTTCCATTTTAGTAAGATCAAGTGTAATGCTGATAAGGTGATGAAGGCGATGATGGCTTTTGGTAGTTTTAATGCAGATGTTCCAAATAATGCTATCATACGTTCTGGTTTGACTGATGAGGCTCACACTTTTGAAATAGTTTGAAAAATCTCCTTCTAGAAGTTTTACAGAGACAGGAGAGACATGGGCGTGTGCTGGGTATTGATAACACCGTGCACAGTTTGTGTTAACATCCTCAAAGACTTTGGACATCCTTATTTTAGTCCAGTAATCCTTGTGAAAAATTTTGGTCTGAATGAGGCAATTTCCCGCACATATTGAGGTACAGTATGTGCTCTCTTAAGTACAGCCTGCTACAGTAGACCATGTATTTCTTGGCCTGTTTCCTGCTCCCATAGTGTTTTAGTCTTCGTTATTAAGGGCCCAGTCAGGTCGCATATCTGACTATAAACAACCGAAAGACTGGCTTTAAGTAAAGGAAGATGCACTCTATAGCAGTATCTTCTGGAAGAATATTTTGACTTCTCTTGAACAGTGGTACGGACACCTGGGGGAGACAAAGGACTTACATTGAACACGTTGCAGTCGGTAATATAACCTGAGCAAATCCCCCTTCACACCGAACCAACACATTCGGCATCACATGTACACCATCCAAAACACATAAATAAATGATGAAGTAAATAAATAAAATGAGGCAAGGCGAGATAATTAAATATACAGGTTTAGAAATAATGATAAAGTATAAATCAAATAAAAATAACAGTGATAATTAAATAAAATAGTAATGATAATGATAAGACTAAAAATGGGAAAGTGGCAGTTCAAAGTACTGGATCATCTATAGCAGGGGTCTTAAACTCACAGCCCAAGGGCCATTTGTGGCCGTCATGATTATAGTTTGCAGCCCCCAACTTAATAAGAAAGTTAAAGGGGCAGTGTGTGTTATATGAGCTTTGAAGCGACCGAAAACGAGTGCTAACCATCACAAGTAAAATGGAAAATTCTTGAAACTAAAGTGACTATAAGGCCTTTTTTTTTGCCCAGTCTTTCGCCAGGTTTCTATTTTTTTCCGGTACCCGTAGCAGCGTGATGGAGGACAAATTGTCCTGGACGATGATGTAGTATTTTGAATAATTGTACATCTATATGATAGTTCATGTTGGTTTGTTGGAACCCTTAACCACGAGGGTTGTAGTGGCACCATTTCCTGTGGTGTGTTGTGGGCAAGTACAGCCTGGTGGCACCCATCCCTCTCCAGGCCAAAACATGTTTCCAGCCAGTCTCGAACCAGGCACCTTTTGCCTGATAGGCGAATGTGCTAACCACTGCACTACGGAGACAAGATAATTCATGTATATTTGCTAATTCTTGAAGTCAATATTCTTTTTTGATGAATAACTTTTTTTACCACTAGGAGGCACTGAACAAACACTTTTGCTTTAAGTGCAGCCCTAGCTAATTATTGATTCAAATTACAAATTGTTTTATCTTCAAATTAATTCTTAATGTGTTTTTTTTAATCTTATTTTGTGTGTGTATATATATATAATATACATATATAAATTTTAATAGTGGAACGTTTTTATCCTGTTCTTTTTGTGGAAATCGCCGATTTGGCCCAACCTCACGGAGACCCTAGCGCCGTCAGCCCCCACGTAATTGACTTTGAGGCCCCTTATCTATGTCAGACTGCAGAGTGTCTGAGTAATAGAAATGTTTGCGAGGTCTCGTGGAAGGTCTGTCAGGAACCTTTAAGGAAGAATCAATTTTTCTCAAGCTTCACATTTTGCAATATTTCCTGAATCCATCTGTTGTGTGTCGGAGGGGACGCATATGTCCACTTAAGGAAGATGAGCATCCCCTTAGTAAGGTAGTAATGGAGATGAAACTTCCTGGAAGTCTAGATTGGAACGGTGGTGGTGTAACTCCAAAAAGGGCAATGAGTGGTTCGGGGTTTATTGGTAAGCCAAGGACTTTACTTAATGTTTTGAAAATTGCAACCCAAAAGTAATTACGGTAAGCTTGGGACAAGACCTAAACATATCTAAGTAATTCACCGGTGACTGTTTACATATGTTACAATAGTCTAGTTTGTCCGGGAAATATTTTGCCAGTATCGCATTGATGAGATGGCTTCTGTGCAGAATCTTACAAAATCATCGGTCCTATTTTTTTCCTGTATTAAAACTTTTGTTCTGGCCCTACCAGGGGCCGTGTCACTGGCGTGGGCCGACTCAGGGCTGTGGGCGGTGGACGGAGGAAACAAAAGAGTTTGCTCCGGGCTTCTTTACCACAGCAAGAGTGAACTCATCCCAGCCAGAGTGACAAACATTTCCTTCAAAGTCCATCCATCCAAGACAGGTAAACCTTATTGTTTAGTATTTTGACTGTTGCCTAAGCAATAACTGCTTTTCAGTGATTCTTTTACCACATAGGAGAGTGTTTTACTACATTGTTTTTTAGCCAGTGTGCCAAAGCACACTAATTTGTGGTGAGATCTGGTCTAGTGTGCCACCGGAAATTCCTTTAATTTTATCTTTGCAAAAAAGCATGCCGTTGTTCAGTTATTTTTCTTTCTTCCAGTAATCAACTTCAGTGGCAGCAGATAGCAATTAATTTAAATATGAAGTAAGTCTTCATTTACGGTAAGGGTTAGGCTCCAAAAAGAACCTGTGATAGACAAAATCTGTGGAGGAGAAAGTTACCTTTTTTACGATCATACCTAAGACTTAAAACATTGGTACCCATTGTCTCCCTGCTTGGCGCTCAGCATTAGGGGTTGGAATTTGGGGGTTTGGTCACCTAATGAATCCCAACGAGATGTTGCAACACATCAGTTGGATTGAGCGAGGCGGCTGGGAATCCCTTCTTCTCTATCCATTTCCCAGAAAGAGTCAAAAAATGTGAATGTGTTCTTGACTCTAGCCACCTCCCACTTGGGGGGGATATGGCTTCGTAAAGTAGCGAGACCATCAATAGAAAACTGTTTTAGCGAGGGATTACTGTACTAACGATTATCTTCTCATGTAGTAGTACAGGGTAATATTTTTCATAACTTATTTTGCTTGATGAAGCATTTCCACTGCAAAAATAAAGAAATCAAGTAAATAGATCACTTTTGCTAATATTTTGACTGGTTTTATTTTTTTATTTTAGTTTACTTAAAACGATTAAGTAGAACCTAGTGAATTATTTTTTCCATTTCAAGGATTCAATTGTTTGTTTGTTTGTAAATGATTCAAATTGAATCTTTTCTTCCGGCGCCGTCACGAATGGCAGCCACTCCAGCAGCTCCCGTGTTATTTTCGATTGTTCTCGATTGTTCTCAGCTCAGGGATGCTGCTGGAAATGTGAATTTCCCTTCGGGGATGAACAAAGTATCTATCTATCTATCTATCTATCTATTATTTAATTCAAATTTCAATTGCAAGAATTGTCAAGTCATGTTTATTTGTATAGCCCTTAATCACGAAGAGTCTCAAAGGGCTGCACAGACCACATATTGCAAACCACAGAGATCGAGCTGCAAAGATAGTAAGGTTAAAAATATTGCACACAATGTTGCTGTTTTATTATTTTCCCTGGAAAAAGAAGATGGGTGTGGTGGAAAAAGATTATATATGCTCTTTGAACTCAGTTGGGCATTGATAAAGCCCCAGTGTGTAATATTTGACCACTAGATGGCTGTGTATTGTCTAATGCGAGTGAAACCTAATACAACAGAGCATAGCGTGGCAGCAAATTGCCAACAACATGGCGGCGACCTTAGGTTGATATTCCTCTATGTAAATGAAGTTCAAATATCTCGACCTATGATTTTTTTTAACATTGGTATGATTGTTCAGGTATTTTTGCCGAGTTCTCAAAGCAATGTTTTTTTTTTTTTTTTACTGAATAAAAGTTTTTGGTCTTACTAGGAGGCACTAAATATTATACACTGTCTTTTTAACTTATACTTAATGGGAAATATATTTTATTTCATCTTTTTAAGGACACCATAAACGTCATTCCCCACTTTTAAGGGGAGGAAAACGGTAGTGTAACAAGTAAAGCAGTAGTGTTGGTAAGTACGTCATTGATAACAACATGGTAAAACTGCAATGAGATTAGACAGGGCACTCAAGAGCAAACATGTATTAAAGACTTTTAAAACTGTTAGGATAACTAAGACAAATATTGTAGTCATTGTAGTCCTTAGTGACTAGTCTAAGTTATAATAGTAGTGCAATGAAATCAATTGTGTATCGTAAAAAGGGTGCAATGAAAAGCAGTGCAATAAAATTTAGCAGCACCAAAAAAATTCCCCAAAAAGTCGCAAGATATATACTTTTCACAGTTTTGCGCACTCGTTTACCATGGTGATTGGAAACTGTATTTGTATCGATTTGTAACCTATTTTTTGTTTGCAGGCCCCCCCACCGGCTTCTACGAAGTCAATTACGTCGGAGAAACCGGCTCAGGGCACGCTATGTATGACATTGTCGTCATAGCAACCCCGCTTCACCAGGGCAAGTCGGATATCTCCTTCTCAGGTCTTTCCCCGCCGATCTTGTCGCAGTTCCCCGGCATCTACCACAGAGTCTTCTCCATTCTGGTCCACGGCGTGCTCAACACGTCATACCTCGGAGTCACGGGGCCAGCTTCAGAGTTCACCGTGTCAGAAGTCCTCACCGCAGAGTCCAAAGACAACATCATGTACAGTTTAAGTTCGGTCGACCCGATCCATATCCCGCCCGACTACAGCCGAGCTCCTGCTAGTGGCAGGAAAGTGTGGAGAGTTTTTTCTCCCCGGGTGCTAGAGCAAAAAGACCTCCAAGGTTTGTTCCTCTCTTGGGATTCCGTCTCGCAGACGGCGTGGTTGGCCTACCCGGTTTACCGCCCCCCGCAACGCCAATCCCCGCCCTTTATCCTCCACAACAGACTCTATTACCTGAGCGCCGTGGAGTGGGCGGCCAGTTCCATGGAGATGAGCGCCATCTCGGCCAGGAACGCGGCCCTGCTGGCGCACCACCGCTGGCACCAGCAAACAGGTCAGATCGACCAGGAAGATCTGCACACGCGATTGAGAGGGGAGCTCTGACGCGATCGGGTTTGGCTCAAAAATGTCATTTCAGGTATTTGGGTGCTTTCAGGGTTAGACTATTTTCTACCATGTGATGCAGGGGTCCTCAAACCTTTTCCTGTGAGGGCCACATAACGTTTTCCTTCGTTTATAGCAGAAAAATGTGTGACAATGCAGGAGGATCTAAATGTAAAAATGTATTGTTTTCCAAAAAGCCAAATAACACTAGAACAGAAATCTAAAATAAATAACACTATTAATGAAATAAATAATAACCAACTAACCGTCTCTCGATCCTTCACAGTATAAAATTTGCAAAATAAATAATGACACTATTTATGAAATAAATAACAATCAAATATGATTATGTGTCTTCTACACAGAAAAAATTGTCATGGAACATAAACTTTCTGTCTTAACAGTTCCATGTTCAGCTTAGTTGTCAGAGCACTGGATTACTAGTGGTATAGATAACAGTCACCAGGTTTTTTTTTGTACCACTATGAGGCACTAAATATTACACACTGTCCTGTTAACGATTATTGCACTGTAACTAAACCCCTCTCCTCCTTTCGTTGACGTTTTTCGGACTTTTGAAAAGTCTTAAGGAATTTTGCTGTAATTTTACCTCCAGGATTGCATCAGCCCCTTACATTTTTTGTTGTGTAACGATGGGACGTTTACGAGTTTTTTTTTACAGGTAATTAAGCGACAAGTATGTAGAAGTAACTAAAGGTCGTCCTTTTCTCTGTAGGAACTGGCTTAACCTCATCGTGGTGAGTCAAACTTTAGTGACTCATTCCCATTCACGTAGCAAAGCACGTGTACGTTATCCGGGTTTTGGTTTGTCGCCAAATGGCATACTTTGTCTTGGTTGTCATTGAAAAAGACAGAAAAGATTAATTATAACTTATTTTCCGGACTGTAAGGCTCTAAATCAGAAATTCCAAAGTGTGCCTTATAAACCGGAAATACCGTATTTTCTGGACTATATGTCGCAGTTTTTTTCATAGTTTGTCCTGGGTTGAGACTCTTCCTCGGGTGCGACATTTAATGTGTATGTTTTTTTACTTCTCAATTATGCATGTTTTGGCTGCTGCGGCTTGTATTCCGGAGTGACTTATAGTCCAGAAAATACAGTATGGTAAATTAACAATGCAAACCTGTCAACCGCAGCCAATTGTTCCCCTTATTAATGATTGCAATTCCACTTATTAAGCGCTAATTAATGATACAAACAGCGTGGCACCTATTTACAAGACGGACTATGTTGAATTTGGTGACAATATTAGCAATCTACGATGACAATGTCGTTGACTACCAGCAACCGAGACGATCCGGATTAGAGCCGAAACGAAAATAGAATACAATAGTATATAATTGTCTTTATTGTCATTGATATCAACGTCATGAAACATTGTATGCAACAAGACTAGACAAGACACTCCGGGGTAAATAGTGTAATAAAGTCTTTGAAGAGAAATCAAGATGAGAGACTTTTGGGGCGGCAGTAATTCAGGAAGTAAAGCGCTCGTGTCGGGATCAAGAAGTCGCATGTTCGATTCCCAGCCCCCCCAAGTCATATGTTGAGGTGTACTTAGGCATGACGCTGAATCTAATGCCCCTGATTAGCAAGTAGTTGCCTTGCTTGGCTGACACTGCTATTGGCGTTTGAATAGTGTGAAGCACATTGTAAAGCACTTTGGGAGGTCTTCATTGACCTGAAAAGCGCTACATAAAAGCAAACCATTGACATTTAAGGATAACTAGGCAAAAAAATAATTACAGCGTAGTGCTTGGAAAACTTTCTGTAAAATAATAATGCAATGAAAAAGAATAGTGCAATGAAAATAAGTGCAATAACATTTAACAGCACCAATTTGAAAACCCAATATAATTCGCAAGGTATATATATTCACAGTTTCGTTGCTACGGTATATATATTTTCCGGTTTCAATTAGCAACAAAAAAGAGTTTAAACTTGAAATTTCCAAGATATGTTTTCACAGTTTTGTGCGTTTAGGATGGTGATGTCCCTGGGGAAGAAGCTGTCTCTTGTCCTTGTCCTATTTAGTCGTGAAACCAGGGTTCCCAATATCTATGTTATTTTTTAAAGAAAGCAATCTTCACTCACTGTAATTTCATGTACCTTATATGAAAAAATATCTCAAAAAGCAATATTTTGAGGGTGCACCTTATAGTTTGGAAAATACAGTTTGTGTACGTGTGTGTGTACGTGTGTGTGTACGTGTGTGTGTACGTGTGTGTGTGTGTGTGTGTGTGTGTGTGTGTGTGTGTGTGTGTGTGTGTATCTTATATAAATTGAGTTTTTTTGTCTTGTTTTTGTTGTAGGTTTTGATCTATATTGTACAATTGATATACAAAACTCCTACCGAGGGCTGCTTTCATTATTATCCACACAGCTCACATTTTTTGGGGTGTGAGAATGCAGCCTTAAGTTTTTTTGGGGTGTAAAATAATGTTCTACTATCAATTCATAACATGATTTTTGACAAGAGATCGCAGGTTGGATTCCCGGCTCCTGCGTGTTATATGTCGAAGTGTCCTTGGGCAAGATACTGAATCCCTAATGCCCCCAATAAGCAGGTTGGCGCCTTGCATGGCTGCATGGCCGCTATTGGTGTGTGAGTGTGTGTGTGAATGGGTAAGTGTGAAGCACATTGTAAAGCGCTTTGGGAGGTCTTCATTGACTTGAAAAGCGCTATATAAATGCAGACCATTTACCATTTAACTGTTATCCTAAAGATGCTACTACAGTGTCTCTTTATGTTTTTGACACTATGTAGTACTGATTTCCAGGTACTGGTATTGTATTTAGACGATAGTATCGGCTTCTCTTATGGTTGTTTTACGCTCAGGAACTACAAACTTCAAGAATATAAAATCCCCCTTAATCAAAAGTAGTATGAAGAAAATATGCTCTATAGCTCTTTCTTTACATGTTTTACTTTTTGGGGGTCTATGTTATATTCATCAAAACTATTTGTGGCTTTACCACTTATCCCTGCCTACTAAAGAATTAATGGTGTTGTATGAGTTTGGGGACAAATACGTTTTATCAATGACATTGTGTAAACAATGCAATATTTGTTTTTAAAGGAACAGTGTATTATTTGACCACCAGGCATGGCTGTATTGTTTCGTGCTACAAAGCATGGAAGATTACAAACTACGGAGACTCAAAGTAAACACTAATATTCCCCTTTTTTAATTAAATGTGATTATCTATATCTTTTAAGTGGAAGTCAGGCCAAATAGTTCTTAAAGTAACAGTGTGTATTATTTGACCACTAGATGCTGCTGTGCATACTCAACCCAAAACGAGGGTTTAAAAGCAAAAGAAACAATTAGAACTATGGAGACTCAAGCAGTATGATGACTAATATGTCAGCTCAAATTTCTCAACCTCTGTGTATTTCTAAAAAAAAACACTTTTATATGATAGTACATTTATCTGTGCTTGTTTTCTAAATCAATTCTCTTTTTTATTAATAAATTAATGTTTTTTTTGTTTTTTTTTTCAACAAGTAGGTACTCAATGATACACACTGTCCCTTTCACGAGTTTTCAAGTAAGATAACTGATGTTAGTTGAAATACACTACTATGGCCCATCTTTTGGGGAGGAAAAAAATATCAATTATTATAGGCATGACATAGTATGATTTTGTCCTAAATATATATTTAAAAGAAAAATGCAGTATTCCGATACCATAAGGTGTACCTAAAAAACACAAATTGGCCAGAAATTTGAAGGTCCATCTCATAATCCAGTGTGCCTTATTTTTTAGCGCAATATATGCTGGATAAGATTAGAAATACATATAGTATTTATACTATACGTGTGTTACTGGACCTTTTAAATAAACAAAGTCCGATTCATCGTTGGATACACCAAAGAGTTGTTTTACTCGTACTTTTTGCCTTGATTTACCGTATATAATTCAGGACGATTGTTTTCCCCTTTTCATAACATTTGTTTCTGGCACTTTGAGTAAAAATGTTGTGATAATGAGATAAAATCAAATGCCCTTTCATGTTTCATCTGTATCAATAGTGGTCTAGTGATTAAGTTTTGGCCTTTTTACTACCGTGGCCCGGGTTCAATTCCTATTGCATTCACTGTTTTGCAATTATGGTCAGTGACATTTTTCGACTAATAAATCATTGCACTATTATATACCGTGAGTGTGCTATCGCTATACACAAACAAATACAGTAGTTCTCAGATTCAGTGCGCCTTATAGTCCAGTTCACCTTATATATACAACAAAAGACTGTTTTTCTGGTGGTGTGCCTTATAATCTGGGATGTCTTATAGTGCGTAAAATACGGTACAGTACTCCAATAAAGCACTTTTAAAGGGGGTCATTGCACACTAACAAGAATCCACAAAGTCAAGCACAACCATTTTTTATAGAATTGTGAGATTTTTTTACAATCAATGTGTCCTTTATATACAGTAAGCTAATTATTGTTTGCCAAAAGAATCCTATTTGTATTAGACCGGTATCTCTACTTCCTCAGTTCTCTAAAATATTAGAGAAACTTTACAATGATAGACTTGAAAAATTTAGTGATAACCATAAATTGATCAACAGATCAGCAACAGTGGCTGTTATTGACGCAGTAGAAGAAATCACCCAAAGCATAGAAAAGAACAGATTCGTAGTTGGGTTATTTATTGACTTAAAAAGCATTCGATATCATTAATCACAATATACTATTAAATAAACTGTAAAGATATGGCATCAAGGGCGTGGCTTTGCAATTGATTCAAAGTTATTTGATGGGGAGGAAGCAATATGTGAAAATGGGAGAGTTGTCATCTGAATACTTGGGCATCTGCTGTGGAGTACCACAGGGTTCTATCCTGGGCCCAAAGTTATTTAATTTATATATCAAGATATTATTAATGTTTCAAAACTATTAAAATTGGTAATATTTGCAGACAACACTAACATTTTCTATTCAAATGATAATTATATTGATTTAGTAACTTGTATTAATCGTAAATTAATTAACCTAAAAAGATGGATGGATATAGATAAATTATCTTTAAATTTAAATAAAACCAAAGTAATATTCTTTGTTAATTGCAAGGCAAATATCGAAGTAAAAATGGATGGTGCTGCAATAGACACTGTATCAGAAATTAAGTTTTTAGGGGTCATAATAGACTATAAATTAAGCTGGAAAACACACATCAGACACATACAAACTACCGTTTCTAAAAGTATTTAAATAATGAATGAAACCAAATTCCTTTTAAACTATAATGCATTGTATTTATTATATTGTTCTCTAGTTCTGCCATACATAACATTGTGCAGAAGTCTGGGGCAATAATTACAAAAGTTCACTACAGACCCTTTTTATCCTCCAAAAACGTGCAATTAGAACAATACACAGGGTAGGATATCGGGGTCATACTAATATTTTATTCCTGCTAAATTGGATGATTTAGTAAAAATCTTCACTTCACAACTGCTACTTAAGGTCAACAAAAAAATAGTGCCAGAAAACATCCAAAAATTATTCATTTGGAAAGAGGGAAATTATAACTTAAGGGGCTGTAGTAAATTCATAATCCCAAAGGTGAGAACCACCAGGAAAAGTATGTGTGTGTGTGTGGAGTGTTCAAATATATGTACAAAAAAAACATTACTGGCAGAATACAGAGATGAAAAAAATGACGTGTAAGTGATAGTGGAGATTGGAAATGTTGCGTAGCAAATTGAAGGTTTACAACTATAGTTTGTTGTTATTGTTACTATTATTATATCATAACTGTTATTATTGCTATTGTTGTTATTATCATTGGTGTAGCATTATAACGTTAATAGATGGGTACTACGATGATAAGTATATAAAATATGTGACTATTGTAATTATTGATATCCGACCTATGTAATATGTATATCCGTGATATTTTGTTATATTTAGACACAAAAGAGGAGCTATCTGTGAAATGAAATTAATAAGGAAGATGAAGGTGTAGGGAAAATAAGCATCTGCTTCTTACTACCCCTTGTCAACATGTTATGTTGACATTATTTTTGTTGTCGAATCATTGTTTTGTCCTGTTTTTATTTTCTAATGTTCGAAATAAAGTTTTCATTCATTCATTCATTCATTCATATTTGTCAATGTCCTATTGTATCAGAGTGGATTAATAAAATAATAATATAAAAATTAGCTTCATTTGGTCAAAATTGTTGTGTTTTTGTTGTTGTTTTGGGGGTTCTTTGAGCACCCTCCTCTAAATAAAAGGACCATGTGATGGAAGGCCTAACAATAGCTTCCCATTGAGTCTGTGAATAAGGATGAGTCTGTTGTGGTGTGACTCAGGTAGTGAGGGGGACAATGGTACCAGAATCCAAGCAGGACATGTGACAGGACATCAGAGGACATAAAAGAAGATTGCCGCCGTTCGTCAAAAACACTCCCTTCCAGCTTTAAAAGTTAAGATGAGGTTTCTAGTGTCGGTGTTCACCGTGTTTTCTGCGGTAGCGCTGCAGTCCGGTAAGATCCTGAAAATATTTCGTGGGAATTTTATAGTTTATTCATACTTTCACTCACGCTGATAAAAAGATGGTCTCGTGTTGCAGCTCTCTCGGCTTCTCTGCAATCTGCTGGAAGCAACCAGAAGGTCCATCATGGTGAGTAGTTGTTTTAATTAGCCTTAAAAAAAACGCTAAATTACTAGGATTCTTACGGTCGTTGGCCAGAATTTGATGGATATGGGTATGAGCATTTTTTTTGTTCAACGGGCTGATTAAATATTTTTAATACCGGGTTATTTAGGCTCAGGTGCAGCCAAGCCTCTCCCTCCCTCTCACTCTCTTTCTGTCACTTACTCTACACACGCCGCGCCTTCTGATTGGATAAGCGACCGGGGTCAAAGCCACTTAAGCAGGAAGAATAGCGTTACAGCGGAGTAAACAGGAGCAGCTCTGCTAACTCCGAAGTCCGGACATGCCCGTGACTCAAGACCGCTGATCATATTGAGATTTTAAAAAGTCTGTAGTAGAAAGGAGTGTAAAAGTGTAGTTAACTTGTTTTAGGGAAGCACATTCTGGAAAAGACAGATATATGAGCTCTTATCATAACATTAGTTCGTCAATCAAGTGTGTGTGTTTGTGATTGAGAGAGCATAAAATGCACGCTCAAGTGAGAGGCAGAGTTTTTCCATCTGGCTCTGAAACATAGTGCCCAAACTTTTTTAAATTCACAAGCTCTGTTGAAATTTCGATGCACTTTTTAAGTTTATTTAAATCATGTTGGTTGTATTGACATTTTTCTTGATTTATTGTAAAAAAAAAACCTGGGAGTTTTGTAACTTTTGATATACCATCATAAGAGTTACTGCTAAGCCTAATTTTAGTTTTTGGTTTAAGTAAAAGTAAGTTGTTTTGAAAATTCTAATTTATAACAAAATATTCTATGTTTTTTGGGGGGGGCATTATAAACATTTTCTTACACCAGTTTTTAAGCTTCTACAGCAACTGAACATCGGCACCAGATATTGGTTATTAGCCTCCTCTTAATCCTAATAATCGGTATAGGCCCCGAAAATCCTAATTGGTCGATCCTTTTGGATTACCGTATTTTCCGCACTATAGGGCACACTGGCTCATAAGGCACACCTCCCAAAAAATTTTCAACCGTCTTTAATAAATACACGCTCTGAGAAAAGTTTGCAGTACTTGGCAATCAGCGTCGCGACCTCATAGCTCGCCTTTGCGGCATTTTCATTTGACTCGCAGGGTCTCGTAAAAAAGTGCTGCTGTGTTGTTAAAACAGCTTCCAGTTGCTTCACCTTTTCAAAGCGTTTGTTTATGGTTAGCTTTTTTTAGTCAGCATGTTTCTCTGGCAGTGCCTCTTTATATTATATTTTTCTCTTGGCAAAATAGGCAGACACAGTTGTTTTGTATAAAAGTCAGAAAACTTGAATTTTCCACTTGACCTGGATGCGGCGGCTCCGCCCACATTCAACTGTCCTTTTTATTCTTTTAATTATACACACCGAGTCTGAAATGGGGTTGGCTAAAGTTCTGACAGAAAGCCAATGGCGAGCTGGCCAAATTGCTACTGCCATCATCTGGTGAAATGGGATGTTTTTTTGTTTTTTTTGTCGAATGTATTTTATACTGTCATCAACATTACTGGCGGATCATATATTATTCATTTTATGACAGAGCCTGCAGGCCATTAAAAATTTGATCATGGGCTGTAACTGGCCCCCGGGTCAGACTTTGGACATGCCTGGCTCACGGTATATATTGGTGCAATGATTGACCAGTGGAAAAATATCAATGACCAAAATGGCAAAATAGTGTGTGCAACGGGATTTTATCCTAAGTCGCAGTGGTGAGAGCTCTGAAACCTAACCACTAGATCACTATGGATACAAATAACGTACGAAAAGGCATTCCATTTTATCTCATTATTGCACTACTTTAGCATTGCTAGAGACGAATGTTAAAGAATGGAGAAAAACAAAGTTGTCCTGAAATATATTAATAAATGCAAAAAAGCCAGCAAAGGAAACAACTATTTATTTAAGTCTTTTTTTATTTTCTAGCATTTGTTTCTGGCATCATGAATACAAGTAGTGCGTTCATGGGATAAAATCAAAATCATTTTCATATGTAATCTGTAAACCCGGTGATCTAGTGGTTCCGTTTCAGCACTCTCACCTCTCCAATCTGTGTCCGATTCCCGTTGCATACGTTGTTTTGCGATTATGGTGAGCATTGATTTACAAAATTTGATAATCACTTATTCATCTTTACTTGCAGATCCGCTATCAGAACTGCAGAAAATAGGTAATGTAGTGTTATTTTTTTTAAGTTGAGATTAATAAATTGATATCTGAAAACTGTGTTTGTTTGTTTTTCTATTTACAATTGTATTATTATGTATTTATATGTATTTATATTTATATTTTTATTTTCAAAAATGCCCAAATGTTAAACCTAAACATTGGTATCTGTACAATAACTGCTTGTTTCTGTATAATATTAATTTTTTAAAAAAAGTTTACAGAATTAATTTAAGATTAACAATGTGTGATAACCGTTGAAGGTCGGTAAAGATTATAATTTGAAATATAAACACCAAAATGTTGCCGGAGTTATAGCTTTAAAGCGTTAACTCTGAGTTAAAACTTTAACAAAATGGTGAGCTTTAGTTCTTAGCGGTTGCTTTGACCCTTCCTTTCAAGCAGATCCAAAACAAACTCAGCTTTAAATGCTTGAATCCTTGACAGTGAAAGTAATAAACCATTAAGACGGAGTTAAAACTATAAAGGTGGTGTCTCATCTCATCTCAATAGCTGCACCGCTTATCCTCAGTAAGGTCGCGGGTGCTGGAGCCCATCCCAGCAATCATCGGGCAGTGGGCAGGGGACACCCTGAACTGGTTGCCAGCCAATCGCAGGGCACACGGGGACAGACAACTCACTTGCTCAGTCACACCTAGGGACAATTTGGACCGGCCAATTCACCTGAAATGCATGTCTTTGGAATGTGGGAGGAAACCGGAGTGCCCGGAGGAAACCCACGCAAGCACGGGGAGAACATACAAACTCCGCACAGTAAGGCCGGGAGCTGGATTTGAACCCACGCAGGAGGTTCCCACGACCTCAGAACTGTGCCGCACACGCGCCAACCACTGCGCCGCCGTGCTGCCCAAAGGTGCTGTCCGTTACTTCAAAATATTCCATTTGCTGACGCCATCTTCTGGCTCAAATCATCATTGCAGCTCCTTGTGTTTGCACGTGCAATTATGTGAAAATCTTAGATGCGCTCGAATAAAATCTATCCTATTTAGACTTTTGGGGAATTTGGGTTGGCATTTGCACTGTATTTGAAACAGTCCTTTTCTTATTTTCACCATTTTCATCCCGGGAAAAAAACAAAAATGCAACCCCTCGCATATCACGCTCCTCCCCTTCATTACCCCTCCTCCTTCCCTCCAGCACAATGCGCTTCGTGGCTGGAACCACCCATGATAAGAGTAAGATAAAAGCAGATAGGCATGTTGGGAAAATATATATAAAGGCTCTTTGAACTCCGTTGGGCATTGTTAGCACATACTTAATAGAGAAAATATTTAAGTTTAAACTCTTAAGGACACCTCGAATTACGCACCCCACCTTTAACCTTTTCGAACTGAAAAGTCAGCTTGAGAGCTTCAACTTAGTTTTGACTTCTATGGTAAAGCAATTTTAAAACTTGGACCCATGACATTTAAACCAATAACGGAGTTAAATTTTGACCCGCCTTGACTCAAAAGCTATTTTTAGCTCTTTAAGGCTGCTTTGACAGCTCTAAAGGGAAAGTGTGTATTATTAGGCACCTCCTAGTGCAGGGGTCGGGAACCTTTTTGACTCAAAGAGCCATAAAAGCAAAAAATATGAATTTTATTTTGGGAAAGAGCCACACCATATATTATGAGACAAATTTACTAAATTGCTAAACCCGCGCCCCAGACAAGAGCTTAGTCTTCAGCACATTTATTTTTGATGATTTGATAAAAAATATGAAAAGAGAATAATGCCAGAGCCCCTGTCCCAAAATCAACAAACATACCACTTTAAACTTGTCTCTTTCTTGCAATTACTCAAGATCGGTTAAACTCCTTTTGACCCTTTTTTTCATACATATTGGTTTCAAAACCAGATGCAAGCAGTTATTGTGTAAAAACGTCACAACATTCTGCAAATAGGGAGCCTGATGAGCTCACTGTTGGCCCAGACGGCGTAGGGCGAGAGATGGGAGGGAGTGTTTGCACTTTTTGCATAGCTCCACCCATCCCTCCCACTCACCCAATCAAATGACTAAGTTCTCTTCTGGTGTTTTGGCGTATTTACAGTTCTGTGGATTCATCATAAGGTATCTGAACACTGAACACAGATTATATAGTGAACCTTTATACAAAGGATTCTTTAGCGTTGTACAGCCAAAACGAGTTCCCCCCCCCCCCCCCCCTTTTTTTTTGTGTGACACCTTGACTGTAAATTGTAGTGAAAAACGTGCCCTATATATACTGCGAAGTAATACCCTGTCATTTAGCTTTGGTTTGGCTTTGCGTGTGCCTGAATAGGATAAACATTTCAAGTTTTGAACAGGATGGAGAAATTTTGCATGCAATCAAATTTGTCTCTGAGCCACAGATACTCGTAGAAAGAGCCATATATGGCTCGCGAGCCATAGGTTCCCGACCCCTGTCCTAGTGGTTATAAACTCCATTTATTAAAAACAATTGTTTAGAAATGAGCAAAAATACATTACATATTATAAACACGCTTTATTTTATTTTCTAAATACTCGAAAATCGAGGAATTTGCATTTATTTTACATATAATGAGCCACACCTACTTAATTGTCCGCCATCTTGCTGCTACAGGCACCCAAAACATCGCCAAAGGCTGTGCAAAAATGAAAAGAAAAATGGTGAAGTTTGGTCACTTTGACACTCCCTACTTTGTATTCTTCTTTGTGTTTTTAGCACTCGTTTTCGGTTGCTCTGCACAACAGACAGGGTTGGGTAGGGTTACTTTAACTGGATTACTTTTGGATTACTCCAATACCAAATATGCTAATAAAAGACAAAAGAAACTAAATATGAACAACGTGATGACTCACAACACGTGGTAAGCTTTCTCTCCTGGCTTTGATCTCTTTGATCTCCGGCAAAACTAACATAAAATGCGACAGAAACAAAATGAAAATAAATCCAAACAGCTTGCCAACATCATTTTCCATGTTCCATGTATTCCGTTACTCCCCAAGCCTGCACAAAATTTAGTAATTGTATTCATATTTAGTTTCTTTTGTCTTTTATTAGCATATTCGGTATTGGAGTAATCCAAAAGTAATTGAAAGTAATCCAGTCAAAGTAACCCAACCCAACCCTGACAACAGAGCAACATCTATTGGTTAAATGATACACGCTGTCCTTTTAACGATTTTTACTCTGAGCTAATGCTTAAATTCTGTAAATGTTTACCCTCCATATATAACAGAAGCTGAATTACTAGTATACAATATAAAGTGGTGACAGTTGTAGTACTTTTGATTCAAAATATTACCACAAAATTGTTAGACATTTTTAATTCTGAATAGTAATCGTCTTAAAAAATTACTCGAATTTCCATGAAAACGCCTTCTAATTTTTAGTTCCCCGATTCCTGGTTCCACTACTCTCCCATCCCTAATTTCTATTATGAAAAAAATAACATATCATCAATTTTGCTTCTTGTGTTCAGATCAGCTGGAGTTTGAAGCCGCTCAGAGAAATGAAGCTGCTCAGCTAAACGGTATGCTACCGGTGACATGATGTACAGACGCTGCCCTAATTACGAACGAGATCGTTCATAAGTTGTGTTTGTCCGTAAGTCGCTTCAGTGCTATGTTTTGTATGTTTAAGGTTTATAAAATATGTTTAAGGCCTGTGTAAGTAACCTTTATTGTTTTGTACTAAAACATTTCATAAAATAATATGCTCTATAAAGATGAATAAAGTTGAGTTTACTTTTGGAAGATGGGCTTCAAGAGATGGGGATACTTCCTCCTCCGTGGTAAAAAGTGGCCCAAAAAAATTGTTCCGACCATTTTCTCAACCGCATCAAGCTTTCTTTTTCCACTTTCATTTCAAAAGAAACGGCTCGTGTCTTCTTTAACCTTTACAGCACGGGTGTCAAACAGGCGGCCCGCGGGCCAAATCAGGCCCGCTAAGGGATTGAATCCGGCCCGCGAGACAACGCTTAGAGAAGCACAAGAGAAAAACGAGCCACAGGTTGAAATATATCCACATGATGTTGCCAAAGCCTGTCAAAACCCTGTACTTGGATTTCTCTCTCACTCTCTCTCTTCCTTCCTTTTTCTCTCACTCTCTATCTCTCTTTCACTCTCACTGTCTCTCTTTTTCTCTTTCTTTGTTCCTCTTCCTCTCTGTGTCTTTTTACCTTCTTTTGCTCTCTTCCTTTTTCATTTTTCTCTCTTTTCTCTCTCTCCATCTCACTTGCTTTCTCCTTCTCTCTTTCTCTTTTTCTCCTTCTCTCTTTTTGATTTTCTCTTTGGATTTCATACTTTCTCTCTTTTAACCCCTTCTCTATTTCTCATTTCATCTCTTTTGTTTCTCTCTTTCTCTCTCTCTCTTTCTCCCTTTCTCTTTTTCTTTGTCCTACCCTCTCTACTTCTCTCTCCCTCCCTATTTTTCTCTTATTTCTTTCTCCCCTTTTTTTTTATCTCTAATCTACTTCTCCGGCCCCCGAGAGAATGTTTGTTCTATCGTGTGGCCCCCGGGTTAAAATGAGTTTGACACCCCTGCTTTACAGCAACCATATTGAATGGATGCATGAGACAATGAACAATAAAAACATTCTTAGCGCACTGGAGATACAGTATAGAATGTTTACACTCAAACTGGGAAGAGGAAGAGGATTTCTTTTTCGGGGTGGATGCTGGGTGAGCTCTCACAGCGCCACACGCTGGTAGCGGCAGAAAGAAGCACTACAGTACTGTCCGGTACTCTGGAAAAAGTTGCACACAATACAATATCTAACTTATAGTAATGTCTGTATATTTTACGACATCTCGAACTAAATGTTCGTATCTACCGTTTTACGTAAGTCGAATGTTCGTAAGTAGGGGAGCGTCTGTACAATGCAACGTGAATTATTATGCATACCTGTCAACCTCCTTGGCTCCATGCCCTTACAAGAGGTTGTATTTTCCCTTACAAAATACAAAATAATCTTACACCATTTTTTTTTTCAAACGTGTTTATTTATGTAGTTTAACATGTTATATTGTACATGTGTTTTGTTATATCATATATATTATTAATTACGGTAACATCTTGTTGTGAGATACTGAGTTGCTCGACATGAATGAGGTTTATTATAAAAAAGATTCAAAAATTAAGTAGCTTGGATGTTCACCGTAAAAGGAAAAAATACATGCAAATATAATTAAGTAGAATAATACATTTTCTTATTCAAATTATTAATTCATTTTCTGCATTTAATTATTGTTGGTAATATACTGATTAAAGGGATAAGCACAAACCTGTCTTTTTTCATTTTCTCCTTTTATACTTCCTTTTTTTCTTAACTTCTTTATACAACATAATAATTCGTAATATAATGCATCAAAGCAAGTGAGCCGTTTGACAGCCGGCTCTCTTTAATGAGTTGAGCCGAAAAAGCCGGTTCTCTAAAAAGAGACGGACTTCCTTTCACTACATAACTACCACATGAAATCCGAGGCTGCAGACGCATGCGCACAGTAGCATCAAAACGCTCGCTTCGTTTGCAACAAAAAATACGATGTCGAGATAGAGGCTACTGCAGCAAACTCGTTTGACTTGATTGTTTCGCCGTTTCGTGATAGTCGGTGTATACCGGGTGGTACCCATAATTGACAAATTTGCGTTTTTCCGTACAGATTTTCTTGTACGTCGTACACGTCTTAAAATGCATAATAAACGTAATTTGTACGGCAAAAAAGTACAGGTTGTCAGGTATGTATTATGTGTTAATGTGTTGCATTCAAGTGATATAGAGTATTTTTTGTATTCACAGACAAGCAGGTTGAGGGTACACGCTACCTCGGTGAGTGGGACCATAAACATTGCACCTAAACACTCTTTTACAAAAATTAATCTTTTGTTTTAAATATGCAAACAGAAGCTGCTACAGATGAATCTGGTAAACAGTCAAATAAAATCATGTTGCTACTATATCTGTTGCTGAAATGTAATATACACTTATATATATTTTTCTATTGTTCACAGTTGAAGTGCTCAGTGACGATTCAGCTCATGATACAGCAGGTAAATAATGCTTAAAACAGTGGAATAATTTAAAATGATATCAAACGATGAATTTATATGATTTGGATCAGGTATTTATGGAAACCGGAGATATTAATGGACATTTTTGGGGATAAGATAGTTAAACAGATGAGAGTTATGTTTGACAAACAAACCCCCAAAATATTAAGTTTTTGTTCATGACTCCACCATAAGAAAGAAACTGGCCAAAAATGGTATTCATGGTAGAGTTTCCAGGCAAAAACGACTGCTGCCACAAAAGAAAAGAAAAAGTCGTCTCACATTTGCCAAAAAGCATCTTGATTATCCTCAAGATTTTTGGAGAAACATTGTGTGGACTGATGAGTCGCAAATTGAATATTTTGGAAGGTGTGCAACCTGTTACATCTGGCGTGAAAATGGCACAACATTTGACAAAATAGCATGGTGGTGGCAGTGTGATGGTCTCGGGCTAATTTGTGGAATAATGAACTCTGGTGTTTACCAGATGATCCGTAAGAAGACCATCCGGATATCAGTTCCAGCCACGCACTCTTAGATCATGCAGCAGGACAACAATCCAAAACACACCAACAAGTTCACCTCTGAATGGCTTCAAAAAACAAAAACAAAATGAAGTCAAAAGTCCGGATTTAAATCCAATCGAGATGCTGTGCCGGGACCTTAAATGGGCAGTTCATGCTAGAAAACCCTCCACAATGGCAGACTTGAAACAATTTTGCAAAGAAGTGTGGGCCAAAATTCCTCCACGGTGTTGTGAAAGACTCATTGGCAATTATCGTCAACATATAATTTCTGTTAGCACTGCAAAATTGTGGACCAACTTGCTATTAGGTTCAGGGGTTAATTCCTTTTCACATAGGGCCAGATAGGTTTCGGATTTTTTGTGCCTTAATAAATGGAATCAATATTTCAAAACTGCATTTTGTATTTCAATGGGTTGTCTCTGTGTTACAATAAAATTGGGTTGATGATCTGAAACCTTTGTGAGTGATAAAAATGCAAAAAAACGCAGAAATCAGGAAGGAGGCAAATACCCTTTCACGGCACTGTATATTTGTAGGTTTTTGTTTATTCCTACATTATTTCTCCTCTATACACAAGCAACTAAACGTCCCCGATGTATTTTTATTTCCACAGTGGAGATCCATGGGGACCTTTCGACCGATGCAGCAGGTGAGTGCAACACGTGCTAAAATGCTGCACACTTGCACCGCATTACATAACAGTAGCCTAGATGGTAAGGCGCCCGCTTTGAGACTGGGAGGTCGGTGGTTCGCGCCCCGGCCGAGTCATTCCTAAGACTTAAAAAGTGGTCGGCGGCGCCCTCTGTTGGCTGCGGCTGCATCGGCTCGCTACAACGGGTCAGGTGCAATCGACATTTCGTTCTGTGTACATTGTTACACAGAATGACAATACAAGGAAATTATTATTATTATTATTACTTCCTTAATCTCCCTTCTCTAATGTGTCATTCGCGAACAAACCGGCCCTATGAGCCGACTCTTCACCAATCAGGAATCGTCTCCCTTCAATACAATTTTTTTTTCCTCGTTTTCTTTAACATTATATAGGTGTACGTGATTAGTCAATATTCGTGGTTTCTCTAAGTGGACAATACGGAGGACAAAAATGGCAAAAAAAAGAAATGAGTCAAAGCAGAAAAGGACCCAAATTTGGTCTTGATTGAACGATTATTACACCTTTTGGTTGATATTTTTCTGGGGTACTGTCTAGTTTCAGTCTTAATTGGTTGAAAATTGAGATGTAAACAGTTGAGAGTTATTTTATTATATAGATAGTAGCTCACGGATCCCTTAACCGACTGAGTTGTAGGGGCACCATTTCCTGTGGTGTGTCTTGGGCAAGTACAGCACGGTGAAGCCCATCCCTTTCCACATCGTTTTTTTTTTTGGGGGGTTGGTGTTTGCTCCCCCACGTGAAAAAAAAAATTCTGGTTACCAGTAGCATGAGAAGCCTCCTGATCTGACTCCGATAAAGCACCTTCATCATCTTGTCAGTGTTGTTTTACGGTGTATAGTAATCTCTCGCTGTAACGCAGTTTACTTTTGGCGGTTTTCGATACCTCGCAGATTTTGAATTGATTTGTTTTTATTGTCCTTGATATAAACGTATCATACATTGTGTTCTGCAGCAGACAGCACACAGCAAATGGTATCACAGGGGCAGGAGTGTGTGTGTGTTGGGTGGGCGTGACTGTGTGCGCAACAGTTATAGGCTGTTGTATAGATAGATGGATAGATAGATAGATACTTTATTCATCGCTGCAGGGAAATTCACATTTCCAGCAGCATCCCTGTGCTGAGAAACAATACAATAATAAAGCAAGAAGAATACAATATACAAATACCCAATGTGACATGCTTATACCTACTGTAGCGTGTTCTATAGAGTATCTAGATAGTGCTACACAGAATACATATTGCAATAAAATTCGGTAATATGCTGTTAGTCAAACAGGGTGGGCGACGCATAAGTCAAGGTGTCCAACTATAACAAACTGAGAAGCACGGCTACAGCTGCAGCTTGTGTTTCAGTGGCTCGTTACATTGAAAATAAATTCATCAATTAAATCACACTCAAAGAAGAGTCAGAAGAGCACCAAGAAATGGTGATTGGCTCCTTGGATCGTTATCGGGTCCGGGAAGGGACTGAAGTGGAGTCGGGAGAGAAAAGAATAGCCGTGCAGCGGGTCTGGGCCCGATCCTGTATCTTACCAACGCAAAATCCATTACCCATGAAACGGATAACCTGATTTAAGAGTTCATCTTTTGCGTTTTTTTCCCATCTAGTCTTGAGTTGATTGAATTTTTAATACAAAAAAGTTAAATGTTTAAACAGGCTAAAAGTTTACGACAGAGTGAAAAAATAAAGGCTTTTAAAATAATCGTAGAATAATAAATTTTTCAAAATGAATTAGGAATTGATTCGGTTACTTTAGTGTTCATATTATATGGCTTAAAACAACAACAAAATCTGAAAAGCCATTTGGGAGTCGAAGTAGTCGACTCTTTTTAGTCAGCAGAGTCGCAAGAGTCGGTTCTCTAAAAAGAGCCAGAATTCCCAGGGGCGACTCTGCCGACGCCCCTAAACATTAAAGGGCTAGTGAGGCGTAGAATATAACGTGACCCGCTTGTGTCTTTTTACAGGTGCCAAGTGTCTGTGTTCTTCCGAGGAAATGTTGGCACAAGGTGAGTTTAGCAATACTCACGTTAGGAAAGCTGCCAAGTGATTCAATCAACAATCTTGTGTAATTGTTGCTTTCCAGGGCAACAGAAGCAGCCAGAAAGCACATCAGGTAAAACGAAAGCCACACTCGAATGATTATTGTTTTCACTTCCGACACCAGGCAGGGTTGGGTAGGGTTACTTTAACTTGATTACTTTCAAATCCCGGCTCGTCCGTGTTACATGTCGAAGTGTCCTTGGGTAAGACACTGAACCCCTAACACCCCCAATAAGCAGGTTAGCGCCTTACATGGCTGCAAGGCCGCTATTGGGAAATGTGGAGCACATTGTAAAGCGCTTTGGGACGTCATTGACTTGAAGAGCGCTATATGAAATGCAGATCATTTCATTTCATTTCAATTACTTTTGGATTACTCCAATACCAAATATGCTAATAAAAGACAAAAGAAACTAAATATGCATAAATTTACTAAATTTTGTGCAGGCTTGGGGAGTAACAGAATACATGGAACGGCAAAAATGATGTCGGCAAGCTGTTTGGATTTATTTTCATTTTGTTTCTGTCGCATTTTATGTTAGTTTTGCCGGAGATCAAAAAGATCAAAGCCAGGAGAGAAAGCTTACCATGTGTTGTGAGTCATCATTTTATTCATATTTAGTTTCTTTTGTCTTTTATTAGCATATTTGGTATTGGAGTAATCCAAAAGTAATTGAAAGTAATCAAGTTAAAGTAACCCTACCCAAGCCTGCACCAGGTAATACTTTCTGTCATGGCATTTCATTTCGTCTGCAACATTTAAATTAGAATTAAATGCTATTTTGAAATGACGCCGTGTAGAATCCCTTATCTGCACCGCTTATCCTCAGTAGGGTCGCGGGTATGCTGGAGCCCATCCAAGCTATGTTCTGGTAGTAGGCAGGGGGACACCCTGAACTGTGTGCCAGGCAGTCGCAGGGCACACAGAGACAGACACCACACTAGGGACACTTTGGACCAGCCAATTAACCTGACGGGCATGTTTTTCGAATGTGGGAGGAAACCCACGCAAGCATGGGGGGAACATGCAAACTCCACACAGTAAGGCTGGTTTCTGGATTTGATCCCATGACCTCAGAACTGTGCTGCATGTGTGCTAGCCTCTGCGCTGCCGTGCTCCTGACCTATCTATTTTTTTTCTTTTATGAAGTAATATACTGTCAAGACCAAAACAGAGACAGGACCCACTTGCGTAACGTTTCTCTCAGTTTTACTGGAAGAAAGGAAAGGGTTGCCCCCCCGATCCGGTGATCGCTGGTCGCGGGAAGCAGGTCGCTCTAAACGCGGAAGTGGGACTTCCGTGGCGAGCAATGGCGGTGTCGGGAATGGAAAAAACAGGTCCGTAGCCGGGACAGGAGAGCAAAAAAACGTGGTCGGGATCAGAAACGAGTTGAAAGCCAGGAGAGGAGAGTACACGAGGTCCGGATCAAAAAACGGGTCGAAGCCAGGGAACAGACGAAGGCAAAAACAGGTGTGAGTCAGGGTTGAAAAAGCTTGCCTAGAGTAAACTGAGGTTCGCAGATGGACTGACAACAGGTGACAGAAATGAGTGGATTCAAATAGGGACAGGGAGCCAATCAGAGTCCGAGGCAGTTGGCGCCAAAAGAGCGGGCACAGCTGATTCACATCAGTAATCATGACATATACATAGAGTCATCTACATGTTATATTTTTTTTAATATTGTTTTGAATTAGATTATTTTCATAAAGTTCATTTATGAAACAGTTACAATAACAGTAAATTAATATATTAGGTCCCAGTTTTAAGCACTTGATTTGATATTTAGTTACCATTCCTAGAATTGTATTTTTTTCGTAGTTTGTAGCATTTCTATAGTTGTATTTTTGTAGTTAATCTGTAGTATTTCGATAGTACTATTTTTGCATTAGAGTATTACTGTAGTAGTGTTTTTGTGGTCATTCTGGGGTATTTCTTTAACGTTCAGAATAAACGCAAAATGTAGTTTTTTTCTAGTATTACTGTAGTTGTGTTTTTATAGTACTTCTGTAGTATTATTTCTGTAATACTATTTTTGCATTATAGTATTACTGTAGTACTATGTTTGTAGTTATTCTGTGGTATTTCTTATATTTTCAAAATGTCCAGAAAAATAATATACACGGGCCCTGTTTTAAGCAGGTCAACCTTGAAACTTGGATATTTACTTTTGTTATGAGGTACGAGAACAGGATCAGGACCCAAACGCGTGACGTTCCCACACAAGCCTTTTATTTTGTGGGAAATGGGAGTCATGCACGTTAGGCAGCGGTGTGGCGTGGAAAGACTGGAAGCCAGAGACCGACTAGATCGATTCCAATTGCCCGAGTTGACATCGGACAGATAGGGTCGATACCGGACAGGACGGGACAGACAGGATAGATAATGAAACAGAATGTCGAAAATAAACCGGAGTAACTCGACGGGAACGAAAGCTGGAGAAAATTTGTTTGCAAATATCTCTCATCTCATCTCATTAGCCGTATCGCTTATCCTCATTAGGGTCGCGGGGGGGCTGGAGCCCATCCCAGCCATCTCCGGGCAGTGGGCAGGGGACACCCTGAACTGGTTGCCAGCCAATCGCAGGGCACACAGGGACAGACAACTCGCTCGCTCATTCACACCTAGGGACAATTTGGACCGGCCAATTCACCTGAAAAGCATGTTTTTGGAATGTGGGAGGAAACCGGAGTGCCCGGAGGAAACCCACGCAAGCACGGGGAGAACATACAAACTCCGCACAGTAAGTCCGGTGCTGGATTTGAACCCACACAGGAGGTTCCCAAGACCTTAGAGCTGTGCCGCACACACGCTAACCACTGCGCCGCCGGTTGCAAATATATGTTAGGTTAATGTTTGTTATTATAAAATATTGCTTTATTTGTTTGATTGTTTTAGAAGTTTTCAGTAGGTTTAATTAGGTTCCAAGGACTATATGTCTCATTTAAAAAAAAAATGAAAACATCAATCTTGCCCTCGGCCTGTAGCTGGATTTTGTCTTTGACCCTCCGTCCATTTGACTTTTACACCCCTGGACTAAATCGTGTCTAAAATAGACCAAAATATAGCAATGCTGGGTGGGTTATAGAGGCATCTTGTTCTGATGTACCTAATTCTATGGCCTTTTTTTCTCCATGTGGCGGGAGAAGATGACAGTGAGGATTCAACCAAAGAACAAGGTGACCCAACACACACAAACAAACCGCTTTGTTTTTTTAATCTACCCTAAACAATCCAATGACATGATGTATTTCACAACTGATTACCTAACTTTAAGCTCAAAGTCCTTATCAAACCTAAATTCTAAAACGAGGGGGTCAAACTCAATTTACTAAAGGGGGCGCTGGACTTAGGGTCTGGGTGATGTTGGGTCATAACGGCCTTTTGATAAGGAATCTTTTTTTCATTTTCTAAAACACAAAATAATCTCAGTAATGATGACATGGTGGTTAAGGAAAAAATGGAAACAAGAAACTAATGTAGTGATAAAAGACAACGAATGGGAAAAAACATTGAAAGAGGGACACAAAATAACCAATAGTCCGACATGAAGGGAGTTTGAATGGAAAGTAAAAATGCGATTCTTCTATACACCCTCTATCACTTCAAAATATAAAAATACCTCAAATCTATGTTGGCGTAACTGTGGGGGGGGTCGGAGACTTTACGCATATTTTCTGGAATTGCCCTGTAATATTACATTTTTGGAGAAGTATCCAGACAGAAATAAAATTCATTATTGGCTGGGAGTTGCGGTTGGACCTAATGGCCTACGTAGTAGGAATTTTGCCAGAAGAATTACTGTCTGGTCAACAGAAATATATACTAAAGGTTATGCTTCTGGTAGCAAAGAAAATCACATTGTCCTGGCTGAAACCGCAACCTCCTGACATAAAACAATGGAGAGACAAATTAAAGCAAATGTACATTATGGAAAAAATCACTGCAAGACTTCAACTGAAACTCGATCTGTTCGAGAAAAGATGGAAGCCTATCACACAAATTTTACTTGATGTCTAAACACCTCCCCCACCATTTTTTCTTTTTCTGTTGTTTCTTCTGTTATTTATGGGTGTGTCAAGTGTATATGTTTTGTGCTTGTGTTGATGTATGATGGTGGAATCAAACCTCTGTCAAAATTTGTGTGAGAAATAAAAAGTTATAAAAAAAAACACAAAATAATCAAAAAGAAGAAAACACATTTTAAGAATCAAGAAGAAAATCAATCTGTAATAAATAAAGAAAATATGAAATAATACAGGGTATAATAAACACTTAAGAAAATAAATATGAGAGTGGTAAGCTATAATTAACTACGTTTACCCAA
Source organism: Urocampus carinirostris (assembly GCF_059441175.1). Lineage (NCBI taxonomy): Eukaryota > Metazoa > Chordata > Actinopteri > Syngnathiformes > Syngnathidae > Urocampus > Urocampus carinirostris. Next base: position 19,199,155 of record NC_142364.1, on the reverse strand, counting down.
AGGTAATACATCATCCAAAGTTACATGCATGGAGCATCCACTGTCCTTTAAGCTTCAGTTCAACAGCGGTGATCAGCTAATTTGTTGAAACTAGTATTTTCTGCCAAGGGCTAAACCCAAAAGTAGCGTGCTAATCCCATTCCGGGGCAGACGTACATTGATTTCAAAACATTAGCGTTTGAATTTTGTATCCTGCTTAACTAATTAGCGAGGAAGTAGCATCCATATTAAACTCTAACATCAATTTCATATTAAGGCAGGGGCCAAAAACTTGCGGGATGCGAGTTTGAGACCCCTGCTCTAGTCTCCACCAGAGCTCATTAACATGGAGCCTATGGGCATCACATAGCCTCCTGAGAACACTTGCTTCGCCTGCAGACTGGTTCTAAAAATAGTTCAATCGTATTTCAACTTCAACTTTATGGTCGAATAAGCTATATGCACAACATACTGCACAGATAATATGACTTCCTCTTTCCCGCATGCAAACTTGCGATAAATAAGACACAAAACAAAAGAAAAGAATGTAAAAAAATATGCACATACAATATAGAAATACATCAAATTTAGAATAAAAATGTGCAAAGTAAAGCCAGAATCAAAATAGAGTTGTGTTGCATTGAGATGCTGTCCTTGAGCCTGCTGGTTCTGGCTCTAAGACCGGGAGGGATGTGAGGCGGACACTAATGACGTTTTTAGCTGTTCTCACAATGCGCTGGAGAGTTTTTTGGCAGTTTCTAGCTGGAATGATGTTTTAGTGGTGACTGAGCCTATGTCAACCCTACTTCAAATGACTACAACCTTGTAATAACCTAATAACAACATAAACAGCATAGTAATCACATGATGATAAGATTTTTTAAATTTTAGATATACAAATCAAACTTGCCGCCTTTTGCGCGAAGAATTGGTAACAAAAAGCAGCTCTCAGCTTCAAAAAGATTGTCGTCCCCTGGTCTCGACACATTAGGGCAGGGGTCCTTTACATCAGAGGATATCTTATTGCCACCATGTGGACATTATTAGGAAAACAAAAAAGTGGCGTGAAAATGCTATTACCTTCTGACAGCATGTAAAGAAGTCCTGTTATGAGGGAGATGAAATGTCTTCCTCTGTCTTTTGTGGCTTTTCGAGAAACTTGAAATTGAAGTTGGTGTCCAGTAGTTCAAAATAATACTTGCTGACGCCATCTTCTGGCTGAAATCACTATTGGAGCCTCTGTCAAGTTCCTTTTGTACAGTATGTGTCTCTTAGACGCGTTTAGATAGGTTGGCATTTGGACTTTATTTGAAACAGTCCCCTTCTTACTTTCACCATTTTCATCCTAGAATGAAAACAACCAACGGGCTTGTGAAATCACTCCCCTGCCACTGAAATCTCTTCCACTCCCTCATGGCAACATGACTCAGCTGGGAGATATTTGAAATCTTGTGCTTCTCCACCTTCTACTTGAGGATGCCCCCAGAGATGTTCTATTGGGTTTGGATCTGGAGAGATGCTTGAGCAGTTCATCCCCTTTACCATTGGCCCCTTTAGAAAAGCCATGGTGATCTTTTAGGTGTATTTGGGGTCATTGTCATGTTAGAACATTGCCCTGCAACCCAGTTTCGGGGGTAAAGGATCATTCTCTGCTCCAGTTTTTTACAATACATGCTTGAATTTGTGTTTACCCCAATGAAATGCGACTCCCTAACTCCAGTTGCACTCATGGAGCCCCAAACCATGACATTCCCAACACCATGCTTGACTTAAGGCACGACACTTGAGATCATACTCGTCAAGCTCCCCCTATGTTCTATAATAATTGCAAATCCTCCACATTCAGCAATAATGAACCTTACCAACACATCACAGCACCTATTTACTCACAGCAAGACATACTATGTAGAACAACTAGACTATTAGCGTAGTTATCTAGGATCACGTTGTTGTCTGCTACCAGTGAGTGAGATGACCTGGATTAGAGCCAAAATGGGCAAAACGGAATTGTGTTTTTTGGGTTTTTTAGTCTAAAAATTGTTATTCTTTATACTCAATGTAAAATGGTCAAACAACTTTTAAAATCCCGGGAAAACTTTACTGGTATGCGATCTCTGTAACTCCTCCTTGTAACCCTTCTTCCACACATTCGTTAAACCCTCATAATAAACTCGCAAATTATTTCGTTAATATCTATCTTATTACTGTATTTTTTAGCACTGATTACTGTTTAAAGTCTTTTTAGTGATCAGGCAACTAGTTCAGGGTGTCCCCTGCCCACTGCCCGAAGATAGCTGGGATGGGCTCCAGCACCCCCGTGACCCTACCGAGGATAAGCGGTGCAGATAATGGATGGATGGATAGTGATCAGTAAATGAGTTTTATAGCTATACCGATTAGATTTCAGAGGATATCTATAAAGAATCGCCACCGTGTAACAATAATCCAAAAAATAACAAAATGACTATTCTCTGTGCTTGGCCCAGTACCAGTCCAGGACCCCGTTGTCGTGGAACTCAGTCTTATTGTTTACTCAAGCTGTCAAGGTTTCTAACCCCGCGATCGTGGCCTGAAAGTGAGAAGAGAGTAAACATATCCTTAACCGCCATTGCGGTAAAAAAAGGACCGTCAGTGCTCGGGTGCTTGCCAATGTGAGCTTATGCAACGCAGCACGTTGTGGTTGGAGCCGGCCGCAGCCAGTCTCCGTCAGCTGAAAATAGTCAAAAGCCTTTTATAGACCTTGGCCGAGAAGACAACATTCACACATACCGCACCGGCCTCCTTTTTTAGTTTGTGTCCTCCAACTTTTTGAGTAATGCGAGCGAAAACTGGGGCATTGTTTTCCGTATCCAGGCCAACAATCTCCTGCCGCTTTACTAAATTTGTGTGTGCCACTTTCAGCGGTTGAGTGAAAAAACTACAGGCTTGTATCTTATACAGCAGGGGTCGGGGACCTATGGCTCGTGAGCCGTTTCCTGGCTCTTTTCAGGAGTACGTTTGGCTCGGAGATAAAATAAAAGATGGGCATTTATCTGCTACCTTGTAACATTAATGTGAAGCCGAATTTAGCATATACAAAGCAGGAACAACACTGGATACAATGTAGGTTTAGTCCGGTATATATATATACATATTCATGACAAAAAGTTACCAAACACCAGGGCAGACAACTCTGTAAAGTTGCCTGCCCCATTTTTCACACCATCAACATTGTTGCAAAGTATTAAGGATTGATAATCAGAATATATAACAGAACAACTCTTTAAAATTAGGTTTATTATAAATCTACTTATAACATTCATTGCATGTATATGACATCGCTGTTTTCCATCTGTATTGACTCATCTTCATTCATGCAATGTTTGCGTTGCGTCGTCTGCTCCAAGCCACGTGAACTCCTCTTTCCACAATGCTTTTCATGTACATTTACGTTTTTTAGCGTCATAAATTTTGTTAGCTTCTTTTGAATATTTCTTCTTGGGCTTAGGTTTTGGCTTGATTCCTAACCATTTTTCTTGTTTTCTCTGTGCGTCTACTTTGGAAAATGTTATGCAAATGCGCAACCTTATAACGCTTGGGAAAGTCCGGAAGCTCGAATTTATTCCATGTAGGCTTCTGATTGGCTGCCGAGCATGCAAATTGCCAAACGAACCGAAATTTCCAAACCTAACGAAGATTTCAAAATCGGAATAAAGCAAACGTTTGATTTAAAAAAAAAAAAAAAAAGAAAAACGAAAGATTTTTTTTTTTTCTTGAAAAAGTTGTCGGCCACAAGGGCAGAGATGTTGTGTAAGATTTAAGACATTTTAATGCCAATAAAGTGTCATGATGACCGATATGAATCACCTGTGCCCGCTCCTTTGGCACCAACTGCCTCGGACGCTGATTGGCTCTCTGTCCCTATTTAAACCCACTCCTATCTGTCCCCTTTTGTCAGTCCGTCTGCGAACCTCAGTTTACACTAGGCAAGCCTTTTTTCGACCCTGACTCCAATCTGTTTTTTGCTCCTGTCTGTCCCCCGGCTTTGACCCGTTCTTGATCCTGTTCACGTCTACTTTCCTGTCCTGGCTTTCGACTTTTTGTGTCCTTGACCACATCTACTCTCCTTGCCTGGCTTACGACTTACTTCCGACCCGACCACGTTTTTTGCTCTCCTGTCCCGGCTACTGACCCGTTTTTCCGTCCCCGACACCGCCATCGTTCGCCACGGAAGATCCGCTTCCGCGTTCAGAGCAACTTGCTTCCCGCAGCCCGTCCTCTTTCCTTTGACAAAAATTGTGAGAAACGCAACGCAATTGGGTCCCGTTTCCATTCTGGTCCTGACTTAAAGACCTCATTTTTAGAATAATGAATTTAATGGTTTTTAAGAATTTTCAAGGATCCACGGGAACCCTGATATAGCTCGGATGCCAAACCGATCCCATGCAAACTTTCGACATGCTTATCCAAATTAGACCGAGGGAAGCCTATTGTTGCGCACGCAAAGCCGAACCAACGCTGGAATTCTTAGCGGCACGGTCCAATGTATATAGAGCACATTGGACCGTACCACTGTAGTGTTTACAGTCAAGGTGTCACACCTGAAAACTCGTTTCAGCTGTACATCGCGAAGGAATCCTTTATATAGAAGCTCATTAAACAATTTATGTGAGAATCTTTCTAACAAAATCCACAGAACAAACTGTAAACACCCCAAAACTCTAGCAAAGCACCCAGAACTATTTGATGAGCAGTAGGAATGGGCGGAGCTACACACAGAGTGCAGGCCCTCTTTGTCCCCTCGCCCAGTGCCGTCCGCAATGAAGGTAAATAGGTTGGTATCCTTGTCCGCAGTATTTTGTGACATTTTTACAAAAAAAATTTGCTCGCACTTTGCTTTGAAACCATTATTTAAGACAAAAATGACAGGCTAAGTGAGACTCAACTCTCTCAAGTAACTGCGGGAGGGGGGGACATGTTAAAGTGTTATATTTATATTGATATTTGACACAGGTTCTGGCATTATTATTATTTCACATAAAATGCGCTGAAGAATTGGGTTTTGTCTGGAGAACTGATTTTACGGTTTTGATTAATTTTATCCCAAAATATTGGGTGTGTTTCCTCTCGAAAAAAAATATAAATATTCTAGTTTTTTTGGGCGCTTCGGGTTATATGGACAAGATTTCACTGCACCCGTTTGGGGAAAAAAAACAACCTGTTAAGTGTGTTTATTCCAGAAATGCCGATTCCTGTTATTTGAGCCTAGTGTTGGGAATTTAACCTTTGCCTTTGTTTTTGTGTCTAACAGACGAAGTTGAGTGACAGCACAACTGGATCAGAGCTCTCTTTACAGTGTGGCTGCACCAACTCAACGAAATGCTAATCCATTTTTAATTAAATAAATGTAGAAATATTGAAAGACGTGTGCCGTGTCTTCTTGTCTTTGTGAAAGCAAACTGATTCATCAACAATCTTTCTCTTTTTTTCAAATTAATCAACTATTTGCATAATTAATCACTTCTTACACAGCTAGTTTCCCGTTTGTATTGCCCTGAATGCAGAGTTGGGATAACATAATATTGAAGCAGTGGTGGGCCATCAGGGCCTACAAGGCCCTCTCTGCTGGCCTAAAAAAAAAATCTGAATCATGTAATGTTAATTAGATTTTGTCCAAGAAAGCTTATTAGATAATTCCAAAGTGTCTGTCAGCTTTCTTTTATTACTTTTACCCTGGTTGCATTGCTGGATCCCTTAACCTTACGGGTCGTAGGGGCACAATTTCCTGTGGTGTGTCTTGGGCAAGTACAGCCTGGTGGTGCTCATCCCTCTCCATGCCAACACATGTTACCACCCTGTGCGTTTTCATAACCAAATATTAAACCAATCACATTTCAGCCATTACTCATTACCAAGGTCAGAAATCTAACTGGAGGCCTTCACAACCAGTTCTGCAGGCCCTGTAGTATAAAATAAGTGTCGATAAGGCTGTTGGTTTTGAAACACCGGGCTGAGTGTGCTGCATGTGGGTGGAATGAATGAGACGGCAGAGAGAGAGTGGCGCGACCAGGCATGAAGAATGTTAATAAAGATAATGCAAACGAGGAAACAAATAAAAAGGGTTTAATACTAACGCACACTGGAGTTCGATATTGTCCCCTGTAATGTGCAACATTAAAATACTTTAAAAATAAAATTGTAATCCTTCCTTTACAAAATGTAGCTCAATTGGATAAAGTAACGCCATTACATGTACTCCATTACTCCCCAATTCCGCCTGTATGAATTTAAATGTTTTGCCGATTTGATAACAATAATTTGGTATAATTCCCAGAGTACCACGTCTCATCTTGTTGTTATTAATGACAATTTTATCCTATTTATTCTAAAATACTATATTATTGATACGCCCAAACACGTTTGTTTTGTTTTCACAAATTATTGATCAGTATGGAGTGAGAAAATGTTTGAACATGCAATTGTTGTTCGGATCGTTTCAGGCAGGGGTCGCAAACCCGCGGCCCCCGGGCATTTTGCAGCCCGCAGGATGATAGTTTGTGGCACCCCCCCATAATACGGTAGCTAAATGTTGGTGCAGTCCCTGCTAATTATTGAATTGGGGTTCAAAATTGGGGAGCGATTCACATGTTAATGTTTGAGATCGGCCCACGTTTCCCCTGAAATATGATTGGGTAGCTATTTCCTGGTTTGACCCACGTGAAGCATACACATTACAGACTACTTCCAAAAATTAGCGTAAACGATTCATTATTTTTAGCAATATACTTGCAAAATGTTTTATCCAAATTGAAACTGGGACAAGAGGCTGCTGTTGAACTGAAGCTTAAAGGGCAGCGGATGCACCTTGCACTTAACTTGGTGAGGTTTTGCCTTTGAGCCAAGCTGTTTAAAGATATTTCATTATCTACTAAAGTTAAATTGATTTATTTTCTTAACTTTTTTTAATAAGAGGATATTTGGAGACGGTAAATGCTAATTCTTGCAGCCCTCCAGTACAATTAGTTTAAGACCTGTTTTAAATGGAACATGTGTAATATTTGACCGCTAGAAGTCACTGTATTGTGTAATGCAACCAAAAACGAGAAAGAATTTAAACTACGGAGGCTTAAAGTGACCAAAAAGCACCATTTTACTTCCCCCCCCAGACTTTAGCAAAGTTCTTTTTGAGGGTGAACCACGATCAGCAAGATGGCAGACAATGCTCATATTATGTAAATGAACATATTCTAACCTATAAGTATTTTACAAAAAACTGCTTGTTTACATGGTAGTTTATGTGTTTTGTTTTGTTTTAACCACGGAGGCACAGAATACATACTGTCCCTTTAACATTGTATTGTTGTAGAATTTTTAAAATAAAGAGATGTAAAATTATCCAATTGACAAAATAATAGTTTGCTTGAGACCTATAAAATATTAACTTCAGGTCTATGTTAAATGGAATTTTCTGGAATGTTTGGGAGGGGAGGTGTGGGGGGTGTTATTCCAGTAAGTACACAATTATCTATGTATTTTTTCTACTGGTCACAGGCAAGCTGACCTGAAAAAGGGTCATGAGGTACAGGAGCAAGTTTAAACTTGCATGCCGACCAGTAATTCGAGTCGTCATCATATACATTCAGAATGTGGGCAGGGCCGGAATGCACAGCTGTAGAAAGCCATGAAATTTGACAGTCGTGCCGAAATTCAAACCTACCATTTTTGTGTCTATGATTTGTCACATTTGCTGTTTTTTTTCAACCATGCACTGACTTGTTCAACATTTGCACAGAAATCAAACTCGAATTGTATTTCTCGGATGTTATTTAGCTTATTTTTTGTTTTTTTTTGCATTCTTTGCGTTGCCCAGATAAGCAGCACATTTTTTCCAATCCTCGAAATTGCATAAAAAAATGGATTTCTGTATTGCATTTCTTTAATTTCATCAAATAAATCATAATGTAATCCATTGACATTGTTGTAAACTTAAGGAGATACCCTACAATAGACAGTGTTTTCGCCAAACCTTGAAAAATCTTAAAAGGCATTGAATACCATCCATCCGTTATCTACACCGCTTATCCACAGTAGGGTCGCGGGGGTACTGGAGCCCCTCCGAGCTGTCTTTGAGCAATGGGCAGGGGACACCCCTGAACTTGTTGCCAGTCGCAGAGACACACAACACACACTCCATTCACACCTAGGGACAACTTGGACCAGCGAATTAACCTGACATGCATGTTTTTGGAATGTGGGAGGAAACCCATGGAGGCACAGGGAGTACATGCAGACTCCACACAGGGAGGTTGTCATAGGTGGACTTGAACCCTGAACCTCTGCACTGTGGGCTAACCACACGACCGTGGCATTGAATTGATTATTCTTAAAATAGGTCCTTAATTAGAATTAAAATGTCTTAAATCCAATTTTATGAAGTCCAAAAATGTAAACACATGAAATTTAAATTTGTTGGAATTTAAACAAATGTACTTTTATCAATTGCCTTTTTCTTTTTTAAACTTTAGGCCAACTTTTTTTTTTATGAGAAGTGGCTGTCCTTGGCTAAAAGCCATCCAAGGTAATGTACAGTACTATAAGGCGTTACAAGAAATACTTGATTCGATTTTTGTTGTTGTTGACTTGGTATTAAAATTTAAAAAAAAAAAAAAGTCTCGATTTTAACTTGCCTTAAGCTGTAGGAACCCCGATACAGTGTCTTGCAAAACTATTTGGCCTCCTTGAACTTTGTCACCTTTTGCCACATTTCAGACTTCAGAAAGATAGAAAACTGTAATTTCTTGTGAAGCAACAATAAGTGGGACACAATCACTTGATTGGATATTTTAAACTTTTATACTCCTTCCATTTCAACATTATTGCTTGCAAAGTGCTCCTTGGGATGTTTAAAGCTTTGGAAATCTTTTTGTATTCAAATCCAGCTTTAAACTTCTCCACAACAGTATCTCGCACCTGCCTGGTGTGTTCCTCGTTCTTCATGATCCTCTCTGCGGTTTAAACGGACCTCTGAGACCATCACAGTGCAGGTGCATTTATACAGAGACTTGATTACTCACAGGTGGATTCCATTTATCAACGTTAGTCATTTAGATCAACATTGAATCATTCAGAGATCCTCATTGAACTTCTGGACAGTTTGCTGCACTGAAAGTAAAGGGTTGAATAATTTTGCACACCCACCTTTTCCTTTTTTATTTGTTAAAAAAAGTTTAAAGTATCCAATAAAGTGTGTTCCACTTTATGATTGTGTCCCTTCTATTGTTGATTCTTCATGAGAAATTAGTTTTCTATCTTGATGTTTGAAGTCTGAAATGTGGCAAAAGGAAAGTTCAAGGGGGACAAATAGTTTCGCAAGCCACTGTAGAGTATTCACGTGAAGCATCAGTCTCCACAGGATGCGCTGCATTAAACATTTTGATAGTAGGTTATTACAGCTAATATAGTCGTAGCATTAATATATATATATATATAAAATATAGTTGTCTGTTCAGCCCTGAGACTTCTTGCGATAAAGAGCTATACAAACACGACATTCACACTCAGAACTCGACTTTTATTGCAAAACTTCAAAGTCACACGTCACATTTCGACTCGTTCCATCCGCAATGCAAACCAGTGTGTTCATGTGCCTATTTAAATAAAATCAAAATTGAAAAACTGAAAATAGAAAAGTCTTTGGTACCTATAAAGGGCAAATGAAACACTTTTAAGGCAAATGGAGCACATCCGATATAAGAGAAGCTTTTGACATTTTTTTGGGCGGGGGATCAAACGCAAACAGTGGAATGCAACAGGTCTGTCCTCGAACATATTTTTCAGCTATCGGGAAAGCGAAAAGAAAAAACAGATAAAGGCAGTTGTAACAGGCAAATGCAAGAAAGGATCGATGGCATCAAGCTACAGCACATTCTTTTATCGAATTCAAGTAAAAATGTTCAGTGTTTTAATAGCTGCACTGATACTTCAAAGAAGCGGCGTTGTTTGTGTTGTTTATGCACTTTGTTTTGGCCTGAGGCATATTTCAAAAATCACATCACGCATGTTCGTTCTGTATACACGTGTACTAGAATGACAATAAAGTAGATCTGAATCTGAATCTAAATATCAGACCAATATTTCGCTTTGTTGCAGAGTTATTCTTAACCTTTGTTGCTTTGAGCTTTGATTGTAGTGTATACATCAGGCTAGCGAATGAGTTTGAGAGGGGAAAAAAAAAAATGAGCATCTATCCAGCGCGTGTAAAAACAGGAAAGTCTAATACTGCATTTGAATTGTTCTTTTTATGTACTTTTTCTCGACATGGCTAAAACGGCACAGTTGTATTTACATAACTGCAAAGTAAAAAAGGAAGAATCAAGTCGTTTACAGATTAAGAAAAAGAAAACGAGAACTAAGAACTGCGACTTGTCCTTTACCAGGCCCGGCTTGAAACAAGCGAGACAATTTGTGGCCTGTACGAAAGGCCCAAATCCAAAGACCCGATGAAACAAGTTTCTTTTTCTTCCTCGTTGCCCGAAAGCAGTCATCGCCCGTGCCTTCCGAGAAGGGGGCGCTGTGTTCACAGCGTGCCGTTAAAGGCGTAGATGAAGATGGCCATGATGGCGGCGCTGATGAGGCCCGAGATGGGCACGGTTACGAACCAGGCCATGAAGATGTTGCGGAAAAGGCGCCAGTCCACCGCCTTCCTGGAGCGCAGCCAACCCACGGCCACCACAGAGCCCACCTGTCACCAACATTCCTTTTTCAGTTTGACTGTCGCGGACGATCAGAAACCGTAACCAAGGCGTCCTACCTTGCAATGTGTGGTGGAGACGGGCAGGCCCACGTTGGAAGCCACCACCACGGTCAGTGCCGATGCCAACTCGATGCTGAAACCGCTGTACGGGGGAGAGGGATGTCATTGAAACCAGGTTTTAGACAAACATCTTGCCATTATTTAGTGTAGCGCACAGCTTGTCCATAATTTTCAGAAAGCGGGCCAGATTCCGTAAGCTTAAAATTTGTGAGGGACGACTGAATTTTCTCAAACATTTTCAGGACAGTAATAAATTCTTCCTCCGTGAAAAGGTTTTCATTGCTCGCCTTTGTAGCATTTTCATTGGACGGGCGGTGTTCACTTTCTCCCCACCAAAAAAGGTATCAAGGAAGCGAAACGGGTGTTACGACTCTTGCTGTAGGTTTAATTTCCTTTATTGGACCCAGTAAGTCATTCAGACTGTCAAGTAGGTTATAAACCTACTACAATAAACATAATTTACTTAACTTTCAAGTCCCAAATAAACAAAGCAATAACATATTTTAGAGCAAAATGTACTATCCTAACTCCCCACAAACCATTGCACCGCAGAAGCGCGATCATGCCGAGTCTAAACATTTGCGAACCGCACAATTCAACAAATAACGATCACAAAGATTGCGACATTAAACGACTTAAAAAACAAGGCCTGTTCACAAAAATAATAACGGTCAGCGTTTCACGTTTAAATTCTGGGAGCGCAGTCGTTTCGGATTTGTGAAAAAAATTATTCAACTTCCACTTTTCCTTGAAGTAGCAGCCCGCGCTGTCAACTTTCCTTTTTTTATTATTATTTACAGTCACGATGATGAAAATGGGTACGGTGACCAAAGGGCTAAATTACTCTCGAGCCACATATTATCGATTTTATGACAAAGGCCTGGTGTACCATATTTGTCTATAACGCGCACCCAATTTTTTTTTATTGCAAACCCGTATAAAAAAATGTGTTCCACCTTTTCTAAAGCTCAATTCAAGTTAAGTGCCAAAATTGTTGAATAGGTGCGGCCATGATTAAAATAAGTGATTTACAAAGTATGAACAGAATACCAACATGGATGACTTTGTATTCTCAATTATCCAACATTAGTTTCTGGTGCCATGGATTTTTGACTCACTGCTCGATTCCCGATTAAGCATAAGTGACTGAGCTTGAAGAGGAAAAATTAGGACTCCAAATATAATAAATTGTTTAATTTAATAAGATTGTTATGTGTGTTTTTTTAAGGGGGTAAATATGAGCTCATTTGATTTTAAAAATCACTATTTTTAATTACAGAGAATTTACTGCCATTTGTGTCCTCCCTTTGTTGAAATGGAGGCAAATCTTACCTCGAAGGGGTGATGGGAGTGAGGTCCCTGCCCATGGTCTGGATCACCCTTCGGCCCCAAACCCACAGGCCAATGCAAATGCCCAAGCCTCCGTAGAGCAGAAGCCACGTGGGCGTGGGGTCATTGGACGTTACGCTGCCGCTGCTGTACACCAGCCACAGCGCCACCAACGGGCCGATGGCATTACTGCGTGGACACAAACAGAAACATCAGCACCAATGCCCACTGAATAAATTGTATCGAGTCACTAAGGCATCAACATTTAATCAACATATACCAATAATAAAAATGATCTACAATGAATTTCATTGCCAGCTATTGTCGCCAGACATATTTTTTCAAGCAGATTGAGGCATCTCTACATGAATACAATCTCTAGTGAGAGTCGCTTCTGCACATTGGCGTCTCAGTCTCGAGCAGTAACATAAACATACAGAAATTATGTGGTCAACATCAACTCAGAGTACCAAAACTTCCAAAGTTTAGGAGCATTCTCGTCTAGATACAGCTAATAAAAAGACTACTTGCAATGTTTGCAATGCAGACCTCGGTATCACGGCAGTGCCACGGTGATGCATGAACATTTAAAATGAACAGTTGGAGAGTTTGAGGTAACGGAGTCTGACTCGCCTCTACAAGATTCATGCAACGTTCAAGCCAATACAGTTTTGATGACATGGTTGTACATCTTACATACACGTATGCTTTACTATAACAGAGCTTGAGCGTTATGCCAGACTGTTTGACAGACTTATTTGAAATTGAATGCATGCACTCCGAAAAACAAACCTGTCAAAATATTTTAACTGACGTTTGTCGTGTTTTTGAACAGTTGAGAATCGATAAGTTCTATTGTTACAGAATTTGCAGTTGCCCACTGAATGAACTTCACAAAATGCACACCGAATTTGTTTTATTTACTGTTCTACTGCTACTAATAAGGATGTGCTTGGTTTACAAGGATACAAATGTAATAGATTTTAATTTCATAGCCGGTCCCTGAAAATGGACAGAGGTTTATTCATGGATTCATGTCTCTACCTAACCAGCTTGATTGGTTTCAGATTTTCTAAAGAAAATAATTTTTTTCATTGCACAAATTTCTCTTGTTTCTTATCCTCCACATAATGAAATAACTTGCACGCTAAATTTATGGGGAAAAAAATGTATAATGATTCAACTAATCGCCTTAATAGTCTGACTATTAAAGGGACAGTGTACAATATTTTCTGCCACCTAGTCGTACAAAAAACATTTTGGTCAGTAAACACAATAACATTAATAAGAATACCTAGCAAAAACACCTGAACTGTCATTCCAATGTTAATTTTTTTATATTATAAAAAAAATAAAAAAAATCATGGGTCGATAAATTTTATATTTCTTTTGCATAGTGGAATTCCTACCTATGGTCACCGCCATGTTTGTCTGGCAACTTGCTGCTCCGCAATGCTTCGTGGCACTGGTTTTCATTCGCATTAGAAGATACAATGCCATTTCGTGATAAAATTTCACACAGTGGGGCTTTGAAATAGTAATAAGTTTCAGCCATAGTATCAACGCGGCATGTGGACTCCTACCTGACGTCGTTGCCTCCGTGGGCGAAGGACCCGAAACAGGCGGTGAGAATCTGAAGGAACTGGAAGAGCGTGGACACCTCTGGTTTGTCTGCATCTGCACCATCTTCGTCCATGGAGCTCTGCGTGCTGCCCGCATCCTCCTTGCCCATCTCCAACGACACGTCGTCCTCGCCGATGCCTTCGGGTGCCGCGTGCTCGGCCACGGCGTTGCAGTAGCTAGTGTAGCTGTCCATGCGGATGCGCTTCTTGTCCTGCCCGGGGACTTTGTCCCCTTCCGGGAGCTCGCCGTCTTTGTGCTTGAAGTCTCCGTGCATGCCGATGATGGCCATGGTGTAGGACGTGTAGCTGTTGTTGCGGCGAATGGGACGCTCGCCGCCTTCGCCCATGCAGTCGCCCACCTTGGCTAGGTGCAGCTTGTGCAGCAGGTCCTTGTAAAGTCCCGAGTCCTTGTGGACCGTGTGGTACTGGCTGTAGCCGTTGCTCGGGATCTGCGCCGGCCGGTTGCTGAATTGCACTTCACAGTCGCCAGTGGAAGTACCATTGCTCAGCTGCTTGGCGACTAGGGATGACAATTTTGATTTAATCATATATAAAAATACATATGAAAGAATAAGATTTATTAAAAAAATGCATACAATATAACAGGCGTGAAAATGGGTCAGGGTTTGAAGAGATCCTACCTCCCAGATAAGTTGCAGTGTTAAATATGGTGAAATGACATCTGAGCCCCCTGTTGTTACCTCTGGTGTTCAGCAGGGTTCAGTACTTGGCCCCCTTCTTTTCAGCATTTACATGCTTCCATTAAGTGTTTTAACTCGCAAGTATAATAAAATAATCAGTTTCCATTGCTACGCTACTGAGATTCGATCTGCAACCTCAGTGGAACTGTTTAAAACTAAGCTTAAAACACACTTCTATTCTATAGCATATGAAAACCTATATTTTATGTTTACAATATCTGTGTATTATTCGTTATTGCAACATCCATTGCAGCCTGGTCATCCTGGAAGGGGGATTACCTCATGTGCGGCCCCTTTTCAAGGTTTGTTCATTTTCCTCATGTCGAGGTTTGAGGGTTTTTCCTTGCCCTCGTGTAGGTTTTAGATCAGGGGATGGTGTAATAATAGTCTGTGGTTTGCAATTAATCTGTGGTCTCCTTTGAGACTTAGTGATTAAGGGCTATACAAATAAACATGACTTGAAATGAGAAGCGTATGGAGGAAATACTGCATTTGTGTATAACGCACACCCTTATTTTGATTAAAATCGGTATGAAGTTTTGTTTGACTTCTCTCAGCTCAATCTAAACATTGAAAGTGACAAACATTGAATACATGCAGCCTTTTAAATCATTTACTGACAACTAAACACAATACCAACATTAAATTCACATGTATTTATTCAATGTCCTTTAAATGACAGATTTCACATCGGATAGACCAATGTCTATCGTGATTCTTTTGCTTTTATTTTACTTTATTTTCTCCATTCTCCAACATTCGTCTCTGGTAGGGTGAATAAAAATATGATAATGAGATCAAATCTATTGTGTTACACACATAAATACAGTACTCCTACCCGCGCAAACAACACTGATAGTAATTTAAAAAAAATTATAACAACACATCTCAAATTCCTGATTCACTCTGAAAAATCTCACAATACTGCCCCAACCCACCTCAAAACATTTTCTCCTCGGATATATACAAATAATGTCATCCTTAGTTACTTCAAAACAGTGAATTTCTATTAAAAGTGAGCGATTTTCATGCAGGCTAAGAACTATCCTTGAAAAACTAAATGAAAGAATGTTATATATATTATGGCCCCTTCACATACAAGCTATTCAAGATACGAGAGGCCTTTTGACGAGAAGAAATCTTGCCCGATATACGAGAAAATCAGAGTTACGAGGATTTCCAAACGCTACCGCTAGATACCGCTGAAAGCAACCATCAGCTTGTCCGCTTCTCACCCTGCAAACCCGATCCTGCAGACTCGTGTTGTGTTTTTTTTTTTTTTTTTATCGTATTGATCTCTGCATGACCGGGCTGGCACCAAGGGGTCAGGATCCCTAACCCAGCCTGGACCATCTTTCTTACTGCAGTCCTTCTATGTTCAATTACCATTTGAATAGGTTTTTACAGACCTGGAAGGTGTGTTTTATAACTATTTAGAGTCAACAGGGATTGGAAGGTCAGGAACCTATTTATCGGTTGTCTGTCATTTCTTATGGGGAAAATTTGTTCAAGACAAGGAATTCTAGATACAAACTTGATCCAGGAACAACTGGTCATATGTAAAGGGGCCACTGTACACCACCTTCATACTTTTGCTTACCATTTTCATTGCACTCGTTTTCATCGGGCTCTCCGACATCAAAGGCCACCTTGCGCTCTTTGACGAAGTCCCCCTCGTCGCCGTCTCCGATATCGAAAGCCACGTGGCGCTCCTCTTGAGGTGTAGGGGCAGCGGGGCTTTGCTCAAGGGCTGGCGGCTCCTTGTCAGTGTGTTTGAGGATGGGGCAACTGGGCTCCATCATCTCCTTCTTCATCAGGGGGCTCTCCGAAGGGCTGGAGGATTTGCTATCACCTAGTAAGGGGAAGTTAAGTTGAGTGAGACATTGCTGGAGACTCGTCCAAATGTACACAAACAAGTCCGAGAACGAACACGGGATTCCGTGCACATACAGTCAGTGCGGACTAAGGGAGGGAAAATACTGTTTAAGGATCAGATGACAAGGAGTTTATTTACAATACCGCTTGCAGCTTCCCTTATAAAAGCGGACTTGGATCTCACATGACAAGTTTGTGGATTTAAGGTGATCTGGTACAGAGCTGGCAAGGTTTTGGTGCTCAACTGTTACATTTATGTTCCCCCCTATGACCAGCAGAAAATATCAGTTCACCAAGGTTATTCAAAAGATTTAAAGTACAGTGGAACCACGGTTTTCGAACATATATCAGTTCGAACAAATCGGAGTCCGACCAAAAATTGAGAAATTCTTGCTTCGCTGTTCAGTCAAGAAATCGGAGTTCGAACGCCAGTAATGCGTGAGTGCGTACGCTAGGGTGCAATGCTGAGCGGCGTACGGGTGTAGATCGCTCTTTTCGTTACCAACTGTTCGCGTGCGGATGTGCTTCGTTTTGCTTTCGCTTTTAATATAGGTGTACTAAGTGTTTTAGCCCCTAATTATGCCTCTGAAGAAAATCAGTGCAAGCAGCAAAGTTGCTACAGGTGAAAAAGGAAAAGTAGTGCGCACAACTATTGCATTTAAGAACGAAATAATAGCAAAATATGAAGGAGGTGTGCGAATGTCTGATCTTGCTAGGGAATACCCCACTGTCCACCTGCGCCTTCTGCTGACCACCACAAAGGTAAGAAATCCTATTCATTATTCTTTTCTTTAACAATAACGCGAACGTACGATTAGCCTGGGTGAGCTTTATGTTTACGTTGAACATTAAAGGTAAACATTCAGGGTGTTGGAACGGAGCCCAACTTTCAGGGTGTTGGAACGGAGCCCAACTTTCCAATGAACCGCTCACCACTTGTTGTGAAGACCCGGGTGCTAAATGACTTGTAAATGACCTGATTTTTATATTTTTACACGTTCATGTTAGCGTAATCTTTCAAACGTACGTTTAGCCTGCGTTAGCTTTATGTTTACGTTAAACATTCAGGGTGTTGGAACAGATTAAAAGGATTTACATTATTTTTAATGGAAAAAATGATTTTGGTGATCGAACTAATCTGTTTTCGAACAAGGTTCTGGAATGGATTATGGTCGAGAACCGAGGTTCCACTGAACCTTATTTGTGCACAAGTCACACCCCTATTTTATTATTTTTTTATATCCTAAAAATCAATTAAAAAAAAGTTGTTTCACTTGCTCTCAGCTGACACTAAGCATTTTAAGTGATAAACCTTGTTGAATATGTGTGGCTATAAATAAAATCATTTATCGACAACATAAACTATGAACGTAATAAATACATTGTGAATTTTATGTTTGTATCTAATGTCCTTTAAAGTTTGATTCACCAAGGAGTGGTTTCCCTCATCATACTTTTTTGTGTTTGTTTACATCTTTCGGGACAACTTTGATTTCTCGGTTCTCAAACATTCGTCTCTGGTGTGCTGTACACGACTAAATGTGGTAAATTAATATTTTGTTGCAAGTTTAACAAAACTTGAAGCATAGTTATTAAGATATTCTGGATAATTTGGCCCAAAATCAAATTTGTCAGTCCGGTTATTACAATCTTAAACAAACCTTAAATACTTCCTGAGCAAAATGCTCAGGCAAAAACTGTGTTTACATAGACACGTTATTTATTCAACACCAACTTTTAATAAAATTTAAATACCTACCAGTAATTTTACAATTTAGCAAATTAGAAACTAAAATGGAGACATTAAATTTATGTGATTTATTGCCCAGTCATAACAGAAATGTTTTATATAATTAAATTTCAATTAGAGTTTATTTCACACTTCACAATTATCTATTGAATGAAACCGGTTTGCAAAATAGCTTACTGTATTTAGTCAACATTTAGCAAAATGGTAATTGTATACAATAAATGGTGTGAAAACTTAAAGGACCCTAACTCTAACCCTTAAACCTAAGAAAAATTTGGACCACTAAACGTTTAGTGGGTCTGATTTAGAGGTTCCATCTTAATTTTGGACCTAAAATGTCAACCATTACTTTCGGGTCAGGCTGGGCTTCTCTCTCGCTGCCTTTTGTATTATCCACCAGTCATCATTCTTAAAGAACAGCATTAGATTCTTAAAAGAGGTACTGCTGCAGTGGTTTATAGCCCAACCTTCAACCCGTCAAAATGACAGACGGCCTTAAAATGTTTGCGTCAACTCTTAAAAAATTAAATGAGGAAAGATTGTTGGTAATGTAACCTCTGCAGGCACATGCATAATAAATATGTTCATGTTTATACAGTCTTGTTTAACTTGTTATGTTGGGCTGGATTTTTTTTAGAACCGAACTTGACTCTGGTCTGATTACAACAACACTTCCAGTATCTCATGTGTCCACAGTGCGTCCACCAAACTAGCTATGACCAGAGCATAGGTGGTCACAAAGGCACGTTGTAAATGTCGTGTTGACACCTTCATACAGTCAGACTTTTTTTTAGACTGTCTAGCTAAAGGCCAAGTAGGCTCCTCACTATGACCAAAATAGCAGACTTGCAGCCTGCCAGTTTCCCTTAATGACCAATAAATCGATTAAAAACTAAACCATTGAAAGTGTGTGGCCAGCCAGGAAGCAATTTTGCACTCAATGAGTCTTTGATTTACCTTCAATCTTTTTCTTCAGGCGTGGACAGACGAAAAACCACACCACCACGGCTGTCAGCAGCGCGAAGCCCAGAGAGATGAGCAGGGTGCCCCACCAGGGCAGCTTGTCGAAGCCCAGCACTGGAGGACCACCGGGTGGACGTGACATGGTCGGATGGAGAATGGGAAGGGGGACAAAAGGGCAGGTATTTAAACAAACGGGCAGCGGGCGCCACCTTTCTCCACGGGCCTTTGATGTACCAACTTTAAGAATGGTCACTGAAACACTTTCGAGGGGGAGGGCAACAGTTCGAATACAACTAGTCTGTACATTACAATATGAGGAGGGTAGCAAAAAAATCCAGATCTAGCCATTTAGCCACAATTGAAAACGACATCAGTTGCTCTTGGTCATGTGACATTACCTTAACAACTGTGATGTAATTTGAACAGCATAAAAACGTATTTTTGTCAATGTTTTAACATAAATAGAGGAAATCTCACTTTCCAAACAAGTTCCATTCCTATCCACTGAATTCCAAATTTACAAGTCTGATTTCACAGCTATGTCAAAATATAAGTGTTGTAGGCAGAAATGGGGGTGGGGAAAAAAGTCCCTTGGAGCATTGTTTGCAGCTTGTTTGCTAATGATCCTACCAATCAGTTTCCTAAAAAATGTTACTTTTTGTAGCACTAAATGGCTACCTAAATTTAGAGCTAAGAGGATGCTGGTTGTGTGGAAGAAACGCGTGTTCTCTGATTTGAAAAAGACAACGCTGTTTCTCAAGTCAGAATTTCTCTCATAGCGGATATTGAGGCCAAGTTCTGGTGTATAAGATATTGCTCATTCGTGGCAGGGAAAAAGCTTGTATTAGGCAAAGAAATAGATTATGGTAGTTTTTGTCAAAGAAAAAAAAACTTTTTGACATGGGGGGGGGGGGATTTTATAAGGGTTATTGTTCTATATTCGTTATCAATTATCCATTATCGGTCAATTCATAATTCACTACAAAGCCACGGGCCGAGACACTTGTTCTCAGCCAAGAGGCCGAGTCAAGAGAATGTTGTTTTTCAGTTCAGAGGATTATGTTAGTTTTAACCGTATAACAAGAAGATGCTAGTTTATAGCTTAGACTACGTTATTTGTTTATGGCATAAAAAAAACTTTTTGGGGTAAAGAAAAAAAAAATTAAGCTATTTTATGACATAGAAAAAAACTTTGCTAGTTTTCGACAAAGATACAGCAGAGAAACCAGTGCAGGGAAAGAATGAAGTGAATCTTTCAGATTTCTTAACAAACATGCAAATTAGTGTTACTAATCATACTAGGAACAAGAGGAAATGAAATGTCTATGATGTCATGTTATAGTTGAAAGCAATTAATTTGTCCCCACCAGGAGAGAAGTTGAGCAGCTGCATGAAAGCTAATCGTAAGCAGGGATGTAAATTTATAAAATCATAGGACATTGTTTGTTTGTTTGTACATGATTCAAATTGAATCTTTTCTTCCGGCGCCGTCACGAATGGCAGCCACTCCAGCAGCTCCCGTGTTATTTTCGATTGTTCTCGATTGTTCTCAGCTCAGGGATGCTGCTGGAAATGTGAATTTCCCTTCGGGGATGAACAAAGTATCTATCTATCTATATGCGATCTAGTTGCTTAAAGGAAAATAAGGGGTGGTTGAAATAGTTCTATTTTTAACTCTCATGCAAGAACAAAACCGTGCTGCAAGTACAGATTGTGCGACCATAACAGGAACTTTATAGCGGACAAGGCACAGGCTTTGTCAATGACAACTATGTAACAAGAGGGATCTTGGATTCAGTGAAAGCAACATCATGCGCCATCAATGTGTGGTGTGTAAATATTAACACAGTGGCGTTGCAGGGCTATTTCAACATGTGGAAGCCTTTGATGCAAACACTTATGTAATATTACAAAAAGAAGAAAAAACCCTTTCAAGAGTTCCATAAAAGAAGACATTACATTTCCACGTTGAGAAGGAAAGGAGGGGGGGTCATTTTGATGCCAACTTTGCAGCAGACTGGCACAGCCGACGTCAGGATGACGCAGTGCGCCGGCACAAAAGTTACTTTCCCCCTTCCAAGGGACATAGGCCACATTGATTTATAACTTCTGTTGCGAAGGACAAACAGAAACGGAGAAGTGAGGCCGAGCGATAAAGTGTTTTCAGGGGCAGAGTCCGCATTGGACCTCTCTCACGCTGCAGCATGAGACTGCAGAGCACCTCGTAGTCGTTTGCTCGGTTATGTAACGGAGCCGCCCTCCGTGGTGGGAATAAACAGGAACGAGCAAGTTGAACAGCTGAGCTCGCTGCCCTTGGCGAGGGTTGTGCATGAGATGGTCACAAACAGGTGTCAGATGGGCTTGGAAAATTATCCAAAACTGGATTTTGGAGCCCAGCCGCCATTCACGTCAGTCTGCCCGTGTGTCATACTGACTCAGACACAGGCATCCTGCAAAACTGTCGCGCCGCAGCCCATTAGGTGGGAGAAGGGTACCGCACAGGAAACGGGATTTTGACCACAGAGGCGTTTTACACTCCTCCCTAAAAAAACCTCAGCGCGCTGTGGACCAGGTTACACAATTACAGTGTTGTTTTTTCCCCCCCTCCTGACTCTCAGTTTGCCGCCAACTTAAATTACACAACTAATGGCAAGTGGAATAATTTATGGGCGACTTGACCTAACGCTGGCCTAACTTCTAGCTGAGTGGTCACCAACTTGGAAAAAGGGTCCTTGAGTTCAGCATTTCGGTCCCGGAATTACAATAAATCAATATCTAAAATAAGATAACCCCGGGAGGGGATTTTCTTGAGTTGCTTCCAGGAAGTTAAAAAAAGGCAACTTAATGCGTCTGCCGTTTGTCAACACAACGACAAACGCCCCTCGGCGTTTGTTTTTCAGAGTAACTCAGGCAGAAAATATCCACCCAGCCAAACACATTGAGCTCATCAATGGAGGCTGGTGCGCAGGTCGGATTGTCTGCCCACAATGACCCAGACACGCGCTCACGCTGTCTGGTGTGTGAAAAGGGGATTTGTTTACTGGCTGACAGATGCTGTGGCCTTTCAATGCAAATGTTTGATTGGTGCAGAATTCTTCTTCATTGAAAAGACCACATGATCATTATAATCAAATCCTTCTAAAAAAATGGACGGCTTAACCAGAACTGCTTTGTCCTGCGATCATATTGGCTTGGCTGAAATGGTCTCAGCCATTGGTGAGCATGTATCAGGTACTGGAATGTGCCCTGGATTCTCTAAGATTATTTGGCACCACCACAATAACATCTGAAGGCCCTCCGTCCTAGCTTGGGTACTCAAACATGTTGCGGTTCGGTCCAGTGTCCAATGAAGTTGCATTTAAGAGAGGCTACCCATCGAAAAATGTGGATAAATGTGTGGCAGGTGGGCAGTTGTTGATGTGTCTCAAATGCTTTTCGCACCTTTTAAAAAATTGTTTAAGCCACATGATCCTGGCTAAGCAGGCTCATGGGTTCAGATGGAAGCACAAGTGATCGCCCCAGTGCGCTGATGTGTATATGTGCACATCAGCGCACCATATCTGGTCCTACTCTGGCCTGTGGCCACCATTTATTGGCCCAGGCCAGCTAACATCTTGTTAGGCCCTGTAGAGAGAAGAACACACAAGGAGCAAAAGTTGCTCATTTAATCAAAGCGTTTCTTGACCTTCATAGGCAAAATGTACAGGCTGTAAACAATAGTGCAACTCTAACCAATGTCAACATCCTTGTTACTTCTCTTTTCCTCTTCCACGTCTGAAGGCCACAGACAGTGACGTCAAGACTAAGTGAAATCTTATTTCTGTCAGCCTGGAGACTGTTTTCATTACGCCTATGACCCACTCCCAACCACAAGCAACCAAAAAGCCCCGAAAAACACACTAAAATAAACATCTTAAGGATAAACAGTCTGGTTGCGTCTGGAATATGCGTGGGCACTCTGCAGTCCTAATGAGGGGAACAGTTATATTTAACTGTTGCTGAGGGGCAGGCACAGAGAGAATTGAACGAGACAACGACACTCACTCGGAGCTCCGGTGTACATGATGGAGAATAGGTTGATTCCCATGGTGATGGCGTAGAACACAGGCAGGGCCTTCAGTCCATTCGGCACTGGGTCTTTCTGCAAGAACAAATTACAATTGTTGAGCTGACAGGGCGATTTGGCCCAAAAGATCTTTCTTATTTATGTTTTTACGTTGATGCCAACAGCGATGCCAGCACTGCTCGTCACTAATGCTAGCAACTGTGATCATTACATCCGTAAAAATGTGTCCATGGTAAAAACACTTAACAACAGTAATAAATTCAAAGCGACTGAATCTCCCAAAAATACAGTACTTCTTTAAAATTCACATTTTAAAACGTACCTTGCGCAAGATAAACGAGCGCACAAAGTAGAAAACCACAGCAGATGCTATACCAGAAAGGAGGGGACTCAGAAACCAGGAAGCAACTGTAAATAAAACAAAAGTGATAGTTATACATCAATCTCTAGAGGATCTTTATTTTTTGAAGTAGCGCAAAAGAATATCGGGCAACAATGTGGAATTCCCGTCCGTTCCTCTTCATGTACCAGTACGGAGGCAACTGCCACCAGTCAAGTTACAAACAGGAAATGCTTGCTCAGTGTCGAGTTACATCAGTTACCGCCAACATTAGTAATTAGCAGCTACAGATCAGTGCACTGGGGCTGGGATAAGAACATGTGTCCAACTGTAAACAGTAACCTTAAATTCATAAAAACATTAATAAGGCTTATACTATGTGGCGTCTTTCTAAAATAATTTCAGTAACACTCTAGGTTCTCATGTGTCCAATGTAACAAAACGCTGACTGAAACGCTTCATTATACAAACAAAGCAGCCACCAGCCATTCTAACTAAAAGCAACTATGAAAGTCATGTGCTACTTACCAATACGAAGAAGCTGGAACCACCTGACTCCCTGCTGGCCGCTAGCTACTAAAGAGAAGCCGATGGTCGCGCCAACGATGCAGTGTGTTCCCGAGATGGGCAGCTTGAGGAACGATGCCGCCAGCTGCCATACAGCAGAACCTTAAGACAATCGACATGGATTTTGGAAAGTTAAACATTTTCAATCTTCATTGAGTTATAAACAGTGCCCTTACCATACTGACTGATTCACTGTTGTTGACAGTCATAGATATTAAACAAGACATATATTTAATGGGGTTGACGCGAAATTACTTTATTTCCCGCCACTGTGATATCGCACTTATTATCGTCATGGTACCATGTTGACGTTACTTTTAGGCCAGCCCAGAGTATACGGCCCGAAATTAAACCAGTCTGTATCGCATGGTCTCTTCTAGAGTCTGAACTGAACGAAGGGGAATGCATTGTGGGCGGTAATTTGGTCATCCTGAAAGATATAAATAAACACATGGCATCAAGTATTCAATGTTT
Organism: Urocampus carinirostris; assembly: GCF_059441175.1. NCBI lineage: Eukaryota > Metazoa > Chordata > Actinopteri > Syngnathiformes > Syngnathidae > Urocampus > Urocampus carinirostris. The sequence continues at coordinate 19,174,697 of NC_142364.1, read as the reverse complement.
GTCACTTACAATGCTTAGTTTGAGCCAAGAAAAGGTGAAAGAAAATGTTTTACCAATTTATAATCACTGCTTTCTCATTTCGCTACCATTTGTATATGTCCTACACTCCAAAAAAAGGACAGTAATTTAAACATTTCAATCATTATTGAGTAACCACCACGGCTTTACTATAGTAACAGATTCACGGCCGTTGATAGCTATAATCATCAAGCTAGACACGTTTTGTTTTTAGGGCTGCCATCAAATTACAAGTATTTCAGATTTTCGTCTTTATATTTATAAAAGAGCAAGGCAAGAAAGGCAATACGCATTTAGTTTCATTTTTTTAACCATGTATGCGATGCGGATACTCACCAAACATGGCACTGATGGATCCAGCCATCAACACGTGTGCCGATTCGTTGTACATGCCCACATCGATGATGCCAGTGCGGATGGTCTCGCTGACTTTAGCTCCAAGTAGAACAGAGCCCAGGGTCTCGAACACAGTGGCCAGGATGCAGGCCTGTTTTAGGGTGACTACACCGGAGCCCACTGCCGTGCCAAATGAGTTGGCCACATCATTTGCACCCACAGAAAAGGCCAAAATGAAGGCGATAATGAAGCCGATGATTAGAAGCCATAGGTAACCTGTCAAGGGGCCCGCCGTTGCTTCCACAAGTTCCGTCACGGTTGCCATTGTAGCATCCATTATTGTGGCCTTATTGTCCCCAAATAAATATTGGTATTATATTATAATATCAAACCACTAATAAGTGGTATCAATAAATATGTTTTCTCGAAGGCTCGCCTGTTGTGCAGGACTTATCAAGCCCAGACAAGAAAACTGAGGTATAGTGTGCCGACTTGAGGGATTTTTTGCTATCCTATAATTAAACTAAACAGGTCACAGTTTTGGGGGGACTCAGGTAGTGTGCATTGAGAAGAGGCAGCCATTGTGCAACTCTAAGAGGAGCGGATAAGCAGGAAACATCCTGAAAGAAAGAAGGGACATTATCAGTCGATGAGTGACTTATTATTGTAGGAGTTACACTCAATTGTCCACTCGCATTTACTCCAAAAATTCATTCATCATTCATCACAAATGACGTGTTGCAACAAGCTGAATAGATGAATGGTCTCTAACCAGATGGCAGTGATTACAAACATTGCTGTGTACCTTTCAGAAAATTATTAGGTACTTTATTACAATAAATACAATTAATTGTTTTAAATAGTCTATCGTATTTACAATGTTTTGACCATCACATTTTAGCATCAGCTTTAATGAATTGTTGACTTTGATTAAAAACAAAGAACATAGACATTGTATCATGAAAGGCAAGAAAATTGCCAAATATTTATTGCTGAAAAGGTTAAATTCTGAGAACTTGGAGAATTTCTAGTTAAAAAAAAAGGTATTCTTTCATTTTCCTTAACGTTTATCCCCAATCGGGTCTCATATTTTTTTTGCAATTTTACATTTTCACAAATAAATTTTTTTGTTTATTTTCTAGAAAAATAAAGAATATAATACCCAAAGGGCAAGCATTGTCTGCCAGTGAAAAATTATTATTAGACTGTTCTACTTTTACAAAATAATTAAGTTAGATTATGAATGAATGGCCATTTTTTTATCATTATTCAAGTAACAAAATCCAAGGGCTTCCCTTTTCCGTGCAAGTAAAATTAAAAAGGGAGAAACGTGCAAACGGAATAAAATATTCAAACATTATATTAATGATATACAAAGAAAAAAAATCACGTGCAATAGTTTTACTTTATTTTATGATTTTCGTCCAGTGCAAGCTTAACCACTCAAAACAAAAAGATATTGCCAGTTGCATTGAAAAATGCGTGTTTTTTTTTTGCAAATTTTGTTGCTGCTTAATATCATTTCACTAATTTTCATGTAATTATTCTTACAACTTAAGCCAGTCCCTAAGCACTACCTTGTAAATATTTTGCCTATTTATCATGGCATTCTTAAAATTTTCTCTTGAGAGTCTTCATTAACAGGGTTTCTACAGCTTAAGACAGGTTAAATTCAAGACTTAATAATTTTTAAAACAAAACAAAAAACCACAATTGAAACAAACCAAACAACAACCACATGAATTTAAGACAATTTTAAACAAAGGTTTATTTCTAAGCACATTTTGGTTCAGGTTTCTAACGTTTTAGACAGACAAAATAGGAAATAAAAGATGTTTACAGTACATTATGGATCCTCAGCCAAAGTTCTAACAAAGTTCAGTTCAAACATATATGAATCTAAATAATATGTTCACACAGTAAAGACTTTAAAATTTTGGCTTTAAGACATTTAATGACAATAAAGGCCTTATTTTTAGAATAATGAATTCAATGCATTTAGCGTCCCATGTCAAATTAATTCCGTTGTTCATTACGTTCCCATCAATGACTAAAATGGTTAATGAAACATAATAAATTGTTAAATATATACCTGTAATACTTCATGAGCAGATAATATGACAAGAAAATAGTGATTTGCTGTAGCTTACTTTGCTGATAAATGGAAAAGGAAACTGAACAATGACATGCATTTTTGCAAAGATAAAATCGGGCAATTCCTTGGGGCACACTGCTTGGAATACTCAACTATAGCCCCATTGATACAATATTGGGTCTGGATTGTCAAATAACCTGAAGTCGTAAACGCCTCACTATATAAACCATGTAGAAGGCTGAGCCTAGCGCCACGGGCAGCCATTTTCGGTAGCAGTAGCCGCACAAAACCGGCTTTTTCTTTGCACAAAAACATAGTCCTAAATCCCACCAAGCTCGACGCAACACACTTGGGGCGTTTAACTGAACTAACTGGTTTGCGTGTTGTCAGTCTGGGGGGGAAAGAGTCCATCTACTGAAGCGATTTAAATCATACGCACGTGTTTTCATCCATTCATAGGGCTTAACGCTTCACCACCACCACCCCCACGCTAATGGGAATTTCGCCGTTTTGAGAGAACCGGCTCTTTCGGCTTGGCTCACAAAAAAATGATTAAATTAGAAGGTAAAATATGAGGAAAAAAAACAGAAAGATAGAAAGAAAAGGACAACATTTTTTTGAAAAAACCCAATAATTAGAGGTAAAGCACAAGAAAAAAGGGAATCAGCTAAAAAAAAATCAGAGGGAAAAAAAACGCAAGAAAAGATAATTGAACAAGCCAGAAAAAAGCTTAAAGCTAGCATAAGTCTAGATGAAATAAGAGAAAGAAAAAAGCTGAGCAGAAACAAAAATAAGAAAAGATAAAACAGGAGAAGAAAAAAAGTGGAAAGATATGAAAATAGAGAAATTGAAAAGATAAAATAGGATTTTTTTCATTTGAAAGGTAGGGAAAGAAAAAGGAACCAAAAGGGCAAGGGAAAAGGGAATAAAGGAAAAAAAATATGGGAAAATAAGAAAAAAAAGATGGGTTTTGGGGTTGCCTTAATCATGCACAAAAAAAAAAATATATTTTTTAAGAATCTATTATCCTACTTAATAACAATAACATTTATTTTTTTCACCCCACAGTGAACCCAAACTAATTCAAAATGTTTTTTTTTCCAAGCAACTCAGGATCTCAGAAAAACTAGCAACAAAATGTCAATTTAACAAATACTAGCCTTTCAAAGCATTCGGAATATAACGGAATACAATAAAAAAAAACTGACATGTCTAGGTTAAAAAGCTGATTGTGAAACAAACCATCTCTGGAAAAATCGATAACCAAAATATTTACAGATCTACAAAAATGATGAAATTGAATTCTTGTTAATCTTTAAATATTTTGAACCAACTTTAAATACAACAACATTGACAATCTTGAGGAAGAAGTGGTCCCTTCTCATTGTTTCTTCATATGTTTATGTTTTGGGGTTTTTCCTTGCCCTCATGTAGGTTTTAGATCAGGAAATGGTGTAATAATACTCTGTAGTTTGCAATAATCTGTGGTCTGTGCAACCCTTTGAGACTCTTTGTGATTAAGGGCCATACAAATAAACACGATTACTTAAAAAACGCATCTTAAAGGGAGCCGGCTCCTCCGGTCTCTCCAAGAGCCGGTTCATATAGCCGATTCGTTTGCGAACTAGACATCACTACCCCACGCCATTTTTACGAGTGCGACATCCGAGCAGTTTATCACTTCGTGTAACATTAATATCAAGTGAATCGTAATTCCATGACATAAGACCATACCAGCCAACCGCTCCCCTTATTATTAATCACAACAACTCTTATAACCCTATAATAAACGTTACAAAAACAACACCTACTCGGAAAAAACAGTGACAATATTATCAATCATACGATGACGTTGTGGTTTTGCTACTGTTGACCGAGACGATTCGGATTTGAGACAAAACAGACCAGACGTGATCGGTCTACAAGAAAATCGATGTTATTTTTATTTTAATTCCTCGTACAAAAATTGTTAAACGGTGAGTATAATTCAAAATGATAAAAAACGTATAGAACACGGGCGAAACGTATTAGTTGACAGGTATGGAAGACTTACAAATGTAAAAATAAATTACACCGAGACACATTCAAGGACATGCAGAGTTTTGGACAAATGGCCACCACACCTCGTACCCCCGACGACGACTTTCATTGTGTCGTAAAAATGATATACTAGCACAACTCGAACACGCACATAAATGGTTGCCTCTGCGGCGGTTAAAAGACAAACATAGTCTGTCGCTTTTCTCCACAACACGCAGTAAAAATAAAACAAGCCGCCGTAGTATTCGAAATAGACTTCATTCAAGCTAACGTGTCATTGAAGTGGAACAACATATGCTAACAGTGAGCTAAAACACACAGTCCATTGACGCCCATCAACAAGACGCATTTCAAAATAATCTAAAATGTTCTTTAAAAGCATAAAAATCCACTTACCGCCTTTAAAGTCGTGAATTCTCATTTGAAGTACGTCGTTTCTGGATGCCGGTAAGCTAATTAGGATGGCGCGCGCGCCTACCGGAACAGTAAGAGAGCGCGAGGGAGGGACCGAGGAGAATTCAGACTACAATTGAAATAGCGCAAACCACAGAAGAGGAAGCAAAATAATAATACATATTTGGTACGTGATATCTAGTACGAAACGAAAGCAACGTCTTTTCTCGAATCTTCTCAATGGAGGGTCTTCACCACGACGCGCGTTCGCTCACTAGCGAGGAGGGGGTTTTATCAATGCCTTGTCCCGCCCCCCTCCCTCTACTTACACATTGACGCACTACCGCCATCCTGTTAACAGCGGGATATCTTTCAAGTTCAACGAGGTGCTTTTGTTTTTTACTTCCAAAGTCCTCGCACGCCATTCTATCTAAGTATATACAGTGGAACCTCGGTTCTCGACCATAATCCGTTCCAGAACCCTGTTCGAAAACCGATTTGGTCGATCACCGAAAATCGTTTTTGCCATTAAAAGTAATGTAAAATCGTTTTAATCCGTTCCAACACCCTGAATGTTTACCATGAACGTAAACATGAAGCTAACCCAGGCTAATCGTACGTCCGCGTTAGCGTAATCTTCCGTACGAAAGATTACGCTAACATGAACGTGTACACGTCATTTAGCACCCGGGTCTCCACAAAAAGTGGTGAGCGGTTAAAGGATAAAGAAAATAATTATGAATAGGAGTTCTTACCTTTGTGGTGCTCAGCAGAAGCCATGCTGTATGTATAGCAAGATCGGAAACACCTTCATCATATTTTGCTATTATTTCTTTCTTAAATGCAATAGTTGTACGCACTACCCTTCTTTTTTCACCTGTAGCAACTTTGCTGCGGAGGCATAATTAGGGGCTAAAACACTCCGTTCACCGATATCTAAAGCGAAAGCGAAAAGAAGTGCGCGCGCACGTCATAACAGTTCTTCACGAGGGGTGGGGGCAATCTACACCCGTACGCCGCTCAGCATCGCACCCTAGCGTACCGGCGTTCGAACTCCGATTTTTTGAACGAAAACCGAAGCGTAGAATTTCTCGAAATTTTTGGTCGAGAACCAATTTGTTCGAACTGAGAGTCGTTCGAAAACCGAGGTTCCACTGTAGATGTCTCTTTCACTTGAAAAGAAAAAAGCGTAACAGTAAGCCAAAGACAAGAGCATTTAAAGATCTGATACAAAACCCTTGGTCTGCTGGTTGATTTTGATATGACGCAATTATTGGCGCAGGCATCCACTAAGAGAGCAACAAAAGAATAACGCTCATTCAAAACAGTTTTTATATCTATTTATCTGATATTTACAAGGTTTTAGCCTGACTCTCAATAAGCTGGAAAGCTATTTCTCATCTAATTTAAAAGAGCAGTGACACTTTTCAATATTAGTTTTACTCCTGTAAATATTAACACCATGGAAAATGTTCTGTTGTCTCTGGAACTAACCCTGAAGTACTTTCGTAACCAGAGAAAATTAGTAAATTTTGAGACACACAAAAGGTAATATCATACCTGTCAACCTCCACGGCTCCATGCCCTTGCAAAATGTTGTTTTTTTCCCTTACAAAATACAAAATAATCTTACACCATATTTTTTTAAACGTGTTTATTTATGTAGTTTAACATGTTGTATTGTACATGTGTTTCGTTATATCATATATATTGTTAATTAACATTTTGTTGTGAGATACTGAGTTTCTCGACATGAATGAGGTTTATCATAAAAAAGTTCAAAAATTAAGTAGCTTGTACGTTCACTCTAGAAGGAAAAAATACATGCAAATATAATTAAGTAGAATAATACATTTTCTTATTCAAATTATTAATTCATTTTCTGCATTAAATTATTGTTGGTAATATACTGATTAAAGGGATAACCACAAACATGTCTTTTTTCATTTTCTCCTTTTATACTTCCTTTTTTTCTTAACTTCTTTATACAACAATAATGATTCGTAATATAATGCATCAAAGCAAATGAGCCGTTTGAGAGCCGGCTCTCTTTAATGAGTTGAGCCGAAAAAGCCGGTTCTATAAAAAGAGACGGACTTCCTTTCACTACATAACTACCACATGAAATCCGAGGCGGCAGATGCATGCGCACAGTAGCACCAAACCGCTCGCTTAGTTTGCAACGGAAAAAAAAACGATACTGAGACAGAGGCCACTGCGGCAAACTCGTTAGACTTGATTGATTTGCCGTTTCGTCATAGTCGGTGTATAACGGATGGTACCCATAATTGACAAATTTGCGTTTTTCCGTACTGATTTTCTTGTACGTCGTACCGACTTAAAATGCATAATAAACGTACTTTGTACGGCAAAAACTTACTGGTTGATAGGTATGTAATATCACCATTTTGATCCTCTTGTTCAAGACAAACCCAACCCACCAACTATGATTGTCAGAACGTTTTGAAATAAAACGATGTTGAAAAAATATTTTAAAATTTAGATTGTGAAAATAGAATTTAAGAACATTATGTTGTTAAATGTAAAGGTATTTAATGTCACAAAAAAATCAACTTAATAGATTTTAAAGAGCAGAAGAGTGGGAGGATGCTTTTCACCGACAACAACAGAGGCCAGGTGATGAAGGTGATGCAGCTGAGTCAGATCAGGAGGCTTCTCCTGCTGCTGGTATTCATGGAAACCAGTACCATCTGATTCATGTGAGGGGCAAACCCCAACCCAAAATAACTCACCTGGAGAGGAATGGGCGCCTCCAGGCTGTACATGCTCAAAACACACAACAGGAAGATGCACCCCGGCGACCGAGGCGGTATAGGGATCTGTAAACCCTGAACTTAAATAACATCATCATACTAACATGCTGTTTATTGCTGAGAAAGTACAGTTAAGGTTTTGCATTTGCATTCTTCTTTCGGCTGTATATTAAAGAAATGAGGAATGACAGCAGGGCATCGAGGTCCTTGAGGCATTGTTGGGTTAATATGTGTATTTTGGGAGTGAAAGGTAAAAGAGAATGAGAATTTGAATTCTCTTAAATGTCATTAATAACAATGTACTAAACATTATTTACAACAAGATTATACATGGCATTCTAGGATACACATGTAAGAAAGACTAAAAGGAGAAAAACAAGATAAACAAAGAACGTTAGGATAAATAGGAAAACATGTCCACAAGGTATTGCTTGGAGACCGTCTTAAATTGTGATTGCATCAGAACAGTGCAATGAAAATGTAGTGCAATTACCTTTAGCTGCAACATCTTGCCCAAAATAAGAGGATAAATAGGATATGAATACTCATTTTTCAATGCATAGGCAAGATATATTTTTTTCATAGTCTTGCGTGCTTGTTTTGGGGGAGTGATGGCCCTGGGGTAGAAACTCTCTCTGAGCCTGTTAGTCTTTGCTCACAGCATACCACACCGTGATGCCGTATGCGAGAATGCTCCCCACTGTGGCTTTGTAGAAGGATACCAGCAGCTTCTTTTCCTTGATTTTACTTAACACTCACAGGAAGTGGAGTAACTGTTGAGCATTCCCACCCACAGATGTAATGTTAACAGACCAGGAAAAGGTCATTGGAGGTGTGCACACCCAGGAGTTTGAAGGAGTGGACTCTCTACTTGTTTCCATTGATGATGAGTGGATGGTGACTAGGCATTCTTCTGTTTTGTTTCTGCACATTTATCAAATTACATGCACATTAGAAATAATTTCAGAACTCCAATTTGTCACGACCAGAACGGAATCAGGACCCAAATGTGCAGCGTTAACCACAAGTTTATTGATAGCAAGAGGAAGGGCAGCGCCTGCGATCCGGTGCTCGGTGGACGCGGGAAGCAAGCCGCACATGCAATCGGATCGTGATCCGAATACGAAGTGGATCTTCCGTAGCGGGAGATGGCGGAGTTAAGGTTGGGGAAAAAAACAGGTCGATAGCCGGGACAGGAGAGCAAAAACGTGGTCGGAATCAAAGAACAGGTCGGAGCTGGAGACAAACAGGGAGATCAGGAACAGACGGGTGCAAAAATGGGTGCAAAAAACGGGTGCAAAATCGGGACAGGCGGGAGTCAGGGTCAAAATCCCTGCCTCGTAACAACAGAGGTTCGCTGACGGACTGACAACCGGAGAGTGACAGGACTGGGCTTAAAAAGGGACAGGGAACCAATCAGGTAGCCCGAAGCAGCTGGCGCCAAACGAGCGGGCACAGGTGATCCAAATCAGTAAACATGACTCAATTTGATTTTTACTTCCACAATTGCAGAAATAATATAGCCTTTTTAAATTGTTACTACTTCAAAATACTTTTACCTTAGAAGTCTGAAAATATGCTATTGAGTTGCTGCTAATAAAACATAAATATTTTGAATGAATTAAACATTGCAGAGAAACCTGCCTTTCTTTGCCTAAACAAATTAACCATACTTATAGCCATCCTTCTATCCAGAGTAAGATTACTGTTCCTAATCTAATATTTGTGTGTTAAATGTTTACTTCTAGAGAGCGTGGTTTAGTGAATGACATCAGGAACTGGAGTCAGGTTGGTATTTGACTTACTTGAGTCATGTCTGAAAATGCCTGTGGTTTTTCCATAAATTTCCCACCCGATTAGAAAAAAAATAGAGGTATCCATGTCCTGTAGTTTAAAAATGTTACCATGCTTTGTTTCACCATAGGGCAAACATTTGATTTTTTTAAATTTGTTTAGTTACTTTGAAAGGCGATGCGGCAGCTAGCCCGTCCACGACACAGTTCTGAGGTCATGGGTTAAAATTTAGCTGTCCGGAGTTTTTATGTTCTCCCTGTGCTCTGGTTTCCTCCCACATTCCAAGAACATGTGTTCCAGGTTAAATAGTGACTCCAAAACTGTCCCCGAGCATATGAGTGGATGTCTGAACCTGTGTGCCCTGCGACTGGCTGGCAACCAGTTCAAGGTGTGCCCTGCCCTCTGCCCGATAAGAGCTAGGATGGGCTCCAGCACCCCCGCGTCCCAACTGAAGATACGCGGTGCAGATAATAAATGGATGGAGAGTATAAAGTTGTGACATTAGTTTTCTCTATCATAATCCATCCATTATCTACAACGCTTATCCTTAGTAGGGTCACTGGGGTGCTGGAGCCCATTCCAGCTATCTTCATGCAGTGGACAGGGGACACCCTAAACTGCTTGTTTTTATTTTTGGATTTGTACTTCTACAAAAACTAATGGTTATGCACAACTTAACTCCACGTTGTTTGTGTTCAGGTTGAAGCCAGTTTTTTTTTTTTTTTACAATTTACGCAAGGACATTACGTCGACGGATCGGTTAGCCAACGCGTGCCGGAAAGGACCAGCGTGAACCAGAACTGGGAGAGGTCGATTTACTAAATTGGCGGGTCGCCAACAGACACCAGTTTTATAAAATTGGCCATTCAATCAAAGAAAAAATAACTTTGTATAGTATTTACTTTTAGTTTTTTTAATCTCGCAATGAGACATAATGGTTAATCCTCCCTTTGTTAAACACTGCCATCTGCCGCCCAACATGGTGTATTACCCCAAAATGCTTTCCCTGAATGTTTACAGTATTCAAACTTCCGTTGTTCGTTCATATTTTGTGAAAACATTTTCATAGCTGTAATTAAATTCTAATTACTAATTATTTTTTTTGTTGACTCAAATGCAGGGTGTAGGCCGAACTAAATAAAAAATAACTGGAATACGGGGAACAAAGCCAATTTAAATAAAAAAGAATGCAAAAAAAAACATGGACTTATAAATTAAAAACAACAAAAATGTGTGCTAAAAAGACGTGTTTGTTTATATTTATTACCTAAAGTTGAGACTTACATAATTATTTCTGACATAAACAAAACAATGGACGCATGGTGATGACGTCAATTCACCTCTTGAGACTCCCCTTCAGATTGAAAAAAATAATAATAGTCCAAACAATTTTTAATCGTTTGACCTTTCACAACGTTAGGGATGATTCTGTTTAGTAACCAATGGCTGTAAAATAAAGCAGAATAGGTGGATGGTGACATTCAGATCAATGCATTTCATATCACAATTATCAAAGATGACCTGACGCACATGCTTGACAGTGAGCTCGATTTAGGGACCGTTTAAACCAATCACAATCGCCTTGATAGTTTTTACAGTCCAATTGGAACTCTTGTTAGGAGGCTGCAAGACTTTTCCCTTCCGGGTAGGCGTGTCTACCATTCGCTAAGGAGAGGAGGTCACACAAGCTGACTTGGATGCAAAACGTGTGAGACTGTGCACCTCTCGACAAAGTATTTGGGATTTTATCAACTTCTTGGCGCAGGATTCGCCGTTTGTTTGATAAATACGAGACTAGGTAGTCGCACGCGCAACTTAGAAGAAGCTGGACTTGGTGTGTGCAACTGCGCTGCTAACGCTAGCCGATTGTAAATGTCGCGTGTGCTCTGCAATGGACATTTGATAGCATAGATCTTCCTTTTAAAGTTTTCAAGTAAACAACTGCATAGTTATCATAGGTGGAAACGTCATTTGGTGGTTTTGATATTGTAGTTGTAGGGTTGTCAAATATTGGGAGCGTGTGTCACGGTCAAGCATGTTTCAATCCGTGCCTCGTCGAGTCACCACCGAGGTCGGCGTGAGGACGCTCCGGTTACCGGGGACCAGGTCGTTTAGGCAGCTTGCTCATGAGGAGGAAGGCCGAGGCTCGGCTCCGTGGTTGGGCAGGGCCGTGGACCTGATCCTGTCCACCCTGCGCAGGGTGGGTGTCTCCTGCAGAGAGACCGCCATTGCCAGATCGGGACAGGGGAGGAGCAAAAAAGGTCTTCTGTCTATCTTTGCGGATCATTGCGGCTTTGTCACCGGCCAGAGGCTTCGACGGGCGTGTCGGATTGCCGAGCTGTACTCCAACCTATATTCTCAGAGGACTCGATGGACCCTGGTGGGCAGCATATGGCGAAGGCTCCAGAGCAAACACACTTCACCTGGCAAGATGATCGCCGCTGTCCTGGGGGTCTTCATGTGGGATAATGAAAAGATCCAAGATGAAGAGATGCACAGGTTTGTAAGCAGCCAAATATTAATGTTGTATCTGAACCTGAAAACTCCGAGCAAGGGTGTAGTTTTGGCATAGACGCAGGGAATGTGTCCCTACCAATATCGATCATTGTTTTTTTTCTCCGCCAATATCATATGATCACTTGGAGGAAAATGCCATATTCCCCAATATCGAACAATCATTATTTTATCTTCACCGATATATAATTTAGTCACTCAAATATACATTATGTCCCTTTTAATGCCAAAACAAAACCCTCACCCTTGAGCCAGGGGTCTGCAACCAGCACAAAAAGAAACAATAAAGCCTTACTGTTGACTTCTACCCTATTTATTTGGGCATATATGGTTTTTGTTATGTTTTTTTTAACCCCAAAATGAACTCTAAAGCTTGGGTGTATGTTATAACTGAGGTTTTACGGGAGCATAACACCACATTCGAGCAATGATCCATCAGTGAACAGTTATTTCTGACGACTTATTGGTCAATATTGGATGCAACAGGAATCGAGCCCGGATCACGGCGATGAGAGCGTCGAATCCCAACCACTAGCCCACTAGGATTGTAGACGACATAGAAAAAGGCATTCAATTTTATCTCATCATAACACTATTTATTCAGTGTACAACGTTGTATTGGAGCATCATGGGAAAGAGTTCAGGAAAAACGTTGAACATTGTGGCACAGTACACAGTGTGATGATGAGATAAAATGGAATGCATTTTACTATGTCATCTCAACCACGTGTAGTGTAGGGATTACACAGTGGATTAGACTTTTAATTATTTATCAAGGTCAAAACTTGAGATTGTCTTAGGATGAAATAAAGAACACACTCTTAGTCAGAGGCGCGTGCTTCCAGAATCATCTCAGGAAGGAAAACACGCTCCGTCTATAGCTAGAGGCTCATTCAATGGAAGGCACAGGCATAGAAGAACACATTTGATTGGCTTAAGCAAGGTCTTATGAATACAAGAAAAATAATTTAATTTGTTTAGACAGAAACCACATGTTTAAATGAAGTGAATAATGCTGGCCGCTAGATGGTGTGTGAGCATTATAGATGAGTAGTAAGAAAAGTGAAACTTTGTAACACAAAAGGTACACTGTGAAAAAAAAGGAATGTGGGGAAGCTCTTTAGCAGACTACCCCGCACTAAAGTGAAGGCCATCTTGATTAATAGTTAGCAGGCCCCAAGATCATACAAATGTTGCAAGAATACAAACAGCACCTGGATATAATCTTTGGCTTTGTTAAGGTACTTTTGAGGATAACATACAAAGGCACATTCGAACTATAATTTCCCTTACATTGGACCAGCTCAGTAGCCTAGATGGTAAGGCGCCCGCTTTGAGACTGGGAGGTCGGTGGTTCGCGCCCCGGTCGAGTCATTCCTAAGACTTAAAAAGTGGTCGGCGGCGCCCTCTGTTGGCTGCGGCTGCATCGGCTCGCTACAACGGGTCAGGTGCAATCGACATTTCGTTCTGTGTACATTGTTACACAGAATGACAATACAAGGAAATTATTATTATTATTATTATTATTCTTTTTTTCTCTGCAGTGTAGGGAGACTGGAAGAAAGCGTTTGATTTTTGCATGGCTACAACTTCTTATAATATATATTGAAACCTCTCATCCTTCGTCGAGTGCCTTCATTAAAAACCACTCCTGTGAAAAGATGGCTGATCTTCTATATGTTTGTGCAGATGCGGGTTGGAGTTCCAGGCCCTGGAGGCCGTGAAGAGTCCCAACGCAAACGTTAGTGGGATGAACGGTCGCGCTGAGCCTGGATGGGAAGTCGTGATAGAGAAAAAGGACTTCCGAGTGTGGAAGCGACCGATTCCCGACAGTCACCTCTACGAGTACAGAGGTTAGCCGTAATCTTTTCACACACCAGCTTCAAGATATGAACATTTGTTCTTTTTTGGCGCAGTTTTGGGCTCCTACACCGATGTCACACCAAGGCAGTTTTTCAATGTGCAGGTAACTCATTTCACTCTTCTCTGAAATGGGCAAGATGGCTGTGCATCTCTTCCACAAATGAAAAATCACGGAGTCTACTTTTGTAAAATACACCTGTTAAAAGGTTTTAAGAATTAGAAGTCAAACTTCTCTTGGTCTTCTGACTCTCCGGGACGTTTTAAGTATTTCAATATCTCAATATGTCGTGCAAATTTAAAAAAAATATATGGAAGTGGGAGTTTTATGCTTAGTTTATATCTGAATAAAACAATGCAATGGATTTTAATTTTTATTTTACCTTCTTGAGTTGAAAAAAAACACTTTAAAAGAATATTAAAAAGACATAATTCCTAAATTATATTTAATACACCAAATGTCCTTGTTAGTATTTTTGCTGCTAATAATTATTCGGCGCAATTTATTTTACTTTTAAAAATAAATTTTGCACTGGTAGTATTCTATTACTGGTAAATAAAATAATCAGCATTCTAAGTGGTAGCTTCTTGTCCACAAACGAGAAATGAATATCACCTAAAAGGACTTCAATGTCTTTCAAGTATTTTCCCTTATTTTCCCCTTTTTCTTTTTTAGAAAAACAAACGCAAAATATAAAAAAATAAAAACAATAAAAATGTTCAAAAATCTTCCAGTGCAACAAGATTTTTTAGCAGTATATTAGGACATGGTTTTATTCCTTTTCCCTAATTCCACCTTTATTAGTTCATTGAGTTCATGTCATTATTACAATTGTACACTGTATTTTATTTTTTGATAGATATTTAGGATTTTTAAACAAACACGATAATCATATTATTTTCTAATCATTTATAAAAGTATATGTATTTTTAACATGACGGATTGATATATCTGTGGCGTAGCATATTGTAAATCTAACAAACAAAAACATTCTACATCCTTTACTTATTACCAGTTTTAATAGGACTCCCTCAGGAAATGTGGATCTTTTGATTAAATTCTTTATTTTCTAATAGTGCAATGGAAAAAAATGTCATACATTTTGGATTATTTATACATCATTTTATTGTTTTAATATTGCTTATAATGGCAAAACTCAAATACCCTATTTCAAAATATTAGACTATCATGACAGTGTAGTAGTAGGCTTTAAAACTTCACCCGCAACATTAAAATAATAAAAGGCTTGCAATATTCCAGTTGATTTTTTGAAATAGCACTACAGAAGATAAAGATCCTTTATCACAGTATACTATTTTTTTCTGTTTTTAAAAATGTATTGCCTACTCGTGAACAAGGAATGCCATTGTACACCAATAGCATTGAAGCTCTCGCATACTTGTCATATCACGAGAAGGTGATCATGTATTTGGGGAGTCACCTCTTGCGCAACACGGCAGCGTTACATACGTTGTATAAATAGCTTTGCACTTGACTGACCGCTTTGTCTTTTGTCAAAGTTGGACACGGAGTACAGGAAGAAATGGGACGCTCTGGTCATCAAACTGGAAGTGGTGGACCGGGACGTCAACACGGGCTCCGAAGTTGTACACTGGGCCACGCACTTTCCTGTTGGTTACCCTTCACTTCCTTTTGTTTTTTTTTCAATTAATTAGCAACCCCCGTTGGCCATTAGTCAGCTACCAAATAGTGGTCCAGTCCACCTGACTTGAATTGTTTTCAAAAGATCCGGTTCGCAAGATTTCAGAAATTCCTACATTGTTTACTATTTTTTTCATTGCTCGGTTTGAATTTGAATGTGTTTCGGGGATAGAAAGTGCTTGAATATTGGTTGAATGACTTGACATTGTTGCCATCTTTCACACCAAGTCTGCTTAAAAATGAGGCCAACATTGCTTCCTAGTGGCTTCGCTATGCCATTGCATTTCTTCCTTCACAATTAACGGTAGCCTCATTAGTTTATATGTCATTGTTTTATGAACTGTTATCGCCCCCTATGGGTCACGCCCCAGAGAACAGGTGCATGCTACACCTAAACAGGGTATTATGGAATTAGAAATGTGTATTAGTGCAAGGATTATGTATCAATTATGGAAGTATTGTTTATTATGGGCCATGCATAAAACTAAGGTAGTATCCCAGTGTTAAATTGTAATGGGAAGAACTTCCTGCAACTGAAAATGTAAGCTACTAAATACTGTCCTTTTACCCAACACTTATAGGGAGAGATTTGTCTCAAAAATATTTACACACTTATTGTTTAGAACCACAAATATATTCGCATATTGCTCAAGATCTAAACATATATCTTGATAAACTCACATGAAACATTCAAAAATTGCATATCTAAATGGCAGCTATATTTCTGGATCTGCAAAATACACGATTTGCACCCGTTTTCTTTTTTTGATGGCACTGGATAAATTGAAAAACTGCTTTAAAAATCCTTCAAAAGATATTGGAATTGGCCATAAAATAGCAATAATGGAATACCTCTGCTTTTAGTCTAGCAGCAGGCTTCTTGTACTCAGGCTTGACTGTTGTGTTTTAAAAGGTTTACGTTAGTACATTGTTACACAATACATACATTTCCCCCCCCTTTCATTTAAACTCAATGTTACAGTTAAACTGTGCATATTGTTACTATGGTTAACAATGAAATACTTCCAATTATTCATCCAATATAAACTCTATTTTTTTATAATTGTTGATTGTGATTATGAAAAAAAATATTTCTGTTTTTAAAAGGATTTCAATGCTTCTCCCACAGTATCCCATGTACTCCAGGGACTACGTGTATGTGCGACGCTATGAAGTGGACTTGGAAAACAACTTGATGATTTTGGTGTCTAAGTAAGAAAGAATGACTTTATTCCATATTGTCATTATTGTTATAATTATTCACGTTAAAAGGTAAAAAAAGCTAAAACGAATGCATTTATTTTTCAGCGATTCAGCCAATCAATGCAATATTTCTAGCCTACTCAAATGGAAACTGAAGGATTGACGTCTATTGTCGTCATTGGCACTGAATGTGATAAACAATTTTCTCTATTTGATCTGCTTTGACCAATTTCAAAATAATTAATGACAATAATATTACAGTAATGATAATGAAAATGTCTTTGACTAATCACTCATTATTGAATATTGATAATAGATTATATAAATGATTACAATGATTTGATATTCTTCAATTTGTGAGTGGCTTTTTTCCACAACACAAAAAAACCCATCAACCATTTAATGACAAAAGGAAACAACAAAATGTCTCCACACCAGCAGCTGTACGATACAATGATATAATACCTAATCATGTGCCCAAAGGGATTAGGCTGAAGTAGAAGCTTTTAAGGGCCTAATCCTAATCCATTTTTCTTGTAGAAAGGACACATTCAAAGTGCAGGAAACGCCTATTCAAATGTTTGTGAATACATTATTATGCTAATGTTAAAATCGGTTGTTAGTGGCGCAAAACCGTCAGATTGGAATGCAGCCTCGCTTATTCTTTCAATGTCAAATTCTGCCGCGTTAAGGAATTTTCAGTCATGTCTCACTAAAAATGCACTTGATTGTTTCGTTTTGTGCTTGACAGCGAGTGTCATGACACTCCACACACACATCATTTTTTAATAAGGAAACTCCGAAACGTAACGGGACTTACCGTAAATTCCGGACTATAGAGCGCACCTGATTATAAGCCGCACCCACCACATTTTAGGAGGATAACCGCATTTGTACTTACACAAGCCGCACCTGTATATAAGCCGCATGCGCCCATATTAAAACATGTAACACAATCACGAAGTTACCCCAAACCCGACTTTGAAAAAGACCCGCAATTGTGACTGATTTTGGTTTGAACAAATTTATTGACACTAATAACAGCAAACAAACAATTGTGAGGTTTGAACAACCCCTCGCAATTGTGACTGAATATGAAGTAAACAGTCCAAAAACAACAGCCGGCAAATTGAATGTAAAATGATACCGGTAGTTAAGATATAACGCAGACCTGCAGAGTCCGGGACCCGTTGAAAATAATCCAAAGAAAAAAAAATGTATATTTCCAAAGGTAAGGGTGGGGAAAATATATATCCACTATTGTCCGCTGCATCCACAAACACGTCTCACCTTTACTCCACTTCCCATCAGCCCCTGTTGTATTCGCCCCTTCTTTTTGATTCACCCATAGAAAACATATCAGAATAAGTCTGTAAAATAAATACATTACAAAAATATACAGTTGCAAATACATATTATACATGGTTACACATATTTGCAAAGGAAGACGGTACACCGAGAGCGTTTTCAAAGCTTTAATAATAATATTATAACTTTCATCCCAAACCGTGTCTGTGAAGGGTAGCAAAACGCTACTAAGAACACGCTGGCAACACAAGGAAAGATGTCTGTTAAAAAAAACATGGTACTTGTAAAAATCATGTTTGTTTCCAACCTTGGAAAGAGGCTTTGTCATATAGACGTCGTCCTAGGCTCCTTTGTTCAAAAACACGCCAGCTACACACTCGCATATGTTCCACCGGTTTAAATCTTACCTTTTGTACTCGAGCGCTGCTGGTGGCTGTTTAAAAAAATACATAAATTGGCCGCATCACTGAATAAGCCGCAGGGTTGTACATTTGGGAAAAAAGTAGTGGCTTATAGTCCGGAATTTACGGTAATCTTTTTTTCTCACTGCGTTCTATAGAGCCGTGCAGCATCCCCGAGTTCCCGAGTCTCAGGAGTTTGTAAGAGTTCACGCGTATCAATCCAAGATGGTCATCCGGCCTCACAAGTCCTTTGATGAGGTATGATTCTATGATTTTTCTGATCCTTTTTAGCAATCAGTAAACGGATATTCAACCCTTTTAACCGCTTGTCGGCAGAACGGATTCGACTACCTGCTCACATACAGCGACGACCCCCAGACCGCCTTCCCACGTTACTGTGTCAACTGGATGGTGTCGAGCGGTGAGTTTCTTGTATCTTGTTTAAAAAGTGTTCACAATCCTAATTTGGATTTAATGGCCAAATACAACAAAATGTGTCTTGACTGTCTGATAAACATGATGTGCAGTGGTTAGAGGCCTTATTTTGAAGCCTGTTTGATGTTGTTCCTTGTTTCTTATAAGCATAAAAAGAAAAAGTAGGAGAGAAGTTGGGCTGGCTATTTTCGTTCCACTTACCGTATTTTCACGACTAGAAGGCGCAACAGCTTATAAGGCGCACCCATCAAAAATTGTTTTTTGGCCTATATTTTCCATTCATAAGGCCCACAGGACTATAAGAGGTTACAGTGGGAATGTCAACAAATCAGTCAGGTAGTTCAGTCAAACCTATTAACCCCTTAACATTCCGATAGCTCGCAAGAAGCAAATATGTGCCTCAGACACGTACGGACACGGTGTCTGTACGATGTCACCAATCACTCAAATGCGTCATTTCACATATTATTAGAAAGGTTAAACTCTTGGGATTCAAGAAATGCCAACCATCTCTTAGTTTCTATTTTATTTTCCGCTGGCAACTGTGTGGACAGCAAAGTAAGAATTTCATTGTGGAGGGAAACGACGTTCTTTACCGTGCGTAATGACAATAAATACTTTTAATTGAATGTAAAAATGGACTCATCACAGAAACATCAAGATCAGTCTGAAACAAGATGCTGGGAAAATATATAGCCGGGGTAGCTCACCAAAGTCATCTTGCAGTCATCACGTTCAATATTAATACGCAACCATGGTCCTCTTACATCCGTGAGTGTAGTAAATCCAAGCGTGGAAAATATTTACACTCCAAAACACGCAACTGCTTTTTGGTAGTTGTTTAGCCCCATAATTCCTGTTTACAAATACAGACTAGTAAAAAATGTTTTCTCCAGGGCGTAGAGCAACCAAACGTGTGATTCACATATTTTTCGGCCAATTGCAGGCTTTGTTTTGCCCTGTAAATGCTATAAAGGACCCGCCTCATTTACCATCGAATGACTTTAGCCAATAGTGACCTATTAAATGATTGAAAAATTGGTCAGGAAATGAAACGCTGGTATATATATCCAAGCATACACTGCAGACTACTTCGCCTACGGGGGAAAATCTAGTCTGTGTCTGCTTGCCTTAGTTGCGAGACCTTGCGACTCAATATTTATCCATATATAAGGTGCACTGTATTATAAGGCGCATGGTCAGCTTTTGAAAAAAATAAAGGCTTTTTCGGGTATACTATTTTTTTTAATCACATTTATTTTTCTATAAGGCATGTTGCAACAAATGATACATTACAAAATTAACAAATAATCTGGAAAAAAAAACGTGACTGATTAAAGCAAAGCTTGTAGTAGAGCTTCTATCGACCATTAAAACTCAAGGCTTTTGAACCAAGGAGCCATAAAAGCAAAAATATTTTGATTTTCTTTTTTTTTTTTTTTAAGAGAGCCACACCATATATTTTAAGACAAAATTCAACAAAACCTCTAAACCTGCCCTCCGGGCAAAAGCGAATTCTTCAGCACTTTTTATTTCACTGATGATTTGATAAAATCTACAAAATAATCATGATAATGCCAGAGCATGTGTCCCATATCCATATAAATATACCACTTAAAATCTGTATACCTCCTGCAGTTATTTAAAGAGTGTTGAGGCGCTTTTTGACCGTCATTTTTGTCCTAGAAAATGCTTTCAAAACAAGGTGTTAGCTAAGTTTTTTTCTTAAAAATTTCATAAAATACTGCAACGTATTTATCTTCGGTGCAGACGGCGCTGGGCAAGGGAGAGAAGGAGTGTTTAGCGCCCCCCATTCCTACCACTCACACAATCGAATTGCTCTGGGTGCTTTGCTGGCGTTTTGGAGTGTTTACTGTTTGTTCTGTGGGTTTTCATCAAAGTGTCTCAATAGTGAACATACATTATTTAATGAGCTTCCATATAAAGGATTCTTTAGCATTGTACAACCAAAACGGCTTCTGTTTGTGTGACACCTTGACTGTAAATATAGTTAAGACTACAGTATCTGGGTTCTACTCCTGTTGAGATTGCAGTCAGCGATATTTTTGGATTGATCAATCATTGCAGAAATACTGTAATATATTACCGTAAAACCTCACCCAATCTTTGAGTTATTTTTTAAGTAACCAAAAATGGGCGTTATACATAAATAAATGGAGATTTAATTTTTTTTTCATTTGAATTTTACACATCTGATTTTTGCAAAAATGAGAAACACAATAAATCTAGAAATTATTCTTTTATAATTTCTGGGGGTTTTTACTTTTTAATGTTAATTAAACCCGACTTTAACAGGCATGCCGGACTTCCTGGAGAAACTCCACACAGCTGCATTGAAGGCCAAGAACTTGGAGGTGGGAATCCACGACTTCGCCGGCGTCATCAAGTCCAACGACAAAGCCGGACGCCAACAGAACCCGGAGCGCCTCGCTGCCGAGAAGAAACACACCGGCGGATCCGGTCAGATATTCGCCTGAAACCGTCCAAAGCCAACTTGATGGCAACAACGTGTGTAAATGTGGGTTTTTCTTGATGAAGTATCAAATAGTAGGGGCTGATGGGTGATATGTATCCACAATGACATGGCAGTGTTTGTTGGGCCTTTATTAACATTTTTATGGCCATGTTTTTTTGAAGTATGTCCATCACAATGGAAGACATCTGCACTGAATAGTAAGGCCTCAACGGGAAAATACTTGTCTGCTCCTTTCATTATCTTTTTGAATACTTAATTTTTTTGGTACTCACAGTGATGCTTTTTCTGCCATTCGGCCCACACAATGCGAGGGCTTTATAAACTAGCAAAACCAGTCCTTCCATACAGGGCGCAGTGTCTTATAACAACCGTGGAAATCCTCTCGTCACATCATACATATGCACTTGTTTGGGGCTGGACAGCACTTCGAAATCTGCTTGTGACATTTCACAAATGGGAAAAGTTAAAATTATAATAAACTAAAAGGTTGTATCATTTCAACTATGTTTTTTTTTGTAGTGAGCTAACATTTTAACACTGTGATTTGATTTTCCTTGTGGCAAATTTGACGCAAACTGAAAGCAAATGACATGTGTAAGCTCTGCTTTCTGTCCTACTGTTCATCCTTTTATGAATGTGTAAATAATGTGTTCGCTTGGAAATGATTAATAAAATGTTTACAGTCTGGCGATGTGGCGGACAACACATTATGTGTGTTATTGCTTTTTGTGGATATGTTGCTTTGCTTTACATCTTACTGCAAGTGTGGAATAGTTTCTTTTTCAGTGCACAAAGAAAGGGCCAACCACACACAATATTTTGTGAAAAATAGTTTCCTAACCTTCTAGAGGGCAACTGGAGGTGGAATTCTTCAGGCTGTATGGCTCAACTCCAGATTAAAACGATACAATAAATATTACCTAAATGTAATAAAATAACCCAAGAAAACCCCTTCTCTAAACTTTGTCTAGCTAGCCATAGTTAAATACTAATCTCTCATATATTCAGTATATTCGCTTGCTAGCTTTTTCAAAAACTCGGGAGCATGGTAACTAAGGAACATAATACAAGAAATTGTCGTCCCTAGGTGTGAATGAGCGAGCGAGTTGTCTGTCCCTGTGTGCCCTGCGATTGGCAACCAGTTCAGGGTGTCCCCTGCCCACTGCCAGATGATTGCTGGGATGGGCTCCAGCACCCCCGCGACCCTACTGAGGATAAGCGGTGCAGCTAATGAGATGAGACATAAACCTGATATTCTTTTTCACTTACTTGTGGGTTGAGAATTTTGCATTTATTTAACATAGCTTAAAATCAACTAAAAAGAGCTGACATAATTGGCTGCCATCTTGCTACTATAGGTAACCGAAAAACAAAAACCTTGCAAGTGGTTGGGCAAAAACATGAGAAGAAAAATAGTGCAGTTGGGTAACTTTGGGTCGCTGTAGTTTTTAATCATGTTAAGTCATGTTTATTTGTATAGCCTTTAATGACAAGGAGTCTCAAAGGGCTGCACAGACCACAGATGATTGCAAACCACAGACTATTATGACACCATCCCCTGATCTAAAACCTACGAGAGGGCAAGGAAAAACTCAAAAACCTCAACATGAGGAAAACGAAGAAACCTTGAGAAGGGACCACACATGATCTAATCCCCCTTCCAGGATGACCAGGCTACAACGGATGTTTCAATAACAAATAATACACAGATATTGTCAACATGAAATATAGGTCATTCATAAACTGGAGAATAGAAGTGTGTTTTAAGCCTAGATTTAAACAGTTCCACTGAGGTTGCAGATTGAATCGCACCGGGCACAGCATTCCACATCGGGGCCCGAATGCTCTCGAACCTGCGGATCTCTTCTTGGCTCTTGGGATCACTAGTAGATCCTCCTTCAGCTTTTTAGCACTCATTTTTGGTTGCACTACACAACACAGTCACATCTAGTAGTCAAATAATACACACTCTCTTTTTTAAAAAAAGAATAGTGTGAGGCTAAATAAATAGGATCATGTAAAATAAGACTAAAAACCAAAAGGGCCTTGATGGCTCAAATGCGGCCAAAAATTATTGCTTAAAGTAGGTGAAAATTGTCATGTATATAGTAAAGCAAAAAACTAAAACAAAACATTGTTGATAAGCACAACAAAGAGGCTAAAAAACATGTAGGAATAAAAAAGTATATATCAGGGCTAGAAAATAATAATGCCTGTAGGCTAAAACTATGATAAAAGTAATACAAAATTATAAAATTATGATACATACTACTGTTCAAAAGTTTAGGGTCAGATCAAAATATCCATTCTTTGACAAAAGCTCAGTGAGAAGGATCTATATTTTTCTCAAATAAAAATCATTATTTCTAACCTTCTCAATCCCTCAACTATATTTTCTATGTCTTTCCAAATCAATAAAAAGTATGACTTTTCATGGAAAACACTATTTTCTGGGTGACCCCAATTTTTTATTAATGGTAGGAGTAAAGCTAATAAAATGATGTATTAAATAAGGTTGTGTGGACTAAAGCTGGATAAAACATTTAAAACCATAGTGAAGCACAAAGCAAGGTTAAAAAAAATCCCGACATATATGATAAGCCTATGAGAAATTGTGGTCATTATAAAGCTAAATAGCAGCTTCAGCGACAGACTGTCACAGTCTTGTTCCACGGACAGACTGAGGAGATCATTTCTTCCTCATGCCATGAGGCTCTTCAACTCCACCCAGGGGAGTAAAAGCCCACATTAAACCCCACCCCAACATTTGCAGTGTGTATTTTCCGTAGCACTATTTAAATACTCTATATCAACACGTTATACTGAGTATTTTTGTATTCTATATCTTTTGTTTTATTATTTTATTTTTCAACACAAGGATACAGCTGGAAGTGTGAATTTCTATCTATGTATCTGTGTATCTGTGTATCTATCTATCTATCTATCTATCTATCTATCTATCTATCTATCTATCTATCTATCTATCTATCTATCTATCTATCTATCTAAGTTAAAATCATGATTAATGCTTTGTCTACAAAATAAGAAATGAGATTCACCCACCTTCACATAAATCGATGTATATTTTATCCGCAGTGAAACGGTGTTTGATTTTTCATGATGATGTTTAAGTTTATTAGACTGAATGTCATTGCACTATTCTTGTGAAGCATTTACAAATTTGACCATTATCCAAGCACTACAATGTAAATATTTGTGCATATTCATCCCATCATTCTATTTGTTCTTATTCTTTTATTTCAAGTCTTTATTTTTTATCATGGCGTGCTACGTTTATTCTCATTTTAAACGATGTGTACTACATTTCATTATTTAAAGAGAATAAAGACAATTCCGATTGTAATTCTAAATTGTCCAAAATTGCATTCGATCATTTATCTCTTATTCCTCCTTACAGTGTGTGAGTGCACGCAGTCTCTCAGCCTGATCCCGACCATGAGCGATTATCTCCCGTAGTTCCTCCTAATGGGATCATGAACGCAATGCCAGTTTTCTCTGTCTGGAGTCTGGAATAAAGGTCAAGGCAGAGCCAAAGAGAGGTAGACCGTCTGAATTGTGTGCTTCCAATACAAAAATAGGGACATCACGATGGAAATCCATGTTGACCTAATGTTAATGTAATACACTTAAAAAGGCTGATGTTTAATTTGGTATCAGTGGCAAATTCAAATATTTGCTTATTATGAAGATTATTGTTACGATAATAAATGTATTATAAATGAATAGTCCTACAGTTAGCGAGTGTATTGGAGTACTGTATATGTATTGCATTCCATTCACACTTGAACGTTCGTATATATTTCTTTATTCTTTGAGCAGGAGAATGCTGTTACCAAACTAGTAGCTGAATCATATTCAACTCCAAGTGCGCTTTACAGATTTCCAACAAGGTGTGTGCAATCTATCAATGGCCGTAGTGCAATAACATTTGAGCATGTCCATAAAGCCCTGGTCGTCTCATTACGCAACGTCTGCTGGCTTTGATTTATGGATCTGCTAACAGCGTTCACAAAATGACCTCTACTTATTAACTGGACAGTTGAGGCACTTACTCTAATTGAGACACTTCACAAATCTGTCGCTTTGGCCCGCAGTTTGGAGACGCGGGACTGTTTGGGTGATGCTTATTACATGTTTATTACATATTTATTACACATTGATTTCAAAACAACAACAAAAAACGGTTACTTTGATTAAAAAAACGAGCTTGAAAGATTGCAGGGGTTAATGTCGGATGTGGTAAGTGCTCGCAAGGCTCCAAAGTGCTTGGCACAACCATGGACTGAGACGCACTGCATGGTTAGATCAAGCACAATGGCGCCCTGGGCATGCTCAGAAGTAAGTTACACAAGAACAATCTCAGCAAAAATTTACATTTACATTCTTTTTTTTTTTTTTTTTTTTTTTTTTTTTTTTTCAAAAAAACAGAAAAAGTTTATAAATGAACAGACAGAAGATATGAAATGCAGCACGAATAGTACACTGACGTTTTTATGTTCTTTTACAATCTAGTTCCATTTTTAAGACAATTGATTCCGTATTTTGTGTGTGTCTTTTTAAAAATGGCATATTAAATTAATATCCAATCATGTAATTGGAAGATGTTCTTAAGGCGTCATTCTCTTTGACGCTCTTAAAAATATTGTTGAATAGGAACTGCTATAAAAACTGCAATAAAAAACTGAAATATACTGTTGACCATAAATCTATAAAATAAAACAAACATTTTTTTATTTCATTTTGTGTTTTTTTTTTTATTTGTAATTAGATTTTATCTACCTGAGGACCAATTATGTCACCATTGACTGTATTAAAATTAAACAATATGGTTTTACTGAATTAAAAAAGAATGGGGGTATCCATGGAATATAACTCAAGGAAGAAATAGCAATCCTTAAAATTATTAACAATTTTTTTTTTATTTAAGATTTTATTTTTTAATTTAATTTCATCGACCCGAGGACAAATGGTCACCACTGGCTGTTTTAAAATTAATATATGGGTTTTGAGTTTTAGTGAGTAAAAAAAGGCTGGGAATTATTTATCATATAAAATCTGAGGAAGAAATTTGAATTTATGAAAAATAAACAAATTTTATTTTATTTTAAGATTTTTGTAATTCGATTTGGTCAACCTGTGGAAAAATGCTCACTGTGGGTCTCATCGGCTTTGACGAAAATAAAAAATAATAAGGCCACTGAGTTTAAATGAATACAAATGTAGACAAAACAATTTTTAGACATGTTAAATAGATTTGGCTCATAATAATATTTAAAAATCTATACTATCCTTAAAAACGATTTGATTTGAAAAATCTTTTCATAAAACATATTTTTAAATCGAATAACTAGTAGAAAATATCCCCAAAATAAGAAGAATAAAGGGAATTTCACATGAAAAAGGTTTGTTTTTTAACTCACTCATAACATCAACACAATTTCAAAAACACGTTCCAAACCTTACGAAACAATACAAATGAAAATAAGAAGTGAGATTCCGCGATTGCGTGTCACTGCGGTAAAAACTAAATCGGGGCTCCGCCCTTCTTGCGGACAAACTGCGTCAAACCCCACCCACGTCTCACCAGTCGTTCTTACCGACTTTAGGACCCGAAATTGTGAAAAATTCCATAATTCTTCCTGTTAAACTCTAAAATTGTCTGAGCTAACTCGACGCGACTCAGACGTTTTGCTTTTCCGTCGCTAACCTTGTTAAACGCCGACTTGGTTAGCATCCCTTGAGAATTTCGGGACACGCTGATCTTGCAATGGAAGCACTTTGGGTGATGAATAAATGTTTTCATGAAGTCGGTGATCTTACCAGTTTTTTTCCGACTTTTTACCTGAAAACGCTGCGAACACAAACCGTTAATTTCAAATGGAAGGTCAACTTTTTCTATTATCACATGAAGACCCACCTTTGGCGACAGACTCGAAAGTAGGCGACCCTACCAAGTTTTTCCACACCCTCTCACCTGAAACTGCAAACATGAGTTGTTATTACCAAATGGAAAGTTATTTTTCTTTTCTGTTATCTGAGGAAGACCCACCTTTTGCATGGCGATGGACTCGGAAGGGGTAGGCTGGTGGTACCGACGGTCTCCGAGATGTTTCCTGGGTGCTAAACGGGAGCCCAACTGTTCCCACTGCACCCAAGACACCCTTCAAGTCACCATCTCTTTCCGCCCCTCCTTCCAGCTAAAGGAGGGGTCAGCGATGTTCTCCTCTCGGGATAGGTGCGTTGGTACCAGCTTCCGACGCACATCAGATTGTGAGGAGGGCGTATAGTTTTTTTTTTCTCTTTTTGGAGGACGGCTCCAATTCCGCATTTCATAAATATTAATACCGAGGCCTCCGTCGGTGCCCGCCCCCGCTAAATGGTTAGTTTCTTTAATTTTGTTAGTGAGGGGGGGTGCTTTATTCACTAAATGGCTTTTATTAGTGGGCGCTCTTCAACTCTTTCATTAGCTAAAGTGCTGCTATAATTTACAAGGGGGAAGGGAACCTGGTAGGGCAAGGGAGGAGGAGGCTCAGATAGAAGGCCGCGTCTGCAGGGCCGACTGGAAAGTCCTTCAAGTGCTTGGATTCATAGTCGCTAAAAC
Source organism: Urocampus carinirostris (assembly GCF_059441175.1). Taxonomy (NCBI): domain Eukaryota; kingdom Metazoa; phylum Chordata; class Actinopteri; order Syngnathiformes; family Syngnathidae; genus Urocampus; species Urocampus carinirostris. The sequence goes on along the minus strand of NC_142364.1, from coordinate 19,146,744 downwards.
ATTAGAGTGATATTGGTTAATGTATAAAACATTTCATATGATGCATTTTAATCTTAAGGAATCCTGAAGAATCGAATTGAATAGAATAGAATAGAATTGAATAGAATAGAATAGAACAGAATAGAACAGAATAGAACAGAATAGAACAGAATAGAACAGAATAGAATAAAACAGAACATTCAGAACGGAAAAGAACAGAACAGAATAAAACAGAACATTCAGAATAGAATAGAATACCGAGTGCTTGGATTCGTACTTGCTAAAACATTAGAGTGATATTAGTTAATATATAAAACATTTTAAATGATGCATTTTAATCTTAAGGAATCCTAACGAATAGAATAGAATAGAATAGAATAGAATGGAATGGAATGGAATGGAATAGAACAGAACAGAACAGAACAGAACAGAACAGAATAGAATAAAACAGAATTACGGAACAGAAGAGAACAAAACAGAACAGAACAGAACTGAAAATTCAGAATAGAACCGAATAGAACCGAATAGAATAGAATAGAATAGAATACCGAGTGCTTGGATTCGTACTTGCTAAAACGTTAGAGTGATATTAGATAGATAGATAGATAGATAGATAGATACTTTGTTCATCCCCGAAGGGAAATTCACATTTCCAGCAGCATCCCTGAGCTGAGAACAATCGAGAACAATCGAAAATAACACGGGAGCTGCTGGAGTGGCTGCCATTCGTGACGGCGCCGGAAGAAAAGATTCAATTTGAATCATTTACAAACAAACAAACAATTGAATCATGTACAAACAAACAAACAAAATATTCATGTTTTAATAAGTGGAGTGTTAATAAAATATTTCTGATACTGATATAACCAGATAAAACTAATTTTAAGTTACCTGTCCAAATGAATGTTGTGCCATCTCACCTTTCCCACTCTCTCTCCTGCAGTTGACTTGCTGCTTCTCGCTCCTGAAACTAATACTTACCTCTTTGTGTATTGCCTGCCTCTTTGTGTATTGCCTGCATATGGCGACACCCTCTTTCAGCTTGTCTGTCAGAACCTTGATCTCCTCCTAAAATGCTTGTCTAAATGTGGGAGCATGCGGCTTATATACAGGTCCGGCCTTTCGAGACGCCTAGACATATTAGTTAATATATAAAACATTTTAAATGATTTCGGACCCTGTACCGGTCCGTCGTGGTGAAGAGGGAGCTGAGCCGAAAGGCAAAGCTCTCGATCTACTGGTCGATCTAGGTTCCTACCCTCACCTATGGTCATGAACTTTGGGTCATGACCGAAAGAACACGATCCCGGATACAAGTGGCCGAAATGAGTTTCCTCCGCAGGGTGGCTGGGTTCTCCCTTAGAGATAAGGTGAGAAGCTCAGTCATCCGGGAGGGACTCGGTGTAGAGCCCCTGCTCCTCCGCGTTGAGAGGAGCCAGTTGAGGTGGCTCGGGCATCTAATAAGGATGCCTCCTGGACGCCTCCCTTGGGAGGTGTCCCGGGCATGTCCCACCGGCAGGAGGCCCCGGGGGCGGCCCAGGACACGTTGGAGAGACTATGTCTCTCAGCTGGCTTGGGAACGCCTCGGGGTCCCGTCGGATGAGCTGGAGGAGGTGGCTGGGGATAGGGACGTCTGGGCTTCCCTTTTAATGCTGCTGCCCACGTGACCCGACCTCGGATAAGCGGAAGACAATGGATGGATGGATGGATTTTAAATGATGCATTTTAATTTTAAGGAATCCTGACGAATAGAATAGAATAGAATAGAATAGAATAGAATAGAATAGAATAGAATAGAATAGAATAGAATAGAATAGAATAGAATACTGAGTTGAGTGTGTTCCAAGAGTCTTGGACATATTTTGACATTGAATATCTTGGAAAGGATTTGAAAACACAGTGGTTAGCGTGTGTGCAGGCACAGTTCTAAGGTCTTGGGAACCTCCTGTGTGGGTTCAAATCCAGCCACCGGACTTCCTGTGCGGAGTTTGTATGTTCTCCCCGTGCTTGCGTGGGTTTCATCCTGGCACTCCGGTTTCCTCCCACATTCCAAAGACATGCATTTCAGGTGGATTGGTTGGTCCAAATTGTCCCTAGGTGTGAATGAGCGAGCGAGTTGTCTGTCCCTGTGTGCCCTGCGATTGGCTGGCAACCAGTTCAGGGTGTCCCCTGCCCACTGCCCGATGATTGCTGGGATGGGCTCCAGCACCCCCGCGACCCTACTGAGGATAAGCGGTGCAGCTGATGAGATGAGATGAGATGGGATATGAAAACATATCTGGTGAATCCAGAAAGTTCTATCTCAATTTTACATGAAATGTTCAAAGAAGTTCAATGTGAGCACAATTGGTTACACAACACACATCAAAATTCTAGCCAAATACGTTTTAGCATTGCATCTTCAATGGTTGCAACAACTTCTGTTGTTTGTGGCTAGTGCTCATCCACCTCCCCTGGAATATGTGACACATCAAATCCTTTCACAAATCCCCTCAAAGAGAAATCGCATGGAGTGAGATCTGGGTGGCCAGGACATGATATCAGGATCATTCTGCCAAGAAGGGCCAATCCATCCATCTGTCTGGCAGTGTTGTGTTCAGAAACTGTCTAACACTGAGCCGCCAGTGCGGTGGCAGCCCATTCTGTTGGAAAATGAAGTCACCAGACTCTTTCTCACTCAATGTATTCATTAACCAGTTTTCCAACAGGTTAAGGTGCGTCTCACCATTCACGCTTTCTCTATAAAAGAATAATGGCCCGTAGAAGCTCATGTGGGTTCTCGGTACCCCATATGTGAGTATTTTGCTTGATAACTTTATGTGGGAAGTCGCTTCCTGGCTAAAATCAAGCCGGTCGACAAATCGGTCATCCTCCATCTTGTTTTGCATTGCAATATAAAAGTCAAGACGAGCTGGTTTCACAGTGTCCTTCCAATGTTGGACTGTCTGTGGCCTGGAAGGCGTCCTGTGTAGTCATCCTCTTAAGACACCAAACAGTTCTGGTTTCAAAGAAGCACACATTTCCATAAAGACAGGTGTAGTATTAAGACCAGTGGGTTACTCACTTCGCTATTAGCATTTTGCACAACCAGGAACCATTTTGTTAAAAGATTTAGCTGCAAATTTAACTTAAATTGAAAAAATAATTATTAATCACCACAATGTTGCCATTTTTGGCTAAAAACTCCAGCTAAATTATGGGTCCAATTGACCCAAAATAAAGTTTAAAGGACAAGATGTAATGCGTTGTCATCTATCTGAATATCGAAAATTATATATTCGTTTAATGTTTTCTTATTCAGGTACTTGTATTGACCTTTGGAGGACAGAAAGCAACGTATCTTGCTGATGAAGGTCTACATTATGCTAAGGTCGTTTGGGAAATTGACCATAACTGCGAGTGAAGCAGCATGTCGCTGAAAAACTAACATCATTTATGAAGCTGTTCTTCCTCAATAATGCTAGGAAAAATCTGTATGTGCAAAAAAGAAAGAACTAGTCTATGTTCTTTGATCTCGTAGATTGATAAGTCAATTAATTACTGTATAAGGTAATAATAAGGTTAAACAAAGAGGTCCCAGTCTCTCAATACGACGTGACCAAAAACGTTGACCTTAAAAAGACAATGTGTATTATTTAGCGCCTACTAGTGGTAAGAATGGCATTCATTTAAAAAAACAATATAGGTTTAAGGGCAGCACGGCGGCGCAGTGGTTAGCGTGTGTGCACAGTTCTAAGGTCCTGGGAACCTCCTGTGTGGGTTCAAATCCAGCTACCGGACTTCCTGTGCGGAGTTCTCCCCGTGCTTGCGTGGGTTTCCTCCGGGCACTCCGGTTTCCTCCCACATTCCAAAGACATGCATTTCAGGTGGATTGGTCCAAATTGTCCCTAGGTGTGAATGAGCGAGTTGTCTGTCCCTGTGTGCCCTGCGATTGGCTGGCAACCAGTTCAGGGTGTCCCCTGCCCACTGCCCGATGATTGCTGGGATGGTCTCCAGCACCCCCGCGACCCTACTGAGGATAAGCGGTGCAGCTAATGAGATGAGATGAGATGAGATATTGATTTAAGCAATAATACATGAACCCTTATATAACAAGCATTTTTAAAAATACTGGTTGGTCCAGAAATTCAATTTCCTTTCTACCCAACATTAGCCTCACCTACAGGGAGCTGACATAATTGTCTTGCCACCTCGGGTAACTGAAAAAACAAAAATCTCTCAAAAGGCAAGGCCAAAAAAATGAGAAAAAAATAGGTGCCGTTTGTTCATTTTGGGTCTCCGTAGTTTGCATTTGTACTTTTAAGCAATCGTTTTCCGTTGCAATGGACAAATCAGCGACATAAAATAGTGCAATAATACTTAATGTCCCTTTAAAGAAGTCCTTTTTCAGAATGGCCGTTTTATTTCAGAGTTCTGTTTTACAGAAGAATGACTCCTGCTGTCAATCAGGAGACAGAACTAAAGGGCCGAGATGACCAATGTTTAGGGAAACAGATGTTTTTAAAGGGACAATGTGTATTATTTAGAGCAGGGATGTCCAACTCAGTCTGGCTCTGTGGCCGGATCTAGAGTTTTTGTTCTCAGGTGGGGCGGATCAGTGAAAGGCTGTCAACTCCAAATATTTAACCTACACTACCTACGCTTACATACAGTATTATGATTATGGATGGCAAAGGATTTTTTCTAAACACAACCCATTTATTCACAAACCATGAGTAAAAATGATTTTAATGTTTTAATATTTTTGTTAAATATGCTAAATTGTTTATTTGACCAGTTGAGTGAATGCATTTTTACACCTGGACTAACTCACCACACTATACAAACTCATTGTCTACTCACACTGCCATCTAATGAGGCTTTCAACTATGAAAATAATGTTGGATCGTATTTCCCCGATTTCAGCAACCTGCATTGTCTCCCTGTCAAGTTAAGATGTGATTTGAAGGTTCTGTTGGTATCATACAAAATTATGCATGGACTCTGTTACTCATATCGTTCAGATTTAATTAACTCCTATGTTCCTGCTCAGAGCCTTTGCTGGTCTACTAGTGATCCCAAGAGCCAGGAAGAGATCTGCAGGTTCGAGAGCGTTCTGTCACGAAACGGACCGGGAAGCAGGAAGTCGGAACTCATATGTGTAGACGATCTGTCACTTTAATTGGGAAAGAAAAGTTGTCCAACACACAAACGGACCAAAAACAAAACAAAACAGGTTCAAAGGCAATCAATATTACAAACTAGGCATTACTCAGACCAAAAGGGCATGAACAGGGTTTCATCGAGGGTTAAACAATGATCTGGCAGCGGGCAGTTCCAAAAGGAGCGCTTAAGTACTCCAAGAGCAATCAGTCCAATGCGTCTCAGCCGGTGTCAAGGGGCGGGGCCAGCTGGGCGCCATGACAACCGTGCAGGAGATGACACGTTCTCTGTTGGGGCCCCGGTGCTGTGGAATGCTCTGCCCCCTGAGATTCGATCTGCAACCTCAGTGAAACTGTTTAAATTTAGGCTTAAAACACACTTGTGTTCTATAGCTTATATCTATGTTTCATGTTGATGTCTATGGATTATTTGTTATTGAAACATCCGTTGCAGCCTGGTCATCCTGGGAGGGGGATTAGCTCTGGTCCCTTCACAAGGTTTCTTCATTTTCCTCATGCGGAGGATTTGAGTTTTTCCTTGCCCTCGTGCAGGTTTTAGATCAGTAGATGGTGTAATAATAGTCTATAGTCTGTAATAGTCTATGCAGCCCTTTGAGACTTCTTGTGATTAAGTGCTTTACAAACAAACATGATTGACATGACTTAAGAAAATCATAACTTTTGATAGAAATGATCTAGACTCGCCCCTTGTACTTATAATTTATGTCGGGCCAGATTAAGTCACTGGAGATGAAATTTACAGAACAACTTTTTGTAATTTTGTAATATTACCATCTTTACTGCTCAACAGTTTAAGGACATCTTGTTGTGTCTATACATGCTACTACAACGCTTTTTTACAAAATGGATAAGGCATTTCAACAAAAAAAGGTATTTTGCCCAAATTGCACTGTTTAAAATTAGAGAACACTTTTAGGTGTCTTCCACTTAATGGTGCTAATATAGTACATGGTGCTAATGTCCTTGATTATTTGTCAACCCCTATTTAACCAGCATTCTAACTGCGATTTTCACTGACTTTGCATGATGGTGGGCCGTTCTAAAGTGAATGAAAGCCTCCGGCAGCAGGTTGTCCAGATAAAAAGGAAAGGGATGACCCTATCAGCCATAGTTCATTTCCACTCTGCAGCTGTAATTGCTCGCCTGTTCAGTACTTAACATGGTAAGGATCTGTCAGCCAGACAATGTCTCACCGTTTAAGAGCATTTGGACTGAAGGTCCACGCTGCAGTAACCAAACCTCTCATTGGCGAAAAAGGAGAGAACTGGTACAGTGTTCACTGCAATATAGATAGCAAATTTAATTTTTTGGGGTCTGATCGGAAGTATTATGTATGGCGACATGTTGGAGAAAGACTAAACGCAAAGTGTGAAAAAAGTCGTTGAAAGGTGGAGGAGGACGTGTTATGGTTTGGGGCATGTTTTCTGCAGCAGGAGTTGGGCCTCTTTTACATGGCCGAGTGAATGCAAATATGTATCACAACCTTCAATAGCACATGGTTCCTTACTTGCGTTCACCGCCCAATCAGCCTTCATTCTTCATGCAGGATAATGCTGCATGACACACAGAAATACGGGTAAAGATTTACCTTGAAGGTGAATACATTAATCCCTTGGCCTGCCCAGAGTCCTGATCTCAACCCAATAGAGAAAACCTGGAAAATCCTTGGTGACAAAGTTATGGTCAAGAAACCCACTACGATCAATTAACTGTGAAAGAGGCAGAAAGAAGAATGGACCAAAGCAGTGTGAGAGACTAATGCTATCCTGTGGCCGCAGATGGGCTGAAGTCATTCACAGCAGAGGCCTGTACACCTCTAAATAATTGTTGACTGTTGTAACTTTCAGAATTGTTTTCCATGCCAAAATCATTGTATCTCTCAATTTTTTCTGAAAAAGGTTATTTTTGATAAAATGCCGAATGTAATGCATTTTGTGAAAAAGTGTTGTCGTGCCATGATATAGACACATCCGTTATCTGCATCGCTTACCGTCAGTAGGGTCGCCCATCGCAGCTGTTTTCGGGCAGTGGGCACCATCAAATGGTTGCCAGCCAGTCGCAGGGCACACTAAGGCAGACAAGTCATTCACACACTTAGTGACCTGACACGCATGTTCATGGAATGTGGAAGAAAACCCACGCAGGCACGGAAGGAACATACAAACTCAGCACAGGAGGATTGGTAGCTGGATTTGAACCCATGACCTCAAAACTGTGCCGCTGACGCGCCAACCACTCAGCTGCCATGCCACCCCATGATATAAACACAAGAAAGTGTCATTTACCAAGTGCATGAGTATACTGGGTGCGTTTTCACTGCAGTCAGTATACAATGCATTAGGTAATTAACAGTACAGCGAGACCATATAAATCACTGGCAATTTCAAATCATTGTTTCAAGGAAATTGAACGCTTTCGGTCTAAATCTAAAAAGTTTATTCATTTAAAATCCACTAGCTAAATTAAATCTTGGGAGCAAAATTGGAGAAATGGAAAAGTAAATAAATAAGTCATTGAATAAATGAATTAGTAATTGGTGTGACTGAATTCAGATACCAAATAACGATGCATATTTTTATTAAGATATTAGTACTTGCATATTGAACGATGCAATAGTTACTTTATTCTCGCTTTTTCCCCCAGAATTAGAATTATCACACGCCGCTGCCAATATATGCTGGGGTCCGGATAGTCTCTCAAGAGTGGTATGCCGTTTATACCAGATGGACGGATGGGTGGATGGATAATACAAGATTATGTTGCCTTAATTCCTTACTTGTTCTTAATAGTTGTCCTGATTGTTAATTGGTTATTACCAGGCAACACAGCCATTTGTTTCTTCTTCGTATTTATTGTAATATCAAGCTTTGTTTCCATGGTTGTCATAAATGGTAAATGGTCTGCATTTATATAGCGCTTTTCAAGTCAATGAAGACCTCCCAAAGCGCTTTACAATGTGCTTCACACTGACCCATTCACACACACACACTAATAGGGAGTCAGCCATGCAAGGCGCCTACCTGCTTATTGGGGGCATTAGACATTCAGTGTCTTGCCCAAGGACACTTCGACATATCACGGAGGAGCCGGGAATCGAACCTGCGACATGCATTTGCTTTTTCCTTTAGTATCATTGGGACCCAATGCATACAACTAAAGTACAAAACAAATACAGTAAAAAGATGTTCAATTGAAATGTACTCGCTAAAATGAATCTTGGAAAAAAAATTGGAGACGAGATGATAAAGGTGCTGTATCGGAGTCACATCAGGAGGCTTCTCCTGCTCCTGAAGTCTATGGAAACCAGCACTGTTTCATGTGGGGGATCATACAAGACACACTGCAGGAAATGGTGCCGCTACGACCCTGGCGGTTAAGGGATCCGTGGAGTTCGGGAAAACAGTCCAATGTTGAGCATAAAATTCCCATATCGACGGTCCACGGAATTTTTTACACGAGTGTGTATGTTTATGTGGGGTGTGCATTGAAAGGAGTCTTGTTAGTTGTGAACATCTGCTGCATGATGTCCCCAAACTGCGTCTGAGTGAATGAACTGATTAACCTGAGTGGTCGTCCCGACCGACGAGGGAAGAAAAACGGGGGACGGGAGAGTGGGAGGGGGCGCTCGGCTACGCGGCAGAATAAGTGCCTTCATCATCAATGTCCCGTAAATCACTGAGCTGGACAGGCCTTTTAAATGAGGCTTTTTTTTTCTTCTCGAGTGGTTGAGATGCTGCAGTGAGGCCTTGGCCATCAAAAATAACCAACTGCAATGGTGCATCGAGTTCACCGATGCAACATCTTTTATGTAACTAGCTGTAAATGTTGAGATTTACCGGAATGACATCCAGTAGACAAAGACCCAGAAGACGAGTGCGCCTTCTGTTGATTCGGAAAAGTGGATGTGTTTGCAATGAATTGGTTCCGGTCACTCTCATAATAAATTGGCACATACACTTTTAAGTGTTCTCGTAAGCTTTTCCTGCGTGCAATTCAAGCAAATTTTATTGACATAGCAGTGCCATGCATTCTTGGGAGGCAGATTAGAATGAGCCTCACCTTTTATCATGGAAATATAAATGAAAAATATACTAAATGGTTGTATGCAATCGGTGTTTAATTTCTTTCTTATTTAACTTGAAAATGTTTGGACTTTGCTTCAAATTTGCTTAATTTTCAATTACCGGTATATCATTTGCAATATCTGTGTATTATTTGTTATTGCAACATCCATTGCAGCCTGGTCATCATCACCTAGTCAGGTTTTAGATCAAGGGATGGTGTAATAATAGTCTGTGGTTTGCATTAATCTGTGGTCTGTGCACCCCTTTGAGACTCTTTGTGATTAAGGGCTATACAAATAAACAGGACTTGACTTAATACAATTAGTGTGCATTACTGTGCTGCAGATGCAGTGAGGCACGCAATTCTCTTGCCTCAAAGCAGAGGGCAAACATTCTGATACGGCAGATACCTCAACCCCAAACAATAGAATTAGCAATAGTATTAGCAAGCTAACCGCAAGTCAAGCCATCCGGTATTTTTATTATTATTTCATGGAGTTTTATTCATAATGACCTATGCCTGGATCCTTTTATTAAAAAGGGGCAGCGCATGGACTTTATTTATAAGTTAAGACAAAAAAAACATTTGTTTCCTATGCTATTCAATTTTTTTCTGGAAATCAAATGATGAATAAAATATAGGTTCATTTTTTGTAAATCTGACTATGCCTCACCAGACTCGGACCTGTTACATTGCACATTATCATTGCGTAAAAAGCACGGAAAATTTTATCACAACACACTGACATCAGCAAAGCGTGTATAGCCTTGGTTTTAAAAATAATAATAAATTGCATTCCATAGCAGCCATTGTCAGAAATTAGTCACATTCAAGGTTGTAGGACTTGTTTTTTTTATTTTTATACATTTTGTTTCCATTTTAATGCAAGCGTTAACCAATATTCAATATGAACTAATCCTGGTGTTGAAGTGTTTCCAAGTGACATGTACATTCATTCACATTATCCATTATCTGTTTTAAAACAAGACAATAGTGATTTTCTTCATGATAGCAAAGCCATGCACTCAATGCCACTTTTATCTTCTTAAAATACTCGATTACTTCTTTACCAACTGGATAACATCCTCGTCCTCCATGACGTGGTCCTTGCCCACCTTTTGAGGGTTGTGTTTGACGGACGATCCCCACACGAGCGCGCTGAAAAGAAGCCGACAGCGTGGCGTTAAGGTTAAGCGAGGGCTGGAAGCAGAAGGTAAGCGGCGGCGAAATTTCTGAAGCACAAAAGCGCCGCTTCTAATGCGCTGTGACACCGCTTGGCTCCCGTTGCCTCCCCGGAGGATCGCTAATGCGGGGCAGCGCTCCTGTATTGACTGATTGACGAACCCTTTGAAAACCGCCCCCACCGGATCCAAACGCATGCAGTAAAGACGCCTCTGTGGATAGCAGAGTGACTGACGGATCTTTTAAAGCGCCGGGATTCTCGGTTAAAGGGTTCCTACGGGAATAGATTCAGGCTTGATTTAATTAGGTTCTAATGACAAAAGGATTTCTGATTTTGCCGAGACAAATTTATCATATTGAAATTTTCTTTTCCTTGTAATATCTTGGAATTCTTTTTAGCCGATTCAGCAGCCAATACTACTTGAAACGATTTGAATGTAAATGTTATGAGAACCTAAGTCACAATGAAGGCATTGTGACACTTATTGGACAATCAATTTAGCGTGTTTCCATTTGTGCTTGCACACTGCGAAACGACCTGCAAGACGATAGCTAAAATGATCACCATTCCAGTAAGCCTTATTTTAAATTATTACTTGAAGAGTGATTTGTAAGAGTTTATTTGTTTGTTAAACTAAGAAAACAATCCTGAAAATGTGCAAATCATCTCATATTTAATGTAAAAAAAGGGTAATAAAATCAGTGATATAAGTAACATTCATTTCTGTTCATCCCATTTTTGTAACTATAAAATCTTTTCTTATTTGATCTTTTATTGCCATGAATGTTAAATAGTAAAAAAGTACTTGTAGCTATAGTAAGATTGGATTACTTAAAATTACCAAATTTGGAACTACATAATAAAGGAAAACATATTGAAAGTAAAACTGCAAAAATAAGAAAATAATTTTAAAGATCATTTTAGTTTATTTTCTCTCATGTATTTGTTCCATTTTTTGTTAGTAACAAAAATAGTTATAAACATAAAAAAAAATTCTTATAATGATTTCACAGTGTATTTTTAAAAGCAAAATTGACTGTCAAAATATGTTTTCCCTCTGCAGTGTAGCTTGTAGAATTGCTACAAGAACCAATTTCACTCAACTACATTTTGCCTGCATACTGGACATAATTTGAACTACAGAACCAGAGTGAGTCACAGATCCCGGGGTAACATCCATTCATGGCTCACGTTTTTAAAAAGGAACATTTACAACATAAAAAGAAACTATTGTGGTACGAATATTTGCTTTAAACATTTCATTCGCTTATTACAACATATAGGCAACTTACTACTTGAATTCCTTAATAAGGTTCTTATGGATCTTCAAGCAGAAGTCCTCCACGGCAGTGTGCTGGTCGGGCAGGACGACGGGAGATGTATAGTCGGGAAGCTGGCCTTTGGGTTTGGTGTAACTAGGGCCGACAACACAGCATAGTCACGCAAAGGTTTTGGGGAAAAAAACGCTTGAAAGACATAAAAAAGAAAAAAGGAAAATCTGATATTTCGACGCAGCTCTTACATGCGCACGAGTTTGAGGTAGTCCCACATCTTCTCCAGGAGGTCGTCAAAATTCCAGCGGTGGTGGGCTGAGATGGGTACACAGTGCGGGACCTTGTAGATGACGTCCAGCTCCTCGATGGAGATCTGGTCAATCTTGTTCAGCACGTAAATGCAAGGGATGTAGACCCTGCGGGGAGAAAAGAATATTCTCATTTTTGCCATATGTGATAAAGACAAAACTATTTTTCGTTCATACCAGAGACACAGAATATTAGCAATTATCGTATTTTTGAAACTAAAACGCACCCCCAAAAATCCCAAAATTGGCCAGAATTTTAACATACGCCTTATAATATGGTGGGCCTTATTTCAAAGAAATTTGGAATTGCGTTACCATATTTTACGAGTCGATAAATTTTATAGCTGACCACAATTGCTTAACAATGGTAGCAACCGGAGAGCAACGGTAGAGTGCAGATTTCTAACCAGATGGTTTTCCACAATCCCGTACCATTGTATGCAACAGGAATGAAACCTGGACCGCGGAGGCGAGCGCACCAGATCATATACACTACACCACTAGGGATACAGATGCCGCATGAAAAGACATTAGGTCTTCCCCTATTACCACACTAATTTTCGTCACGGTGCAAGATGGGTTACAGAGATGAGAAAACACCAAGTGATTAAAAGTAAGCATGAATTTTTGGTTTCAATTTTCCTCAGCTTAAACTATAGTAAGTGACAAACATTTTAAGTACGCACACCATTGCGTTCGAACTGTTCAGGAAACCAAATTACTTCTACCAGTGCCAACCTACTTTGGCACCTCAACTGTTTTCTTATGACATTTGTGGTTCTTGCTTGATGGATTGAGATGCAAAAATAATACCACAGTATGCTTCCTCATGAAGGGGAATCCATAGTGTTTCTTTGCTGCTTTCATTTCTAAAAACACTCAAATCCAGCGAATCATTTCCTGAATCAGTCACTTGGTAAACCCGCTTTGCATGGCTTCAAACATCATAAACACGCGCATCGATTCGCCGTTCATGAGCCACTTGTCTAAATTACTTGGCAAAGGCTTCAGAGATTCGACCCGAAAAGCATATCACCAGTTAATAGTGATATATCCTGACTGATCAATGAACGCACAAACATGGTACTTTATTATCTAGTTTTTTAACCCATACCCCTCACTTAGTTTTAATTCCATGCACCTTATAGTCGGGTGCGCCTAAAATAATATCACAAAACACTAATTAACGGGTGGATTCAATAATCCAATGTGCCTCATAATGCGGAAAATACAGTAATTTATCTATGAAACCACAAAATAGCCCACTGTGTGTGTGTGCGTGTTTTCCCCCACCCTCTCCTGGATTCCCGTCAGGGCTGCGTGAATAAAGTCCCATGTCTGGCGAGTGGCCACGCCCACCTGGGGGCAGAGTCACAAAGGAGAGCCAGTGGCGGCAGCTCGTCTCACCGGTTTCCCTCCACCACGTCAATGAGGTCATCGGCCGTGGAGTCGCTGCGGAGGGTGATGTCGGCGTTGTGGATCTTGTACTCCGACAAGATGGTTTTCACTGTGTCGGCGTCCAGCTCGCTTTGTGAACACTAAGCAGAACAAGACACACATGACCGCATATTAATACTGTTCCACAGCAGAAAAGACCAACAGGAGATATACCAAAATGTCCACTAGAGGGCAAAATATGACTTGCAACTAGGGCTGCAACGATTAAACGACATTATCGCCAAAAATTGCTAACAGAAATGGTCGACAATGAACTCCATTGTTGACTATTGTCGGCAGAAGTTTTTTCCCAAACAAGCGAGGCATCTTCCATGATTATAATCTGCTGATTGTCGCTAATGCCTAATAGTGTCTCTGTCTCAAGCGGTAACATAAACATACAGAAATGACAGCGTTAACATCAAGTACATGTAACAAAACGTAGAACGTTTGGGAGCCTTTTAGCCTGGATTCAGTGGAGATAACGAGTAATAGTTCACAAAGTAGACTTTGTGTATCATGGCAGAACCTTGGTGATGCACGAAAATTTAAAGGGAAAGAACGTCACACAGTAGAACGAAATTGAGTCTGACTCGCCTTGGTAAGATTCAAGTAATATTCAAGCCAATACGCTTTTGATGACATGTATCATACATTTTATATGCGAGTATTTCTCTATAAAAGAGCATAAGCGTTATGCCATACTGTGCCTGACAAACATATCCAAAGTACAAACGTCAGCTGTTAGAATCATGATTTCAAACGATTGAGAATCATTAAGTTCTTTTGTGACAGACTTTGCAGTTGACCACTAAATGTACTTCACAAAATGGACATATATGTTTTACTTACTGTTTCAATGCTGCTCATGAGCCCTTTTTATGGATTATGTCTCAACTGACCGAGCAATGTGCCTTATTGGTTTTTATTTAATTTTTGTACGAATCCGCAGTATGCTCATTAAAAGATGCATTGTTCATTGTGCCCATTTTCCTGTAACTATTATTATATGCCACATAATTAAATAAACTTCACACTACATATAAAAAAATAAAACACTTTAACTAATTATTTGACCAATTTTTTCAAATCAGTGACTCGTCAACAATTAAAAAGTCATTAGTTGCCGCTTTTTTAACAACCTTCTCGATTTAAGTCTACCCATACTCACGTCCAGCAGATGCTCTTTTCTTTTAGATTCAATGTTTGACACCATAGCAGCCCGGCAACACATCGGAAAATTAGGGCAGCAATGCGGCACAGCAATCTACCACTACAATCCGCGATTGTCATGATGTCAAAGTTACAATCTAGGCAGCAGAGTGCGCCACTGTAAAAGATTTACGACAGATTGGTGTAAACAGATACCAGTAGTAAGTGGAATGTTACCTGTATAGGTCAAAATGATACTTACTGTAGCAGTAAAGTTTATGCCGCCTTTGTCCTTTTTCTTGAAGCCAATGTTAGGAGGCTGCTTATTGAGTCGGATGCCGAAACCCTCCAGCTCATGTTCGATTAATCCCTTGTGCAAAAGAGGCTTCAGCACATCCAACACGATCAAGATCAGGTTGCAAGTTCGAGCAACTGGTGCAGAAAGTGGAAAACACATGTGAGGCGATGCAAAAGTGTAGCATGGTAAATGTTTTGTCCTTACCTGCAATAACTTGTCTGCCTCTGCCTTTGCCATCTTTGGCACCTTCAATAATCCCAGGGAGATCCAGAAGCTTTCAGGTGGAAAGATGACAACATTAAAATGAAAGCACACCCCTACCATGTTGCATGATGGCTTACTTAGCAATGTACCTGGATTTTGGCCCCTTTGTAGCGAATGACTCCGGGGACCGTTGTGAGAGTGGTGAACTCATAGGCGGCGACTTCAGAGTAAACCCCTGCTAGGTTACTCAGTAATGTCGACTTCCCCACTGAGGGAAAACCCACAAAACCAATACGGGCGTCGCCGGTTTTCGCAACGTCAAACCCTTAAAAGTCAGACAGTGATGTTGATGTCAGCAAGGTTTTACTGAAGATATGGCAACAAACAACATTTTAGGCCCAACTACCGCCAGGCCACTTTTGCAGGTTAAGTATGAATAGTGTACTAGAACATATCAGGGACAATAGACTGATTCATTTCCGATAAAAGAAAACATTTGCATACTAGTTGGAATATACTACAATCTGCTGCATCCTGGTTACCTTCTCCTGTGCCGCCACCGCTGCCTCCTTTTGGCGTGATGAGCTCCCGCCTGAGCTTGGCCAGACGTGCTTTGAGCAGACCCAAGTGGTGAGCGGTGGCCTTGTTCCTCTGCGTCCTGGCCATCTGCAAAAAAACAGAGAGATTAGACTCGCCAGCACGCATGACAGACAACCACAGTTGAAACAAATCAAAATCCCAGAAATTTGAAAGTATGCCGCCTTAGAATCCGGTGCGCCTTATACAGTAAATAAAATCTGAAATAATTACAACGAAATGCGTCTACATACGTTCAGTGTTTTTTTTATTGCAACCCTCGCCCTTACAGCAGTTGTTATTATAAGCAACTTATAGACTAGTGCAGGGGTGGCGAACACGTGGTTCGAGAGCCGCACAATAAGAATTCGGCTCTTTGCCTCATCATATTTTCTATATACTGTGGCTCTTTGCCTTGTTTCATGCTTAGTTTTTTGTGTGTATTGAGGGTGGACACTATCTTTGAAATCAACACAAGAACAATACTTGTATTGTAAGGAGAGGAGTGTGTTATGGGAAATATTGTTTTTAATTGTGTGTGTCTGTCCGTCATGGCAGGTCAGTGTGTAGTGTGGCTCTTTGACTCTCACAGTTAAAAATGTCAGCTCTTTGTGTCAAACTTCGCCACCCCTGGTCTAGTGCAACTTATAAAAGGAAAAAAAATCTCATAAAGGAATAATTTAAGTGTGTGCCTTATAATCAGGTACGCCTTAAAGGACCGCGATCAAATAACTATGATGTTATTTTTTAAATATACATTTTATGAAGTATTTCTTGTTATAATAAGTGTATTCCTTAAATATGTATTTTTACCATCTTTACATTCTCTTTAGGCCTTAAAGTGAATAACATACTAACGTTCTATTTGCCTCACTTAAAATCATCAGAAATAAACACCATCAGGAATAAACATTACATGATAGAAAGGGGCTTTGGTATTCAAAAAAATGAGATTCCGGCTTCTGCGATGTTGAAAACGTTGTAATGTCCTTAACTCACCATCAATTAATAAGACTATGAAGTTATGAGAGTATATACATTTCTGGGAGTGAATGATTATTATTATTATTTTTTAAATGTATTTGTCACGAGGTAAAAAGTATTTTGCTATGCTTACTAACTGCCTCATTCACATTTTCAAATAATTAAAGACAATTCTTAAAACAATAACCTGCGCTTACTTGTCTTTCCCGACAATGTTTGTGAAAAGCTTAAGTGACGAGGGGCTATAATTTCACTTGAACAATTCCTGTATTTTGTCCCATTGGGGAAAAATTGTACTATGGATCATTTTATATTTACTGTAATATGGTGGTTGTGATATATTTGCGTGAATTTGAAGCATTCCAATTTATTGTCATCCACAATCAGTAACTTTTACAATTTTGCTCGCCATTATTTAACTAATGCAAGGTAGATCATTATTTTAACGTTATTTGTTTAGAAAATATTTTGAAAGAGACTCGCATAGCTCAGAAATAGGACCATAATTGCTTTGCCACCACCATGTGGACAGAAGGGACATTTAGGAAACTGGTTCACTTATATCTAGAATATTAGTAGCAATACACCCGATTTAAAACCACTGCATTTCTTTTAAAGTTCCTAAAGCACTTTTATTTCGTTTTTATCTGATCAAAACGTTTGAAGGCAAATAAAACTAGATAATCAAAAGGTTTCATGCGTGTCCAGGATCCACTGTAAAAATCACAAGACATACGTATGTATTCTATGTTTATTCCACCAATGTACACATTAGGACATTTTAAAATAGTAGTTTTAAATGGTTAATGATTTATAGGTGCACTTAACTCGATTTAGATCTCGAGTTAACGTTTGCCACCAACAATAATCTTAAAATATTCCTAAACTAAATGCTACAGCTACAATATTGAGGATCCTTGTATACATTTATATGACACAAAATTAAAAGTGGTGACGTATTGATAATAAGGCCCAACTGGATGAGCACCGCTATTTAGGGCTAAGCTAGCCGTTAGCTACAACGGAAACTCATTTATTGCAAGAGCACCGCGTTTATTTCAACGCTTACCTCATTTTCAATCTCCGCTATTTTGGCGATTATGCTCATGATGGCTGAGTTTTATTTCACGACACTGTTTTACCAATAAACTTTGAAGAAATAAGAAACGGACTCGTGTGAAGAAAATGTGTGCAACTAGCACATTGCTACCACCCAGAAGTCAACGCGCACTTCCCGGCGCTAAATCTCGCGAGATAATATAAATCATTTTCGCTCTAAACGATGAATCTCAGGCTGGAAATGCAATTTAGTTTAAACGCCAAATGATTTCTATACTGCACCCGTCTCACAATCTAATGTACTGTATTGCATTTTTTTGGTAATTTTATGAATGCGGAAAAAAAAATCCAATATAAAAATAAAACACAAGTTCACGACAGTACAGAACATAAACTAATGTGGTGGAGTTTACGTCTGATATATAGATGTTGTGATCATATTTACAAATAAATGATCACTACATCTTATCAATCATTTGATTGACGGAGCAAGAAAGTAATACGAAACCTACAGCATAGAAAAAAAGTTTAATGATCTTACCTTCTCAAGGTTTCTTCATTTTCCTCATGTTGAGGCTTTTGAGTTTTTCCTTGCCCTCATGTAGGTTTTAGATCAGGGGATGGTGTAATAATAGTGGTATGCAATAATCTGTGGTCTGTGCAGCCCTTTGAGACTCTTTGTGATTAAGGGCTATACAGATAAACATGACTTGGCTTGACTTGACCTTAACTTATTAATTAAGTCTATAGATTTAAGACAATAGATAGGTTTTTTTGAAAAAAAAAAAAAAAAAAAAAAGTCAATGCAACCAGAATTAAATATTAGGTGGCTGGACTTGCTGTTAGCTTGCTAATATGATTAGAAATTATATTGTTTATGGCTGAGGTGTGCACCAAATCAGAATTTTTGGTCTCCGCCCTCTGCCATGAGGCAAGAGAATAGTATGCCTCAGTCTGCATCTGCTCAGCACAGTAATACGTTACATACTAATTGTATTCATGATATTCATTGTATAATGTGAATATTCAGCGATTTTGAAAAAGAAAATCTCCTAAATGGTAATACAAATGATCATTTAAATTATTTTCTATTTTGTTTTTCCAGGACGGCAGTGGAGGCACTGCCTCACCCGCCTCCCCTGTCTGCACGCCACTGGTTTTATAGATATAATATAGATGTTTAAAATGTTGCCATTTTTTGAGGAATTTGTTGGATATTAAGAGTGCTATAACTTCGTTAATTTAAATCAGACGTCGCAACTCAATTGTCAGCCATATTTCTCATTTCTGCACTTGAATACACCTCAGTGGAACTGTCGTGATTGCCAATTTGGAGCACCTGCGGCAGCTTGTTTGGCGCCAACAGCCCGGGCAGCTGATTGGTGGACACTCCCTTTTTAAACCCCCGGCTTCCTCTCAGTGACTGTCAGATCGTTGCAAACTGTTGCATTCCGCTCAGTGAGCATTCCCGTCCGACTCCGTTTTGCTAAGCCTTTTCCTACCTGATCTTCGTTATTGACCCGTTTCTGGACCTCAATACACCCGTTCTGCCTGCCTCCTGTTACCTGACCCGTTTTGCCCCGTTAACTGCCTGCCTCCTGCCTACGACCCCTCTTACGAACACCACATCGCCTTTGATCTCCAGCCTCGGCCAACGACTCACTATTCCCGCCTGTCTCCGTCCGACACGGAAGTGTCACTCCCGCCTCGCTTGCTCCTGTTGTCGGTCAGTCCTCTGATCAAGCAAGCAAGCCTTACTCTCCCTCTCTTTTCAAATAAAAACTGAGAAACGTGCGCTATTGAGTCCTGTGTCCGTTTCTGGTCTGTGACAGTTTCCCTGTAAAAAAATAAATGCAATTCAAATTATGTTGTCATGAAGGAAAAAAAGTGAGGTCCAATTCTGAATTTTGTAAAGAACCTTGCAGATTTTTATTTCATACTCAATATATATGTTTGTACTCCATTCGGATGAGTCTAACACCACATGCTTGGTATGCTGAATCTGTTTGTGCCCAGATTCCCGTAGCGGTTCATTATTACACAGTTGGAGGTGTGCTTGTCCTCATCAAAATATACAAAAATAGTACTTTTCTATAAGGTAGATACGGTATTCAGCGAGTTGTTCAGCATCAGTTGCTGTTTTCTGGCTGAGCATGAGGAGCACACAAAGGAAGGCGAAGGAAGAGGAAGTGAAATACAGCAAGACAAGACAAGATTCATTATTACTGTGTTGGTGACATCGGCACAGTATAGATATGTAACTTTAGCTTGTGTAACACAAACGGGAGCACTTCTGCCTCCAGTGAGACCGCCTTTGCCATAACTCAAAAGTCATAAATGAAATGCATTGATTCATACAAGTGCAGTCGAAAGACTTTGATGCATTCTCTTTGGATGGGAGATGTTTTTCGACCATTTCATTTGTTGCATGGACATGAATACAGATAATCAGAGCATGTTTGTGCGTATTTCCTCTTTGGATCAAGGTCGGCTTGCGATATTTTTCTCCGACATCTTAAAATCAGGCTAAGTTTATTCTGCCTGCTTACAATAAAGACTGTAGTTCTGTTTTTACTACACTTGCAAAGGGGATGGCACAGGATGCCAGAGTTGGTCGTTAACTTGACTATAGTTGTTCACTGTTGTTCATTATTTTGACTGTTTACATCATTGTCACTATTGTATTGGCCATGTCTTTGATTCGCCCACCTTTAGGGCTGACCTGCTTTTTGTAATGCATTTATTAAAAAGGGCTCAGAGGGGTAACTGGTTGGAATGTTTGCATCCTGGGGGTTTTTGTACAGTCCTCTCCTGTTTTCATTGCAAGATCAAAATTAATTGATGTCTTCTCTCCTTACATTGAGTGTGTATTGATAAACTTATCACGGATCTTTGCTGACCACATGGAAAAATGCTCCATTTTGCTCTGATTGTCCATATGTGTGGGGCCCATTTTCTAAAAATGATAGATTAGACTGTTTTAATACATGTCTGTGACTTGTTTTAGCACAGATTTTAAAATATCAACCAACAATTTTTTTACATGGTCTTATGGTGATATTATAAAGTATTTTTGTGGGAACATGCTAATATTACAAATACAGAATGTGGAAGTCAATAACACAGACTTTTTTGTCGGGAAATCGTTTCATAATAGGAAATACATTATATTTTCATTCTTTTATACTTCTTTAACCTGGTTCAGGTTCATGTTGTCACAGTGGTGTTCTCTGTGCATGTGTGTGTTTTTTATTGCATCTTGAGTTTTGGGCTCACTCGGGTATAATAAAAACACAAATAATAATATGGTTGTTGAGTGTGAATCTTAATAGGGTCGCCGACTACAGTTACCATTTTAGTTTTCATCAAATGTAAAATAACGGTTGCATTTACTAGACCTTAAATATATCATCCTTTCGTTACTATTGACAGCTGTAAATGTTAAAAGAAAATAAAACTGAGTTACAAAATGATTGGGTCTGTCTGATGGGGCTATGTCTTTAAAACAAAAACACAATATTCACAAGTATATAGTGTATTGCTATTTTGAATCTCTACTGTATGTAATACAGTAAATATATGCTAATTGAACTACATCCGCTGAAATATTGTGCCATTATTTCAAGAAGAGCACATATCCCAAATTGCTGCAGAGAATGCTTTCAAAATCTAACCAGAGTTGAGAGACTATTTTACAGGCCAGTAATTATTGCACACTCAGTTACAGATGAAAACACAAATATCATATATCGTCTTCAAAATTACTGAACTTACATGGCTTTCATGGGAATAAAAGGTAATCTATGTAAAAAATGGCAAAAATAGTTCAGGTTTGGATTGAAGAACGTAACAAGTTTGGTTATTAGATTCCTATTGAACATTTGCATATTCAAAACATTCCTCAGTACAGTAAACTCAACTCTATCAAACCATAAAACTCGATATGCTAGACGGAGCTAGCTAGCAGCCGGCAAGAGGCGAGTTAGCCTGCCAGCAGCTAACATTGCCTATGATAAGACCAACTGTCTGTCCTTTTTTATTGCAAGTGTTAGAAAGTAATAAAGCAATGTTTCTCAATCATTGGCTCAGTACTGTGCCGTGAGACCTTGTCGGGAAATTGTTGAATTCTATTTAATCAGTGTACACAAATTGATAATCACATTTGCAAAAAGTTTAGCGTGCAAAAGTCCATATTCTGACATGCCGTACCCTTAAGATAGGGGTCTCCAACCTTTTTCAAGCTGAGAGCTACTTTTTGTTACTAATTAGCGCAAAGGGCACCTAGTTTGTTATGCATTTGAAAAATAACAACTTATCATGTTATTGATATGTTGCTTCTCTGTTAATACCAGGTTAATTGACGTAACTAAGGTTTATTTGATTCTGTCAACCGCTAAAATAATAATTTTACTAGAAAATCACAATGGCCGAGGACTGGTGGGCTACTTTTACAAGAGATCCGCGGGAACCTCAGCTGTCCGTAGCGGGCACCACGTTGGAGACCCCTGCTCTACACAATACAGCCACATCTAGTGTGCAAATAATACACAGTATCCCTTTACATTTTATCTTGTGCATAATTGATGCTGTAAGTAACTGTTCAGTTTGTGACTTGTCAGTTTTACCGTATGAAAAAAAATTAAGCTGAAACTGTAAACTGAAAAAAAACATTGTCTGAAAATAAAAACCACAGCTTTTGTTTTTTTTTTGTTTACCAATATGTGATCATAGAGGGCTGCCATTGTAAAGCTAGGTAAACTCTGGCGCGCCCTAGCGGATATTACGAGAAAGCCATTTCACAATTAATTTGACACCTAGGGCATGAAATTTCTATTGAGCTGATACGGATGAGTAATTTTCCATTTAACTTAAAATATCTATGAATATTCCGACATTGTATACATTATAACCAGTCTTAACAATCTAAATAGAGTAGATAATTGCATTGTTTGATATATTGTCAGTGTGGGTGGCTCGAGAGTTTTTAAATGGAAAAAGTGTGCCTAGGCTCAAAATAAGGTTGAGAAATACTCAGAGGATATGGTACTCGTCTGAAAGTATGCTGGAGTTCACTGAGGATTTTACCTTAAATATTTAGTGAGGGTTTGGGGGTTATACAATCAAGGAGTTGTCACCCTGGGTATGGGCACTGATGCTGATGGTCATTCCAACAACAACTTTCACAATTACACAATTGTTCAAAAGTTTGGGGTTACCAGATAACTTTGTGTTTATCATGAATAAAGTCACAATTTTATTTATCAAATGAGATGCTCAATGTCTAAGTTCTTTTGCCCATATGAATCTCTTTCTTTTGTCGGACAGTCTCAGATATGGCTTTTTCTTTGCCACTTAGCCTTTAAAGCCAACATGTCGTAGTTGCGTTTTCACTGTAGATGTTGATACTGGTGTTTTGTGGGTACTATTTAACTTAGCTGCTTGTTGAGGAGCTGTAAAGCGACTGTTTCTGATCAAGAGACTCTGACTTACTTGTCCTCTTGCTTTGTTGTGCAGAGAGCCTTACAACTTTAATTTTACTCTCCCACATCCAGCGAGCACCGGATTGCGAGCGCTGCCCTTCCTCTTTCTATCAATAAACTTGTGGTAAACTGTGCTATTCTCAGAAGGGAGTAGTACACACTGTTCTAGGAGATCTTCAGTTTCTTGACAATATGGAATAGCCTTCATTTCTTAAAACAAGAATAGACTGCTGAGTTTCACACAAAATGCTTTTTTTTCCTGCCCATTCCAAAAGTTTTATCACAACCACAAAGAAAGTGTTATACTTTCTCTGAGTAGCTTAAGTGTTTTCATATGTGCTAACATCATTGGATCAATTTCCTCTAATGCAATTAGCAAACAAAGTGCGGATTACTGGACATAAACCTCCATACACATATGGAGATATTGTATGCAAAACTAGACATTTGCAATTAAGATAGTAATTTACCACGCTGAGAATGCATGGGGTGCATTTCCAATGAGTTTCATGTTAGAAAAATGACGTTTTTGCTTATAAAAAAGGCTATTATAAGCAACCACAAACTTTTGAACAGTAGTGTACTTGTGTTTGTCCATTCTGTCCCCTAATAACTCTCTTCTCCAAGTGAGAGGCACTATTTTAGTGCAGTATATCCCACCTAGCAACAGGCAAGCGTCATGCCAACACTGAGGTAATCAAAAGCAAAAAAAAACCTAGAAAAAAAAGCAAAACAGTGTGTAGTTCTACAGGTATACTCTCATCAGATTCTGTCATCAGAATGCAGATAATACTTATTGAAGCCATAAGGCTTTAAGGTAAATGCAACTTGGCCATATGATGGCAAAAGTCTTCAATGGAGGCCTTTCCTCGGGACCCCTAGCTGCTCTCGGAGGAGGTGGGCGGCGCGGTGGAGGAGGAACGCCGACGTGAGGCCGGCCGCGAGCGATCAGGGCTGCGTCCGTCAGTGGGCGGTGCCGCAGACCGTGCCTCCGACAAGTCCCTGTGCTGCTGGCTGATCACTTGGCTTATGAGCGCCGGCAGAGCCTGTAGGTTGCTCAGCAGAGTCTCTAACTTGCTCTCCAACAACGCAATGCGCTTTTCCATGTCCTCTCCACGCTCATTCAAGTCCGACACCATGTCGTACATGATGTTCTGGGTCTGAGGCAAGGCAGAGGAAAGGAGCAGTTAGCTATTTTCATTTATGTTGTGATACGTTTATAGTTTAGTAGACAATAAAAACAGGGAAAGAAGACATCAATACATTTTGAACTTGCAAGGAGAACAGGAAAGGACAGTAGAAAAAACCTTCACGATGAAAAATTCATAATCCGTTTTGAAAGTTGATCCTTTAGCACACCTAATCTCTGAGTTTACCATACGCTGAACCGCCCTAAAGTGTGTGGAAATCAAAGAACAGAAATAGGTAAACAGTGTATAATAGTCAATAAAGAGCTCAAAATAACAAAATATTCATAACGTTATCCGAGGTTGTAGAATTTGCGACAGAAATGAAAATGATACTGGGTTTTTCAAAAATTGATTTCCTTTGAGATGTGAATATTACAAAAAGCACATGATCAGGGCAAATTAAATTAAAACGTTTCAATGTTGAATAACATAAGATTTATTCTGCCAAATCTGAATGAGAAATTCAAAAAGATGTGGTTTAGGGAACCAATTTCACAAATGCTCCGTATGCGCAGCTCCTGCCAGACACGCTAAAGCGTATTGGGTAACAGTCTTCACCAGATTCATATTTTTGTCTTTTAATTTACAGTATACTTTATCTGCTTGAGAGTAAATAGAGGAAAAACATATATTTATTACAATAATTAATTATCAACATTCTAAAGATATCAAATGTTTTTAAAACACAATGTGTTTAAAAATAATATGTTTTTATTAAGAGCAGCACGGCGACACAGTGGTTAGCGTGTGTGCGGCACAGTTCTGAGGTCATGAGATCGAACTTCCTGTGTGGAGTTTGCATGTTCTCCCCGTGCTTGCGTGGGTTTCCTCCGGGCACTCCGATTTCCAAAACATGCATGTCAGGTTAATTGGCCGGTCCAAATTGTCCCTAGGTGTGAATGAGCGTGAGAATTGTCTGTCCCTGTGTGCCCTGCGACCGTCTGGGAACCAGTTCAGGGCGTCCCCTGTCCACTGCCCGAAGATAGCTGGGATGGGCTCCAGCATCCCCGCGACCCTACTGAGGATAAGCTGTGCAGATAATGGATGGATGGATGGATGTTTTTATTATATGATTTGATACACTGAAATCCGACTCGTTTCTTCAAGAGCGGGATGACGATTTTCACCGAAACACAACGTTGACCAAATGATGAATGTGCTGTATCTGAGTCAGATAAGGAGGTTTCTCCTGCTACTGGTCAGCATGGGAACCAGTATTGTTTCAAATGATGGAGATAACCCTTACCCAAAACGAGGGATGGGCGCTGCCATGCTGTACTTGCCCAAGACACACCGCAATAAGTGGTTCCCATAAGACTCTGGTGGATAAGGGATGAAATAAAATGAAATGATCTGCATTTGTATAGCGCTTTTCAAGTTAAGACTTCCCAAAGCGCTTTACATTGTGCTTCACATTTCCCAATAGCGGCCGTGCAGCCATGTAAGGCGCTAACCTGGTTATTGGGGGTGTTAGGGGTTCAGTGTCTTACCCAAGGACACTTCGACATGTAACACGGAGGAGCCGAGATTCGAGCTGCGATCTCTTGATCCCAATACGAGCGCTCTACCTCCTGAGCCACTGATTACAATATATTAGTTAGGACTGGAGAGGTGAGGTAATTTCATGAATATTTTACACTAGAAAAAAGGCCATGTTATCAATACTGTATTAATAAAATGATTGTATTTTTATAAAATTATAGATAATATCATATTTCAAATCATGATTTATAAGAAGACACTGATCACTGATGTATCACCACTAAAACCAAATATGGCCCGTTGGAAGGTACATTTCTAATTTCAAACACACTCTCGTATTCTTATTTTACTAATTGAATTAAGTTTTCGCATCAAATGGGACAAGGTTTTAGTTTTTTTGGCGTACCCATAGCAGTTTGACGGCAGAAAATCATGTCAGCTCTCTCCAGGTGAGCCTCATGTATATCAATACATTTTAAAAAAATTCACATACGAGTATTTTGAAAAAAAAAAAAAAAAAGTATGTTTATATGATAAGTGCTATATTTCTGCTTATTCTTATTTAAACCAATATTGTTAATTTTTAAATGAATTTGTTTTTGTTACCACTAGGTGGTGCTAAATCAGGGTTCTCCCAAGTGGAGGGTGCCCACTAAAACAGCTGAGGTGCCTGCTGACCTGTTCTGAAAATAGCTCACCAGTGCTGGGTCATTGAGATTTTCGAGGATTTTTTTTTGTGGTTTACTGAGCGAGTCTATTTAACACTACTTCCAATGATTAATAGTTCTGACAGCGCTTGTCCTTAGCCAATCAGAACGCGAGGATGACAACAGCCCGTGGCAGTCAATTTAGGTTGGCCATCTTCCTATTTTATGTAACCCACACGCTTATTTAGTTCTGGGAGTGCCTTTGTAACCTGAAACATATGTAAGTATACGTTTTGTATCAAAATGGTTCGACGATGTCATTAATCAGAGGTATTCGGAACAATTGGTAGGGGTGAGATTTGTCCCTTTTCCTCAGCCAAAAACTAATTTGGAGGAGTGTTTGAAATGGATAAAGGCATCCAGGCGCCCTCACGTTCAACTCAACGTGAAGATGATTGATGGCGACTGGAGATATTTATTTTACAGTAAGTGTTTTATTTTTATTAAATCGAAGTTTACGCTGCTGGCGGAACTCTTTTTAAATATATCTTGTTCTTCTGCACATAAAGAAAGATCAATCATCAATCGGTTATAACACAGCATCCTATCATCCTTATAGCAGTGTCTGAAACTAGTGACAAAAAGTTAGCGGACACCTGGGCAGACAACTCTGAAAAGTTGCCTGCCCAGCCATAAAGTTGCCTGCCCCATTTTTCACAACTTGAAACACAATAAGACGACTAATCGCAAAAACCCATTGTTGCAAAGTATTAAGCATTGATAATTAGAATATATAACAGAACAACTATTTAAAATTAAGTTTATTATGAATCTACTTATAACATTCATTGCATGTATATGACATCGCTGTTTTCCATCTGTATTGACTCATCTTCATTCATGCAATGTTTGCGTTGCGTCGTTTGCTACAAGCCACATGAACTCTTCTTTCCACGATGCTTTTAATGTATGTTTGCGTTTTATGCGTCGTAAATTTTGTTAGCTTCTTTTGAATCTTTCTTCCGGATGAGGCTGAGGTTTTGGCTTGATTCCTAACCACGTCTAGTTTGGAAAATGATATGCAAATGTGCGACCTTATAACGCTCGGGAAAGTCCGGAAGCACGAAGTTCTTCGGTGCAGGCTTCTGAGTGGCTGCCGAGTATGCAAATTGCCGAACGAACCGAAATCCCCAAATTTCCAAACCGAACAAAAATTTCAAAATCGAAATAAGGCAAAAGTTTGATTTGAAAACGACAAAAATTTTTAAAATAAAAGCGAAAGATTTTTTTTTCTTGAAAAAGTTGTCGGCCACCCGGGCAAAGACGTTTTGTAAGTTGTACGCCCGACGTAAAAGATGCACACCCTGGGTGTTGGGCGGACGTTATTTCAAACACTGCTTATGGCATGATATGTAGTTCCTCCCTACCACATTTATTTGGAATATTACCATGAAATAGAAACCTGAACACACCTTAAAAAATTCCGGTATGGGATTTTTCTGTTATAGGTTATGAACGTATAGAGATATCTGCAAAGACAGCCTAAAAAATTTTTTGCTTCTTTTATAGCATTATATGCGCCAATAAAAAAGAGCGAGGTGACATATTTAAAAACCATAAAGGTCTGTTAGAAGGGAAATTAATAAATTGTAAATACCCTGCTTTACATTTTCAGTTAGAGTTTGTCACAGCTGACAAATCGGCAGCAATTTCTATGTGAAGTAAGTATGGGGTTGGCGATTTCCTCATAGATAGCCAACATTGCAAGGTTATTAGCATCTTAGGACAGCTTGATGCCTTGAATATAACTCATAATTTAAGCCCTTTTCTACTGTATTTTGAGATAAGTTTGCATAATAATGACAAAATGTTATGGCTATGCTATCAGGAATAGTGAGTAAAGAATCGCTCGCATTTGTTTCGGCCGTCCTATTTTCTCTGCGTGTGATACATGCATACCGTAACTATGGTGGGCATAGCTTAAAGGTCTCTGTCAGACCTATTAATTAACGTAGCAATAACATAGTAACAACATAGTAATAACACGATAAGTTGTTATTTTGGCTATGCATATCAAACTGGATGACCTTTGCGCTAATTAGTGGCAAAATGTAGCCCTCAGCCCAAAACAGGTGGGAAACCCCTGTGCTAAATAATACACAATGCCCCATTAATGTAAACCGCCAATGACAGGTTATCGTCACCTATTAATAAATATTCCCATCCTCCCTCAAGCAGTAAGAGCTAACAGACTGTGTCAAAGGGGAGTAAAGGTTAAACGCAGAACAGACCGCTGTATGCATGTTTAATCATCTAATTCAGCAGTGTACAGTAACAGACGAAACAAGTACTCTTTGTGGCATGTCTGAAACTACCTGCCAGGTATTGTGTTCAACAAAGCAAGTGCAGATTTTTGCATTGTGTACGCAAAGCGACTTATACCAGATGTGTATCCTTGTTTTTTTATTTGTGTTTAACGGAGGGAGAAATGTTCCTGATAAAGCTCTGGGCTGCAAAAACTGGCGCTTTTGTCGACACTGTTCTCTTGTGGCAGTGCACACTTCCAACAGAGGGGCCACCAAGCAGCTGCTGTGTGCATAAAAGCCATCTTGCGGCTGTTTTTATTGCCTGCTCCATTGCCAAATATTAAACTTCATGACAGGCTGGCCCTCGTCCCAGTTTGACTGCGGTCTTCTGTTGAATGTCAAACACACTCCCACTTTATCCTACCTGTGTGTGTAAAGTCAGAACCCGGGCAGTCTTTTCCCCCGGTTACTGGTTCTGCTGTGTCAGGTTGGCCTACTGCCCGGTCTTTCCTTAAAGATTCTGTTTAGCGCATCTGGAGATAAACTTTTTTGGTTTTTATAGCATGCATGCGAAACAAATGGCGCATGCATAACCCAGCCTGTTAGATAGTTGAATCCGCCATTTATTTTGGTCAAAAAAAAAGAAGCAAGTCTCTAGGTTTCTTTCAAAAGTTATGAGTTTTTTCAATTAGTGCAAAACAAATGCTCCCTCTGGTTGCTAGAGGGCAGCAGATGCTTAAAAGAGCAGACATCCAGTATCCGGACTGAACAATTTCGTACCAGGAAATAGGCATTCGCAATGTGACGTGTCCATCTGAAATTATGTTGCGGACTTTAAAGCCTTTTCCCGCACCTTTGGCGCGGAGAAGGTCACTCAGTTTTGGTTCTGAGGTTGAGCAGACTGGAATGGCAACGGGAGGGTACGGGGCATCGACTAAGGTGGGACATGGTTGCTATCAAGGTCAGGGGCGGGGCAAGAGATCGAGCGTAAGGACGAATCTCAATTATTATGTTAGTGTTCGGGCTGGGCTTCTCTTCTGTGACTTTTTATTAAAAAAAAATCATCCACCAGTCATTGGTCTTTGTTTCTTATTCTCTGGGGAGGATCTGCGCAATGGATTCCGTCCCTCTCTCGCGCCATCCAGCCCCGCCTGCACGCCCGTTAAGTCCAAGTGTTTGAAGGGTCCGCAGATTCTGTGCGTCCACGCGAGAGGGGGCGTGTGAGCATTGATCGCATGGATCTTTCACAAAGAAAAAAAAAACAAAGAACAGCGACGGGTAAATAATTAAAAAAATAATCAGCAAGTCAGACCTCATTCACCCGTGTCTTCACAAATAAAATATGATCATTCGGTTTTGCTTTGAGCCTTGTCCCTCAAATCAAGTTAATTTGTTAGGCTCGGGCTGGGGCGGGCTTTAGCACCCACGGGCCTGATCTTACATTTATTCCGTACCGATGCCAAGATCAAACCTATGGCTTTGCTATCTGCTTTAGTGGACCCAGCTTCTTTATTTTGTATTACTTTCTATTTATTGCAAATCAGTATGAAATTTTAGGCAAATAATACATTTTTTTCATAGCTTCCAATTGGGTTTGTATAGTGAGTTGTAAAACTGCATTTGCTCAACTGTTAATATAAACTAGTTAACACATTTAAAGCCAAACATAAAAAACAATTTCCCCCATCGTTTGTGAATATTTGTGTTGTGCTATAAAAAGATCCCTTGCATATCCACCAACACTACCCCCTTACGCGTTAGACTGCCACTTTTCTCCCATCAAAGATGCTCCTCGATTTAAAAATAAACAATTTAGACTCAAGACTAGTATTTTAGTCTTCAGCTGCTTTATGTGAAGACAATGATCACTGAGTCTTGTCGTGTGAATAAACAGCTCGAATGATCGCTTTAGCTTCCATTATTATAATATACATTTATAGTAGGCTACTAAAATAGGCTAGATAAAAAAGGTAACGCTGAAAAACAGAGTTAAAAAATGTGAGTTGACATTCTTGTACTGATCTGGCTCGCCTGAGAACAGCAACTCTGGATCTGGCCCCAGAGCCAAACTGAGTTTGACATCCCTGCTTTATAGAAACAAACAGGGCACACGCACACACATTCCCAATCACTCATAGGTGGGCTGTTTTGTCAAATCACAACGTGGAGGAAAAACCCAGATATGAGTGTGAACTGTTCATTTGACACCTGTAGACTTTGATCAAGGAGTGAAGCAGCATGCGGCACAACAACCACAGAACGGTCAAAGGACTTGGCTGGTCCACTTGTCTTACCTTGGCGAGGTCCACTAGCGAGTTTGCTTGGTCATTCAGCTTGCGTTGCTCCATTTTAACACTTCTCAATCTGAACACAAGACCACCCACAGGCCAGTAAATGAACGGGCTTGGAGTTAACTAGCAAAAATTCGTGCCACGCTCCCCCCAGGTCATGCACTGGGTCGTGTATGTGGGGTGGTGGAAGTGGGGTGGTAATGCAAGTGGGGGTCGACCTGTTTGGTCGAAGCTGCATGCAGGTGAGAAGGAGCAATTTCAGTTTTAATGGGTCAGAAAAGAAGACTCTCAACCCGCACCCCCTTAATACCCATACCAAATACAAAAATAGATATATACATATATTTCTAAACAAATACCATTGCATGTAGTTAAGAACAGGTATTATTGCTCTAATTTCTAATCCTTGATTGTGAAACAGCATATGCTGGGCTGCTAGTATCACCCATCACTGTGAGTAATGATACCAGAAGATAAGGCTGGCATCAGTATTGATACTTTTACTCAACAAGAAAGGGACAACGCATTGATAAAAATACTCTGTTTCAGTATGTAATCATCATGCATTTGTTAGGAAAACGGGATGGAGAAATTCGAGTGGTATAAGTTCAAGCGAGAGGTATAGTGACGAAATACTTGCCATGGTTTAGTGTAATTTTCTTTTCATACAAAATCTCATCTGAGTATGCTGAACAGAAAGTAGAAAAGTAGAAAATACTGCAATTCTGTGCGCTTCTTTGTATGATTAATAGTTCAAGCTTTATTCTGAACCCTGTTTGGGTACATTGAAGACATTTTATGATTTTATTTGACTATTTATTCATGAATGTGCTTAAAGCTTTTGACTTCTTAGACATGATGGGACCTCTATCTCTTTAGTTTTTAGCATTGGCTCACAGTTTTGTAGTAGTTTGTTTTTAAACTTTATGTGCAGCGTTGTTCACTGTTCTGTGTAAATGTATTTTTTTCTGTTACTCTAAAACTAAAGTCCTTCAACGTTTATCTACATTATTATCTTATCCAAATAATTACTCAAATAGTTTTATTTTCTATCATTATGTATTTACTATATTGTTTTTATGTCTTAAAGTGTGTAGTTATGACAAGGTTTTGGTGGTTAGCAAATATTTTGTTTACGGTCAGGATTCATTGGTTGATTTTAAAAAGCAAAACTGTCTTTTTTATTCATGTGAAGTACCTCGAGTTGCAAAAGCATGATAATGTGTTGAACAAAACTGTCTGAACTGCAAAAACCAAACAGCTTTTTCGTTTTGTTTTAGTTTGGATTTACAAAAACGATTTACTAAATCGATCATTTTTTATTACTATTGACTGTATACTACATTTGTCCATTTTCATTCACTATCAACAACAGTTCATTATTAAACATGTGTACTTTTAAAAATATACCTCAATAAATGAACAATAAGATAACTTCAATGCATCCACTCGTTTGATATTAAAAAGAATACCTGAACTTATTCAAGAGAAGTCACTTGAGTATGACACATGTTGCCACAACGGGGCGCCAAAGTGGCCACTCCCAACCCCGCATACTGAAAGGGCTCCGAAATGGCGACCTTCCCAACCCTTTTCGATTAATCAAATGTGTGGCAGACACTAAGTAATGTGGCTAACTTGCTATGCATACTGCGTTACACTAATCTGCCGAATGACCGACAGCGGTGAAAACGCACCGAGAGGTCAACGCCTCGCCTATATTCCGTACGCGTCCGCTTTCCTCGGTCAATCACTCGCCACTGGCGCTTGTGCATGAAGCTGGCCTCTAAATCTGTTTGCTATTCATCAGGGAGGCATGGCTTTAGGAAATCTCTTTGTGTCACCTTAAGATAGCATTGGGGTATTACCGTATATTCCCCACTATGAGGAGCACTGGATTGTAAAGCGCACCCCGGAACTTAGTCTTTTGTCATATTTTCTTTATATAAGGCACAACGGACTATAAAGCTTCCACAATTAAAACTACGGTAATGGCTAGGGTTGCACTAGAATATATAAATATCGTATTTGAGCATTGAGTGATCAGTGGAAATCGCTGATCACAATTGCAAAAATTGAATGCAATTAATCGAGCCAGAATTGCAGCAGGTAGATTGCCGGATCCTATTCACCGGGCTACTAGGGATTCAAAGGATATCTGAAAAGGCGTAGATTTCAGGATTTTGGTCACAGTACCACATTGTTGATGTTATTACAGAGCCGGGCCGCGAGAATATTGTCAAACATTAAACCAGTGTTCTGAAATTCCTTCCTACCCATCGAGACGTCCTACCTTTGCCAAGTGTGCGCAACACTAATAATGCAAGTTTTTGTCTTACCTATCATCAGGGTTGGGTAGGGTTACTTTAACTTGATTACTTTCAATTACTTTTGGATTACTCCAATACCAAATATGCTAATAAAAGACAAAATAAACTAAATATGAATAAAATTATGACTCACAACACGTGGTAAGCTTTCTCTCCTGGCTTTGATTTCTTTGATCTCCGGCAAAACTACCATAAAATGCGACAGAAACAACATGAAAATAAATCCAAACAGCTTGCCAACATCATTTTTGCCATTCCGTGTATTCCGTTACTCCCCAAGCCTGCACAAAATTTTGTAATTTTATTCATATTGTGTTTCTTTGCGATTGGCTGGCAACCAGTTAAGGGTGTCCCCTGCCCACTGCCTGGAGATGGCTGGGATGGGCTCCAGCCCCCCCGCGACCCTAATGAGGATAAGCGGTCCGGCTAATGAGATGAGATGAGAAGTTAAAGTAACCCTACCCAACCCTGCCTATCATATGTGCCTTTGAACGAGATGATATATTCAGTTGAAAACAGTGAATACTTATAATTTTGGTTTTTATTTAGTCTTATTTTATCTTTTACAGCTTCAAAATTCTGTTTAGTAACGTAACTTTAAGCCTGGCATGTTTTTCCTTGGTACCTTATTTTTCTAAATGTTCTGGATCGCCAAAAGAAAAATATGCTTTTTATCGGAGACAATGTTTTACGCCACATTTTTGTCTTCCCAATGACGTCCAGATGATGACGACAAAATGTGAATTGAAGTAAAATAGTGGATTCAAGGTAGTGTAATATAGCAGCAATATTATGAGCCTGTAAATAGGGGTTGTAGTTTGGTTTCAATGTATAATAGAGTATTTAATAAATAAAAGAATAGCGGTTTTTTTTTGGTGGAATTTGACTATCGAAGGTCCTTTTTGGAACGCAAACCCTGCAAAAAACAAGGAATTACTGTACAACCTAATCTCATTCGACTTCTTCGGACTTTGTCTAAATATTGATGGAGGTAGACTGATGTACGTGGTACAGGGACTTTGAGTACAATGCTGTTATTGATAAATATGAAAAACCTCTGATTGACTGTTATCAACATTAATGTTTTAATCCGCTCAGCATCATTAATCCCAAAAGAATGAAAATGCATGGTTAGGTGCAAAAACACACAAGTTGAACTGGATTGTATGTTCTGGGGCTAAAGTTTCATGATTTAATGGTTTCATTGAGTCAGTTTTTCTGCGACAAAGAAGCTGACGCTAGTTTTTAGCGAAGAAGAAGACAATGATTAGTGGCAGAGAAGAAGGCAAAACTTGTTATCAGTGTAAAATAAACTATGATAGGTGATGCTAGTTTTCAGCAAAGAAGACGTTAGTTTTCCATGGAGACAATGGTAATTTTGGCGAAGAAGATACTACTTTATGGTGTAAAATAAGATGATTGTTTTGAGTGTAAAACAAAACAGGGCAAGTATTTAGTTCTGTTAAAACACAATGTGGCACTACATACACAAACACGCGTCTGTGAAATTTGTTATTTTTTCATGTCTAAATCGCTTCGTTGTCTACATAGCAGGAAAAGCTATTCTATTCAGTAAAATTGAGACGTACAGCCCGATATTATTGTTATTAGGAATAGGATGATCACGTCAGTATTTTATTCATTTGGTTGACTTTGATAGGAGTTTTTCAATTTCATAGCCGTTCATTACTTTAACACTCAATAAATCTATTATGGTTTTTATTTGCCCAAAGTTATCTCTATTTTTTAAATTTTCACAGATGAACTGATTACTGAACTAATGGAAAAAGGATTTCTCAACACTTGATTTATCCAACAGTCAGTGCCTTTATATGCAAGTAGTCAGATTAGAATTTGGATCAGGATATCGCTGTTTTTCGGGTTTTCTAAGGCCGTGAAGACACACACATAGAGTCCAAATACAGACGCTCCACTACTACGACTTATGTAAAACAGTAGAAATAAAAAGAAATTTCGGGATGTCGAAAGATATCCGGACATTGCTATAAATTGGATTTTGTATTGTGTGCACCTTTTTCTGAGTACAGGACATTACTATAGTGCTTCTTTCCGCTGTGGTGGCACTGTGATAGGCAACCCAGCATCCACCCCGAAGAAGAAATCCACTTCCTCTTCCAAGTTCGTGTGTAAACTGTTTATACTATTTCCAGCTAAGAACCATGACATTTTAATTGTTTAATATCTTGCGCATGCATCAATATGGTTGGTGTAAAGTGTAAAGAAGAGGCGAGCCATTTCATTTGAAATGAAAGTGGAATAAGGATGCTTGATGCGGTTGAGAAAACGGTCGGAATGCTTTTTTTCCGACCACTTTCTACCACGGAGGAGGAAGTAACCCCAACTCTTGAAACCCATCTTCCAAAAGTAAGTTAAACCTAACTTTATTTATCTTTATAGAGCATATTATTTTATGAAATATTTATGTTTTAGTACAAAACAATAAAGGTTACTTACACAAGCCTTAAACATACTTTTATAAACCTTAAACATACAAAACATAGCACTGACGCAACTTACGAACAAATTCAACTTACGAACAATCGTCTCGTTTGTAAGTAGGGCAGCATCTGTATGTCCTTTTTTAGACTGCTGTTAGTCCGATTAAGAGGGATGAGTTACTCCTCTCATAAGCAGAATACTTGTTCTTATGGATCTATTTTGTTTATCCGATGCTATATGCGTACTCAATTTTTTCCATTTTTTTTTTGTTATTGCCCACTTTACCCTTTGTCTTGTAAAACAAACAAATCATACAAGAAAATTATGGCTAATGGCAATCTCATTGAATTTAAATTTCACTTTAGTTTTTTTGGTCATTACTACAGCAAAAATGCTACCATTGGATCTTCACTGTACATATTTCGTGTAGGTCCGTTTTTCTGGAAAGCACAACCTGTAAACTCACAAGACGCATCAAAGAACTACAATATATCTTTTTTGTGTTGAGGGACATAAATACGTTTTATAAATAAAATGTCTACCGTATTTTGGCATGTAAACCAAATTCATAATTATAAGATACAATACTGAAATTGGCGGTTCGACTTATATGGCATGAAACAAAATGAACCCATGTTGGCATCAGACAGACAGAGCCAAGTCAGACCCTCTGTCGGCTTAACTCCGCTGATTCAAATCCTCATAAGTCAGACTATCTCGCCGACTCAGGTGCTTCGCCTGGCCCCGGTATCTCAGCCTCCATTTTGTGTCCACAATGGCCCACGAGCATGCCGTGTCCTCATGCTACCCCTCTTCTTCCCGTTCTGTTACTTGGCGCCATCCCAATTGTGTTCGAGAGAGACCACATCTCATTTGATTGTGATTAAGTGCATTGTATTGCCTTGTTTACGGGTAAAATTGTGTCCAAAGAAAATTATTAAATAGTGGAAAACAGTGACAACAAGTTGGAGACAGAAATTATTTCGCAATACAAAAATGGTGTACGAAGCGCCGCTTCCAGGTAAAGTCAATGGTTTAAAATTGATTTATTTAATTCTTCACTACTGGTATATTAATCTTTGTTGCCTAAGAATTGAAATAATTCTTGTTGTAAAAGTACACGTTTTCTCAATATTTTGTGTATGTATTTCTTTCAGTATGTGGCTATTTTAAAGCAATTTTAGGGTGTTGGCTTGTATGCAATGTATATACCCAAATTTTAGCTAACCTGCATCGGCTTCCTGTTAGCTTAAGATGTGATTTTACGTTCTGTTGGTATTATACAAAATCATGCATGGACTTGCTCCCTCATGTCTTTCAGATTGTTCTGGTCCAGAGCCTTCGCTCTGAAAATGCTGGTCGACTAGTGATTCCAAGAGCCAAGAAGAGATTCGCAGGTTAGAGAGCGTTCTCCATTCGGGCCCCGGTGCTGTGGAATGCTCTGCCCGCTGAGATTTGATCTGCAACCTCAGTGGAACTGTCTCAATCTAGGCTAGAAAAATACTTCTATTCTATCGCTTTGTGATTAAGGGCTATACAAATAAACATGACTTGTCTTGACTAGTGGGGTTATGACTTTGAGTGTGCTTAGTTCCCAATGTAAAGCGATTATTCCCCAAAAAGAAATTATGATATCAATGCGACTATCCTTACATGTAGACATACCCGGTGAAATCGAGGAAATGCAGGCTTGCAAATGTAGTGGCAGGCCAAACGATGGTTCCACACACCAAAAGATGGCGTCCGAGCTCCCAAATCCTGGGGCGACTTCGCAACACAAGCCCGGGTCAGGATGTTGTGCAAGTTACCTGGAGAGTTCCATCCGTCACCCTTTGGTACGTGAAAGCCCGCTTGATCGGCTTTTTAATCAGCAGCTTTCTGATTAAAAATCGAAAGTGCTGTCACGCCCATGCAGAAATGGAAAGAAGAGCGCCCTCTATCGCTGATAATTGAAATTCATTTCGAGCGAAAGGCGATTGGGAAAGCGTGTCATCCGAAACAAAGCGGCATGAATTTCACTTATCAAACGAGGGCACGTTGTTTGCACTCATAAGGACAAGCTCTCGTCGGGCATGCACACGACAGGTGGGATTCTAAACGGGAGGCGAACACTTACTTTCGAGCTCTATCGCATTGAGTGTGGACCACAAACAGGAAAAAAAGGAAACATGAGGTACACAAATGAATTATTGCAACATTGCAGACACATATTCAGATGGTAAAATCATCAATGGGCCTCTGTGCAGACCTCATCTAGACTTTGACTTATCGCTTCGGCGAGCTCGCCGTCATCCCTCTGCAGTGTCACTTGTTTGCTGCTGCACTTCCTCCCCTCACTGCGTCCAATTCCCTCCCGTGCACGCACACTCGCACACGGGAAACAAGCTAGCTGCTGACGTCAGGATGCGCTCGCTAGGCCCGACAGACGGACGGCGCCTCGGAGCATTTGCAGCCTTTCGCAAACTTGCTTTAGTATCACAAGTATCACAAACTCCTTACGGTTGTCTGATATCGTTGCTGACATGTGAAAAAAAACTACCATTAAAAAATTTGGGGTCACCCAGACAATTTAATGTTTTTCCATGAAAAAGTAACACTGTTATTGTCCGATGTCTGTGTTCTTTTGCCATAATGAGATTCTTCCTTTTTTCTGGCCAGTCTAAGATATAGCTTTTTTCTTTATCACTCTGCCTTGAAGGCCAGCATCTTAGAGTCCGCCTCTTCACTGTAAATGTTGCCACTGGTGTTTTGCAGGTAAATGCCGTATATTTCTCCAACTACAGACTGTAATGTACTTGTTATCTTACCACTTCTCTTTGTACTCTGGTTAGAGCCTGTTAGTGCAATTTTTAAAGGGAGTAGTACACACCGGTGTAGGAAATCTTCCATTTCTCGGCAATTCCATTTCTTAGAATAAAAATAGACTATCAAGTTTCACGTGAAAGTTCATTTTCTTCCCATTCTGAAAATTTTATCACACCCATAAAAGTCATGCTCCGTATGCTCTAATGAATTCAAAGTTAAGTTCAGTTTAATAGCTTTTCTAACCAGATAAACTGTTTTCAGCTCTGCTATCATTATTGCACAAGTGTTTTCTAATCATCCGTTATCCTTACACAATGTAAGTTTAGCACACTGGAGTGCTGGTTGCTGGAAATGGGCATCAATACACCTAAAAGGCAGACACAGCTAAAATAATCATTTACCTTGTTAACAATGTATGGAGTGTATTAATGAATAGTTAATATTATCTTCTTTGAAAAAAAGGGGATTTTCCTCAAAAATAGGGACATTGCAAAAAGACCCACTACTTTTGAACGGTATAGCAGAAATGTGTTTTTCTTTATTCCTTGTCTAAATCAATGTTTTTCAACTAGTATTCCGTGAGACCTTTTCTAATGTGCTCCGGAAAATACCCAATTTTATTTGCTTTCTTCTAGTGATCAGCCGAGTAACACTAACATTCATCCATATCAGTAGGTGGCAGAAGATTTTTTTTTCTTTCTATAAAATATCTGTTCATGAGGTAGTACAGGGAAATAATTTCAAACAGTGATTTTGTTTGATGACGTTGTTTTAATATTTTACAGCAAAGGAATATTTAAAGCAATAAAGTAAAGTTCTTGTACCTAATTTTGTTGATTTCAATTATTATTTTCTTATTTTACCAAAAAGAAAACCTCAAAAAGTTTGAAAGTAGTAAGGATCTAACTGGCAGATAAGTTTTGCACATTTAAAGTATTAGTTTTGTTTTATTTCTCCTAGGAGAACCAGATAAAACATATAATAAGACTTGAAAAACAGGTTGAAAACATCCAAGGACAGCAAAATGATTCGCCTAAATAAATAACATCTATAACGTCCTAAACCACAGTGACCACAAATGATAAGAAAAACATACAGTACAATTAATTTAGTCAATTTGATAATTGAAGCTTTATAGAAAAAGCGTGAAACTGGTGCCAGGAATTGTGCACGCTTGCCTGGAGATGGTTGGGTGCTACCAGGCTGTACTTGCTCAAGACACACCACAGGAAATGGTGCCTAGTGGTTAAGGGCTTCAACCAACAAACCAAGCAACAGTGCAAAAAAAAAAAAAAAAAAAAAAAAATTATATGTATATACTGGACTGTCTCAGAAAATTAGAATATTGTGATAAAGTTCTTTATTTTCTGTAATGCAATTAAAAAAACAAAAATGTCATACATTCTGGATTCATTACACATCAACTGAACTATTTCAAGCCTTTTATTATTTTAATATTGCTGAATTTGGCCTACACCTTAAGAAAACTCAAAAATCCTATCTCAAAATATTAGAAGACTTCCTCAGACCAAGTAAAAAAAATAATTTTATAACAGCAAAACTAAATCAAACATTTGAAAATGTCCATTGATGCACTCAGTACTTGGTTGGGAATCCTTTTGCACGGATTACTGCATCAATCCGGCGTGGCATGGAGGCAATCAGCCTGTGGCATTGCTTAGGTGTTATTGATGCCCAGGATGCTTCGATAGCGGCCTTCAGCTCATTTGCATTTTCAGGTCTGGTGTCTTTCATCTTCTTCTTAACTATACCCCACAAATTCTCGATGGGGTTCAGGTCAGGGGAATTAGCAGGCCAATCAAGGACAGTGATGCCATGGTCAGTGCACCAGTTACTGGTGGTTTTGGCACTGTGGGCAGGTGCCAGATCATGCTGGAAAATGAAATCCTCATCTCCATAGAGCTTTTCAGCAGATGGAAGCATGTAGTGCTCTAAAATCTCTTGGTACACAGTTGCATTTACTCTGGACTTGATGAAACACAGTGGACCAACACCAGCAGCTGACATGGCTCCCCAAACCATTGCTGACTGTGGGAACTTCACACTGGATTTCAAGCAACTTGGATTTTGCTCCTCTCCAGCCTTTCTCCAGACTCTGGCGCCTTGACTTCCAAATGAAATGCAAAACTTGCTTTCGTTTGAAAAGAGGACTTTGGACCACTCTTCTTCTCCATAGCCCAAGTCAGACGCTTCTTCCGTTGTCTTGAGTTCAGAAGTGGCTTGACCATGGGAATACGGCTATTGTAGCCCATTTCCCGGACACGTCTGTGAACTGTGGCTTTTGATACCTGGACTCCAGCTTCAGCCCACTGTCTTTGAAGCTCCCCCAAATTCTGGAAGCGGCTCTTCTTCACAATTTTGTTAAGGCTGCGGTCATCCCTCTTGGTTGTGCAGCGTTTCCGGCCACATTTTTCCCTTCCGACAGACTTTTTGTGGACATGCTTTGAAACTGCACTCTGTGAACAGCCTGCTCTTTGAGAAATTTCTTTTTGTATCTTACCCTCCTGATGGAGGGTATCAATGATGGTCCTCTGGACAGCAGTCAGATCAGCAGTCTTCCCCATACTTGTGATTTAGTTTACTGAACCAAGCTGAGTGTTTTTAAGGCTCAGGAAACCTCGCAAGGTGTTTCGAGTTAATTAGATGATTCAGGTGATTAGTTGAATAGCCTACTTGTATACTTTTTCATGATATTCTAATATTTTGAGATAGGATTTTTGAGTTTTCTTAAGCTGTAGGCCAAATTCAGCAATATCAAAATAATAAAAGGCTTGAAATAGTTCAGTCGATGTGTAATGAATCCAGAATGTATGACATTTTAGTTTTTTTAATTGCATTACAGAAAATAAAGAACTTTATCACAATATTCTAATTTTCTGAGACAGTCCAGTATATATATATGTATATATATATATATATATATATATATATACATACAGTATACCTTCTTTAACATATTTTAAACTTGATTTTCTACTGAAATAATAAAAATACTACATCAGATGTTATTGTCTGAATGTTGCATTATAGCTAATTTGCATTCCAAGCATTATTTTTTTGACTAAGTACAAAAAAATCTGAAAGGACAATGTGAATTATTTGAACATTAGATGTTGCTGTATGGTGTAGGACAGTCATGTCAAACATACGGCCTGTGGGCCGGATTTGGCCTGTTGGATAATTCAGTCTGGCCCTCCATTATTTTGCCATATAAAGAAGCAAGTCTCTGGGTCATTTCCATTAAAAGTTATGATGTTTTAAATAATTGCTCTTTCCTGCTGCTAGGCGGAATTGTTGAGTTTGAATAGCATGGTGAGTTGGTTAAGGTATAAAATTGTATTCCCGCAACTGTTAAAAAAGATAAATAAGTAACACAGTCAATGCTAAACATTAATATATTTTCTCCCCATTCTTTGTGAATAAATCCCTTCTTATCCAGGATTATAATTCTAAGGGGTAGGTAACTAATGTAGGGTGAATGATGAAACATATTATTGAAAAACAAAACTAAAAAAATTGGAAATCACGTTATTTTCCTGATTTAAAGAACAGAAAGTTTGGATCCGGCCCTATAGCTGAATAAGGTTTGACATCCCTGGTGTGGAGCAACTGAACGAGTGCTAAAAAGCATAAGGAAGTATAAAAACTACCGAACTCAAAGTGACCAAAACACACCGTTTATTCCTCTTTTTTTGGCGTTTTGGGTACCCGTAGCAGAAAGATAATGACAATTATATAGGCCCCCAGCTTTAGGTGAGGCTCATGTTATAT
Source organism: Urocampus carinirostris (assembly GCF_059441175.1). Classification (NCBI taxonomy): domain Eukaryota; kingdom Metazoa; phylum Chordata; class Actinopteri; order Syngnathiformes; family Syngnathidae; genus Urocampus; species Urocampus carinirostris. The sequence continues at coordinate 19,104,280 of NC_142364.1, read as the reverse complement.
AAAATAAATGCTAATTTCTCAACACAGGCTTGTATGAATGTTCATAGAAATTCGCTTATTATTTGAATCAATACTGTTTTTCTAATGAATAGTTTTTTTTACCACTAGGAGACCCTACAAACTGCCCCTTTGAATAAAAAAAAAAAAATCTATCATCTCCCATATCAGATAATTGAGTGCAGTGTTTTCAAACATCCCTCTTTGATGCACTCGCTGATGGCCATTTCCCGGCCTACATTCATCTTGACACCAGCATCGAACTCGGTTCCGCCAACACTTGAGGCGCCGAGTGATAACACAAACACACACAAAGGACACAACACAACCTCTGCGCTACACAATTTGCGTCCTTTAGCCATGGTGCAGAGGGGCGCAGTGTCATCGTCAAATCAAACCGCTGGAACAAAAGAAATACTTTTATTTTAAAGCGCAAAGGCAGACATTTTGTGTATAGACCAGCCTCCTAAACACCCAAACAGAAAAATCTACCCACAACCAATTGGAAGACCAATCTTGCCGTATGTAGAAATAAATGTATGAATAAATAAATGCCCACTGTACAATTTATGCCATATAAATGAATTAACACATAATCCCCGAAATACATAAATGCAATTTATTCATATATTTGGTTCGTCGAGTATTTTGCCGCGTCTTTTTGTCATTCATTTTATCGTGTATTTTGTCAAGTATTCAGTATACTATTCAGTCATGTATTTGGTTGTGTATTTGGTTGTGTATTTTGGTTGTGTATTTTGTCGGATATTTTGTCATTTATTTTGGTTGTGTATTTTGTCAAGTATTCAGTCAAATATTCAGTCATGTATTTGGTGGTGTGTTTTGTCATCTATTTTGTTGGATATTTTCTCATTTATTTTGGCATGTATTTTGTTGTGTATTTTGTAAAGTGTTCAGTTGATTATTCAGTTATTTATTTTGTCGCGTATTTGGTCGGATATTTTGTCATTTATTTTGGCATGTATTTTGTTGTGTATTTTGTCATATATTTTGTCGTATTCTTGGTCATTTACTTTGGCACATGTTTTGTTGTGTATTTTGTCGATTATTTACTCATATATTTTTTGGTCTTCTTAGTTCATTTACCTTGGCATGTATTTTTTTGTTGTGTATTTTGTCAAGTATTCAGCCGTCTAGTTAGGTGTTTATTTTGTCGTATATTTTGTCGAATATTTACTCATATATTTTTTCCTCAATTAATTTAATTTACTTTGGCACGTATTTTGCTGTGTATTTTGACGATTATTTACTCATATATTTTGTCGTCTTCTTTGTCATTTACTTTGGCACATATTTTGTCGTGTATTTTGTTGATTATTTACTCATATATCATGTTTATGGTTTATACTGGCTGAATAAATAAATACAATACAATACAACACAATATATTTTGTGGTCTTCTTTGTCCTTTACTTTTGCATGTGTTTTTGTCAAGTATTCAGTCGCGTATTTAGTTATTTATTTTGTCGTGTATTTTGTCGAGTATTTAGTCATATATTTTGTCCTCCTCTTTGTCATTTATTTTGGCACGTATTTTGTCGTGTATTTTGTTGATTATTTACTCATATATGTTGTCATCTTCTTTGTCATTTACTTTGGCACGTATTTTGTCGTGTATTTTTTTGATTATCTACTCATATATGTTGTCGTCTTATTTGTCATTTACTTTGGCATGTATATTGTCGTGTAATTTGTCATCTATTCAGTTGTCTATTTAGTTGTTTATTTTGTCGTGTATTTTTTTGAATATTTACTCATATATTTTGTTGTCTTCATTCTGTCACGGGGCGTGGTGGCGTGGAAGGTGACCGGACCAGAACGGAGGCAGGAGGCATGAAGGGAGAACTCAAATGCGTTGACGATCCATAGGTTTTATTTAATAAAATAAAAGTCGCCCAATACTCCGAGGCAAAACAGAACAATACAGAGTTCCTCCGGCACGAACTCAACAGGACATGGCATAACAGACTAATACATGACAAGGCATAACAGACTAAAACAGGACAAGCATAACAGACCGGGATTGTGTATAAGAGTAGTAATGAACCCGCAACCGCAGAGCCCACCATGCAGCCTTAAATACAGACCCACCATTAGTGAAAATGCTTTCAGCAGTTGCCCAGGGGGCGGGGCAGACTGGTCACCAAGGCGACCGTGACACTTTCAACTAATTGTTGAAAAGCTCAGTCAACTGGGCTTACTCCTCGTTCGAATAACATTTTGTTTTGACAAAAAAAATAACAAAATAAATTACATAATACAGGACAAAATACACTGTGACATTACATGACAGAATAAATGACAAAATGCACAAAACAATACAAAATAAAATACACGACAAAATACATGACAAAATGAATAAATGACGAGATCCATGAATATATTATTAAATTGTCTTTAGAATTGAATTGTTTTCATTGTCACTGATAAAAACGTAGTGAATCATTGTATGCAAAGAGGTTAGACATGGCACTCCAATGTAATGTAATGTTAATTAAAGAGAACAAAAATGGCCATTTGGATAAATAGGCAAAGATATTTACAACCAAGTGCTCAGAGACTGTACTAAGTTATAATAATAGTGCAATAAAAAAAAATAGCGCATTTTCACAAAAACTAGTCCAATAAACATTTGGCTGCAACAATAATTCCCAAATAAGATGCAAGATTGATATTTTTACTGTTTTGCAGGCTTGTTTAGGGTGGTGATGGCCCTGGGGAAGAAACTGTCTCTGAGCCTTTTTGTAGTTGTTTTGAGAGACCTTGTCGCACCAACCAGGGCGCAACAGGTCAAAAAGGTTGTGGCCAGGGTGAGCGAAGTCCTTTTTAATGTTTATATCTCTGCTGCGGTATCACAAGCAGCCAATGTCCTCCAGAAGGCGCAGAGAGCAGCCAATTATCTTCTGGGCTGTGTTGCTTACTGTATTTTCACGCACATAGAAGTCTCTGATTTTATTCAAATTGTGCTGCGCGCCCTATCGTGCAGTACGCCGTGTCTCTCATGCAGAGCAGCAGATAAAGACCAGCTCGGTGGCTTTAGAGAAGGGAGCCGCGCCCCCCCGAGACTGGGAGGTCACAGGTTCGAGCCTTGTTTCAGTCAAGCCTTACAAACATTTCTGGAAGAAATCCAATGTTTTTTTCTTGCGCTTTCTGCCTCGCCCTCCTCTCTACCTTTACCCCTTTCTTTCTGTCCCTCTCTCTCCATAAGGATCTTGAAAGTTATTGTGCTACCTAATTGTCCTTCCAAATATGAAGACTTTCTGGACTAGTTTACAGGCTGGGGGCGTCGTTGCTGTCATGCACTTTCCGGACAAATTTTCAACATGTTACCTAGTGTTTACTATGTTTGTGTACTGTAATGCTAAATATAATTCACCCTGGTCATCCTGAAAGGGGGATTACCACATGTGAGGTCCCTTCTCAACGTTTCTCTTTTTCATCATGCTGAGGTTTTGAGTTGTTCCTTGCCCGCATGTTGGTTTAAGATCAGGTAATTGTGTCATTGTAATCCTGTGCAGTCCTTGTCAGGGAGGACCAGAACAGAGCAGGAGACCCCAGAGCGTTCGTACAGTTCAGGACTGAAGAGAAGATCGTAGCGTGGGACGAAAGCAGGTCGAATCGGAGGCAGGTCGGATCGGAGGCAGGCAGGCAGAATCAGGTAAACAAGAAGGCACATGTAATCGGGAGAGTCTTACGGGGTACAGAAGTAATCCTCCGACAAAGAGTTCTCCGCGTAACGCGTTTAAAAAGGGAGCATTAACCAATCAGGAAGCACATTCCAGCGCGCCACATGATTACCCTAGGTGGCTCCACTTGGGTAATCATGACAGAACCCCCCCCCCTCAAGGAACGGCTCCAGAAGTTCCCCAGGAAAAAAAATAAATAAACCCACGGCACGTCACAGGGTAACACAGGAAAATCAGGAGAGTCAACTCAGAAGAGTCGGACTCAGGGGGGTCGGATTCAGAAGAGTCGGACTCAGGGCGGGCATGTTCAGAAGACTCGTACTCAGGGTGGACATGTTCAGAAGACTCGGACTCAGGGCGGACAGGTTCAGAAGACTCGGACTCAGGGCGGACAGGTTCAGAAGACTCGGACTCAGGGCGGGCAGGTTCAGAAGAGTCGGACTCAGGGCGGGCAGGTTCAGAAGAGTCGGACTCAGGGCGGGCAGGTTCAGAAGAGTCGGACTCAGGGCGGGCAGGTTCAGAAGAGTCGGACTCAGGGCGGGCAGGTTCAGAAGAGTCGGACTCAGGGCGGGCAGGTTCAGAAGAGTCGGACTCAGGGCGGGCAGATTCAGAAGAGTCGGACTCAGGGCGGGCAGATTCAGAAGAGTCGGACTCAGGGCGGGCAGATTCAGAAGAGTCGGACTCAGGGCGGGCAGATTCAGAAGAGTCGGACTCAGGGCGGGCAGATTCAGAAGAGTCGGACTCAGGGCGGGCAGATTCAAAAGAGTCGGACTCAGGGCGGGCAGATTCAGAAGAGTCGGACTCAGGGCGGGCAGGCAGCGGAGTCGGAGTCGAACAGGCAGGCATGGGAGTCGAACAGGCAGGCATGGGAGTCGAACAGGCAGGCATGGGAGTCGAACAGGCAGGCATGGGAGTCGAACAGGCAGGCATGGGAGTCATTGCGCAGTCATACGGCCGGAGGTGCCTTAGCCAATTTTGCCACGTCGGAAAGGACTTGCCGAACTGCACATTCTGAAGGGGAATTGCGCTGCTGATTCAGGCTTTCATAGTGGTCAGGGGGCAAATGTACGAACGCGGGGTCCATTCTGGTCGGAAGATTCTGTCAGGGAGGACCAGAACAGAGCAGGAGACCCCAGAGCGTTCGTACAGTTCAGGACTGAAGAGAAGATCGTAGCGTGGGACGAAAGCAGGTCGAATCGGAGGCAGGTCGGATCGGAGGCAGGCAGGCAGAATCAGGTAAACAAGAAGGCACATGTAATCGGGAGAGTCTTACGGGGTACAGAAGTAATCCTCCGACAAAGAGTTCTCCGCGTAACGCGTTTAAAAAGGGAGCATTAACCAATCAGGAAGCACATTCCAGCGCGCCACATGATTACCCCAGGTGGCTCCACTTGGGTAATCATGACAGTCCTTTGAGACATTTTTGTGATTAAGGGCTATATAAATAAATGTGACTTGACTTGACTCCATTAAATGCTCTCCGTGTATTTGTCCACAATCGTTTGTTGATTTCTACGTAACTCAGAAGAAAATGGAAACTCGAGAGAATTGAATAATAATGAATCAAAGGTTCGCAAGTGGAGGAAGCTGAAAAACGAACTGCGTGTGTTTTACTTTTTAATCAGTGCTTAAATAAAACCACAACCAAACTCAGTTTTGCTACCCCTGAATTTTTAAACACGCGTATGCTTGTCTGTATTGTGCCGAAAAAATGTGCCTCCCTGCATGAAATGTCCCCCCTCGCCCAAACATTACTGTCATGATTGCCGATTCAGAGCACCTGCGACTGCTTAATTGGCGCCAACAGCCCGGACAGTTGATTGGCTGACATACTCTTTTTAAACCCCGGCTTCCAAGAAGAAGCCGTCAGATCGTTATTTGAACTGTTGCCTTCAGCTCAGTAAGCTCTTACGTCATACTCTGTTCCTGCCCTGCTTTTCTATGCCTGATCCTCGTTGCCAACCTGTTTCTGGACCTGACTCTGCACTGTTCTGCCTGCCTGTTACCCGATCAGTTTTGCCCCGTTACCTGCCTGCCTCCTGTTGCCGACCTCGTTTCTGAACTTGACACGCCCTTGCTCTCCAGTCCCGGCTAGCGACTTGTAATTCTGTCTTCGAGACTCCTCGCTAGACACGGAAGTGGCACTTCCGCATCTCCTGCTCCTCTTGTCCGTCAGCCACCGGATCGTGGAAGCAAGCTCTGCTCTCCCTCTTTATTAATAAAAACTGAGAAAACGAGCGCTATTGGGTCCAGTGTCCGTTTCTGGTCTGTGACAATTACCAAAAGGTCTTTATATCTAATTTTTGAGGGAATGCAATAGAACAGTAAAGCACGGAGCATTTGCACCTGGCATGTGTGAGTGGAAATATTTCATGCAAGCAGAGTCGTGCATGTGCGCCTCCTGTAGTGTTAAATTCAGAAATTGAATCAGTTACGGGGACTGCACCCTTTCACACGGTGCGCCTTATGGTCGTAGAAATACGACACTTTCTGTATGTTCTTGCTGTCCTCAGTCATGCTCCCAGCATACCACACTGTGACACCGTACGCCAGAATGTCATATATTTAGGTATTACATGATTTATTCATGTATTAATTTATCCATATGGCATATATTGGTCGGTATTGATCTACTTATGCATGTATTTCTTCATACGGCAGGATCGATCTTCCATAAACCCAACATACAATTCTAACACTAAAAAAGAGCCCCTTGATTCACAAAGCACCGAGTAAGGTGAGGCCGACGATCGATACTTCGGCCGTCCCCGAAGGCCTCTGAGGCTTAAAGAGCAGCAGCCGGGTCAGCATGCCAACGAGCCCATTAGGAACAGTGTAAAAACGGTACGTTGGTGCCGGAACTCAAGAGACAGCACCACATGAATCAATAAGTTGCAGGAAAATGAAACATGGCGATGCTTCATTGCCACAGCAACTCACACACACAGAAACACACACAAACGAGTATGTACGCTTCTCATATAAATGGATTAAAACTGAGGCGGCAGGCGATTTCCATACAATTATGACCTTTGCATATTTCGAAATGACAATGAGTCAAGAAGGAGAAAACAAAATCAAACACAAGTTTGTTGAATTTGCTACAGGTGTCAAACAAGTCAGGATTCGTCTTTGACCAAAGGAGCGCATCACCTACTGATGAATGGCTTGGAGAAATTTTCTCTGGTGCTTCCTGACTCGGGCGTGGTCCATCTTCCTCACCAGTTTGGTGTTTTTGTAGATGAGCCACGTCTCCCTGAGAACGTTCGCAGCCGTGTTTTTCACCTGCAGGAAGGCACCGGGGTCAGCGAGCAGTAAGGGGGTTGACCAGGAGTGTGTGGCTCACCCTTTTGGTAAGCTGGGTGTCCATCATGAAATTGTGGACGTGCTTTTCAGCTTTGGTTAACTCCAGCTTTTTTGCCACTACGGCAACCACCAAGGCAGTGCACCCGGCACCCTGGAAAACAGGTAAGTTTCACTTTTAATTGGCATTCTGATAAATCAAGATCATTAAAACGATGAATTCCTTTCCCTATGCAAGAGATATCTTTAAATTGTACCATAATAATTTTCCTTAAAGGGACAGTGTGTATTTTTTGTGCTTCCTGGCGGTAAAAGACCCAACATTTTTTTATTACATAAAAAACAATATTGGTCTAAATCAGGGGGTCTCAAACTAAATTTACTGTGAAGCCTCCCTAGTCAGTCTGTGGGTGAGGTTGGGCAAAATCGGATTTACACTTTTTTTTTTTTTACAAATTATCTCCAGAAAGAAAAGGCGAAGGAGGGCTGAGTCGCGCTGTTGTCATTGGTGCGGCAACTGACTCGTTGTTATGATGACTCATTGCCCTCACCTGTGCCCGCTCGTTTGGCCCCAGCTGCTGCTTGTTGCCTGATTCATTCCCTTCCTATTTTTACCCAGTACGTCAGTCTCTCCCTGTCAGTCCGTCAGCGAACCTCTGCATACGCAAGGCAAGCACTTTGACCCTGGCTCCCGTCAGTCCCGTTTTCATCCGTATACCACTCGTCTGTTCCCGATTGCCCGTTTGGCTCTGGCTACGACCCGCTTTTGACCACCGACCACGCTCTGATCTCCCGCTCAGGGAGAACCACTTCCACATTGCGTTCATGCTCCGATCCCGTGAGCGGCTTACTTCCCTCGTCCAGTGAGCACAGGATCGCTGGCATTTGTTTTCCTCTATATCTCAATAAACTTGTGGGTCCTCCTCCTGTTCTGGTTCTGACACTCGTGTCATTAGTGAACGAAACGACTCCATGAGCCGGGCCTTGAGAGTAAATGGAGGACGCCAGCTCCCCACCAATCAACATCTGCTTCCCTTCGAGATGCCTTTTTTCTCCTATGATTGCTCATAATGCATTTTTGGGGGATTCCTTGTTGTTTTCGCTAAATTGGTTGAGCATTAAAAAAAGGACAAAATTGTTTTGTACTTTATCTTTTTTTGGAGAATCTTTAAGATTTTAAGATTATTGTCTGTGTTTTTTAGTGTCAATGTGTTTTTATAAAATGTAAAGTTTAGATAGATAGATAGATAGATAGATAGATAGATAGATAGATAGATAGATAGATAGATAGATAGATAGATAGATAGATAGATAGATAGATAGATAGATAGATAGATAGATAGATAGATAGATAGATAGATAGATAGATAGATAGATAGATAGATAGATAGATAGATAGATAGATACTTTATTCATCCCCTAAGGGAAATTCACATTTCCAGCAGCATCCCTGAGCTGAGAACAGTACAATAATAAAGCCAAAAGAATACAATATACAAATACCCAGTGTGACGTGCAGATGCCCACTGTAGCGTGTTATATTAGGTGGTGTGGTTTGATGTGGGCCTTTACTCTGTCGGGTGGAGTTAAAGAGCCTCATGGCATGAGGAAGAAAAGATCTCTTCAGTCTGTCCGTAGTACAAGACAGTGACAGCAGTCTGTCGCTGAAACTGCTCTTCTGTCTGGAGATAATGCTGTGTAGTGGATGCGATGGATTGTCCATGATTGACCTCAGCTTTTTCAGTGCTCGTCTCTCAGCTACTGTTGTTAGGCTGTCCAGCTCTTTGCCCACAACAGAGCTCGCTTTCCTAGCCAGTTTATTGAGACGAGAGGCATCCTTCTTCTTGACGCTGCCTCCCCAACACGCTGCCGCATAGAAGAGGGCGCTTGCCACTACTGTCTCATAGAATATTTTCAGGAGCTTTTTGCAGATGTTGAAGGAGGCCAGCCTTCTGAGGAAGTAAAGTCGGCTTTGCCCTTTCCTACATAGAGCTTCTGTGTTGGCAGTCCAGTCCAGTTTGTTGTCCAGCTGCACACCCAGGTATTTGTAGGTCTGGACAAATTCTACACATTCTCCCTTGATGGTTACAGGAACCGGGTGAGTTCTGGTTCTCCTGAAGTCCACCACCATCTCTCTGGTCTTGGTGGTGTTTAGGTGCAGGTGGTTTGCGTCGCTCCATCGGACAAAGTCCTGAATCAATTTCCTGTACTCCTCCTCCTGCCCGTTTCTGATACATCCCACGATCAGAGGACTCAGAGTTGTACTTAAAGTCCGATGTATATAGAGTGAATAGGAACGGAGAGAGAACGGTCCCCTGCGGAGATCCTGTGCTGCTAACCACAGTGTCCGATGTACAGCCCCCCTGTTTCACATACTGGGGTCTGCCTGTCAGGTAGTCAGTAATCCATTCTACAAGGTGTGAGCTAACTCCCATCTCTGTCAGTTTCCTACTCAGTAGCAGAGGCTGTATGGTATTGAAGGCACTGGAGAAGTCCAAAAATGTAATCCTCACAGCCCCCTTCGCCCTATCCAGGTGAGAGAGGGATCGGTGTAACATGTATACTATAGCATCCTCCACTCCCACCTTCTCCTGGTAAGCAAATTGCAGTGGGTCGATGGCGTGACGGACCTGTAGCCTCAGGTGGTGCAGCAGCAGCCGCTCCATTTAATCTCTTTCTTTTATCTCTCTTTTTTCCTTTTGTCATTGTATTTTTTCTGTTGTTTCCTTTACCCATTTTCTTTCCAATTCATTTATTAAACTCACTTTATATTGTTTACTACTGATTGTTATTTTATTATATTTTTTACTGTTGATATTTGTTGCACTTCAAGTGTAGGATATATCTATAGCTGGTGAGGTGGAATAAATATTACAAGGTTCTACAACGCAACTACCTTTCTGTTCTTCTCTATTCAACTGATTTTAATACTGCTCAGAAAATTTGAAATTATTTGACATATAACAACTTATTTTAACATAACGGAAATAGTTACTTTCCCTGGTAACTAGTTACTTTTACTAGAGTTATTAACTAAGTTACTTTTTGGAATAAGTAGTTAGTAACTATAACCACTTTTTAAAGTAACATGCCCAACATTGATGACCCACTAGATGAATAATAGTATCAATTCAGTAAATGACTCACACTAGAAAGAGATTCACATCCTTCAACCTATGGCACTGCTTTAATGACCAGGGTTGAGTAGGATCACTTTAACTGGATTACTGACAAAAGAAACTAAATATGAATAAAATTACTAAATTTTGTGCAGGCTTGGGGAGTAACGGAATACATGGAACGGCAAAAATGATGTTGGCAAGCTGTTAGGATTTATTTTCATTTTGTTTCTGTCGCATTTTATGTTAGTTTTGCCGGAGATCAAAGAGATCAAAGCCAGGAGAGAAAGCTTACCACCTGTTGTGAGTCATACTTTTTTTTTTTTTTTTAACTTTTTATTTCTCACACCAATTTTCCAGTGAGTCATACTTTTATTCATATTTAGTTTTTTGTCTTTTATTAGAATATTTGGTATTGGAGTAATCCAAAAGTAATTGAAAGTAATCAAGTTAAAGTAACCCTACGCAACCCTGCTAATGATGTTTTCTTTAACCCCTTGCCATCAATTCATACAACTAATAAACAACAAACCTACCACATACTGTAGGCAATCCAATAAATGTTGCGTATTACATCAATCAACGCTTAAGCCAGACTGCTGAATTGTTCTTTCAGAGCAAAGTGGGTTTCTAAATGTGTCCCAGAAGTTAAAGGAGGGCACTTTCCTGTTCCCCGGTGCTCAAAGCTAAATCCATAAAAGCTGGCAATGGAAGAGCTTAAATCACCAAACCCTTTTGGAACACACATTTCCCCCAGACGTTGTAGGAAAGCATCATAACAATATTCTTACCATAATGCCCGTCAGGAGGCAGACTCCCTTCCCACAGTATGTGTTTGGGACCATGTCTCCGTATCCGATGGTGAGAAATGTGATGGAGATCAACCACATGGCCCCGAGAAAGTTACTGTTGGTGTCCTGGCTGTCGTGGTATCTGCGGTATAAAGAGAAGGTGGCAAGATGAGGGATGAAATTTAGGTGAAAATTACCTGACCAATACCAATGTTACTAGTACCTTTAGTACATAACATTCCAGAAAAACAAATAATTAGACCTCAAGGCTTCAAATTTTCTTGCAATTGTATACAATTAATTCCAGTGTTAGTGTACTGTAATCCTCTTGATGGTTGGTCGAGAGCCATACGTTCTTTTAAGTTCCCTATTACACGCCTACATGATCGGTAGCCGATACCGGTGTCAATAGCCGTTGTGTGAAAGGATACCTTTACATCAGGAGTCGGGAACCTTTTTGACTCAAAGAGCCATAAAAGCAAAATATATTAATTTTATTTTGGGAAAGAGCCACACCTTATATTATGAGACAAATTTACTAAATTGCTAAACCCGCGCCCCAGACAAAAGCAAAATGCTTTACATCATCAGCCTGATATCATACCTGGAGTCGTCACGCGCCCGTCCCTAGTAATTTAATTGATAATACAAAACAGGAATTTGAAATTAGATTACATGCTTTATCACTTTTCTGATAAGAGGTGATTGAGAGTATTAGTGGTATTATCATTTTTAATACACATTCACAGTCAATGCTATAATATTAAATCTTACTGATAAAAGAAACAACAACAACATTGAAAAACAGCAGAAATATGAAACAAAACTAAAAAAATAAGGAAATCTGTCTGTCTCTGTGTGTCTGTGTGTCTGTCTGTCTGTTGCAGTCAGTCAGTGAGTCAGTCAGTCAGTCTTTCTCAGTCAGTCTGTCTGTCTGTCTGTTGGTCTGTCTGTCTGTCTCTCTTTTTCTTGCGCTCTCTGCCTTGCCCTCCTCTCTACCTTTCCCTCTCTCTTTCTCTCCCTCTCTCTCCATAAGGATTGTAGCAAAATTGTAAGATCACATCCCTGTCAGGGACAAACAATAAAAACGCATTTGTGATTATCATGATATTGAAATTCAAGCCCAATACCAGTTACCAGTACCAATTATTAGCATTTGAGAGGGTGATGGCCAATATTTAGACCTAATGTGTGAAATATGAAGGCAATTTTATTATGAAAACTTGGGTATAGTAGATTAAATAGATTGATTATCTGATAAAATATTATCAAAAAAGGACCGATATCCTTTAGTATGTTGGCATCAATCATCAGCTGGTCCATTTATCATCATGGCCAATATTGCTACATTTTAGGTAGGAATGTTTTGGCCACAGTGGTAGTTACAACTCACATAAAACACCATACATGAATAGTAACAAATTGTCGCAGTCAAGTGAAAAACACATATCGATGACATTTATTTTGGTCTGTTCAATATCTTATGACACTGCTTATTATTGAGCCCTTCCGAGAGGTAAAAGTACGTTATTCATAAAAAATACAACAACAACAAAAATATTGGTTTGAATAATAAGCAAAAATATATGAACTGTGTGCCTAACCTAGAGGGAGCTTACACAATTGTCCGTCATGTTGCTGCTACAGGTACTCTAAAAACCAAAAAGATAACAAAGGGCTTGGCAAAGAAAGAGAACAAAGATGGTGTGGTTTGGTCGCTTTAAGTCTTCGTAGTTTGTGTTCTTCCTTTGACATTTAAGCACTCATTTTTAATTGCATGGCACAATACAGCAACATCTAGTAGAAAAATAATACACAATGTCCCTTTAAGAAATACACATTTCAATAAAGAAGTAAAAATAAAATAAATCTACTTGTTCTGTCGGGGGATACTTTTTCTCAATTTAGGTATTAAAACTTCATATTTTACTAAACTGATTTATTTTTACTACTTTATCTTTTTTTACTTTATTCAAAGCATTTTTCTAAATCAAGCATTTTCTCAGCGTAAAAAAACCTTATGGGCAGCACGGCGGCGCAGTGGTTAGCGCTTGTGCGGCACAGTTCATGTCATGGGAACCTGTCGTGGGTTCAAATCCAGCTCCAGACTTTCTGTGCGGAGTTTGTATGTTCTCCCCGTGCTTGCGTGGGTTTCCTCCGGGCACTCCGGTTTCCTCCCACGTTCCAAAAACATGCATTTCAGGTGAATTGGCCAGTCCAAATTGTCCCTAGGTGTGAATGAGCGAATGAGTTGTCTGTCCCCGTGTGCCCTGCGATTGGCTGGCAACCAGTTCAGGGTGTCCCCTGCCCACTGCCCGAAGATGGCTGGGATGGGCTCCAGCCCCCCCGCGACCCTAATGAGGATAAGCGGTACGGCTAATGAGATGAGATGAGAAAAAAACCTTATTCGTTAAAAAAAAAAAACAATGTCATGATTACTGATGTGACTCGGCTGTGCCCGCTCATTTGGCGCCAACGGGCTCTAATTGGCTCCCTGTCAATATTTGAACCCAGTCCTGTCAATCCCCTGTGGTCAGTCCGTCTGCGAATCTCCGTGTTTACTAGGCAAGCCTTTTTCTGACTCCCGCTTGTCCCGTTTTTGCTCCCATTTGTCTCCGGCTACAGCCTGTTTGGATCCTGACCACGTCTGCTCTCCCGTCCCGACTTACGACCCCTTTTTGTTCCCGACTACGTCTACTCTCCCGTTCTGGCTTACGACTCGTTCCCGACCCCGACCACGTCTTGCTCTCCCAGTCCCGGCTACCGACCAGTTTTCCGCCCCTGACACCGCCATTGCTCGCTACGAAGATCCACTTCCGAGTTCGGATCACAATCTGAGTACGAGAGTGACTTGCTTCCCGCGCCCAGCGAACACTGGATCCTTCAATAAAACTTGTGGTAGACATCACACAAGTGGGTCCTGTTTCCGTTCTGATCCTGACAAATAATTTAGATTTAGATAATAATCAAAAATACGTAACCTATTATACAAACGTGCATTTAAAAAATACGAGTGGGCCGAAAAATTTGTGTGCATTTTATATAATATCAGGGTCGCCTGGAAGGAGTTGGCACAATTGTCTGCCATCTTGCTGCTACGGGTACACCCAGAAAACTTATAAAGGCTGTACAAAAATGTAAGAAGAAAAATTGTGTGATTTGTACAATTTGACACTGTATGTTTCGTTTGTATTCTTCCTTGTGCTTTGTAGCACTTGTTTATGGTTACACTACCCAATAAAGTGACAAGTTATTGTCACGGTTGCCATGGCGCCCAATTGGCCTCGCCCATGTGGCGCCAGCTGCGGCTCGTTGACACATTGGCTTCCCTTCTATTTAAGCTCAGTGCTCTCACCCACCTTTTGTCAGTCCGTCAACGAACCTTTGCCCCGCAGGACGTGGGTTTTGACTCGGTCCCGTTCCCTGCCCGTGTTTCCTGTCCGATAATGTTCCCGCCTATTTTGTCCTGTTTAATATCGATCTCCAGTTTCTTTCCCGTCTATTTTCTCCTGTTCAATTTCGACATCCAGTTTTGATATCAATCCTGTCTGTCCCGTCCTGTCCGGTATCGCACATCTGTCAGATATCTGCTCGAGCAATTGGTATCGATCTCGTCGGCCTCTGGCTTCTTGTCATTCCACGCCAGACTGCTGCCTTACGTCTTCCACCCAACAATCGCCGAATCCCTGGCTTTTGGGTTAACGTGCATGACTGCCCCATTTTCCCTAAAATAAAAGCTTGTGTGACAAACGTCACGCATTTGGGTTCTCCTCCCGTTCCGGGTCTTGACAGTTATTTAAAGAGTTCTTTTTAAATACAATACTGACAGTATAGAGTGTATTTTAAGTGAAAACAAACAAATAAAATTGAAATCCCCCTGTAAATATTAACTTGAACACAGAGACTGCAAAGAAAATGTCATTGGCATTTTATGTTATTTACAATAAAGAAAATTTTGAATCTTAAATAAATCCATTTTGGTGTGAGTAATAGTGTTTTTTCTTCTACCCGGAAAATCTTTTGACAAATTGCAGCGAGTAGTACTTAGCACCTCCTGCTTTTGAAGTTCAAGGTTTGAGTCTGAGCTTAACCTTACCCGTCACACTCTCATAACATTTCTAAATTATGAAATAGCTCAAACGGAACGAAAGGTTCCACTTTTCAGACTCAAATGTTGCCGAATGCTAATTGAGCTCTAGGATGCTCGGAGGTGATCTATTTTTGTGCCTTATCTATGTTTGATGCTGAGAGGCGCAGCAGCATCGCGTGAGCGAAAAAAAAAACAGGGGAAAAAAAAGGAAAAACAAGCATTACCTTTCGCAAGCTCTGACGGTCCACGCGGCGATGATCCACAGCGAGATGGTGAAGACCAGCAGCACCGTCCCGGGGCAGATTGTCATGAGTGTCTTCATAACAAAGCGGGTGTTGAAATTGATCTTATTGAGCGCCCCGATACTTCGCGACGAGGCGTCGGTGAACAGTTTGCTGTGCAGCAGCATGACTCGGGCGATGAGGTACAGCCGCAAGAACATGGGGATGGACAAAATGATGTCCACGTCGGCATCCGTCTGCGATGGCGTGTATGAATAAGCCAGGCGGGCGTTCCAGGTGAAGGTGTAGTTGCCTGGGATGGGGTGGATAGCGCATACCAGGATTTCCAAGCAGATGAAGAAGATGCGCTCGTAGGTCATGGCTATCCTCCAGTCGTCCGCCGCGTTGTCCACCATGAATAGCTGCAGGGGGGGTCCGGTGAGACAAAGCAGGAGACAGGAAATCAATTTTCCAAGCTCAAAAGTTGTGTTTTGCACCAAGTGTATCGTGTCACATTTGCGTGCTTCTCCAAACTATAGGGCGCACCCAAACTGGTCAGAAATTTAAATGTGCACCTTATCCAGTCTGCTTTATATGCAGAAATAGAATTTTATTATCAATTTTGTTCAATTATATTTCAGTCATTAATTGATAACGCTGACCAAATTTGCATAACAGTGGCAATGGGGTTCAAAGTGAAAAGTAATGATAAAAGCACTGAATCCTAACCACTAGTCCACCAGAGACATGCATGGTTGTTCACAATTGCATAATAATCAATGCAATGGGGATTGTACCTGGATCACCGCGAGGAAAGTACCGGATCCTATGCGGTAATTCAGCACAAATACATGTGATCAATGTTCCCTGTAATTTTCCACGGGTCTGAGCGTTCACACAAAGTCGGTGAGCGACGCTTGAAACAAGAGTGAGCAACCATAATCCCAAGTGTGGCAAGATAATTAATTATCAAACATGTCCAAAACTTGACATCACGTTACATTTTTCTGAGTTTCCGACAATGAAAAATTAATTTTCTCTTTTGAATGAATTGACTCATGTACTATTGCAAAGGTTGTACAGACCTACAAACGTCGTTTGTTCTTACAATTCTTTCACAAGATATCCATTTCTTTTTATTTCCTGATATATTTTGTCGCATAATATTGACATTTTTGGGGGCTTATTTAGTCGGTTGTAAGATACAGGACTGTACTTAATCACATTTTTTAGTGGAAGTACAATGTTGGCAACAAGATTCACTTGATATAATTGGAAATTATTTGAATGCAACACAAACTTTTTCTTCTTTTTTTCCGTTTTTTTTTCTACTTTTTTTTTAATTCCTTTAAAAAAATCTCACTGTGTTAATTTTTTCCAAGATGTTACTTTTTTCTTTTTGTTTTCTATTTACTTTTTTCTTACATTTCTTTCTTTTGTTTTTTTCTGGCTTTTTTCTAAATTTTTCCTTCTTTTTTACTCTTCCTGTTGTTTCTTTTTTTCTCAGCTTTTCACTACTTTTTCATTTTGGTATTTTTTTTCTTTTTTGTTCTATTCCTCCATACCTTTAAGTCATTTTGTGCATAATTTTACATAATATTTGATCATGTTGGGATTAAAGAAGCAGAAACAACCCGAAGAGTCGTTTAGGACCCGAAAGAGCCGGTTCCTTTTAGTGAGCCGAGCCGAAGAAGCCGGTTCTCGACAAACTCTACTGACCTTACTTTTCAACTTCGTTCGACATTGACTTCAAAATACACCGCATTTAGGACACAACGTCAGGGGAACCCGTGTATTTTTAGCTTCATGCACTGTAACTTTGACTCAAGTCGCTTCTTAATTAGTAATTTTGAGCCCTCATTTTTGTGCACTGGCTAGATTTTCTTGTGCGCTGAGTATCTGCGAGCAGTGCGCAATTGCGCACGCGCGCAGCTTAGAGGGAACACTGCATGTGATATATAAAAACGCATTTGATCATCTTTTTATCCCATTATTTTTAGTCAGAGTACCAGGTATATTAGAGTAGATAGATTGTAGTTTCACTTTTTCTCAGCTCAAATTAAGCATTATATGTGACATATTTTTCAATACCTGCAGGCATGCGTTTTTTTTAAAAATATCTCTCAGGACAAAGAATGAGTTCCCACAACGCCATTCTCTTCATCCAGTTCAGAATGACTGGATTACTTCCCGCAATGTCTTTCTCGTCATTCAGTTCAGAATCTCATGCGCTTTTTAAAGACTTTGAGTGCGGGCTGTACCATAAACTGGTTTAATATCTGACAATATTCTCGGAGATCGCCCAATAATATGACTGAAAAATAGTGTGATTATGAGATAAGACCTAGTGCCTTTTCATGAATCGTCTGTAATGGTGGAGTGGACAGGAATCTATGCACTCCAAGCTATGATATGGGTTTGATTCCCGTTAAGTCCAATGTAATGCAATCTTATGCCACTGTGATCAGTGAAATATTCTACTTTGACTGATCAATCAATGCGCAAATACTGCACTTTTTTATGCAAGCTTAGCCCTTCCATGTACCTTATAGTCCGGAGCGTACTACATATGAAAAAAATATCACAAATGACTATTTAATAATTTACTAATAAATGAATATTTTCAAAAAATTATTCCTTTTTTTTGCTTCGTCCAAAGTAAAATTTCGTAGCAATAAATAATAATAATATGATATTTCATTTTGTTTTTCTTAAAAAAAGAAAAATAATCAACCACATTAACAACGGTGATCAAAAGGAAACTGTCTAATTTACTTTAAATTCCGGAATACAGAGCGCAACTGATTTAAAGCCGCATGTACAAATTTAAGGAAGAAACTCAACTATGTTTTTGTACAAGCGGCACAAGATTTTAGACCACAGGCTAAATCAGCCATAAAAATGAACCCATTCACGAACATTTCTTATGTTTAAAAAAATCGGGGAAATGTCTAGTACAGAAAAGTAACATATTATGTCGTGATGAAGACACTCGTTTGCGGACTCTCAATCTTAATCAACCAGAGCAGTAGTTAATAGTAAATAAATTGGCATTAACATACACGCAGGAGTACGACAAAAGCAATTTCAAAACTAAATTCTATGTACCGTACTGACTAAAATGCAATAGCCCATACAATCACAACAGCTTGCTTAGCCATGTGACTGATCTTAAGCTCTCCCAAGCACACACAAGACAAATTGATCGGAAGGAGACCAAATATCGCTACCTCTATATCAAAAAAATCATCACACATAAAGGTTTGGAATATTTCCAACAAGTAGGGTCGGCTGATTGAATATTTTAGTGTAGAGGCATGTGACTAATGTTTGACTCTAATTTTCTTATCAGGTCGAACACTCTGACATGATATTAGGCTCTTATCATTTTGACAACCGTCAACCTGATAATTACTGTGTACCTGTTCTTAGTTAGTAATTAGTGTCGGTATGTATCATGATTTTTCTTCCCCTGCAAGATATCTATTTATATTAGGTATATATAATGCTATTTTATCGTAAATAAAACATGTTTATAATACAGTAAAACACAATCAAAATAAAGTAAAACAGAAAAAAATATATTTAACACGGCGGCACAGTTCATGTCTTGGGAACCTCTTGCGTGGGTTCAAATCCAGCTCCAGACTTCCTGTGCGGAGTTTGTATGTTCTCCCCGTGCTTGCGTGGGTTTCCTCCGGGCTCTCCGGTTCCCTCCCACATTCCAAAGACATGCATTTCAGGTGGATTGGGTGGTTAACACACAGCCCCAAGGTGCAGGGGTTCAGGACAGAGTTTGCATGTTCTCCCCTTACCTGCATGGGTTTCACACTCCGGTTTCCTCCCACATTCCAAAAACATGCATGTCAGGTGGATTGGCCGTTCCAAATTGTCCCTAGGTGTGAATGAGCGAGTGAGTTGTCTGTCCCCGTGTGCCCTGCGATTGGCTGGCAACCAGTTCAGGGTGTCCCCTGCCCACTGCCCGATGATTGCTGGGATGGGCTCCAGCACCCCCGCGACCCTACTGAGAATAAGTGGTGTAGCTAATGAGATAATGAGATATTTAACATTTTTGAAAATAAGATATAGTCAGAATAAATAGGCAAAAATATTTACTATGTAGGGCAGCATGGCGGCGCAATGGTTAGCGCGTGTGCAGCACAGTTCTGAGGTCATGAGATCAAACCTTCCTATGTGGAGTTTTCATGTTCTCCCCGTGTCTGTGTGGGTTTCCTCCAGGCACTCTGGTTTCCTCCCACATTCCCAAAACATGCATGTCAGGTTACTTGGCCGGTCCGAATTGTGAATGAGCGAGTGAGTTATCTGTCTCCGTGTGCCCTGCGACTGGCTGGCATCCAGTTCCACTGCCCGAAGATCGCTGGAATCGGCTCCAGCACCCCCGCGACCCTACTGAGAATAAGCGGTGCAGATAATGGATGGATGGATTTACTATGTAGTGCTTGAAAATGTAAGTGTCCTTTGGCTGAAAATTACTACTCCAAACAGTCTGCCACTAAGAGGCTGATGTCTTACCAGTCCATTTCTTATCTTAAATTGGTCAGAGTCCTTATTTCAAATTTGAGGCACGGGAAAACGATTGATCGGAAGTATGAACAACATCCCGACCCTCTAGCCCACACAAACTCCTTCAGGTCAAATTAGAAATTTCCTCACCAGCAGTCTAAACCTAAGCAAATAAATTACATATTGATCCGATATCGGCAGGGGCGTATACATTAATGAAAAAGAACACTAATGTATTACAGCAAATAGGAATAAAAAAGCACTTTGCCAAGGGATCCCGTGCCTGCTTGATGATCAATAAAACAGCTTACAGTGTTTCACTCTGACAATCTGCAACACGATAAAAGTGCAGGCCGACCGTCAGGAAAGGACGGAAAAACTCGTTACTGAAGGTGGGAATTCAAAATGGGAAGAGGACCACAAATAATTCTGAAACAAGAAATAGAAAATAAATAGAAAAATCCGTTTCAGGGGGGCGGCATTTTTCTTCTTGGAGGTATATCACGGCTTCTCGGGGCTCGGGTCACGGCCAACTCAGAAAACAGGTAAGCTGAGATTGATCCGGCTCAAAAGATCACATTATAACTTTACTTTAGTAGACACTAAAAATAAGGAGAGAAGACATCAATGGATTTTGAACTTGCCAGAAGAATGGAATGGGATCGTACAAAAAAACTTCACAATGCCAAATTCCAAATCTGTTCTAAAAGCCCTACCTTGAGTCCTTTCATTTAATTAAATCTCTTAAATTACCAAAAGTAGATCTGCCCTTAAAGGTGTGGAAATAAGAAATGTAACTTTTTTGGCCTATGGTGACAATAATGTAAACAGTGGAACAAAATTACGGGAAATTACTCAAAAGAATAAACTGGCATCCTATGCAAATCTCCTTTCCATGTGTATAATATTAAAAACAGAAACGAATAAAGGTATCCATCGAAACCTGAGACACAGAGTAACTGAGATGTAATTTTCAGTAAGTGGCAAAATGGCCAATGCTAATCGCACAAAAAAGTTAAAGAAAATGTCTTAAAACCTAAATTGAGAAAAACTGTCCCCCGACAGACATTTTTTCATTCTTTATTTAACTGTGTATTTCTTAAAGGGAAATCTTGTCTTATTCATACACTAGATGTCACAGTATTGCATTGAGCAACAAAAAAACAGTGCTAAAATCCTTAAGCAAGAATACAAACCATGGAGTCTCAGTGTGATCAAAGTTCACCATTGTTATTTTTTTTTCCAAGCTTTTTGCAAAGCTTTTTGGAGTTCCCGTAGAAGAAACATGGCTGACAGTTATGTCAGCCCCCTCTAGATGAGGCTCATTTTATGTAAAATACTTTTCTTGACCGATAAGTATTTAAAAAAAAATTGTAGGATAGTTCATTTATTTTTGATCATTTCTCAAATACATTTTTAAGATTTAACTACCGTATTATTACACCCATAAGGCCTAACGTGTGAAAGTGCGCAGTCTCCGTAGGTGGTCCTATTTCTGAATTTAACACGACTGGAGGCGCACCCGCAAATGCCTTACTTTTCTATTACATTCCACCCAAAATTAGATACGAAGTTAACGTTTGTGCCGCAAGCGGAGACATTTACATGAAGGGAGAGTGCTTGGGTCATTTTTCGGCAAAACAGAAAATACAGCAGTAACAAAACTGAGTTTGGTTGTGGTTTATTATAGTATTGATTACAAAGTAAAATACACAGATAAAAACTTGACGGAATTCGTTTTCAGCTTCCTTCAACTTCCGAACCTTCGATTTATTGATCTACAAGTCTTTTAGGAAATGAAATGAAATGATCTGCATTTATATAGCGCTTTTCAAGTCAATGACTTCTCAAAGCGCTTTACATTGTGCTTCACATTTCCCAATAGCGGCCGTGATCTGTGCAGCCATGTAAGGCGCTAACCTGCTTATTGGGGGTAATTGGGGGTTCAATTGGGGGGACACTTCGACATGTAACACGGACAAGCCGGGATTCGAACTGGGATCCCTTAATCCTAAAACGATCGCTCTACCTCCTGAGCTACTGCCGCCTGTGGGTTTGCATGTTCCCACGATGGACAAAAACGATGAAAGCATTCAATGGAGGAAATGTGAGGTTATGGATTTCGTTCATATTTGGTGGTATAACTCGCTTCAGCCTCGGGTAGCACAATAACTTTCAAATAGCTAGATACGTTATGGCATTCGCATCCATGAGCACTTCCGCTGACAATGCATTGTGTCCTCTTCCGTGCGGGCGGTATATGATGGTAATTAAACAAGAGACACTTAAAAGCTACAGGAAACGCATAGAAGTCACATTTTTTTCGAAAATGTGAACGATCTCACAAAAACATGTCACTTTAATGTGTAATACCAGCATTCATTACTAAAAGGCACCTTAAGGCCTGGTCACACAGCCTTTCACGGGCGTATCAAGGCTGAATCACGGCCAGAAATTTCTGCCCGTGAAGCAGACGCGGTGGAAAATGTGCAAAATTGGCTAAACCCTCTGTTTACCGTGGTATGCCCGCGAAACAGATGCCGGCGACTGTTCCGCGTCCTTATTGCGGGTAACCGCGGCTGCATCCCGTTTGACCGTGCTTACACGCGGTACACACGCTAATGCACGTGATAACACCGCGATACAGGCGCAGAACAAACGTGCTATGACCGTGCTCCACCCGCGATTACCCGCTAAAATTTCGCATCCTACCCGCGTGTAACCACGTCTTGGCCGCGGCCGTAGCACGTCCTAGCACGTTCGTACCGCGTCTTTACCTCGTGTGTACCACGTGTGCCGCCCGCGGTTACCCGTGGTCTAAAGTTTTGAGCAGCGCAAAACTTTTTCGCGCGGCCAACCGCGTGTGAATTTCTTAAAGCACGGCTGTATCTCGTCTGTATCGCGATATCAAAGCGTCCAACAGCGTCTGCTTCACGGGCAGAAATTTCTGGCCGTGATTCAGCCTCGATACGCCCGTGAAAGGCTGTGTGATCGGGCCTTTAAGAACACAGTCAACTTTAAGACTGCACATCTCCAGCCAAAGAAGATACATGTTTTGTCTACAAGTCAAGAAAATTACTGCGAAAGTATTTTACACAACGCGTCAATGAATGATGAATGACGTTCCAATATCGTGACCAAGTTGATGACTCGATTGTTTTTCCACAAAATTAAGCCGCGTTTGCTCATTCTTCGCAACAACGTCAAAAGAATTTAAGCACTCTGCCCAGCGCTGTTTGCACTGAAATGGTCTCCATCAGCACCTTTTATTCTTATCCACCGGCTGCTTTTAATGCACTTTCCCAAGGCGACACGACATCCAGCAATCGGATTGCTAGATTGACGCCAGACTCCTTTAAAAATTCGACCGTTGCTTTTAACACAGCCAGGCGGGAGAACCCAGTCGTGATTTATTAAACGTCTCCCACCCCGTCCTGACAAATAATTCCTTTGATTTTCAATCACGTTTTCCATATTCAATGTCAACCTGAAAGGCACTTAGAGGTAGAGTAATCCCTCACTGTATCACGGTTTAAGTTTAGCGGTTTCGATACTTTGCAGATTTTGAATTGAATTGTCTTTGTTGTTATTCATATCAACGTATCGTGCGTTGTGTTCTGCAGCAAACAGCACACAGCAAAGGCTATCGCGGGGGCAGGTTGTGTGTGTATTTGTTGGGTGGGCGTGACTGTATGTGTGCGCAACTGTGATAGGCTGGTGCATGCTGTCCTTCAAACAGCCAGGATGGGCGAGGCGGACAAAGTCCATCTAAAACACACTGAAGGTTGGCAACAGTTACAGCTACTGTTTCAGCGGCTCATTACTCAAAAACATTTTTAGCAATTAAATCGGACTCTGAGGAAGAACCCAAAGGAATGGTGATCACCAGCGGGTGCTCTGTGGTTTGTGATCAGTTCCGAGAAGGGACTGAGACAGCGTCGGGAGAGAAAGCAATACTGGTGCTGCGGGTCCAGCCTACTATTCCAGCTACGTAACGGGCCTGTATCTCACCATAGCCAGATCCATTACCCAGGAAATGGATGACATTGAGCTACAACAATTATTTTCCACCAAGATCACATTCGGGACGGTTGTATTTTAATTATCACGGAGAGCTGGCTCAATTGGAGGATACCCAATCCTAGCAAGTACCTAGCCAGCCGCTCTTTAGACTCTTTCTTACACTGAAAGGAAAAGCCCTTCAATTTTGTTGAACTTTTTTATAAAAAATATAAAGACCATTCATTCAACAGCAATTCTGTGTTTTCAATTTTAGATCTATTGTTGTTATTTTGTTACAATTGTAAAACACAATAACTGCAACTTTGCGGATTTTCTAGTTTTGCAGAGGGTTCTGCCCCCCATGAAACATGATAACCAGGTTAATACTGCATTCCCAACTGTTTTTTTTTAAAAATTAGGCACTGAACGTGTAGTGTTTCTCCCCACGATTAGGTAAATATTTTGCACAATTTTCTTCATACCGGGGGAATTGTAATATGTAGTCTTAAAGTTGTCCCATTTGGCTTGCCTCCTCTTGAGCTGTTGTGCCGCTGTTACAAGGTGCGTTCCTTGTTTGCCCTCGCTTTCTCTAAGGTAATCAAATGTGGCTTTTGTTTGTGATTTTCAACACGTGTGTCGCGGTTGGTATGATTTTTGTTGTTAACGTAGGGGCTGCCGAGGGCTGTCCTGTTTTGTTTGCTCCCTGTTGGTGCTCATTGGCTGCCCCCCATGTTTTAATTGGCAGGTTAGGCATGTGTTGGGCCGGTTTTGCCCAGACCTTTGGTTTATACCTGGCTGGGTTTGCGTTTGTCAGCCTAGTCGTTGCCGCTTTTTGTTATTGGTTCCCGGTTAATCTGGCTGCTTACCGCATGTTTTATAATTTGCTAGCCTAGCGTTAATGCCAGTTTTGCCATGTTCCTTAGTTTGTTCTTCTCGGTCGGCTTGATGTTTGTCGGCATTGCTGTTGCCACTTTTTGTTGTCGGTTCCCGGTAAGCCTGGCTCACTGCATGTTTTTGGGTCGGCCAGCTACGTGTTTTTCCACAAAGGCTACGGCTGACTTTTGTTCATTGCCCCCAGTTAGCCCCTGTTATCTCTCTTTTTTTTCCAGTAAGCCCTTTTTTGGCTGCTCACCCTTTGTTGTGTCATTACTACAACCACCAGCGACACAACACCTAGGCATTCCCCACAAAAACTACTGAAACTTGTCTTCAAAGACTCATAACCTATTTGACTAATCAAGACGTATAACAATATGGTGACCGGCTTACTAGGTGTGCTGGTGTTCCTCAGATGATGTCACAGATCAGGATGACAAAGACAAGACATGCAGTCTTAAAAATGCGTAATCTCTGTAAATAATTTGAATATACCGATGAAATATCTATTGATTTTATGCAAAATCCATATTTCATTCCCTTACATTTTTTTGAATACCTTTAAGGCTAAATGCCGATAATGCATGAGCGTGCCTTCTAATACCAGCGCCCCCCTTTGTTTTTATTCTTCCACTTCTGTGATTTCCCCCACCGCTTAGACTCTTTGAATAAAACAAGAGGAGAGAAAGGTGCCACATTAGCAGCCTGCAGTCAGCGTTTTCAGCAACACACTAAGTTGCACTCATGCGAACATCTGCTGCCGCCACATTTAGCGCTCGCCTCCAACTGGACGGTGCCAGTGACCACCGTTGAAGTCATTTCTCCAGGGACACCAGTGTGGCTGTAATTTAACACCCTACACCTCTCACACACACAAACACACACCGATTCCTACCGGGGCTCCTCCTTCTCCGCTCTTCATCTTTTTTAGTGCAATTTACAGCTATCTACGAAGACAGAGTGTATTCACCCGGAACTAACTGCAGCCGACCGATCACGGTGCCCTCTTATCTCATTTACACGATATCTGGAACGCACCTCGTTGCAGATTAAAGAGCATCAAACTGCATTGGCTGCCACTACATTTGTCAAATAGATTTTTTCCTTATTTTGTCGCCGGAGGTTCACCTCCATCTCTTTGCACAGTGGTAACTCTACTTACGAATTTAATTTGTTGTGGGATTAACGTCGTAACCTGTAAACTTTGTGAGTAGAGATGCATTTAGATTGTAAATGCGCCAACCCGTTCCAAGCGCTGCAAAAGTACACTATGATTTTATTTAAAGTTATAAAAAAGCATCAGAACATAAAACAAATACATGTTAAGAATAGATTACCCAACTATAGACATAAAAAGAGAGGCACATAACTTGAAAAAACAAAGAATAAAGGCAAAAAATAAAAATAGTCATATACCTTTTTGCGTTCCTTGAAGAACTGATCCAATGACGTCTGCTTTTGCCGGCTTTAATAATCTGTTAGAATGTCTCGAGGCAAAAATAAAGATAGCTTTTCAACACTTTTTCCGGGTGATTCCTTTCCAAAAAATCTGATACTTCATGGAATTTTGCTAAAATGTCTTCAATTTTTTCCTATAGAATGATGGCTGCGTCTTACTCCCTGCTCTCATGCCAGAAACCCTCCTCCTCCTCATCTCTGAAATCTGAACTGTCAGGGTGACACGAAGAGCATGCTGGGAACACACTAGTTTGCCAGGCAGATTTTGTTTATGTTTGGGAAACTGTAGGAGCGGCAAAAAGCAACGTGTACTGAATTGTATTTTTGTCTTCGTATCCTGAAACACCTTTGTAACTGAAGGCAATATTTTTACGTTCAGTTACTTTGTAACATGAGACTTTCGTATGTAGAGACATTTGTAAGTAAAGGTACCACTGTAAATGCAATAGGAACTGGTAGCATAAAAAATTGATCAGTATGAGAGAGTTAAAGGAAATCCAGGATGATCCTTGGGCACACCCAATACTTTGGAGGGGAAGAAGACAAGCTAAAAAAGAGTATAAGTCGTGGTGCAGAAGGTTGAACACAGTTAAGGTGTATTTGAGAAATGTGTGTGATTTAAGTCTATACATTTTATTTCAAATGATAACAATACAGAGCTTTGTATTTTCATTGATATTCAGGTATCGTGCATCGTATTCTGCAGCAGACAGTACACAGCAAATGCTATGATGGGGACATCAAGTGTCTGTTGATTATCTTTTCAGGATCATATAGAGAAGTTTGGATATAGAATAGAATCGGTTGAATTCTTGCCCACAGTAGTTCAACTGACCATTTTTTGATGCAACAACCTTGCTTGAGTTACAGAGACTTGTGCCAGCCACGGATGTTTGTTACCAAATATGATACCGCTAATGCGCAATAAAAAATGATGCTGAGAAAACATTTTCCTTTGCTATTATTCCTTATATCGAAATCAGATCGTCGTTGCTTACTCTCCTGAGTGCTCGTATTTTACCTCCTGCATTTATTTGATAGGGACATTACAATTTACCATAGTTCAAAGACGGGTCATGAAACAGAGGCGCCACGCAAATACTTTATTGCTTCTTGCTAATTTACAACTCAAGGCCTCAGTCGAGCCAAGACACAGTACACGAACAGATAGTTTAAATACTTAAACCAATGCGTCATGGCCTACATTGTAATCTCACGTGAAATATGTAAAAATAGGTCATAACAGCAATCTTGAGTATGCAGATAAGAGTTATCCATCATATAGTAGTCTCATTGCGAGCTCATGCCGGACCTTTGCCAGCAATTTTCCATCTAGTCTAATTTGAGATTTCTCATTATGGAGGTGAAAACAGTCCAGAAGGCTTAATGGGATCAGCGACCTAGATTGTAAATTTACGAGAGATACATAACATTAAATGCTAAATAGTCTTTGACCCCCTTCCAATGTGAATTTGGAAGCTCCATTTCATCATTTTTAGGCAAGGACAAAAAGTGAAGAAAAGAAAAATCAATAATAAAGTGTAATGCCTTATTTTACACAAAAGCTGCTTTGTGTGATAACCAGAGAAAAGGAAACGCTACAAGTTCACCTGAGTGCAGTGATGTGTGGTGAGGTGCGTGTCTGGTGAAGCACAGTCAGATTTACGACTAAACTTTCATCTTATGCATTATTTGATCGGCAGAGCAAGAAAGCAATACACAAACTGTAGCATAGAAAACGTTTTCTTGGCTTACTCTAATTTATAAATGAAGTCTATGCCCTGTTCCTTTTGAATAAGAGCATAAATTGATATGTAATCCTTCACTATGAACAAAGTTCATGCGGTTACCTTGCCAATACTATCACTAATTCTATTGTTTGGGACTGAGGTGTGCCAGAAATCACAATCCTTGAACTCACCATCACCCACTGCCATAAGGAATGTGAACTACATGCCTGACTTTGCATCTGGTGACCTTCAGCACAGTAATATGTTATATACGTACCAATTAGGGCTGCAACAACAAATCAATAACATCAACTGTTAAAAGAGTTGGCAGTGGATTTCATCATTTATTCATTGTGGCATACGATTTATGCAGCACTCGGCACATTAATTAGATGCAAATGAGTGAGTGCATTGAACTTTCTCTTGATCCGACAACAAACTTGTAGTAGTAGTTTGGTCCCGCAGAGGGTGCTGTAATTTGATGCACAAGATCGTATTGATCCAAATCCAAATCTATTTATATAGCATTCTTCACAAACAGAAATGCAACTCAATTTTCCGTATCAAAACAATTAATGTACAGTAAGATGACATCCGACGAAGTGATCGGATTCTCCTCCGATGTTGCCTCTGTTTTTTTTGCACCTTGTAAAAAAATATCTTATTTATTTTGATTTGTACATACATTAGTAAGTATTTTTGTTGATTGTTAGGCTTTATGACAAACACTTGGATTTTTTTTGTTTCATACTATAGTCTCGTGAAGGGTCCCCAGTTCGAGACTGGGTGGAAACATATGATCGCTTGGAGCGGGATGGGCGCCATCAGGCTGTACTTACCCAAGACATACCACATAAATGGTGCCCCTACAGCCCTAGTGGCTAAGGGATTCAACCAACCAACCAACCAACCAACCAACCAACCAACCAACTAACCAACCAACCGACCAACCAACCGACCAACCAACCGACCAACCAACCGTAGAATATTCTGTTTTTAAATCTGATTAATTCATTAATTGAAAAAATAATCGACCGATTTATAGATGATTATAATAATCGTTAGTAGCAACCCTGATACTAATTATCTCATTCAATGCCAGACGACTTCTCAAATTAGGAGAGCCGGTGACGGACATTTTTGGCCATTTTGACTCATTTTTGAACGTCCACAGAAAATGTTGTTTTGTAGCTACTTGCCCAAGACACATCACAGGAAAGGGGGCCCCTACAACCTTAGCGGTTAAGGGATGCAACCAACCAACCAAGCTATATAGGCATAGGACATATCAACAGAAAGCTTCAATCCTCATCTTTCATAATAAAAAGTATTTTTCTATCTATTACCATTATTTAGTAAACAACAATCAAACATTGTTAAGTTTCTTAAAAATACTTGTTTCCCAGAACTTAAAAGTACTGTTACTTCAGAATAATATTACTCAAATAGAAGAAGTAGTCATCCAAATACTTACTTGAGTAAAAGTAAAAATGTACTTCGTGAAAAAAAATTACTCAAGTACTCAAGTAACTGTAGCAACGTCATATTTATTGTTTTTTTAAACAACCAATCAGATCATCGAATCATCAAAGTCCATCCAATCAACAATAAATACGTTTAATTTAAAAGTAGATCAAAATAATCAATGTAAATTCAAGTGCTTTAAAAAATAGTATAAATAAATAAATAAATTAAGAACAACAATATTTATATATATGTATATGTAAGGCTAAATGTACATGCTAAATGTATAAGCACTGCGCATGCAGCACAGTAAAAAAGCCTTCCTACA
Source organism: Urocampus carinirostris (assembly GCF_059441175.1). Classification (NCBI taxonomy): domain Eukaryota; kingdom Metazoa; phylum Chordata; class Actinopteri; order Syngnathiformes; family Syngnathidae; genus Urocampus; species Urocampus carinirostris. Next base: position 19,074,670 of record NC_142364.1, on the reverse strand, counting down.
TTCATATTCAATATAAAAATATTTTTTAAAACAGGAAGGTTAAATCAAAGACGCTGGATGGTTGAGGATAACAAGAATACATTTTACTTCAAAGCACCTTTCAGAACACCCAAGTTTGCTGTAACCGAACGTCAACCAACAATAAAACAAGCAAGTAATAAATAGCAAATAAAACCAAAGTTAAAATTAGAATTTAGGAGTCTTACTGCTACATGTTCCTTCAAGGTCGAGGTTGAATTCTTGAATGCAGAAATCTCCGTTTCTCTAGGCAATCAAAGTAGACATTGCATATTGTATCTGGTGTTTGGCACATGCTTTTGATGTGAGGCCAGGGGTGTTCCTTCTCGCCTGTGTTTTCATGGTTGGTATTGCTAAACGACATTTTTCATCTGTTTCATCAGTTGAATATGGTCACGTCACGAGGCTGCTACGTTTGATTGGTTAAACATCGTAGAGCCTGACGCCGTTTCTGCGTCAAAATAAATGTCCCTTAGCGGAGACAGACAGACGCGTACATACGTGGAGGGGATTTATTAAGTAACGACTTCAATGTTGCCTAATGTAGCAGAGTAAAAGTACTGTTTTTTTCTTCACAAATTTATTCAAGTAAAAGTATAGGGATTTAGAAATATTCCTAAAAGTACAAAATTTCCCATAACTTATTCGAGTAAATGTAACTGTAAATGTACTCTGCTACTACCCACCTCTGAAAACATATTTGTACATTATGGCATTGAATGAGTCAATAAAATTCATATTATAACGCAAAAATTCAGTGACTTTGGAATGGAAAAAACAAATATTGCGAAGTTAAATGAGGAATAACTTTAGGACAGAATAAATACAACCATTTAATCTATTTTAAATTTTATATTTCCAAGCAAGGTTTTGGGTGCTCTGAGGAGAGTGATGAGCAACAAGAGTATGAGTATGGATGTTAAGAGAGGACTGTATGAGAATGTGATTGTGCCGACTGTGTTGTATGGTGCAGAGACTTGGAGCCTGATGAAGTTTTTGAGGAGTATGTTAGGAGTGACAAGATTAGATAGATTGAGAAATGAAATTGTGAGAGACAGAACTGGAGTAGTAGTGGAACTGACCAAGCGTGTGGATAAGAGAGTACTCGGTTAGTTTGGACACATGGAAAGGATGGATGAGGAGCAAATGTTGAAGAGTATCTACAGAGCAGAAGTAAATGGAAGGAGACCAAGAGGAAGGCCCCGATTGACGTGGATGGATGGTGTTATGAGTGCACTGTAGGAAAGAGGTCGAAATATAGTGGAAGCTAGGGCTCTTGTTGGTGATAGGAATGAGTGGAGCGGTGTTGTAAAAGGATAGTGGGATGTTTGGACACGTTCTAAGCGATGGGCAGGGCACCTGTATGATGCTGCAGGGGTAAACCAGTGAAAGCTGTCGGGCCCTGCAAAAGAGTGTGTTGTGTCACCCTGACCCGAGTGACATGGCCGCTTTCTTGTGTCCCATTTCATCTGGAGGGACGAAAGCATGACCAATTTAGGTGCCGAGGTGCTTGTTTGGGTGTTTGGGCATTTGAGTTGGCCATGGTCCAAAAATGTTTGTGTGTGTGTGTGTTTTTTTTTTTTTTTTGCTATTTTTTTCTCTTTTTATTTTGTTTGTCATTGTATGTGCTTGTCTTGCTGTCGGTCACCCCTCTTGAGGGCTATGACCAAGGTAGGTAGAAAGATATTTCCATGATGACAGGTGAGGCACACACTCGCTCCACAAAATCTCCTTGGCTCATCCAGAATTATTTAAAAACCACAACCTGTTTTCTCTCTGAGCACACAGAATGGCCGCGATTAAAATTTCAGCGGCCGTAGTTCACATCAGCCGAGTGACACTGAGCTCTTTTGACGAGCGGACATCTGTCAAAGAAGTGCGTAACCCTAACCGATCTAAAACATCCTGTAACACGTTCCCATCTCCACCGCCTGCTTACTGCCATGACACCAGCCCTATGCATCATATCCTATGCCGCTTAAGTGGCATATTATTTTACATTTTAAACAATGAGCATGCCCGTGTACAGCGTTTACAGAGCTCGTTACCTCAAAACAATGTAATTAAACATTTAGACCCCGCTCGCGTAAGGAGGGGGCGACATGGCAGCAGAAAGCAATTAAAGTAATGGTTGACCTGAAACAAAACACTCAAGGGCCCTTTACCACAGAGCATCAAGTATTCAATGGCGGCATCACAACAACAGTTATGACACACGCGTGCATGCACAGCCATAAAGCAAGCAGTCAAGCTATAACAGGAGTGTTTGGATGCAGGATTGTGTTCCATCGTCCATGACACATGTGTCAAGCTCATGGCCTGCGAGCCAAATGTGGCCCGCCACATCGTTCAATGTGGGCCGCGAGAGAACACTGAGAAGCACAGGAGAACATGAGCCTGCAGTCTGCAGTTCTAAATACGTCCACTGGATGTCGCCAAAGACAGACACCACTCGCATAGCACCGACTGTAGCTGATGACCATTAATCAACCAGAGAACATTGATGAAACCCAGATTTTATTCAATAAAATTTACAGACATGCTGTTTATGGCAAAACGAAAAATATAAAGAAACATAAAAAAATAGCACCTTTCCTTGCAGACGTTGGAGCTTCTTTGCATGATAGATATCATATAAATATGAAAACAATGAATTAAACATTTTAATTGAAAAAAATAAAACTTTTAAATCTTTAAATCAATCATTAAAGTTATTATTTGCATGCTATTTTTATCACTCTACAATCTTAAATATACTCAAGAATTCAACTATTGTTTGTCTTATTCTTTTTTTTTCAACAAATGCACAATTGATAAACACTACAGATTAAACATTGTAGTGCTGTTTTCGTTCCAAGCGTCACCATTTTTGGTTTCTTTCGGGATAGCTCAATAGTTATGCTAACTAGGCTGGTTACCGACTTTTGTATATTCAGTTTATAACATATATGTGTAGTGCCACATTTTCAATGCAACTGCAATGTTTTTGAATTCAGAGTTATTTTACATGAAGGAGTAGTAACAATTATTATACATACCATTGAATTACATTTTGTTACATTTATAAGATATCAGGCCCTTTGAGGATGGCCATTAAATTGATGGGGCCCTCAGTTAAAATGAGTTTGACACCCGTGGTCTATGAAATCACTCAAATGTGGCATTTGTAATAAAGAGATGGCGGCAAAACAAATCTATTTACAAATACGTACATCTTATGTAGTTTAAGAAGTACTCTCTTATGTAGTAATACATTATTTTAAATCAACAGTATTTTTTACATTTTGATAAAAAAAACAAGTTTTTTTTACCATACTATAATAGACACTTAAATAAGTAAGTCGAAAAATTGATAATGCCATTTTTTTCCCTGTAGAGTAAAGCATTATAATATCTTCAATTATTTCTTTAAATCAATGTAGTGTAATATTTGATGTGACTTTGAAACCACTCGTATGAAATCATAATACGACCCTTTGGAAAAATGTGATGTGGCGTAAGAAACACAGAGGGATTACTAATTAATTCATTTTTGTTTACTGGCTGGAAGAAACTGCACATATCAGCAGAATAATTAATGCGTTAAAAAAAAAATCATAGCATGTGTTTTTGATGGCGTAGCTGATGATGTGAAACACTTGCGCAGGAGAATGTAAAAATAATTATTCTCAAGCTGCACTGAACACAAAGCCGATGAATTGTGTAACAAAACGCAGCAGGTTGTGTGAAGGCCATATGCCCGACATTCGTTTGCCGATGAATTTAAAGGGACATCATTTAAATAGAAACATCTGTCTACAAATGGTAAACTATACATCATATTTCATATGAGCGAACACATTTAGAATACAAAATGGTTGCTAAGTCCGACTCAACTAGAAATATGATTACTTTAAATTCCAAAACACAGAGCGTACTTGATTAAATGCTGCATACGCAAATTTAAGGAAGAAACCTAAATTTCGTACAAGCCGCAGGTTCAAACAGCCATTAATCCACTTCTTACATTTAAAAAAAAAAATCAGCGGGGAAATGTCTAGTACAGAAAAGTAACACACCCTCAAGGACTGTATCCACAGCTGTCAATATTACTGTATTTTCCGCACTATAAGGCGCACCTAAAAGTCTTAATTTTTTTCAAAAGCTGACCATGCGCCTTATAATACAGTGCGCCTTATATATGGCTCAACATTAAATCACAAGGTCTCGCAACTTACGCAACAGCCGCCGACTCGATTTTCCCACGAACGTGGAGTAGTCCGCGGTGTATGCTGGGATTTATATACCGGCGTTTCATTGGCTAACCGATGTGTCAATCATCATTTGAATCGATCACTATTGGCTAAAGTTATTCGGAGCCTCGGATAGGCTAGAGGGCCGAAACAAACCCTGCAATTGGCCGGAAAAGATGTGTCAATCATCCGTTAAATCGATCACTATTGGCTGAAGTTATTCGGAGCCTCGGATTGGCTAGAGCGCCAAAACAAACCCTGCAATTGGCCGAAAAAGATGTATCAATCATCCGTTGAATCGATCGCTATTGGCTGAAGTTATTCGGAGCCTCGGATTGGCTAGATGGCCAAAACAAACCCTGCAATTGGCCGAGTTTAGCAATGGCGTAGCAAGCTTAGCAAGCTTGCTAAAGTACACCATAAAGAAACATGTTTTATTAGTCTGTATTTGCAAATAATTTACTCTCCTGGATTTACTTCACTCACGGTTGTAAGAAGACCATGATTGCGTATCATTATTGAACGTGAGAACTTAGATGAGCTATGCGGCTTTATATTTTCCCGGTATCTTGTTTTAGAACGATCTTGATGTTGCTGTGATGAGTTGAGTGAATTAAACTCAATTCCAAGTGTTTATTGTTATATGCACAGTAAAGTTGCGAGCGAAAAAGAAAATAGAAACTAAGAAATGTTTGGCATTTCTTGAATCCCAAGACTTTAACCTTCCGAATTATATTTGAAATGATGCAATTGAGTGACATCGTACGGACACCGCATACGCACGTGTCTACGACACGTATTTGCTTCTTTGCAAGCTTTGGGAATGTTAAGGGGGTAATCAGTTGGACTGAATCATCTGACTGTTTTGTCGACGTTCCCATTGTAGCGCCTTATAATCCGGTGCGCCTTATCTATGGAAGATATAGGACCAAAAACTATTTTTTGGGGGTGCGCCCTATAACCCGTTGCGCCCTATAGTGCGGAAAATACGGTAATTTATTAATAAAATTAACAATAACCCATTCAGTGCCATAGACGTATTTTCACGTCTTTCACATATTTTTTGCATTGCAAAATGAATTAAAAAACATCTTACCCCCTTATCAGAAAATGTTATTGTATATTATAAATGATATTTTTACTTCAATTTATGACTAAATTATACTCCCATTACAAAAAGTTAATAATAATGTTAGCGCGTTATCAGATAACCAGCTCGGTAGCCTAGATGGTAGGGCGCCCGCTCTGAAACTGGGAGGTCGCTGGTTCAAGCCTCGGCCAAATCATTCCTAAGACTTACAACATTGGTACTCATTGGCGCTCAGCATTAAGGGTTGGAATTGGGGGGTTTGGTCACCTAATGACTAAAATGGCTGCGCCCTGTTTGGCTGCGGCTGCATCGGCTCGCTATGGTTTAATTGTACGGGTCAGGTGTATCGACATTTCGTTCTGTGTGCATTGTTATGACAATAAAAGTAAATTCTATTCTATTATTTGATATTTTTACAAAATTCATAACATAAGTATACTGTACTCTCATTTCAAAAGAATACGATACCCTATTGTCACAAAATGTCACTTATATTTTTTTCTCTACTACATAAAAAAATCATTATGCATAAATGCTTATAATCTTTCTAACAAGTACTGTCACCTGATAGAATAATTGTGTGTGATAGCAGGCGAATATTTATCCATACATCCATTATCTGCACCGCTTTTCCTGACTATTTATCAGGTATATTTTCCCTATGTTAGGCTGTTATCAGTCCAATAAATGTCAGCTTGATCATTTGAGTGTACCCCTTCTATAGTTAGTAACTAGTATCGGCATGTAAAATGATTTATGATGATAATAATGAAAAAAGAAGCTGCAGTGATAAAAATCTAGAAAAAAAAGTAGCGGCTTGCGATCCGGAATTTACGGTAAATCTAAAGACACCGCAAATGCAAATAGCATAATACGTGAGTAGAATATCATAGCATAAAGACGGCTTTATCCTTTTACTTTTAAAGTTGGACACTTATAATTGGCTTTTTTCAACACTCAATTGGATCTTGTAACCTTCACCTAGCAGTTAAGCCGGGTAAAGGAGTGGACAAGTGCGAACAATGAGCGAGTCCACTCAACTAAAGCGCTCACTAATACAGTGCGATGCGCATCACGGCTCGAAAAAAGACCGCGCTTTGAACTCAAAAGTGAATTCCGCCTAAAGGTGAAAGATTTTCATGCCTGCGACAGCCATTGGCTTCAATTCCATTGAGTTTGGTCTACTTAGAGGAATTCATTTTCTCTGACTGTACCAGAGAGGGTACAGTCAGTGCTGTCGCAGCAGAGCGTGCGCCAAATGACATATTTACAGCACCTGGTTTTTCCTTCCAAGTACTAACCAGGTCTGTCCCTTCTTAGCTCCTCGAGATTGGGCGTTCTCAGGAGCGTATGGCTAAAAACAGTTCTTGTCGCTTATTGGTACCCAGAATATTCTGTAATAAATGTTCAAAGTAACTGCTGCATATTTCTTCACTAGTTACCACTTTCAGTATACTGTAGTGGTACATTGCTGTACTGGCAGCCTGTAAATATTGTCATAAGCTTTGCTGGTCTGCTATCCACTTTGGTGCCAGTGAAATTTAAAAATTGGCATCTGCTGGAAAAAATGATCTGTTGCAAGGAAGGGTCCAGTAGGTAGTAAGAGAATATAATCCAAAACGTTGGATTATACAAAATGATGGCAATTAATTTGATCTTTGATTCATTGTTCATTAATTGAATAGTAAATTCAGTATCCAGAATTGGGAATAAGGCCGTTATAAATAATTCCTCTTGTTTACAGTGTTCTTTTCCAGTGTTTACATGTGTTTTTGTGTGTTTACGTACATTTTTGAGCATGTTTAGGTACATGTTTAATGTTATTTATGATATTGTTTACTTTTTTATTGTTGCACTTCAAGTGTAGGATAAATCTGTTGCTGGTGATGAGCAATAAATATGACCATGTTCTGTAACATACCTACCAGTTCTTCTCTATTCAACTGACTCGAATACTGCTCAGAAAATGTTATATTTTTTAACGTACAAGGTGGAGAAGCGCAAGATCTTGAATATCTCCCAGTTCAGTCATGTTGTCATGGAGGAGTGGAAGAGCATTCCAATAGCTGTTTGTGAGGCTCTGGGGAAATCCAACAACAATCAACAACTTTTTTAAGGAACAGAAATACTTCATCTTCCTTTTAACTAGTTACTTTTACTATAGAGTACTTGTACCCTGTCCTGTCCATCCCCCTTTGTCAGCCTGTCTGAGAACCTCAGTTAACACTAGGCAAGCCTTTTTCGACCCTGACTCCCACCTGTCCCGCTTTTTGCCCCCGTCTGTCCCCCGGCTCCGCCCCGTTTTTGATCCTGACTACGTCTACTATTCTGTCCCGGCTTCCGACCTCTTTTTGTCCCCGACAAAGTCTTCTCTCCTATTCTGGCTTACGACTCGCTTCCGACCACGTTTTTGCTCTCCTGTCCCGGCTACTGACCCGTTTTTCCGTCCCGGACAACGCCATCGCTCGCCATGGAAGATCTACTTCTGCGTTCGGAGCACAATCCGAGTATCAGAGCTTCCTGGATTACCGGATCGTGGACGCAACCTTTTCTCTTTCTTTGAATAAAACTTGTTCTGGTCCTGACACAGTTACTCACTCAGTTACTTTTAGGAAGAATTAGTGAGTAACTGTATGTATTACATAAAAACATATGTTGCTCACAATATTAAAGAAAAGGTAAACATCAATAGAAGTGAACATTGTAGTGCTGTATTCGTTTCAAGTGTCACCATTTTTGTTTTTGTTCGAAGTAACTCACCAGTGATGCTAGCTAGGCTGGTTACCGACTTTACCACGCTCAATATAACTAATGGAGTCCAGCTCAATATTTAATCTGTGTAGTGTCAGGTGGGAAACCCATATCCCGCCATCCAGAATGAAATCGCTCAATTTCATTAGCGGGTAAAGTTGAGAGGTTCCGCCCAATTAGACATTAATGCAACGCTTTATTTATGATATCAAAGCAAGCAGCCGAAGGGCCACTTTGCACTGTAAATCTGGAAGTGTGGCGGATATCCCTTGATCTTTTTTTATTCTTCTTTTCCCGCCATTCTAAAATTAAGTTTCGTGCATGCAATTAAAGTATTTTTAATCAAGGAAAGTAAGCACCTAAATCTTTTCCCTTTATTGTTGCGGCCAAGATGCACAAGAGGAGGTAAACAGAAACACCCTGCATGTTAAAATTGCCATGCAGAGCGTGCTTCAGAGGACACCATCAATAAATAATCTTTAGGGTTCTGGTCGGGGAGGCAAAAAGAAGAGTGTCTGCTCCAAAAGCTTGTATGTTCGGGAAAACATTGAGGTCAGCAATCGATGGAGCTACCTGAAACCAGCCAGGAGACTCAAAACACAACAGAGGGGAAATTTTGTCACGAGGGCATTCAAGGCAACGGGATTCACCCGGGTTTTATATTCATCCAACAAATGATTTTTTAATGCACTGCTTTTCATTTTAAAATAGTCTCATTTTAAATGTCAAACTCTGTTTTGCTTGAGGGCCAGATCTAGAGTTTATGTTTTCAAATAGGCCGGATCATTAAAAAATACAAATTAAGAATAATAGTAATATCTTGCATGCCTTTCAGGATACCCAAGGTTGCTGTACATGGAATAAAAACAGAAATGGCCAATAAATGCAAAAAAATAAAAAGACAGTACAGTAAAAAGGGGGGACCAAAATCAAATATTAAGCTATGTTTTCAGTAATATGCCTCATTTTTCAGCTCTCGGATTATTTCTAATCTATTTCTTACGGAAAATATATGCATATTCTGGAATCTATAATCGGGATCTTCGGCTATTCCGGATCAAAATCTAACCAGCTCGGTAGCCTAGATGGTAGGGCGCCCGCTCCGAGACTGGGAGGTCGCCGGTTCAAGCCTCGGCCGAGTCACACCTTACAAGACTTACAACATTGGTACTCATTGCCTTGATCCATTTCGCCATGTCTATTCCAAGTCGACATGCTGTCTTCTTTCCAGAAGAGACTGGATGACGCAAATTTCCTGGAAAATGTATGCCATTCTTTGGTCCCTAGACAAAAAGATTTCTATATGTGTTCCCGGTTGTCACTGCATAAGTCTCTCATTGCGCTCTGATTCAAGTTGGGATCAATTCGTGGAAAACTACTCTGAAGGAGACTATGCTGAGTGTCACCAAATGGCGTCAGTGATTAAGAGGAGTCGAGAGAATCGGACATCCATCCATCCATCCATTATCTGCACCACTTATCCTCAATAGGGTCGCGGGGATGCTGGAGCCCATCCTAGCTATCGGGCAGTGGGCAGAAGACACCCTGAACTGGTTGCCAGCCAGTCGCAGGGCACACAGAGAGAGACAGCTCATTCACTCGCTCATTCACACCTAGGGGCAATTTGGACCGGCCAATTAACTTGACATGCATGTTTTTGGAATTCGGGAAGAAACCGGAGTGCCAGGAGGAAACCCACGCAAGCACAGGGAGAACATGCAAACTCCACACAGAAGGTTCGATCTCATGACCTCAGAACTGTGCCGCACACACGCTATCCACTGCGCCGCTGTGCTGCAGAACCGGACATTAGAAGAAAAATTAAAGATCATACAATACTGTAATGAACATACTGGTAATGAAGAAGAAAGATATCTGGACTTTTTTTCACATGATACCTCAAAAATTGTATATTCTAAAAAACATGGTATGTATGTTTCATTGATTATTTGTACAGACGCTCCCTTACTTACGAACATTCGAGTGCCAAAAACGGTAGATATGAATATTTTTTTCGGGATGTCGAAAAATACTTGGACATTGCTGTAAGTAAGATTTTGTATTGTGTGCACCTTTGCCCGAGTACAGGGACAGTACTGTAGTGCTTCTTTCCGTGTGGTGCTGTGAGAGCTCACCCAGTATCCACCCCGAAGAAAAACCCGGCATCCTCTTCCTAGTCGGTGTGTAAACATACTGTACTGTATCTCCAGCGCGCTAAGAAATTTGACATTTTTATTGTTTAATATCTCGTGCATCTATTCAATATGGTTGGCGTAAAGTGTGAAGAAGAGGCGAGTCGTTTCTTTTGAAATAAAAGTGGAATAAGAAAGCTTGATGCGGTCGAGAAAATGGTTGGATTACATTTTTTCAGCCACTTTTTACCACAGAAGAGGAATGCGCCTAACTCTTGAAGCTCATCTTCCAAAAGTAAGTTAAACTTAACTTTATTTATTTTTATAGAGCATAGTATTTTATTAAATATTTTTTTTTTGTACTAAACCTTACAGGTTACTTATACAAGCCTTAAACATACTTATATAAACCTTACACATACATTCCATGCAAAATAGCACTGAAGCAACTTCCGAAAAATTCGAAAGTTCATAAGTAGGGCAGCTCGTAGTGGCTTTACATAATTCACCCACGGAACATTGTTGTTGAGTAGAGAGATCCAATCCATTTCTGTTGCGGAATTTTCGTTGTATTTTTGTCATATTTTGGTGTTTTTGGTACATTGTTTCTGTGGAAATGTTCTAGTGCTACTGTATTATTTATTCCTGTTGTGGTAATTATTGGTAGTATTTATGTAGTATATTTTCTTTTAGAATGAAAACAAAAACATGTATTAGATCCCTGTTTTAAGCACTAAATGTCATATTTAGTTTTGTGGTGTTGTATTTTTCTAGTATTTATGTAGTAGTATGTTTGTGGTAGACACACAAAGGGACAACGGGAACAAAGTCAGCACCCAAAAAAACCCTACATGTTTAATCAAGAGTAATTAATTTAGTTTTATATAATGTATACGTTGACTATTTTCCCCACCCTTGTTTAAGACCAACCCCTCTAAGTTCCAGAACCCTCCAAAAAGGTAACAATTCTTTTTAAATGTCCTTTTCGAACAAGCTAGAAATGATATGTCTGGATCTGATTATCTTGTTAAATGAGCTTATCTGAGAAAACTTTCCAGGTAGCAACTGTCCTCTCTAAGAAATGGAATGGGAGAAGCTAGCTTTTATGTCCTGTTAAATATTAAAGCTGAGGTGCTACGGACAAGCTAAGTGATTGAATGCCCGTGACCAAAACACTTTCTGCTTTTCTTTCATAAACGTGGCAATTAAATCCTCCACAAAACGGTTCAATAGAGTTTGCCTGCTTGGAGATGAGCGCCAATAAACCCCTGACCCTGGAATTGTTCTGGCTATGGGCATAGGTATAAGTCATAAACGTGATACTGGAAGCTCATAATATTGTTCAATATTGGTAGCACGTACTTGAACGAAGCGGTGGGGGGCATAGCGGTTTATCAAAGTCCATTCTTTGATAAAAGAGGGGCACGATTTCAGCAAAAAAGCCTATCATTGGAGATTTTAGTAATACCAAAATATTGAGAAATGACCTCTGATTTTCCTTACCAAGGGTCTTCTTCTTTCTCCAAATACCTGACATATTTTCCTGGTATTCTTACAAAACTTCAATACAAAGAGCATGTGTTTCTCGCTCCATTTGCCCTTGTAAGTCCTTGCGTCATTTCATATGAATGTCAAGGTTACAGCCAATATGACATTATTCCAGTACTTTAGTCCTCAATATATCATGCAACCATGCCAACATTAACAAATTAGTTTGCTCTCTTTTCTTTTATTGATTCCTTGATCCATTAATTCATTTTCCCATTCGCTTGTTCTTTAGCTCATTCAATGCCATAACATATAAACACGGTTGCAAAAGCATTGTCCCTTAGTATTGATTTATCTTGAAAAAACTATTATGCAGGTTTTGGCGCTGCTCTTCAGTGAGTATCAAGCCTCTGGCAATCGTTTCAGTATGATAAATCATCATTAAGTGGCAGAAGTTGCTTTGATTAGATCTTAATCCACACATTGAGGAAACCAACTTCCTATATCTGGCGAATGAGTGTGTGTGGTGGTCCCATATGGCCAGTAGATGTAGTGAAGAAGGGTGGTGAGAGTCGTAAGGAACAAATACCGACAGTTAATTCTCCAATAGACCTTTTTCCTTAAAAAAAAGTCTCAAAAAAAGTCCCATCGTCATCGTCCGGTCAGACACCAGGACCAGGAGAACTTGCTGTGGTTGACAAAATAATGTATTCTGGTGTTTACCAGATGTTCCTAAAGGAGAACGTCCACAACCAGGCGCTTTTGGATCATGCAGCAGGACAATGATCCGAAACACACCAACAAGTCCACGTCTGAATAGCTCAAAAAACAAAATAAAGGCTCTGGAGAAGCCAAGTCAAAATCCAAATTTAAATCTAATTAAGATGCTGCACAGATCACGGCCGCTATTGGGAAATGTGAAGCACAATGTAAAGCGCTTTGGGAAGTCATTGACTTGAAAAGCGCTATAGAAATGCAGATCATTTCATGCTGTGGTGTGACCTCAAACGGGCAGATTTGAAACAATTTTGCAAAGAAGAGTTGGCCAAAAATTCCTCCACAGCTTTTTGGAAGGTAAAAATTTGGTGACCCAACTTGCTATTAGCTTCAGGGGGTAATTACTTTTTCAGTTCGGGCCGTATGGGTTTTGATTTATTTTTTTGTGCCTCAATCAATTGAATCAAGGTTTTAAAACTGTATTTTGTATTTCCTCGGGTTGTCTCAGTGTGATAATATAAAATTAGTTTGATGATCTGAAACCTTTGAGTGTAATGAAAACGCACAGTAACAAGGTAATTAGATAACTAAAGAGCCTTAATAAATAAAAAAAAGGAATTAATGAATAAATAAATATATAAATAAATAAATATATAAATATTTCATTAAAATCATGTTGTCTTTCTTATTAATGTAGTTTTCTCTTTTTAAATAATATTTAAATATGTTTTTGGGGGCGGCATGGAGACTGAGTGGTTAGCGCACAGTTCTGAGATCATAGGATCAAATCCAGCTACCGGCCTTCCTGTTCGGAGTTTGCCGGTTCTCCCCGTACTTGCGTGGGTTTCCTCTGGGCACTCCGGTTTCCTCCCACATTCCAAAAACATGCATGTCAGGTTAATTGGCTGGTCCAAATTGTCCCTAGGAGAGAATGAGTGAGCTAATTGTCTGTCCCTGTGTGCCCTGCGACTGGCTGGGAACCAGTTCAGGGTGTCCCCTGCCCACTGCCCGAAGATGGCTGGGATAGACTCCAGCACCCCCGTGACCCTACTGAGGATAAGTGGTGCAGATAATGGATGGACAAATGGATCAATAAATAAGTAAATAAATAAAAAGGAAATACTTTCTGCTTAGCTAACATAGAACTGTGTTCATGTAGTAACACAAAAACAACATTTTGTTGATTTTCTACTTTGATTGCTACCTACTCTGGCTGCAATCACCAAAAGAGAAGGTGTCCTTTGTCTTTCTGCCGTTTTTGAAACTTTTCTTGAAACACTTTGCAAATTTCAATCAAGGACAAACCTGCTCCCACAGAATATACCATCGGTCCGCACTGAAAAAACTGCAGAGCTATCATCACAAAGCTTGATCACAAATGTCGCCTTGAAAGCCTTGTTAAAAAGATCTTGTCAGTTGCGTCTCCTGCGGGAGGACAGTGACCCGCCTGAGCATCTCAAAGCGCGATGACGTTTGCACGCTGTCAATGACAAATCAAAGTCGGGAGAGACGCAACACAATCTCCATCGCTCCGCTAAGTCGCCGCCTGCCAACGCAGCAACCGCAGCTCAAGTATAAAGTGCAAAAAATCCCTCTGGCGGATGGCCACGTGTCAACAGGAAGCGTCCAGGCAACTTGATCATATGCGAACACTTCAAGGGGGACTAAAAATAGGCCGAACGTCGGCATCGGAGAAAGGAGGATTTCACATCAAAGACATTAGAGATGACAAGACTGATCCATCATTATTTTTTTTTGGGTGCTGATACTACTGAAGGCCAACTGAGAAAGGCTGACTTTTTTCAAACTACCGTATTTTCGGGACTATAATGCGCACCTACAAACCCTGATTGGGCATAATTATTGTGCGCCTCATAATAAATCAGGACAATATGTTTTGTGCAACCATTGATCAGTTGATACATTTTCAAGCTGACCAAAATTGCATAACAATGGGAAACAAATCAGACAGCAATGTTAATAGCACTGAATGGACATGAAGGGTTGTTCACAATGGCATAACATTGGATGCAACAGGAAACGAACCGGGATAACGGCGGGGAGCGCTCCGGTTCCTACCCGCAAGACCACTGGCTTTCAACTGGTATGACTTCAGGAATCACAATTCCACCCTACTGACAAGTTGCAACCCAAATCAAAAGAACATTTCCAGTTCTCAAATAGTGGAATGAAAGTATTGTACAGTTTTAAGCAGATATAGTAGAATAAATTCACCTTTTTTAAAGACAAACAAAAATGACCAGAAAATCCAAAACGTCTTCAACTGCCGTTTATACCCGCGTATAAGCCTACAACGCATATAAGCAACCTGCTAAAATTGCTTTGAAATAGCCACATACTAAAAGAAATTCAAACCCAAACCCAAAATATCAATAAAACATGTACCTAAACATCGATACATATTCGATTACCTAGATGATAAACATTACTATATTGGTAAAAGGCCCACAATATAACAATTTTAAACCATTTACAATACCTTCCAGCAGTGCATCAATGGCAGACCCTTGTACACCAATTTGGTATTTCACAATCATTTCCTTCTTGGACTCGATCGTTGTCCTTACTGTTTTCCATTCCTCCTACTCCTTAATACTAAATTTCATGGGACCCAATGTTATATGCAGAAAGCGAAAATATAACTCACAAAATCACAATAAAATGAGATGTGGTCTCTCTTAAACACAAATGGGACAAAGCCAATTGAAGAGGGAGAAGTGATCAATAAGGGCATTATCACCATTTACTTTTAAGGAGGGTGATTGACTCTTCATATTTTCTTCTTCTTAGAAGAAAGCAGGTCCCAACTTATATGTTGAGAAAAACTGCGCTAGACCACAAGGGATAATGATGACACATGAAGCGGTAATAGGTCTTATCTCATTGTCACAATATTTTTTCTCACAAAACCTGATATGTTAGGGAAATTAGAAAACAGAAAATGATTGAAAATCAGTACAAAATTGTGTTAACTTGTTCTTTCCTTAAACTAAGCATTGTAAGTAACAAGCGTTTTGAATTTGTGTGGCCATGCCTTTATTTGTATCTTTCGGGACAACCGAATTACTTCCCGCTATGGTTTTTTTCTTCATTTAGTTCTGAATTTGCACTTTGTAAAGACTTTGAGAGTCATACTGTATTTTTTATGGTCTGAAAATATTCTCGCGGCCCGGCTTAATAATAACATCAACGATTTGGTACCGTGACTAAAAAAAGTGTGATGACCAGATAAAGAATTATAATGTTAGCCGTCTAGTGGAAAGGATCTTCCGCACACCCTGCCACGATCTGGGTTCGATTCCGGTTCTATCCAAAATTCAGATTCCAGATTCAGATTCAGATATACTTTATTGTCATTCTTGTACTCGTGTATACAAAACGAAATGTCGATACATCTGACCCACACAGTTTCCTTGAGTGTACAGATATAAATAAAATGTTGTATTGAGTTGGAGTATTGAAGTACTAATAATATACTAAATAATTATAGCCATGTATAGTATTATACAGTAGTGCAAAGAGTGCAAGAGGAGCAGCTAACCAGATGTGCAAAATGGGCAGTCAGGTAAACAAGTCACTATACAATAACAATAACACTGGAGTACGATAATGCAGAGGAGAACAGATGTGCAAAGGAGTGGCTAGGTATAGAGAACTGCCAGTAGTGCAAGGACAAAAAAAACAAAAAAAAACAGATGTACAGATTAGCAGCTGTGTAGGCTTACTATGTGTGTGATTGGCCATTTAACAGTCTAATGGCCAGGGGGACAAAGCTGTTGCAGAACCTGGTGGTCCTGCACCGCACACTGCAGTACCCCTTCCCAGAGGCTAGCAGAGTGAACAGTCCATGATGGGGGTGAGAGGGGTCCCTAATGATGTTCTTGGCTCGGGATAGGCAGCGCTTCTGGCCAATGTCCTGAATGGAGGGGAGAGAAGTCTCGATGATTTTCTCTGCTGTCCTCATCACCCTCCTCACACTACCCACTGCAGCTTCCACACCACACAGAGATACAGCAAGTCAGGATGCTCTCTATGGTGCCCCTGAAGAATGTGATGAGCGTGGGTGGGGGCAGGTAGGCTCTCCTCATCCTCCGCTCGAAGTACAGGCGCTGCTGTGCCCTCTTCACCAATTATGCACATATATTGGATTTTTTTGTTTTTTTGGGCAAACCTAGACCTTATTGTTGTTTTAATTACACGAGAGCCTTGTATATGAAAAATATATCACAGACATTTTTTGTGGGTGCGCCATAGAATCCATTGCGCCTTATAGTGCAGAGAATACGGTAAATCCCATGACAGCAGGTAGCACACATCCTTCCCTGTCTGATGTGACCTTTTTTCAGAGAGCAAAAATATCTCACGTTGTTAGGAAGTAGATAAACGAGCCAGAGTCGTATTTACTGAGCTTGACAAGTAAATTTGTTTTAAAGGGGCCGGGAGTGGCGAGGGGACGGTTTCACAGCGACAACTTATTATGGCCTCAGTGTGTGACAGACATCTGTGAATACACAGGGATGCGCATGCATAATGAATTTCATTGCAGGGGGGCAACATCTTGCCGGGTCTGAAATTGCTGTTTTGTAAACTTGCAACATAGGAGTTTACCGGCCAACTAAGAAAATTCTGTTAAGAATAAAATGCAGAAGAAAAAACAAAATCAGATCTAGGTAAAAAAAGAATTATTGCCTTGTTCCATGTCCTAGTGTCACAGGAATGATTTAATGGTAATGTCTGGAAGTGTTTTTGTGTGTAGGAATGTTTAGCAGGCTAGCATACATCACATTAAACTGTCAAGCCATCAGTCAACAAAGCGCATCTTGGCATTGTAAAAGCTTTTGTCGTTCATTTGGCTTTCGGACGCTTTTCACCTTCACAGTAAAATAATTTTCAGTGTTGGACCAGACACAAACTCTCACAAACTCTCATAAACGTGGTGAATGGATTGCTTCTGAAATTAGCTCACCGTTGAGATTTTCGAGGAACTGTATGCAATGACAAAGATAGAATAGATAGAAGTTGTTTTATAATAGATAGGACTATTTTCTAACTGGCATTATCAGTGTCTTCACATACATGATAATAATACTAATAATGAATGAACTAAACTTATATTTCGAACATGACAAAAGCAAAAAAAAAAAAAACAACAAGTTGAAAAAAAAACCCCACAAACAATGTTAACGTACATGTTCGAAAGGATGTAGGTAGAATCATATCCTTATTAAATCCTACCGCTAGACTTCCTCAACAATTGCCGCCCACATCTAGATCCCCTGTGTATTTACATGTAAAGAATAACTTATGGATATAGATATTTACACTGGCTCTGTTGTCATGATTACTGATGGGAAGCACCTGTGCCCGTTCATTTGGCGCCAACTGCCTCGGACTCTGATTGGCTCCCTGTCACTATTTAAACCCACGTCTTTCTGTCACCTGTTGTCAGTCAGTCTGCAAACCTCAGTTTACTCTAGGCAAGCTTTTTTCAACCCTAACTCCCACCTGTTTTTGCTCCCGTCTGTTCCCCGGCTTCGACACGTTTTTTGATCTTGACCACGTCTACTCTCCTCTCCTGGCTTTCGACCCGTTTCCGATCCCAACCACGTTTTTTGCTCTCCTGTCCGCGCTACTGACCCGTTTTTTCCGTTCCAGACCCCGCCATCGCTCGCCACGGAAGTCCTACTTTCGCGTTCAGAGCGACCTGCTTCCCGCGTCCAGCGATCACTGGATCGTGGGTGGAACCCTTTCCTTTCTTCCAATAAAACTGAGAAAAAACGTAACGCAAGTGGGTCCTGTCTCCGTTCTGGTGCTGACATCTGTGGATACTCATTCTCTTCATTATCATCATTATCCCCATCACTACTTCCAATACTTTTTTTTACCATCATCATTATCATTATTGCTGTCTCCATATATTTTCAGCTTATCATATAATTAGAGTATCTTATGGTTACAATAGTTCTCTTGGGTGCTCATGGTGAGACTGACTGCTATGAGGTGTGTGTTGTCCGTCACACAAGTATCTTTGTACCTGGTACTTTATCAGGACCACCCATTCTTGAGTGTCCTGATCCATGCATTAAATAGATAAGGTTCGCAAGCTTGAGCCATATGCCTCCAGCATCAAGCTCCCACTTGTCTGCCCTAACTATGAGATGTTCAGTACATGTCTGTTTTGTGTTCTTTTTAAAATGTATAATAGCTGTATGTGATTGTAACCTCTATTTATTTGTTTTTTTGGTTTGTTTTTCACCATCCTCACCAACGTATTTATTTACCTCATAATTAGTGATAATAATCACAACACTCTGAATATTTCTTTTTTAGACTCAAGCTACCAATTAAATGTTTACCCCCTTTTCAAGGTTGAAAGGGACTCATTTCTAACTCACTCCAAAATCAATTTAGTAACAGAATATTAATAACATAGTAACAACATAGTCATAAAATGATTACAGATGTAAGTCAAACTTGTGGCAATTATCTATATAAAAAAGTAGTTATAAACTTTAAAAAGGTTTGTGACACTAGCCTTAAAGCTATAGTTTAACTATTACAAAAAAACACAGATGGATTCAAAACTTGACCAATTAAAAGAAATACATGACATATCCCTTTGGCTAGTGTATATTGAAGTATCATGGAAGGTAAAGTAATCAATTTGAAAATTGAGATGCGCTAGCGTATCTTACATATAAAATAAATTGGGACACAGTAAACCAAATATGGTGTTGATAAAATGCTGCATAAGTTAACTTTATTTACTAAAAACATTTCGTTAAGATTTTTCATTAGATGTGTTTTAGGCAAAAGTACAATTATTGTCCCATTTGAATACTTTTAGTGGTTAGATATAAACAAATAAGTTCTTTTGATAGCTAATGAATATTGATTGAAAATACAATTTATTATTTGATATATGGATCTCGGAAAGATATATATATCTCTTTATTCTGTTGAGAGGGATTTTACTATTTTTATTAAACGGTTAAACATTCCACCGGTGAAGTCCTTTTTTCTTCCTCCGTTCGTTTACATTTGCATTTTCGTCAGCGGGATTATGGAAAACCAATTTGCTCAAAGTTAAAAGGCAAACACAATAAATCATGCTGTGGATTTCAAGTGGAGTTTCCGGATTTGGGCTGTTTACCTTTGGTAACATTTACTCAATTTCTGAATAATTCATGAACGCTAATAAGTAAATGCATTTGCGGCAGGAGGGTACCTGCGTATGGACAACTGAGGTTTGCAAACATTTTTTTTTGTTTGGTGATTGAATGTGAGCTTGAAGGATAAAAGTCAGACCTATCAGTATAATTACAACATAAGGCAGTGTATATTAAAGTGAGTGAGTCTATTTCACCCTATTTCCATTAATTAACCTGGTAATGACGTAGTAACAACCTAGTAACAACATGATAAGTTAATAATTTAGAAATGCATATTAAAAAGGGTGCCTTTTGTGCGAATTAGTATTGAAAAATAGGTCTCAGCTTGAAAAAGGTTGGAGACCCCTGGTGTAAAGAGTCAAAACCAAATAATAAGTGTTGAACTGCATCGGCATGGAAAAATTTCAGAGTGGGCACGTGACTGTACTCATCAGCAAACATCATTTAGCCTAAAAAACACACGGACCAGACATATATCGCTTCTGTTGTTAGCAAAATCTACCGATTTAATTCAAAGGGAGAAGTCTTGCATGCTGTACTTGAAGGCAACACAGACACACGCTGCGGAATGTGTCACTATCGATTTGGTGGCCGTTTGACAAAGGCACGAGTGCTCCTGCTTTGGATGAACTGTTGCCGTTTCTAAACAAGGCAGTTAAAATGGCCACGCCTCGGTGGTGGTGAGGGAGTGGGGGGTTGTTCATTTCCGCACAATTTCCCATAAAGTTCTTAAACCATCGTGTCGTAAATCCATCTATTTTTCTATCTACTCATGCACAAAAGCTTAAAATGAAAATTTCCTGAATTGTGAATTAGAAATAAAGGGACAGTGTGTATTTTTTCACCACTAGATGTCGCTGTATTGTGTTAATGGAAGAATGCAAACTACGCAGAATCAATGTGACCAAACTGCATAATTCTTCTAATTTTTTTTACCAGCCTTCCTCAGGATTTTTTATTTTACGGTTACCCGAAGAAGCAAGATGGTGTACATCCATGTGATCTCCCTCAATGTGAGCCTCATGTTAAGTAAAATAAATGCAACATTCTTAACCTAGGAGTTTTTTTTTAAATATTCTCGTTGATGTGACATTTTATGTATTTAAGTTTATTAATATCATTTTTTAATCAATTAATTTGTTTTTTTACTGCTGAGGAGTGCCTAATATTACACACTGTCCCTTGAAGAGTCTAGTTGCAGTTAATAAAGGCTAACTCTGATTATCAAGCAATACTTACTCACTAGTTAATTTAATTCAGATTCAGATTCAGATATACTTTATTGTCATTCTTGTACACATGTATACAGAACGAAAATTCGCCACATCTGACCTGCACAGTTTCCCTGAATGTACAGATAAAAATGAAATGTTGTATTGAGTTGGAGTAATGAAATACTAATAATATACTAAATAATTATAGCTATGAGTATTATACAGTAGTGCAAGAGTGCAAGAGGAGCAGCTAAACAGATGTGCAAAATGGGCAGTCAGGTAAACAAGTCGCTATACAATAACATAACAATGGAGTACGGTAGTGCAGAGGAGAACAGATGTGCAAAGGAGTGGCTAGGTATAAGAGAACTGCCAGTAGTGCAAGGACAAAAAAACCCCAAAACAAACAGATGTACAGATTAGCAGCTTTTTCACGTCATTTACATGAAATATGCTAACCAAACAGGTCTCTGATATTCTCCAAAAGTGAATTTGTTCTGGTTTGAGCTCAGGTAAAGACAATATTTTTAAGAGATTGCGTATTTGGTGCACTGGCAGTTAATGAGTTAACCATCTGTAATTCTTGTTAGAACAATTTGCAGAGGATGTATTTATTTTAATCAATAAGACTTTCTTTGAATAAATATGTATACTGTGGGGTCAATTGTCTTAAAATCGATGAGAATCTCAATCATCCAGGCTAACTTGTAAAATTCTGTTTTTTTTTTTCTTTAGACCTATGGCCCAGCCTTTCACAAAACTACATACAGATACATCATGGGGCATTGAGAAACCATGTGAGGAAAAAAGTCAAGTCAAGTCATGTTTATTTGTATGGCCCCTCATCACAAGGAGTCTCAAAGTGCTGCACAGACTATTGCAAACTATCTATCTATCAATCCATCCATCCATTCATCCATCCATCCATCCATCCATCCATCCATCCATCCATCTACCTAACTTGGTCATAGCCCTCAAGAGGGGTGAACGACAAACACATAACATAACAAAGAAAATAAAATGGGGAAAAAAATAGCAAAAAAGACACACAAACATTTTTGGACCATGGCCAACCCAAATGCCCAAACACCCAAACAAGTTAAGCACCTCGGCACCTAAGTTGGTCATGCTTTCATCCGTCCAGATGAAACGGGACATAAGAAAGCGGCCATGTCACTCGGGTCAGGGTGACACAACACACTCTTCTGCTCAACAGCAGGGCCCGAAAGCTTTCACTGGTTTAACCCTGCCGCATCATACAGGTGCCCTGCCCATCCCTTAGAACGCGTCTAAACATCCCAGTATCCTTTTACAACACCTCTCCACTCATTCCTATCACCAACAAGAGCTCTAGCTTCCACTACATTTAGACCTCTTTCCTGCAGTGCACTCATAACACCATCTATCCACGTCAATCGCGGCCTCCTTCCATTTACTTCTGCTCTGTAGATCCTCTTCAACATTCTCTCTTCATCCATCCTCTCCATGTGTCCAAACCAACTGAGTGCTCTCTCATCCTCACGCTTGCTCAGTTCCACTACTACTCCAGTTCTGTCTCTCACAATTTCATTTCTCAATCTATCCAATCTTGTCACTCCTAACACACTCCTCAAACACTTCATCTCAAAAACGTTTAATTTCCTTCCTGGACGGTTGCATTAACAAACTATAAAAATACTAATGAAATATAAAATAAGTATAATATAAAAGAAAAAAGAAAATGAAATGGATGACCAGGTTACAATGGATGTAGCAATAACAGACAATACACAGACATCGTCAACATGAAATATAGGTCATTCATAAACTATGGAATATAAGTGTGTTTTGAGCCCGGATTTAAACAGTGAGGTTGCAGAACGAATCTCAGAGGGCAAAGCATTCCACAGCAAAACAAGACAAGTGTGGGAGTCTCCAAACTCTAGAGCCGCAACCCGACTCAAAGACAAACAGACCGAAAACAGCTACAAAAGGTAAACAGCGACAAAATTGAAGAAATGATGAGTGATATCAGAACATCAGGATCAGAATTTAATACATGAAACATGTTTTAACTTGCTGAAGCTGTTTAAGCTTGCTAACTAAAACAGCAGCACAGAAGTACGGCAAACGAAAATTGACATAGTCGGACTCCAGAATATGCAACTGCTTCCAATTCCAGCTCAAAAACTCTTTAAATAACCCAATTGAACGAGTGCCTCCTGTCAACTGCAGTTGAGTAATTTTAACCACTATTTCTCGAAAGTCAGTATCCAAAACTTCTATAAAAGTACCGCTTTTTTTTACATTTTTCTTATTTTTTGAATCAATCAGCATGTAAAGGAGAAGGGGAAGAAAAAAATTACAAGGTGAGTTTCATTACCTGGATCTCTCTTGCATGGTAGATGATAATCAGTCCCAGGAGAATGATTGTAGAAAGGCTTATCAGGCATTTTAGCGCTAATGAATACAGAGACTCCTGGAAGAGAGCGACAACACTAAAAACCAAGAACAACATTATGACATAAAAAATAGAAAAATCACACGAGTAACGGTGGCCAGCCGGATCAATCAAAATTGACTGGTGATTAGCATAGCACTTTGGTTAGCTTGCTCTGAGGGAAAACAAGTCCATTACCGGGCTCATCACCCTCGAAATGTGTTTGTGGGTTTAAAATGAGTGACATACCTTTCTATTCCTATGTTTTCTCTGTATTTTATAGGTTTTTTATCTCCTTTCAGAATCCGTACACCATGTAAGCATTTTTGTACGGGAAAAAGAAAAAATAATAATCCTGCTGTATCACAGTATTGATTGAACGTATGCGTTTCCTCAATATATTATACATTTGGAACTAGCAAAAGAATGAAATGCCATTACTTCTCACAGTAATGAGTACTGTAACGTGTTATTTATCGAATTTGGAAACGCAACTATCGTTACAATGTGGTGTGTTACTCTGCTGCTTTTTGAAGCATTACACTCATTTCAATGTCTTGTGCTTTTAGATAGTTCGTCCTTTGCTCTTTAAACTATATCCGACCCTCAGTCGGCCAGCAACACGATGCTAAAAAACAACATTGGAGTGAGTTGTATCTACCTAGTAAATACAACTAAATACAGTTACAATGGTACCGAGAGCAAGTAATTTTCCCCTACTGATATTGTGACATTCTCCCTACTGTATATACTCACGTGAAAGCTATATTTACAACTATAAAATAAAAAATGAAATCAGGGGGTTTGATTCTATGTACAATTTTAATTGTCTTTCACCAGTAGTCAATGGTAGGCAGTGCGGGGGGGAGGGGCGTGGCTTATACAGGAACAACAAAATCAATGGAGCAAACGGAGCATGAAAGAGAACTGAATTTCGGTAGTTTTATTTGAAAAAAATATGTTTGCAATAGAATAGACTAAATGGATATGGACTGTCTCGGCTGTGTTTGTTTGTGAGCTCTCAAGATTGATCAAGCCAAAAAATATGAACCGTTCAAAGCTTCCACGGGTTGATGGACATGTTTTGTTCTATTTCTCATATTATGTGGCAATTTTTAATCAGTTTTGGGGAATCAGCTTCAATGTGAGTATATAAGGTAATTTGTAAGTAGTTACTTTTGGAGTAACGTGCTACTTTTGGGTGTCAGTAATTCGGGGTTGTAAGATAATTTAAATCTAGTAACTAGTAACTGTACCTAATTCCTTTTTTTAGTAACACACCCAACACTGTTGACAGGTATGGAGTAATAATAGAGCACCGGGGGTTGCGTTCCAAAAACGCCCTCATCAGAACCCGTGAAGTAAAACATTGATTTACCTATTTTTTACTCAACACAAACACATTTAAGCATTGTTTAACAAATAAAAGTACCATACTTTATGAACGTTTTATTTTACAAATAACCTCTGTACTGTCAAATTATAATTTTAAAAACAACCTTGCGGTTTTATCACACAACTCCATGGATTAAAGGCCTGATCCACTATACAAGATACTTTGCCGCCATCATGTGGACGTTATGGTTCTGTTTTACAAAAAACAAATATTTTTCCATTAAAAAACATTTTTGAAAGAGCACCAGGTAGCCACTAGGGAGTTCAAAAGACTTGCATATGACTCCAGAGCAAGTTAAGCTGGTGGTAAGGTCCAGGTTTGTTGGCGGTTTAAAGCATCCTTCTTTGTTTATTCAATCAAAATGCACAACTCAATGCACAATGCAAATCTGTGAAGTAGCGAAACTGTGATAAGTAAACAGTGATACAGCAAGAGATTACTGTGGAAAGTCATGTCTAACTAGCATACCTGTCAACCTGTACGTTTTTGCCGTACAAAATATGTTTATTATGCATTTTAAGATGTGTACGACGTACAAGTAAATCTGTACGAAAAACGCAAATTTGGCAATTATGGGTACGATCCGGTATACAGCGACTATGACAAAACGGCAAATCAATCAAGTCAAACGAGTTCAAGTTGTGAAGTGAGAGGAAGTCCGTCTCTTTTTAGAGAATCGGCTTTTTGGCTAAACTCATTAAAGAGAGCCGGCTCTCAAACGGCTCACTTGCTTTGATGCATTATATTACGAATTATTATGTTGTATAAAGAAGTTAAAAAAAGGAAGAATAAAAGGAGAAAATGAAAAATGACATGTTTGTGGTTATCCCTTTAACAATAATTTAATCCAGAAAATGAATTAACAATTTGAAAAAGGAAATGTATTAATTATATTTGCATTTAATTTTTCCTTCTACAGTGAATGTCCAAGCTACTTAATTTTTGAACTTTTTTTTACAATAAACCTCATTCATGTCAAGCAACTCAGGATCTCACAACAAAATGTTATATATAAATGATATAACGAAACACATGTACAATATAAAATGTTAAACTAAATAAATAAACACGTTTGAAAATAAAATATGGTGTAAGATTATTTTGTATTTTGTAAGGGAAAATGCGACAGTTTGTAAGGGCATGGAGCCCTGGAGCTTGACAGGTATGGAGTTACTTTACTCAGTGATCTGGGTGGAGGGGGTAACCGTCAGTATTTTTAACTGAACTGTAACGAATTACTTTTTCTGGCATGCATAATGGTTTTAACGGACTGTATGTATACTTGAAAAAAGTTGCAAAAATGTCAAGATACACACCTTTCCATAAGCTCCCCAGGAGAGTTCCGTCTCTATAACCATAACAACGATCCCAAACATCCCAAAGATCAACGCGTAGTCACTGAGCCGCTTTCTCTTCTCGAACAAGGCCCTCCTGTGGCCGAGCTTCTCTCCAATGTTCTGGTTCTTCTTTTTCCCCGATTTCCCGCAGCCCCCGCCGCCGTCCCCGGACGCGTAGGGCATGAGGGTGGCCGAGCGGTTCTCCGGCTTGGAGGTGTCCAACGCGTCCGCCGCCGAGAGGGGCTGCAGGGGCTGCGACTCGGAATCGAACTCGTGCACGTTCCTGCGGGACGAGCTCAGGTGGCTGAGCGGCCGCATGACGCCGCCGTTGTATCTGCAGCTGCTCATGGCTCGCTCATGGCGGGATGCCTTCTCGCGGCTGGAGCCGGGATGCTGCAGATGCTGCAGCGGCTGACGACGACGAAGATGAGGAGGGGGGTGCCGGGAGGAAGTAGCATGACTAGGGGGGAGCCGGGTCGCGGACGACTCGCCGGAGATGTCCTCAAAGTTATTGGCGCGGCGCACGTCGGCGACGTCCCGCGGAGGACGCAGCCTCACCGGGCATGGCAGGTGCAGCGCTCGGTGCAGGTGTCCGCAAGACTGCCGGGGGGCCACTGACTCACTGACTCGGTTCCGAATGCTGCTCCTGGTTGAAATGGTTCCGCAGTTGCAGCGGGCTTCCCATGTCACAGCTCTCTACACCCCCCCTCCACCACCTCCTTTTTTAAAGCAGCAGTCTTCCTATCGTTGAGCATCTGCGATGTGCTGCTTGGACCGGGACAGAGGTCCTGTCAGTTCTTGTTGGACCAGAGATTTGATTGGGACCCACCCAAACAAGTGTTGTGACGTCATGAGAGGATCATAGAATTGACTGATTCGGGACCGGGCGTCTTTTGGATTTTAGACAAAATGTGCTCAAGCCCCAAAATAGACGTCTATTGCAGTTTTTTTCCCCATTGCACTATTGTTCTGATGCACTTACACCAGCGTGATAACTTTCAAATATGCGGCTCACGGGCCAAATCAGGGCGAGACAACACTATAAGCGCAAGGGGGAAAATGAGATGCAGTTTAAAATCTTCTTGATGGCACCAAAGTCAGGCAACACTCCCAAAGCTACTGCAGCTGAATTATTCCTCTCTCTCCCTCTTTCCCGCTTACTATTCTCTCTTTTTCTTTCTAGCTTTCCTCATTTTCTGTATTCTCTCTCTTTCTTTCTTTGTCTCCCTTCTCTATACCTCTTTTCTCCCTTTGACTTCCCGTGTCACTTTTTCTCTCCATCTCCTCCTCCTCTTCTGTCTTTTATTTCTCTCTTTTCATTTATTTTCACTCTTCGTTCTTCTTTCTACCTTCCTTTTCTCTCTCTCTTCATCTCTCTCTTTCTTCTTTCGACCTTTCTTTTCTCTCTCTCTTCATCCCTCTCTTTCTTCTTTCTACCTTTCTTTTCTCTCTCTCTTCATCACTCTCTTATTTCTACCTTTTTTTCTCTCTGTCTTCATCTTTCTCTTCTTTCTACCTTTCTTTTGTCTCTGCTTTCATCTCTCTCTTCTTTTTACCTTTCTTTTTTCCCTGTCTTCATCTCTCTCTTTCTTCTACCTTTCTTTTTTTTCTGTCATCATCTCTCTCTTCTTTTACCCCCCTCCCCCTTCTTTCTCTCTCTCTCTCTCTCTCTCTCTCTCTCTCTCTCTTTCTCTCCCTCTCTCTCTCCTCCACCCCGTGACAACGTTTTTTTTTTTACCATGTGACACACTCTCGAGACAATCTTGCACTTACACATACAGTGGTATCTCGTCATGCAAGCTTAATTTGTTCCAGGGTTGTTCTCGTATCTAGAATTGCTCATGTAACAAGCGGATTTACCCCATATGAATTCATTAAAAACTAATAGGTACGCTGCTGTCTGCCCAAAAGCATCCAAGTGAAGCCTGAATAGCTATAAGACCAAGCTTGTGGGTCACCTTAAACACATTCATTCATCCATCATCTGCACCGCATATCCACAGTAGGGTCACGGGGGTGATGGAGCCCATCCCAGCTATCTTTGGGCAGTGGGCAGGGGACACCCTGAATTGGTTGCCAGCCAGTTGCAGGGCACACAGAGACAGAGAACGTACTCGCTCATTCACACCTAGGGACAATTTGGACCGGCTAATTAACCTGACATGTATGTTTTTGGAATGTGAGAGGAGACCGAAGTGCCCGGAGGAAACCGACGCAAGCACGGGGAGAACATGAAAACTCCGCACAGGAAGGCTGGTAGTTGGGTTTGATCCCATGACCTCAGAACTGTGCCGCGGACGCGCTAACCACTCATCCCCGTGCCACCTCCAAAAATACATTAAAATATTAATTAAAAAGAAAAACCGCAGTAATAAGATAAATAAAATGATATCAATGAAAAACAGAGAGTTTATCATGGGCATCGCAAGGTATTTGTGTGTACTCTGTGTAACATTTTTTACGCGGAATAAATAAATAAATAATAGCGATCTTGTCCTGGCTTCTTTCGACTCCAACATCTTGGGTTGGGTAGGGTTACTTTAACTTGATTACTTTCAACTACTTTTAGATTACCCCAATACCAAATATGCTAATAAAAGACAAAAGAAAATAAATATGAACAAAATTATGACTCACAACACGTGGTAAACTTTCTCTCCTGGCTTTGATCTTTTTGATCTCCGGCAAAACTAACATAAAATGCGACAGAAACAAAATGAAAATAAATCCAAACAGCTTGCCAACATCATTTTTGCCGTTCCATGTATTCCGTTACTCCCCAAGCCTGCACAAAATTTAGTACTTTTATTAATATATAGTTTCTTTTGTCTTTTTTAGCATATTTGGTATTGGAGTAATCCAAAAGTAATTGAAAGTAATCCAGTTAAAGTAACCCTACCCAACCCTGGACTCACAAGTAGCAGACGACAACGTGATTGTCGATTGCTAATATTGTCACGGAATTCAATACAGTCCGCCTGACAGAGAGTAGGTGCCGCATTGTGATTTTAAAGTTTATTATCGCTTGATAAGGAGGATTTGCCATCCTTAATGAGGGGAGAGGTAGACAATTATAAGATCGAGAGGATGTTGATCATATGTAAGCACGTAATGAAGACTTAAAATGACACTTAAAAAACACAGCTCAATTACAGCTCAATGATTTCTTTTTAGAAATGTTTTGCCTGTCGTAGTTTCCATGCTCAAACTGGACGAGCTGATGCTGGCAGCAAGCAGTCACAAGTTTGCAGTGAGCGGTCTCAATTGGTCTCTAGAAGTAGCCTGCGAGACTGGATTTTCCTTCAAGACTTCTGCTCAGAAAAAAATGGTTTAGAGGTGCTTGAATCAAGAGGTCCCACTGTACATGGAGATGTTATTGCGCACTCTATTTTTACGTGCGGAATTTTTACGCCATACTATAATTTATATGGGCTTAAAGTGCACAATCTCCGCCGCAATTTGAGACTTTCCACATCAAATCGGAATACTTATCCCCATCTCAATTGAGTTTCGGACTTGTGTGGTAAAAAAATGTTCACCATGTTGTTATAAATTACAATAAAGAAAATGCTCATTCTAAAATGCTAAACCACATGTTACATTGGGTATTTGTGTATTGTTGTCACGAGGTGGGGACCGGACCAGAACGGAGGCAGGAAGGGAGAACTCAATTGCGTTGACAATCATAACTTTTATTTAACAAAATAAAAGTTGTCCAAAACTCCGGGACAAAACAGAACAAAAACATTCTTACACTCAGAATGGTCAAGTACAGGTTGCCTCCGACTCAAACTAAACAGGACAGGGCATAACAGAACGGAAAAGGTGTAATGAGCCAACACCCGCAAAACCCACAACCCAGCCTTAAGTAGCACACACGCAATAAGCTGATCTGCTTCAGCTGGTGCCCAGGGGGCGTGGCCAGCCGGTCGCCATGGCGACCATGCTGGCCATGACAATTGTATTCTTTTTGCTTTATTATTGTTTTGATTTCAGCGCGGGGATGCTGCTGCAAATGTGAATTTCCCTGCGGGGATGAATAAAATATCTATCTATGTATCTATTTAAAATTGGATCCTGTTTCAATAACAAGAAGTGTGCCTCATTCAGTCCAAAAATAGTTATTTCAGTGTTAACCTAACCTTATATAGTGCCAAATTCTCCCCCTAAAAGTAATATTTTTTCGACTTTTAATTTCAAACCAAATGAAGACGTTTTTTGGATGGAACCTTGGAGTCTTTTTAACATATTTTCAATGTATTTTCAACCTGTATTTGGAAGGTGGATAATTAAGGGAGTCAATATAGAGAACTACATGTTATCAATTCGCCTTAAAGGGACAGTATGTTTGAATTGACCACTATTAAAGAGTATTGAAAGTTAGCAGTCCACATGTGTTGCTTGTCACTGTATCATAACAAACCATTTTTCAGCCTTCCTACTTATTTTTTTTATAGTTTCCTGACTTAAAGGGAGAGTGTGTGTGTATTATTTGACCACTAGATGTCGCCATGTTGCATTGTGTGACCGAAAACGATTACTAAAACCACAAGAAGGAAGACAAACTATGGATACTCTAAGTGACCAAACTGCAACATTTTTCTTCCTTTTTCTGTGCACAGACCTTTGCGAGGTTTTTCTTCTGAATACCCACGTCGGCAAATTTTTTGCTATACGTTATACGTTTAAAAAAATGCTCGTTCATATGACGGCTCAGGTATGTTTCCTATTATTTAAGAAAAAAACATTTTTTTTGATTGATTGAACCACTTGGAGGCTCTAACAAAGACAACCTGTCCCTTTAAAGTGGTTATTCGGTGACATCCTATTGTACTGTACCAAATTGTGCACTATTATTCTTTATGTATCAATGGCATGCAGCTTAAAATCTTAATTGCCCTTTAAGCACCATGTATTCCCATATCCATCTAGGCTAGCTAGATGTGAAGCAGCCTATAAATCAGACAACCATCAATCTGTCTCTATTATATGCCCATCTACAAATCGACCAATACATCTGTCCATCCGTTCATTTATGAAATATTAATACAGCCATCTAAGAAATGATTCAATGAAATATTAATCCATCCACTAGTTCACCTGAATGAAGACTTTGTTATTCCAATCCAAAGTTCGAGATTCTGCTTTGTTCTACCATAACTTGGGTATAGAAGTAGGTTTTCTTTTTTCCCCCCAATTAAAAATTTCAAGCTATTTTCTTTGACGGCAAGAATTCAGAATAGATAGCATGTTGAAAGCAACCAATACTCAGATCAGACACCGTCGCGTGTAGCAATACTGGCTGGTATCGTCACTGACCTCAATACTTGGTGTAAAGGGAGTGAACGTAGATTTCTACGAAAGAAAAATATAGTCTGGATTTGATACACACAAGTGTTTGAAAAACAAATACACAGTCCGATCTGACTCAGCAGATGTAAGTTGGATGCTACTAGTAATGTGAAAACATCTACTCAATTGTATACATAGGTACAAAATTAAGAGAATCAAGAGAAATGTCCCTTTATTTCTCAAATCATCTAATATAAATGAATGAAAACTTTATTTCGAACATTAAAATAAAAACAGAACAAAAACAATGACTCAACAACAAAATGATGTTACATAACATGTTCGAAAAGGGGTAGTAAGAAGCAGATGATTATTTTTCCTACCCCTTTATCTTCCCTATTAAATACACCAATGATAATAACAACAATAGTAATAATATTAATAACAGTTATGAAATAACAATAGCAACAACAACATCAATGTTAACCATAGTTGTAGACGCACTATTCCGAATCTCTCGTAACACTCATACTCCATTTTCCTCGTCTGTATTCCGCCAGTAATGTTTTTTTGTATTTAAATTTGAACAAGTGAATAGTTGGACATTGTTTGATCTCATCTTGTAAATTGTTCCAAAGTTTGACTCCACACACAGACACACACATACCTTTCCTGGTTGTTCTCACTTTTGGGATTATTAATTTACTACAGCCCCTTAAGTTATAATTTCCCTCTTTCCGAATGAATACTTTTTTGGATGTTTTCTGGCACTATGTTTTTTTTTACCTTAAATAGCAGTTGTGCAGTGAAATATTTTACTAAATCATCCAATTTTAATAATTTGGACTGCAGGAATAAAATATTAGTATGATCTCGATATCCTACCATATGTATGGTTCTAATTGCACGTTTTTGGAGGATAAAAAGGGGCTGTAGTGAACTTTTGTAATTATTGCCCCAGACTTCTGCACAATATGTTAAGTATGGCAGAACTAGAGAATGATATAAGAAATACAATGCATTGTAGTTTAAGATGAATTTGGCTTTATTAATTATTGAAATGTTCTTAGATACTTTAGTTTGTATGTGTCTAATATAGACTTGTCAGACCACATAAATACAGGACTATCTCAAAAATGTTTAAAAATTGTGGGAAAAATCTTTGTTATTCTGAAAATTTAGTTAATTCTGGATTAATTGCAAATAAGTGAAATATTCTAGGTCTTTTATTGTTTTATTATTGCTGATGAAGGCAAAAACTCAAAAATATGTATCCATCTACTGACTGACCGACCGACTGACTGACCTAACTACCTACTTAAACGACCACCCAACCAACCTACATTTACCTACCTACCTACATACCTACAGTATCTTAACAACCACCAAACTAACCTATATTTACCTATCCTACCTACCTACCTACCTACCTGACTACCTTAACAACCACCCAACTAACCCACCTTCGCCTACCTACCTACATACCTACTTTAACAACCACCCAACTAACCTACATTTACCTATCTACCTACAAACCTACCTTAACAACCATCCAACTAACGTACATTTACCTACCTACCTACCTACCTACCTACCTACCTACCTACCTACCTACCTACCTACCTACCTACCTTAACAACCACCCAACTAACCCACACTCACCTACCTACATACTTACCTTAACAACCATCCAACTAACTTACATTTACCTACCTACCTACCTACCTACCTACCTACCTACCTACCTACCTACCTACCTACCTACCTACCTACCTTAACAATCACCGAACTAACCCACATTTACCTACCTACCTACCTACCTACCTACAGTACCTTAACAACCACCCAACTAACCTAGATTTACCTATCCTACCTACCTACATACCTACAGTACCTTAACAACCACCCAACTAACCTAGATTTACCTATCCTACCTACCTACCTACCTACCTACCTACCTACATACATACCTACCTTAACAACCATCCAACTAACCTACATTTACCTACCTACATACATACCTTCCTTAACAACCACACAACTAACCTGCATTAACATACCTTCATACCTACCTTAACAGCCACCCGACCAACCTACATTTACCTACCTACCTACCTACCTACCTACCTACCTACCTACCTACCTACCTACCTAACTAACTTAACAACCACCCAACTAACTTACATTTACCTACCTACCTACATACCTACCTTAACAAACACCCAACTAACCTACATTTACATACCTACCTACCTTAACAACCACCCAACTAACCTACATTTACCTACCTACCTACCTACCTACCTACCTACCTACCTACCTACCTACCTACCTACCTACCTACCTACCTACCTACCATAACCACCCCCCAACTAACCTACATTTACCTACCTCCGTACCTACCTACCTACCTACCTACCTACCTATCTATACTTTCTGATTTTTACCTCACTCATGGAGGGGCGGTGTGCCTTTGTGGTTAAGTTCCCACCTCAGTGAAGTCTGTGTAGTGGTAATGACCCGAGGAAGCTGATCCTATATTGCACAGGGGCACAAGAAAGTTAAGTTTTATATGGGGTTATAAATAAAAGGTTCATATCTCAGCCCCGCATGGAGCCTCTCATTGTTCCCTCAGCTTTAAAATCGGTAAAATATGAATCATCTTACAACGTACAATAATTCATGCTTTAGCTCACCAATTTTTGTGTGACCAACTAACAGAAATACTATCTTTGAGCCAAGGGGGAAGACATAGTTTAACAGATTGAACAAAAGTACTTTGACCTCAAGGTTTGCTGGGAATGGTGTGCTCCAAAGTCACTAGGCCGAATTCCTACGCTGCAATTGATTGAGGAAATGTCGCTTGTTAAAAAAAAAGGGGGGGGATGATGGCAAGTTGAGTAATTACTTTTACGTGTTATGCACAGAACCCTTTTTTGTGCTTCAGGCTTTCTTAAAAAGTTTGAGAAATGGGATGATCAAGGCTCCAGATGCCAGTCTGGATGAGAGGATCAGAATCACCATTAAGATTAAGAGTGTCAATTAAACACTAGACGCGACAGCAAAGTGAGTACGGGCCGCACATTAGCAAGAGAGCGATTATAAAATCCATTATTTCTCTGCACTTCTTGGACGTTTGTCGGCAAATTCTGATGTGTGACCAAGCGGACGGAGGGTCTTTTGCTTTTTAATGAGACATTTAACGTTTGGCTGACAGACCATCAAAGTGTCACTGCTGACTTAGTGAAGTGTGTGACGATGTCCTTCTGTTAAACACAAGGATAGATGATAAAAGGGTCTTTCAAAATTTGTACCTCTCCATTTGTGTATGAGAATATTTAAAAGGGTGAACTATTTATAAAGGCCACATATGGAAGTGCTCAAGGACCAGTGTTCCCTCTAAGCTGCGCACTGCTCGCACATTCTCAGCGCACAAGAAAATCTAGCCAGCGCACAAAAACGAGGGCTCAAAATGACTAATTAAGAAGCGACTTAAGTCAAAGTTTCAGTGCATGAAGGTAAAAATACACTGGTTCCCCTGACGTTGTGTCCTAAATGCGGTATTTTGAAGTCGAGTCGAAGTAGAACGAAGTTGAGTAAAGTTAGTAGAGTTTGTCAAGAACCGGCTTCTTCGGCTCGGCTCACTAAAAGGAACCGGCTCTTTCGGGTCCTAAACGGCTCTTCAGGTTGTTTTTGCTTCATTAATCCCAACATGACCAAATATTATGTAAAATTATGCACAAAATGACTTAAAGGAAGGGGGGAATAGAACAAAAAAGAAAAAAATACCAAAATGAAAAAGTAGTGAAAAGCTGAGAAAGGAGGATGTTGAAAAAAGCCAGAAAAAAAGAAAAGAAAGAAATATAGGAAAAAAGTAAATAGAGAACAAAAAGAAAAAAGGTAACAGCTCGGAAAAAATAAACACAATGAGATTTTTTTAAAGGAATTTTTTAAAAAAGTAGAAAAAAAACACAGAAAAAAGAAGAACAAGTTTGTGTTGCATTCAAGTAATTTCCAATTATATCAAGTGAATCTTGTTGCCAACATTGTACTTCCACTAAAAAATGTGATTAACTACAGTTCTGTATCTTACAACCGACTAAGTAAGCCCCCCAAAATGTTAATATTATGCGTCAAAATATATCAGGAAATAAAAAGAAATGGATATCTTGTGAAAGAATTGTAAGAACAAATGACGTTTGTAGGCCGTACAACCATCGCAATAGTACATGAGTCAATTCATTCAAAAGAGAAAAATAATTTTGCATTGCCGAAAACTCAGCAAAATGTAACTTGATGTCAAGTTTTGGACATGTTTGATAATGACTTAGTTGCCACACTTGGGATTATGGTTGCTCACTGTTGTTTCAAGCGTTGCTCACTGACTTTGTGTGAACGCTCAGACCCGTGGAAAATTAGAGGGAACATTGTCAAGGACACAATGCGTCTTGAAATAATCCGGTAGCTTGGCCTCTCTTTTTTCAAGGAGGCATGGTGGTAAGACATCCATCCATCCTTCATTCAATTCATCATTCCATCCATCAATCTATGCATCCAGCAAGCCATGCATCCATCCAACTATCCATTAATCCATCTATCCCATCACAATAAGGAAACTATGTTTTAGTACCTTGAAGTTGAACTGAATTCAATATTTTCTTAACCCTAATATGAAAAGTTAGGTCCATTTCTTTAAAAAAAATAAAATAAAACAAGGTTAAACCATGTTGTAATACTATTAGAAAACCTAAAGGTGGTGTCCACAACTTGCCGCCATCTCCTGGCTTAAAGTCATAAACGCAACCTCAGTCAGTTCATTCCTCAAGACTGTCCCTTTTTCATCTTTTTGGGAATTTGGGTTGGCATTTGGACTGTATTTGAAACAGGCCATTTCTTACTTTTTACCATTTTCAGGCTACACTACCAAAAAACCCATACCAAAAGCATTAAATCACTCTCCACCTCTTACTCCTTTCTTGCTTCCTAATGTGTTGCGAGTCCCGAAACAGCAGTGCTTAAAAGTAGGATAAAATCTAATAGGCGTGCCGGGAAAAACAAATATGACACATACCTAAGAGAAAATATTTAAAGACACCTCAAATTACACATCCTACTTTTGATATAAAATGCGTTCAGCAGAAAGAAAAAGAAAAAACCCTTCACCCCACCATTGTTGTACAGCGGCTTGCGGAACTATTTGGCCCCCTTGAACTTTGTGACCTTTTTCCACATTTCAGACTTCAAACATCAAGATAGAAAACTGTAATTTCTTATGAAGAATCAACAATAAAGTGGAAGACACTTTATTGGATATTTTAAACTTTTTTAACAAATAAAAAACGGAAAAGTGGGTGTGCAAAAGTATTCAGCCCCTTTACTTTCAGTGCAGCAAACTCTGTCCAGAAGTTCAGTGAGGATCTCTGAATGATTCAATGTTGATCTAAATGACTAACGATGGTAAATGGAATCTACCTGTGTTAAACCAAGTCTCTGTATGAATGCACCTGCACTGTGATAGTCTCAGAGGTCGGTTTAAAGCGCAGAGAGCATCATGAAGAACGAGGAACACACCAGGCAGGTCCGAGATACTGTTGTGGAGAAGTTTAAAGCGGGATTTGGATACAAAAAGATTTCTCAAGCTTTAAACATCCCAAGGAGCACTGTGTAAGCAATAATATTGAAATGGAAGGAGTATCAGACCACTGCAAATCTACCAAGATCGGGCCGTCCCCCTAAACTTTCAGCTCATACAAGGAGAAAACTGATCAGAGATGCAGCCACTGTATCTTTCCCTCTAAGTACTGGGTGCTCCCATTTTCTCCCATTTTCTCTCGCCACTATTCGCTCCATATTGTATCGGATACTTGAAATCCAGTTTGCGTTTGGCGGTGTTGCAACCGACGTGACGGCCATTTACAACTGTTTTGAGCGAGAGATTTACAATCAATCGACCCTAAATGTCTCGCTCAAGGCTATGATGGCGGCATGCAGGATTTGAACTCGCATTTTTACATCCGCTGTCAGACTGATGTATGGCCGCTCTGCTGATGTGTTGCTAAATTCAAGACGCTCAAAGAGATGCTTGAGGCGTGTCCCATCACTGAACTCGGATTTTATGTATCTATTGATACTTTGGCAATGATTATTTACTCCGTATCTTTTACTTACTACTCAGGTTTTGTAATAACACAAACTGTTTCTATGTATAGTCCCAAACCTGACTTGACCTCCAATTTGAAGTTTACATTTTTCCTATCTAGAAACCTTTTGTTTTTTTGGCAGTCAGTGTCACTCATCCCTGAGAGTATAAACTCTTAATGGGTTTAATCATTACCTGGAACCTGGAGAGGGCAATTTGGGACACAAGTCAGGGGACGGATTGTTCTTATTTTCTCTGGTCACTGACTTGAAATACGCAGCAGCGGGGGAGAGTGTAAAACAACATCTTACATTAAATATAAGCGCCGTTTCGCAGTAAACACTTTGATGCCTTCGCATTTTTATTTGGGGAGCTCCAGAAAATGTCGGCTTGACTCCACAATGTAAGAGGGCCTTCTTTTATCTGCTTTAAAAGTGCATGCTCGGCAGAGCCTGCAGCATCGAGATGGCTTCAGCGGCGGTGGTTACGGGCAAACGGGGAACATTTAAGAGAGCACAGCATTTTGTATGTGGGCGGCTGATAATAACTATCTTAATAGTTCTTAAATTGACTTGCATGTTAATGCGTACACTGTGTGGTTATAACACTGATGTTTTTGACATGGTTTTCTGAGGACAGTTGGGTTTAATTTTGGCATGTCTTTGCCTGGTTAAGGACACATATCCATCACTACCCTAAACAAGCACACAAGACATTCAAAACATATATATCTTGCTCATGTATGGAAAAATGGGTTTTGCTATCCTAATAAAGATTTCGACTTACCGTAAATTACGGACTATAGAGCGCACCTGATTATAAGCCGCACCCACCACATTTTAGGAGGACAACTGCTTTTGTACTTACACAAGCCGCACCTGTGTATAAGCCGCATGCGCCCACATTAAAACATGTAACACAATCACAAAATTGATCCAAACCTGCCTTTAAGTCCCACGATTGTAACTGAATATAAAGTGCACAGTCTAAAATCCACAGTCGGCAAACCATACGGAAAATTATACCGGTACTTAAAGTTTGATGCACACCTGCAGAGTCCAGGTCCCGTTGAAAGTAATCCAAGGCATTCCAGCGCGTCAGATGATTACCCCAGGTGGCTCCATTTAGGTAATCATGACAGTGGACTGGTTGTTGGAAAAAAGGAAACCCCTTTGAATCAATCTATTGCAATGAATTTAGTCCTCAGCCGAATTCACACATCCGAAAATTACAAAACAATTATTGAGAAGCAACTTTCAACTTGGGCCACTCTACAAGCACTATCTTTTAAATATTTTGCCTATTAATACATTTATTCCGTTTTTAATATTGCACACCGGCAAAGGAGTAACTATTATGAACCGTTCACATGATTGTCACTATTGGCCAATCATGTTGCTGTTTTTTGAATCCCCGACCTTCAGAGCCGATCTGCTTATGAGAACTAGGTTTAATGAAACAAGAGGGGTCAAGGAAAGGACTTTAGAACAGGGTGGAATCTCTAATCTGAGGGTTTGCCTTTCGCCCTGTCCTGCTTGCAAGTTCGAAATCCATTGATGTCTTCTCTCCTTAGTTCTAGTGTGTTCTAAACTTTAAACTTATCACCTATTTATCCTGACATTCTATTTTCATCTTATTGTTCTCTTTTTAGTATTTATTACGTATTTATCCCGGACTGCCATGTCTAAAGAGGCTGCTCTATTTAATTCTATTCTATTCTATTCTATTCTATTCTATTCTATTCTATTCTATTCTATTCTATTCTATATGTTCTGTTCTATTCTATTAAAACAAGTTGTTTTTTCCCCGCTCTCTCATATAGATCTACTTTTATTTACTACTACTACTTTTATTGTCTTTTAGGCATTGAGTACGTAATTATCCTCGACTGTCATGTCTAATTCTTTTTGCAAACAACGTTCATATTTTTATCAGAAACTATACAAACTATTCTCTTCTATTCTATTCTGTTCTGTTTATTATATTCTGTATATTCTATTTTGTTTTTTCTATTCTATTCTATTTAAAAAATGTGGGGTTTTTTCAACTCTCATCTAGATTCACATGCCTTGACAAACAGAAAAAAAGAAGTGACTTTTTCACCTAAATACATAATTTTCATTTATGTATTTGTGGTTTTTAACGAACAGGATCGGTTTTTGTGTACACAACATTGAATCTAACAAGTTTGTCTTGTTTTTTTTTTACCAGTTGTACAGCCCGCCCAAAAAGGTGCTCATCATCCACGCACAAACAATTGTGAACCCGGCGAGGTTAATCATTCAAAATGTGGAACACCAGATTAGCATGTCAGTGATTCGTCAGGTTGGCCATGAACAGACCGAGGATGCTACAGCACGCCTCACTTCTGGTAGGCTCTCGTACGGAATGAGATTTTAAAAGACATTCGATGTTATCTTTTTGTACATCAGAGAGTCAAATTACTTTTTTTTTCTTGTCAGCTGGACTGTCCTGTTGTTATCGCTGTCATTTTTGTTTCGGGCATCGGTGGGACTTTTCAGTATGGCTTTGGAGTATCCTCGGTGACGGCCCCATCTGCTGTAAGTAGAGCGATTTCCATTTGAGCTATGAAAGGATGTGAGAGAGTGGGATCATGTGTTGCAGTACATCAAGGAGCTGGTGAACCAAACATGTATACAGAGGTACCAAGTCTACCTCCAAAATTGGCAGATCTCGCTCATTTGGTCCTTCACCGTCTCCATTTTTTGCATTGGCGGCTTGCTGGGCTCATTCATGGCAACTCCGTGTTACTCCGTGGCTGGCAGGTTTGTGAGCAAATTAAGACCTTGCTCTCATGAGGGGATTTAAAATTCTCCATCTGATTTAGGAAAAAATGTTTGTTGCTCAACAATTTTGTGGCCGTCATTGGAGCTGTGCTGATTCTCCTGAGCCGAAAAGCTATGTCCTTTGAGATGATCATGGTGGGGAGGTTGCTGTATGGCATTAACGCAGGTAATGTTGACAAGCGTAATTTTCGGACTGTAAGTCGCTCCGGAGTATAAGTCGCTTCAGCCAAAAAATACATAATTAAGAAGGTAAAAGCATATACAGTGGAACCTCGGTTCTCGACCATAATCCGTTCCAGAACCCTGTTCGAAGACCGATTTGTTCGATCACCGAAAATCGTTTTTCCCATTAAAAGTAATGTAAAATCGTTTTAATCCGTTCCAACACCCTGAATGTTTACAATGGACGTAAACATGAAGCTAACCCAGGCTAATCGTACGTTGGCGTTAGCGTAATCTTCCGTACGAAAGATTACGCTAACATGAACGTGTAAAAATTAAAATAAGGATTATGAATAGGATTTCTTACCTTTGTGGTGGACGGTGGGGAGAGAAAAATCATCAAAAGTTTTTCAACCTCTTCCAAAACTTGCGGCAGTTGCTTGCTTATAGGGCTAACTTCCTTAGCCGCATCATTCGATTTCACAGCCTCCTTATTCTTTATTATCGTACTGATAGTAGATTTAGCCATGCTGTATTCACTAGCAAGATCGGAAATTCGTACACCTCTTTCATATTTAGCTACTATGTCTTTCTTAAAGGCAATAGTTTTACGAACAATTTGTCTTTTTTCACCTGTCCTGCTTGCACCGACCTTCTTCGGAGGCATAATTAGGGGCTAAAACACCCGTACGCTGCTCAGCATCGCACCGTAGCGTACCGGCGTTCGAACTCCGATTTTTTGACCGAAAAGCGAAACAAGAATTTCTCGAAATTTTTGGTCGAACACCGATTTGTCCGAACTGAGAGGCGTTCGAAAACAGAGGTTCCACTGTATGAGTCGGAACAGGAGTAAAAATCGCATTTTGGGGGGAAATTTACTTGATCAAAACCAACACTAAAAACACACGTAACATCTTGAAAGGCAATTAAGTGATTGGTATACTAACGTCACACGGATGTGCATATCATCCTCGATTACTTCAGTAACGACGTAACATATTGAGAGATATTCAGATAACTCTGGCATAAAAAATATACTTACCAAACTATCAGCTTCACTCCAAATCACCCAATCCAATGTCCAAATATAAAACCAATTCATCCACTGTGTCACTTTTACCAGTAAAGAACTCCTCCAACTCAGGATGTGGTAGACCATAAGCCGCTTCCTTGCTCCGCTTCGATAAATATCTTTGTCACAGGGGAAGGTTGAAAATATCAACACAGGCCTAGAGCGCCCTCTTACCAATACCAGGTATCTTATCAGTACAGATACTGATTCGAGATACTCACAATGATGGCTGATACCAGTATCGGCTGCTTACTTGTGGTTAGAGGTAAGATCGGGCCTAAAAAAATCCAACCCGACCCAGGTATAAAAGGCCAAACCAGCCCGAGCCCGATCGATTTACCGTAAATTCCGGACTATAGGGCGCACCTGATTATAAGCCGCACCCACCACTTTTTAGGTGATTTGCCACTTTTGTTATTACACAAGCCGCACCCATGTATAAGCCGCGTGCGCCCGCATCAAAACTTGTGGCACGATCACAACTTTAACCCAGACCAGACTGTAAATTCCGCAATTGTAACTGCATAGATAGTATATAACTCTAGATCCTCAGTTGGCATCATGAATGGAAAATTATACCAGTAATTAAGGTATGATGCAGACTTGTAAAGTCCGGGTCCCGTTGAAAGTAATCCAAAGAAACAAAATGTATATTTCCAAAGTTTACCCCAATTCCCGTCAGCCCGCGTTTGCTCCGCCCCTTCTTTTTGATTCATCCGTAGAACACATAACAGAATAAATCTCTAAAATAAATACATTACAAAAATATACAGTTGCAAATACCTATTATACATGGTTACACATATTTCCGAAGAAAGACGGTACACCGAGAGAGTTTTCAAAGCTTTAATAATAATAATATAACTTTCATCCCAAACCGTGCCTTTGAAAGGTACCAACACGCTAGTAGGATCACGCTAGCAATGTATCCAACGTGCCTGTTAAAAAAAAAAGCATCCCGTAATTGTGAAATTCACGGAAGATCGTCCTCAACTTCCGCCTCAAAACTGTCGCCATCAAGGGCGTCTTCCGCATTAACGTACCTTAACTTTACAGACGATGTATGCTTAAACTTAGAGGTTGCAGTCTTTCTTGGCGCACATATTCTACTGGCCTTACACTTACCTTTTATACTCCAGCGCTGCTGGTGGCCGTTAGAAAAATTCCATAAATTGGCCGCTTCACTGAATAAGCCGCAGGGCTGGACATTTGGGAAAAAAATGGCGGCTTATAGTCCGGAATCTACGGTAATTAATTCAAGGGGCCGAGCCCGAAGCAAGCCCGAATTTACCATTTTGTATTTGGGAGGGGGAAAGATGACTTGGATGTCTCTGACGATTTCACATGCGTTTGAAGGTACCTGTAGCAGCAAGATGGCAGAAAATCGTTTCAGTTTCTTTTAGGTGAGCTTCATATTATGTAAAAAAAATGTAAAAAGGATTAACCTACAAGAATTTTAAAAAAATGCACGCTCATATGACAGTTTATGTAATTGTGCTTGTTATTCAAAAACATTTTTTTTATTTGAAGTTTTAGGTTTTATTTTTATCACTAGTAGGCGCTGAATAATACCCAATGTCCCCTTAAGATACTCACAATGGTTGATGATTTCAGTATCACCTGCTTCTAGTGGCCTTTTACTAATCAAGATCCCAAAATTAGAGAAATGGCCGTGCTATTAAATAGAGGCTAACTCAAGAAAGAATATTATTTTTGGACTAAAGGATTGTTCTTAAATGCATATTCAAGATTTAAGGAATTGTTGAAGGTTATTGTTGAGTCCATTACATTACATCTCTGAATAAAACACACAACGAGAGAGACAAGCGACACCAATGCAGCAGCTTCTCTTCTCATGCTAATGGTTGAGATTCAGAAGGTGATAAATCTCTTTTAAGCAAGGAAAATATTTTACTCAATTGTAGGAACCCTAGATAATTAATTGTAATTCTAACATTGAGGTAAATGAATAATAAATGTATTTACAATTATCCCATCAGTTATCGATACTAGCCTTGTTTAAGACATTAGTACTCACAATGGTAGCCAACATCAATATTGGCTGCTTTCCAAAACTAAGGGAATGATAAATGGGCAATAAATACTAAAAGCAATCTTCAGGAAAAATATTATTATGGGATTTAAGGGTTTTTTTTTTGTCTAAAAAGGATGAGTCATTTTTTTTAAGCGAAAAGGGAACTTGTTGTAGTAATGATATATTCATTGATGACTACTCAATATTTGGGGCTTGGTATTAGTTATTTGTCTAAAGGCAGATAAAATATATCCCAGCTGGCTAATATGGTTTAATAGATTTAATACAAATCCTCTTACTTTTCAGGAAAAGGCTATTTTATTACTT
This sequence comes from Urocampus carinirostris, assembly GCF_059441175.1. Classification (NCBI taxonomy): domain Eukaryota; kingdom Metazoa; phylum Chordata; class Actinopteri; order Syngnathiformes; family Syngnathidae; genus Urocampus; species Urocampus carinirostris. The sequence continues at coordinate 19,030,849 of NC_142364.1, read as the reverse complement.
GTCGACAGACCCGTTTTCTGAGTTTGTTTAAGTAAAGTTTCCAAACTAAACAGGTATGGTTTGTTACCTGAGCCTTAAGCAACAGTAGCTGCATTTCAATTAAAGATATTTCCACAAAAAGACGACATTTGCATGAATTCAGTTTTTAAAAAAATAGTACTTTTAGTTCTATACGGTAAAGAGTCACTTTCCATGAAAATGTAGAAGAAGGTGGCAGCCAGGGAAAACAACGTGAGAGCTTGTGCTTACACTAATTGGCGACCATTCATTTTTTTCTTTTGTTTTGAAGAATCACTGCAGTGTTGTTCATAAAAAATAAAAGTACATTCGATTGTAGTGACACAAAGTCCGAGCATAAGTCAGCAAAATGCAGCCATGGCCGTTATTCAAAAACCATGAAACAGGACTGTTAGTTTTGTTATATTTCCAGGTATTTATTTTTGTTTATAGATTCAAGTTTTTTTTTTATCGTATCTATCTTCATATTCATAGAAATGTGTCTGCGTGGAAATTCTTCTGACTTACGTGCGTCGTCGGAATGGAATTGCGAAAAAAAAAAGGTTCCTAATACATAAAAGTAATTTGACATCATGTCTCAAAACTCAAACGTTTTTGAGATCTATTCAACTATTTTTTTTCTGAAGGGGCAGTGTGTATCATTAAGCGTCACCAACCATTTTGAAACTGAGAGCTGCTTTTTGTTACTGATTGACACTTCTATAAGGATCATGTTATTACTATGTTGTTAGTATGTCATTACAAGCTAGTAATTATTAGAAGTTGAGTTAAAATGGGCTCAACCACGAAAACATCATGCCTGTTAAGAAATTGAATTTCCTGGTAAATTACAATGACTCATTAGTGGTGAGGTATTTTCAGAACCTGTCTGTGGACCAATCAGGTTTTCTTTGAGGGCCTCTTAGTGCCTGCGGGCACCACGTTGGAGACCCATGATTTAGCGCCTCCTAGAGGTAAAAAAAAAAAACAAAAAAAAAAAACCTCCATTCAATGAAATATAGATTAAAAAAGGCAAAAATACATGAGCAACATAAACTTGCACTTTTAAAACTACTCGTAGGTTGAGAATTTAGCGTTCATTTTACATAAAATGAGTTAACCTGGAACAGGGTTCTCCATCATGGTGCCGGCAGTACCAGGGTCACTGATGATGGGTCATGATAATTATCTAGTAAAATTATTATTTATTATTTTAATGGCTGACTAACATAACTTCCAAAAAATGACCTGGTAATAATATAGTAGCAACATAGTAATAACATGTTAAGTTGTTGTTTTAGAAATGATTATCAACCTGGGTGCCCTTTGCGCTTATTAATACTAAAAAGTAGCTCTCAGTTTCCTTAAGTTTGAAGACCCCTGACCCAGACGGACGTGACATAATAGTCCATCATCTTGCTGCTTTGGGTACTCAAAAAACAAAAACATCAAAAAAGGCTGGTCAAAGAAATGAGAACAAATAGGGTGCAGTCTCATCACTTTGAGTCTCCGTAGTTTGTACAATTCCTTGTGATTTTTAGTAAAAATGAAATGAAAATGAAATGATCTGCATTTATATAGCGCTTTTTCAAGTCAATGACTTCCCAAAGCGCTTTACAATGTGGTCCACATTTCCCAATAGCGGCCTTGCAGCCATGTAAAGCGCTAACTTGATTATTGGGGGTATTAGGGGTTCAGTGTCTTACCCAAGGACACTTTGACATGTGACGAGCCGGGATTCGAAATGGGATCCCTTGATCCCAAGACGAGCGCTCTACCCTCTGAGCTACTGCCGGCCCGTTTTCAGTTGCACGACACAACAGAAACATCTAGTGGTCAAAAAATAAACACTGTGTATTTAAGTTTTACATTTACCGAAAGTAACAGGTTTACTTTCATGCAACTTGCATTTCGTGAAAAGATAGTGTAATGGAAACATTGTGATGTCATTTTCAGTCGACAACAAGCACCAAAATGGCCACCCGTTTGGGGGGGTGGATATAAACAGGCGCATTTGGCACGGAGCTTATACTCAAGAGCGATATCAATAAAAAATGTTCGTGTGTGTACTTGCAGGAATTGGTTTATCTGCTCACTCCCTGTACCTTGTTGAATGCAGTCCAAGGATTCTGCAAGGCATGGTGGGGGTCACTATTGCCGGCTTCCTTGCCTTAGGAAAGCTCTGCGGTCAGATTTTGGGGCTCAGGTGAAACGTTCTGATGGATGCTAACACATATCTGCCCATATTTAACCAATACTTCAAGAGTGAATCCAATAGAATAAGTCGGAAAAAAACGTTTTTGTTATTTATGAAAAAAACCCTACTACACACTCGTAAGTTTTGCAAGGATGTTTGTGCAGAAGATGTAACTGTGATCTTACTGAGAATGAAGGTGACCCATCAAAATGGATGAATGGGTTTGAAAGCTCTTTGGCTTCGCACGTATTGAAATTGGCACCACAGAAAGAAGATTTACATGGTCAATATTTTGTCTCCGAGCCAGATGAACTCATGAAAAGAGCCGTATCTGTCTCGCAAGCGATAGTTTCCATAACCCTGCGCTAACTCACGGACACTCTCAATGCAGGGAGCTGCTTGGCACTGAGGATAGATGGCCGTATCTTCTTGGCTTCAGTGGTCTCGCCGCTCTGTTTCAAGTTCTCACCCTCCCTTTCCTGCCGGAGTCTCCCAAGTACCTGCTTTTGAACCAAGGAGACCAGGAGGCCTGCGAGAAAGGTTTAACATCACATTCTGTTGTCAAGCACAACCGCCAAGTCACTTCTCATCTCATCTTGATGATTTGAGTATCACCTGCTTCTAGTGGCCTTTTACTGATCAAGACCCCAAAATTAGAGAAATGGCCGTGCCATTAAATAGAGGCTAAGTCTCATCTCATCTCATCTCATTAGCTGCACCGCTTATCCTCAGTAGGGTCGCGGGGGTGCTGGAGCCCATCCCAGCAATCATCGGGCAGCGGGCAGGGGACACCCTGAACTGGTTGCCAGCCAATCGCAGGGTCAAGTCACTTCTGTTTCTAGACAATGTTGGGCATGCTACTTTAAAAAAGTCATTATAGTTATAGTCACTCACTACTTCTTTAAACAGGTAACTGAGTTAGTTACTGAATTAAAAGTAAAAGGAATTAGGTACCAGGGAAGGTAACTATTTATGTAATTTAAAAAAAATAATGTGAAACTTTCTGAGCAGTATTTGAGTCAGTTGAGTAGAGAAGAACGGACATATAAGTTGTGTACGAGATTTATCCTACACTTGTCTGATTGGATTGCACGGCGGCTGGGTGGTTAGTGAGCAGATGTTCAAGGGTTCGAGTCCAGCTATCGCATCCTCCCCATGTGGATTTTGCATGTTCTCCCCATGCCTCCATGGGTTTCCTCCAGGCCCTCCGGTTTCCTTCCACATTCCAAAAACATGCAAATCAGGTTAATTAGCCGGCCCAAATTGCCCCTAGGTGTGAATGAGCGAGTGAGTTGTCTGTCTCTGTGTGCCCTGCGACTGGCTGGCAACCAGCCCACTGCCTGAGGACCGCTGGGATGGGCTCCAGCACCCCCGCGACCCTACTGAGGATAAGAGGTGCAGATAATGGATGGATATAAACAGTATATATATATCTATACATACATGAAGCTACAGCTATATACACTGCGCATACACCCCAGTAAAAAAAAGCAAAATCCTCAAACTGATCACAAGTGCCACCTGGTGGTTGTTTGGGTAACTGGTCAAATTTAAATAGAAGAAACGAGGGGATTTAAGTAACAGGTTCAATGACGCCTAATGTAGATGAGAAAGAGTACCGTTTTTTTCTTCACAAATCTACTGAAGTAAAAGTAAAATGTATATTGATTTAAAAATAGTACTAGAAGTACAAAATGTCCCAAAACGTACTAATGTAAATGTAATGGAGTATACACAACTCATTACTACCCATCTATAGTCATGACCTATATTTCATGTTGATGATGTCTGTGTACTGTCTGTTCATTCTCCTCATGCTGATGTTTTGGAATTTTCCCTTGCGCTCATGTGGGAATTAGATCAGGGGATGATGCAATAGTAGTGTGTAGTCTGTACAGCTATTTGAGACCTCTTGTGATTAATGGCTATACAAATACAAATAACTTGACCTCTCTATTAGCTATGAAGAAGCTTTGGGGAAACCTGGACCGGAGAAGAGCGATCGAAGAGATGCTGGCCGAGAAAGCTGCGCAACAGAACATCCAAAGTCGATCTGTGATGGAGTTGTTTCAGGAAAGAAGCTTTCGGTGGCAGTTGATTACCATCATTGTGATCTTCAGTTCGCTGCAACTTTGCGGCCTCAACGCAGTGAGTTTGGTCTTGCAATGCAATGCTTATTAACCTTTTTTCGTTGATGTACTCCCAATAAAATATTTGTTTTCAGTCAAATACTGTCGCTCACCAGAGTTGTATTGAGGATTTTGATATTAAAAGGACCGTGTGCATTATTTCTGCACTAGATGTCTGTAAGGAGTTTTGCTTCAATATATTTAGCTTTGGAATGCACTGTTACGGCAAATGGTGCAGTAGTCAACCGAGTCGCTTTCCCATTTTAAAGGGCCACAGTGACATGTTGTTAAAATCACACCTCAGGGTTGTGAATTTGGTAAGGGGAGAACCTTTCCCTGTCCGCTCGAGTGTGAACCGGTAGAAACGTACCGTAAGATTGTTTTTGAAGTCGATGGGGCGGATCTTTCGAACTGAGTAAGCTTGTATGCCATGAATGTTTTATTTACAACCACACACTTCGTATTATCAGACTTTGTTGTAACTCTCTGAAGGTTTGTGGTTTCTGTTTTGAGACCTGTGTACGTCTGTCTACAATAGGGTGTAGTCATTCCACCTTTTCCATAGGCCTGAGATGGTTTAAATTTACGTAAACGGAGAGGAAATTAAAATGTTCAGTTCGTTCTTCTTGAAATCCATTCTGAAGCATGGATTGCTTATCCAGAAAAAAGGTTTGACTTCATTCTGTCTGTGGTTGTGAACAAAAGGAAAAATAAACAGTGGAAAATGTTGTCCTGACAATTAAAGGCGTAGGTAGTCCAATAATCCAATAGGGAACAAAAAGACAGAGTCTTTGAATACAAATAGCTTCAAGTGTCCTTGGTTGGCATACAGGTAAGAAAGAGGTAGGCTCAAGAGGCAGTCGACCTGGCTGAGTGCTTCCTGCTGCACAGTGATCTGTTGGGAGCCTTGTCATGTGGAGTAGCATGAATTGGGAGTATCTCAAGATCTTCCTGAAACAAGGCACAGGGGAAAAAGAAGTGCCTTCTTATCCAGAGAGAGGTTTGGGCCGAGGTGGAGGAAGAGCACTGCAGCACTGCAAAAGGACAGTAAAAATGAGGCGGTTGGGAACATCGACCAGTTGGCAGCTGGCCGGAAGGGTTTGTGGACAGAGCTATGGCTATCTAAGCCATACCGGATCGATGGTCTGCATTTATATAGCGCTTTTCAACTCAATGAGGACCTCCCAAAGCTGCTGCCCACGAGCATTGGGGCACTTAAGATGCTGGGAGAGAAGGGGCTGCACAACAGGCAAGCCATCAGGAACACAAGCAACGCAGCAGAGAAGGCGTCCATATGGCTGTAGCTCTTAAGACACAACCCTGGCTGGGTCCTCTGGGCGAGGGTGTCTGTTGTGAGAACTGAAACACCCAGTGAACCCTGGTATCAACACTGATGATGTATCTTAATTTGCACAAAAAGTGTATTTCAGCACGAGTTGGGGTTTTTTTGTCTGTCGAAGTTGTGTAAGACGTAAACCCTTTGAAAGTTTTTGGGAGTAAAGAACATCTATTGTCTTTGGCTGCAGGTGTACTTCTATTCTTATGAAGTGTTTCGTGAGGCAGGCATCCACGAATCCCAGCTCGGTTACGCCTCCTTGGGTATGGGGCTCAGTGAACTGATCTTCTCCATAGTGTGTGTAAGTGTCATCCCTTAATATTATTGTTCTGGAATTGTACTCATCGGCATCAGTGATGGTGCAGTGACGTTCGTGTTTAGTAAGGCAAATACATGTAAATGAACCTACACTTTAATTGTCATAAACAGTAGCATAGAAACATATGTTTTATTGTTCAAACCATTTATAAATTAAGTTCAGAAATTGCTCCTTTTAAATAAAAGCATCAGAAGATGGGTAATCCTCTATTAAGAAAAAACAAGAAAAAATACTGGATGGCTTGGCATACTGTTAGCTTGTTAACACTATTACTAATTCTAATGTTTTGGGCTAAGGTGTGCTCCAATTCAGAATCCTTGGTTGTACTGTCATCCTTAACTTGAGAGAGAACTCTGTGCCCCAATCTGCACATGCAGATGCTCAGCACAGTAATACGTTGCACACAAATTGTATTAATAATACTAACCAGGAGGGACGTGAACATAGCAGTGAAATCAAATTTTAGACTCGCGCGCGCCAATTACTTGCATTTTCCTGTCTGCTTGTGAGACATGGACTCTCACAGCAAACCTGGAAAAGAACACCCAAGTCATGAAGATGCGAACCTACAGGAAACATCTAGGCATCAGCTACTTAGCCCATGTGACAAACAAAACGGTGCGCTAAACCATCAGAGCTAAACCCTACGAAGAACTGTTGTCAACTGTGCGCGGACAGAAAATTCAGTGGTATGGTCACGTCATAAGATCATCAGGACTGGCCAAGATTATTCTCCAGGGCACAGTCTAATGGGGCAGGAAGGGAGGAAGACCAGAAAGAACTAAGCAGACAACATTAAGGTGCCATCTTTGCCACGACCCAAAAACAGGCCAGGAACCGTCAGCAGTGGAGAAAGCTAGCCAGAGGTGTCCGACAACCCAGGCAGTTAAGGGATCTCTGAACTGTGACTGTGAAAATTCAGCAATTTTAAAAAATATAACCATTTGATATATTTGCAGTTGCATATTGTCATGAACTCTCCTCGTGTTCATGCTGAAGAACAATGCCGAAGCACAGATTAGTACAATAAAACGCTTGTCCTTTTTTTTGGGCACTGCTCATCACAAAAGCAGGCAGGCAGCATGGTAAATGTATCCAGTGAACCAAAGGCAAAGAAGTTTTACCAAATAGACAGGCGAAAAGTTTAGAGGTCCAAGCAGTGAATTCAACATCTCAAAAGTTTATTAGCCAATATCCGAAGTCCGAAAGGCAAGGTTTCGGTACACAGGAGAGACAAGAGTGCCCTGACAAGGGTACTTGGAACTTCACAAGAAAGGAAACAAGCCATGCGGGAAGAGGACAAGTTGTGATAGGAAGAAAAATGCAGGGAAATCAAGACAAGTGACAACACCTAGAAGGAGGAAAATAGAACCCAGAACTGTGCCAAAATAAGATAAGGTTCAGACTTATTTTATATTTCTTTGATGAGAGGTAAGCACAGCAACCCATGACTGCACGTCACTGATCGCCATTCATAAAGGTATGCAAGGCATCTTGGTTGTTGTATTTTTAACAATAATAATAATACATATAGCGCTCTTCAAAAACAAAAAAACAAACCACGTAAAGATTGTATCTTAATCCCGAAACAAGTGGAAATGTTTCCTGCGGTTGTAAGTCGAGTATTGTAAAAATAAACCCAAGAAATAAAAATTAAAATGCAAAAACACCAAACAGACTCGTTAACTGATCAATCAAACCCTCACTATTTAATTAGGTGAATAATCGATATTATCACTGCGCAATGATGATTATAGCCGAACGTCGCTTCATCAGCAATCTCGAGGACCGCATTAACTACACAGATGGCTCATTGGAAATCAATGGGAGGTCTTTCACTGCAGCAAAAAGTTTTAGGTGGGACTGCCTTTTGATAAGGATCCTGGACAACTGACTCTAATGCGTTTGGAGAAGAAAACCCTCCAACTTGCATCCATTTTATCATTATCTTGAGAAGTTTCATTTAGCACACATCAATCACAGGATTTTCGAGCTTATCAATTGATAGAATGTCTCTGGAGAGAAAGTGCTCATAGGCCAAATCCATCACATTGGACCTGAGAGGCGGCAGTGTAATTATATTGCCGCCTTGTGGTAGTTTTTATGTTATCCAGCAGTCTCAAACTTAATCGACATGGGGGGCCACCTGATGAGGCCAGGTCGAAACAGTTTTTTTCCACAAGAAAACCTCTGATAAAACAAATTCCAATGCTTTCAAATATTTACTCAAAATAAGCTCTAAAAATAAAAGATAAACCATCAAGAATATATATGAAAAACATAATTTGCGTGGGCTGCAATAACATTAAAGGGACAGTGTGTATTATTTGAACATTCTTTGTTGCTGTAAAACAAGGGCTAAAAAGGGAGGAAGGCAAACTAGAGAGACAGTGCAAACAAAGGAGAAAAGGAAAAAAGAAAAGGAAGAGTGGGGCAAAAGACAAAAAGGGTAAAAAAGAAAGAAAAGAGAAAACAAAAGAGAAAAGGGAAAAGAAGAATAAAAGGAATGAAAAATTAAAAGAAAGAGGAGAAAAGAAGCAAAAAATTAAAAAAAATAGATGAGAATAAAGTAAGAAAAGAGAGGGGGGAAACTCCTTTGTTTTGTTTTTGAGGGTACCCGTAGCAGCAAGAGTGCTCCAAATCATGTCATCTCTCTTTAGATTTTAAACGTCAAATAAATGCACATTTCTTGACCTACGAGCATTTTAAAACATACAACTTTATATCATAATTCATGTATTTGTGCTTATTTTATCACCATCATGATTCCCTAAATAATACATGCTGTCCCTTTAAAATGTCATATTGAGAGTGGGGCCTCAAGCTGTCATCCCAGAGGATGCTGTTGGCCCCCAGGCAGTGACTTTGAGACCCCTGATGTAATCTTTTTGTTCACCAACGCTCGCTAATGAAACACTTTACTGTGTTAATGACTGCAGTTCACGATCATTGAGAGTACCGGGAAAAAAGTGCTTCTCTTCGCAGGATATATGAGCATGTCTTTTTTACTATTCCTGCTCACCATCACGCTCTATCTGCAGGTGAGGCACACACACACACAACATGGATTTCTGCATTTTAACGCCTTCAAAGTAAAAGCCTAAATGGACACTTATGTCTTTCTCGCCCAGAATCAGGTCACCTGGTTGTCCTACTTCAGCATGACCTTTATTTTCTTATTCATTGCCAGTTTTTCTCTTGGACCAGGTAAGTTTTACACTTAGCGTAGCACAAACGGATAAAAGTATAAGACGAAAAAACAGGTGTCATGTAGTAAAAATACAGTGCCTAGCGAAATGATTGACCCCTGATCCCTTTGCAACCTTTTGTCATTTTGACACATTACAGGCTTATCACCAAAAACCAGAAATTATTTTCTAAGTATCAACAACATTTAAGATACAAAGTGAAACCAAATTATTTCAACATTTTATATTATATTAACAACAAAGTAACTGAAATGTAAGTGCTACAAAAATATTGCCCCCCTGTTATCTCAGTTCAGCCAACTTACTCCAGAAGTTCCCTGACGACTTTTGAATAATCCAATGTTGACCTAAATGACTAACAATGACAAACGGAGTGCATCTCACCATGAATGCACCTACTCTGCTGTAAGCTCAGAGGTCTGTGAATTACTCGAGAACCAACAGCATTATGACGACCAAGGAACACAACAGACAGGTCAGGGACAATATTGTGTAAAAGTTCAAAGCAGGAATGGATTACGGAAAGATTTTGCAACATTTACACATCTCCCAGAGTACTTTGCGAGCAATGATATAAAAATGGAGAGATCATAAAACCACTCCAAACCTACGAAGACCTGAACATCCCTCTAAACTCCACAAACAAGGAGAAAACTAATCAGAGAAGCAACCAAGAGTTTCATGATCACATCTGATGACCTGTAGGCATACACATCTGTGCAAAAGAAAACTATCAGTTGTACTCTGCATAAAGCTGCCCGTTATGAAAGAGGGGGCAAGAAGAAAACCCTTTCTAAGAAAATACCATAAAAAGACTTTTGGCTGTGATCGCAACAAAAAGAGGTTGTTATTACCTCTTAGGTGGCCAATATTTTTGCAGCGCCTACTTTTCAATTTTTCAATTCTTAGCGTAATATAAAATGTGAAAAAAAAATATGGTCTCCATTCAGTTTTTCCTTTTTACTTTTTTGCCCAGCCTCTCGCAAATGACAGAGAAAAAAAAAGAAAAAAGGAAAAGATTGAGAATGAAAGAAAAAAGAAATAATAGAAAATCAAAGTAAACAATAGAAAAGAGAAGAAAGGAGAGGAAGATGAAAGAGAGGAAACAGGAGACAAAAGGAGGGCAAAAATAATTAAAGAAAAATAAAAACTGAAAAAACACAGGTTTTTGTTTTTGAGAACACCTGGCATCAAGATGGCAGACAAATATGTCAGCTCCCTGTAGGTGATCTTAATATTATTATTATTATTATTATTCATCTTATGTTTGATATACACAAATGTATCCACTTAAGAGTATTTCTTTAAAGAAATGCATATTTATATTATAATTTATGTATTTTTGTGTATGATTTAAACCAAAATTGCTTTGAATAGATGATGTTTTATCCACTAGGAGGCACTCAATAATACACACCGTCCCCTCAAGGTTGTGTGTTTAGTTATCTTAAACTAATAATAATAATAATAATAGTAATAAAAATAACACACATTTTAAATGAAAATACAACATCAGCTTTCTTTTGTTAAACGATGCTAGCTCTAATGCATAAATCAATGTAACATGAAGAAAAAACTAATAATAATAATAATAATAGTAATAAAAATAACACACATTTTAAATGAAAATACAACATCAGCTCCCCGCGACCCTAATGAGGATAAGCGGTACGGCTAATGAGATGAGATGAGACAACATCAGCTTTTTTTTGTTAAACAATGCTAGCTCTAATGCATAAATCAATGTAACATGAAGAAAATCGAATAGGAAATGAAATGAAAACCAGAAATGTTCAGGCGAATGCAAGTTATGTATTGGAAAAATACACACAAGTAGTACTTGGCAAAAATATTCCCAATATGTGAAGTACAAGTGATAAAAATGTGAGCTAATTTTCATGTTTTCTCATTGTTGTGCATGAATACACAACGCAACACTGTCACCAAGAGGGCAGTCTTTCAACAACAGTTGATATGTTTTTTTTAAACCGCAACTCTTCGAACATATTCGTCTTTTTAATTGATTTATTTATTTATTGACTCCGTGATGAACTTCTACGAATCACTAAAAGCCCAAATACTTAAAATATATGTATAATAATAAACTATATAACACCAGAATGAAAACTATGTAAATAAATACAAAGTTATTCGATGCAGGCTTCTGATCGGCTGCTGAGTATGCTAATGGGCACTCCGGTTTCCTCCCACATTCCAAAAACATGCACGTCACATACCTGTCAACCTGTAAGTTTTTGCCGTACAAAGTATGTTTATTATGCATTTTAAGACGTGTGCGACGTACAAAAAATCTGTACAGAAAAACGCAAATTTGTCAATTATGGGTACAATCCGGTAAACTCCGACTATCACAAAACGGCAAATCAATCATGTCTAACGAGTTCGCCGCGGTAGCCTATATCTCGGTATTGTTTTTTTTTCGTTGCAAACGAAGCGAGCGGTTTGAAGCTACTGTGCGCATGCGTCTGCCGCCTGGGGGTTTCCCATCATGCATCATTCCGAAAAAAAAAATGGTGTAAGATTATTTTGTATTTTGTAAGCGTAAGGGAAAATACAACAGTTTGTACAGGCATGGAGCCGTGGAGGTTGACAGGTATGATGTCAGTTTAATTGGCCGGTCCAAATCGTCCCTAGGTGTGAATGAGAGAGTGAGTTGTCTGTCTCTGTCTGCCCTGCGATTGGCTGGCAACCAGTTCCGGGTGTCCCCTGCCCACTGCCTGTAAATAGCTGGGATGGGCTCCAGCACCCCCGCGACCCTACTGAGGATGAGCGGTGCAGATAATGGATGGATGGTTGGATGGATATTGCTGGAAAACTCATGCGATAGTGATAAGAGCGCTGTGACAGGGGTGCTTGGATAGCAACATACTAGCAAGGAACCATGGCGGCAGAGTACTAATAAAGGGAAGAGAACGAGCCGCGATAGGAGGCACAACGCAGGGAAGGTAATCTAAGTGACAACAGCTGTGAGGAGATAAAAAGAACCCGGAACAGTGACTAAAATAAGATAAGGTCCAGCGAAAGAGAGACAAAGAGAGAACTTACAGAGAAGCACAATTTAGAGAGCAGGATCGGGACATATATTTCCGCAGCCTCACCCGCCTCTCCTGACTGCACGTCACTGACAATCAGCCAAACTCTGCTGTTTCACTAATGTCCTGCCTGACCGAATCCTTCTTATGTGTTTTTGCCCCGTAGGCGGAACAATAGTTCCGATGCCGGCAGTCATTTTCAATCAGGCGTTCAAAGCAAGTGCCTTCACAGTCGGCAGTACATTCAACTGGTTAGCCATGTTTGTCGTAGGGATGACCTTCCCCGTAATAGTGGTAAGCTCATTCGCATCTTGGAACACAGTTGAGAGCGCTTCTAAAAGATGTTCCCTTCCAGGAGACGCTAAAGTCCTTCTGCTTTCTCATCTTCTTGCTGGTTTGCCTGACTTGTGGGCTGTACGTGTACCTCAACCTCCCCGAGACCAAGGATAAAAGCCCGATGGAAATAGCCGCCGATTTTGATCGGATGCACAGCGGATCCGGATGGTTAAAGAAGGGAAAACAGGAAAAGAGATCACTTGATGACTGTAAAATGACCAGATTTTAGCTTTTGGGTGAGGCTAAATCTGATTTGAATTAGGATCCTCCGAAAAGACCCCCCATCCCTCCAGCTGAGACACACTTTTTATGCCCCTGTGAGTTTTTTTCTACCATGTGGCCCCCAAGCTAAAACGAGTACACCCCAAATGTAAGAAAACAATAAATAGCATTTTGTTTGTGGCAAGATGTTGTTATTGGACTGTTAACACTGGCAACTTGTCATGCCTCACCAATCACATATCTTGAATTCCCTTACGTGTGGAACAAACTTCTTTACTTAGGTTCGGCCGTGCATTTTTACTCTTCTCGGTAAAATACAGAAAAGAAGCAATTTTTTAACAGGTCCAATACTGATTTTGATAATGCAAAAAGCAGATAACCATTGCTGATACTATCACTAATTCTAAGGCACAGGTGCTAAACAGGCGGCCCACGGGCCAGATCAGGCCCGCTGAGGGATTGAATCCGGCCCGGGAGACAACACTCAGAGAAGCGCAAGAGAAAAACAAGCTGCAGGTTGAAATATGTCAACTTGATGTTGCCGAAGCCAGGTGCCTCGAACAAAGACTCTGTGCTTGTATCTCTCTCTCTCTCTCTCTCTCTCTCTCACTCTCTCTCTCTCTCTCTTTCTCTCTCTCTCTCTCTCTTTCTTTTCCACCCCTTTTCTCCCACTCTGTCTCCTTCACTCTCTGTCTCTCTTTTTCTCTTCCTTTGTTGCTCTTTGTCTCTTTCTCTCTCTGTGTCTTCTAACCTCTTTTGCTCTAACTTCCTTTTTTCCTTTTCTCTCTTTTCTCTTTCTCTCTACCTACCCTTCGCGCTTTCTTTTCTCTTTTCTCTCCTTCTGTCTTTCTATTTCCCTTTGGATTTCTTTCTTCCTCTCCCTTTCTTTACCCCCCTCTCTCACGACTTTTTATCTTTTGTTCCTCACGCTCTCTCCCTCTCTTTTTTTTCTTTCTTTGTCCCACCCTCTCTCCTTTTCCTTCCTTATTTCTCTTATTTCTTTATCCCTCTCTTTTTCTTTCTCTTGAATCTACTAGTCCTTCCCCCGACAGAATGTTTGTTCTATCGTGTGGCGCCCGAGTTAAAATGAGTTTGACACCCCTGTTCTAAGGGCTGAGGTGTGCGCCAAATCAGAACCGATGGTCGAAATACCGCCCTCTATCATGAGGCAAGAGAATTGCGTGCCTCACTCTACATCTGCAGACGCTCAGCACAGTAATGTTAAATACTAATTCCATTCATAATATTCATAATGTGTAAATTTGGCAATTTGATCAAGAAAATTAAAAAAATTAAGACATTGAATGAGAAAAAAAACTTGAACACTAAATTAATAAAACATTTAATATATTCTTAACTACATTTTGTAAATTATAGCCACTGTTCTTTTTCACAATAGAGCAAAATTGCTCTAAAAAAATAAAAGCACTCACTAACATGTTAGTAAATTTAAACTACGTATTGAAAAACTTTTGAATATTTTATTTTGTTTAATATTTCACAATATTTTTGTTTGCCCCCTCTGTAGTTGGGGTTGAGGGACAGCCAAATAGGGTCAGGTTTAGTAAGACGCGGGAGGGGGAGAATTTTTGTATGCATTCTTGATTTTGGAGTAGACGCGTTGAATGTATTAATCCAACAAAAGTTCCAAGGACTTCATTTGCATACTGTAAGCATGTGAAATTAATAAAAAAAAAAATACATGAAACAAGTAAAGGTACTTTTCGGAAATATTCATGAAAAAAAACAACTATACAAAATAGCTAATCAAATTTAATATAAATATAACATCTCATCTCATTAGCTGCACCGCTTATCCTCAGTAGGGTCGCGGGGGTGCTGGAGCCCATCCCAGCAATCATCGGGCAGTGGGCAGGGGACACCCTGAACTGGTTGCCAGCCAATCGCAGGGCACACGGGACAGACAATTCGCTCGCTCATTCACACCTAGGGACAATCCACCTGAAAATGCATGTCTTTGGAATGTGGGAGGAAACCGGAGTGCGCGGGGAGAACATACAAACTCCGCACAGGAAGTCCGGTAGCTGGATTTGAACCCACACAGGAGGTTCCCAAAACCTTAGAACTGTGCCGCACACGCGCTAACCACTGCCCTGCCGTGCTGCCCTAATATTATCATAACTTATATTATTATAAACAAAATGAACACAATAGTTTCATTGCGTATTTGGAAAATCGATGCCAAATTTCGAGAAAATTATTCAATAAAATTTAAAACAAACTACATGAAACCAACTAAATAGATGAATAAAATACCAATATATTGTATAATGTAATAAACAAACTCAAAAATACATAACTATTTAAATAGTAATTTTACAAAAGTCCTATGCCACTATTTCACAGACTGATCAGTATCGGCACCGTTAACTGTCCTATAAACAGAACCAAAATGGAATCCCAATGGTCAACAAGAACATTTCAATATTTCAGTATTTGTTTTCGCAATGCTGTGCAGGCCCCCCATGAGGAAACTCTTCCCTCGAGTGGGTGCAGCCCCCCACCACGCCAGCATGTGCTCGCTTCAGATAACGCAATCGGATTTACCATCTGCAAGGACTCGCATCTCTCTCGCGCACCCGTAAACAAACCCGTAATAGGGATTCCGCAACTTTGGCGTCATTTCGACTTGGACTGAGGTCAACAACAAATGTAACCGCGACCCTCAGAGGAGGAACTTCAAAAGAGATATCGGGATGTCAGCCATTACGGATGCTACGGACACAGAAAGTTGTTCATGTGATGACTCCAAGCCCACCAGAGGCAATGAACAGAAGTGAGTTTGCTGCTTTTGGAGAGACTCTGAGTATTCCTAGGAATTGAATTTGCATTCCTTTAGGGTTTTTCAACCAGTGTGCCAGGAGACCTTGTCTAGTGTGCTGCAGGAAATGTCCCAATTTTTTTGTTTACGATCTTTGCTTTTTTCCAATCATCAACCGAGCAGCTAACATTTATCCGTATCAGCGGGGGAAGCAGATTTTTCTTTTTTTTTTTTTTTTATACAGTAATCCCTGCATCCACTTTTTGCAGTTTTGATACCTCTCGCAGATTTTCATTGTGTTCTGCTTTCTTATTGGCTAAACAGTCATCCTGCCCCTTTTCTGCCTGCGTTTGCCTGTGCGCCAAAAATGTTGCGGTTTAAGCCGTACACATTACTAAAACAGTTCAAGGAACCCACATTATGTACTAAAGGTCGATGGATTTTTAGGCGGGCCGACTGTCGGTATTGGCATTTTGATCTATGCGACGGGCTGATTATTTAGGCTCAGATGCAGCCATGGCTCTTCCTCTCTCCCTCTGTCTCAGCTGCTACCCACACCGCGTCTTCTGATTGGAAAATCGTCCAGGGGTAGAGCCACTGAAGCAGGAAGAGTAACGTCAGTGGGGAGTAAAAAACGGCAGCTCCGCTAACTCCTGAGTCCCGATATGCCTGTCAATCAACACCGCTGATAATTTCGAGATTTTAAAAAGTCCTTGGTAGATAAGTGTGTGTAAAAGTGGAGTTACTTTGTTTTAGGAAAGCACGTTCAAGTGGATACATATATATTAGCTCTTATCATAACACTAGGTTTTCAATCCAGCGTGTGTAGTTCATATAACTTTAAAATTGTACATATAATTTTGTGATTATAATTATTATTTTCTTACTTAACTAAAAATGATAGATCATAGCAAAAACAGTTCTTGTTCCACTGACAGATAATTCTGCTCATTTTAAGGACGTTCTAAGGAAAACAAGAGAAAAATGTGGTGAAACATTAAAAAAAGTTACACAAACAGTGTCTATTTAACCATCGATTAGTGTCAAATGTGAAATCTACATTTTTGACCAAGTCCTCCTGGGTGATATTACATTTGTCAAGCTTCAGAGCAGTGTTTCAGAACAAGTCACAATATTGAGCTGGACAAAAAATAGCATTTCAATTCTTTCAGGGTTAAAACTTAAGAAATTAAGTGACATCCCTCTTATCTTAGTGAGGCAGGCCTACTAATTTCTGAAATTTAATGGAGCGACTCCTCCATTGACAGATGCAGTTGAGTGTCATCTGCATAGCAATGGAAACTGATATTATACTAGTGGATTATGTAACATAGCAGGTTTTTAGCTACCGTGATTACTACAAGTAAGATATGTTTTTTTAACAGTGCCGTTTACTGTGTTGCGAGCGTATTCGTAGTAGCGTTTTGCTACCCGTCACAGGCACAGTTTGGGATGAAAGTTATAATATTATTATTAAAGCTTTGAAAACTCTCTCGGTGTACCGTCTTTCTTTGTAAATATGTGTAACCATGTATAATATGTATTTGCAACTGTATATTTGTGTAATGTATTTATTTTAGAGACTTATTCTGATATGTTTTCCACGGGCTAAACAAAAAGAAGGGGCGAAAACAACGGGGGCTGACGGGAAGTGGAGTAAAGGTGAGTCGTGTTTGTGGACGCAGCGGATAATAGTGTATATATATTTTTCCCACCCTTACCTTTGGAAATATACATTTTTTTTCCTTGGATTATTTTCAACGGGACCCGGACTCTGCAGGTCTGCATCAAACTTTAAGTACCGGTATCATTTTCCGTTCATTTTGCCGGCTGTGGTTTTTGGACTGTGTACTTTATATTCAGTTACAATCGCGGGACTCAAAGTCGGATTTGGGTTGAATTTGTGATTGTGTTACATGTTTTAATGTGGGCGCATGCGGCTTATGTACAGGTGCGCCTTGTGTAATTACAAAAGCGGTTAACCTTTTAAAATGTGGTGGGTGCGGCTTATAATCAGGTGCGCTCTATAGTCCGGAATTTACAGTATGTACAAATGTTTTTTCCTTATAATGTATCGGGTAAGGTTTAAAGTAAATTGTGGCTTACAGTCCGAAAAGAACTGTAGTTATCCTAGCTTGGACCTATTCAAACAAAATGTGACTAGAGATATAATGTTTCCAACCCCACAAAGCACAATTTTAAATCCCAATAAATGGGAAAACAGTTGGGAATCGACTGGAGTCCTTTGTTTTCCAAACCGTCACCAGTCACGTTGTGTGATGTTCTTGTGATGTTCTTGTGTTCCGTCACAGGATTTTTGTCAACAGAAGCTTGACTCTGGAGAACATCCAATGTTACGGCTTCGACATGGACTACACGCTGGCAAGTAAGTGTAGACACGCCCCCAAAATCCCAAGACAATTGTCCATCATTGCAAGCACAATTATCATGGGCCTCTTATTATTCTTTGTTTAGGGCCGTAATCACAAATGTATAACTGGAGACTTATAAGGACATCTGAACTCTACATTGTAAAGATTTTTTCCGATTCACCCTGACAGTCTTTAATCTTATTTTTCCCTTTAAGATCCTTACTACGTGTTTCTCTTGTTTATACTGGAGTGCCATGTCTAATCTTATTGCTTAAAATGTTTCACTATGTTGTTATCAATGACAATAAAGTCAAGTCACATTTACTAGTATAGACCTTAATTTTAACATATTACCTATTGTTTTCTATTATTAATGTTCATTTTTTGTGTGTGTACTGTTCCAAAAAAGACTATTTAAATCAATTTTAGCACACTCAAAGAAATTTATTGGTAGTGAGAAACTTACATACAAGCTAAACTTTGCATACTATGTCCTAGCTGTTTACATTGTAAAAATTGAATTCTTGTTTCACTGTCACATTGATATTATATAACTCTTATTTTGTATTAATTTTTACTTGGTTGACTAATGAAATGAGAAAATAAACATTAATCAATAAGCAGCAGTAGATAATTGTGCAGATTATAAGTGTATTTTAGTTATATTACAAAAAATAATTATTAAAATAAAAAACATGTAGTTAAAATGAGCAGCATAGAAAACTGTATATTTTTAGTATATTTTATACCACACTAAAATATCTCTTGAAATAGTTCTGAAAATACAAAAGATCATAAACAATTACAAATTAATTAAAGAGATATTTGTATAATATTTAGTGCCTCCTAGTGGTTAAAAAAACACATTGATTTGAATACGAGGGAAAATATATTAACTATCATAATAATGTTAATTTTTACTAAAGAATATAGGTCAGAACATTTCATTTCTTTTACACTGGAATCCCCACATAGATTGGCGCTATTTTTGTCCGGCATCTTGCTGCCAGGCTGTGCTATGCATCACAGACCCTCGCTCGTACCAGACGGCACAGTGCCATCTGATGGTCAAATATTCCACATTGGGGTTTTATAATAGGCAGATATTATACAGTTAATTTTAAGTATAGTTTTCTTACTATACTAAAGGTATTTATTGAAATAAGTCTAACACAAAAACAAAAGATTTAAAATGAACAGTAGTATACGTATTTTTGCTCATTTTCCATTAAGCTTTATTATTCTTATTATTAACTCAAAAGAAGTGAAAAAAAAATCTGTATTATTCTGTATAAGGAGAAAAACTATTTCTATATGTCAGTTTTTTTACCCCAAAAATTAAATCAAGCATTATTTCAAAACATCATTACATTTTAAAAAAGAGTGGAAGAGGAAAGTGTACCAAGAGGACTTTTTGCAGTGTCAGAAAAAAAAATGGTTGGCAAATTTTGAATTCTTAAAAAAAAATAGTGTCTATTATTTATTTATTTACCGCCTCCCATAAAAACAATATTGACATAAGAAAAAATACAGGAACTATCATATAAACATGTGCTTTTTTTAAATACTCATAGGTCGAAAAAATGTGCACTTAATTTATAAACATGAGCTCCATGGAGCTGACATGATTGTTTGCCATCTTGCTGCTATGGGTACCCTCAAAAACCAAAAACCTCACAAAAGGATGGACAAAAAAATGACAATAATAATAGTGCAGTTTGGTGACTGAGTCTCTGTATACTTCCTTTTGCTTTTTAGTACTCGTTTTGACAACATCTAGTGTGCAAAATATTACACAGTGTCCCTTTAAGTCTAATTAGGATCTAATTGGTAAGTCCAAGCTAAACTTTAAAGGTAAAACCATGTAGTTGATAAAATTCACATTTTGAGCACAAATGCTGCTATAGTCATGAAAGTCAAGTCAAGTCAAGTCAAGTCATTTTTATTTGTATAGCCCTAAATCACGAAGAGTCTCAAAGGGCTTCACAGATTGTTACACTATATTACACAAACTATTTTCAACCGACAAGAGGAGTAGGTTATTCGTATGCAATGGAGTAGAAGTGAGTTTTAAGTTTAGATTTAAACATTTCCACTGAGGTTGCAGATCGAATCTCAGGGGGAAGAGCATTCCACAGCACCGGTGCCCGGATGGAGAACGCTCTCGAACCAGCAGAAGACTTCTTTGCTCTCGGGATCATTAAGACAAACTTTTTTTTTTTTAATTAAAAGCATAACTATTAAAACTGGTGCAAAACAGAATATACAATAAAATATGAAAAAAGAAAAAGTTGTACATTCAGAAAGGCTGAATGATCTCACATCGCGGGCCTCCCTCGATGACAGAATCTTCCTGATGTAATTCAGCTTTGATTCGTAAGAGGGCCCTGATGCAAAACGGCGTTGACGGAACAGAGCTGGGTACGACAATGATTATGATGAAGGTCCGTGGCTAGAGTGGTTTTCAGTGTGGCCAACAGTCCATTGAAACAAGTGTCTTAGTAAAAATTGCCTTGGTACGGCTGGTTCCATGGTTTTTGATTCCAGAACCCTTGCTGCCAGCTCTGGTTGAAGGCTTGGGCCTTGTCCATGCCGTTTCTGTTGCCGAACCCGCCACCGTTCCTGTGGTTGTTGAAATTGCTGTTCTTGTTACCAAAGTTGCCCCTGCCGCCTCCTCCTCTCTGCTGGAACTGGTTGTGATGTCCTCTGTTCCCGCCGCGATTCATTCCGACGCCTGGGCTCATGTTCCCTCTGTTCATGTGCCCGCCTCGGTTCATTGGCCCGCCTCGGTTCATTGGCACGCCCCTGTTCATTGGCACGCCCCTGTTCATTGGCATCCCTCGGTGGCCCATGTTACCCCTCATCAGCCCGCCTCTAGGGGACCCGCCCATATTGGGCAGGAGACTGCCGCTGCGATTGAAGCCACCACCGTGTGTGTTGTAGTTGCCTCTAAAAGACTGCTGTGGCATGAAGCCCCGAGGGGGACGGTTGAAGCTGCCGCCGCGAGGACTGGGAGCTCCTCTGAAGTTGCCCCGGCCTTGGAGTCCATAGTCAGTGGAAAAATAAATAAAATAATAAATGAAGAGAAAATTGCTTTAAATCTTATTTATTTGGTTCCGAATCTCATTCTGTGGTTACCTATTTGACAGTAGGTGGAGCTCACGGTTTCCCACCCGAATAATTTGAAATAGCCCCATATTGTGTCTAGCATTTATCGTGAAAGAAGCAATACTCTAAAAATATCTTATTTTTGTCACGAGGCGTGGTGGCGTGAAGGGATGAACTCAAATGCGTTGACGATCCATAAGTTTTATCAAAATAAAAGTCGCCCAATACTCCGGGGCAAAACAGAACAATACAGAGTTCCTCCGGCACGAACTCAACAGGACATGGCATAACAGACTAAAACATGACAAGGCATAACAGACTAAAACAGGACAAGCATAACAGACCGGGATTGTGTATAAGAGTAATGAACCAGCAACCGCAGAGCCCAAAATGCAGCCTTAAATACAGACCCACAATTAGTGGAACTGCTTTCAGCTGTTGCCCAGAGGGCAGGGCAGACTGGTCACCAAGGCGACCGTGACAGAGCCCCCCTCATAGCTCCCGAGGTCCCAAAAAGAAAAAATTACAACCTCACGCCCCGGAATGTTGACGCTCGCGATTGGGGCAACCCCGCTCCCTCCTCCGAACACGCAGGAACGGGGAGAGGCAGGCGCCATCTGCGTCGGGCGGATCGGAATCGGCGCTCGGCAGGGAGGGGTTCGGCAAAACAGGAGCAGCGGAGTCGGACTGGCACGCAGGCAGCGGAGTCGGACTGGCACGCAGGCAGCGGAGTCGGACTGGCACGCAGGCAGCGGAGTCGGACTGGCACGCAGGCAGCGGAGTCGGACTGGCAGGCAGCGGAGTCGGACTGGCACGCAGGGGAGACTGAATAGCAGGCAGTCGGCACGGGAGTCGGGCAGGCAGGCATCAGAGTCGGAGTCGGCTCGACGGGCAGCGGAGTCGGAGTCGGCCCGACGGGCAGCGGAGTCGGAGTCGGCCCGACGGGCAGCGGAGTCGGAGTCGGCCCGACGGGCAGCGGAGTCGGAGTCGGACTTGCACGCAGGGGAGAGGGAATAGCAGGCAATCGGCACGGGAGTCGGGCAGGCAGGCATCAGAGTCGGAGTCGGCCCGACGGGCAGCGGAGTCGGAGTCGGCCCGACGGGCAGCGGAGTCGGAGTCGGACTTGCACGCAGGGGAGAGGGAATAGCAGGCAATCGGCACGGGAGTCGGGCAGGCAGGCGTCAATTTTTCCTGGGACCCCATTCGAGGCACAGCAAGGGCCACGACGGGCGGGGCCGTGGTTCGAACGGGCAGGGAAGGCCAACTCAGTAGGCGCCTGCCAAACTGCGCTCTCCAGCTCTCCCCAAGTCGCGCTGGGATCGTTCGCTGAGTTCAATTGTTGGCTGGTTCATTCTGTCACGAGAGGTGGTGGCGTGGACGGTGACCGGACCAGAACGGAGGCAGGAGGCATGAAGGGAGAACTCAAATGCGTTGACGATCCATAAGTTTTATTTAATAAAATAAAAGTCGCCCAATACTCCGGGGCAAAACAGAACAATACAGAGTTCCTCCGGCACGAACTCAACCGGACATGGCATAACAGACTAAAACATGACAAGGCATAACAGACTAAAACAGGACAAGCATAACAGACCGGGATTGTGTATAAGAGTAATGAACCAGCAACCGCAGAGCCCAAAATGCAGCCTTAAATACAGACCCACAATTAGTGGAACTGCTTTCAGCTGTTGCCCAGAGGGCGGGGCAGACTGGTCACCAAGGCGACCGTGACATTTTTAGCTTTAAATTATCGATTTTTCAATTCTTTGATATGGATAATTGATCAGTCCAGAAGGAAAATAATATCGACACACAAATAAATAATGCAAGTGTTTGATTCTACAAACTATGTTTTATTTACATGACAGGGAAAAATTATTCAAACGAAACAATGAGCACTTTGAGCAAACTAGCACTTGCCGTCGTAGAAAAGTGGTATAGGGGGAAGAAATTTGATAGCAATGATGAAAGTACTGATCCATAAACCTGGTTTAAAGATAATCATTTAAATTTAAATGATCAGGAATTGTTTTCATAGCGTGTCCCGATGATATTTAAACCCAGAACCCAATCCTCTCTTGCCTACCTTTGGGTCTGACAAAGTCTCGCGTGGGATATAGAAAATCCAAGTTACGAGAATTTCGAGTCATTACCAATAGAGATCGGAGCTTTAAAGTCATTTTTTTTTTATCATTTTATTTATCTTATTACTGTACTTTTGTGTTCATTTACTGTTTGAATGTGTTTTAGTGATGAAGATGTGTTTCACAGCTATTTTGGGTTAACTTGGATGCTTTTTGGAGGCTGGGAACAGATTAATTGGTTTTCAGTTCTTTTGCATCAGGAAAATGTATTCAGGATACAAACAATTCTAAATACGAGAAAAATACAGGACACATTAATCTTGTGTGTGGAGGTATCACTGTTTAAAAGCAATAGTATTGAAATACTAGTGTGCTTAGCTGTCACTTCGTAGAGATCGACAGGCATTGTGGGAAATGTAGTTTTTGAATAAAGTACTCTTTTGACCCGTTTATTTAAGACACTCAGACATTTTAAGCTCCTGCAGGCGGGTGACATTTGACACATGTGCTGTATTGTCTAGTGCATCTAAAAACGAGTGCTGTAAAGCACAAAGAAGAATACAAACTACGTAGACTCAATGTGACTAAAATGCACTATTCTACTAATTTGCTTACCCAGCCTTGTCAGACTATACAGCACACAACCATAATGTTTTCAGGTCTTTGGGCACCCATGGCATCAAGATAGTGGACAATCATGTCAGCTTCCTCTAGGTGAGCCTCATGTTACATTAAATAAATACAAATTTCTCGGTCTAGAGCTTTTTTTTAAAATGCAGGTTTATATGATAGTTCATGTATTTGTGCTTATTATAAAAATCAATATTGATTTTGTATGACTGTTTTTTTTTGTTTTGTTTTTTTACTAAAATACACAATGTCCCTTTGACACTATACTAATTCTGTCTTTGAGTTTCTTAGACATTTCCAAGATGTTCAAAGTAAAGATTTCAATTGACATTTTTACGGTAAAACTGTCACATTTGTGTGTAGTCTACAAGTCTCCAGACTATGAGAGCCTGGGGTTTGAGCTCATAAGGGACAGGATGGTGTCTGTTGGCTACCCTCACGAGATTTTGCGCTACACCTATGACCCAAGTTTCCCTACCAGGTAGAGTTTTTTAATCCAAAGTAAAGAAATTTGAAACATTCTTTAGTGGTAAGTAACTGAAATCCAAAACTTCCTTCCAGAGGCTTAGTGATCGACACCAAGTACGGCAATCTCCTGAAGGTGGACTCCAACGGCAACATTCTACTGTGCAGTCACGGCTTTTGGTTCCTCACAGGGTAAACAAAGGAACTGAAATAGATTATCCAACATTTATAATCTTTCGTTCTGTTTGTGCCTTACAGCGAGGAGATACACCGTTATTACCCCAACAAGTTCATCCAGAGAGATGACACGGACCGTTTCTACACTCTTAACACGCTCTTCAACCTTTCAGGTGTCATGGTTATGGCTATTAGACATCTTTCTTTTTGTAAATGTAAATGTGCACCCAGTGCAATGGTTATGAACGATCAGTATTTAATAAATCTATTAACATTTTGACATTGCGGGTTTTGACTATTGCGGGTCCTTTTTGGAACGTAAAACTCCGCGAAAAACGAAGATTTACTGTATTTTGAAATAGGACGAGGAAATACAGACCAAATAAACGAAACCGCGCTTTGTCTTTCAGAAACCTATCTCTACTCTTGCCTCGTGGACTTCTTCACCAAGTGTACTCGATACAAAACGTGAGCACGCCCTTTGTATTAACCCCACTGCTTGTATCTTCCTTTGCAAAGCAAATGATAGACGATTGAAACGTCCCCTTTCCCCCAGTGTGCAAGAAGGTCACCACTACGGAGACCTGTTCATTTCCTACAGGAGCGTTTTCCAGGATGTTCGAAATGCGATGGACTATATTCACGACACGGTAACCATTTACGCAACAACTACGTTCTTTTTTTCTCCTGTTGCATAGTAAATATTAGTTACGTCCTCTTTGTTTATACAGGGCACTCTCAAAGAGCAGACCATCAAGAATATTGAGAAATATATTATCCAAGATGTAAGTAATAATAATAAGAATGAAATGAAATGTTCTGCATTTATATAGCGCTTTTCAAGTCAAGACTTCCCAAAGCGCTTTACAGTGTGCTTCACATTTCCCAATAGCGGCCGTGCAGCCATGTAAGGCGCTAATTGGGGGTATTAGGGGTTCAGTGTCTTACCCAAGGACACTTCGACATGTAACACGGAGGAGCCGGGAATCGAACTGCGATCTCTCGATCCCAAGACGAGCACTCTACCTCCTGAGCCACTGCCGCTCCGAAGAAATATTACGTTTAGTTTGTGCCCCTCTTTTCGCGCCTAGTGGTTAAAAAAAATAGTAAAAAATTCAATATTTAGTTGAATAACGAGCAAAAATACATGAACTATCATACACACGTGGTTTAATGGCAGGGGTCTGACATGATTGTCCGCTATCTTTCTGCTAAGGGACCCCCCCTAAAGAAACCTTAATTAATTAAAAAAAGAACATTTATTTGAAAAATAAGGGAAATTACATGAACTATGATAAAAACATGCGTTTCCCTTTAAAAATACTGTCCTCATAAGTTGAGAAATGTGCAATTTACATAAAAATCACCTGGAGGGATTTGGCATGATTGTCTGTCATGTTGCAAGGGAGAACTGTTTTCTAAAAATGGGACAACCAAATAGAGAGCCAAAACAAACAAAACCGCATATTACCGTAAATTCCGGACTATAGAGCGCACCTGGTTATAAGCCGCACCCACCACATTTTGAAAGGAAAACCGATTTTGTACATACAAAGCCGCACCTGTATATAAGCCGCATGCACCCACATTTAAACATGTAACACAAACACAAAATTAACCCAAACCCGACTTTAAGTCCCGCGATTAAAACTTAATGTCCTTCATCAAAGTCCACAGTCCAAAAATCACAGCCGGCAAAATGAACGGAAAATGATACCGGTACTTAAGGTTTGATGCAGACCTGCAGAGTCCAGGTCCCGTTGAAAGTAATCCAAGGGAAAATGTGTATATTTCCAAAGGTAAGGGTGGGAAAAATATAGTAGATAAACACATTTATTTTTCTTTAACCAACTTTTTACCCCCTTTTTTTTCCTTGTCTGTCCCTCACCTTTAGCGGTCCCCACTTAAACTTGGCACCCCGCGTCTTTGAGTTCCTCTTATTTGTACTCTTTCTTGAGCTTCATGCCACTCATTCTTGGGTGCCGTGACGTCTTGCAGTCAAAGATTTCACAGTGTCCCTTTAACATGATAAATATGTTTTTTATAGCCCAATATCACTGTCCTCTTGACCCGGATTAAAAAGGTGGCCAAGATTTTTCTCGCCACCAACAGCGACTACAAATACACCGAGGTAGGCTCAAAAACACTCAAAACACCTCATCGACAACGACTAACAACCACTTCTTTGCTTCATCAAGGCCGTAATGACATACCTTCTTGGAAACGGGACCAAAGTGAGATCATTTAGCTTGAATTTGCACAACTAAAACAAAGATTTGATTCTTAGATGAGTTGTCGTTTTGAGGCCCCTAAAAACTGTCTAACTTTTCCGATCCAGATGTCTGGAGATTCCTCATGGCGCTCTTTCTTTGACCTGATCGTGGTGGATACGAAGAAGCCACTTTTCTTTGCCGGGGGCACGGTGCTGAGACAAGTTGACACGGTATGATATCATTTTTGCCGTGAATCAGGAACTTCATTACACAATTTTTATACTGTTAGAGGTGGTGTGTATCGTTTCAGGTGTCCGGAAAGAATTGAAACGTTTTCTCTATCAAGTACAGTGCTATCCAAAATAATCAGAGTACAATGTGACTAACCAGAATATCCCTGGTTTTTAGAATATTTGTTATTGTTACATGCCAGACAATTTACCAGTAGATGCAGTAGACTCTCAGAAAACAAACAAGACCCAGCATTCATAATAAGCATGTGCTGAAGGCTGTGCAATTGGGCAAATAGTTTAAAGTGGTGTATTCAAAAAATAGCAGTGTGGCAACCAATCTCTGAGTTCATCAATTTTGCGTAAGTAAATAAAAACAAAACAGGTGTGAATCGGGTGGCGCCTATTTAATGATGATGAAGCCATCTCAGGTTGAACATGCATTTGAGGAAAATGGGTCGTTGAAGACACTGCTCTGGAGAACGGCGTTCTATGATCGAAAAGTTGATTGAAGAGGGAAGAACACATAAATAAATGCCAAAAAATGATTGTCTCTATAGCTGAAATTGTAAAATTGGTAGCAAAAAAACAGAAACACATGGAAGAAAATGGAAACGACTATTAAAATGGACCTCAGAATAACCAGAATCGCAAAAGGCTCAGCCAATGATCAGCTCCAGGAAGATCATACACAGTCTGCAATTACCTGAAAGTGCTGTGACAGTTAGGAGATGTCAGTGTGAAGCAAATATGTTTTCAAGAATCCCACATAAAGTCCCTCCGTTAAAAAAAAAGGCATGTGGAGAAGAGGTTACAATTTGTCAAAGATCAAATCAACTGGCCTACAGAAAGATGGAGGAATATTTTGTGGACCGATGAGAGTAAAACTGTCTTTTTTGGGTCCAGGGTCCAAAGACCGTGTGTGAGATGACCCCCAAACTCCGAATTCAAACCTCAGTACACATTGAAGACAGTGAAGCATTGTGGTGCAAATATCATGCTCTGGGCATGTTTCTTCTACTCTGGTGTTGGGCCCATTTTTTGCATACCAGGGATCATGGATCTGTTTTTTTTATGTCAAGAAACTTGAAGAGGTTTTGTTGCCTTACGCTGAAGAGGACATGCCTTTGAAATAGGTGTTTCAAAGACAACAGCCCTAAACACACCTGTAGAGGAGCAAAGTCTTGGTCCAAAACCAATAAAATTATCATTGTGGAGTGGCCAGCCCAATCCCCAAATCTCAATCCAACCGGGAACTTATGGGGTGACATCATTCTTGTGCCTGTTTTTTTTTTTTCTAGTTTATACTTCTTGTATTTGGAAGTGTTGCATAATATTGTTGAAAGTAAAGCCTGCTTCAAATAGGGTCCAAATGCCAACCCAAGAAAGAAAAAAGAAGAGTTCATTCGAGCACGTCTAAGAAATGCACGTACTTGCACGCTCATCATCAATGAGCTGACTAAGGCTGCAATGATCACTCATCTTCCATAGCTCAAACGAGACGCTTTTTGTATTGCTCCGTGTTATCTCAAACCACACCGGATTATCATTCTATGCTCCTTTTGCTCCTTTTTTTGATATCCATCTATTGAAATCTATAATATATACCAGCTCAGAATATTTTCTGTTTTTTGCTTTATTATAATATAAATCTCAACAGAACTATTTCAGTGCAGCGATTGTTTCGAATGTCTATTCCCGCGACCCGTATGTTGATGAGAGCACGCAAAAGAGAAACAATCTCACCCTCCTTGAAAACATACATTAAACTTTGGAAATATTTACTGTTTTTGGCGTAAAGGACTCGGGAAAACTTCGGATCGGGACATACACCGGCGCGCTCCAGCATGGAACCGTGTACTCCGGAGGTGAAACATTCGAGCACCTGCCCTTTGTAAAATCGTCTCTCGAGCTGTATTTTAATCCGGGATTCATTTCGCTGCCTCAGGTTCGTCAAACCTCGTGTCTGAACTTCTGGACGTCAAAGGCAAAGACATCCTCTACGTGGGGGATCACATCTTCGGCGACATACTTAAGTCAAAGAAGCGCCAAGGTTGGAAAACCTTCCTGGTGGTTCCAGAGCTCACAAAAGAGCTTGAAGTGTGGGAAAACAAGAAATGTATGTCACTTTCCCTCTCACAATTCTACTCCTCCAATTAATACTCACTAGTAGATTCTTGACGGCTCGCTTGTTTCTTCAGATTGGTTTGAAGAGCTGAAACGTCTGGACATTTTCCTAGCTGATATCTATAAGTATGTATAAACCGTGGTCACAGCCACAGACTGATTTTTGAAGGGTATTCTGGGTTTTTACAATGGAACCTTGATTCCCTTTCTATGAATTTGATATCCAGCTGTTAGGTTTCAGTAGTTTTTGCACAACTCGGAGATAAAACACAAAATCAAGGATTGATGTATTGAATTGTTTGTTTGTTTTTTATTTAAAATTTGGCATGCAGGCACTTGGACAGTGGCAGTGAAAACGTTCCTGACATCAGTAGCATTCAATACAGGATGAAGGTAAGGAACTCTACCTTTGAATGTATTGAAAAAACAAAAAACAAATATGTATTTCAAAATAGTAACCTCTATATACAAGCTGCTCGAGATGCAAGGAATTCAAAATATGATATGTGTCAGGAACCAGAACAGGATAAGGACGTCCTCACACAAGCCTTCTATTTTACGGGAAATGTGGAGTCATGCACGTTAGACAGCAGTCTGGCCTGGAAAGACAGGAAGCCAGAGACTGACGAGATCGATTCCAATTGCCCGAGTTGTTATCGGACAGATGGGGTCGATACCGGACAGGACGGGACCGACAGGATAGATAATGAATCAGGATATCGAAAATAAACAGGAGAAACTAGACGGGAACGAAAACTGGAGAAAATAATTAACAGGACAAAGATAGACGAAAACAAAACTGGGAACCGAAATAAAACAGGACAAAATAAACGGGAACAATACCGGACAGGAAATACCAACAGGAACGGGACCGAGTCGAAACCCACGTCTTGCAGGGCAGAAGTTTGTTGACGGGCTGACGAGCTTGAAATAGACCGAAAGCCAATCTGTCAATGAGCTGCAGCTGGCGCCACACGGGCGGGGCCAATTGGGCGCCATGGAAACCGTGACAATATGGGAAACATCTACCATGACATACAAGAGAAAATCCAATTCACGAGAATTTCCAAACGTCACCACTGAAGACTGCTCAAGACTGCTCACTGCCAGCATCAGCTCGTCCCAGTTAGCGCATGTGTTTCCTACAATAAGACAGTTGATCCGAAGTGATGCAAGAGTTTAAGGGGAAAATAAATGATGATGTGTTTTCTGAGAAAAAAGAGAGAATAATGTCAATTCAGCAATGGACATGGCAAGCTAGCTGGCTGCTAACGGGGGCTAAGCTGGAGCAAACAAACCTGGAAACCTTCGGCAGCTCCGATGCTCACATGAGGCTCGCTGGACAATATTATGCCAACCCCAAGATGCGGCAAAAAGCACAAATGAAAAGCCGCAATTGCCTACCTAAAAAAATGCGAAGGCAAAAAAGGAACGCATGCTGGCACAGCGGCAGGTACACTCACTCTACAAAGCTTAGGTTGAACCACCCAACTCCAGATAAACAGTCACAAGTCCCCCAGCTACAAAGTAAACTAAGTTCCAATTCCTCCAAGCAGAAATGAGATGTTCACTGCAATTGCTGTCTCCTTCGGAGCTGCCTTACATGTTGTGTTAATGTGATTTGCCATTTTAAAAGTCTTGTGGTCATGCAATGACATCACAGCTCTACAGGATTTGAGCCAAATCAACCTTAAGATTAAATTTCTCGAGTATCCAAGTGTGTGGAATATTTTATAACGTACCGGTATTTGAATGGTCATGGGGGGAGGGACACTACACATTCTGCACCTAATTTAAAAAATATATTTTTGAATCCCTTTAAGATTGTGACCCAATGGATGGACATGTGTTATGGCCGTATGGGCAGCCTCCTCCGGAGCGGCTCCAGGCAGACGCTTTTCGCTAGCCAGCTCATCCGTTATGCCGACCTCTACGCTGCCAGTTGCCTCAACCTGCTGCACTATCCGCTCAATTACCTCTTCATGGCGCCTGCCGTGCTGGTCAGTGCCCCGTTTACTCACTTTTGACCTCCTTTTTGTGTACGTGTGAACATCGAGCACCTCTTCTTTTCCCTAGATGGCCCACGAAGCCCCGACGCCAAGCTCCGACGAATTGTTGCCTCTCAACTGTCAGTGCGGAAAGGCAAAAACGTTAGCTTTTTGTTTCGTTTCACTGTACAGTGGTACCTCTTCAGACGAGCTTTATTTTGTTCCGTTATTGTGCTTGTAACTCAAATTGCTTGTGTAACGAGCGAATTTTCCCAATATGAAATACTTTAAAACAAATTGGGCTCTTACCGACTACCCAAAAGCAGTAAATAGAACTAAAAATAGCTATACTGTACCTGTCATGAACCGGAACAGGACCCAAATGCGTGACGTTTCTCACACAAGCCTTTTATTTTACGGGAAATGGGGAGTCATGCACGTTAGGCAGCAGTCTAGCACGGAATGATAGGAAGCCAGAGGCCGACGAGATCGATACCAATTGCCCGAGCAGATATCGGACGGATGGGGTCGATACTGAACAGGACGGGAAAGACAGGATTGATAGCATATCAGGATATTGAAAATAAACAGGACAAACTAGACGGGAACGAAACTGGAAACCAATATTAAACAGGACAAAATAAACGGGAACAATACCGGACAGGAAATACCAACAGGAAACAGGACCGAGTCAAAACCCATGTCTTGCGGGGCTGAGGTTCCTTGACGGACTGACAAAGGAAGAGTGAGAGCACTGAGCCTAAATAGAAGGAAAGCCAACCTGTCAACGAGACGCAGCTGGCGCCACACGGGCGGGGCCAATTGGGCGCCATGGCAACCATGACAGTACCACACATCTTCCAGATAACTTAAACACATACAAATAGTACCAATAATTGAAAATACAAAGAAAAAAAGATAAATAAGAGAAAAATTATGAAATTAAATGTGACTTAAATATGAGCACTGACCTCAGGGGCAGTAGTGGGTGGGGGGGTGCAAAGGGGTTATTTTCAAGGAAGAGTGACAAAAATTGCATACCTGTCAATGTCATGGTTGCCATGGCGCCCAATTGGTCCCCGCCGTATGGCGCCAGGTTCTGTCACAATTGCCACGGCGCCCAATTGGCCCTGCCCACTGACACCAGCTGAAACGCGTTGACAGATTGCTGCCGGACTACTTAAACGCGGTCTTGCGAGTTGCCTGGTGTCAGAGAGTCTACGAAACTCCTGCTAGACTCTGTGTGATATGCCTAGTCCCATGAATCTCCGTTTTTGCCTGTGTTTTGATCCCATTTTATTTTTGGCCCGATCTGTTTGATTCCAATCTACTTCCGCGACCATCGATCCCCGGATTGAGTGTGCGCGCATTCCTTTTCTCCCCAATAAATTGTGAGTAACGTTGCGCGATTGGGTTCTCATTCCTGTTTCCTGTCCTGGTTCGTGACAGTCAATTCATACGTGTGTCCCGTGTTGAATAAGTTTTTTGAATTTGAACTAAATTTTATATGCCGTATAACAATTTTTATACAGAATTTTTTTAATTTTTTCAAGGATTGATCTTGTCTGGGCCATTGCAGCGCTTATCTGGATGGTCACTAGTAGCAGACAAAAACGTCTTCCTAGATTGCTAAAATTGTCGTGATATTATACTAAGTCTGTCCAGCTGTGAGTAAATAGGTGCCGCGTTGTGTTTGTAAGGTTTATTATCGCTTTATAAGGAGGATTTACAATTATTATTAGGGGAGAAATTGGGTTGAGTTTGATGAGATAGAGGGAATGTTGATTCGTAAGCACTTACTTTAGACTAAAAATTCAAGTTACAGTAACTGAACGTAAAGAACGTACACACAAAACATTTTTACAGCACTTTTTTTTCTATGCTTTTAGTAGTTTGCATTTGCTAACTGGACAAGCTAATTCGCACAGTGAGAAATCACGAGCGGTGAGCGGTCTTGAGCAGTCTCCAGTGGTAGCTTCTGTGAACTGGACTTTCCTGCGTGTAGCAAGCAAGATTTTTGTTGCAAATCAAACTTGTATACTGAAATATTCGTGTTTAGAGACGCTCATATAATGAGGTACCACTGTAAATCCATAAAATGTTGGTAAAAGTCAAACCGTGAATATTTTTGTCTCAATTGCAGCGGTAAAAACAAGAGAACTTAGGAGAGATACTTCCTCAAGAGTCTGTGCATTTTGGAGGAGGACTTTCACAGCCTTGAGGAGACGTGTTGCCTATATGTACGGCTCCCTCTTCTGGAAGGGAGTTGCTATGCACCCAACGTTGAGTCGAGGCCTGATGCAGCACAATAAAGTGTTAATATGGCACGAAAAAAAAAATTCTCAATAGTTTCTATTCTGTTTCACTTAAAATCCGTATTATGAAAATATCAAATACAATTGAGGTGAACTGTATGAAATCTCAAATCTATATTTAAACCTATGACAAGAGGGTAACTTTAAAATTGACACTTAAACCATCAATGGCACCATTTTTATAGTGGGTCAATAACACAGTTCAGATATTAGGTTTTTATGTGTTGAAATGTAAGATGAAAAGAAATATCATTCGCAATCATTAGGGTCAATAATGTTGTGTAAAGCTAGAAAAAGACTATTTAAAATATTTAAGAGATAATAGGATTGCACGACTGACAAGTCTTATTTTAAAGGACCACGCAATGTGTGACACGTAAAGCCTGTCCTGTGTAGCGAAATCTTAAACAGAACGTTATAAACAGACAATGAACTATGACGAGTGGATAATTTAAAAAAAAAAAAAGTCAGGAAGAAGCTTGGCTTGACCCCAACGTACCAACCTGGCCCGAGATAGGGATTGGGTCAGGCTTGGACAAAACCTTTTTCTGCTTGCGAAAGGCTTGCTTGCCTTGGAGTCATCTGACCTTTCGCCATTAAATTAACACAACAGTTCTTGTTCAAAGGATGGATTACCACCCACTAGTCAGCCATAGTTTGTGAAACAGGTGACATTTCTCAAGCCCCTCTAGAGGGCTTTCAGATGCCAACTCGGAATTTTATTGGCTAAACCAACATCTCACTCAAATACTGATTTCCTGGGCCAGGGCCTTCCAATTTGTTGAAAAGGCTTCCGAGTAGATTTCTGAGCCTAGCAGCAATTATTGGCTTAAATGTGATTGCTTAAATGCTTAAATATGAAAACACACATCTGGAAGCAGCACAGACAGGGAGAAGCTATGAAGGGAAGCTGACAGACACTTTGGAATTATTTAAATAGTATTGATGGACAAAATCTAATCAACATCACATGAATCCGATATTTTGTCGGCCCTCACAGCTCACCACTGAGTAATACACACCCTTAAAGCTCCTGGGTCACTCAGATGTCTTCAAGTCTTCTTTCTGACAACCAATTTGTATTTATTTTGCCTCGGAATAAAAATAATTTTCTTCCCGAATAAGTTTTATCGCTTAAATAGTAAATAATAGAATTACCGTAAATTCCGGACTATAGAGCGCACCTGATTATAAGCCGGAGGAAAACCAATTTTGTACTTAAACAAGCCGCACCTGTATATAAGCCGCATGCGCCCACATTAAAAAATGTAACACAAACACAAAATTAACCCAAACCCGACTTTAAGTCCCGCGATTGAAACTGAATGTCCTTCATAAAAGTACACAGTCCAAAAATCATAGCCGGCAAAATGAACGGAAAATGATAACGGTACATAAGGTTTGATGCAGACCTGCAGAGTCCGGGTCTCGTTGAAAGTAATCCAAGGGAAAAAGTGTATATTTCCAAAGGTAAGGGTGGGAAAATATATATATCCACTATTGTCCGCCGCGTCCACAAA
Organism: Urocampus carinirostris; assembly: GCF_059441175.1. NCBI lineage: Eukaryota > Metazoa > Chordata > Actinopteri > Syngnathiformes > Syngnathidae > Urocampus > Urocampus carinirostris. The sequence continues at coordinate 18,996,040 of NC_142364.1, read as the reverse complement.
CAAACAAGTCTCGCCTTTACCCCACTTCCCGTCAGCCCTCGTTTGTTTCGCCCCTTCTTTTTTATTCGCCCGTGCAAAGCATTTCAGAATAAGTGTCTGAAATAAATACATTTCAAAAATATACAATTGCAAATACATATTATACATGCTTACACATATTTACAAAGAAAGACGGTACACCGAGAGAGTTTTCAAATCTTTAATAATAATAATAATATAACTTCCATCCCAAACTGTGCCTGTGACAGGGCAGTTAATGGTAGCAACACACTCGCAACACAGTAAGCGGGTCTGTTAAAAAAAAATACGGTACTTGTAGACGGTAAACCGTTCTCATCTTCCTCCTTAGAACTGAAGCCATCAAAGTCGTCTTCCTCAGTGTCGGAAAGAAACTTTGTCATGTAGATGTCGTCCCACGCTCCCTTATTCCGAAACACGCTAGCAACACGCTCCTTCTTTATGGGACTGCTCGATTGCTTTTAGCTTGAAAGCTGCGTCATGTGACTTTCTTTTTGCATTTTGCATGATGAGAGTATGTTTACGCTAATTTAATTAATGCACAAGCCAAGAAGTTGCAGTCTTCCTCTGCGCATATATTCCACCGGTCTAAATCTTACCTTTTGTACTCGAGCGCCGCTGGCGACCGTTAGAAAAATTACATAAATTGGCCGCATCACTAAATAGGCCGCAGGGTTGAACGTTTGGGGAAAAAGTAGCGGCTTATAGTCCGGAATTTCCGGTATACACTTTATGCCTTTTAAACATTTCCTAAAATTAGTGCTTGGGTAGGTGAAGTTCATCAAAGTGAACTCGGATAGTAAGCACATATATTTATTGGGTAGTTGGGTAGTTTCAAGTTTTCAATAAATGAAACCCAACTCACAAGTTGGAACGTGGAAGGGAAACAGAAGCAAGCAGGAAGGAACATGCAGATACAAGCTGATTTTGAAACCTTTGACTTTCCGTAGGATAATTGAGTTAATGCAAATATAAAATCTTCAAGATTATTCACACATTTTCTGATGTACAGGGATTATAACAGGATAGTGCAATTGGAAAACCTCCAAATTAGATTTTTCTACATTGCTAACACACAATGAGAATCATTTACTGATGCTGGTCAATGACCACTGGGTGGCAGTATACCCCATTGAATTAATAGCACCACATTTACACAGGTAATCTGAGTGAAGAACAACTAGAATTATTTGCTCCTACGCGAATCTAATCCCAATACTGTCTGAGTTTAGTATTGTACTAGTTTTTTGGTTTGAACAATTTTATTGACACTATTGACAGAAAATAAACAATGTGTGGTTTGAACAATTTTTCTCGACAATTTTAACAGCAATTAAGCATATTCACAATTTCGTTATATCTGACAGTATGACGTTTTAACATTTTTTTTTCCGACATTTTTAACAGCAATTAAACACACAATTTCATGATATCATATCCCAACAATATGAGTTTTTATCGACACTTTTAACAGCAATTAAATACATTCACAATTTCATTATATCATTTGAACAATTTTTATCTAGTACAATTACACAAAAGGGGGAGAAATATCAGATGTACCAGGACGGGTCAATTACGACACTTGCCGCCCGTTGAAAATGACATGAACGTTTCAGAGCATTAGAAAACAGGTTAGCCATGATTGGTTGTCATAGAAATAATGAATTGGAACAGCGAGGTTGCTTCCGTCCATAGAGTGAGTGACGTCAATCTGTGTAATATTTAAAGAAAAGGTTTGTTTTTCTCATCTAAAAATGGGCTTAATATTCCCTTAACATTTCAAATACTGCATGATCAAGAGGAGTGGTCTCAATTGTCCTGACTTCAGGACAAGTACAAGCCACGACGCAAATCAAGAGAAAATGTTCTGTCCACCAAAAAGTGAACTACGCTCGTCCAGCCGCATTCCAATAGCAACATGCAAGAGGGGACCAGCAGAGCTCACTTTGTCAGGCCTGGCGGCTTCTTTTTTGTTGTTATTTCTACCTAAAATGAACTGCACCTATGTGGCTGCAATTCATTATACCTAATACCCTTATTGCTGCAAGCAGAGACCAGCAGAGGGCATTTTTGTTGTGAAGCATGCCAATCTGGCAAGGGTAAAATGAAAGTCACAGTTATGCGCAGAGTCCATTATCCCTGGTCGACCATTGCTAAGATCAGGGGTCGGCAGAGCAGTTTTCTTTTCGGTTAACGTGTGCCGTTGAGGTCAGCCTAGAATGAACTCCACTGTTTTTGGCACGATCTATTATCCGCAGTCTACTATTGCTGAAGGAAGGGTCCGAGAGAACAATTTTATCACTTTTAAACTGCCATTTTCCACAATTCTTTCTGGCTAACATGAATAAACGTCCATTGTTAACTATTGCTACGAGTATGGGGCAGGGGGGAGCGAGTTGGCGTTAGAGTGCATGTTAAAAATGAGAAGGCTACATTTTTATTTTCGTAGCATTATTTTGCCAAGAGAAATGCCTTTAAAAACTGATCCGCCGCTCACGTTTGGTTTGCAAGCCGCCAGTTGAAAAACACTGGTCTTGAGCAGGGGTCTCCAACGTAGTGAAAACCGTGTTTCCACCAGTTGCCATGGTTACAAACGAATCACTAGGACTTCCTGTGTGTGCGTCATCAATTAATCATACCGTATTTTCCGTACTATAAGTCGCAGTTTTTCTCATAGTTTGGCCAGGGGTGCGACTTATAGTCCACTGTGACTTGTGTGTGAAATAAGTCTCAGGTTTAGTGTTACTTTCACACTAAACCTTATGTGGGAAATTGTTAACACAATATTATATTATTTCACATGTTTTTTCATACTAAACCGCAAGGGGGCACTCCAGGCCTGTGTTGATCATTTTGACATTTCCAGTAACTTATACGAACAACTGGAAAGAGCTAGACAAAAATGGCACGGAAACGAAAATCAAATTTTCCAGATAACAGGCAGCAAATAGTGAAATATGAAGCCAAAAAGAGTCGTATACCTCCCGAGTTGGGGGAGTTGTTTACCGTTAAAATGGACACAGAGGATTTCGTTGGATTTAGTAAATTGGAGTGAAACTGATGGTTTGGTAACCATGTTCTTTATGCTAGAGTTATCTTAATATGTAAAGCCATTCCTGACATTACCAGGCATGTCATGTAACGTACACTTTTTCAGTCTGTTGTTTTTGTTTTCATTTTAAATTTCCTTTCAAGAGGACATGAGTTTTTTTTGGTGTTGGATTTTATCATTTAAATTTCCTCCCAAAATGCATATTATACTCCAGGTGAGACTCAAATATGTTTTTAATCCCTTCTTAATTATTTTTGGGGCTGGTCAAGTCAAGTCATGTTTATTTGTGATGCCCTTAATCACAAAGAGTCGCAAAGGGCTGCACAGACCACAGGTTATTGCAAACCACAGACTATTATGACAGCATCCCCTGATCTAAAACCTACACGAGGGCAAGGAAAAACTCAAAAACTTCAACATGAGGAAAATGAAGTAACCTTGAGAAAGGACTGCACATGAGGTTATTCCTCTTCCAGGAAGACCAGGCTGCAGGGTCAAATAGGACACCTAAATTTTTGACTGAGTCACTCTTGGTGATCCTACATTTGTCAATATTTAGAGCAATTTTTGAAAAACAGGTTACTGCATTTAGATGGACCAATAGTTTACATTTCAGTTTTTTGTCACGACCGGAACGGAATCAGGACCCAATTGCGTAACGTTTCTCACAAGTTTTATTAAAGGAAAGAGGAAGGGCTGCGCCCACGATCCAGTGCTCGCTGGACGCGGGAAGTAAGTCGCTCTTGCAATCGGATTGTGATGCGAATACGGAAGTGGATCTTCCATAGCGGACGATGGCGATGTCAGGGACGGAAAACAGGACGATAGCTGGGACAGGAGAGCAAAAACGTGGTCGGGATCATTACAGGTCGTAGCTGGAGACAAACGGGAGCAAAAACGGGACAGTTGGTAGTCAGGGTCAAAAAAGACTTGCCTTGTATCAACAGAGGTTCGCAGACGGACTGACAACAGGAGAGTGACAGGACTGGGTTTAAATAGGGACAGGGAGCCAATCAGAGCCCGCAGTGGTTGACGCCAAATGAGCGGGCACTGGTGATTCCGATCGGTAATCATGACATCTTTCCAGAGCTCAGGCGCAAGAAGTTGAGTGTCATCCATCTTTTTATCTCAGTGAGACAGGCCTCCAAATTTCCACAGTTTAGTGTGGCAGTGTCCTGCATCGGACGATATAGTTGAGTGTCATCTATGTAGCAATGGAAGCTGATATTATACTTTCAAATAATATCAACTAACGGAGGCATGTAAATGCTGAAAAGAAGGGGGCCAAGTACTGAACCCTGCGGAACACCACAGGTAACACTAAAGGTCTCAGATTTCATTTCACCATATTTAACACAGTGCGTCCTATCTGAGAGGTAGGATCTGAACCATGAGAGGACGGTTCCTGAGAGACCAATCCATTTTACCAACTGGTTTAGCAAGATATTATGGTCCAAGGTGTCAAAGGTAGCACTACGATGTATATACTACATGAAATCATCATCAACAGAAATGAGTTCACATTATTTTTCAGACATTTCTATTCGGTGTAAAATATAAGCCTTAACTCTGATTGATGGATTATAAAAACAGACAGGGCATAATATGTCATATTTGCCAATTATGTTAATATTTACACTTAGAATGTTCTTCTCGGGGAAAAAGACAGTGAAAATATTATGGACAAATTATAGCAAGGCAGACAGACGGAGGGAGGGGTTGAGACGTTCCTTTCCTTTTTTTTTTTTTTTTGCATGTGCTGCAAAACTTCACCAGACAAGTTTGAAGAGCTGGTTGAGTGCTTGAGAGGAATGTGTCTCTTCTACGGGAGTCACCAACGCATGCATGAAAAAGTTTGTTTTGTCTTATTAAATAATAAATAACAGGGAGGGAGAATTTAAGCAGGGGTTCCTCGGCATGGACAGCTGAGATGCCCGCGAAACTGTTCTGAATATAGCTCACCAGTGCTGGGTCATTGTGATTTTCCGGTAAAACGATGTTTGCATTAGAGGCTGAATGAGTCTATTTAACCGTACTTCCAAGAATTGACCTGGTAATAACATAGTTACAACATTGTAATAACATACATTGTTGGTTTAGAAATGCATATAAAACTGTGTGCTCTTTGCGCTACTTAGTAACAAAAGTTTGGACACCCCTGATTTAAAGGGACAGTATATTTGAGCACCAGATGTGCAGGGATTGGCAACCCAAAACGTTGACAGAGTCATCTTGGAACAAAATAAGAGCTGCAAAAAAATAAATGCTTCATAAAAGCCTCACAAGGAAGGCAACATGTACTTACACTTCCATATAAAGCGCCAGGGAATCACTAGGGAGCGCCGAAGGGCCGCGTGAGGCTCCAAGCCGCTTGTTGATGACCCCTGTATAGTGCAACTGATAAACAAGTGCTAAAAAGCACAAGGAAGAATACAACCCACGTAGAATCAAGCACATTTTTCTTCTCATTTTGTCATCATTTTTGTTAAACCTTTTGTCAACAAAAAAGAGGGGGAAAGCAAGGAAGCCGAAAGGAGAAAGAGGAGAAAAAACATGAAAAAAGAGTTAAAAACAGAAAAAAAGAAGTAACTCGATTAAAAACAAGAAAAAAGAAAAATAACCAACCAGGAGAAAAATGAAAAAGAAAGGGGGAAGACAAATAAAAAGAAGAAAATTAAAGAGATGAAAAGGAGAAGAAGAAAAAAGAAGAAAACAAAAAAGACAATAGAAAAATAAAAGAAAAACAAAAAAAGGAGAAAAAAGTAAACAGAACATAGGAAGAAAAAGAATGAAACATGAAAACAGACAGAGGAAAAAAGTAAGAAGAAAAAGAAAAAACAAAAAAAAACAGACAGATGACAGACGATACTGTAATGTCAGTTCCCTCGAGGTGAGCCTCGCGTTATGCAAAAGAGACACGCATTTTTTTAACCTTACGACTATTCAAGAAATGCTGTTTAAATGATAATTCATGTATACTGGCTTATTATTTAAACCCATTTTCTTTAATAACCCAATTTTTTAACACTAGACAGCAATAAATACTACGCACTACCCCTTTAAAGAATGAGCATCACAGTAATAAGAGGAAGGAGCGTACAAAAAATGTGGATGGGATTTTAAAAATAGTTGCTGGATTAACAAAAATAAAATTGATCCAAATGATTTAGTATTGTTTATAGTTAGAATCATGAAGTGGCCGCTTTTATTGTTTATTAAAACACAAAAAAACAAGATTTAATTCGCTTCTTTCGCCTCTAACGTGAGAGGGAAAAGTCCGGAAGAGAACACGCCCCCTATTTTATTGTCCCCGCCCCTTTACACAACCACTCACATGCCAGACACACGCACACTTCCCAGATGATTTCATTTCCTGTATTGGGAAGTAGTTCGGTTTATTTGGATTTACCCTTTTCATTGTCCGCTTGTCTGCGGGGTTTATTATTTTTAATGTTTTTTGGGTTCTTTGTTGCTCGTTTTTTTTTTTTTTTTTTTTTTTATGTTTTGTTTATTTAATTGTGCTGCTCCTTTTGTCGTTTGTATTGAGTAAATGCCATATATAATGATAATTTGTTATCGTCTCATCTCATCTCATTAGCCGTACCGCTTATCCTCATTAGGATAATAATAATAATAATAATAATAATTTCCTTTGTATTGTCATTCTTTGTAACAATGTACACAGAACGAAATGTCGATACACCTGACCCGTTGTAGCGAGTCGATGCAGCCGCAGCCAACAGAGGGCGCCGCCATTATACCAATTAGGTATGTCTCGGCCGAGGCGCGAACCAGCGACCTCCCAGTCTCAAAGCGGGCACACTACCATCTAGGCCCGCGGGGGGGGCTGGAGCCCATCCCAGCCATCTCCGGGCAGTGGGCAGGGAACACCCTGAACTGGTTGCCAGCCAATCGCAGGGCACACAGGGACAGACAACTCATTCGCTCATTCACACCTAGGGACAATTTTGGACCGGCCAATTCACCTGAAATGCATGTTTTTGGAACGTGGGAGGAAACCGGAGTGCCCGGAGGAAACCCACGCAAGCACGGGGAGAACATACAAACTCCGCACAGGAAGTCTGGAGCTGGATTTGAACCCACGACAGGTTCCCATGACATGAACTGTGCCGCACAAGCGCTAACCACTGCGCCGCCGTGCTGCCCATTTGTTATCATAATAAAATCAATTAATAGACAATCATTTTCAGTCATTAAACTACAAGGAAACCTAATTACATTCTTTGAACTTCTTAATAGGGGGAAAATATTCAACTGTAAACTAGTTAAAAAGATGTTTTTTCCTTTAAATCTGCTTGGGGTCAAAATGACCCGCTACTGTGTTGTTAAATACTAAGGATCGACCAATATGCGGTTTTCAGGGCCGATACTGATTATCAGTATTAAGAGGAGGCCGATAACTGGTATTAGGGTACTCATTTGCTGTAGAAGCTTAAAATTGGTGTAAGAAAATTTTAATAATGCAAAAAACAAAAGAATAAAAACGGATTATTTGTTATGAATTCAAAACAAACGTTAAAAGCTCTTCGACACATTTTACAGTAAAAAAAAAAAATCAGAATTCCACACAACTGTCATGATTAATCCTTCGCTTATACTAAAAACTAACAACGCAGGTAATAAAATTGAGCTTATCAGGAACTCAGGTACATAAAATACCATATATATATATATATATATATATATATATATATATATATATATATATATATATATATATATATATATAGCGTTTTACAATGTGCTTCACAATTACCCATTTACACACACTCACTCACCGATAGCGGTGTCAGCCATGGAAGGCGCCTACCTGCTAATTGGGGGCATTAGGGATTCAGTGCCTTGCCCAAGGACACTTCGACATATAACACAGAGGAGCCGGGTATCAAACCTGCTATCTCTTTATCCCGAGATGAGCTACTGCTGCCCAGATGTGAATAGGAAAAAAAATTGTATTTATAATTTAACTTGCTTTTAATTGTCTTTTATCTGGCAGTTGATAGATCATTTTTGTATTCACTCATTTTGTCATTGCTTATTTCAAAATGGGATACTAGAGGGCAGCAAATGCTGCCATGGTTACATGTATTGATACCTTAAAGGGACAGTGTGTATCATTTGACTACTGGTCTTCTCTGTGTGGTATTGTGCAACCGAAAATGAATGCCCGAAGCCTAAAGAAGAATACAAAGTATGGACACTCAAAGTGACCAACCTGCAACATTTTTGTTTTTGGGCTTACACAAGGTTTGTTTTACGAGGTACCCGTAGAAGCAAGATGGCCCACAATTATTTCAGCTACCCCTAGGTGAGCCTCATGTCTAATTTATGCATATTTCGTTAGCTTAAGTGTATTTAAAATAAATGCATGTTTAAATCATAGTTAAGGTATATTTGGTTATTATTTACATCAAAATTGTTGTTTTGTTTTTTACCATTAGGTGACGCTAATAAAGCGCTGTAAATAAATCATTTCCTTTGGTTGTTTCATCAAGGCAAGATTTTCAATCAAGTACATTGAATTCATAGTATTCACAAGAGATAATTTCTTGTGCTTTTGAAAATCTTCATAATACACGTCAGCCATTTTGTCATGATTACCGATGAGATGCACCTGGTGCCAACTGCCTCAGACTCTGATTGGCTCCCCGTCACTATTTAAACCCACTCATTTCTGTCACCTGTCAGTCTGTCTGCGAACCTCAGGTTACTCCAGGCTAGCTTTTTTGTATCCTGACCACGTCTACTCTCCTCTCCTGGCTTTCGACTCGTGCCTGATCCCGACCATGTTTTTTTGCTCTCCTGTCTCTCGGCTACTGACCCATTTTTCCATTCCCGACACCGCCATCGCTCGCCACAGAAGTCCCAGTTCCGTGTTCAGAGCGACCTGCTTCCCGCGACCACCGGATCGTTGGTGCAATCCTTTCCCTTCTTCCCAATGAAACTGAGAGAAACGTAACGCAAGTGGGTCCTGTCTCCGTTCTGGTCCTGACACTTTTTCTTTATAGAGTACTTTTGCTTGCCATTTGATTGGCCATTAAAAGAAAATAAATTCCATTATCTAAATGAGTCAGGGTCTTTGACAGTTTATTTCAATGAATAAATTATTTTTGGTGTATCAACACCGCAATTATTGTTTTGATAAATCGGTGTTGTTTTTTTTCTCAATTTCAAAACCTTTTTAATATACTGTATGTTCTTATTTCCCTTTTTCCTAGTTAACAGGGTTTTTAGGAGCGTAGAGCTGCAAAACATGAGGAAAAATATAATAAAAATAGCAAATAATGTAGGGGAAAATGTATATTGAAATAGAATAATAAAATGGAGGAAGAGCACTAATTTCAGACAATTCATATTACCTGTAAGTTCATTTCACTATTTTATTCTCAAACTAGGGTTTTGAGAGGAACACCAAAACTTGTGAAAATTGTAGTAAAAAAAAAAGATCGTGTAGAGGAAACTCTACTGTATATTAAAATAGAATAGTAAAATTGAGGAAATACACTAAGGAAAATGCAGTAGTACTTTTGTAATATTTCAATAGGACAATTTTTCAGTGTTTCCATGGTAGATTTTTCGTAGTATATCTGACATTATATTTCTTTGGTAGAATTTCTGTCTTGATATGTCTGTAGTAGTATTTCTGTTGTAATATTTTTGTATTATAGTATTACTGTAGTGGTATTTCGGTAAAAATATTTTTGAATTATTTCCATAGTATTGTTTTTTTAGTACTTCTTTAGTATTTCTATTGTAGTATTTTGAAGTATTTCCATAGTAGAATCTTTGTAGTATTTCCGTATTAGATTTTTAGTGGTATTTCTGTAGATGTATTTTTGAAGTATTTCTATAGTAGTATTTTTAAGTAGTTCTTTAAAATTTCTATTGTAGTGTTTTGAAGTATTTCCATAGTAGAATCTTTGTAGTATTTCCGTATTAGATTTTTAGTAGCATTTCTGTAGATGTATTGTTGAAGTATTTCCATAGTAGTATTTTTAGTAGTTCTTTAATATTTCTATTGTAGTATTTTGAAGTATTTCCACAGAAGAATCTTTGTAGTATTTCCGTATTAGATTTTTAGTGGTATTTCTGTAGATGTATTTCCATAGTAGTATTTTTTAGTAGTTCTTTAAAATTTCAATTGAAGTGTTTTGAAGTATTTCCATAGAAGAATCTTTGTAGTATTTTCGTATTGGATTTTTAGTAGTATTTCTGTAGATGTATTTTTGAAGTATTTCCATAGTAGTATTTTTTGGGTAGTTCTTTAATATTTCTATTGTAGTATTTTGAAACATTTCTATTGTAGTATTTTGGAGTATTTCCGTAGAAGAATCTTTGTAGTATTTCCGTATTAGATTTTTAATAGTATTTCTGTAGATGTTTTGTTGAAGTATTTCCATAGTAGTATTTTTATAGTATTGCTATAGTATTTCCATAGTATTTTTGTAGTATTTTTGTAAGTATTTACAGGTAGAGGAAATTCTATATTGAAATAGAATAGTAAATTTGAGGAGAAACACTAAGAGAATTCCTATTACTTGTATGTTCATTTTTTCTTCTTTCCTCAAAAGTTAACTGGGTTTTTGGGATTTTGGAGATACTAAACTCGAGTAAAAAAGGCAGATTGTGTAGAGGAAATGTAATATTGTATTAGAAAACACAAAAACAACCGATTTCATAGTAAAGCCCCAGTGTCTAATACTTGACCATTAGGTGACAATGTGTTGTCTAATGTAAAGGAAAACCGGCGTAGCAGCAAGTTGGCAGACAAACATGGTAGCGACCTAAGGATTCCAAATTTCTCGACCTATAATTTGTTTTAAATAAAATTGGTATGAAAGTTCAGGTATATGATTGAGAACTAGTACTTTTAAGGCATTATCCAGCAATACACATAAATACAAGTTTTTCTTCTCTCCAAACCATGAATTTTTCACCATTTTTTTTTTTTTGCACTTGCGTATTTTAGCAGCCATGTGCGTCTCTCACGGGTAGATACTGAGCTCTGTTGTGCAGCTCGCAGATGCAGAGGCACCAGCGTCCCCCATTCCACACATTCCAGGATTTCCCAGCAAGCATTGCAAGCGAGCCCAAACAAGTCACGTTCTTGCGCTGGGGCGGAATTTCACACAGTCAAGTGACTCCGGGCAGCTTCTTTTTTTTTCGGGGGCCCCTTCTGCAGACGATTCACGCGCCCGTGCACAAAGACAGTACCGAGTAAATGACGCACTTTTTTGTCTTTTGCAAAATCAAATCTAGGATTGGTTCTTCTCACAGGAGCACTGATACCTAAACTTAACCCAGGTTAGGGAGTAACGGAATACATGAAACAGCGATATGGAGACCCCCAAAAAATTTATTCTCAATTTTGTTTTAAATTGTCTTGGGCAAGTACAGCCTGGCGGTGCCCATTCCTAGAATTTGTTGGACATTTAGAAAGGGAACACTTGGTGTGTTTAAAACAATATTGGGTTCTTAATGTGCTCAAAATGTGAAGTAAAACAAAGTATATCTTACCCGCCATATGAAAGAGAACGTTTTAATTTTTTCTTAATAAACTATACTTTTTTGTTGGAACACATGCATTTGACACTGGTTTCCCTCAATTTTTTTCAAGGATACATTGTTCATTTATCTCCAACAAATTTGATTTCGACTTTTATTAGCATATTTGATATCGGAGTAATTGAAAAGTAATCGAGTCACATTACAGCAATATTATAGTATTCGGATCAGGTTACTGATTACATTTTTCAACAGGTAACCAGTAACTGTTTGGGATTACACTTTGAAAGTAACCCTCCCGACCCGGATCGCAAAATAACCTGCAAGGGAAGAGCAGGACGTTCCTCCTGGGGGGAATGCGAGGGGCCTACATTCCTTTCCGAACATTCCCACCCTCCCTAGAAAGGATGCTAAAAAACACAGAAGCTCGCCCTCACCCATGTCCTCTTCCTTTTAACGCAGAGGTGGGCTACCATTTGAAGTCGGGGGCCCGCGTTGGCTTCGGAAAATGTGATCAAGGGGCCGATCCAATTTTGTCACTTGACTAACATGCAGACAAGTTGTATTTCTTTTTAGAATTTTATACTATAAATCTCATCAAAATGGTTTTGAATCGCTCACAGTTAAAGCAAAACATATGTGGGTCATTTCAAGCACTAAATTTGAAATTTAGTCGTGTAGTATTTGTGTAGTATTTTGGTTGTATTTCCAAAATGTTTTTTTTTAGTATGTTTTCATTATAGCATGACTGCAAGGGTGTTTTTTTTTATTTCTGCAGTAGTACTTTTGTAATATTTCAATAGGACATTTTTTAAGTATTTCCATTGTAGGTTTTTTGTAGTATACCTAATGTATTTCTGATGTAAAAAATTCTCTGGTAGAATTTGTTTTGTAATATTGTATTTGTATTAAAGTATTACTGTAGTGGTTTTTCTGTCAAAGTATATTTGAAGTATTTCCATAGTAGAATCTTTGTAGTATTTCCGTATTAGATTTTTACTGGTATTTCTGTAGATGTATTTTTGAAGTATTTCCATAGTAGTATTTTTAGTAGTTCTTTAATATTTCTATTGAAGTATTTCCATAGTAGAATCTTTGTAGTATTTCCTTATAAGATTCTTAGGAGCATTTCTGTAGATGTATTGTTGAAATATTTCCAAAGTAGTCTTTTTAAGTAGTTCTTTAATATTTCTATTGTAGTATTTTGAAACATTTTTAGTATTCCCATATTAGATTTTAGTAGTATTTCTGTAGATGTATTTTTGGAGTATATCCATAGTGGTATTACTTCAGTATTTCCATAATAGTAAATCCATAATACATTTTTGTGGTATTTTTGTAGATGTATTTTAAGTATTAACATGGTAGTATTTATTCTGTATTCCTCTTGCAATAATTCTGTAATAGTATTGTTGTATTATAGTATTTTCTTTTCAAAATGAAAGCAAAATAACACATTAGGTCCCAGTTTCAACCACTAAATTTAATATTTAGTGTTGCAGCAATTTTGACATATTTTTGTAGAAATTCTGTAGTAATTTTTTGCTGTATACAAATAAACATGACTTGACCAGACACACAGTGGTACAATTGTGCAACGTTGTGACCCCCTCAAAAAAAGTATTTTTCATTGGTAGTACTTTACCATTATATATAGTCACATTATGAGCAGTTACATGTGGCGGGCCAGATAGGCTGCTTATGGCCTGCAGGCCGTAGTTTGCTCACCCGTGTTTTAACGTAAGCCCACGTGTTTGATGACACAACACGCGGCTGCAGAGGACGCTTGGTGTAAATAAACTTTGTGTCACCGTTTAATGGAAGGAAACGCAACTGTTACCTCAGCTAGGGAGGTTATGTTTGCACGGTGTGTGGAGGTAAGGCCCCTTCAAAGTACTTCCAGTTGTGCTCATTTTTTATTTTTGTGGTGTATATTCCCATACACTCACGAAAACCAAAACCCGTAAAACCCACATTCTTCTTAAAATGTGACTAAGTGGGACTTTTCTGGTTATATTTAATTTCCCTTTTTTACCTGGTATTTTACAGACACATTCATGCTTAGTTTTGATTGACATTTTTATTGTTTTTTTGCCACTCTTCATCAGATACAAGGTTACAATGAATTCAAAATCAACATTTTTGATAAACAATTGACAAAAGGGAAAAAAAGGACCAACCAGAAAAAGCCTGAGCTTATCTTGGCCCTTTAACAGTCCAAACACTCGACAAATCATCTAACCAGAATTCTATAACAATCACTTATCATAGAATATACTTTTATTGTCATTGTTACAACATGGGTTGAATATATTGTGACAACGAAATTGAACATAGCACTCCAGTTCCACATTTTACAGTGAGGATAAAGAAAACAAAGAGATAAAGGAAAAAAGATGTTTGTACTGTCCTTGATTGGATAGGCTTTGTTTTCCTCCGGAGGGGGGTGAGGGACAGACAGAGATGGCCGGATCCCACTAGATGTTTGATCTTACTGTACACACGGTCCAGTGTTTTTTCCCTAATTGCTCAGTCCACGTATCGAATGAATTTGGGAAGTATAGTCCTTAAGCATGCCCGATTAAAGTCGCCGGCGACGATAAAAGCTCCGTCAGGGTGTGCAAGAGAAAAGGAAATACACATGAACACTTGATTTAAAAAAAAAAACTTGCTAGTAAATGTAGAAATATATATTTTTTCAGATACAAAAATAAAATATCTAATAATAAATGTATAGTTAGATTTTTCTTTACTCAAACTTTTTGATTAAGCACAGACAAACAGAAATCATATCAAACAATTTAAATAAATGAATATATACATGTTTATGTTGTTTTCACTCTTTCTCTCCTCTGTTTCCTCCTCATTTGGATCATGTCTCCATTTTTGTTTTAAATTTGTTGCTTCCAGAAAAGCCAAGATAAATATAAAGATAGTCAATTAGTTTGAAGCAAAACCTACTTAAGTGCATCAAAGAGAGCTATGGTTTTGTTCATTATACACAAGTGTTGAGACATTTTCCAACTACTTTTTGTGGCCAGATAAAACAAAACGACTATTTTTGATCACTTTTTTGACTAAATCACCAGATTCAGCCCAAACTTAACATCGAATCGTTACTTATTCGTTTATTACAAACTTTAATTGTTTGATTTGAGTACTCTAGTGAAAATCCTGGAAAGGGCTTTCAAAGATTTTTTTTGCATTTTAAGTTCAGCAGGAATCATTAATTTTGAAATTCACTTCGCCATAGTCCAGCCATTCCTTCGCCATAATGGTCAACTCTAAAGCTGGGATGCAATTTCATACCATTTTTTCCTCTATTCTAATAAATAGATGTATATTCAGATAAAATCCTCCATGCCCCTTGCAGGTGGATTTATTATAGTAGAGGATAAGTCATCCTCAAAAATGGCTCTTGACAATAACACATGCTGCAGAACTTTTCTCGTTTAAACACGGCGCTCTAAACAAAACCACGGTGGTGCAATATGAATAAAGAATAAAAATCAACACTTTTTTTACACAGGCAGTGGCAAAATTTACTGTTAATTGAAAATGTCATTAAAACAAGAGGGCAATTTTCAAATGAGATAATTAAAACAGTCACATCAGGATAACTTTGGTTATTTACAAGGTAATGATGGTTTTATGATTATTATTATAACTTTGAACTGTATGGATACAAGTCTAAACAATCAAGACACTTGAAGGATGCTTATTAAGCGTGAGTTGTTGTATTTTAGTTGAAGCCTGATTTCTATGCATGCACTAAAAAGGTCAATTTGATTTTATGTTAAGCAAATAAACCACTTAACGGAAGGGTTAAAGAATGGTTGATGAAAGAGTTTTATCAATGTACCATGATTCTGGCCTTTTAAGTTATTGATACACATTATGATACCAGATAAACAGGAATTGCCATTAACTGTACTAATTCAATACTGACTGCTATGTTTGGAAATGTATACACTGCAGGGATTTCTTAGATTTGTCATGTTTTTCCAGAATTATGAAAACCTGTGCACCTTGGTGGATTTTTCACGACTTCTATCACATTTTTCTTTAAATCTCATTTTGTTGGGATGAAAAAACAGGTTAACAGTGCAGGGGGCTCCACCACCTGCCATGGGGCGTCCCGTGCAAGTGAACAAGTCCACTTCTACTGGTCAGTTCTGAGGCCAAATGCTATGACAATACTATTGCACTGCTAGAATGGATGGTACAGTAGTGCAACATTGTCAAAGCAGCTGACCTCAGCATGTGTCAGCACATGGACTGAATAAAGAGATGGGGAGGAGGGTTTTGGGGGAGGGGTTTTAGGCAGTATTTTTGCGGTCAATCTACATTGAAATAGGTTCAGTAGGAAATTAACATCTTTACATAGTGGGGGGCAATTAGGGTGGTTAAGGAGGGGGAGGATATTCAATCAGAGCATCAGAGATCACCACATAGGAAAAATATATAAATTTTTAGTAAATGTGAACCAACATTACCCAAATGTAAGACTTCTGATCCAATATATTACACCATTCATGTTAAAATGTTGTCTATTATTTGTTCAATTTTTGGATTCTAGTGTTTCCTCGATTAATATTACCACTCGCCAAACCTAGAACTAGTCCAGTAGCTATTCTTCCATCTGCCTAAAAGCACAAGTGCCACAATTAGTCATTGCTGCTAAATGTTATTGCATTTTTTCATTTATCTATTGTTTAATCCATTATCCTTTTTCATTCATAACATTGCACTATTGTTGTTACTGGGGCCAGTCTCTAAGCACTACTTTGTAAATGTTTTTCTGCCTTTAATCCTGATAGCCTTTTGTCTTTTATAGTCTTTATTCCATGTTTACCTTGGAATACCATGTCTAATCTTGTTGCATACATTGTTTTTCACAAAGTTGGTATCAATGACAATCAAGACCATTCAGTTAAAATTGTATACTGTGATTTTAATTGAACAAAATTGCAGTTTTATTTTTTGTAATAGTTGGCCATTCCCACCCCAGTACACAATAAAATCTTACTTTTTATTTTATGCACAGGTCAAAGAGTGGTGTGGGTCCATCAACCAATGCCCTTTTAATATTGCACTGCTCATCCCCAATGGCCAGTAGTGCAACAGAAAAAGGGCAGTGGTCAACAACCATTGAGCCTCCATTGCACAAAATAGTAGGACCAACACATTACATACATGAAGATTTTTTTAAGCGTTTAAAGTGTGGTTAAGGAGGGGCCCGATTACAAAAAGAGCTGCTCGAGTGTTGAATTAACTTCCTAAATTTACCAGCTTTGCATCTCACTCGCCCTGGGAGAATGGGGAATTTCCCAGCATGTGGGCCCATACTATTCTCTTCAGTCAATGACATGCATTCTAATTTGGGCAAGAGGAGGAGGGGAGGAAGAAGAGGCGGAGTGTGGTTGGGGGTTAAAGAGAGGAAGAAAAGGAACGCAAAGGGAGGGGTGGGGGCACATTAAAAGCCTCCCACACCTTGATTATCAAAGTATTGGTTCGACAAGATACCAAGTTGGAGTTCCAAGTGTCTATAGCGAGGTGGGAGGAAGGGGAAAGTTGGAAAAAGAGAGAAAAACAGGTGGAAATGGTGTTTGCGCAACGCCGTCCGCGGCTGTTACACAACGTACACAATCCATAGCATGACGCCGGCCATTAGGCGCCTGAAAAGGAGAACATCATGTGGTCGCATGGTGCAGTTTACCTGCTTCCCCCTCACTCTCTCCGCCATGTCTACAAAAAGAGGAGGAGAAGGCCTTTGCACCTCCTCCATTCCACGCCAAGCATGCAAGCAGCCATCACGGAGTGGCTTTCCTGCCAGCTCAACGGCGCAACACTGACGACTTGTTACATTGCACAACAGGCTTGGCTGCACGCACACGCCCGCAACGTGAAAATGTAACCCCACACCCACCAAACCCCCCCTCCTTCTCACTCCCACCGCTTCCTCCCAATCATCGGATACCTATTAGGTGGCCAAATAAGGTGCACTTTATCCTCTTCGAGACCCCCGCTCCACCCACGCAACCTCGGTGTGTCTTCCACGCGTGGAATCAAGTTTGCGCGCAAGATTTACCCATAAAAAGAAGCTACAACTCACCGTGGACACCCTCTTTCCTTCACACATAACACCCCCTCCCTCCTTTTTTTCCTCTACCTCTCTTCTTCCCACGGAGTACTATCAGCAGGAGAATCCGTGCATGAGCCACGAAAAACATCGAAGACAAGAGAAGAGCGAGCCTCTTTCCTCGAAATCACGCCGCGTGGAAGAAGGGGGTAAAGGAGGGGGAGGCTTTGCCTTCGGTACTCGTTGTCCCCGCGTCGTTGATAACCGCACAGAACGGAGACGAAAAGCTTTCGGGAAACGAGCGTGAAAATCCCACACAAACCTCTTCTTCTTCCTCCTCGCAAGGCGGAAAAAGTCTTCCACGCACACTTAACGCGCACGGCCCTCGAGCATACCGGACTCCATCTTTGACTACTTGACATTCACAGGCTGGCGAGGCTGGAGTCGCCGCTTTTGCATTGCCACGCGCCTATTGGCTGCCTCCTGCGCTAGTCCGCGACAATTGGCCAATTGATGAGTCCGCCCTGCTTTTTGCGCGCCACTCATTGGCCGAGCGCGATGACGTGTCACCCAGCGCAGCGAATCCGTGATTAAATGTATCCCATTCACAAAATTTCACACAAGCTCCTCCTCCTCTCTGTTGCGCTATCTTAATTATTTTATTCACATTTTTTCTCCCTGGGCGCGCCTTAAAACAAGGAGGGTGGTTTGTGATATTTTGCAATCAGTCCTTAATTGAGATTTGTTTGACTTTTTTTTCTTTTAACCTGTAGACTTTCTTTCTATCACTCCCGAACTTCAACCAGACAATTCGATTAAAATAAATATCAAAATGAAACCGCTACTATTCTTGCTTAATTGTGCGCAATTAAGACGTCGCCATGGTTACAAAATGTATCAATCAAATTCTGAACTTATCATAATAGTCAGCGCACAAATGGAAGCACGGTCAGTCTTTCTTCCCCCCCCCCCTTTTTGATTGACGCCCAGAGAAGAGAAGCGGCCTGTGGAATTTAACATTCCTGGCCCAGAGGAGCTGAAATAATGGCATTATCCCGCGCCCCCAGTCCACCCCCTCCCAGATCTGATGGTGCAAACACTCAGTAAATTTTTTTCAAATGTATCAATTCTATAAAAGTTTGATTTGTCTTCCTCCCCCCTCCCAAACGTCTCCTGTCAAGACACACAAGTTAATTTAAGCCCCGGAAATGACCCGCTCCCTTTCTCAATCTCGTTCGGATAATAAGATCTGATAGTGACGGCTGGTGGTCCACGACGCCCTGCTGCTAATGTACAAACATTTCCAGTACAGAGTATTAATACTGCAAACGCCTGGTTAGCCTTTTTTGAGGTGAACACACACAAAGAAACAATCAACTAAAAACAACACAAGCCACTGTCATAATGGGGGAGGTTAAAAGTATGACATTTAATTTCATGCACAAAAAAAATTGTCCCATACATAAAATTGTGTCAACGAAGTAAAATAAAAAATTAGAAAAGCTCTACAAAATATCCCAACAAAACTGTTAAAAAGGTGTGATAGTTAAATGAGTATAGTTTTACAATAGAAATATGAGATTTGCAACAAAATGAAACAACTTATGTAATTCTTTAGTGTTAATAACATTGAAATATCACAAACAACTAAATTAGTCTTTGAAATCGATTTTTTTATTTGCTTTGGGTTTTGTTATATTTAATGAGTAAATAGTTGGATTTGATTTATGTAATTTATAAACACATAACACAACAGTTTATTGTAAAATGGTGCAATATTATAAACAAAAAGTATCATCTTTTGGTGAAAAATTTCACTTCTTTAATACTCACTGACAGAATTGCTTTATGCGTTACCACTTTTCTCCCCTTAAAAAAAATCTACTGTTATGTCAAATGTAAACAATAATAACATTTTCTTGAATAGATTAGTAATCTAGGCTTTGACAGCTTTATTTTGAAGCAAAACTAAGTCTTTGTACGTGAATAAACCGCTCCCATGATCGGCTTGGATTTCAGTTTTGGCAAAAGTTTGCCACTTTCGGTTATAAACAAGCGCATGTTGTTGTTTGTGTTTGTTTTTAATATTCTGGAGACTAATTGGCTCCAAAATGGAGTGACATCTACCACTTTTGGCTTTCAGGTTTGCTTAATCGATCATCAAAATTCATTGAAACTGATTTTTTGTGCTATGAGAAGGGTCAGATTTAAAGATAAGATCATAACGTAATTTGAAAAAAAAAGAAAATGGGTATCAAAAGTTTAATATTTTGTATTTAAATGCAATACTTTAACTTAAGTATGTGGTCACCATTACCTCTTGGCTATATGACTGCATGTTTTTTATTTCAATTTTATCATGTTTAAAATAATTGTTTGTTTTTTATCGTTATTTATTTAACCAGAGCACAACCAAACAACAGAATTCATCAATGAAAAGGAAGCAATGAACTATTTGCACCAAAGTAGCTGTACAATACAATACTTAAACATGTGACAACAGGGAGTAGGCTGAAGTCGAGGCCGAAGTGCCTACCTCATTCCATTTATTTTGCTTGCAGGCCATTTTGAAAATAATAACATGAAAACAGAATCTTACCCCATGAAGGAAAATTAGAAAGCAAAAAAATGACATTTCAAATTTATAACACCCAATTAGACTTTTGATATGTTAATCTTTGAAAGTATAATTCTCCAAAATGTGTATAGTATATGATTTTTTTAATTTATGTAAAACAAGGACATTTTTAAGGTCATCATCTAGATAGTCCCATAAATGAATACCTTTTCAGATGGCACAATGGCTTTTCAATGTTGGACCATGTTATGGATTCACCTGATATGATGAGTTTCTACTTTGTGGAGAAAAAAATGCTGAATAGTTGTTGGCAGTTACTTGCTTTATATACTAATAAAGATTTAAGTTTCAGTATAGCTTTGAATATCAACATTTTAGATTTTAAAAATAGTGTGTTTGAATGTTCTATGTACCCAGCTTCGTGCACAATCCCAACAGCTTTCTTCTTTAATCAAATAAGCGATTCTATATTGCTCTTATATGTATTTCCCTGAATCTCCAAATTGGAATGGAAAATGTGTCACTTTTCAAGTCTTTAGAGAGAGAGAGAGAGGGAGGGAGCGAGAGAGAGAGAGGATCACTTTCATGTTTTGCAAATGTTTCTGTTTAGAGAGAGCCTGAGGGGATGTTAAAAGGTGTGTGGGGCAGTGGGGGGAGACTTTAGGGCCACAAACATGCATGCAGTAGTAGTGGCTATTGAGAGTGTGTAGGTGTTTGTATGCATGTGTGTGAGGTGTCGTGGGCCAAAGTGAGAAAAGCTTTTTAAAAGACGCAGCTTATTGTTGTTCCTCTCTTTTTCCCCCACGTAGCAGCTCCCATCCTCCCAAAATGTACCTCCTTTCTTCCTCTGCACTTTGACCTTTCCCCTTCCCCCATCCAGCACACACACGCCCACCTCCTCCTCCGTGATGGATCATCATTGATGATTTGGAAGAAGCTTAACGGTGACGTTCTGGGCGGCCCTGGGAGGTTTTTCCTTCTTTCTCATGGAGGAGCAGTGGCTGGACCCCACCTCAAGATCTCCCCCACACCCTTTCCATCTCTTTTCCCTCCCCCCACCTTGAAACAGACTCTATGGACTGCATGCATGACATTCCAGCTGTGTGGGTGGCACTTTTTTTTTTTTTATAAAGTACCGGACCCGCCTTTCTCAAAATAGCCCCAAAACCCAAGGCACCCCAGATGTCAACATTTTGGATGGACAGTTGATACTGAGATGATTATATTGTTTGCCGATCATCCAGCCTGTATAATAACAATCACAACTTTGAGTGTGTTTGGGAGCTTGGGAGGTTAGAACTCTGGGAACAGCCACCACAAATGTAGGCGTTATACCACAGACCAAATGACATACCTGATCATCTAAACATGTCCCCCATTTTTCAAATATTTTTGGATCACTTTAAATTGTGTACGCCATATTACAAAACTTGGGCGGCTTTGGCTCAGGTGATCAAGTGGTCACAGGTTCGATTCCCAGTTCCTCCGTGTTATCTGTCCCTGGGCAAGACACTGAATCCCCAAAGCCCCTGATAGCAGGTAGTTGCCTTGCATGGCTGACGCTGCTATCGGTTAGTTAGTGTGTAAAAGGGAAAAGTGTGAGCGCTTTGGGAGATCTTCATTGACTTGAAAAGCGCTAAATAAATGCAGACCATTTACATTTACATTCTTATTCTTACCATTTTGAACGGTCTTGGTCACTGGTAGAAGACGAAAACATCATCGTAGATTGCGAATACTGTCCCGGTACACTAGCAAATGTTTTCCCCGGTAGAGCATTTATTTCACGCATGTATTTAGATTTAGAAAGTTCTGCTCTACCTTCCTTACTCTAATGCTGAAAGGGAAAGTTTTCAGCCATGAGGAAAGAAAAAGTAATTATTAGTGTATAATACACACTATTTTTATACATGAGATATTACCGTAAATGTGCAATTATTGATCAGTCGAAATGTAACGCAACGGGAATCGAAACAGGGTCGCAGCGGTGATACTGGCAAATCTCAACAACTAGACCAGTGGCATGGATGCCATGAAAAGGCATTCGATTCTATCTCGTTATTAAATGTTAGAGAATGGAGAAAATAGAAAGTTGTCATGAAAGATTTTAAATAAACAAAAAAAAGCACGAGGAGGGAAACGACTCTTTGGTGTAACGGATGAAACAGACTTTGAAGGACAATAAATAAATTACCTGTAAATGCTTTGCTAATTTATATTGTTTGCATTGTCAATACAAGCTATTCATTATGGTCACAAGTACACTACTATTCAAAGTTTTGGGGTTGCTTGAAAATTTTCAGTCTTTAACGAAAGCAAAGTTTGAAGGATAAAATGTTGTTTTTTTCAACTGAAAATGATTATTTCTAACCCTCTCGACTATACTTTCTATCTGTTTCGCAACTCCCTTGATGAATAAAAAAGTGTGATGTTTTTGCACATTTATCACTCACAAAGGTTTCATATCATTAAACCAATTTTAATATCACACAGCCCCAAAAAATACAAAATATGGATTCCATTTATTTAGGCCAAAAAAATTAAAACTCGTATGGCTCTATGTAAAAAGGAAATGCCCCCTGAACCTAATACTGATTTCGGGTACCTTTGGCGGCTATGTAAAAAATCAAACGTTTATGAAAATTGGTAATTAGACTCCCAACACTCTGGAGGAACTTTGGCCCACTCTTATTTGCAAAATTGTTTCAAATCTGTCATATTGGAGAGTTTTCTAGCATACACTGCCTGTTTAAGGTTACACCACAGCATCCCAACTGAATTCAAATTTAACTTTGACTTGGTCCATTAAGAACCTTCATTTTGTTTTTTCGAGACGTTCAGAAGTGGACTTGCTTGTGTGTTTTGAATCGTTGTCATGCTGCATGATCCAAGAGCGCTTGAGTTTGAGGGCACAAACTGATGGCCGTATGTTTCTTCTTCAGGATCTTCTGGTAAACACCAGAATTCATTATTCCGTCAACCACAGCAATTTGTGCTGGTCCTGAGGCAGCAAAGCAGCCCCAGTTAAGGTCAGTGTTCATGACTCCATTATAAGGAAGAAACTGGCCAAAATGGCCTCCATGGCAGAGCTCTCAGGTGAAAACCACTGTTGTCAGAAAAAAACAAGGAGTCATCTCACATTTGCCAAAAAGCATCTTGATCATCCTCAAGACTTTTGGAGAAACATTGTGTGAAGCGATAAGTCAAAAATTGAACTTTTTGCAAGGTGTTCAGGCTGTCAAATCTGGCGTAGGAATGGCACAGCATTCGACAGAAAGAACACGATGCCGACAGTAAAGCATGGTAGTGGCAGTGTGATGGTCTGTCTGCTTTACTGCCTCGGGACCAGGACACATTTCTGTGGATAACGGAATGATTTCTGATGTTCCCCAGAATATCATGAAGGAGACGTCCGACCATCAGTTTTTGCCCTCAAACTGAAGCGCTCTTGGAACAATACGTTTGTAGTATTTATTTATACTACATTTTAATCTATTTTGTTGCATTTATCTTTCCTATGTTTTAATTTGTCAAGTACATTGAGAGTACTGCTCAAAATTAGAAAAAATGATGAGATATGGAAGATAATAATCTGATTCTTTTCACATACACTAACTGAGCATTCTTCTTCAATGCTGTGGTTACCTAGACAGCTACATATTAAGTGTTAACTCAGAAGCTAGGTAAGTATTGGATTTGTGGAAATACGCATTAATAAATGGACGAATGGAATGTAAATGTTTTTGCCTATTTTTCCTGACTCTTTTATCTTATTTTTATCTTTTAATCCTTTAGTACGTGTTTGTCTTGGAGTGCCATGTCCAATCTTGTTCCAAACAATGTTCGCTATGTTGTTATCAATGATAATAAAGGCAATTCAGTTATAAATAAACCAAAAGAGAAGGAAAAGGAAACAAATGTATTATTGTTTTTTTATAGTCAATTTTTCAACATATACACCCAAATGTAGTCCATAGCAACACCTTATTTTTGTATTTGACTAGTACAAACAAAGTGGAACTTACTTATTGACGAGCACATCGATTACCCATTATTTCCTAGTGTGCCACGATGCACACGATCAACACATTTTGTCAATAACTCCCTGCAGTCTACATCTTCTTTAGGGCATACATGTTCACATACAACCCCTCCTCCCCCTGCACACCCTTTTCCACTTTAACTATAGAGCATGAGCAGAGTCCAAGAGGAAAAAAACGCCAGCCCATTAAGTGAACTTCAGAGGAATTCCTCACTTTACATACGGAATGCACCCGGGGTCGAAGGGCAAAGGGCCAGAGGCGAATCCACCCAGGCCCGCGCAGGCAGGCAGGCCGGCCTTATTTAAACAAGCTTGGGACGCTTGCTTTCCTGCAGGCCAGGCCGGTGTGCAGGACCAACAAGCAGGAGAAGTAAAAGAAGAAGAGGAAGGAAGGAAGTTCTCTGCTCTTAACTTGAACACAAGGGGCCAATAAATAGCAACACTCTTTAAATGACCTCTGGTGCCTGTTTGAGAGCCTTCACACCCAACATGGCTTTCACATCTCAATTTTATCAGTTGAGTCTGGACAATGACCTTTTTTAAAAATATATATTAAATAATAAATAGCAAACATGTATTTAAAAACTTTAATGATTAAGATACCTCCTGTGCAAACATCTCATAAATCATTTTAAATCGTTTTTAACTGAAAGATAACTAACAAAACAACCAACAACACCGAATGTATTCATCTAGTTGCTGATGTTCGATATTCAGCATCATCTATGAGAAACATAGGTTGAACTCTTAAAGTTAAAAGATTAGAAGAATGAATATTTAACTGACTAACAAGCTCAGAGACAGTATCTTTCCCTGGGCCATCACCACCCTAAAGAAGAGCACAAGATTGTGAAAAAAATATATGTCTTTCTTTTGTGTAGAAAAACATGTATTCATATTTTAATTATCGACTTATTTTGAAATAATCTTGCTGCCAAATGTCATTGCACCTTTTTGTATTGCACTAGTGTTCTGATGCACTTAAAACATAGGCCGGTTTCCAATATTTATGTCTCCTTATTAAGTTAACATTCTTTTTGGTCTTATTTTTCTCTTTTTAGTCTTTATTGCAAGATTATCCGGTCGTGCCATGTATAATCCCATTGTTAAAAATGCTCACTACTTTGTTATCAATGACAGTAAAGCCAACTCTAATTCTATTACAATTAATTTGTTCAAATGCCCTGCCCTAGCTGGTATTTTTAGAAACGAAAAAGAAAAAAAATACCAATAATGACTTAAAGCTGTAGTGTATATGTAATGTTTTTTTTCATGATTTTAAAATGAAAAAAATATTCACAAATGTACTTAGAGGCAGTGGGGAGAATATTGTTATCTCTTTTATTGCAGGGGTTAGTTCCAAAACGAATCCGTGCTCGGCAAATCCGTAAATTAAAAACCTTTACCTTTTTACAATTACTATTCAGTTGAATATACTGACACCAAATTACAAACCCTTTTTACAGGCTAAAACATTTGTTTAACTGATAAATATATTGTATAAATGTTCTTTTTTTTTTTTTAAGAATGGTGGACAGGTACCCTTAAATGATAATAAGCCGAGGGACTGTTTAGCCAATCAGATTGCAGAACACAGTGTATAATACAAATCCATAAGGTAGCAAAACTGTGAAATGTAAATCGCGTTATAGCGAGGGATTACTGCATATCGTAATATACTAGTGCTCCTGGGAAATAAGTTGTTTAAAAGTGTTCAAAAAACAACAAAAATACATTAAACAATTATTTTGGTATTATCAACTCAAGTGAAGGAGCAATTGTGTGGAATACACCACACAAATTTAATAAATTGCCTCGTATTGTTTCTAGCGTCAACGTGGCTCCATTTTAGACAAAGAATGGTGTTGGATCAACTTCCTATTATTATTTAGTAATTATAAACATACTTTTCATTATATGTGAGGGATTTTAATTGGTTGTACAGGTGTACCTAATAAATTGGCCAGCGACTCTGCAAGTGACAAAACTACCTGCTGTTGTCTGCAGAAGCTCCTTTTTGCTGCAATAAATGTTTTAAAATATCCAGAAAAATTGTTCGCAACAAATAATGGGATATTATCTCGCTTTATTAGCACTGGGACTAAATCAGTTCTATTATCTCAGCATGCAAAAAGAAATATCTGTATGTTAAAATGGATACCGTCAACAGGTTGTGCTGAAAATCGTTTTTGAACATAAATGCAAGGAACCGTGAATCGGTTTTCATTTGTGCGGGCTTTGTGGGACTTTTTGGGTATTTTTGGAGCTAGGAGCAGGCATGTTGAGGTGGGCCCCTTTCAAAGAGGCCCTACAGCCAAGACCACACACCGCTCACTTTTTATCAAGACAGTTCGCCTGACTTCAATAACACCACGGAACACTCCAATTTGGCATTCCAATTTGTTGTTTTGATGTAATCTTGTGTATATATAATCAATATGTGACTAAATAGAGAGGGAAAAAATAGATCAGCCAAATGTAAACACAATTTTATAACAAGGCTCCCAAGAACATGTTATTTGAATATACTTTATATTACATGACTTGATAATTAAATGTGATGTTTTAAAGTAATTTATAATTATTTCGTAGTGTATTTCCTCTAACCACAACTAAATAAAAAACTTAACAAGTCTCACAACAAGTCTTTTTGTCAGACTTTTGATTCGTGTGCAACATATCTGAATATTCTTAAATTGGATTGTTCCTAGTGTTAATTATTTTGTTATTAACAGGAACAGTAAAATTATTCTGTAAAGTGCATTTTCAATTTCCAATCACAAAACGCTGAAATTTCCACTTTTTCTTCATTCTTTCCTTTTTAAAGGGAAACTGCAATTGTGCAACCAATAGCTGATGTGGAAAAATCTGGAAAATATTATGGTATTTCACAACCACATACATTTCTTTATATAAGTCGTTTTTGGTCAAAAGATCAAAGTATGCATGAATTGGATTTAGTTCCAATAGCGTTTTCGAATACAAATCTAAATAAAATATCACCACGCATTGTCACTGTCAATTGTAAAAAAAAAAATGGATGTCTTTTT
This sequence comes from Urocampus carinirostris, assembly GCF_059441175.1. Lineage (NCBI taxonomy): Eukaryota > Metazoa > Chordata > Actinopteri > Syngnathiformes > Syngnathidae > Urocampus > Urocampus carinirostris. The sequence continues at coordinate 18,968,689 of NC_142364.1, read as the reverse complement.
TATACCTGTATGAAATGTTCACAATGGAAACTAGGTCATGTTGCACAAAACAACACCCCAAAACTGTTTATTTTATTTGAACCACATAAACAATTAAGTAATTATTTTTAAAAGGCCCAAAATTGAGTCTGAAACATTTCACAGAGAAAAAAAAAGTTTAAAAAAATGCCATGTGGCAATTTTTTGACATTAAAAAGCGGTAGATTTTATCGCACATTATATTTCTATGTGCAAAACAAAATCAATCTCCAAGATTTCACAATAAAAACTGAGAGTGGCAAACTTAAAAAAAAAACAGTAATCTAATACAATTGTTGGAGTGGTTTATTTACCCTCATTTGATCTCGCTTCAAAATAAAGCGGCCGTAGATTAAAATACTGGTTTTGAGTCAAGACTTTTTGTTTGTTTGAATTTGTCTAAAGTGTTCAGAGGTAATCTTGCTGAGTATTTAAAATGAGAAAAAATAATGAACATTGCCTTCCTGAGAGTGACAAGTATCCTGCATTTAATTACAAAGGCTCTCACAATGACAATCAATAAAAACCTTAAACAAATATTTGCACTTGCTTTTCGTCTTCAAATAGCAATAAAACGTCTTTGGAGCTCACAATTTCAATCAATCTATTTATGAATAAATTCAATAGCTCAATAGCTGGTGTGTGTGTGTGTGTGTGGGGGGGGGGGGGGGGGGGCGCAGGGGTTGTGGTGGGAGTGGTGTCAGTGTTCGATGAATGAAACAGCGCTCTAAATGTAAATGAGTGCATCTAATAGCAGCTGGCCATTATCATGCGGCCTGCCTGGTCACGTGACCTACGGGCTCCTCTGGACAACAAAACCCAGCATTCCCAGCGCTCCCCCAAATGCACCCCACAACATCCCTCACCCGGGTCAAGGACCGGAACCGGGCCGTGCGTGGTTGATACCGGGCCGAACGGAAAAAATAAAAACTTCCGTTATTTTTTACCTTTTGTTGTTTTACCAACACTGATACGATGAGACTGAACATGATGCGGGGCTTTGAGGTGGTGTGTTTGAATTCCCAGGCGCCAAAGATACAGTGAAGAGTGATTGAAATGGAACTTTTGCGCTTAGAGCCAATCAGCGTGGGGAATGCTCAACTACATCATGCTAGAACGATTGCCACTATGGAAAAACTTAGGGCGACAGAGTTTGAGCATGCATGGATACCTAAGTCAAGAACACGACACAGGGACCACCTAACACCAACAAGCTTTTCTCGGGATAGGTTTATTTGGCAAGTTTGTGTTACAAACGTTACGATAGCGACCAAAGTGTGTTGCTATTAGCACGTCTGCCTGAGAGTTCAGAGGTCTTTGGTTCAATTCAAGCTTCCGGCCTCCTTGTGTGGAGTTTGCATGTTCTCCCCATGCTGCGATTGGCCCAGGACCCTAACAAGACTCGTTATGGTAACGGTTCTGGAAATGAATGAATCTGATTTTGGTGTGATGTTACGAAGACAGACCACAGATTATTGCAAACCACAGACTATTATTACATCATCCCCCGATCTAAAACCTACATGAAAGCAAGGAAAAACTCAAAAACCTCAACATGAGGAAAATGAAGAAACCTTGAGAAGGGATCGCACATGAGGTAATCCCCCTTCAAGGATGACCAGGCTGCAATAGATGCTGCAATAACAAATAATACACAGATATTGTCAACATAAAATATAGGTTATTCATACGCTATGGAATAGAAGTGTGTTTTAAGCCTAGAATAAGACAGCTCCACTGACGTTGCAGATCGAATCACAGGGGGAAGAGCATTCCACAGCACCGGGGCCCGAATGGAGAACGCTCTCGAACCTGCAGATCTCTTCTTGTCTCTTAGGATCACTAGTAGACCAGCATTTTCAGAGCGAAGGCTCCGGACCGGAACATAGGGCTAAATGTTATAAGTGTTGTTGTTCTCATCATTATCATTTCAGAATAAGTACAATAATGTGTAATTATGCCCTTGGGCCAGGCCGTGAAAATGTTGTAAGACATTTAAACAGTCAATGGTACAGAAAATGATGCCGAACACTGTTTTTTAGGACCACCCCGCCAAATTTCCTTTCAAATGACATGCTACAATCCCCATGGCCGTGATGGAATTCTCCATACTTCAAAGCGGTGCAGGACCGGCCAATGACGGACGAGGGGGGCGGGTCGCTGCCTGCCTTGACCTACCCGACCTTATGCCCAAATCTGTCCCCACCATCCCCCCTTTATCACTAAGCAATCCCACCACCCAGTGTCGTGCTCTTCAACCCCCCACCAAAGGCTAATGACGGGTCGCCTGAGCCTTCCTATCGGAACATCTGTCACTCTTTTGGGAATCCACCCACGAAATATCTAATCAATTACAGGATTAGCAGTTTTTTCGTCACAAATATTTTGAAGTACTGTATTTTCCAGACAATGAGACACAGCTAAAAACCTCAAATTGTCCAGAAATTTGAAGTTGCGCTTTATGAACCGGCGTGCTTTATAAACCGCAAAATATGGAAGCTGAGATTGGAAATGCATACATTATATATTCCCTTGTGTGTTACATCAATATGTTTTATAGTATATAGGGGTGTTTGTGCAATGATTGGTCAATCGAAAAACAAATCGAACCAGGGTCGCGGCGGTTAGAGCGTCGACACTTAACCACCAGACCACCAGTGGGTCGGATGACATACAAAATGCATTAGATTTTATTTCATTATCACACTCTTTTTACTCATGATACCAGAAACCAATGTTAGAGAATGGGGAAAACAGAAGGTCGTGTTGAAAGATATCGATGACACAAAAAAGCACAACGAAGGAAACAACTCTTTGGTGTATCTAATGATGACGGACTTTGCATTTAACTTTCAGAATGACTTTCTGTTTTCTCCAATCTCTAACATTCGTTTCTGGCACAGTGTGACGAGATCAAATCTGATACCTTTTCATATGTCATCTGTACAGTGTTGGGAACAACGCCGTCACGTGACGACGTTATTTTTTCAGTCACGGGATAATCTAACTAATCATTTTTTCCGCAGTTAGCGTACAAAACACTTCATACAAGACACTCCCAATGGTTAAAATACAGTAAAAACAAAAGGAATAGTAATAGAAATAAAATGTGATAAGACGTCTTGACTTTAAATTTTGTTGAGCATAAAAAAGGTTAAAATTGATTGGTATTTTATATTTTGGGGGGAAGTCTTATACGTATTTAAATTGTATTTCTTTTGTTTGTGTTCATCTAAATGCAGTGACTTGTTCTCAAAAACTGCTCTGAACATTAACAAATGTAATATCACCCAGAGGGACTCAGTTAAAAATTTAGGTGTCATATTTGACACACGTGAAGACTATTACTAGAACAGCTTTCTTCCATCGGCGCAACATTGCTAAAACTTTTCCTATGCTGTCTCAGTCAGATGCGCGGATTATAATTCACGCGTTTGTTCTTCCCATCTCGATTATTGTAATGCACTACTCCCTGGTCTCCCGAAGTCCAAAATCAAGAGCCTTCAGCTGGTACAAAATGCTGCAGCGAGGCTTTTAACTAAGACAAGAAAGTTTGATCACATTACCCCGATTTTAGCTAACCTGCATTGGCTCCCTGTTGGCTTAAGATGTGATCTTAAGGTTCTGTTGGTATTATACAAAATCATGCATGGATCCCTCATATCTTTTAGATTTAATTTCCCCCTATGTTCCAGTCCGGAGCCTTCGCTCTGAAAATGCTGGTCTACTAGTGATCCTAAGAGACAAGAAAAGATCCGCAGGTTCGAGAGCATTCTCCATTCGGGCCCCGGTGCTGTGGAATGCTCTTCCACCTGAGATTTGATCTGCAACCTCAGTGGAAATGTTTAAATCTGACCTTAAAACACACTTCTACTTTATAGCATATGAATAACCTATACTTTATGTTGATAATATGTGTATAATTTGCCCTCATGTAGGTTAACAGTCTGTAATAGTTTGCAATAGTCTTTGATCTGTGCAGCCCTTTGAGACTCTTTGTGATTAAGAGCTATACAAATAAACATGACTTGACTTGTTTTTGAGTGTTAATGGGTTTATTTAAAGTTTATTCTTTTTTTATTGTAGCTCCCTTTTTTTCCTTTTGCTATTGTATTTTTTCTTTTGTTTAATTTTTTTTCTATTTAATTTATTAAACTCACTTTATAATGTTAACTGCTGAATTGTTATTTTATTATATTATTTACTGTTTTTAACTGTTACGTTTCAAGTGTAGGATAAATCTGTTGCGGTATATACACGACTACCCGTCTTTCCTTTTTATTCCACTAAAATAGTCCTTAGAAAATTTGAAATTGTTTGACATACAACAACTTATTTTTAAAGTAACAGAAATAGTTACTTTCCCGAATAACTAGATACTTTTATTATTGAGTAATTCAGTGACTAACTTTTTTGAAGAAGTAGTAAATAACTAAACTTATTTTTTCTCTTTTAAAGTAACGTGTCAGACACTGCATCTGTATCACAATTGGTCTAGTGCACATATGTCAAACTCATGGACCGGAAGCCGAATATTGCCAGTCACATTTATTTATGTGTCCTGCAAAAGCTTTAAATGTCCAAAAATAAAAGAAAGAAAGAACAAAAGAAAGAAAGAAATATTTAAAAATAGAAAGAAAGAAGACAGAAATAAAGAAAAAAAGAAAGAAAAAAAAAACAAAAGAAAGAAAAAAAGAAAGAAGGGGGAAAAGAGTGAAAGAATGCTCCAAATAGACCAACATCTACATTTCCCACAATGCCTGTCAACTACAACACCCTCAAACTACACAACAATGAGCGGAAATGAGAAATACATTTTTTCCAAAACATTATTTTTGTGGTTACATTTATTTTACATACCATTCAATTACATTTAGCTGTATTTATAATTTACATCAGGCCCTTTGAGGGCAGCCATTACGCTTATGTGGCCCTTGGTGAAAATGAGTTTGACACCTCTGCGCAAGTGATTAGGTTTTGGCGATCTCACCACCACGATTCCGGGTTCAATTCCCGTTGGAAGGATTAACCATTACACTAATATATACCGTGAGCGTATAAAATGCGCAACCGTTACGAATAAATGCAGTAGCTCTTACTGTAGTTTTACTCCCATGCGCTTTTTAGCCCAGTCTGCCTCATGTACAGTAAGAACATGACATGACAAAAGACAAGTTTGGGGTGCACCTTATAGTGCAGGAAATGTAGTAATTTCCCTACATGCACCAGGCTCCTTAATTTATGACCGAATTCGGCTGCTTGAGGGAATTTGTAAAAAGTCTGGAGCAGCTGCAGTCTAACATAAAGCCAAGGTGGCAAAATTACTCACATGGTGGGGGTTCCGGTGTTTTCCTGTGACATTTGGCTTGAGCACTTGACAATTTGCTGGCTGAAAGTAGACCAAAGTGATTGCCTCCTGCAACCTTATCTAAATATTGGCGCAGGTAGTATGCGAGCATTATCTTTGATATACACTGATGTGCGGTGGGGTTCGTGTTTGGTACGGCACAGATAAAGGAACCTACACCTCATTCATTATTGGATTGGCAGAGCAAAAAAACGATATATAAAAGCTATCATATAAGTACATGTTTCATTGTATTACCTTAATTTATAAATGCAAGAAAGAGGTCTAAATAGAGTGGAAGCTAGAGGTCTTGTTGCTGATAGGAATGAATAGTGAGGTGTTGTAAAGGATAGTGGGATATGTAGACGCGTTTTAAGGGATGGGCAGGGCACCTGTACGATACGGCAGGGGTAAACCAGTAAAAGCCGTCGGGCCATGCTGTTGTACCCTGATCCGAGTGACATGGCCGCTTTCTTGTGTCCCAACTTGGGTGCAAGGTGCTCAACTTGTTTGGGTGTTTGGGCATTTGGGTTGGCCGTGGTCCAAAAAAAATTGAGTTTTTTTTGCTACTTTTTCCTTTATTTAATTTTCTTTGTTTTTGTATCTGTTTGTCTTACTGTCGGTCACCCCTCTCGAGGGATATGACCAGGGTAGATAGATAACTAGATAGCTAGCTAGCTTGATAGATAGTCGATGCGCTGCTCCTTTTGAATAAAAGCATCAGTAGATCCTCTGATATGAAAAACAGTCCTGGCAACAAGAAATAAATTCGTAGATGGATTAACATGCTGTTTACTTGCTAATACTATCACTAATTCTACTATTTGAGGCAGAGGTGAGCGCCAATTCAGAATTCTCAGTCTCACTATTGCCTTCTACCATGAGGCAAAAGAATTGTATGCCTCACTCTGCATCTGCAGCGCAGTGATATGTTACATACTAATTCTATTTACAATATTTATAATATGATCTGACCTGAACCCGAGTGGTGTTTCGTTATTGGACTTCTGTGCTCGTCATGGTCTGTCCATAATGAACACCATTTTCAGACATAAGGGTGTCCATATGTGCACTTGGCACCAGGACACCCTAGGCCGTAGTACGATGATCGACTTTGTCATCGTTTCGTCGAACCTGCGGCCGCATGTTCTGGACACTCGGGTGAAGAGAGGGGCGGAGCTGTCAACTGATCACCACCTGGTGGTGAGTTGGCTTCGATGGTGGGGGAAGATGCCGGCCCGACCCGGCAGACCCAAGCGTGTTGTGAGGGTCTGTTGGGAACGGCTGGCAGAATCTCCTGTCAGAAGAAGTTTCAATTCACACCTCCGGCAGAACTTCGCCCATGTCCCGAGGGAGGCGGGGGACATTGAGTCCGAGTGGACCATGTTCCGCGCCTCCATTGTCGAGGCGGCTGATTGGAGCTGTGGCCGCAAGGTTGTCGGTGCCTGCCGCGGTGGCAACCCTCAGACCCGTTGGTGGTCACCGGCGGTGAGGGATGCCGTCAAGCTGAAGAAGGAGTCTTATCGGGCCTTCCTGGCCTGTGGGACTCTGGAAGCAGCTGGCAGGTATCGGCTGGCCAAGCGGAATGCGGCTTTGGCGGTTGCTGAGGCAAAAACTCGGGCATGGGAGGAGTTTGGCGAGGCCATGGAAGCCGACTTCCGAACGGCTTCGAGGAAATTCTGGTCCACCATCCGACGTCTTAGGGGGAGGAAGCGGTGTGCCATCGACACTGTGTATAGTGCCGATGGGGCGCTGCTGACCTCGACCCGGGACGTTGTGAATCGGTGGGCGGAGTACTTCGAAGACCTCCTCAATTCCACCGGCACGTCTTCCTCTGGGGAAGCAGAGCCTGAGGACTCTGGGTTGGGTTCTCGTATCACTGGGGTTGAAGTCACCGAGGTTGTCAAAAAACTCCTCGGTGGCAGGGCCCCGGGGGTCGATGAGATCCGCCCAGACTTCATTAAGGCTCTGGATGTTGTGGGCGTGTCATGGTTGACGCGCCTCTGCAACATCGCGTGGACATCGGGGACAGTGCCTCTGGACTGGCAGACTGGGGTGGTGGTTCCCGTCTTTAAGAAGGGGGACCGGAGAGTGTGTTCCAACTACAGGGGAATCACACTTCTCAGCCTCCCTGGTAAGGTCTATTCAGGGGTACTGGAGAGGAGGGTCCGCCAGGAAGTCGAATCTCGGATTCAGGAGGAACAGTGTGGTTTTCGTCCTGGCCGTGGAACACTGGACCAGCTCTATACACTCTTCAGGGTCTTTGAGGGTGCATGGGAGTTTGCCTGTCCGGTCTACATGTGTTTTGTGGACTTGGAGAAGGCATTCGACCGTGTTCCTCGGGAGGCCCTGTGGGGGGTGCTTCGGGAGTATGGGGTACCGCACAGTCTTATCCGGGCTGTGCGGTCCCTGTATGCCCGGTGCCAGAGTCTGGTCCGCATTGCCGGCAATAAGTCGGATTCGTTCCCGGTGAGGGTTGGGCTCCGCCAGGGCTGCACTTTGTCACCGATTCTGTTCATAACTTTTATGGACAGAATTTCTAGGCGCAGCCTTGGCGGGGATGGAGTCCGGTTTGGGGGCCTCAGCATTGCGTCACTGCTTTTTGCAGATGACGTGGTGCTGTTGGCTTCCTCAGCCCGTGATCTTCAGCTCTCGCTGGAGCGATTCGCAACCGAGTGTGAACCGGCCGGGATGGGGATCAGCACCTCCAAGTCCGAGGCCATGGTTCTCAGTCGGAAAAGGGTGGTATGCTCCCTCCGTGTCGGGGAGGAGGTCTTGCCCCAAGTGGAGGAGTTCAAGTATCTTGGGGTCTTGTTCACGAGTGAGGGTAGGATGGAACGGGAGATCGACAGACGGGTCGGTGCAGCGTCTGCCGTCATTCGGACCCTGTACCGGTCTGTCGTGGTGAAGAGGGAGCTGAGCCGAAAGGCAAAGCTCTCGATCTACCAGTCGATCTACGTTCCTACCCTCACCTATGGTCATGAACTTTGGGTCATGACCGAAAGAACTCGATCCCGGATACAAGCGGCCGAAATGAGTTTCCTCCGCAGGGTGGCTGGGTTCTCCCTTAGAGATAGGGTGAGAAGCTCAGTCATCCGGGAGGGACTCGGAGTAGAGCCACTGCTCCTCCGCGTTGAGAGGAGCCAGTTGAGGTGGCTCGGGCATCTAATAAGGATGCCTCCTGGACGCCTCCCTCGGGAGGTGTTCCGGGCATGTCCCACCGGCAGGAGGCCCCGGGGGCGGCCCAGGACACGTTGGAGAGACTATGTCTCTCGGCTGGCTTGGGAACGCCTCGGGGTCCCGTCGGATGAGCTGGAGGAAGTGGCTGGGGATAGGGACGTCTGGGCTTCCCTTTTAACGCTGCTGCCCCCGCGACCCGACCTCGGATAAGCGGAAGACAATGGATGGATGGATGGATGTGAAAATTTAGCAATTTACGAAAATACGTTCCCACAATTGTGAAGTTAATGTAAATTCCAGACTACAGAGCTCACCTGAATAAAATCTGCAGGCTTATGTTTAAGAACAAAACCACGGACTTAAAAATCCATTACGATGAACTAATTGTGTTGTTTTTACTGTAATTACTATATATATACCGCGACCCTAATGAGGATAAGCGGTACGGCTGATGAGATGAGAGATGAGATGAGATATATATATATATATATATATATATATATATCCTAGCTAAGTTATTAAGAACTTATTCAGCGAGCATATTTTGGGTTTTTCCTATATCTAAGTAGCTTAAATGGAGCTAAACCTTGTTAATGCTTACGAGAAGTCGATTAGAAATCAATATTTTGTTGATAACTCACACTAGTTTAAGCCACTTTAGAGAACCATTTTTGGGATGGATGAAGATAATTTTGTTGTTGTTTTCAATTACTTCATGCATCAATTTATCCAGATATCATTATATTTGGACTTAATACACAAAACAAGAACGATAAAAGAGCAATTCACAGTTTACGAAACCCCTAACCGCCTGGGTATTATAGGGGCACCAATTCCTGTGGTGTGTCTTGGGCAAGTACAGCTTTGCAGGGAGCAACCCTCTCCAGGACATTCTTTTGGGGGGTTGTGGTTCACACTACCTCATAAAACCGATCTATAGTACTGGTTTCTATGGTTACCAGTGGCAAGAAAAGCCGCCTGATCTGACCCAGATACAGCACCTTTATCATCTGGTCACCGTTGTTTTCATCAGAGAGGAGCCGGACCATGGCATTGACAGGCAGCGGCATGTGACAATACTAATACATAAATGTCATTTTATGGATAGCAAAATGCTTTATTGACCCAAAAAAATATCAAAAATCAGAACCCAATTTTCAAAATGTTTTCAACATATTCGTTTTATTGGTTGAATCTTAGAATATGATGGACATTCCCTATGTGCAAGTTGTGTATGATATACTTAAGAATCTTCTGTTGGGTAAACATGTCATAATTCTTATTTTTCCTTTTACTTTTCTTATTTCATTTTCAATGCATTTCTACTGCACTTTTTGTGAACTATACTGTTTGACTGATTCATGCCAATTGTGTTTGAAATTGTGCAAATAAAAACGCCTTTTTTAAAAATGGACAGAAATGACACAAAATGTGTGGAACGATTTATCTTTGCGGAATAAACAAATAATGGACTTGGGGATAACTGCAATGTCATGGTAAATTCAGTAAAGATGAAGATTTAAATCATGCAAACTCTTTGTTGACGTTGCAGCCATTTTCTCATCGACAAGACTTTGAGAAGGCTCTGAACGCCCGGAAACAGAATAAAAAAAACCGTTCCCCTCTTCAACCATATCCTTCTTAAATCAACTCATTGAGTCTAAACGTTTCATTTAATGGCTTAATCCAGTAGTCGTTTATTTTTCTTTCAGATCGTAAAAACGCTGCGTTAGATGACGATGTTAACTAATGAACATTTTAAACTTACACCTTTTCTTAAAAAAAACACTGAAATTGACCATGGGATTAATCCTTGGGATCATATTTTAAAGATAATATGGAGTATTGTAATATTTTCCAAGTGATTAAAATATAAAAACGAGCCGCCATTTCGCATATGGCAAAACTACATATTCGTACTGCGTCTCCATCTACTGGACAACTACCACACATTCACCTGAACAGAGTCTCTAAAATGCTGACATTTAAATTAATAAGTGCTTTTAAAAAATCAATAATTTGACGAGCCGTGACATTTAGTCGTTATGTTTTCAAACAGATAGATTTTATTAGTGTGTCTAAAAATAAAAAAACATCCGAGAGGGATTATAGGGGACCATTCAAACCAACGTGGCAAATACTGGTGATTCAAATACACTTTTAACGCTCATATTTGAAGCTATATTTAAAATTCCCGGAATAATTAATAGTTTCTCATAAGAATTTGGAGTTTAGAATGTCATATAGAGGTATCATTTTAACACAAAAATACAATATGGTCCACCATCTTACCTCTGCTGATTTCCTGTTTGAGTCCAGTATTTCCGTCTTTGAACTTCAAAGGTCTTGTTAAAAAAATATGTCCAGTGAAAAATATTTTATCTTGTGTTCTACACACATTTTTGTGATCATTAAATGTCTAAAAAAAATATTTCAAGAGACTTGTTATTGGTACTGTGATCATCAAGTTCTGAGTGAAATTATTATAAAGGGACAGTGTGTAATTGTTAATGCTTCCTAGTGGTGCAAAAACCATCAATTTGAATACTATGCAAAAATGCATGAATTATCATACCACTGATAGGTATTTTATATAAAATAAGTGGAGAAATTTGTACCTTTTACATATTGAAATCATACCTAGTAGTCGCCGCTAGGTTTGCCTGTCATCTAGCTGCTACGCAGTGATCATTTGGAACTGATTTTGTTTCACATTAGACAACAGTGCCTTCTAGTGGTTAAACATTACACCATAAGGCTTTAAAAAGAGAGGAGATTGATTTTAAATACATCCTGCTTTCGGCTTTGTTTGGAAGGAGACATCTGGCTGTATCAACTTTTTCATCATTTTAAAATGTCAATTTGTCACAAAAATCCACATGTTTTATTCAAATATTTGAAAGTTCACAACTAGTTATCGATGTGTGGGGTTTTGGGGTTTTTAAGGGTTATTGTTCTATCTTCGTTATTCATTATCCGTTATCGGTCAGTTCATAATACGCTACAAAGCCTAGGAGCCGGGACACTTACTCTCAGCCAAAAGGCCAAGCTAAGGTCCTAGCCCTAAAGCCTTGCTGCGATCATTGCGAATGCACCGTTCCCGGAGGTACTGCAATACCGGGCCGATGCGTGGAGTGGACAGAGCAAGCTCTTATTCCATCTCCGAAATGCAAAAATCAAAGATCATGGCAAGAGGTATGGCCTAAAGGCCAAGCTAGCCCTAAAGCCTGGCCAAGCTAAGGAACTAGCAACATCTGAAGCCAAGTTAAGGACCTAGCATCAAAGCCTTGCTGTGTGCCCAGGCAAGTTAAGGACGCAGTTTCTGTGAACCAGGCGTCTTTTTGGTTGAATTGTCCCCATTAACGTGTTTTATTTTTAAAGAAAAAGCATCGCCATTGTGTCGAAAGCAGTGACGCACAGCATCATCCATCATCATGAAAATGTAGACTTAAATGTGAGTGGTGGGACTGCCATGCCTTCTTTGCTGGCCTAAAATATCCAAATCATGTGATGTTAACTATATTTTCGACATCAATACTTACTAAATAATTCCAAATAATCCATCAGCTTCCTTTTATTTCTTTTTTCTGGTTGCGATGCTTCTAGATCTGTGCTTTTATAAATTGAGCATTTAACCAATCACATTTCAGCTATTTGTTGTTGCCAGGCTGGGAAAGCGATCCAAAGGCCTTCACAAAAAAATCTTGAAGGCCGTGTTCAGTGCAATCAGTCTTCGAGAAAGCTATTTGTTCAGCCTAGGGGTCGGAAACCTTTTGGACTCAAAGAGCCATAAAAGCAAAATATTTTGATTTTGTTTTGGGAAAGAGCCACACCATTTATTTTGAAACAAGATTGTTAGATGCGCTCTCCAGACAAAAGCTTATTCAGCCCATTTCATTTCACTCTATGACACTTGATGATTTAATAACATTTATGAAATAAGAGTAATGCCAGCGCCTGTGTTACAAATATCAACAAATATAGCACTTTAAACTTCCTCCCTCTTGCATTAAGATTTTTTTCCCATCAATAATGGTTTCAAAACATGGTGCAAACTGTACCTCCACGTTTTCAGCGTTAGTTCAATAGACTTCGCTCACTCAGGTTTGGAACAGCATGGAGAGTATAAGCATAGTAAGAATTTTGTCTCCGAGCCATAGGTACTCATGAAAAGAGCCATATTCGGCTCGCGAACCATTCGTACTCACGAAAACAGCCATATATCTCACGAGCCATTCGTATTCATGAAAAGGGTCGTATATGGCTTGCGAGCCATCCCTACTCATTGAAAGAGCCTAATATGGCTAGCAAGCCATTCGTATTCATGAAAAGAGCAATCTATGGCTTGCAAGGCATTTGTACTCATGGAATGAGCCTTATACGGCTCATGAGCCATACTTATTCTAGAAAAGAGCCATGTACGACTCGCAAGCCATAGAACTCATGAAAAGAGCCATGGGTGGGTCATGAGTCATAGGTTCACGACCACCGGTTTAGCCTATCAAATTCCGAGTCTGCGCCTGAAGAACTGCAAGCCGACCTTAAGAAATGTCAGTTTTCAGAAAACTATAAAAGGGGGCGGTAATCGCCCGAAATAATTGCGCGAAAAGCCATTAAACCTGAAAAGAATGGGTAGCACAAGGAAATTTATTGTGTTGATTTAATAGAGAAAGGTGGAAAGACTGAAGCAAACTAAATGTTCGCAAGCAGGGAAAAGGTTTGATTCCGCCACTTTGAGCCTAAAGATCGTAAGGCCAAGTCCGACCTGATCCAAATTTCAGGCCGATTCGGGCCTTAATTGTCAATAGTTACTTTTGGGTTGGGTCAAGCTTCTTTTCCGCTATTTTTTTAATATGATCCACTCACTGTTCTTCTTTTTATATAGTCTCATTTAACTTATATTTTGTAACAACAAAGACAGGCTTTACGCATTGCACATGGCAGAACCATTTGCGTCATCATAATGCAGATTATTTCCAAAAGTAATTCCCAAAAACGAACCACAACAGGGTAAACTGATCCCAAATGAAGACCACAGCATTTACAGTTAGTCATATTTATTTACAGCACAATCCTGAACAAGGGAGGCAGACAAAAATGAATTTTTAAATGTGTGTGTGTGGAATAGAACTCAACTGGATTCATGTTTCATCACAACACGGTTCTTAATTTATTTAGTCACCATTTGTCTGTACAGAATCCATTCAGTCATTTTTGCCAGAGAGCTGCAATCCACTTGTTGGAGACCCCCAAAAAAGGAGGGAGAGGTTGAGGGGGCTCCATGTAGAAAAGAGTTGTCCACGATGATCGTCTTCAGCTATCTATATAGGTATATATATACATATATATACACACAAGGTATATATGTATACTTATATATGTATATAAATCTATATATTTTCTTGTCATGTCTATGAAGAGGTGATGGGGTTTGGGGTTTTGAAAATTCAGGCTTAGAGAGGGGTCTCGGGTCCCAAATATGGAGCATTTTTTTCTCTGCCCCGAGTTGCAAATGTCCCAAGTACAAACTCTGTACATGAGGGGGGCCTCTTAGAATAGGTCCGGTCCAGCCTCCAAAATTTTCGGCAGTAGCCCTCCGCAATGATTACAATGTACGCATAACATGCACCTCCGGAGTTGTAATCACCCCCCCCCCCCCCCATTCCCCCAGGAAAAACCCTGATAAAAAAACAACCTTCTGGCTTTCGTTACCCCCTTGTGGTATAAATTAAAAAATCTCTCACGAGCACCGACAATAGGTGGCAACACAAAAACAAAAAAATAATAAAAAAGCAGACTGGTTACAGAAAAAAAGACGTTAGCTTTAGTTCTAACTTCCATTGATCGTTTTTGAAAGTGATTCTCCACCAATCGTCAGGTCCATCATGCACGCACACACTCACGAGCACATTCAGCTTTATCTATACATGTAACCAAAGAAGATGTTCATCTCCTACTGACCCATCACAATAGTCAGGTCCTCATCACTTTTGCTTGCTCTGCGCCAACGACAATAAAAGGGGGCAAAAGGGGCACCTGGATAAACGTTACACGCCTTCAAATGAGTTAACATTCATTTATTTGAAGAAATATATTTTGGTAAAAAAAGAAAAAGAAAAAAAAAGTACACAATCCCATTCTGGCCTTCCCCTAAATTTGAAAACGAACCAAAAACGACTTTATAAACATTTTACAAAAAAGCTTTACACGCCAGTTAGAGTAGTTCGCTCGCATGGATGTCAACCTGACTATTGTCGCAGCTGGTCCGACTTAAAAGCAAATAAAAGCACCATTCACCCCATCACACATGCAGGCGCTTGACGACGGGAGCGGGAAACTAACCGCCGCCGACAACGGAAAATGTCGTCTTTTTCTTTTCGGTTGTTTTTGTGGCGGATTCGAAAAGGGTTCACGAGTCAACCGGCCGTCAGTTTCGAGTTTCCCCCCGCGGCTCGACGTGCTCTCCGACACAAATAAAAACCCGAGAGATGGCAAAAATACAAGTGTATACATATATACAAACGCAAGACACGCCCGCCGGGTGTGTGCTTTTGCGATTTAATAATGCATCGTTTTTCTGTATACGCAGAGAATAAAACCTTTTTTGAAATAAAATACATTGTTGTCTGTGCAGAACGGGGGAGCGAGGATAGCGGGGAAGGAGTCGAGAGTGTATGTTTTGTGTACACTCCCCTCCTTTCCTTCGCCGCATCTCCCCCTCCCGTCTCCACGGCGACGCTCGGTGCGTGCTTGACATCGCTCCAAAATAATATTAATAATAATGTCAAGAGTAATGACCACGACGACGCTAAAAAAATAGATATATAACAACCCCTCTCCCCCTTGATGTCTTACGACTGCAAGTCCACAAATGTAGGAGGGGAGGTCATGTGATCTGGTGTGTCAAATCAATGGAGGGGGGGGGGGGGGGGGGGGGCAAGACGGGAGGAAAGGGAAGTGAAACATGAGCAGGATGTACTATAATGAAGAGGAAGATGGGTTGTGCGTTTGCGATCCGCACACACTTGTGTCCGTCTGAGGCGGGGGGGCATGAGGGATGGGGTTTTTTTTTCGTAGATGGGTGGAAAGCATGAAGGAGTTGTGACGACATGGCCTCGCTGCGAGGGCGGCTGCTCGACTCCACCCCGGCCCCCTCCTTGGGAGCGGGAGGAGCCCGGGACCGCCGTCTTCTATCCCTCCGTTAGCTGGTCGCTAATCGCCTGGGTGCATCATACCTCCAGGAAGCGGGAGCTGGGCTTGGCGTGGAAGGGCTCGGACCACATGCGCCGCAAATCCCCCTGAAACGCACACGAGTTTACTTCAAGGGGAGAAAACTACGGTCACTTTCTTCAGTCTGGGTTACTAAGTATCTACATTTAAATAATTCAAAATAAACAGATTTGTATTTAAAGGTCTTTGTAAAGGGAATAAAAAGTTACCGTATTTTCTGCACCAGGTTAGGGCAGTGTTTTTTAACCTTTTTTGACACAAGGCACACTTATTTTCATGAAAACAATTTGAGGCACACCGCCCGTAGAAATTGTGTAAAGATGAATTGACAGTACCAGTTTCATGTTGGTGATTTTTTTACTTAAATTATCATGTTGCCAAAATGACTGTATAAAGCAGTGTTTTTAAACCAGTGTGCCGGGGCACACTATTAGCAGTGCTTTTCAACCTTTTTTGAGCCACGGCATGTTTTTTTACAATGGAAACATTTTGCGGCACACCACTAACCAAAAATGTTATAAAATGACACTGAACAGTATGTTTAATTATAATATAATTTATAATACCCCCAGTTTTTACAGTACAGACACTTGACAAGGACAAAATATTTGGACAAAATTATTAATAAATGTTTTATAAAATTGTAAATTTTAAAAAGTGACATTGGATAATTTCTCACGGCACACCTGACGATCTCTCCCGGCACTGCACTAGTGTGCCGCGAGACCTTGTCTACTTTCCCGTGGAATTTGCCCAATTTTATCTTTCCAAAAAATCAGGCCATCATTCAATATTTTTGCTTTCTTCAGACGAGAACTGTAATAGTCATCCATATCAGTAGGTGGCGGTAGATTTGTATATACTCTTTATATACCAATTATCTGCTCATGAGGTAGCACAGTACATTTAATAACATAATTTGTTTAACAAAGCGGTTTAAGATTGCACTGTAAAAAATAAAAACAAATAAAGCACATCATTCTTTTTTTATTTTAACTATCATTTTCTTCTTTTTGTATACTAATTACCTACTTATGGGGTAGTACAGTGAAATATTTCACATAACTTCATTTTTAAACATTTTCGACGGACGGTGTGCTTCGGAACTTTTTTATAAATAAAAGTATACCTTGGTTCAAAAAGGGTTGAAAAACATTGTTATAAATTATAAGCACCTTGAGGACTGAAAGTACTGTTGTAAATGGCTGTGTAAATAAAGTACTGTACATTTTACATTAACATTTTTAATCATTTGTGATCACCGTGGGTAAGGAAGTAAACCAAGTTATTCATTCTGGTTAATAATTTTGCTGTGATTTGGGGATTGTATTACAGTATTTGTTTCATCTGTTACTGTATTTTTATGATGTCATTCTTGAAAAATAAAAAAATAAAAATGAGCAAAAATTATTTTCTAATATAACCAAGCATGTTTCATTATATTCTAACTCTTTCAGTCTTTATTTTGTAAAATGTCAAGATAATATTTAAAATATGATTTTTACTTTATTCCATTGATTTTATTATTTTCTGTTGGAAAATGTTAAAAATAAATAAATGATCAATATATGTTCCTGATGATTGCTCATGAGCCGGAAAGTAAATGCTGCTACCTACCGGTATGGATGAATATTACAGCAGGGCGATCAATGGCAGAAAGCTTTTTTTTTTTTTTTTAAATACTAATAAAATTGGGCAATTTCCTGTGGCACACTAGACAAGGTGCCCCGGCACACTCATTGAAAGACACTGGGTTAGTGATTAGAGGATAGGATTTGGTGCGCCTACCAGTCCAGTTCGATCCCTGTTGCCACCATTGAATGCAATTGTGGTCAGCGATCGACTTATCAATGATTGTAAATATGGGATTGGATTTCCAACACTAACATGGATTATTTAATGAGTTTCCATATAAAGGATTTTTTAGCTATATACAACCAAAAAGGTGTCTTTTGGTATGGCACCTCGACTGTTAACTGTAGTTGAGATTGTGCCCTATGTATACTGGACAAAACCTAAATCCTATTTAGTGAAGTCCCGGCTTCACACAAGCTACAATCAGCTTTGCATGCGTCAATGCAGTAATTAATTGTGCACGCTTTATTTTATCCCCGAGCCATATGAATTCATAAAAAGAGCCATATATAGCTCGCGAGCCATAGGCTCCCGATCCCGGCACTAGACCATTAAGGATACAGACAGCACATGAAAATGCATTTTATTACATCATCACACTATTTTTAGTCACAGTACCTATTTGTTCATCTTATTGGGTCGGGCCGCAAAAAATATTGCCAGACAATAAACCCGTGCGTGTTCAAGAAAAGGTTAAGGAACACTGGAATACAGTATTGCTTTGCCCACTCGGAAAGTCTTTACGAAGCGCCCGAGATTCTGAACTGAAGCTTGAGCTGAGAAAGTGATACAAAATGTTATACCGATTTTTAATCACTTTCTGCTTCCTCATTTTTTTTTACATATCTGGTACTGTGACTAAAATATAGTGTGATAATGAGATGAGACCTAAGGCCTTTTCATGCGTTGTATCCCTGAAGGTCTACTGTAGGTTCAATTACCGTTGTATTCAATGCTATACAATTGTGAACAACAATCCATGTCACTCGTGGCCTAAGTGGTTAGGATTTGGTGTTCCTACCCTTGCCTCTGAGTTGATCCCTGTTGCCACTATTGTCATGCAACTGTGGTCAGTGATATTTATCGACTGATCAATTATTACACAAATATGAGAACACAATGTGAGCATATTAGGCGCACCGGATCAGAAAGAGCACATATTCAAATTTCTGGCCAATTTGGGTTCTTGGGTGCCCCATATAGCCAGGAAAATACAGTATGTTTTTTTCTAATGAAGGTTACCACATTGAGTCACACAGACTAAATCATAATGCTCATGAGCTGCCCCCCATCACTATGGTAACCAAAGCCTTATATTGGCATTAGCTGGAAAAAACATACATTTTAACCGGAGCCGCATAAGTGGGTATTACCAGTAGGGATGGGACATAACATTGTTATAAAACATTTCGGAATTTATCAACCAATTTGGATAATCAATAGAAAAAAGTGAGAGAAATCGGCTAAACAATTGTGTCATGTCCGAGAACTAACGAGAAATAACATGGAATGAAGCACACAGAAGAATGCACCATTGATATTGTGTAGCATTCGAAACTTAAAAAAAAAATGCTTTTGATTCTCAAAAATGTTTAATGACCCCCATTTGGAGCTTGGTATGGAATACAGACGCTGCCCTACTTAAGGATGAGATCGCTCGTAAATTGAATTTGTTCGTAAATTGCTTCAGTGCTTTATTTTGTATGTTTAAGGTTTATATAAGTAACCTGTATTGTTTTGTACTAAAAAATAAACATTTCATAAAATAATATGCTCTATAAAGATAAATAAAGTTAAGTTTAACTTACTTTTGGAGGATGAGTTACAAGAGTTAGGCCCTTTCTCCTCCGTGATAAAAAAGTGGCCGAAAAAAAGCGTTCCGATCATTTTATCAACCGCATCAAGCTTTCTTATTCCACTTTCATTTCACAAGAAACAGCTTGCTTCTTCATGACACTTTACACCAACCATATTGGTGGATGCAAGATATATTAAACAGTAAACACGTCAAAGTTCCTAGCGCACTAGAAATACAGTAAAGAATGTTTACACACGACCTAGGAAGAGGCAGCGTTTTTTCTCCTTCGGGGTGGATGCTGGGTGAGCTCTCACAGCGCCACCACAAGCCGGCGGAAAGAAGCACTACAGTACTGCCCTTTAATGTACTTGGAAAAAGGTGCACACAATACGAAATCTAACTTATAGCCATGTCCAGATATTTTTCTACATCCGGAAAAAAATGTTCGTATCTACAGTTTGACGTAAGTCGAATGGTCGTAAGTAGCAGAGCGTCTGTACAATGGTTTTTATCATCATCGATAACAATAAAGTGAAACATCATAAGCATCAAGATTAAACATTGCACTCCAGGGAAAATATTTAATAAATCCTTTAGAGAGAAAAGTAAGATAAAAGACTGCAAGCATAAATAGGCAAATTTGTTTACAACGTAATGCTTAGAGACTTACCTACTTGGCAATAGTAGCGCAATGTAAAATATTAGGTCATCGTATCAATGGTGCAATGAAAAGAAGTTCAATAACATTGAACAGCAAGACAAATTCCAAAATAAGTCACGAGAAATAGTATTCATGGTTTCGCGCGCTTGTTTGTGATAGTGATGGCCCTAGGGAAGAAACTGCTATACATACAATAAGTATTCTCGCTTCTCTTTTATATATTAAAGAAGCTCTACAAGACTTTCTACTAGCTGCTGCCATCTCCTGGCTTGTGTCATCATTAGAGCCTTAGTCAGCTCATTGATGATGGGCTTGCAAGTACAAGCATTTTTTAGGGCGGCAGTAGCTCAAGTAAAGCGCAGGTTCGATTCCTGGCTCCTCCGTGTTATATGTCGAAGTTTTCTTGGGCAAGATACGTAATCCCTATTGCCCCTGAAGATCAGGTAGTTGCCTTGCATGGCTGACGCTGCTATCGGTATGCAAGTCTGTGTGAATGGGTAATAGTGAAGCACATTGTAAAGCGTTTTGGGAGGTTTTCCATGACTTGAAAAGTGCTATATAAAAGCAGACATTTACATTTAGACACGCTCAAATAAACTCTTCTTTTGTCATCTTTATTGGGGGTTTGGGTTGGCGATTAGACTCTACTAGAAGCAGGCCTTTTCTTACTTTCGCTATTTTCTGCCCGCACTAAAACATTTTAAGAAAATAACACTCCAGGGACGAGCATGAAGTCGGTCTCCAGGAACCCCCAAACCCCCGATTCTCCTAATTAATGTGTTCTGCCCGGAACAGCTTTGCTCAAAGTAAGATTAAAGCAGATAGGTGTAGTTCATAAAGGCTCTCTGAACTCCGTTGGGCATCGTTAACACATACTTAATAGTGAAAATGTTTAACTTTCAAGTTTTTGCAGGACACCTCAAACCATGCACCCCTCCTTCAAAAATTTAGGAGAATAAATTTGCCAAAAATAATATTGGATGCAAAATTATTTATTAGGATGGCACTTTTCAAATTCAAGTCAAAATTATTCAAAATGTTGTTTTTTTCTAATTTAAGAAGAAATTTAACATAATTTGGAGTTGAATTGTGCTTGATGCTTATGTGTTAGATATTATCAAATTGGATTTCTTTTGAAAAATTATGACTTTGAAAACCTTTGTTCATAAATTTCAAACACATTGTAATAATAGGCATTCCAACGGTATCCAAAGAGAACACAAATCCAATACCAAAAGGGATTATATTGACTGTAGACTTTCAAATGAAGTCATCACTTCTGCTGCATTGCTTGACATATCAACCGTTTAATCAATCAATCAATGAGTGAAGGAGCAGCCATGGACGTACCTTCAGGTAGGCCATAGTGAGCAGAGGCAGCAGGGTGAAGGGCACCAGGTAGAGCAGAGCAGGCTGAGCAGCACGATGGATCCTGGATGCCACGGTGGCTGTCAAAAGACCTAGGAAAGGTGGAGGAGGGACTTTTACTAAATTGATTTGGAATGATTGGTTATTATTAGGTTCTCCTCACCCAATAAGATTACCAAAAAATATCAATAACGACAACATTAGCCTTTTATTTATTGAAATTATCATGACAAAGCCCCTTCCATTGGAAACCACCCACTTTCCAATACACCCAAACAAATTTTTTTTACATTAACTTGCAGATACATTTGCTATAACCATGAAAAACAAATGATAACAGCTTTGAGAAAATCAATTTCACTAAGGTTGGTGTGTACGGTGTATGAATTCCTCTCGTAGAAATGCTGAATGGTTTTGTTGAAATACTTGTAGAATAGAGTATGCACGTTTTTTCCCCAGCGGCTGCCTCCCAGCTTTTTCGGTTGTCGAATTTAGATCCCCTTTGTTGACAGACAGCAGTGTAAAAATCGATGGAGCAGACTTGATTTAAAATGCAATTGCCGCGTCGTTCTCTCAGTCCAAGCATCAATTTTAAAATAAAATTCTGGGAAGAGTCCAGATATTTTGATAAGCTAATGACGTGCTGGGAATAAGAATGTTCTAGTATTGGTACTTGCTTATAATATCCATTAAATCAAGGGTCTCCAACGTGGTGTCGGCAGGCACCAGTTAGCCCCTAAGAACAGCCGAGTAGCCCGCAGTCAGGTTCTGAAAATAGTTCACCGGTGATGGGTCATTGTAATTTTCCAGAGAATTTAATTTCTAACTGGCATCATGTTTAAGTGGTTGATTGAACATATCTGATCTCAACTTCTAATAGTTACAACAAAGTAATAACATAGGTTGTTATTTTAGAAATACATATCAAACTATTGGCTAGTGCCAATCAACAAAAAGTAGCCTTTAGCTTCAAAAAGGTTGGTGATCCCTGTATTAAATAACACTGAGATGCAGAGCAGATTTTAAAAGGTTGATTACCTGATTTAAAACGTAGTCTATTACAGATTTAATGTACTTAACAGTTTGATAATAATGCCAAAATGCAAAACTCTCGAGTAGTGGCCAAAACTGACAGCGATATGTTTATACCATTAGTGCATTACGTTCCCAAATAAAAGAAATCCCATTATTTATTGTTTTAAAACCGAACATTTTCCTTCCAGGTCATGAATTATTGGCAACTTCCTGTTCCTACCATTTCAAACTTCTAGTTTCAGATTAAAACACCATCGCAAGAGAGTGGTCACTGTTCGATAATTGGGCCAATATCGGCATGGATACTGATGACTGGTATCGACACTCGCTCATCTCTAGTTTAGATGGTGAAACCTTTGCCTCCGTTTGAGCTGAGAAAAACACTGGTATGAAACTGGAATCACATTGATAGTCTAGTTAGTCTGACATGCATGTGGCTATCAGACTAGAGATATGTATTAAAATACTCTTTCATCAATTTCTTTGAAGGTTCTGAGTGAAAGAGTTCCAACCAATACTAAGAAAAGCAAAGTATTTATCATATTACTAAATGTTTACCAGTAAAGTGTATACCTGTCCATCTAAAGTCCACGTACCCATACTTGATCCCTCGCTTACCCACAAAGTATCCGATGAGGGTGCAGTGGAAATAGGAGACTCGCTGCATGCGTCCCGGAACGTTCCCCGGGCCGGAGGCCTCCCCGCTCGCTTGCTTCTTGTAGTTGTCGTAGCGCAGGACGAAGCACAACAGCAGCCCCGGCATCACAATGTCTCCAATTCCCAGCATCGAAAAATGACTCCCTGTAGAGCTGTGACACAGCAGGGAAAAAGAGCCATGTTTGGAATATTAAAATTATTCAATATCTTGTCATTGTGTGCAAATAAAGGACAAAGACACCAATTTGGGGGAGAAATGTTCTTTAACAGCCCACTGAGGCTGTAATGCTCATTGGAGCGGAAAATTAAAAGTCGTGCAGGAAAAAAAGCGGAGAAAAATAAATTCAATGCAAAAAAAGAAGTGAAAGAAAAAGTCAGGGAAATCAAAAGTCATCCCTACCTAGGAAATACTAGTTTTCCAGGTAAGGAGAGGCGGGGTACGTCCCGGGCCATCCCCGGCCCCAGGTGCAGTTTCCTGGACAGGACGTCGATGGGGTTTTCAGCAGGCTGGGTGGCCACTTTCACCATTACGTTACTGTTGAAGATGTATGCTGAGAAAAACACCTGAAGGGAAACACAGGCACCAATACATTATGTTACTCCGCTTGCATCGGCGGTTGCTAAGCGCCCAACCACGGATGCTCACTATAGTGGCTAAAAGTGATCTTTTGCTTTTATTGGTCTGTGATGCATCCCCCAATCCAATTTAATGTTAATGTGACACTAAACCCTTATGGCTTGCTCCAGGGAGTCTTAGTCTCTTGTGAAATTTACTGAACAACAGTAGTAAAATACTTTCTAAAGACATGGCCAAACAATTTAATCCCAGCCGATTAGTGCCCACAGAACTCATCTGTGTTTTAAGATCTTGATTTGAATAAAACAAACATGATCTTATCCTTTGTGTGCACATTCCCACTTAACTGAGATAAATGTAACAAAAATTAGGTATGCTTCCAGGTTACACATCAGTGAAAAAAATTGAGCCAAGATACATTAACCCCTTATCGTTTCTGTCAAATTTGCCTAAAATTTCAATAAAGACATACCCAAAGTAAATTGAATGCTGTTTTTGAACCGTCTGGAGATTATGGACGGATTTGGTCTCATTTGTAAAATAAGACTTTGTCCCAGACTGAAAAAAAAACAATGCAAGTACAACTAACATCGAGTAATCTGAGTTGGAACACATAGGAATATACGTTTTTATTCTCCCCTGATTTATTCTTTGCAATCAAATGCTTGCAGATGAGTGTGGCATGCGCATCTTAGCTGGAAAATAGGTGAGACAATAGCTAGATGCCTTACGCAGTCTCCTGTCAAATTTAAACACAATCTGAATAACAAGATATTACTAATTTTTCTACTAGTACATCTCGGCGTTTCCAAAAGAGGCCATGTGGAGACGACCAGTTTACAGCTCTAAAAACTTTGCATTTGTGCATTTTAGTTTGGCCAATTTGTAGACATAGTGAAAGAGTTGTAAATGTCTGACTTCTCTTTCCAAAAGTCAATCACTGATGGTGCACACTTGTGTGTAATAATCATGCATAAAAGTACATCCCGTATTTAAATTGCGCATGTTTTTTTAAAACTCTGATTTCGTAAATTTACGTTGGGATTTTCTTTGGGTTAACTAATGTGTCAATCCACATTTGAATTGGCTATGGACTTTTATAATAAGTCATGGCGTTTTTTTCCCAATATAGGTCCTCATAGGTAGTCACAGGCTAAGACCCGTAAAAAAGATTGAAATTGGCCAAGAAAGGTGTCAATCAAAAGTTCAGAGGCTAACGGAAGTATTGGAAATCATGACGAGTCTGTTTATTTTTTAAAGAGGAGTAATAGAGCCAAACAGACTGATTGCAAATAAGAGCGTGAAACAATGCAGGAATGCTTTCAGAGGTTTTTTCTTTTTTTTCTGTCGGCATTATCATGTGTTTTGGAGTAAACATTTCACACTGATGGACTTACTGGACTCTTGTGAACGTGACCACACCATATTCCTAGCACTTTTGGGTGAGCTATCCTGTTTTTATAGTTTTTAGGTATTTTGTTTCAGACTGATCGTAATGTTTCTGTGATAAGTATATTTACAAAAGGTCATACATATCCCGAATCCCAAGAGTTTAAGGTTTCCAATGATATGTAGCATGACGCATTTCAATGACTAGTGACAATGTGAAGACTTTGTTTATCAACAGTCTGACAGGCCGCTGGTGTTGATAAACCCTGAGGGGTTAACATAAAATAGCTTATAAAGTAGATTTAGTAATAATCATGATAACCTCTCACCAATTTAAAACCATATTGACCTAATATGAAATTTGGGACTGAACACAAAGCCATCGTTTTGAATAGCAACAAACTAGTACAGAGTTGAATTGTCCCTATTGCCATCTAGTGGAGAAGCATTTAATATTCCGCTTTATATCGACTGGCATGGATAACAAAAAAAAAACCTTGCATGAAGGTTTAAAAAAAAAATCTGTTCTTTAAGGAGAAATTGGGTATTGCCACAGGCACACCTGAATCTTTCACTAGGGCGTCTCGCTGCAGTGGTTGTAATCACAGTTGAACACAATGAAGATGCAATTTGCCTAATTACAAAGCAGCACACCATCTAAATTGTCAGGGGATGTTACCTGCTCTTAAGATTTAAGCTTTGAATAGGAATTGAAACGGCAAAAAGAAATATCTGCCAATATACTTTCCAAATTAAAACAAAAAGTATTAATTTATGAATAAATTAAGTAATACATCACTGTTGATGGCAGAGTTGTTTAATGCCATTTTAGATTAATGTGGTAAATCTCATATGTCAAAGTCGATGCCTGTGGAGCGTATGTGGCCCGCGAGAAGGTATTCTACGACCCCCGACATGATCTTGAACATTATTGTATCATAAATCACTTAGCATTTTTTTTTAACTGTACTGCACTTCCCCTTTAAGAAAGTTTTACTAGATTTCTTTTTACTTTGTCTGATTATATCTCAGTAAAACTACATTTTCAAAAATATTTCAATTGAGTGAATAAAAGTAAATTGCCATTATTTTCTTTGCGGAAATAGAACCTAAAGGCTACTGATGGTGCCTGAGAAATGGATGCTGGCGTTGGCGAGGCAGCTTCTAGCAACAATCTTCTTAATTAAAAACATTAGAAAATTGAAAGTAAATACAACATTAGCAACTAGCATTAAGAGCTGCTTTTATCTTTTTTGTTTGTGTTGTGGGGATTTTTATATACAGTGAAGGAAATGTGTCATTTTGTGCCCATCGAAAATATAATTACTGACCGAGCCATTAGAAAATATTGTTTTATTGATCAAGTCGTATTGCAATTATTTTTTTTAGGTTTTCAGTAACTTCAATTAGTTTCATTAGACTATAAGAAGCATTTGAAAATGTGGCCATCAGTCTGGCCCACTGCTTACAGTCAATTTTTTGATTCGGCCCTCCTTCCATTTGACTTTTGCACCCTGTTGTAAATTGTCACTATCATGTGAATAGCACACATCTCCATTTTTTCAGGAAGAGAGAAAAAAACGCCGTTATTCCTCAACGATAAATTGGAGGTATATTTGCTTTTCCACAAAAGCAGCGGGATCTTTCTTTTAATATTGACATAATTAAAAAAACATTATGCCCTGCAATTGGCTGGCAACCAGTCCAGGATATCCCCTGTCCTGTCAGCTTGGGTGGACTCGAATTAGAATAAGCGCCTGGAAAATCAATTCATGAAAGAAAACAATTACGCTTTAAACAACTTGTTAAAAGCTGTTGAGGGATGTTTTTGATGATGAACAAAAGAACAAATTTCAAAGAGAGTTTTCTTTCAATTCATTAGACAGTGACAATGTGCTCAGTGCCTGCTCGGAGTGAAAAAGCTGCTGAACCTTATTTTTGGCATATTTTAGGCTTAAGCCATAGTATAGCTCGATTTACAGGGAGAATTCGGCCACAAGTCATGAAAACTGGTCTCGTGGATGACATCTCACAGTGTGGATGAGTTTCTATTGAGTGTTTTTCCTTACATGGTTTCTATGTGTCCTTTTACAGTTCTCCAGCATCCGTATTTAAGTATTAAAGGTGCAAAATGTTTTGATTAGAAGTTTGTTGTTGTTGTGGGTTAACAAACTGCTCTGTCTTTTGGCATGTGACTATACTCGTACTGTCGGCCTAAAATCAATTCATTTTGTTCCATTTGTAATTTAAAATGTCACAGTTATAGGAAATATTCAATCAAGAATGTTAAGTGGTTTATTATCTTGTGAAGCAGTGCTTATAATTTGTGAGGAAATATAGAAGGATGCCTATAGTTAAAAAAAAAAAAAAATCATTGAAAGATTAAAGGAGAACAGAGGCTAAGATTCAGTGACTGATCCTTAATGTCCCATAATCAGGCTTACCCATGATTGACAGAGGCAATATCATCATCTGAGGTTCATAAATCACAGCGACAACAACTAAAGTCAACAACACGACAACGGCATTTAAATGTGTTGCTCAAACTAATTTTCGAGACAGCGAGCTGATGAGAATGAACTTGTCCTAATGCATCACAGCAGAGTGTATGTGTGTAAGTGTGTAAGCAGTTCTGCTGATGTCCGTACCCAGAAAACATCATAGATGAGCAGCCCTGACAGCAGCAGGCAAGACACCTTCAGACTGGGCAGCCGCACAAAGGCTATCATGGCCACGCACAAGCCCATGGCCAACGCTACAAAAAAGGAAAAACACATTAAAATATGTTTTCTCATTTATAAATAAACATTCATAACTACAAATGCCTGGCTGATTATTTGCATTATTTAAATGGAGTTCATGCTATCCAGAGCTTGGTTGTCCAGCAGGCATTACATTACTGGTACTTAATATCGTTTACATTCCACAAAGGGGACATATCCCTCCGTAGATTTTTCTAAATTAAACAAACAAAAGTATCGTGGTACCCTGTTTTTACGAGCTTAATTCGTTCCAGGATGTTGCTAGTAGCTCAAACTTTCCACATATAAAATGATTAAAAACTAATCAATCTGCTCCTATTCTCCCAGAAGCATACAAAAAAACAACCATAAAAGCACATCCTACTTATAGTTACTATTTTAATGCATTTGTAGTTGAACATAAAAAAGTTATAATATGATATTAACCAATAAAGTTAGTATGAGCGCCATAACGAATGTTAGCACGTGCTGCGGAGGAAAGGGGTTGCAAGGAGGATTCACAGAGATCGCATACGTGTCAGTTTATACATTTCCCCCGTCTTTTATATTTTTTTGGGTGTGGATAAATTACCAATGTATACGCTGTGTAACAATTTTTATATCGAGGGAAAAAAATAATAAAATAGACCCATCTCGTCTTGCCCATTTTGGGTCACCAGTCATTGTTGATTGCTAGTATTTTACATAACCGGTCTTGGAGTGAGTAAATAGTTGCTTTGTTGCATTTGTAAGGTTTACTATTGCTTAATAGGATTGTTTGCAAGCATCAATGAGGGGAAATACTGGCGGCGGTTGACCGGTATGAGACCAAGAGACTTGATGATAGGTACGCATTTATTGTACACTTTAAATAGTCACTGTAACTTTAAATAATGAACAAATAACCATGCCATCTTCAAATAAGGGGTTTCATCTCCTAAATATTTTTCCCACTAAAATGTAGGCGTTCAGCATATTACGGAGCACTCTATAAACATAGCCGTGCTGAACTCTTCTAAATGGCACGTGAGTGGTGGTGGTGTGACGCACCGTCCATGAGGAGCCAATGTCCGGTCAGCACCCAGATGAGCACCAACATGACGGAGAGGGAGAAGGACAGCAGCTCGGCCAGAGTAAAGCGGCCACAGCAGCCGAATGAGATCCTGCAGTCGAAATCAGGAGAAAGAAAACATTCAGAGCCAACACCGCTGACACACAAAAAACGAAGAGGCCTAGGATAATAATGACTGTGCAAGTCACTGCCACTCCTTGTGGTGAACCACTGCAATGGAACAGATCCACTGTCCACACGCCACGCTAAACCTAACATTTAGGAGGCTGCATGAAGAGCTCTTTAATATATTTTTTAACTATTAAACAATCTTTTTTTTTTCACTTGAGGATAAAAACATTGTGATAAACGCAAAGTATAAAGAAGATTGTTTGCAAAAAATTATAATCAATTCCAAGAATCACACAGACTGCTAAACTCATACATGTTTCTATTTATTTTACATTAATAGAACAGCCTAATGAGATGCTGCGGCATGACTTCATAGGTTACTTCACACCTGACATACATAGGAATTGTGCAAAAACTGCAACAGTTTTGCAATGTGGAATAAAATCCTTCTGACCATTGTCCATTTCACATCCTAAATTATGGGAACTGCTTGCTTGAGGTTACTGCTGTCAAAGAAGGACTGACTATTATAACCAATGGTTTACTTTTTCCTCCGACTTATCCGTCCACTCTTGCAAAACAAAAACTCAGGAACTCGTCAAACTGGAGGATGTGTAGCACAGCCTGACCAAGAATAAATGGCTGCCAAACACCAAAAATGCAGATTTTGAAATGAATATTTTGAGCAGAGCACTCCTTACACCGCATGAGCTACCGTCAAATTCGGACTATAAGCATCGACTTTTCCCCAAAGCTTTCGACCTTGCAGCTTGTGAAATGATGGGGCTAATTTGTGCATTTTTTAACGGCCGCCAGGGGCACCCAAGCAGTAAAAGGTCAAAGCGGGACAGGTGGAATATGTGTGTCAAAGAAGACGCAAGTTTAATGTAACTTTGCGCTTTGTGCATGGATAAAACCACCGTGAACAGACTGTAATCATGGAAAATGTGTCAAACGAAATGGGAGTACTGACTACCACATTGGGAATACTTTTACAAGTCTGTTTATTTGTAGATGGAAATAATGTGGTGAAGCGACCGGATTACAAGAAGCAACGTCCAACGAAGTAGAAATATTTAAGGCAGATTCCTATTTATCTGTCGGCATCATAGTGTGTTTTGGAGTAAATATTTTACACGGTCAGATTCTATGGATTGTCCAGGATGTAACAAAGTCATTTTCCTGGATATTCAGAGAAGATGAAGACGGCCAGGGGACTTACTGGTAAGTTACCTCGGCTTTATAGTTTTCTGGTATCATAGTTCAGACTGATTGTGATGTTTCTCTGATGAATACATTTTGGAATAGTCATCTTGAATCCCAACAGTTTAAGCTTTCCAATGATATGTAGCATGACAAATTTCAGTGACTGGTGACATCGTACAGACGCGTCTTTGTTAATCAAAAGTCTGTCAGTCCGGAACGTATAATATTAAAACTCATTTTTTGTGTACTATCTTTCTTTGTAAATTTCTCATGTTTCAAAATGGACACATGCGACATATAGTCAGGTGCGGCTTATGTATGTACAAAATGTTTTTCTTTTAAAAATGCACTGGGTGCGGCTTATAATGAGATGCGCCCTATAGTCCGAAATTTGCAGTAGTTTCGATCAACCTTTAAAAAAAATTTTTTTAATTACAATGACTGTCGGGGTTTTATAGGGGGAGAACAGTACAGTAAGAAGCCACCAACCAGTCAGTGGTGTAAAATGCCACTTGTCCAATTACAGCAATGATACAGCAGCTCACCGATTTTCGTCATAAGGACTATCACTTGTAGTAAATGAAAATGTATTTCCAAAAAGCTTGCCTGCAATCAATACCAAAGACTATCAAATTGAGTAAATAACAGCTACGAGAAAATACAGTTGTGTGCAACTTTGACACTTGTGAAGACAAGCAGTGTGTAAATTAAGTGAACTTTCATTTCACAATCCTCCAGTAAATTTTACTATTAGTCCCAGGGAAATAATCAAATTCATTTTATTAATTTGTCAATTAAAAATTGTCAATTTGAAAATGTGCTAGCTCGTGAAAATGAGGCTTAGTCAACCACTAATACATCGTGCCAGTTGGAAATCAAATTTCATCACAATGACCAATTTTCAGAACCTGTCCACAGGCTACTCAGATGTTCTCAGTGGGTATAGACTTGA
Source organism: Urocampus carinirostris (assembly GCF_059441175.1). Lineage (NCBI taxonomy): Eukaryota > Metazoa > Chordata > Actinopteri > Syngnathiformes > Syngnathidae > Urocampus > Urocampus carinirostris. The sequence goes on along the minus strand of NC_142364.1, from coordinate 18,937,712 downwards.
CATAAAAATCTAGATTTTATTTTTGGGACATATCACCCAAACCGATATAAGGACAAGTTAACCAAGCGGTAATATATAATGAAAAAATATCTTACTTGTTCTGTGGGGAGCATGGCCTCGTCAGATACTGGCACATTGGCAACAAGAGGAACGCAAAAGCAATTGTAGCGAGCACTGAGGATGAGAAAGAGAGCATGGAACAGCAATGAGATACAGTCAGCTCATTCGCATCCTTTTTGTGTCCGCTTGACGGAGCAACTAATGATCTTTGCACTCCCATCAGCTGAGCACAAAAAAACCCGCTACAGTGTGTATAAGCCTTACAGGCGCTCGTTTGTTGTGGTTTTGCACTCTGCGGCGCTTACCTGCCGTGCAGATGGTGAAGACCACCTGGACTGAGTCAAAGAAGAAGAACATGACTAGCAGAGAAACAGAAGCTCCTATTGGTAGGAAAAGCGCCTGCGTCGAGTCTATAGTCTGAATACCTGCAGCACAAACAAACACAAAAAACACTTAATCGGCATTTTCAGCACACCATAAAATACTGATAACCGGGTGAAAAAACACACTATTGTTTGTGTTGCTGTTGTTGAAGGAGCCCGGGTTGGTGATGTTACCATCTTTGTCCTTCTCTTGGTTCTCACAGTCCATGTTTAATGACCTGCGGCAGAGATGAGAGTGCTGTAAAGAAGCCTCACACTTGTAGCTTATTTCAACTATTTGGCACTCAATTTAATTGAAGCAAATTACTGACACTTGTCTGAAGTGCCATTGACTTGTTGGCCACAGTGGTAGAGGCAAATTGAATGCACTTGCTTAAAGACTGGCAGGACTCGTCTAGGTTCGAACAGCAAGCCAGATATAAAATATTGGATGACGCTGAGAGAAAAATTGACTACAGCAGTTAATGAACACAAATGACAAATTCTTGAACAAAATTAGGATTCCCCCTCTGTATTGGTATCAAATGTTTTGGTGAAGGAAAATAGTCAAGTCATGTTTATTTGTATAGCCCTTAATCACTAAGAGTCTCAAAGGGCTGCACAGACCACATAATATTGCAAACTACAGACTTACAACGCCATCCCCTGATCTAAAACCACCATGAGGGCAAGGAAAAACTCAAAAACCTCAACATGAGGAAAATGATGAAACCTTGAGAAGGGATTGCTCATGAGGTAATCCCCCTTCCAGTATGACCAGGCTGCAATGGATGTTGCAATAACAAATGATACTCAAGTAGCAATCATTTATCCCATTTTAGGACCATTGTGTTCTGTACAGCAAATGGGACACGTTGGCGGGTTTATTCTATCAATTTATCAATATCATATGGTCAGATTACATTTCACGCAAGAGCTCTTAATGTAAACGTCACGGTAGTTACTATGTTTTCACTGGGGGAAATGATGCAGAAACTCCATCCCTGTGATGTGATTGCTAAAGTTGTATTGTAAAGTCTCCATCATTTCTTTTCCAAACGGTGATTACTGCAGTCACCGGATTCGATTTACTGTGTCTTGATGAAAAACTAAGTTGGGGGGCTCAAATTGAGTATGCACCTCCATGCCTGTGAGGCCATGTACCTGCCATCGAGGCTGCTGTAAATCAGCACGTTGTGGGTGTTTTTCTAATGCTACAAAGCCATTGAAAAAAAATCATTTCAGGTGTAGTCCAGAGCGTTTGCTATGCCGCCAAAATCATTACCATACCAGTGATGGTTCCGGCTTAACCTTCAGAAGAACCTTGCAAACTGATAATGTAACTGTGCACTTAATGGATTGAGGACGAGGAAGCATTACTTTTTCATAATCCCGTCATAATCCTTACAATTATGACAATTAACTTTATTAAAACATAACTCTCAAGGCCTATATCCACTGATATGTATTTACAGTGTTCAAGGCAACCACGCATACGGATTTCCTTCAAGGCAACAACAAAACAGTATTCCCTCGATTTTTGTGGTTAATCTGTTCCGTAATCACCTGTTTTAAGGGAATTTCCATCATCTAGGATATTTCATTCAGCAAAGCTCTCTTGACTGGTAGCACAGAGATACACAAAACCGACAAACTCGCTGAAAAAGCCACAAGTGTATTGGTGGATATCTCTGGTATATTTCCCAATTTATTTTCTGCCCCCCACGGCGAAAATGTCCCAGTTGTACCACTCCAACTATAATGGATTTTACAGGTGTATCTATCCATAAATAAATCTATGTTTTAAGGAAGCACAACTTGGACTGGATGCAGCAATGGGGCTCATTGTTGAAGCGAGAGTATACAAGCAATAAACCTCGTTGCTTTTGATGAGTAACAAGAAATCCGATTTTATTCAACGGCAAAAGTTAAATGTATAAACAACGTCTATTTGCGCAATGACGTCACTCATGCTTACGACCAGCGATAGCAGTGCTGGCAAACGGCATGTTTCGGAGTTATTCGGTTGTTACAAGACAAATTAACGATTCTTTAGGATTGCTCGAATCTTCAGCCAGGAAACAGAAGACAATTTGCAAAATTGCCTTCTGTGTAAAGCCAGTTGTGAAATGACGCGGCAACTCTGCGAGGAACATAATTAGCAGAGAAGCCTATTAATAGAAAAAAAAATAATGACGCATCCGGGACGCCAAAGTCCAACTAAAAAATGGCGAGGGAATACTGTAGTTCTCAGAAGATAGAAAAATTGTCCAAGTATACAAGTATACAGTATACAGTACAAAAAATAGAGATAAAAATAGAAACAAACTGCAGCAATGTGACCCCCAAGAGGTGCAACATCATCATTTTGATGGTGCTCTATCTTTGCATAAGGGCCATTACCATGGCAACTCCAGGAGACATTCTTTGAGGGTGGTCTAGATTGCAGCAATAAAAGGAAACTATTGATTTCAAGAAATGCGATTGTTACATCCAGTCTCGATCATCTTAATGTTCTACTCTCCGGTCTCCCAATGTCCAGCATCAAGGGCCTGCAGCTTGTACAGAATGCTGCAGCGAGGCTTTTAACTTAGACAAAACAGTTTGATCACATTACCCCGATTTTAGCTAACCTGCATTGGCTCCTGTCAGCTTAAGGTGCGATTTTAAGGTTCTGTTGGTATATTCTACAAAACCATGCATGGACTTGCTCTCTCACATCTTTCAGATTTAATTTATCCCTATATTCCGGTCCGGAGCCTTTGCTCTGAAAATGTTGGTCTATTGGTAATCCCAAGAGCCAAGAAGAGATCCGCAGGTTCGAGAGCGTTCTCCATTCAGGCCACGGTGTTGTGGAATGCTCTGCCCTCAGTGGAACTGTTTAAATCTAGGCTTTAATCACACTTTTATTCAATAGCTTAGGAATTAACTATTTGTCATGTTGATGATGTCTGTGTATTGTCTGTTGTTGCCCTTGCAACATCCATTGCAGCCTCATCATCCTGAAAGGGGTACTACCGCATGTGCGGCCCCTTCTCAAGGTTTCTTTATTTCCCCCATGATGAGGTTTTTGAGTTTTTCCTTGCAATCATGTAGATTTTAGATCAGGGGATGGTGTAATAATAGTCAGAGTAGTTTGCAATAGTCTGTGCAGCCCTTTGATACTCCTTGTGATTAAGGGTGATGCAGATAAACATGATGTGACTTGAAATGCACCTCTGAAAAATTTTGTTCCGAGAAGTAGTAGTCAGAAAAAACAAATACTATATTTACAAGAAGAGATTCAACACCCAAATGCATCCGTTTGTAGCACTTTCTTTGCGAATTTAGTAAAAGGTCCACTATGGCGGAGGTCTTAAGAATTTCATTCATTTTTTTTGCAGAAGGAAAGCCATATAGTAATGGTATCGGTATGTGGTATAGGTACTGATGCCTCCTCAGTCTGGGGGAAAACATGTGGTATCAAACATCCTAACTATTAGAAGCAGCAAATGCAATAGATAGTGTCAAAAATTCGATCAATCAGTTACCTTAAGCTCATACACCTCTGCAAAAAGACGTATACTTATTCGGAAATACCATTTAAATGTGCAAATTTGGGGTAAAATCGCATGAAATCAATGTCAATTTATTTCACGAATTGCATGTTCATGATTGCAAATCACCCACTAAAAGTCAAGAGGTATTGGGCACTGCTGCAAGAACAGATACCGGGATTAAAACCCCAGTATGTAACATTTGACCGCTAGATGGCACTGTTTTGTTAAATGCGTATGAAAACTAGTGCCAAGAGCACAATGAAGCAGCAAGATGACAAACAAACATGGCAGTAACTTCTAGCTAGGCATACCACTATGTAAAAGAGATGCAAATTTCTTGACCGATAATTTTTTTTTAATAAAAATTAACGTACGTATGATATTTAATGTATTTTTGAGTTGACAAATGTAGCATCACCAAGAGTGACTCAGTCAAAAATGTAGGTGTCCCATTTGACCCTGCAGCCTGGTCTTCCTGGAAGAGGGCTAATCTCATGTGCAGTCCTTTCTCAAGGTTTCTTCATTTTCCTCATGTGGAAGTTTTTGAGTTTTTCCTTGCCCTGTAGGTTTTAGATCAGGGGATGGTGTAATTATAGTCTGTGGTTTGCAATAGTCTGTGCTTTGGACTTCTTGTGATTAAGGGCTATACAAATAAGCATGACTTGCCTTTATTGTACCACTAGGAGGCACAAAATATTACACAAGGTCCCTTCATAATAAGGCTGGTATCTGCATGATACAATAAGTAAAATAAGCAAGTAATTCCATAAGCAGAAACAACAACCAAAAATAAAACGAAAATTAAAAATATGACAGGCTTGACTTCCGCCTGTTAAAGCAACCCCAGATAACATTCAAAATCTGATGTCTTTGCTTTATCAAGAGAGTTTTAACTGGAAAGATGTGTGTGTTTAAATCAGATATCGACACTACCATCCTCTTGGTATATCAGATTTGTGCATTCACACCACCATTACATTGGCAGATACTAGATGCTTAAAATTTGTATCTAAATTTTGGCAAGGCTGAGCAAAGGATATCACATGTGCTTTGCTGACTAAACTACTAAAGCATCTTGATTGAGACAAAAACAAACAAACATGATTGCACACTTTGCAGAGGAGTGTTCAGAGAAATACAGTCACCAAAAAAAAGACTTTTCTCAATGGACACTTACCTGAAGCTACCATAAACAATGAGGAGGATAGAGATGAGGAAGGTGGACACCTGGCTGGAGTCAACTAAGGAGTATGCCCTGAGAAAGATAGAAAGAAAACAATTAACATGGAAACAAGACAAATGCAATTTATTTATTTTTGATTAAGATGGCAGTAACATGGTATGTAAACCAATGAAACCTTCAGAAAAGAGTTTCCGAAAGTATAACAATTTATCGTTCCACGTACATTTCCTTGTTTTTCATGGTTTCCTCCAGGATTTTAAAGAGACACCAGGTTTTTTTCTTACCGACCCTCGCAAATTAATTAAGCTAATTTTAAACAACAGGCACCACAGATATAATAATGCTCTTTTTTGTGCTTTAAGTCTTATTTTCATCAAATTATTTAGATTATGCTGCACATTTAACCTTTAAATGTACCAAAGGATTGCATATAGGTGATTTATGAAAAAGTATTGGAAAACATCTATTAGTAGCTGAATTTAACCCTTTTTCAATTAGTGTTTAAGCAGATTAGATTCATAGTGCATCACTTAAAACAGGGGTCACTAATGTGGTGCCTATGTGCACCAGCTAGCCCTCAAAGAACAGCAGAGTAGCCAGCAGGCCAGTTCGGAATTCATACAAACTGTATTTTATAGAAAATTTCCAAATTAAAAAAATTGAGAAAAGTGCTTCATACTTGGTATCATTTGTAGTCTAACCAACAGATGAAAATTTTAACTTATTCTGCACCACAGATGCGTGGCAGAGAGGTTCCCGATTAGTGATGATCTGTTGCACCGCTAATAGCAAGCTATAAGTAAAGGGTGAGAGTGTTTCATTCCAAATCTGTGAGCTAAATCAGGCTTCCACAATCTTGGTGCTCAAGACCTGGATTCCTGCTTCATATCATCATAAAGATCTGCAAAAGCGTGATAACTTTCCTCATCTTTAGAGTCAGGTGTGTTGGAGTGCGTAAACATCAAAAACAGTGGCTGGGGAGGAGAGGAGTTGGGGAAGTCTGGGCTAAGTGTTCTAAAAATATTGCACGTCAATCACAGTTTTAATGACATACTTTCGAGGAAGGTAGGGCAGGCGTAGATGTGTGTTGGGACAAAAGCGTAGGAGTTCCCTTTTCACAGAGGTTGCCCCCTGCCTCTGGCACAGCGTAAAAGTGAGAGCCCAACAAGGTTAAATAAAAACTACTGCAATCAATCAATAGGGCCTGTCAGGAAATTAAAAGCTCTACTGCCAGAGAACAGACATCTACACCCCATTCCAAGGGGTAGTTTGTACTTGAATGTGGACAGACAAGCATCAACAGGTTCAGTAGTATTTACCGGGTCATTATTCCTACACTCAACATAATAACAGCTCCAACACTCACTGGATTTCAATTACCTTATTTTCTGCACTATAAAGGCGCAACTTTCTATACAGTCTATATGAATGCAATGGTTGATCGAAAATTATTGCATGCAACGGGAACCTGAGTAGTGCAGTGACAGCACCACCACTTTACCGATAGACCACCAATGGTACAGAAGACATATGCAAAGGCGTTAGACCTCTTTGCATTACCACATTATTTTTTACAGTGCCAGAAAAACTGATTTGCATAGTGCATTATGTTTTGCTTTAAACATTTTCTACACTTCTTCACCTCTGCATCAATAACATTGTGGTTTAGTGAGAATACATACTTAAGAGAGCTTGTAAAGTATTTTATTAAGATTTTCTGTTTTTATAACGTTTGTTGGTGAAGAAGTGGAGACTGTTTAACATATCGAATTGCACTATGCAAAAAGTGTGTCTGGCACCGTGAGTAGAACAAGTGTGATAATGAAATAAGGTGATAATGAAATAAGGTCTAATGCTTACTAATGTCCACTAATGATCACCACTACTCTGGTTCGCACTTTTAAATTATTGGTTTTTGGGTGCACATTTTAGTCCAGAAAATATGGTAATATACGTGGCTAAATTAAGACCGATGACTGGCAATATTGCTACATTCCAGAAAAGTGGGAATTGTCCAACATCCGAGCAGGAAAATATCACTAAAATGAGAAATTGAAAAATATGTACCCGACTTCATCGAGTTGCTTCAATCTAATATCACTCGACAAAATGGCAATGCCCATGGACAAATGCACGGTTGTAAGGTAAAACATAATTTAGAAGATTATAAAAATATATTTATCTCTGTGTGCTATTGACCTCAGCCGCCATTTTGATGCGGTTGCAAAAAGGCAGGTTTGCTGGAGGTCCAAATGTCTTTGCGATCCCACCTTTCTGGAATGCAGCATAAGAACATTTGGTAGTTTGAAAAACATTCAACTTTTACTCGAGGAAAAAAAAAAGAAACAAACCAGGGTTTTTGCAGTAAATACCGATAATTCAATAACTTTTTAAGCATATGATTTATCAGTCATCACTGAGCTGTCATGGTGCTCAGAGACACGAGGGACGAAAACATTTGCATGGCATCTAGGGAATGCTACAATATCCCACTGTGACACATGGACAAGTGCTCCGGTCCTCTATTAATTTTATTCTTTGTCATCTTGGCTCGGTGACAGGATCTCTCAGCATACGCCAGGAAGATGTGTGGGAATCTCTTCATCTAGAGCAGATATTGCACTTACGGTGTGTGATGGAAACAAAACCACAATGTTTTTCACTCTCCAGCAATGTCTTCTGCTAATGCAAGGACTTTCCTTTCAGAGCAGCATCCTAGACTGCAAATGTGCAGAGGGGGCTTAAATCAGATCAAGCCCTTTGATTGAAGTGTTGAATGTTTTGACACAGCCTGGACCTGACCGGCAACCTCCTAATGCAAGCCCCGGTGCAGAGGAAAAATACAACGAGGCCATTGTAGCCCCTTGGGGGAGGAATGCAGAAGTGTATGTAAACTATGCCCTATGTAACAGTGTTTCTCAACTGGTGGGTCAGTACCCAAGAGTGAGTCTAAGAAAATTGTTTTGGTCTTCGTTGTCTTTCGGTGACGTCACAGTTCTAGAGGATATGAGATCAAACTGTCTACTTTGAAAATCAATTCCTTGAGATCTATGGCGCGTGGAATATTTTGAAACACATCTTCATGATTGTGAGGAGAAACCCTAAATGCTCTGTGCCTAATTGAAAAAAGGGTCTTTTTTTAATCCTTTAAAAACAGTCTTTTAAAAATATGGTAGGTAGCATCTGCTGTACGTTAGCAAACATAACAAATGTAGCCAAGATGTTTTGACACGCATGCATCTGGAAAACTTTAAACCGATATAGGTAAAGGCAACTTTGTCTGCAAAATCCGATTGCTTTGCCAATCCTTCGTGTTTTTTTTTCTCAACTACATGTGTCTTCTAGAGCGCTAGTACCTAGGTGATTATTGTAAAAAAACAATAAAGAAATTAAACTATATATAAAAATATATTAATGAAAAGGAGAATCATTTTGGAAAAACTAAGAAGCACTGTCTATTCAAACAATAAGGATAGTAGAGCACAGCTTTGTTAGATTATTTATGACACTTGTTCAGCCATGCAGCAACTTGTCGCCAAAATTGGCGATGATGGAGACAAGAAAGAAAACAGCAGAACAGTGAAAGTCAGGAGGGAATTGAAGGGGACCCATTTGGGATTATCGTAGTGGACAAGAAAAAATGTAAGGCAACAGAACAAGTCTTGGATGGCAAATTTCTCAAATGGGCAGTCCCTGCAATCCCAAAGGAACATTTGTTAAGTTTACTCAACAAAGTTGAGTTAGTGTCTTTGCAACCCACCTCCCCATTAGCGAGACAGAATTCCTACCAAAAGAGCTTGTTGATGTGACAGTAAAGAACTTTCCACCTGCCAGGCTGTTATGATATACAATATTGAGACCAAGATAAATAACCTGAAAACATTTTTGGGCCTTAATGACTACTATAACAACATTTTGCTAAGATATCCAAAACATGGGAAAATTTGTAATAGACTGAATAAACTGAAGCAGCGTGACACAACAAACTAACCCAAATTTTTGATTATTTTTATACTACTCCAATTATCTGGTATTTGAACAAGGCTGTTTAGACTTTATAACTAACAACTACTAATTTTAGCACAATTCATATTAGGGTAGAACAATAAACTTCAAAATTAAACTATCAAATGTAGGTCATTCTGGGTGATTGCGATTTCAATAATTAAAAATAATAAAGATGGGTAGATTTGTATTTTTTTTATTACTTCTAATAGGTTTAATTACAAAGGACATCCTGTGTAAACAATTCAACATTAACCTTAAATCTTAAAATCAATTTTCTCTTAATGTTGAGGTTTTGAGTTTTTCCTTGCCCTCTAGTAGGTTTTGGATCAGAAGATGGTGTAATATTAGTCTGTAGTTTGCAATCGTCTGTGCAACCCTTTGGGACTCCTTGTGATAAAGGGCTGTACAAATAAACATGACTTGACTCAAATTTAACCTTAAATAAACAACAACACGGTTTTAATTTTGCCTCATCAAAATTAGACCCTTGTTATAAGAGGACCCCACCAAACAATGTTTTCACTTTTCAATGCGGAATGAAAGATGTTTTTCTGCCCCTCTTTACAACATTTCCTCATGTCATCCACAGTAAATTATTTTGCGTGTGGAAAAGCTTATAAAATTTTGAAAAAGTTTGAGTTGTTTATGCGTATGGCGGGTTAAAAGCCCCAGTGCATAATATTTGACCATTCGATCACATTGTTGTATAATGCGAACAAAAAAACAATACCTCAGAGCACAGCGCAGCAGTGAGATGCCAGACAAACATGGCAGCAACCTCTAGGTAGGGATTCCACAATGTAAAAGAAATAAACATTTCCATACCTTTTTTTTAAAGTTAAATTGGTAGGAGTTCATGTATTTATTGCCTAGCATTAAAATTAATGCTTTTTTTCACTTACCACTAGTGGTACAAAAAGTAGGAGGCACTAAATATTACAACCTGTCCCTTTAAGTTTTTAAGATGCCTGTACGCTCTTGTTGATGACATAAAATGCTGGTCCGCTGTTGGTTTGTGTTGCGGCATAAATTAAAACGCTGATATGCCATTCGCTAAAATACTTCCCACAATGCTTTTCTCCCTCTTCAGTCCAGAATTTCATGTGTCGTAAGTACTTTTCAAGTCTGCGACACAGTACTATGTTTATTCACCATGGGTCCCAAGAATTGAAGCGATACTAAAAGGAAGGACTGCACGATTAACCGAAATCGAATCAATATTTTGATGTGATGTAGTGTGATCGTGTAATTGCAAGACACCGGTGTGAGCCTTGAGTGAGCAGAGAGCAATCATAACAAAGTTCCCCAGAAGAGAGCACTGTTTTCTTAAGGTTAAAAGCATGTCAATATGATTAACTCTTGTGTTGTCTACATTTCAAGGGATTCTCAAATGCTATAAACATACAAAATGTGAGAAAAAAAGTACATGTTTTTTTTGCATAATATCTATGTATACGTCATTGGTGTATTCTAATCATTTTCCGAGATAATGCATTTTGAAGACAGACTGTCTTGTTTTTGACTTCCTGAGCACTGACATCATGTGAAGAACACCAGCAACCTAGCAAGCCAGTCACCATATGGGTTTACATGTTAATTAGTTGAAAAGGTTGAGTGTTTTAAGCAAGTTTTGGTCGTATTTGTGGAGAATGCCTAGGTATTGTACAACAAATGGCAAGCAGCCAAAATGGGGCAAACTGGCTAAAATAACACACAGACAGCTCACAGGGGCTAAACCAGCCAGGACACAGCAGGCTAGCCGGCTGCTAAAAATAGCTAACCGGGACCGATCGGCAGAAAAACGAGAGCCTGGCCGACCAACAACATGCAGTAAGGAGCCAAGATAACCTGGAGCCAACAATAAAGAATTATTACATCAACAAACATGAACCCAGCCAGGGAAAAAAAAAACATAATTAGCATGGCAGGCTAGCAGCTAGCTGACGGCTAATGGCGCTAACCTGTAAACCTTTGGGAGCATGCATGCTAACGGGGGTACTATTTGGACAATATTACATTAAACGACATATAAAAAAACACAAAAAGGAAAAGTCTAAATCGCATACTTGAAAAGAGGCAAAGACAAAAAAATATAACGCACAATGTACATGAAGACAGGTAAACTTTACCACACGCACCTTTTGATGATCAAAGCACGCAACTCGGACCAAACAAAAGTCCCCTAGGAACAGTGTAAACGAAGTTCCAATTACTCCAAGCAAAAATAAGCGCTATGCTGTCTGTTTTTCAATTGGACCCGCCATTGTTTCAAGTCATTGCCCCGTGGAATATTTTGAAACATATCTCCATGATTGTGGGGAGAAAACTACACATTTTGTGCGTAATTGAAAAAAAAGTATTGTATAATCCCTTTAAGGACCATTTTTTGGACTTTTTTTCATAAAGCTTCCGTATTCAAATTGCAATACTAGTCTTGGGGGAGGGAAAAAAAAAAAAGCGCAATTCGGTTTTTATACCTAAATCGTGCAGCCCGACTACAAGGGAAAAGCAAAAACACGATAACTATAAAATCCAACATTAGGATTATCAAGAAACACGAGGTAGATGGATAGATAGAGATAGATAGATAGATACTTTATTCATCCCCGCAGGGAAATTCACACAAATCACTACCCCTGCCATGTTGTATAACCGAAAACAATAAATAATCTTGAATATTATAAAAAGTCAATAAAATATTTTAGGACCATGCCAACCCTTACATGTGGAAGTTTTAAAATCTGTTTCAGTTTTAATCTGCCATAGCATCACCTCTTCTCTGCAACCACCCGCTATTCCATTTTACCAAGTAATGTCACACCAAAGCTAAATTAAATTTATTTATTTATAATGATAAAATGCAGAAGTAAATGGAAGGAGACAAAGAGGAAAGCCACGATTGACGTGGATAGATGGTGTTATGAGTGCACTAGAGGAAAGAAGTCTAAATATAGTGGAAGCTAGAGCTCTGGTTGGTGATAGGAATGAGTGGAGATGTGTTGTAAAAGGATAGTGGGATGTTTAGACGCGTTCTAAGGGATGGGCAGGGCACCTGTATGATGCGGCAGGGGTAAACCAGTGAAAGCTGTCGGGCCCTGCTGTTGAACAGAAAAGTGTGTTGTGTCACCCGGACCAAAGTGACATGGCCAGGTTCTAGTGTCCCATTTTATCTGGGGGACGAAAGCATGACCAACCGGGGTGCTCAACTTGTTTGGGCATTTGGGTTGGCCATGGTCAAATCTTTTTTCTTTTTTCTTTGTTTTTGCGTATGTGTTTGTCTTGCTGTTGGTCACCCCTCTCGAGGAATGTGATATAGATAGATGGTTAAGGATAATATCATATGCATATTATAATTTTTTTTTCTACTATAATTTTTTTTATTTAGGACATTGGGGGTTCGAAACGCATAACTTCACATTGCCATAGATTTCTGTCCCACGCAATGCAGCTAATTCACTTAGCGATCCTGACCTGAGAACAGATTAATGTTGTATCCCGGGAGTCTACAGTCATTTTGATTGTAAAAACATCGTGTAAACACACTCATCCAACATTCTGACACTTTTCCAATAGCTTTTAATAATCAGCACCAGCTTTGAGTGAATAAATTAAAATCCTTTATTACTTGGAATTTGTTCCTTACATTTTGATGATTTTGCTAATTTCACAATTGGCATTTGAAAATGCAAAATCAATCAATTTGTTGCCCAACTGCAGACCAACATTCCATTTGTGTTTCACAATTAAAGTTAAAAAATGATTCTGTTATGTAGGTCTAGTAAGACCGATTGAGGCTGTTGGTAAGAAATATAATGATTAGTCTAAAATTATTCAAAATGACTCATTTCTACTTAACAAGTGACAATGGTTTGGTGATTCTTCTCAAACGAGTAGATCAGAGTAGATTCATAACAAGAAAGCCAAGTGATGATAATGGTAATAACGGACGGGGTTAACAAGCCAATTTAGGAAGATTTACAGAGAACAGTTCGACTTACTTAAAAAGTGACCTTGTTCCTCTTTGACTCCTATGTCACCGCAGCAGCTAGATAGGCGCAGAGTTTCATCCACCACGGAGCTAATTCATATTCTAGCGCTAAACTGGTTCGTCGGAATTCTGCGCACAGATGCCCACAGAACATGGGCGAGATCGATGAATGGAACATTTAAAAACAAAATACAATCCCGGGCTGTTGCGGGCTGGACCAAAGCCCAAAGAACCATAAGCCCCCCTTGTCCACTGAAAAGACTGGGGTTTTATTTTTTTCTCCTCTTCCAAATAACAATTCCAAATCCTACGCTCAACAAGCTAGAGAGGGTCAGCGAGTGAAGGAGTCTGCCACGGGTATTGAGAAAAGTCATACATCAACGCATCTAACAAAATAACTGTGATGTATTTAACAACATTTCACAGTAGCTACAGTGTAGAGCTGCATGGAGAACGCCAATTGGGGATTAATATTCATCTCCCTCCATCGTCTTATCCAATTATGGATGTAATGGGCTAAATCCTCCAGGAACAGGATGTAATTTGTGATCAACTGTGACCTTTTTTACCTCCATTGCCTCCATTAAAACATGTTCACCTCCCCTTCCCGGACATCTGAATGTATGGCGTGTTCGCAGCCTCATGTGGCATTTGCAGAGGGGCTCGTCATTTCACAACAGACTAAAGCTGCAACGTTTTCAGCTTTAGAAGGACACGGGTTAAACGTTTTTATACATTTGTTCGTTTTATATTATACGCGCAGTAGCCCTTTTTCTTTCGATGCACAATAAATTCTTGGCAACTATTCGTTACCGTTACCCACAATTTTAACCCTGCGGTTTTAAATATTTTTCTAACTGGTTCCATCTTCCCAAATGCGTCAATAAGAAGAAAAGGCTTCTTAATCACGGCGTGCAAAACAAAGTACTTGCAGACACTCCACCTTAGTGTGAATCGAGTAGTCAGAGTGGCCCTCCAAGGTCATAAAATTGCTTTGTGGAGCGTTAGGAATACCAGTGACACCCTAACATACATGACTTGAGAGTGGGGAGTTTGTCGTCATGAGGGGTAAGCAATCTTAAATGAGTATGAAGAGAAGTTTGTGATGTGATATGACAGAAAAATGCTTAGAGCGAGTGGTTAAGCCGGATTTGCGGAATTTTCTTGCCTGGCCTTGTCTGACTTCTCCAGCAAGCAAGCATAAGGTTTTGGGGTCTTTGGGCAGCCGTAGCAACAAGATGGCGGGGAATCATGTCGGCTCCCTGTTGGTGAGGCTTATGTAACATAAAATACATCAACAACAAATGTTTAAAAAAATAAATCACTATGATGTGGTCAAGGATTTTTGCGTATTATTAAAATTACGTTTTTTAATTTCTTTTTTAAAACGATTACATTTTTTTGCCACTAAAGGTACAAAATAATACGCAATGCCCCTTTAAGAAAAAAAGAACAGAAAAGCTAATACATGAACATGCTTCAGCTTTAATTTATGATACACACATAATTAAAAGCCCCAGTGTGGATCATTTGACCACTAGATGGCACTGTTTTGTTTGATGTGAACGAAAACCAGTCCCAAGAGCAGCAAAATGATTTCAAGGTGATTTCTAAGCCCCACCTAGCTATGTAAGAGAAATGCAAATTTCTTGAACTATGACTTTTTTTTATTAGAAATTACCATTGGAATGATGGTTCATGTATTTTTGTCTAGTGCAGGGGTTAGTACATTTGCCTAGCACGCGAAAGGTCCCCGGCCCAAGACCAGATGGAAACATATATGCATAAGCATTTCAAGGTCCTGGAGTGGCCTAGTCAGTCTCCAGATCTCAACCCCATAGAAAATCTGTGGAGGAGATAAAATTCAATGTTGCCTAACGACGGCCTCAAAACATCACTGCTGTAGGGGAGATCTGCGTGGAGGAATGGGCCAAAATACCAGCAATAGTGTGTAAGAGCTTGTGAACAGTTCTGCCAATAAAGGGTATCCAACAAAATATTGATATGAACTTTTGGTATTGACCAAATACTTATTTTCCACCATGATTTGCAAATTAATTATTTAAAAGACGAACAGTGTAATTTTCTGTCTTATCCTTCCAAATTCTGTCTTTCACAGATGATATTTAACCACTTTGACAATTACTGGCCTATTTTCAAGTGGGAGAACTTGCAGATCAAGTGGTGGACTAAATACTTTTTTGCCCCGCTGTATGTAATTTGAAGCTATTAGTTGTAATGAGGGAACATTAAAAACAACAGGTGTTTATGGTACTTAAAATATTCTATCACTGAATGAAATTGCTATCGAGCAAAACTTAAATGAATAAAATCTCAAACTTTGATCGTTACTATAACGTGCAAATTCACTGTTCCTTGATTCTGTCTTGCCATCTGCTCTTAAGTTGCCATTATGACTTATTTTATTATTTTTTTGTTGCTGCTAAATGATATTGCACAGGTATATACCTCAAGATATATTTGAGGACATTCGTTGAGACTCCGTGTGACTAAGAGCTATACAAATAACTGTCACCTGATTTGACATAGGCCAGTCTCTAAGCACTACGTTGAAACCATTTTTGCCCTTTTATCCTTACAGTCTTTTTTCTTTTTCTCTTAAAAGTCTTTATTACATGTTTACCCTGTATTGCCATGTCTATTCCTTTTTTCATACCATACCATGTTTCATGATGTCAAGGACGTCGTTTGAAACACTGTTCAACTAAATTTAATCAGTTGCCCATGCGCCAGCACACTGCACAAGCAAGAGCAATACTTGGGGAGAGGTCAAACGGGACACCCGCATAGTGACATTATTCTTGATAGACATGCGAAACTGTAGCACAACAAGACCTGATCGCATCAGTGATGAATGCGCCAGTGATGATGATGATGGATTAAACAGAGGCATTGCTGGCCAAACACAACAGAACCCGTACATGGGAACAGCATTTTTCCCCTTCAATCCATAAACTGTAATTTTGAAACAATGGACTTTGGCCTTGTATCACAAGCTGCAATTACAAAAGAATAAGTCGTGCTCCTAAGTCAGTCACAGAGAAAAAATATGCAAAATATTGGTATGGCTTCCTACATCTTACTCCTTTCTCAGGTCTTTCAACACTCAAAATGTCCCTGGAAAATCCGCCATGCCGTATGACCAGCGTCATTTATTTAAAAATTTCCCACACAAACAATGCCCACTACTGTTCAATGTCTGTGTATTCACAAAAGCGATTGGATACATACATACATGGCGCTGCTGAATGAGTCACTGTGACGTAAGCGCATGTGTGAAAGGTCATGACAATACGAGGCCCAGCGTGAATATTTCCAATGCGTAGAATGTCTGCACCGAGCCACGTCTGCTGCTTTCTGCTCCGAGTTACATACTGAAAATGAAGAGTGTGTAACTGACAACAGAAGTAGGACTGGGCAATGTGATCACAATATACATTTATTTATTCCTTTTTTATTTAACATTTCAAATCTAATTTTTTCTCCAGAGTCAAAACTGACAAACCCAAAAGCTTCTTTATAAAATCTTTAATGTCAGAACAAAGGTGCATGGTGACCAACAACTAGACAAATATGAGGAACTATCCATCTATATAACAAAGACATCTCCTCCTAATGGGAGGTGGCAAGAGTCAAGAACACACTGATTCACAAACTATTCATTCCACTTGGCTCTTCCCAACTTGGCACCCTACGTCAAGCCCACAGCACAAAAGAGGGTGAAATACTGTGCCTTGCAACCCTTCATCAGCAAAGAGGCCCAACAGCATACACTGGTTTGACCCCCTCCGCATCATATGGTTCGATCCCACCTTGGCCTCCCCGCTGGCCCAAGCAGGCCACCCGGACGCTCAGGTTAGCCCACATCGAGCTTAGTCGATATCAGTCATTCTTAATGGGATTCCCACATTCTAAAACATACAAATTGTGAGAAAATTGTTTTTTTTTACATAATACCGATATAAATGTCATTGGTATAATCCAATTATTTTCCGAGATAATGCTATTTGAATCAGTCTTGTCTTTGACTTTTGGAGCTCTGGCGTCATGTAAAGCATACCAGCCTCCTAGCATGCCAGTCACCCTATTGGTTTACATGTTAACTGGTCAATAAGCATTAGATTCTTTTAAGCCAAGTTTTGGTATTTTTGGGGGGAGAATGGCTACGGGTGCAACGATGGTACAACAAATGGAGAGCAGCCAAAATTAGGAAACTGGCAGAAATAACACACACAGAGCTAACATGGGCTAAACCTGCAGGGACACGGCAGGCTACCCGAATGCTATAAAGGACGAATTAGGGTTGATCAGCGGAAAAAAATCGGGAGGCTGGCAGACCAAAAACATGCAGTTAGCAGCCAGGATAACCGTGAGCCATGGCAGCAACAAACACGAACCCAGCCGGAAAAAAAAAACAATGAGCACGGCAGGCTGGCCTGCTAGCCGACTGCTAACGGGGCTTACCTAGACCAAACAAAACAGGAAGCCTTCTGGAGCCCGCACGCTAACAGGGAGCTATCAGGACAATATATTAATTCCAAGACAAGCGGCACAAAGCACGAGAGTAAAAGTCACAATCACATACCTAAAATGAGGCAGGACATTGCACATAACATGAAGTAGACCTGCAATCCCCAAAACTTAAAAAAAAAAAAACACAAATACACACATTTGGGCGGGCGGCAGTGGCTCAGGAGGTAGAGCGATCGTCTTGGGATCAAGAGATCGCAGTTCAAATCCCAGCTCCCCCGTATTACATGTGGGAGTGTCCTTGGGTAAGACACTGAACCCCTAAAACCCCCAATAAGCAGGTTACATGGCTGCACAGCCGCTATTGGGAAATGTGAAGCACACTGTAAAGCGCTTTGGGAAGTCTTGACTTGAAAAGAGCTATATAAATGCAGATCATTTCATTTTCATTTCATTTTAAATCACACTCAGCTACGAACGTTTATGTGCAATAAGTCTTAAAGTGTCTAACAATGTTAAAAAAATAAATGGACACGAGAAAATGGCTCTCTGCTGGAAAGCATTTGTTGCCTTTATGCTCAACATTCGATGACCCGGTTCTTGGCCCGCTAGCACTCGTTTTGGGGTTTGTTTTTAATTTTGTATATTCTAGCGGGTGATATTGTTTTAAATGATGGAATAATAAATTCTTCGTTATCGTCTCGGTGGCCACACATTGTCTGCAAAGTTTGCAATAGACTCTGCCGCCATTTTTATCGGACTTAACGTCTTCAAAATGCCTCCAAACAACTGAAGAAGGGTCTATCCTGTCTTAGACTCTTTCAGTGGGTATGCCAGTGTTTTGTTTTGAGTCTTTTTCGCCGTGTTGTTGTTATTTCCCTTTTACTCTGTGAGGCGCCATTTGTGCAAAATGATTGGCTGGTCCTGTTACCTTTTTTA
This sequence comes from Urocampus carinirostris, assembly GCF_059441175.1. Lineage (NCBI taxonomy): Eukaryota > Metazoa > Chordata > Actinopteri > Syngnathiformes > Syngnathidae > Urocampus > Urocampus carinirostris. The sequence continues at coordinate 18,919,142 of NC_142364.1, read as the reverse complement.
TCTCCTGAATGTTGGCCTGGAACTTGTGTTTTCTTTGCATTAGTGCCCCCATTTTCTCCAGTGTTTGGCTTGTGTAATAACAGTCAAAATAAATTGACATTTATCAACCCTTTTTGTTATTTATTCTGGCAAAAATTCTATCAAAATAATCCCCATTATCGTTTTATCACCCAGGCGTAGTTAGAAGTAGTTAAGATTATGAATAAATAACAAAAAGATTCCACTCTGATAAGGGCTCCAGCACCCCCGCGACCCTACTGAGGATAAGCGGTGCAGATAATGGTTGGATGGATGGATGATTACAACATAGTGCTTAGAAAAACTGGCCTTAGTTACAATAATAATGCAATAAAGAATAGTGCATCATAAAAACAGTGCAATAAAAATAAGTGCAATAACAGCAAGCAGCTAAATGGCAACAAAATACAATACAATATAATATTTATCCATATATCTTAATTTCACAGTTTTGTGCCACAGTGTATACTGTATATTTTTACAGCCCTTTGAGACTCCTTGTGATTTAGAGGCTATACAATAACCATGACTTGACTCTCCCAAAGTTGACTGTCATTTGTTATTGTTATTCAGAGCCAAGCTGGATTCAATAGAGGTATCTACTACTGTAAAATAGGATAACAGTAAAAACAAAAACCTTGATTACTGATATGATGTGAGATCAAGAGTCAACCCAAAAGCTTTTTAACAATAACTCTCCCACTAGTTTAAACACAGCAGTCTGATTGCATATGTAAAATGATACAAGAAGCAATATCTACCTTTTTTCCCCCCCCATCTATCTTGTGGGGGCAATTATTTTGAGAAAATGACACCAAAATTACCTAGGGCTCCACTTAACACCTGATCCAATGTCACTTGCATTCTGAAGACGAGATGTGGTGGGTTGTTAGCTATGCCCTGAGCAAAGGTAATGTCATGATCAAATAATACAAAGTAGCAAAATGGAAACTGATGGAAATGAAGATAGGTGAATTACCCCAAATTATTTTTAGTGCATTAAATTATTATAAAATAACTTAAATAATTCCATCAACGTTTTGATTATAGAGAATCATGTAAGGTCAAACTACACTGCTAAAAGTCTTTCACCTGAGGAAAAAAAAATCTTTGTCATAACTATGTGCAGGGTTTTTTATTAGCATTCGTATTCTAAGTGATATTTGGAAAAACTCAAAATTAGCGCTGCACCTACCGCCAATTTTTCTACAATAAATGATGCGATTCATTAAATTTGAGATTTTTCTTTTATTTTAACCATTCCATGCATTGTGACCAAGGACAGTCAAAAAAGACTGATTCGTATTGTTTGTGCACCATCAAATAACATAATAAAGCCGGGCATACACCATGCACCATTGCCAATGATCACGTTTGGGCTTGTGATGCCATTCATTATGGCGAGAACGGCTGCAAAGGTAAATATAAGTTTTCTGTTGACTCAACAAGTGTCATGAGACTTGGCTTTCACTGATGTCGATTGCCGTAGTAACAAAAACCCGTTTGCATCATTTTAAGAAGAAGCTTGCCACCATCCTGCATTTGATGACTACAGAGTGCCATGGGTGTCTCAAGTGCTGGAAAATTAATATTAAGGTGGAAAACAAACTGATAAGTAATCTTAATAAAGATTAACAATTGACATTTGTGCCTCATTTTTTTCAAACTTCGAGGGTTTGGTGAGTTGAACCGTGTGTGTGAGGTCCGCATATCGAAAGTCAAACAGTGAAGTACAACAGCCGTTTACGATTTCACACAGAAACACCTGCAGAGCTACTTTAAATACGACTAATTTTATCCGTCACCTAAAACTGATTCTTGCAGAGCAGTTGGACCATTACGAGAGCAAAGCAAAACACAGGCTGCAGCGGTAAACAGATTGCAGGCCACATCAAATAATTTTCCTGGAATGTAAGTGAAATAAAAAAAAGGGATTGTGTAGCTGTATGAAAAGTGTACACATAAGAAAATAAGGTAAAACCATACTGGAGTGGAAGCCAAAAATCTTGATCAGGACCTCCCGAATCATATTGATTCCTAAAATCGCCAGTTGATAAGCCCTTTGACAGAGTCTCCCGTGGAAAAAATATCTAAAAAAGGAATGTACTTGAGAGCTTCTATCCAAAATGGATTGGGCTATGATAATCCCCAACGAATAAGTGCCATCTCTGCTGCACTTTCTTAGGGGAGTAAATGCCACCCAAGGCCACGGCGAAACATGGCATGACACATCAAAGTCGTGGAAGTGTAAAGGTGGGACCGATGTGTGATGCCGAGGACTCATATGACGTCTGAACTAGCGATCGACCTAACAAACAAGGTGCGATTTTTACAGTTGAAAACAAAAGAACAGCGTCAATAAAAAAAATACCACATGAACTGCTCGTCTATCATCAATGACATAATCTATTTTTTTCAGTGAGAGCCACACCTTATCATTTTAGAACAAAATTAAACAACGCCGTCAAACCCGCATCTCCAGAAAATGCAATTTTTTTTACAGTTATTTATATTTCACTGTGTGACATACGTTTGCAGATTTCTGTAAAGAAATGATAACAGAAACAGCGCTTGTGTCCCATAATCAATATGTTATTCTTTATCATTCGTGAAAATTCCACAATTATTCAAACTCAGGCCAGTCTTTAAACACTTTGCTGTAAATCGCGCTTTCTCCCTTTCATTCAGTCTTGTTTTTTTCCCTTTAAAGTCTTTATAAAATGTTTACCATTGAGTGCCATGTCACAATGTTGATATGATTGAGAAAGAAAATCCAATAGAATTCAAATGGCCAACTTAAAATGTGTCCCCCCCCTCACAGTTAAGATCATTGAGGTTCATATTGACAGTCATTTTTGTCACAGAATAATGGTTCAAAACAAGGTGTGAGCAGAGTTCTTGTGTAAAAAAGTCATAATATACTGCAAACGAGAAAGTAATGAATTTATGTATGTATTTACAAATGCTGCAGCTAACGATTATTTTAATAATTGATTAATCAGTCGGTTATTTTTTTGATTAATCTGACTTTTTTTTTTAAAAACACCAATAATTTCCTCTGTATTCAAATATTGAAAGGTTGGGCAGAAATAAAAATAAGATCACAAACCAATAGAATATTCTGTAAATCCAAGTGTTTGTCAAACAGCTTTACAATAAGCAAAAAAAATACATACAATTATGTAAGATACTCCATTTGTTGCTTACACGCTTTGTACACTAATGTTAGGGCTTTAAGTTTCACCATATTTTCAAATTTGAACATGGATTTTATAAACAGTTTGTTGTATGTTCTTCATACCCAGCATTATGCACAATCCGAATAGCTTTTTTTCTATAATCGAAGCCATCCTAATCTAGGGATAACCTATATTTTATGTTGACAATATCTGTGTATTATTTGCCCTCATGTAGGTTTTAGATCAGAGGATGGTGTCATAATAGTCTGTAGTTTGCAATAGTCTTTGATCTGTGCAGCCCTTTGATACTCTTTGTGATGAAGGGCAATACAAATAAAAATGACTTGACTACTTTTTGTGAATGATTGGCACAAAATGTCTAAAATTTATTTAAATTGTTTTTATTGTCATTGATATCAACATTGTATGCAATGAGATTGGAGATGGCACTCCAGGGTAAACATGTAAGAAATACTTTAAAGAGAAAAAAAGGATAAGACTATGACAATGACAATAAAAGGCAGAATAAAATTACAATGTAGTCCTTAAAGACTGGCGTAAATTATAATAACAGTGAAAGGTTCATGAATGAAAAGGAATAGTGCCGCAAAACAATAGTTCAATTAAATGAGCAAAATCACTTAGCAGCAAGAAAAAAAGACAACATTTTATTACTACATTGTTACTAAGTTATAACAGAGTTGTAATTATTAGAAGTTGAGTTAAGCCCTTAACGTTCCAGTACAATTTGCCTAAATTCACAATCCAAGACATACCCAAAATAAATTGAATGCTGTTCTTGAACTAGTTGGAAAATTAGGTTTGTGGTCACTATGGAAAGGTGAGGTTTTGTTCCATTTCGAATCACGGCAAATGCTACTAACATTGCGTAATTTTGGAACACTCGAAAATAAAGGTTTTTATTCTCTCAATTTTTTTTTTTTGCGATTAAAAGCCCTGCCTGAGGATGAGTGTAGGATGGGGCACCTTAGCTTCAAAAAGAGTGAGACAATAGATTAAACCTGGTACCTTGTCAAATTTGATCACAATCCGAAAACTAATCATTGTATTTCAAACATTTTTCTAAGGGGTGGTTACAAAAGTGGCTGTTTGGAGACGACCTCTTTACAACACTAAAAGCTTTGCAAGTTTGTGTTACACTTCGACCATTTTTTGGGCCATTGAGAAAGAGTTTAACTTCTTTCCAAAAGTCAAATCCATGATTGTGAACACTTGGGTAATGGTGCGTAAAAATAAATCACAAATTGCTTTGCACACTTTTTATTTCGGCTCCGATTTGAATACAGATCGAAAATTGGATACATTTATGTTTTAAATTCTATTGGCTAACCAATGTGTCAATCATCATTTGAATCTGTTACTATTGGCTGAAAATATTTCGACTATTTGAAGCGGTATCCGTTTTGTCTTATCGAACAGGCCCGTGTAGGTAAATTCAGGCTGTGGACAGTGAAAATGAGCCAGCTATTTTAGGAAAATTATGTCAATGAAAACCGGAGTCGTTAACTACAATATTGGGAATATTTTTACGAGTCGGTTTACTTTTAAAAGGGGAGTTTTGGAGTGAAACGAACACGATTCAAACTAGTTATCCCAAGAGCCAAGAAGAGATCCGCAGGTTCGAGAGCGATATCCATTCGGGCCCCGGTGCTCTGGAATGCTCTTCTCCCTGAAATTCGATCTGCAACCTTAGTGAAAATTTTTAAATCTAAGCTTAAAACACACTTCTATTCTATAGCATATGAATAACCTGTATTTTATGTTGACAATATCTGTGTATATGTGTATTATTTGCCATCATGTAAGTTTTAGATCAGGTGATGGTGTCATAATAGTCTTGGGTTTGCAATAATCTGTGGTCTGTGCAGCCCTTTGAGACTCTTTGTGATCAAGGGCTATACAAATAAACATGACCTGACTTGATTCAAGAAGCAACATCGAATGAACCATATATGCTTTTAGGCGGATTTCTATTTGTCTATTGGCATTATCGTGTAAATATTTTATACGATTGGATTCTCTGGTTTGTCCCCGTAGGAACGAAGCCATTTACACAAACATTAAAATAATTTGATGACAGCCAGGGGACGTAATTGGTGAGTTACACCAGCATTAGAGCTATCGCAAATCTCGTTTCAGACTGATCGGGATGTTTCTCCAATGAGTATATTTTAAAATTACATGTCGCAAGAGGTATTTCACTGACTGGTGACATCATACAGACACGCATTTGTTTATCAGCAGTCCACAGAACGTTAAGGGATTAAAGTAGGCTCTGTGAACCACCAAAACACGCCACATAGAAATTTACCAGAAAATCGCGAGAACACATTAAAGGTTAGCAATTTTCAGAATCTGTCCGTGGGCACCACGTTGGAGACCCCTGCTCTAAAATAATACCACAGAACTAGGCTGAGAGATCAGAAACTGTTCCATTCTGCCAATGGACATTCACACAACACACTTCAGTCCTAGAAGTCACAGCCAACCAAACCAAAAGCCTTAATTCAGAATTAGTTCTCTACACTGAGTTCATTATGAAGTCTTCACGCAAATTGCGGATATTGAGAAAGGATCATCTATTGAGGCATCAGCAACGTGATTTTCATTCAAGGAGCGTTTTGGGCGATCACGTCTCATTAATCGAGTGCCAACATACAATGGAGCTTCAGGTGCTCGTATCTTTCACCACCTGTGCAAACTGCTTTTTGACAACCTGTCGATTATTACGCAGTGAAGAAAAAAAGTGTGTCACGTTCGGACAAGTTTGCTATTACTGCAAGTAGGTTTGATCCCCTGCAACAAAAAAGCCATCGTTATTGTGAGTCTGGTCGATGAACGCTGGCCCTCTCTCCCATCAGCTAACGCTAATTTGTTTGCCTACTAATCAGCTTAACGCTACAGTGCAATGTTGCCTCCCCCAAGGGCTAGAAAATCAAGTCACCCAAAATATAGTTTCGACGTAAAGGATAATGCACAAATGCCCGGAGTGAGTTAGAGTAGAGTTATCAAGTCGTTTGGCTAGTTGCATAGCTCGTTAGCATCCGTTCACAATAGCACCATTGGAATTGACCTCAGCTGAATGGCGTTAGTTAGCACAGCAGCATCATTAGCCGCGGCCGGGTAAACGCGTTTATTTAGCTGCTCTCGCAAATATAACAGACGAATGTGAGGTTTTCATCGAAGTTGGAACGCATTCGAGATCCGTCTGCGTTTCGGGAAACAATTGCGTCAAAATGCATCCCCTCGCGATTGTCACTTGACAGGAGCAATACGGGAGGTTAGCTGGCTAATGCTAGCTGCAAGCGCGGTGCTCCCAGCGCACTCACCAAGATGAGTAGCCTTGCTCCGCCATAGCGCCGACAACAGTGGGGCTCCGCGACACTGACACACGGGTTGGGGTCCCCAGCGACGACCCGTCGGAACCTCGATGGGTGATGTAGGAAGGCTCTTTCGGCGTTCCCTTCGTAATCCGTCGCCTTAGCGGCTACTCTTCGGCGAAAACATAGTGCTGCATCCCGATGTCAGCCAGCTGAACCACTAGCCGAATATCGTGCACTTGGAGCGGCTCTCCGGTGATGGGGGTCGCTGTGGTTGGGCGAAAGAGACAAAAGCGCACCGCCGATCGTTGTTTGCGCTCGTCGCTTATTCTGCAGCCGTCCGTCGACCTTCCCAGCCGAGAAGGCTCGGTCTTGTCTGATGCTACACCCACTGTAAATCCATATTCAGTGAGACGGTCGCCCGAATTCAATTCGGTTGTTTCTCAAGTCTGCAGCCTTTGCTGTTATGGAAGACGGCGAGGCTTTGTTGTCTCTACTGGAGCAGCGGGGGCGCGCACAATCGCCCTGCTGCGCGTGCACGCTTAGTGGGCTTTGCAAGTAGGACGAGCACTGGAACGCGTTTGTGCACTCGAAAGATTCGCAAAAACAAAACAACGGCTTCGTTTGCAACTATGGGTTCACAATTCGAACACGAATTTCAATATCGAACGCGATGCTACCAACCGACCCTGCAGACCCGAGCTCACTGGGTCGAATCCCAGGAAAATATACCGTAAATTCCGGACTATAAGCCGCTACTTTTTTCCCAAATGTTCAACCCTGCGGCTTATTCAGTGATGCGGCCAATTTATGTACTTTTTCTAACAGCCGCCAGCGGCGCTCGAGTACAAAAGGTAAGATTTAGACCAGTGGAATATATGCGAGTGTGTTGCTAGTGTGTTTTTGAATAAAGGAGCGTAGGACGACATCTATATGACAAAGTCTCTTTCTCATACTGGGGAAAACGACATTAATGACGTCAGTTATAAGGAGGAAGATGAGCACGGTTTACCGTGATTTTAACAAGTACCGTATTATTTTTTTAACAGACCCGTTTCTTTGTGTTGCGAGCGTGTTCCTAGCAGCGTTTTGCTACCCTTCACAGACACGGTTTTGGATGAAAGTTATAATATTATTATTAAAGCTTTGAAAACTCTTTCGGTGTACCGTCTTTCTTTGTAGATATGTGTCACCATGTATAATATGTATTTGCAACTGTATATTTTTGTAATGTATTTATTTTAGAGACTTATTCTGATATGTTTGCCACGGGCGAATCAAAAAGAAGGGGCGAATACAACAGGGACTGATGGGAAGTGGAGTAAAGGTGAGACTTGTATGTGGACGCAGCGGACAATAGTGCATATATATTTTTCCCACCCTTACCTTTGGAAATATACTTTTTTTGTCCTTGGATTATTTTCAACAGGACCCGGACTCTGCAGGTCTGCGTCATACCTTAAGTACCGGTATCATTTAACTTTCAATTTGCCGGCTGTTGTTTTTGGACTGTGTACTTCATATTCAGTTACATTTGTGGGACGCAAAGTCAGGTTTGGGTTAATTTTGTGATTGTGTTATAAGTTTTAAGGTGGGCGCATGCGGCTTATATACAGGTGCGGCTTGTGTAAGTACAAAAGCGGTTATCCTCCTAAAATGTGGTGGGTGCGGCTTATAATCAGGTGCGCTCTATAGTCTGGAATTTACGGTAAATATATTTTGGGTAGATCACCTTCCCCGAAGCTTTTTCTTTTTGACCCCATCCAACGGGTTTTTCTTTGACTGTAACTTTGGTATGTATCATTGTACTAGTATTGCTTTGACATCAAGGAATTGTCAGTTCGTGGTATTCCAATCCAAAATCAAATATCAGACCCAACAACCTGTTTGAACAATTTTTATTGACACTTTTAACAACAATTAAACATTTTCACAATTTCATTATATCATATTCTAACAATATGAGGTTTGAACAATTTTTATCGACAGTTTTAACAGCAATTAAACGAACAATCTGAATCTGTTATTGCCATTCACATTGCTGCTCATCTACAAGCAGTCCGTTATAAAACCACTCTTGCTCTTTGATCCAGCACCCTGTGGATTTAACATAGAGATGTCATCAAAACAAGGAATTTGCCTTTGTGTTGGCAATGGATAGTCAAAATTTACAAGGACTGTGACCAAGTCAAGTCAAGTCATGTTTATTTGTATAGCCCTTAATCAAAAAGAGTCTAAAATGGCTGGATAGATCAGAGACTATTGCAAACTTATTACAGACTATTAACCTACATAAGGGCAATTGATACACATATTATCAACATAAAGTATAGGTTATTTATATGCTATTGTCACAAACCAGGAACAGAGACGGGACTCAAAAGCGCACGTTTTCTCAGTTTTTATTGATAAAAGAGGGAGAGAAAGGCTTGCTTCCACGATCCACGAAACGACGAACACGGGTAGCAGGTGGCGGGAACGCGGAAGTGGCACTTTCGTGTCGAGCGAGGAGGATCGGAGACAGGCGGAAATAGCAAGTCGTTGGCCGGGGCTGGAGATCAAAGGTGGTGTCGAGTTCGTAAGCGAGGTCAGTAGCAGCAGGCAGGCAGGTAACAGGGCAAAACAGGTCAGGTAACAGGCAGGTAGAATGGGGCGTAATCAGGTCCGGAAACAAGTTGGCAACAAAGATCAGGCACAAAAAGCAGGACGGGAACGGAGTCGGACAAAAAGGCTTACTGAGCTAAAGGCAACGGTTCACGTAACGATCTGACGGCTTCCAAGAGGGAGCCGGGGGTTTAAAAAGAGAGTGTCCACCAATCAGCTGTCTGAGCTGTTGGCGCCAATTAAGCCGCCGCAGCTGCGCTCGATCGGCAATCATGACAGCTATAGAGTAGACGTGTGTTTTAAGCTTAGATTTAAACATTTCCACTGAGGTTGCAGATCGGATCTCAGGGGGAAGAGCATTCCACAGCACCGGGGCCCGGATGGAGAACGCTCTCGAACCTGCGGATCTCTTCTTGGCTCTTGGGATCACTAGTAGACCAGCCGCCATTATCAAAGTTAAGACCAAAGTTAAGGCTTATAATGCTAAACATCAAAGAACTGGATTCAGAACTGTGTTGTGGTCGCTCCGAATTATATACAATTAAAAACAACATATTGCATAATAACTGCTGATATGGGATCAAATGATACCGGTATTTGAAAATAATTGGTAATAATAATATAATCTGGGGGCAGCACGGTGGCTCTGTGGTTAGCCCGTGTGCGGCACAGTTCTGAGGTCATGGGTTCAAATCCAGCTACCAACCTTCCTTGTACGGAATTTGCATGTTCTCCCCGTGCTTGCGTGGGTTTCCTCCGGGCACTCCGGTTTCCTCCCACTTTCCAAAAACATGCATGTCAGGTCAATTGGCCAGTCCAAATTGTCCCTGTGTGCCCTGCGACTGGCTGGCAACCAGTTCAGGGTGTCCCCTGCCCACTGCCCGAAGATGGCTGGGATGGGCTCCAGCGGCGCCGCGACCCTACTGAGGATAAGCGGTACAGATAATCAATGGATGGATGAATATAATCTGGTATCAAAGAAAAAATTAGACTCCGTTCCAATTTTTTCAAAAGCATCCATCTCTGTCCTCCTTTTTCACATTTGACACTGTAAATTAGGAATAATGTTGTATTTGTGTGCACTTTCACACATCTCATGTGCAATTCCACAATTAGATATTTAAATGAGCAGAATTCCATCCATTCATTTTCTCCCGCTTATCCGGGGTTGGGTCATGGGGGCAACAGCCTCAGCAGGGAAGACCAAGATCTCCCTATCCTCAACCACTTCATCCAGTTTATCTGACGGAATCCTGAGGCCTTCCCAGGCTAGCTGAGAGAGATGGTCTCCCCAGCGTGTCTCCGGGGCCTCCTGCCGGTAAGTCATGGCCAGGACCCCAAAAAGAAGACATGCAATGCTAAGGCTTCCAAACCAGACACTTTCCTCGCCAAGGCTGCTTCTAGAAATTCTGTCCATAAAACGAGAATCGATTTTTGGGCGAAATCCGATGTTCTTGTGAGATAGTTCACATTACAGACTAAATAGGACTTGTGTTGTCATGATTGCCCATTGCTCTCACCTGTGCCCGCTCGTTTGGCGCCAGCTGCTGCTCGTTGCCTGATTGGTTCCCCTTCTATTTAAACTCAGTACTCCATTCACTCCTTGTCAGTCCGTCAACGAACCTCCGCACTTGCAAGGCAAGTATTTTGACTCTGGCTACCGTTCTTTTCCCGAACTATCCTGTATCGATCCCGTCCGTCCCGTATCCTGTATCGATCCTTGATCCAAGCCCTGTCATCCTGTATCGGTTTCGTCTGTCCCGTCCTGTCCGGTATCCTGCTCGCTATCGATCCCGCCTGTCCCGTATCCTGTACCCTGTATTGATCCGTGATCCAAGCCCTGTTTTCCTGTATCCTGTATCGATCCTGTTCTTCTCGTCCTGTCCGTTATCCTGCTCTTTATCGATCCCGTCTGTCCCGTATCCTGTATGGATCCCTGATCCAAGCCCCGTATCCTGTTTCCTATATCAAGTATCGACCCTGTCTGTCCCGTCCTGTCCGGTAACCTGCTCTTCTGCACTTGGCTTCCTGTTTTCCCGGCCTGACTTCTCTGCCCAGCGATCGCCAAATCACTGGCATTTGTGTTCCCGCGCATGACTGCCTCGCTTCCGTAAATAGAGCTTGGTGTGAAAACGTTATGCGTTTGGGTCTACCGTCTGTTCGGGTTCTGACACGTATGCAACTTGATCTTCCCGTGTGAACACGCCACAACTGTCATGCATGCACCCAATGCACTCATGTTAGAGGAAGTACTGATGGAAACAGCGGAGCATTGTCCCACCAAATATGAATAAAATCCAAAACTTCGTTTTTACCTCCGTTAAAGGCTCTCTTCATGGTGTGATTTGAATGTAAACATTGTTAATTACCACAAGAGGATACTATGTCTTTAAGAATGAACTCAAGCGACATGTGGTGAATCCGCGATGTGATTTTAGCTGTTCCGTGAGTTACGAAATAAAGAAGTGTCGTTTATTTCTCTGCTTCCTCCCGCCTGGGCGTAACGATGATGTGCGGGATGCAATAATGCACCTTGACTGTTCAGACAGAAGTTGCATTCCAAAACAACGGATATGTACCGGCTTTAGGACCACGTATAAAAGTGTCCAGGGTTTGGTGTGAAAAAAAAACGCATATGTTCCGTTCCAACATACAGGTCGGATACAGGTTGCCTCCATGCAAAAAATCAGATTTCCCTGCAATGTGAACCTAGCTGAATTGCCTTTGTCGGCCCATTCTAACATACTGCATTACGGTGTGGTATGCTGGGTGCACGGCAGCAGACAGGAAAACGCTCCAGAGGGTCATCAAATCAGCCCAGAAAATCGTCGGTTGCTCTCTGCCCAGTCTGGAGGACATTGCCTGCTCTCGCTACCTCAGCAGAGCAGAAAACATCATCAAGGACTTTTCTCACCCCGGCCACCACCTCTTTGACCTGCTGCCTTCCGGCAAGGGCTACAGGTCGCACAAAACAAAAACAAACAGACTCAGAGACAGTTTCTTCCCCAAGGGCCATTACCACCCTAAACACACACCGCACAAAAAACTGAAAACTCCCACTACCTCATACGAACGTAAAATGGTACTCATGCCTATGTTTCTTGCGCAATGTTGACTGCACTATGTTTACTGCTCACCTTGCACAATGTTGACGATATTTTGCACTATGGTGACTATTTTTGCACCAAATGCATATTGCACAACCCTTACGATACCAAACTATTACGATACCAACTATATGTAACATCCTACATGCCGACATTTCTTTGTGTAAATATTGTGTCAATTATAACTATAACCTTATCCTCCTTGTTTTTATAACCTTATCTTCTCTCCTCCTTTATCTTCTTGGTTTCTTTTATCCTCACTGTGAATATGTGATACTGGAGTGCCATGCCCAATTTCGTTATCACAATATGTTAACCCATTTTGTAACAATGACAATAATGGTATATTCTATTCTATTCCATTAAATGTCAGCGCAGATAAGATGTGATACTCAAAATTTCAGAATGAAAGAGTCTTTTCCCAGTGACTTGAATTCTGTATCTTCTCTGAAAAGCGCGTTAACGCTAAACAGAGACAACAATGGGGGCCAGATGACGAAGGTGCTGTATTTGAGTCAGATCAAGTGGTTTCTCCTGCTGCTGGTATCGATGGACATGGGACAGCAAACCCCTACCCGGAACGGCTTGGAGAGGGATGGGCGCCGCCAAGCTGTACTTACAAACCAAAGGGAGTGGTGCCCTAACGACTCAGGTGATTAAGGGATCCGTCAACAGTCAACACAGGACAGTGAAGGTAATTTTTAATCATGAATAGCAATGTGAAAAAAATCACTTCTCTGGATGACGTTCCAAATCTTTGTATGAATTATGTAATTAGCTCATTAAACTGTCTTAGCTGTTAAATTATTGGCCTTTTGAGTGCTTGTCAAGTTACAAGTTCTTCTAAAATTGTGTCTAACTGTTCTGACAGATTCCAATGACATGACATAATCACCATTGCATTTTTATTATAACCAGTTTTTCTAAGCACTATGTTGTAATAATTTGATTTTTTTTTGTTACTCTTCCACAGGGTTCAGTACTTGGCCCCCTTCTTTTCAGCATTTACAGGCTTACATTAGGCGATATTATTCGCAAGTATAATATCAGTTTTCGTTGCTACGCAGATGACACTCAACTATATCTTCCGATGGAGGAATCTGCCACGCTAAACTGTGGATATTTGGAGGCCTGTCTCACTGAGACAAAAGAATGGATGTCACTCAACTTCTTGCGCCTTAACTCTGAAAAGACCGAAATGCTAGTTATTGGTCCATCTAAATGCCGTGACTTGTTCTCAAAAACCGCTCTGAACATTGTAAAATCTAATATCACCCAGAGTGAGTCAGTCAAAAATTTAGGTGTCATATTTGACCCCAACCTGTCCTTTCAAACTCACAATAAGAATATTACTAAAACAGTTTTTTTCCATCTTCGCAACATTGCTAAAATTCATCCTATGCCGTCTCAGTCCGATGCGAAGATTATAATATATGCGTTTGTTACCTCCCGTCTCAATTACTGTAATGTACTATTCTCCAGTCTCCCGAAGTCCAAAATCAAGAACCTTAAGCTGGTACAAAATGTTGCAGCAAGGCTTTTAACTAAGACAAGAAAGTTTGATCACATTACCCAGATTTTAGCTAACCCGCATTGGCTCCCTGTTAGCTTAAGATGTGATCTTAAGGTTCTGTTGGGATTATACAAAATCATGCATGGACTTGCTCCTTCATATCTTTCAGATTTAATTTAGCCCAATGTTCCGGTCCGGAGCCTTCGCTCTGAAAACGCTGGTCTATTAGTGATCCCAAGAGCCAAGAAGAGATTGACAGGTTCGATAGCGTTCTCCATTCGGGCCCCGGTGCTGTGGAATGCTCTTCCCCCTGAGATTCGATCTGCAACCTCAGTGGAATTGTTTAAATCTAGGCTTAAACACACTTCTATTCTAGTATAGCATATGAAGGACCTATATTTCATGTTGACAATGTCTGAGTATTATTTGTTATTGCAACATCCATTGCAGCCTGGTCATCCTGGAAGGGGGATTACTTCATGTGCGGTCCCTTCTCAAGGTTTCTTTATTTTCCTCATGTTGATGTTTTTGAGTTTTTCCTTGGCCTCATGTGCAGCCCTTTGAGACTCTTTGTGATTAAGGGCTATACAAATAAACATGACTTGACTTGACTTGTCCTTTCAACCTGATAGTATTTGTCCTTTTCCCCCTTAAAGTCTTTATACCAGTACCTGTTTTACCCTGGAGTGTCATGTCTGGTTTTGTTGCATACAATGTTTCCAAACGTTTATATCAATGACAATAAAGACATTTCTAATTCTAATTCTTATCATCTAGGTTAGCCAAAGGGCTTGGGTTAAAAAGCACAATTGTAATATTTAGAGAATTTCCAACAAAACTACAAACCAATTACATTTCTTTTGAATTTTTTTGTTGAAAAGTAATTGCAAGTGGAGTTTAAAAATTCGCTAGGTTGGCAACAATGTGTAACCAGCACTCACGGTCAGGCCCCTGTTGTCATAGTAACAAAGCCATGCTTTCCGCCTGAGACGGGACCACACCTCAAAACAGTGATTTTTAATCTAACCGCGGAAGGTGTATTAATTCATAAGCCCTTGTGGATTTTGAGGTAATAATGGCCCTGGACTTTAAACCAAAAGGAAACTAAAAAGGCAGACAGGTATTTCTCTGTTTTCGCCATAAATGGGGACCAGAACAACCCGCGAAAAGTGAAAATCCGCGAAGTAGCGTCGCACCTTCATAAAAGCCCACCAAGGGTTAAACCTACCTCTAGAGAGTGATGGCAAAATGAAGCCCCATAAAGAAAATGTATAACATACTTGTGTAAATTACGCTCTGAATACAATAAATAGATTTTAAGAGTGGGCAGCACGGTGGCAGTGGTTAGCGCGTGTGCGGCACAGTTCTGAGGTCGTGGGAACCTCCTGCGTGGGTTCAAATCCAGCTACCGGCCTTACTGTGCGGAGTTTGTATGTTCTCCCCGTGTTTGCGTGGGTTTCCTCGGGCACTCCGGTTTCCTCCCACATTCCAAAGACATGCATTTCAGGTGAATTGGCCGGTCCAAATTGTCCCTAGGTGTGACTGAGCGAGTGAGTTGTCTGTCCCCGTGTCCCCTGCGATTGGCTGGCAACCAGTTCAGGGTGTCCCCTGCCCACTGCCCGGAGATGGCTAGGATGGGCTCCAGCCCCCCCGCGACCCTAATAAGGATAAGCGGTACAGCTAATGAGATGAGAAGAGATGAGATTTTAAGAGAAGAAAATGAGGTAAAATAAAGTGCTTATTCATTGTTATCTTAAACAGTATTTTTCCAAAGTTTTTGGACCCAGACAGTTTTTTTTGCAGATAGTGTCAAGAACCGGAACAGGAGGAGAACCCAAATGCGTGACGTTTCTCACACAAGCTTTTATTTTACAGGAAATGGGGGGGTCATGCACATTAACACAAAAACGCCAGTGATTCGGCGATCGCTGGCCAAAAGAAAAAAGAAGTCTGGCGTGGAACAACAGAAAGAAAGAGACCGATGAGATCAATACCAATTGCTCGAGCAGAAATCAGACAGATGGAGCGATACCGGACAGGACGGGACAGACAGGGTTGATATAAAACTGGATCTCGAAATTAAACTGGACAAACTAGATGGGAACGCAACTGGAGATCGATATTAAACAGGACAAAATAGATGGGAACAATACTGGACAGGAAATACAGGCAGGGAACCAGACAGAGTCAAAACCCACGTCTTGCGAGCAGAGGTTCGTTGACAGACTGACAAAGGGTGAGTGAGAGCACTGAGCTTAAATAGAAGGGAAGCCAATCTGTCAACGAGCCACATTTGGCACGACATGGGCGGGACCAATTGGGCGCCATGGCAACTCTGACGGATAGTTAAACCTGCTTTTGAAAAACTCTTTCACAGGGTTCAGATGAAGCAGGGGTACATATAGATGTGTGATAGCAAGTTTGTATATAACTGGAAGTGCAAATTTCTGTGATTCCCAATACTGAAAAGCACTTTTAACTGTCACGTTTCGAACCACACTCAAGAGCTAGTGAATCATTTCCTGAATCAGTCACATGGTACATCCGCTTCACAGGACATGAAACGCCACCACCTACGTCATCAACACACACCTTGACTCTCGGTTCATGAACCACTCATTTACGATACTCGGCACGCGCTTCAGAGATTCGAGCCGAGGAGCGCATCACTACCTCCAGATGACGTCATTACCGACTGAGAGAATACGACTGAAACAAAAAAACAGTCATAGATCTACAGATAATAACACACAATGTATAATAACAGTTGAGTGAATTGTTTTGTTGTCATTACACAAAAGTAAAACAAAATCGAAAGGGTTCTCCTTTGTGTGTAGGAAAGCAATTTAAAGAGAGGCCGGCTAGCTGTGCGCTAGCATCAGATTTCCTCGTATGGAGACAGATCTCCGTGATTATTAAAAAAAGCCCGCCCAGAATGTTGCTGTTTCCTGTGAGTTGTTGTTCCACGTCATAGATTTCATAATGGACCTGGCGTTGGCAAGATACAGGGTCCGCAACGGTAGCTTCGGAGCGTGGTTAGCCTAGCTGTCAGCAGTAGGTCGGACCAGCAGCACCGCTCTTGCCTTCTCACTGACGCCGCCCTTGTCGCTTCTAGAACCCGATAATAATCCAAAGAACACTCAATTTCTTTGCATTCTTCTGACTGTCCTCAAAGTCAGATTTAATTGATGAATTTATTTTCTATGTAACTTGCTGCTAAAAGCAAGCAGTCGCTATGCTTCTCAGTTTGTTTACGGAGGCAGCGCCTGTTCGCTGTTAGGCTGCTGTATGCTGTCAGTCTACCACAAGTCACACACAGTCACACCTGCCAATCAAAGTCACAGAAACAGACAGTCACACCCATCCAACATAAAGCGCCCTCCCTAAAATGTCCCCGCTGCTGGCCAACAGAACACAATGTACCCTACAATGATATCAATGACTATAAAGACAAAATCAATTTAATTCAAAATCCGCAAAGGAGTGAACCAGCAATAACTGAAGCGCGAAGTAGCGAGGGGTCTTTGTATCTAAGTCACAGGTCTCCAACCTGGTGCAGCTGAGGAGCCCACGGAACTGTTCTGAAAATAGCTCACCTGTCGCGACCAGACCGGAATTAGGACCCAGATGCGTAACGTTAACCACAAGTTTATCGAGATAAAGAGGAAAGGCAGCGTCCGTGATCCGGTGCTCGCTGGAAGCAAGCCGCTCACAGAATCGGAACTTGTTTTGAATGCAGAAGTGGATCTTCCGGAGCGGGAGATCGTAGTGTCGTAGATGGAAAAACAGGTCGATAGCCGGGACAGGAGAGCAAAACCTGGTCGGGCTTAAAAAATGAATCGTAAGCCGGGACGGGAGATCATGATGTGGTCGGGGTCAAAAAACAGGTCGAAGCTGGAGACAAACGGGGAAATCAGGAACGGACGGGTGGAAAACGGGAGAAAAAGGCGGGACAGATGCTTGCCTTGTAGAAACAGAGGTTCGCTGACGGACTGACCACAGGCGAGTGAAAGGACGGAGCTCAGGTAGGACGGGGAACCAATCAGGAGCTGGCGCCCACCGAGAGGGAGTAGGTGAGTGTAATCAGTCATCACGACATCACCAGTGATGGGTCATTGTTATTTTACGGTGCTTCTAATAATTAACCTGGTTATAACCTCGTAACAACATAGTAATAACATGATAAGTACATTTTTTTCAAAGAGTTCAATTATGAAAGTGAAAAATCCATACACTTGCATAACTGTCGAGATTGTCAACTCTAATCCTCCCATTTCTTATTTGTTGGTACTAGTTAAAGCTTTGAACTATAGTGAAAGCTTTAAAAGAGATGTTCGACTAGGTCAAAGGGTACTACAGTACTGTACTTTGATTATCAAGATTGCATCAGTTTAATGCATTAGTAGCAGTTGGCATATGCTGTTTACTGTCATACTTGGTGAGTTTAATTGTTGAACACTTTAGAGAAAATCTTTAAGAGAGACGTTGTTTCTGTTTGGAATAATACACAGTAATGACTATTGTGTTGTTAAAAACAAAAGTTTCCTATTAAGGCTTAGTGGAGACAAATTGAGATGTGTCTGCAGAGGATGGAGATTGCATTGGGGTTTAGAGGGAGGTCATCGGGATTCCCTCTAGAATTTAAACGGTTCAGGGATTACAGAAATCTGCAACGAGCTTCTTTTCTTGCAGATTATGCTCAATCTGTCCTCGACACGTTCATTCAGGGGACACAAGTTAAATGAACAAAGTGAGGTTCAAGAGCCGCGGTCACTAAATTACGATAAACAATAAACAGTCCTTTGTGATTCTAGATCTGCTTTACTTGATGGTTGTTGACATTGCAGTTTGCAAGTAAAGTACTCCATTAAAATACTCCACCGAGGCTGCTCAGTTTGAGGATGAATTACTGACCCTAGTGGAGTAGGTCAAGTACCACAGGGTATAGTTTATAACCTAGGTGCTTTCTAGGCAAAGGGGGAAAAAAATAAGAAATCTATGAATAGATAATTAAGTGTGTTGTGTGTATAATTATGTCGAATATCAAAACGATTAAAACAGGCCATGCATTATTTACGTTTAGCCACAAGATGGCAGTCTTTACATAAGAGCGATAACAGGGAACAGCATAAAAACACTGTTAAATCGAAGGATGAAACTATAATCTTCTGTTGTTGTTTGGATATATTACAAATCATCAAACGCAAAACAAAACACTGTTCAAATAAGTCGATTCCTGATAAACAAATATCAGCAGTTTTATTTCATCCAAAACGTTTATTGTAAATACATGTAATTAAAAATTATTTTCTTTTAATACAGAGTGGACGCTCATTATAATCCATAATCCTGATACATAATTCCAAGGTCCGATATTCTTGTACAACATTGAAAAGGAATAGAGCCACTCAAAAAGGTATTCGATTTGGATTATGTCCCATATATACAACAAAAAAACCATATACTATCGGTATTTTATATAAATATAGGAAAGATTAATGTATCGTGTCTCTTTTCTTTGCTTCAAGTTCTTAGGCTTTTAAAGACTGGTACAGTGGTACCTCTACTTACGAATTTAATCAATTTTGGGAATAGATAGATAGATAGATAGATAGATAGATAGATAGATAGATAGATAGATACTTTATTCATCCCCGAAGGGAAATTCACTTTTCCAGCAGCATCCCTGAGCTGAGAACAATCGAAAAATAACACGGGAGCTGCTGGAGTGGCTGCCATTCGTGACGGCGCCGGAGAAACGATTCAATTTGAATCATGTACAAACAAACAAACAATTGAATCATGTACAAGAAACGATTCAGCTTCGTAACCTGAAAATTTCGTAAGTAAAGACGCATTTTAAATGTAAAAGCGCTAATCCGTTCCAAGCCCCGCAAAAATACAGCAGGATATTTTTAAAATAAAACATAAAAGGGCATAAGAACATTAAACAAATACATGTTAAAATTAGATTACCACACTATAAACATTGAAAGGGAGGGACATGATGTGAAAAATAAAAAAAGGAAATAATTTACCTTTTTTTCATCCCGTTTCTTGAAAAACTGATCCAATGACGTCTGCTCTTGTGCGCGAGGTAAAAGCAGAGAAAGCCTGACTTGTCAACACTTTATCCGGGTGGTTCCCTTCCCCAAATTTCAAAACTTCATTAAAGTTTGCTAAAATGTCTTTTATTGGGTTAATTGAATGATGGCTATGTTCTCCTCCACGTTATCTTGCCGGAACCCCTCCTCCCCTTAGTCTCTGAACTCTGAAATCAGACAGTGACATGAAAAGCATGCTGGAAGCATACGTGCACACGTTGCCAGGCAGATTTCAAGCAGTAACCAGTTTGTTTACGCTCTGAAAACTCTGGAAGTGGCGAATAGCAGCACATACTGTACTGTCTTTATAACTTTGTATCCTGAAGCGCCTTTGTAACTAGAGGCAATAGTTTCCCGTTCAGGTACTTTGTAACCTGAAACTTTCGTATGTAGAGACATTCCTAAGTAGAGGTTCCACTGTATACAGCAAAAGGAAGTATGTGTGGAAAATAAAAGACAGTAATCGCAAATGTGAAAAATATTTACAAATATGAAAAATTTTCATGATTATTTGCAACAGCCCCACACACTGTACCTTTAAAAACGGTGAATTTCTCCTAAAGCTGAGGGATTTTTATGCCTGTTAAAAGATTGGGCTTCAGTTTACTCCGTTGGGGCACATGTTTATGTTTTGCAGAGCTGTTTTTGTGCAAATAGTTTGTTTCCTTATGTTAAATAATGATTGATTTTATTTGCTTTAGTTTTTTTTTTGCTGTCCCTATATAAAAACATCCAAGCACGAAAGTCCCACAGGATGATTATATCCGAAAACCAATGTTTACACGTGAAATTTGCCCCACAGGCAGCAGAGGGCGGCTGCACATCCTGAACAAGAATTCTCCAATTGAAGAAAGGAATGGCATTCCTGAACATGTGATCAGAGCGTGCTTCACGGGTTATGCACACCTCAGGAAACTTGATGCACAGTTCTATATCTCGTCCGTGGGATGCCAAAATGTTTGTAACAACCAACGTGATAGACATCTTCATGCCTGTCAACCTCCAGGGCTCCATGCCCTTACAAAATGTTGTTTTTTCCCTTACAAAATACAGAATTATCTTACACCATTTTTTTAAATTATGTAGTTTAAAATGTTATATTGTACATGTGTTTCGTTATATCATATATATTGTTAATTAACATTTTGTTGTGAGATCCTGAGTTGCTCGACATGAATGAGGTTTATTATAAAAAAAGTTCAAAAATTAAGTAGCTTGGACGTTCACTGTAGAAGGAAAAAATACATGCAAATATAATTAAGTAGAATAATACATTTTCTTATTCAAATTATTAAATCATTTTCTGCATTAAATTATTGTTGGTAATATACTGGGTGTTTGGGCAATTGGGTTGGCCATGGTCAAAAAATCTTTGTGTGTAATTTTTTTTCGTTATTTATTTCCCTTTTATTTTCTTTGTTATTGTATGTGTGTGTCTTGCTGTCGGTCACCCCTCTTGAGGGATATGACCAAGGTAGCTAGACAGACAGACAGACAGACAGACAGACAGACAGACAGACAGACAGACAGACAGACAGACAGACAGACAGACAGACAGACAGACAGACAGACAGACAGACAGATAGATAGATAGATAGATAGATAGATAGATAGATAGATAGATAGATAGATAGATAGATAGATAGATAGATAGATAGATAGATAGATAGATAGATAGATAGATAGATAGATAGATAGATAGATAGATAGATAGATAGATTGATTGATTGATTGATTGATTGATTGATTGATTGATTGATTGATTGATTGATTGATTGATTGATTGATAGATAGATAGATAGATAGATAGATAGATAGATAGATAGATAGATAGATAGATAGAATATACTGATTAAAGGAATAAGCACGAACCTGTCTTTTTTCATTTTCTCCTTTTATACTTCCTTTTTTTCTTAACTTCTTTATACAACAATAATGATTCGTAATATAATGCATCAAAGCAAGTGAGCCGTTTGAGAGCCGGCTCTTTTAAATGAGTTAGCCGAAAAAGCCGGTTCTCTAAAAATAGACGGACTTCTTTTCACTACATAACTACCACATGAAATCTGAGGCGGCAGACGCATGCGCACAGTAGCATCAAGCCGCTCGCTTTGTTTGCAACAAAAAAAAAAACGATACCGAGATAGAAGCTACTGCGGCAAACTCGTTTGACTTGATTGATTTGCCGTTTCGTGATAGTCGGTGTATACCGGATGGTGCCCATAATTGACAAATTTGCGTTTTTCCGTACAGATTTTCTCATACATCGTACACGTCTTAAAATGCATAATAAACGTACTTTTTACGGCATCAACGTACAGGTTGACAGGTATGCATCTTTTAAACTCGGGTTAGAATTCGAGAGATGTTGTTGCAGAGGAGTCTGCTGCTCTTCTTCAATGGAGAAAAGTGGCCCGGTATTTTCGTAATAGGCGATTTCTATGTTTTTAGAAGGTGGCCTCACAAAACGCTTAATTTCTAAGCCTGATTTAAGGCACCTGATTATACTTGTGAACTGATTAAATGAACAAGCAGAGTACACTGTCTGTATTGTTGCCGCTCTGACTGAGCTCTAAATGTTCAGATCATGTGGCTATGAGAAAAATAAAGCATTGCATGCTCATGTCTTCTGTGAAACTATCCATTCGAGAGAGCTTGGGGAGGGAAAGGTATTCATTGAGCAACTGTTGGAAATTTGCATCAATTGATGTTGCATTCACTCCTGGTAACAAAATTTTAGTGAGTTGTGTCCAAACACATCATCAGTCATGATTTAATCCGGCCTGCCACATTGAGCAGGGGAGTCAAACTCATTTTAACTCAGGGGCCACGCAATAAAACAAATATTCTCTTGGGGGTTGGACTAGAAGTTTATAGAGAAAGAAAAAGAGAGAACAAATTAAAAGCAAGAGAGGGAGAGAAAAAGAGGGTGGGACGAAGAAATATAGAAAAGGAGAGAGAGAGAGAGAGAGAGAGAGAGAGAAAGAAAGAAAGAGAGAAAAGAGTTAGAGAATGTGAGAAACAAAAAGATAAAAAGAGAAATAGTGAGAGAGGGGGAAAGAAAGAGAGAAAGAAAGAAATCCAAAGAGAAATAGAAATAGAGAAAAGAGAAGGAGAGAATGAGAGAAGGGGAGAAAGAGAGAAGGGGAAAGCAAAAGAGAAAGAGACAAAAAGAGAGAGAAAGGGAAAAGAAGAGAGAGCAAAATAAGGTAAAAAGACACAGAGAGAAAGAGACAAAGATGATCAAAGAATGAGAGACAGAGAGAGTGAAGGAGAGAGAGAGAGAGAGAGAAAGGAAGAGAGAGAAAGAAAGTGAGCAAGAGAAAGATAGAAAGAGAGAAAAGAGAGAGAGCGAGAGAATGTGAGAAACAAGAGATCAAAAGAGAAATAGTGAGAGAGGGGGGGAAAGAAAGAGAGAAAGAAAGAAATCCAAAGAGAAATAAAAAGAGAGAAAAGAAAAAGAAGAGAGAGCAAAATAAGGTAAAAAGACACAGAAAGAATGAGACAAAAGGATCAAAGAAAGAGAGAAAGAGTGACAGAGAGAGTGAAAGACAGATAAAGAAATACAAGTACAGCGTTTGTGAGAGGCACCTACCTTTGGTAACATCAAGTGGACATATTTCAACCTGCAGCTCGTTTTCCTCTTGCGCTCCCCTCAGTGTTGTCTCGTGGGTCGGATTCAATTCCTTAGTGGGCCTGATCCGGCCCGCGAGCCGCCTGTTTGACACCCTTGACATAGGGTATGTAAAAAAAAAAAAAAAAAGAGGCGAGTCTCTGTCTAGGTAATTTCTGTCAAAGGTTATGGTTTCTGGACTTAATGCAAACCAATTGCTCCCTTTGGCCACTAGAGGGCAGAAAAGCCTTCATCAGGCCTAGCCTAGTAGTTTGAGCTGATGTAGTTTAATCTTATTGCCCGTGCACTGCTAATTTTTTTATTTTGTATTTCCTTTTATTCATTCCAAGCCAGAGTGACAATAAAGGCAAAAATTATGTTTTTTCATAGCTCCTACTTGAGTTTTTATAGCGTGGTGCATTGGTTCAGGTGTAAAACTGCATTAACTCAACTGGTAAAACAAACCAGTTAATGTCATACACAAAAATAATTTTCCCTCTAGTTTTTGTGAATAAATGTTATGCTTGAAAAAAATCCAATATGTATGTAGGGTAAGTTAATAATGTAAGATGATAAATAATAATGAAAAACGAAGGTAAGCTAAAAATGTTAAGTTTACATTCTTTTGTTGCTGAGAACACAAAGTCTGGAACTGGCCCCAGAGTCAAACTGTGTTTGACATCCTTACACCGTATGAACTATCAGTATACACTTGACTATCTTTCCTCACTTTTATTTACTGTCTATTATGATGTTAAAATATGTTTGTGCCTTCTGTGCTTTGCTAGTATCAACTAAAATAAGGGCTTAACACACTTCATTGCTTTGACATAAACACCAACGCTTGTATATGTTTTAGTGTCCTTGATGACCTATGTTTAGGATTTAATATTTCTTGCCCAGCCTGCTGTGGGCACTGGTGGAGTTTTCTTTTGGTAAGTGCGTCATTTTTAGATAGGCACAGCATTCGGTAGGTGAGAAGGCTCATTTGCACCTTTGAGGGAGGGAACACAGCCAAGCAACATCATGGTTCATGAAAAAAGGCGACACTAATCACCTAAAGTACAGATTTATGGAAGCATAAATACATTTGTGGTATGGAAACTATTTTTTCAGTCGTTTTCAGTCACAGGATATATTGATAGGAAAAGGATCTAGAGCAGGGGTGTCAAACGGGAGGCCCGCAGGCTGGATCAGGCCCGCTGAGGGATTGAATCTGGCCTGCAAGACAATGCTGAGGGAAGCACAAGAGGAAATGGAGTTACAGGTTGAAATGTGTCCACTTTATGTTGCTAAAGCTGGGTGCCTCTCACAAACGCTGTACTTGTATTTCTTTCTCTGTCACTCGCTCTCTCTTCTGACCTTTTTCTCTCACTCTCTATTTGTCTCTATGTCTTTCTTTGTTCCTTTTTCTCTTTCTCTGTGTCTTTTTACCTTCTTTTGCTCTCTTCCTTTTTTCCTTTTCTCTCTCTTTTCTCTCTTTTTCTCTCTCACTTGCTTTTCCCTTCTCTCTTTCTCTCCTTCTTTCTTTCTATTTCTCTTTGATTTCTTTCTTTCTTTCTCTTTCCTCCCCACTCTTTCACTAATTCTCTTTTCATCTCATATGCTTCTCACATTATCCCTCGCTCTTTTCTCTCCCTCTCTTTCACTTATATCTTCTGTCTATATTTCTTTCTCTCTAATCTACTAGTCTGGCCCCTGAGAGAATGTTTGTTCTATCATGCGGCAGTAGCTCAGGAGGTAGAGCGCTCGTCTTGGAATCAAGGGATCCCAGTTCGAATCTCGGCTTGTCCGTGTTACATGTCGAAGTGTCCTTGGGTAAGACACTGAACCCCTAATACCCCCAATAAGCAGGTTAGCGTCTTACATGGCTGCAATACAAGGCCGCTATTGGGAAATGTGGAGCACATTGTAAAGCGCTTTGGGAAGTCATTGACTTGAAAAGCGCTATATAAATGCAGATCATTTCATTTCATTTCATGTGGCCCCCGAGTTAAAAGGAGTTTGACACCCCTTACGAGAGGAAATTAAAACGTTTATAGCATGAAATAAAATGGGTCGGATGAGTCCATGATTAAGGCGGCATGGCGGCTGGGTGGTTAGCACGCAGCCCCACGTTACGGAGGTTCTGGGTTCGAGTCCAGTTATGGCAGCCTCCCCATGTGGAGTTTGCATGTTCTCCCCAGTGCTTTCTTCCGGGCACTCCGGTTTCTCCCACATTCCCAAAAACCTGCATGTCACGTTAATTGGCCGGTCCAAAATGTCCCTGGGTGTGAATGAGCAAGTGAGTTGCCTGTCTCTGTGTGCCCTGTGATTGGCTGGCAACCAGTTCAGGGTGTTCCCCTGCCCACTGCCCGAAGACAGCTGGGATGGGCTCCAGCACCCCCACAACCCTACTGAGGAAAAGTGGTGTAGATAATGGATGGATGGAAGGATAGTCCATGATTAGGCCAGCGTACTTATTGTAAATCACAGCCACTAATTAATGCCTAAGTTTGGATGCTGGTTAAGAAAATCTTTAGTCAATCTCTTAGGGTTGGCTTTAACTATAATCTCAGAAAAAGAAATGGAATTACTTCCTTGTCCTAGTCTTCACTCTTAAATTGTAATCTGCTTAGTGTCAAAAAGGCCTTCAACCCGATTGGGAAGTATTTGGACAATTTCAAGTGTTAAATTAACTGAAGAAAGTGTGGAGCTTTATAGACTTTGAAAAAGGTTTTGACATGAATGCGTTATGATTGGTTGTGGTTGATAAACCCATGTGGGGGAGGCAGAAACTGCAGGTAGAGGTGATCAGAATAACAACTTATTAACAAAATCAGGACCAAAGTACCAAACATAGAAGTGGGCACGAAACTAACAAAATGCCCCCCCAAAAAACAAAACCTGGAACCAGAAAATGCAAGTGGCAAATTAACAAAGACACCAGAAATAAATAAACCTGGGGTGGTGGTAAAAAAAATACACAAGGAGGATGACAGAAGACCTCGAAATGACCCGCCAAACAAAAATGTCATTTTAAAGGGTTCAGGATGATTGGGCACAGGTGTGTGATGATTGCTCACAGTCGTGCCCAGTTCAAAACACCGGTTGGGGCCCTCTGGTGGTGGGAGGTATGCCACAGAACTCTGCAAGACTCAATTTAACAAATGATTTTGCTATTTATTAAAATGGTTTATGGGGTTGTGTTATTTTATATTGTTTTTGTCATTTGAAAAAATAAGAACTGATCCTCGAAATTTGTTTTTGTTTGTTTATTATGTAAACAGTCCCAAATGGTTTATTAAATAATTATTTAAAGAGTAATTGTTTTCTAAATCTGTTAGTATTAAACGTAAAGCTGTTTTATTTTAGAGATAAGTGTTTTTCACGTACCAGCAACATCCATCCATCCATTATCTGCACTGCTTATCCTCAGTAGGGCCGTGGGGGTGCTGGAGCCCATCCCAGCTATCTTCGGGTAGTGGGCAGGGGACACCCTGAACTAGTTGCCAGCCAGTCATAGGGCACACAGAGACAGAAAACTCACCAGCTCATTCACACCTAGGTACAATTTGGACCGCCCATTTAACCTGACATGTATGTTTTTGGAATGTGGGAAGAAACCAGAATGCAAAACCCACGCAGGTACGGGGAGAACATGCAAACTCTACCCTGAACCCCTGCACCGTGGGGCTGCGTGTTAACCACCCAGCCACCATGACGCCTGTCAGCAAGATATTCAATTTCACCAAATGCCAGCATACAGGTAAATCTGTTAAACACATGTTAAAAGTAAAATGAACATAAAAACTAAAACATACACACACAACCATGGCTGCCCAAACTGTTTAAAAAGAGAACAAATTGGTGTGCAGTAAAAAAAAAACATGTTGTTTACATCTGCATAAGTCTGTGAGGTTCATTGACTGCAACATTAATAATTCAGAGTGCACTTAATTTACCTTGCTGTTTATCTTTAATTAAATGAAGTGAGCTTATCTATTCACGGTCAGGTTTACATTGCATCAACTGATGCGCAGCTTTGGTTCGCGTGTGCGATGCGTGCTCTTTATTTTGACCGCTGCCAGAGAAAGTACTTTTAAATCTGATATATTAAAGAAAATTGACAAATTACATTTCGCTAGTGTATACATTTTATCGGATTTCATGTTTGCTAGCTGTGCCCCACCCGTCTTTCTATGCAGTTCCAGGGAGGTCTACGCAACTTTGAAGACTATCCAGCACCCCCCAGCCTTTCGGCTCCAGGGTTCTGTGGGATCCGAGTGCGGAGACACTGTTAGCACGCCTGATATGAGGGCTTGATCAAAGCGGGCTCATTCTGCCTGACCGATTTCCGCAGGATTAAGGATTAGGGAGACAGGAAGCAGGGAGAGACACACAGACAATCTGGGAGAGACACATGGAGAAAAAAAAAGGATGGTGATGGTGATGGAGAGTGAAAATGTTGGCGGGGACAGAGAGGGGTCATGAGGCACAGGCAAAGAACATCTTGGGAAAGGAATGTGTCACTTTAAAATGAGTCCTCAGTCATTTCCATAGGCACAGATTCACTACAAGGTAATAATACTGTACATTCAATAGCACATTGTAGTGAATTTGGAATGGGTGGGTGGACAGTAAGAATCTTGTTAAAGATGCCTTGCAGCTCATGTGCTTTAAGTCCTGGCATGGGAAGATGCCATTAAATTATGGAACCTTGCAAATCCCGCAGGCAACAGGCATAAGATAAATGGAATGCAATGTGAGCAGGAAAAGGGACAATTACCATCGTCAACACGATTAAGCGGGGGAAGTTCTATTTTATGGTTACCAAATGAGAGACAATTTGGAAATGAATATGACAGAAAGCAATGAGCAGCTGCCTCTGATTACCGATAAAGCAATAAAATTCATCCGGATGATTTTCAAATTGTCAAGTATTACTGAGTAGAAAGCAGATTTCGTCTTTGACTACGCACCCCACACATTGGCCTGAGCGCTCGGTAAACCTGCACATTTTCATGTCATGCAATAAAAGGACTGCTTTACTAATTATACTTCAGAAAATTGTGCTCAATAATCCCCAAACCACATCAAACTGACCTGTCAAATCATTCCCGTATTGTTCCATTTCACTCCTTTAAAAGGCAGTAATCATAACCAAACCAGATTTTTTAAACAGATAAAGAGATTCATTTACAATGTCATTAGGGTTGCAGAGAACTGGAGACTATCCAGGCTAATTTGGGCTAAAACACATGCTGAATAATGGAGTAAATATTATTGTACTGGGCCGTATGAATGGTGGGATAAAACTGCAATACACAAAGGAAACAATAGAAAAGCACAGTAACAATAGATTCCTGACAGGAAGTGCTTAAATTCTGCTTCCTGGTCCACAAAACTGATTTACCCACAAAGATGTTTGATATGTACAGTCAAATTCACATTTCTGCCTGAAAAAAAATGTATTAGTCTTAATTGAGTATACATTTCGGCCATTTTGTAGACCCATTTGTGTCATTGAATAGAACACATGTGTCAAACTCCCGGCCCGCGGGCCACGTCCGACCCGCCGTGTATTCAAATCCGGCCCGCAAGACCATTTTACATTATTGTTATTAATGGCCCGTCAATATGAACAACACCGTCTCAACCCTGGACATCATATTCTGACCTTTTAGTCACTACTGTATACCTATTCCTTCATACATGACGTATACTATACTATATACCAGGGATCGGGAACCTATGAGTACCTAAGGGTCAGAGACAAATTGAATTGCATGCGAATTTTCTCCATCTCAAACAAAGCGTGAACCATTGATCCTGTTCAGATACACTCAAAGCCAAACCATATCTTATTTGCATAGCAGTACTTTTCAGAATATATAGGGCACGTTTTCACTACGATTTCAGTCAAGGTGTCACAAAAAAAAAACTCGTTTTGGCTGTACAACGCTAAAGAATCCTCTATATAAAAGCTCACTATATAATCTGTGTTCAGTGTTCAGATACTTTTTGATGAATCCACGGAACAAATTGTAAATACGCCAAAACACCGGAAGAGAACTTAGAGTTATTTGATTAGGTGTGTTGGAGGGAGGGATGGAGCTATGCAAAAAGTGCAAGCACTCCCTCCCATCTCTCGCCCTACTCCGTCTGCGCCAAAAGTAAGCACATCAGGCTCCCTGTTCTCAGAATGTTGTGACGTTTTTACAAAATAATTTGTGTAGCATTTTCATATTTCTACTTTTGACAGGAGATATATTAAGGAGAGCAAAATCTTTTGGGATATTTAAGTTTTTTTCTAATATATTCATTGACATAGGAGCAAAGGAATTTGAATGTTATTTTAACGTTAAGTTGTTTAAGTAAAGTTCTAAGTTGTATAATTTAACAAGATATTTTTATTAACAGCAAAATAATAAATACTGTATAAGTGATTTAAGGTTTAAATTTAATATTCTTGTCTGTTTTTATTCACATTTATGTTCCAAAAACATTCAGTTTAAGTGTGTTCAATAAATGTTTATCCTGGTTGGCCCGCGACCTTAAGTGTGTTTTGAATTTTGGCCCCTTGTGCAATTGAGTTTGACGTCCCTAGAATAGAACATAAAGAAAGCTTGTCCATATAAACTTCTTGTTTAAGAATAGCACTACCCATTTTGTCCACTTGTCATCCAGCAGCAAAAGAACCCTACATGACAATGAAGCCATCACCGTACTTCACATTGGAGATCATGTACACACATGAAAGACAAACACAGCTTCTTTCTGGAATTTCAGACATTGTCTGTCAATTGACTTTGGACAGTTTACGTAGCCTCCCCAGATATTTTCCTATGGAGCTGTTGTTTTTGATACAATGTACACATTCTGACCAAAGCAAGCCAATCTTGGGTTCACATAACCAATTTCCTTCCCGAGCTGTGTTAGGGCTGGACATTCCCTTGATGATTGTACTTGAGTACATTTTTTTTGAGCAGATGGTAACTGCACCTTTAAGCCTTTTAGTCGGGTATGTACCAGGCTTGTGAAAGTCTATGATCTGTTTTGTTGGGGTAATTCTTGCCCCAACATGGCTGGGGTGGGCTCCAGCACCCCTTTACTGAGGATAAATGGCGCAGAAATCAGATTCATATGTGGATTTCCTTTAAAAGTTACAAATATTTACACTGGTAACAAATTACCTTTACTATGAAGAATCATGATCAACGTTTTGCCAGTGCCGGCTCGTTTGGCGCCAGCCGCTGCGGGCTACCTGATTGGTTCCCTGTTCTATTTAAGCTCTGTCCTTTCACTCGCCTGTTGTCAGTCGGTCAGCGAACCTCTGTTTCTACAAGGCAAGCACTTTTACTCTGACTCCCGTTGGTCCCGCTTTTTACATCCGTTTTCCACCCGTCCATTCCTGTTTTCCCCGTTTGTCTCCAGCTACGACCTGTTTTTTGACCCCGACCACGTTTTTCTCTCCTTTCCCGGCTTGCGACCATTTTTTGATCCACTTTCGCATTCGGATCACAATCCGATTCTGTGAGCGGCTTGCTTCTCGCGTCCAGCGAGCACCGGATCGCGGCGCTGCCCTTCCTCTTTATCTCAATAAACTTGTGGTTAACGTTACGCATCTGGGTCCTGATTTTGTTCGGGTCAAGACATTTGGTTGGTTTTCTTGGGCCATTGATTTAACAATAATGCAATTTTGAACAGGAGTCTCATTGTAACCTATTAATCAACAAAATAATGAACAGATTCAAAACATATTGCAATAATCGTTCGTTGCCGACACATCATTCTGTTTGATTAAAATCTGGAAAATGTACAAACTGATTTAACGTTATACAGCACCTGTGTCAAACTAATGGCCCGTGGGCCAAATGTGGCCTGCCACATCATTTTATGTGGCCTGTGATAGCTTAAAATTCCTGTGCGTCTAAAAATAAACAGATCGAAAGAGTGCTTTGACCAAAAGCTAATTTTCCCACGATGCCTGCTGACTACGATATCCATTAAATTATAGCTCAGCACCACCAGTATTTCATATCTATGCCTAAGAGTCAAATTGAGGAAGTTATCCTAAAAATCTCCAAGATTATTTTTCATTTTGCTATTGGGTAATAACTCTACAAACGGGCAAATTTTGCTAATACCAAATAACTGAAAGCCTATTCGATACAGGATACTGAAGACTGGTGCAAGATACCAGACAGGCGGGATCGATATCGGATACTGGAGACTGGCGCAAGATACCAGGCAAGAGGAGACCTATGAGATCGATATCGGATACTGGAAACTGGAACAAGATAACAGACAGGAGGAGACAGGCGGGATCGATACAGCACACTGGATACACAAGCAGGATACCGGACAGAGTCAAAACACAAGTCTTGCAAGTGCAGAGGTTTGTTGATGGACTGACGAGGAGTGAATGAGAGCACTGAGTTAAAATAGGAGGGAAGCCAATCAGGCGGGGCCAAGTGATGGCAATGGGCAACCGTGACAAAATAGCTATTAAAAACACATCATCCTGATCACTAAAAACACATTCTAATAGTATTTGAACATAAAAATACAATAATAACTAAGATCTCTAGTGGTAATGTCTGGAAATTCTTGTAACTTAGATTTTCTCTTGTTGGCAAAATCTTTGTTCGAAAGATGTTTTGTAGCGACAACCTTTTGAACTTGTATGTAGGGGTACCACATATTTAATTTACAACATATTTTATATGTGTAGTACCCTTTTTTTCAATGCAACTGCCATGTTTGTGACTTCAATAATGGATAAATTCAGAATTACTTTACATGAAGGAGTAAATACATTTATTTTACATACCAATCATATTCCGTTACATTTTTAAGTGACATCGGCCCCTTAGAGTACAGCCACACACTGACGTGGCCTATGGGGAATATTAGTTTGACACCCCTGATATACAGTATTAAAAACAACTTTTTGGATACACTCATTTAAAAACGGAATACATGGTTTAAACGTATATAAATGGCAAACATAAAACCTCACACCACCTCTCTGCCAGAAGGCACATAAACCAAAAAAGCCGTTCATCAATTCAGTGAGTTGCAAAGTCGCTCATCTTCACCAGATGTGCTCTAGCAGCGCCGATTAATTATCCTACTGTTTGTGTCACTGGCTTTGGTGTCCAGGAAATTATATTACACCGCAAACCAATGGCAAGCCGGGCTAGATATTTTTTTCCCCTTCCTCCCTTTATTTCTTCCTGCGGACACAGGGAGTTTTGTGATTTCACAAGAGAGCTGTTACAACACAAATTTACAACATGTGTTCGCTGTTAGCCTGAAAGAAGTTAAAACGAAAATTGTATGAAGCCTGTTTAAGAGAAACGAACACCCCGTTCACACACCCTGTGGGAACACGGTCTCATTTGCCCGAGCCTCTGTCAATTCCCGCTCTTGACCAATGGCAATACATGAAGCGGCCCCGCTGTCAC
The DNA here is from genome assembly GCF_059441175.1 of Urocampus carinirostris. NCBI lineage: Eukaryota > Metazoa > Chordata > Actinopteri > Syngnathiformes > Syngnathidae > Urocampus > Urocampus carinirostris. The sequence goes on along the minus strand of NC_142364.1, from coordinate 18,886,211 downwards.
AGAGACAGTTGGCACGGAAACAGCACATTACACCATTGTCCCAGTCTCCTCCTATTCTGCTGTCGTCATTACCGTCCTCTCCTCCCTCTTTTGCTCCCTTGCTGGTATGTTTTTTCCATCATTAATGAAATCACAAGCGATGTCATACGAAAAATACTGTAACAACTGCATTCAAACCTGCAGGGCTCTGAATCCTTATCGGACACATGTTCCTCATCACCGCAGCATAAAATTAAGATAGCTCCGTTTTCTCTCCTTTTTTCCTGTTAGTCTCATGATTTCATCCTGACCATTTCCCCCTACTCTCTCTCCTGCTCTCTATCCCTGCTGCTGACTCCTCCCTCCATTTGTGTCCTGCACTCCCTCTCTCTGTCTCTAACACACACATACACGCATACACAAACACATATACACGCCCTCCACCCCCATCGCTGCAGTGTCTCAACTGCCTCGGAGCAAAGGAGAGAGGATACAGACGTGCATTTGGCACATTGAAAGACCGAGACAGACATGTATGTGTGTATGTATCTGGAAGTATGAGGAAGATGGGAAAATGAAGAAGTGTGATTAAAAGGCGGGATTGCTCAGCAGTGTTATCTGTGAGCAAGGGCTCATCTGCAGTATCCTTTTGTAAATGGATGCTGGCTTGTGAACACGGTAAGGCAAACTACTACTCAGACTGCTGTTTGTCTTTCTTGCCATTAACTCCTGTTTCGGGAAACCGTAGGACAAAAGTGCGAGCCCTGTGTGTGTTTTGGGTGTGTTTCCCCCTCATACATACGAAACAGACAAGGTGATGTTCAGAGATGGCACATCCAGTCCCCTCCTCCACCCTTGCTAGCTATGTGACAGTGGAAAGTGGCATCGCATCCTTGCTATTTGACTCATCACTAAAGAGCATCCTGCATCCTTAAAGATGCTATTGCTGCAACCCGGGTGCTAACATCTCACCGTTAGCCTATGTAGGGCAAGAGTTTGTGTGTATGTGTGTGTGTTGGCTCGGAAATGGGATGAGTAGAAGCGCCACATGATCAGGTGTTAGCTTTGGAAGGCGCGAGATGTACGTACAGTCGGAATCCATCACGAGCGTTGATTTGCAGGCGCCTGGGACGGATTGAAAGACCGGTGTGAGATTGGGTGCTTTACGCCTGGGTTAAATCATCATTGATCATCCTTGAATTGATCTACGGATTGTGACGGTAAGACAGACTCAGGGGCCTGTTATAAATATAATTTATATATATGTATATATTTGTGCTTTACGCTTGCCTGAGAGACAGGGAGGGAACCTTTTCAGCTGAGGGGTGGAGGGGCCTGGGGTAGTGGCGGCGGCGGCTTTGGTGGGTTGACAGTAAGAAGGCAGATGGGGCAGAGGGGCGGAGGTTGTGATGCAGCAGAGAAAGAAGGGGGAAAAGACCAAATGAATTGAATTTTTTTTTTGTAAAGAAATAGAATAACAGACGGCCTTTTTGGAATGTCGGCTGCTTACCATGACAACGTACACTCGTAGGCCTCGAACGTCCTAGGAAAAAGGTAAAAATGGTGGATATAGTATCAAGATCCAGAAGATTAGCTAGCTTCAATGTCTTTATTCTTGCAAGGTTTGGATTTGTCCGTGAAGGACAAGAAAGATAGGACTATCGATCAGTTCGAATTAGTCTGACACAGAGGCTGTTATGAGTGGCTGTTCTTAATCAAGGCTTTTTACAAGTCATATTTTGTAGCCAGGTTTGATATCCAAAATGTGTAACTAATGCGTTTAGTCGTTCGAGTGTGGCACTCCCATTTGATTAGTTCAATATGTCAAACCAGCATTAGTGATGTAGCAATGAGGTGCTATGTTTGTTATTTGAAGCTTTTGGAACTTTTTCTTTCAATTACTGGGAGCAGGTAAAAAATATGCTAAATGGTATTGTGCGTGTTTTCACATGATTCCATCTGTTTACCGTCACTCTTGTCACTGCTAAGATCCCAACAGGAGGCCAACCAAGGTCAAGCTCACTGTGACAAAAGCTTTAATCAGCCTTGCAAGCTGGAGTAACATCAGAGTGGCTTTCCTCCACGAAACAGTTCACTTTTTCACAAGTGATGTCTGCAAGAGCAACAAAAAAATGAATGAGGGCCATGGTTATGTACAGTACAATAGCAGCATGTAAAGTGAGTTAATCTCAAAATCCGTAGAATAGCTTTTGTTGCCATGCAAATCCATTTGGAATACGTCTATTTACATTTCTACTTATTTTTTAGGGAACATAAGCCAGCTGAGTGTGTGAAACTCAATCATAAACCATAAATAACACTATGGTATGATGCCGAATTCTCTGCAAACCAAAGACGCTAACTGTTTCTGAGAACTGCTTGCCATCTGTGTTGCATGGAGTAAGCCAACATCTGGCACCTGTGAACAGAAATTTTAGCCCAGGACGAGGATTGGAAATTTCCTCTGAATTTTTTTCTTTTTTTGTCCGGTATATTTTGCGTCATCGCTAAAGTTCTTTTTTAAATGAGGAAGGCTTTACACACCAAATTGTGGATATGTAAGCAGGATTGCCTTGCTTTGCCGGTGTTTGCTAGTCCAAAAATCTTATTGAAAATGATCTACTTTCTGGCATAACACAAATGCTTAAACAATGAGGCACCAAGAACAAGAAAGGGATAACCTTTTAGTTTTTTTCATATTGCACAAGAGTGACGTAAAGTTGTCTACCTACCGAAAAAGGAGGAGGTAATTTAAATTATTCTCTACACCGTATTTAGATTATATCAGATTTTAGTTCCTTCCAAACATCCTTTAAATCTTATAATCAGACATAAAATGATAAATACTATAAAAATATAGTTCAAGATTGTAAAGGCAGCAGTTTACAGTAAATATTTATGCCTCACATTTTTAAACGTTTTCTATGAGGTAAACTTCTGTATAATGTCCACAGCTAGCTTGAGTTTAGGAGTTGACCCAGATGTGATCAGCAGATAACGGCCTTACAGATCCATGCCTTGCGCTGACCATTTTTGTGTAAAACTTTCCTTTTATAAAGGAAAAAGGTCCTTAATTACACAACAAACACAAGGCACTTTAATAAAAGATGAAAGTGTACTCAAAGATTGCTCTAGCGGCCACAGAATGCAGCCAGGTCAATGAATTGCATGCATAGAAAAAGAGAGTTCCATGGCACAAACTGATGCTCAGCTGACCCCTTTGCAACTCTTTTGTTACTTGCTTCTTTCAAGTTCAGCGGGTGACTTAATGGCTGGAGAAAGAACGGACAGACTTGATTTAAAAGGAACAACAAAACCCTTGAGAGATACACAGCCAGATGCCCTTACATTCAAGTTCCCACTTTTAACAAGAGCTAAAAAAGCTAAAACAGATACAGTTCAGAGATTTGTGTCACCTGACATGAAAAAAGCAGTATATGATTTTTTCCCCCCCCTCTGGCATTGTACATTTAATCACATTATACTGTAGTTCTACTTCTGCACTTAATTATTGGATATTTATTGTTGTTTATGCACTTCTATCTCCAGCCATGTTTTAATGAAATATCTAAAGTAAAATACATACTGTATATAAGTTTCCACCGGCGGCTGGGTGGTTAGTGAACAGCCCCACGGTGTGGAGGTCCAGGGTTCAATTCCAGCTACTGCAGCCTACCCATCTCAGAGTTTGCATGTTCTCCCTGTGCCTACGTCGATTTCCTCCCACATTCCAAAAACATGCATGTCAGGTTAATTGGTCCAAATTGTGCCTAGGTGTAAATGAGCAAGTACTGTAAATTAACATGGTCCCCAGTTCAGGGCTTCGACTGCCCAAAGATGGCTGGGATGGGCTCTAGAACCCCCGCAACCCTAGTGAGGATAAGCGGCGCAGATAATGGATGGGTGAAGTTTCCAACAAATCCTGTCTAATCCACCAATTCAACAACATTCATGGCAATATCATAACATTGAGTTTGGGTAGAGACTCTGTCCCACTAGAGTACTCGTGCCACTCATCAACCAATTTATTACTCAATTTATGTTAATAAACTGGAAATAGCGTTATCCACTCTGTCATTTAGGGGGTCCTCAGTTTACATACCAACATACACTTAGATGTGACCAATGGTGCACAATGAAACAGATTGTGCAGCAGCATACCAAGCATGACACGCCATGCGCCACACACAAGCACACTCTGTATTAATGCACTTACATTCATTTGACATTCTCGAATTTATGATCGAGATTTTTTTACTTACCCGTGAACTATTCAGTGAATATAAAGCCTAAGCCCCACTGTAAAGAAAGACAAATCTAAGATACCTGTAGTGGACACACGTACAAAAGGAAGTCTCCCCTTAGTTTGACATATTTACTTGGCAGGAATATGCTACTCACACAATTTTTTTAAACACTTAATTGGGTCGAGAATTGAAATGGCAAATAAGTAAATACCACAGATATTCACACAACTGGACTATATAAGGTGTAGGATAATACAAAAGACATGCTCAGTTATCACAGCACTAGCTGTCTTTTATTAGACTGTTTTAAAATTGCGGTTGTAATTTGTGTAGCACAAGCAGAGGTGGGTAGAGTAGCTAAAAATTATTACTCAAGTATAAGTACTTTTACCTCAGAATAATATTACTTATATAGAAGTAAAATGTAGACATCATAATAATTACTTGGGCAAAAGTAAAAAAGTACCGGTACTAGGTAACTGAAGCAATGTCTTCTTTATTGATTAAAAAAAAACATTCTATCTGATCATGAAATGAAATGATCTGCATTTATATAGCGCTTTTCAAGTCAATGACTTCCCAAAGCACTTTACATTGTGCTTCACATTTCCCAATAGCGGCCGTGATCTGTGCAGCCATGTAAGGCGCTAACCTGCTTATTGGGGGTAATTGGGGGTTCAATGTCTTACCCAAGGACACTTTGACATGTAACACGGACAAGCCGGGATTCGAACTAGGATACCTTAATCCTAAAACGATCGCTCTACCTCCTGAGCTACTGCCGCCCATCAAATATTCAAAGTCCATCCAATTAACAATAAATGTAATTTAAGAATAGAGAAACAAAATAAAGGTAAGTTCAAGTACTGTAATAAAGAATAAAATAATAATAGTATGAATCAATAAATACATTAAGCACATGTAGCACATCTCAAGACCCATTCCTTGTTTTAACAGGCTTTGCAGGCAGAACAAGCTAGCCCTGGGGTCAGCAACCCGAAATGTTGAAAGGGCCTTATAGGATCAAAAAACAAAAAAAAAACAAAAGTAATTTGTCAGGAGCTTCGAAAAAATAAAAACATGACATAAGCATTACAATAAAGGCAACACATACAGTATGTATCTATATTAGCATACTATCAAATTGACTAAGTTGAATGCAGGGCATCCTGAGTAGAATGACGTGACTACTCTTTTGTATGATACCGCCTCAAGTTTAACTTTGCTTACAAAATTAATAAATTATGGAACTTTTAATTGTTTTGATAAAATTAAAGAAATGCAATTAAGATATCCAATTATGGGTGCCATTTTTATTTTGAGGATTGAAAAAAAACCTACAACAAAGGTGCATAATGTGCCCCTTATCTGGGCAAATAAAAGTGCAATAAAACGCAGCATGCATTTATAAAAATACACTTTTCTCTTTACCTTTAACGTCTTTGGAGTATCACACACAGGCAAACGCCTGTTTGCTACGTGCACTGCTCCTTCAAACTGGGGTTTGGTCCGCAAAGCTGGCTCTCACACAGTTGACACGGATGATAACAAACGAAGAAGTAATGCACGTACTTAGGGCTTAACTAACAGTTTCAATGAAGCCTAATCCAGTGGAGTAAGACTACAGTTTCTTCCCTACTCAAGTGAAAAGTACAGTGATTTAAAAATACTTCTACATAATGTGCCAAAACCTAGTCAAGCAAATGTAACAGAGTAAATGTAAATGAGAATATGTAACTCGTATTACCCAGCTCTGAGCGCAAGTATGACTTTGCTGCAATGTTAGAATAGGTTACTAATACACTTTGCAGGGTTTTGACTTGCAGACACATTTAGGTCAAGTAGCTACAGGAGTAGGTTCTGACCTATTCAACTCTTGTGTCAGTCAAAGTAGCATGTATTAATTAGACTCATTAAAAATGTTATCAGGTTTTGTATGAAACGCTAATTCGAAATTTTCCCTATCAAACTTTGAAAGATCAAGAGTGAATTGACATGCCACATCTCTTTCAACTGCACTCTTTCTCTTCAAACAGACAATGTGCTCATTCAGCTGGTTTCATGTTTATTTTGGAGTTTCAATACTGGACAGGTAGTAGGACAATGCATCTTTGGAAACGATTCTATGACAAAAAGAAGCATGATGATTAAGCTGAGGTTGCGTTTAGAGAATCAAAACCGATTTTAGGGCGGGGACAATTGATGGTTTGCTTTTTGCGTTGGTGTAAAACAAAGTTTGCTTAAACCACTTTTTTCCTTTCTCCTTCAACGTCCCTTGATTACCACCCATACATGCCCTTCACCACAAATGTGTGTTTCCCGACAAGTTCAGAGGCCTTCCCTTGCAGCAGAGTGAGAGGGGACAAACAGACAAACTTTGTGTTCAATTGCTCACATATAACACTGGTCATATGACAACAAGGAGGCAGCGGAGAGGCGGGGTAAGGGTATGGGTGGGTTGATGAGGGAGTGCAATTGCCTGCAACCTGTGGGGGAGATTTTGTTGTGTAGTGAAAGCCATAAAGTGTACAGTGCATGTATGCACTGTTTTCAGTAACATGAATTGACACTCAACTTTCTGCTTTATACAGGGAAGCCACAAAAGGTCAAACACAACCTGTTCCATCGTCAAACTACTATTTAAAGCCTTGTAAGTAGGTGTCCTACATTGGCTCTTTCTAAAGGAACCTGAATCGGATAACATCGCCACTCTGTGGCAAAAATGCTAAAGTGTGTCTTTATACCAGTGCTGGAGATAGATAAGAAATATAATCTAGATTAATTTCACTCGAATTTTGGATTTAATCTAGATTAGGGGTGCTCGTTTAGGACCTGTTTTGAAAATAGCTCACCAGTGCTGTCATTGGGATTTTCTAGTAATTTTTTTTTAAGTGGTTGAGTCTTTTAACCCTACTTCCAATAATTAACCTGATGGTAACAACATAGAAATAACATGGTAAATTATTTTAGAAATAATAATAATAATAATTTCCTTGTATTGTCATTCTGTGTAACAATGTACACAGAACGAAATGTCGATTGCACCTGACCCGTTGTAGCGAGCCGATGCAGCCGCAGCCAACAGAGGGCGCCGCCGACCACTTTTTAAGTCTTAGGAATGACTCGGCCGGGGCGCGAACCACCGACCTCCCAGTCTCAAAGCGGGCGCCTTACCATCTAGGCTACTGAGGGTGCACTTTGTGCTAATTAAATCAAGTCAAGTCATGTTTATTTATTCATTATAAGAGTCTCAAAGGGGCTGCACAGACCACAGATTATTGCAAACCACGGACTATTATGACACCATACCCTGATCTAAAACCTACATGAGGGCCAGGAAAAACTCAAAAACCGCAACATGAGGAAAATGAAGAAACCTTGAGAAGGGACTGCACATTAGCTAATCCCCCTATCAGGATGACCAGGCTGCAACAGATGTTGCAATAACAAATAATACACATATATTGTCAACATAAAATATAGGTTATTCATATGCTATAGAATAGAAGTGTGTTTTAAGCTTAGATTTAAACATTTCCACTGAGGGTCCAGATCGAATCTCAGGGGGAAGAGCATTCCACAGCACTGCGGCGCGAATGGAGGATGCTCTCGAACCTGCGGATCTCTTCTTGGGTCTTGGGATTACTAGTAGACCAGCATTTTTAAAGCGAAGGCTCCGGACCGGAACATAGAGGGAAATTAAATCTGAAAGATATGAGGGAGCAAAAAGTAGCTCGAGACCCTTGATCTATATTAATACAGGTAAAATGCCTAATTTGATGTTCCTTAATATATTAATGTACATACCAAAACCTTGTTTTATTTTGAGAATAAAATGCCTCATTTTAATTCTGATGAATGCAGTACAGTATATGTTTTTGAAATACTTGAATATTATACAAAATGCATCCATTCTCTGCACTGCTTATCCTCACTAAGGTTATGGGGGTGCCATAGCCCATCCCAGACATCACAGGGCAGTGGGGAAGGGACACCCAGAACTGGTAGCCAGTCGCAGGGAACACAGAGACAAACATCTACTCGCTCATTCACACCTAGGGACAATTTGAACCGGCCAATTAACCTGACATGCAGGTTTTTTGGGATGTGGGAGGAAACCGTAGTGCCCAGAGGAAACCCACGCAGGCACAGGGGGATCATGCAAACTAAACACGGGGAAGCTGGGAGCTGGATTTGAACCCTTGGGCTGACGTACTAACCACACTGCTGCTGTTCTGCTGGATATAAATATGTAGACGCCTTTTAACCACTGAATGAACAATAACATTTTTGTAACTTTTTCTGGTGATGACAAACTTTATCGTTTAGCCTTCAATACATTATGCAAGTGCTTGACAAGTAAGACACTAAAACATTTTTCCTAATGTTATTGTATACACCTTTACACCACAAATTCAAATTTTTTTCACAATTTTTTGCTGGAGATCAGTCCCACCGCAATATGAGCATTTTTGCACAACTGGGCTTCTTTGTTTGATTTTGCGATGGATTTTCACCTTAATGAGCCATCAAAAACAACCTGAAGATTGTCAAATCAAGTCAAGTCACATTTATTTGTGATGTCCTTAATCACAAAATGTATCAAAGTACTGCACATGTTAGAATTACACCATCCCCTGATCTTAAACCAACATGCGGGCAAGGAAAAACTCAAAACCTCAGCACGAAGAAAATAAGAAAACCTTGAGAAGGGGCCTCACAAGTGATAATCCCCCCAGGCTATTGCAATTACTTTAAATACAAACCTTTAGTTTGGCTGTACAGTTTTTACCGTCATATTTTTTTCATATTGAGACTATTCGATTGTTCTCAGCTCAGGGATGCTGCTGGAAATGTGAATTTCCCTTCGGGGATGAACAAAGTATCTATCTATCTATCTATCTATCTATTGACACTAGTTTTGTTTTGAAGTACGTGTTAATAACCAACCAACCAAGAAGCAACATATTTAACGGTGCTTGTTAAAATAGGCTTTAACATATTATGTTGTTATTCATAAAAATTTTGATCAAGTGATATTAACTTATTTTCTGACTTTTTTATGGGTTTTAGGACTTTGGCTAAAAGATATGTTGACACTTTATGATGAGTAAACAAACTTGACTGAGGACTCTGCCAGAGGTGACATAAAATGAAAAACATTGGCAGAAAAGCTAAATCCTGAGCTAATTCATTGATACAGTGAACTCAAGGTCAAGAAATACTTGAGGAAGTGTAGTGCAATATCAAGCATCCTTCGTCCAAAGTTTAAAGCATTTTGTGTACCCATTTATACCAATGGGATCCTTTTGTTTTAATTGAAGTGAAGAAAATCACAAAATCATGCTACAGCATAGAATTAGCAGTAGAAAAAATACTTTTGGGTTAGCTGCATAAAACTACATGAAATTTGAGCTGCAAAAATCAAAAATGCCTACTTCGTCAATGGTTTGAAGCAACTCGAAGAGGACAGTTTTCTTCTCTGTGGCGTTAGTACATCGTATCTGTCAAATCAAAATGTACAGTACCTGTTTATTATTGACACTTGTAGACATTACTTAGTAAAACAGTTTCAATTTGTTTATATTCCATTATCTGGAGGATTCATAATTAGGGCCCAGATCACATTTTATCTTAAAAACAAATTTTGTTATCTTCTTGTCAGACAAAGTGGACCCGTTGTATGTTAATAATATGGTCTGCAAAGCAAGACATTTATCAACAATACTGATGTCCACTTTGTGCCATCCCCATCCTTTTGTATCTGATTGCATGCTCGTAGACTCGTCCCGTCGACACAGGCTGACCTTGTGACTCAGTCTGACCTGTTAAAATTGCAAAAAGGGAAACGCAGCCACTGAACCCGGACAATGAAAAACCATGCATTTTCACCACCGCCGTCCCGTCCCCGACTTTTAAACGTCCCACTGTTTGGCAGATGAACACTGCCTTCCATTGTTTTCCATAATGAATGAGTCGCATCCTCACATGTGCGCACGTTTTACAGGCATCCTTCTCTGAAGCCTGCCTTCGGCGTTGCATAACGAACACTAGGTACAAACACACCAACTAGACAAAGGGTCGCCAAACTTTTAAAGCTGATAGCTACCTCTTTGTGACAGTAATTATAAGCGATTGCATATATATTTAAAAGCTTGATTCTGAAATGTAAAGTGGGATTAGTACACCTGACAGTGGTCTTTTATTCGGGCAAGGTTGTTTCATTGGAAATCACGTAGCGAGGCGATAATCGTGGTCCAGGATGCAGTCAAAGGGTCGGTGTTCCAGTGAGTTCAAATAGCGAGGGCGACAGTCCAAGAGTTCGTTAGGCAGTACTCGTGACCCGGAAAGGCAGGCGAGTGTTCAGTACACTGGAATGACAAGACCCTGAAACAAGAGTGCTTTGACGTGCCATAGAAAACAACTAACTAGCACAGCGCCAAGGAGACAGAGTGTGTAAATTGTGACGAGGGAAAGTAGTGATTGGAAGGAAATCAATACAAGTGCCAGCAGTTGTGAGGAGGAAATTAGGACAGGGAAGAGGGGGAGAGAGCATGCTGAGAAGTAGGATCTTGACAAGAGTTATTATTATTTTAAAATGTTGATGTACATAAACGCTAACAATGATGATTATTTCTAAGTTAGGAAAAAATATACCACAAATATAAAAAACTTTCAATATTTTTTTATTGTTATAAATTGTCAAATTTCTGAGTAAATCAAAATGACCCATTGAGCTATTTTTGGAAACATTTTGCGGGATATCCAGGTTTTCTTTGAGGGCTTTGGTAAGACGTGATTTATACCAACCACCAACAATAAAATAAAAATAATTATATAGTAAAATGGCTGTTTACACAAAAAACTTAAAACATCACTGTTATTGTTATGGTAAATGATCTGAAGTTTTGCATGCAATTCAAAACTCTTATAATCCTACTTTCTTATGAAACAGGGGATTATGATCGGTGTCAGAATTACCGAGAATGATGTCCTGTTGCAATTTGTTCACTAGCTCGATCCCTGATCATCCAATAAACAATTATGATGATTTTTCATTAACGAACATTGCACTATTATCATAACTAGGCTAGTCTCTAAGCACTACGTTGTGAATGTTTTTTTCTGAATTTTATCATGATGGTTTTTTTTGTTTTTTTTTATATTTTGTTTTTCTCTTTGAAATCTTTATTACGTTTGCCCTGGAGTGCCATGTCCAATCTTGTTGCATACAATGATTCAAAGCAATGATATCAATGACAATAAAGACAATTCAATTAAATTCAAAACATGCAAGAAGACGTTATGTTCTCTTAATTATCGTGTGATTTGTCTGGGTTGTTCATGGGGCCTTCTCCTTGTGGGACATAGATCTCAGGGGATGCTTTGAGGGTATTACAACCAGCACAGAGGATCGCTCAAATGTCAGTTTGCTCCACAGATGAAATGTCTGCCACTGTGTTAATCAAGAAGATAATTTATCCAAGAACTGTCTCTCCTGCATTTTACAGACCTGTATATTTCGAAGTGATTGATTAATTCTGAACACAGCGACAGATATAAGAGGGTGTGTACACATGTCCCATGCTTTTAAGTTCACCAGCCCTCTTTTAGTTTGTTTAGTATACTTTTCAATTGATTCAAAGCTTTGAAATGAGGAACGGTGCACCAAATGCTGACATTTCAACAGCGTTGCATACACCTTTTTATCTATTGTGAATGTCACATTTGCAGCATTCATGGGACTTTCAGTATACTAAGGATCAACAAATAAAATTATAAGGTTATGAACAGCATATGATGACGTTTTCGCAGCAGTGAAACACTCTCACCATGCACGGTGCAGAACTCACAGTTACCGCTGTGCTCGCTGTTTTTTAATAATTGCAACCCTTGAGATTTCAGAAAAAAAGGATGTTTGTCGAATATCTATAGCCAAAGAGTGTTTTTATACAAGTATTTAATCAAATTAATTATGAAACCGTTAAAAACAGTGTGCAATGTTGATACATCCCTGGCACTCCTAATCATTGTTATACTTAGTGGTTTTCATTTAACTTATCTGATGTTCTTAACAAAGAAGAAATGATTTCATAAGAAATATTAACATACTGCACTATTTCATGTTACTAATAAATCAATGTAAGGGTTACTAAAACATTGAGCAGTCAAGGAGAGGCTCCCATCTAATGTAACACTATTATTGTTGTAATGTGCAACTTGCGATCTTAAAAATAGTAGCAGACCTAACAAGATTCTTAGGGAGCCCAATTAAATTACAATATAGCTGTAGGAGAATCAAAATGTAAAAATATAACTAGGGATAAACACAAGTCGAACTGCAGAAAATCACACTGTCTGACCTCTATCTACTCCAATTGTGATGTAAAGTGGGGCCAACACACAGCTCTGACTCATCACACCAAAGCAGACTTTTTAAGTTAGGAGTATTTCATGTTTGATTTATCTGACATACACAGAGTACAAATTTGTAATATTAAGCACACCTAATTTTTTTTTCAATTTATCACCTAATATAGCTACAATCCAGAACAACTTCATAGCAATCTGAGATACCATTGATTAACTGTCAGGATCAATGAAATGGACAGTTTCCCAATCACTTTGCAATCTACTAGACACAGCAAGTACTGCACAGAAATAATTCTATAAGTTGTAAACAACATATTCCATGTCTCTATTTCTTTTTTAAGGATATACGTTTTGTGTATTTTTATTTTTTTATATTTTAATTAATTCATTCAATTTTTCACCAGCAGTTTATTTTTCAAATAGGGTAAAAGATGTTTCCAAGCAGGGCCGGCACGGCAGCTGAGTGGTTAGCGCGTCAGTGGCACAGTTCTGAGGTCATGGGTTCAACCTTCCTTTGTGGAGTGTACATGTTCTCCCCGTGCTTGTGTTTGTTTCCTCCGGGCACCCACATTGCCAAAACATGCATTTCAGGTGAATTGGGTGGTCCAGATTGTCCCCTTGTGTGATAGAGCGAGTGAGTTGTTTGTCTCCGTGTGCCCTGCGACGGGCTGGGAACAAGTTCAGGGTGTCCCCTGCTCACTGCCCGAAGATAGCTGAGATGGGCTCGAGCACTCCCGCAACCCTACTGAGGAGAAGCGGTGCAGATAATGGATGGATGTTTCCAAGGGTGGGTAAATAGCAAAGATAATGGTAAATGAATGGTATACGGTCTGCATTTATATAGCGCTTTTCAAGTCTCGGAAGACCTCCCAAAACACTTTCCAATGTGCTTCACACATCCCCATTCACACACACACTCACACACCAATAGGGGTGACAGCCAAGCAAGGCGCCTACCTGCTTTTTGAGGGCATTAGGGGTTCAGTGTCTCGCCCGAGGATACGTCAACATTTAACTTGGAGGGAATCAAACCTCTGACCTCTCAGTTTCAAGACGAGAACTCCAGAGCTATTGCTGCCAAGATAAATAATGCCTTGTACAAATATAAGTACAAGCGTATAAGTGTGCCTACCACTATGTTACTATAGAATACAGTATTTATACATGTGGGAGAAAGTCAGTGTGTGTGTGCTTACATCCGAGTGTATGTCGGTTGTGTGGGTATGTGTGTGTGTGTTTCTGGGCAAAGTGTTGGTTTGTTTATTTGAATAGGTCTGTAATAATTGATTGCAGATCAAGGTTTTAAAAAGGTTTTGCAACAATTTTATTGCCAAATCTACAACTCGCCATCATCATTATTATAATAATCATACCTGACTAGAATGGCTGTTTTTTTTAATCAATTTATATTCCCAAACTCTTAGGTGCAGGCCAAAATCAAGCATTAGGTATGCTGATTTATAGAAGTGAATCAATACACTATGAACTTCACTTTGAGTCTGGTGGGGAAAAAAAACACAATTTACCACAATTAAGGTCAATCAACAAAAAAGTTGACCTAAAACCTTTTCATGTCTGAAATAGAAAACAAATCTTGCCATTCTGATTTGAGGTTGCCATGTTCTGCTGAGCCCACACTTTGTAAATGCAGCAAAACAAATGTAATCTAAACCAGAAATCCTCAACAGATATGAGTTAAGTGTGCCACAAAATTAAAAAAACAACCTTTCCTATTCAATCAATAATTCGGGGCACCGTGACTTCAAATTTTAGCAGTCGTTTAAAAAGTAACAAAACTTGGCGCTGAGGTCGAGTAACAGTATCTCCTCTTGCAGCTGTAATATAATCGTTTTGTTTGATTAAAAAACTAAAGGTGCGACTATATTTATGGCAACTATGTTTACCTATTCCTGATTAGAGTGGCTGCTTTGTTGCCTTGTTTACCAGGCGAGTAGTGGTTAATAACAAACAGCTACATTCAATAGCCAGCCCCCAGGAAGAATTCATACTGTGATTTAATGGAATAAAACCCTGTTGAAATGAGGCAGGACATTTCTTGTTGACTGTTGCTTACATGCAGGACAGTCATGTTTAAACCATCAACAGTGTTGGCTGATATTCCCATCCCTTTCAAGGAAGCGCTAACGGCCAAAAACCTTTCACATGGGCACCACTGCTCACAGAGCCCTGAAAGTCACCTTGACTCCTGACCAAACATGATATCTGTAGCTAACTTCTCACAAAATGTTTTACCCACAAAAAAATGCACTTATCGGCAGTGACAAAAATGTGAATCTCTGTTCAACCTCATTTGAATTCCACAATATGCCTTCGGGAAAAGTAAGTTGGCTGTGTTTATACTAAACAGGCTTATGTGTCACCTTGTGGTGGCTGCACAACGTAGACGACAAGCGTAGTCGAGCGGAGCCAGCACATTGATCGCCTCGCTAATGCATCGTTCGTTCATCACATGCATTAATAATGTCCCTCTGGCAGGGCTTCGTCTCATTTAGGAGGCCGGCTTCTGGAATCCTGAATAAAGTTAGTCACCCCATTATGCAATGGAAATCTTCATCCATCACAACATTTTAAATCACACGTTAAGATTGTGTCATCTATTTCCTATTATTTTACCTCAAAAGCTGATTTGGGGATAAGCCGATGATTTTGGCATTAGTGGAGTTAAGTCCTCTCACTAACCCCTGTCAGGTTGAGTGGAGTGAACAGCAAGATGCCTTTTGGCTGACTATATGACATGTGAGCGTTTTCTAAGTGGGCCTCCGCTGTGCTCATACTGCATGGCTTTCTTGCCAAATATCCTCAGGTATGATAGGGATAACCCTGCCATTGTGAGGATGTACGGCAGATGGTGCTGAGAAAAGTCTGAGCGGGAACTACAAACCTACAGACAAAGGAAGTACAGTCATTTAAAAGTCACACACTTCATCTGTGCCCAACTGGTCTAAATACACAAAAGTCACTTTTCTAGCTATTTGAACAGTGGAACCTTTAAAACAAAGTTAAACATTTTGGGGCGGTTACTATTCCTCACTCATGTCAAAATATCAAGAAAAATATTTGTCACCACCATTGTGCTTTATGAGACATGAATAACATTTTTTTTCTAGTATCAAAATGTTTCACTTTTTCATTTGTAGCTACTTTTGTCCGTGTAGCGTTTTTCTAACACAAATTCAAAACCAAAACATTTAAAATAATGCACAAAGATCATGAAGGAAGACACATATTCCAAGTTATACTTCATTAAGAGGACATGGATTCAAAGTTGTCAGGTTATCAACATTCTCTTGTGGGTTTGTTTCACTTACCAATAGTTATATCTCATTTACACTGTAATGACATTATGTGAGTTGAATTGTTACCTAGCACACATAAAAGATTCCAGCTGTTTGCAACCTTAGTAGAGAAGAAATCTTTAAAAAACCATTGTAATTTTAGAGGCTTCCACAGAAATTCTTGCTTTACTACCTCATTTTATACTGCGTGCCCAGCAGCAGGTCAATGCTAACTGGAACGAATCATTCCATATTGAATGCAAGCTTGTGACTGTGAAGCCTAATTCCTCAACTCAGAACACAATCGATAAAACATGCACCTTTAATTTTTCTTGCCACTTCATTGCATGGATTATAGATTTTAAAATGCATAGTTTTTAATGCATTCTAGACACTAAAATCACTAAAGCCAGTGTATTATTGTGCCCAATTATTTTACTACTTTATTTACTTGTAAAAAAAGATGATATAATTCTTGATGAGTAAATACCTAGATTATTGCAAATTAGAGTAATGTCCCTACTTTATGCAGAGTGGACATCTTTTGACATAAACCAACCAGTCTATATTATCCCACCATTCTTTGGACAGCAAAAGACAATGCAATTTTTGGGTTTGACAATATTACCTTCAACTATGATTAATTTCCAGTCAGCATGAAAATCATATACAGAACAATAAACCTAATTTTGCATCTAAAAAAATTCAGTTATGTAAATTACAGGAATTTGGCTGTATTGTGTGGTAAAAAACAAAACTCAAAGATGCTAAGTTGCTGTTTACAGAGACTAAAAATGATCATGCGATATTTTAATTTTAGCGTTACTTCAGAGAAATTCCTAACACGTGTTACAACTTTTAGAGCGTGACAAAGTCATGACAGGAGATCAAACACGTGGTTTTAACAGGAGAGGGTAGCTGAAAATGGTGTGTAAAATTTACAATATACTGTAGTGCAATTAGATCAGATAAAGTACAACAGTCCTCTTGGCTATCACATTACCTCAGCACTCATGATGTTTCTAGATGCCTGGCTGCAAACACCTCCTCTTCATTTCACACAGAAATGCCAATTTATTTTCTATGAATTTTCTGAATTTACAACACTAGTGGATGTGACTGTCTCAAAGATGTGTGAAATTTTATCAGACATAATTTCAGGAAACTATTTTGTCGTAAATACCAGAACTATCCCCACTTTTTTATGAGGGTATGATTTTTTTGGAGTTCTTTGCACAAAGTTTCTTCAAAATTAAAAAAAGAAGTGTCTAACTATCAATGTATTAATCACCTTTCCTTTTTACGTTATTAGTGGTTATGTGCCTGATGCGAAAAAAACACGCCCTTACATGATGGCTTTTTTTTGTCGTGTTGGTCCTCTCACTCTTTTTCAAACATGTTTTCCAAAACATTAAAGCCCATCATTTTACGTCTGATGGGTCTGCAAAGTTGAGTTTATCTGAGAAAAACTAGGCCAAAGAACTATTTCCCATTTCTTACTCCGCCAGTAGAAACCAGCCTGCCCCATTATGTGTTTCTCTACCACGAGCCAAATCTTTAACGACCAACAAGAACATTATTAACTGAAAAATCTTAGAGTTAAACATTTCTAAGTAATAAACCTTTGACTCTCAGCTAAAACAAGTCTGGTGGGACCAAAATGAAACCAAATTCTTAGTAAAATATTTGTACTTTTTCACTGATCACAGTGCGTAACCTGGTAGATATCATCACAAGATGTATGCAAGCAGATCAAGCTCCATTGTGACATTAAGATACGGTAGGCACCTGCTGGACTAAACCCTATAATCATCTCTCAAAACAGTAAATACGTGTTTCCCCAAACAATTTTTTGCTAAACCGCAGTCTGAGAACAGCAGGCAATATCCAGAGGCAGTAAAATCTGTAGTCCACCTGAACATGTTTCAACAACATTAATCTCATAAAAAATATTCCTGCTTATTGACTCTAATTTCTCTATAAAAATGTATAATAATAATGATAATAAATTAATTATATTTTTAATGTATTTTCTATTTAAGAAATTACTATTGTTTAATAAAAAAAAATCAAAGTGAAACCTTTTCTCCTCTTTCAATCTGTATCTGCAGTCAAATATTTGTCCAATCAATGGAAGAGCAATGAGTTGAGTACTAAGAGGCATATTGTTACTCATGGAGTTTTATTGTGATTAGATGCAAAATACTCTCAGGACCTGTGTTTATCTATAAAGAAAAAAACTAATTTTCTCTGTTGCTGTTCTTTCAACAGACTCCAAAAAGAGTGTATTGGCAATCCTGAGAAGACAAAGCCTTTTCAAGAGTGAATGATCGCAACGGGTCAGGAGGGCAGACGCAACACAGGAGCCATGTGGGAATGGAGTGAAGGCATTTTTTCAATCACACCCAACAAGCCTAAACATTTTCTTTACTGACAGAACCTGAAGGTAGCCTGCCTTCCTCAAGAGCCTTTTCAAGAGAAGCCCCTGCTATGATCCCTAGCTCCCTACCCTTTCGCAGGCGGTCCAACCTCAGTGCAAGGCACTGTGTGGGCATCCCACAAGTCTGGGTTTTGCCCACACAGGACTCACCGACTGCCCCGGAGAAAAAATAATGAAACACTCCTAAGCCACTAATTTCTGTGGAGGCTCTCCTGACTGTTTGTCTGACGTAGCACCTGCTTTTGCTGCAAGCAATCTGTGCTCTACTCCAAAGATTGCATCAATTCTTCTTTGTAATTAGTTCACCTGTCAAGCGGCAGCACGAGTTCCTTTGCGCTTACCACGTGGTGGAGGACCATGGGATGCCGTCAGAGCTCGGAGGAGAAGGAAGCAGCCCGGCGCTCGCGGCGAATCGACCGCCACTTGCGATCAGAAAGCCAGCGGCAAAGGCGAGAGATCAAGCTGTTGCTGCTGGGCACCAGCAATTCGGGCAAGAGTACCATCGTCAAGCAGATGAAGATCATTCACAGTGGTGGCTTTAACCTGGAGGCCTGCAAGGAGTATAAGCCCCTAATTCTGTACAATGCCATTGACTCACTTACACGCATCATCCGTGCCCTTACAACTCTCAAGATTGACTTTCACAATCCTGATCGTGCTTATGACGCCGTGCAGCTCTTTGCCCTCACGGGGCCGGCTGAAAGCAAAGGGGAGATCACTCCAGAATTGTTGGGAGTCATGAAACGCCTGTGGGCAGACTCTGGGGTCCAGGAGTGCTTTCAGCGATCCAATGAGTACCACTTAGAGGACAATACTGCTTACTACCTAAATGACCTGGACCGCATTTCTGCCCCCGAGTACATCCCAACAGTTGAGGACATTCTGCGATCCCGTGACATGACCACTGGCATTGTAGAGAACAAGTTCACCTTCAAGGAGCTCACCTTCAAGATGGTTGATGTAGGTGGACAGCGATCAGAAAGGAAGAAATGGATTCATTGTTTCGAGGGAGTAACAGCAATCATTTTCTGTGTTGAACTGAGTGGTTACGACCTCAAACTCTACGAGGATAACCAGACGGTAAGAAAAAAAAAAAATTAAAGCTCTCCACACTGACAGACAATGATCATAATTAAAATAATCCCAAATTATGCAGAAAACCTAAAACACGTGAGGAGCGTAACATGAAAATTCCTCCTAAAAAAAATAAGCCAACCCTGCTTTTGCGTCACATTTTGTAATTCCAATTTAAATCTGCAGTTTTGTTACAGCGTATTTTAGGTGTTTAAATGCGTATTCATTTCAATTTTCTATGTATTCAGTAGTATCACCAGTGTCTGAAACAACGTCTGCCAGGACGCCTGGGGCGTGCATTTTTTAAGTCGGGCGTACAAATCCCCCTCCAAAAAAACAAAACAGAACTTAAAGATTTTTTTTTTCAAATCAAATGTTTGCTTTATTCCAATTTTGAAATCTTCGTTCAGATTTTGGAAATTTTGGAATTTCGGTTTGTTTGGCAATTTGCATACTGGTCGAATCAGAAGCCTTCATCGAATAATGCCCTGCTTCCGGACTTTCCCGAGCGTGATAAGGTCGTGCATTTGCATATCATTTTCCAGAGTAGACACACAGAGAACACAAGAAAAATGGATAAGTGGTTAGGAATCAAGCCAAAACCTCAGCCCAAAGAAATATTCAAATGAAGCGAACAAAATTTATGACACTAAAAAACGTAAACGTACATTAAAAGCATCGTGGAAAGAGGAGTTCACGTGGCTTGAAGCAGACGACGCAATGCAAACATTGCATGAATGAAGATGAGTAAATACAGGTACATACTGATGGCAGATGGAAAACAGCGATGTCATATATATATGCAATGAATGTTATAAGTAGATTTATAATAAACTTTAAAGTGTTCTGTTATATATTCTGATTATCAATCCTTAATACTTTGCAACAATGGGATTTTTGCTATTAGTCGTCTTTTTGTGGTTCAAGTTGTGAAAAATGGGGCAGGCAACTTTATGGCTAGGCAGGCAACTTTTCAGGCAGCTCTGAAAAGATGCCTGCCCTGCTGTCCGGTAACTTTTTGTCATGAGTTTCAGACACTGGTGTCACATAACATTATAATATAAGGGAACCTTTTTTTTGTAAATAGTAGCATTCCAAACTCTGTTCAGTGCTTGTACTGTATAAAATCTTTGAAAGATAAAAAAGAATCAAACAAGATTATCCCCTTGACTAAATGATATGACTCAAAAAGCCACCCAATGTTCTCTTTCAAATCAAGGCAAATACATTCACTCTGGCATAATCTAGTAAAAACAAAGCTATTTTAAATGTCTCTGAGAGATAAAGTATGTATGCCTTATCACTTTCTCATGGTTTTGGAATTTGAATAATTTCCTACTCAAAGTACTTCCTTTTTTAAGCAGCTTTGGTATGCAGTGCTGTCAATGTTTATGCAACCGCCTTTTTGATGGACGATCCAACAATGGATACTATTTACATTTTTTTGTCAGTATCACAAATTGGGTCAGATATTTTTAAAATTCTCCAGGCACTTGTTCTTTTCTCAAATGCAGCTGTGTCAGCTTCCGAAACGTTTTAGCACTAAGGAACACTAGCATAATGAAAAGAGGAGAAAAATCCAATACGGTGCTGGTTAAACCACATTTGAAGCCTTACCTATGAGATTCAACGAGTAGCGAAGGATCTTTATATGGCGTTTGAATTTGAAATGTGTGAGAAAAAAACCCTAACCTTAACCCTAACCCTGTTTCCAATTACCTGAGTGCTGTATAGAAAGCAAAATAAAGATGTTCCAATAGTTGTCTTTTCTTACTGAGATCAACAAAATAACACCCCAAGATATATTTCCGTTACAGACATGTTGGCAATATATGCTTTATATGAAACATGTCTTAACACAGACTTTCCTTCAGCTAGAGCAAGTCTACTTGATTGTGTTAGGGAATTTGGCAAATCATGCTCCGGTTTTCTGGTTGTTTGTTAAGAACTGAGTGCATTTTTGATTACAAAAACTTGACAGTCACGAGAATTTGGTGACATGAAGTAAACCAATTTAGATAAGGTAATAGAATGTCAGACTTGTGGTGAAATTAGCGGAACACAGTTGTGTTCATTGTTGTGGGTGAATTTGCTTCAAGATCAGTTAGAATGTATGGTTTGCCTATTCATGTTAAATGTCATTGTTCATTAAACCCTTCTACATAAACACCAATTTCCCTTTTTTGGGCCTGTAAATAAATTGCCTATGTTAACTCCCATAATGGCACAAACCCCTTTTTCCAACTGGAGCCGTCAACAAAAATACTAAAAGAAAAAAGACACTTGCACATATGAAGACACTGCATGCTGTACTTGCTTTGTGCTGGGAAAATTACTAATAATGTAATGAAATCAAGCAATGATATGAATCTGTTTCAGTTTTGAAGCATGCAAGACTAAACACAATACAATTACTGAAAATTTTACCCGTCAACGAATTCCCAGTTGTATTTTCCCTGTCCCATCCCTGTCCTGATAATGAATCGGTTACCATGGTTACAGTTGCCTAGCAACAAGTCAGTCAAATGCTCCTAATCCTGCAATGTTGACAGTGAGCTGTGACTAGGGAAAGGAGGATGAGAAGGGAAGTGGAGAGGAAGACAAGGGAGAGGCAATCCAATAAAAAGCATCGCCGGAGTGAATACCGTACATGTAGATTTGTGCAGAGGGTGTCAGACAAGTTGCAGAAGGGTATCCTCTTTAACAGATGAGGCAGACGCAATTGTTTTAGATTTCAGTGAAAATATACTCCAATTCTAACTTGTCCTGAAAAGAGGCGACCCTAACAGTCAACTTTCCTTTTTTTTTTTTTTTTTTTTTTTTAAATACAGTCGCCATGTTGGAAATTAGATTGTTAATGAGACTAAAAATCTCACAGAAAACCAAGGGCAAGGTGGCCAAAGGGCTCGTGCCATCATCTGGTGAAATGGTGATTTTCTTTTTTGTTTGTACAAATTTATTTTATACTGCAGTCAACATTACGTCAAGTCAAGGCATGTTTATTTGCATAGCCCTCAATCACAAGGAGTCTCAAAGGGCTGCACAGACCACAGATTATTGCAAACTATGGCGGGCCACATTTTATTAATTTTATGACAGAGACCGCGGCCCAGTAAAAATTTAATCACGGACTGTAACTGACCCCCGGGCCAGACTTTGGACATGCTTGCTTCAATGGGTTTGATTATTTTGACACTAACTATCTAATAAAAATGTAACTGTAGACATCAGTCCTCAAACATTTCTAACACACTTCAAATACTTAGATAATGTGTTGTGCCCAACGGCAGTACCTTAGTAAAGGAATGGGTTGTGGGCAAGTGGGGCAAATTATAAAATGCATCCAGTTACCAGGCAAAACAACTAAGCAAATGTAATATTTAAACAAGATAAAATTAGATTAAAAAACCTTGTGATAGAATGAAAATAATCTATTTGCATTGTCATAGTAACTATACTGCAGAATAGATTAGGATTTGAGGAGTTGAGCACATGGGGCACTTGTTTTTTTGTTTTCTACTTTCACTGGCAAATACTGGCAGATGTAAGTCGTTGAATCAAATTGACCGCTCAGACAGATTAGGACCAGACCAAGCGCTTAGGAAATAGATTACTAAAATATCATGCAATAAAACTGTAACAGTGAGTACCAAAAAAATAAAAGACTTTCTCTAAGAATCTGTGGTTTAAACTTGATATGTCATTATTTGTGTTTTCATCCTTCTACTGAGATAAAAACCACTGTGATTTGGTATGTAAATGTGGAGCTTGATGGGATCATTGCTTTCATGTGATAAAAGAAATAAAATGGAAGCATTTTGGGAAAATAAATATTTTCTAAATTACATAAAACAAAGCTTGCCAGGAAGATAGAACACAAATTGCTCGACGTGCTCCATCATTTCCCTTGTTATCTTTCCACTTTGTGAAAATTAGAGCATTGTGATGGGATGAAGTACTGGAGTGTAATTCACATGATACCATCTGGTATAAGCTCCCTGTGGTGAAAACACAGGTCAGGGTTTGCGCTTATATATATCACACAATGGGGTGCTGAACTGATATACTGTTTTTTACTAGTTGGTAGAAGGTTTACGGCTTTTTTTTATCAGTCCAGCTTGTCCTGCACAGTATTACAAGACTGAAATTTTCATATAGGTTTACACTGAAAAAATAGTAGAATTAAGATCTAACAACAGAAATTTTGAAGTGGGATTTGAATTGTAAACCCCATTTAACATAAATCCACACCACAATTGCTGTCCATTCTATAAGCCAGGGGTGGCCACATGTCCTGCATGTATTTGGAGTTTCACTGCTCCAATACAGGTGATCCCAATCACTTGGTTTATTATCAAGCTTCCACACCGCTTGCTATCAAGCTGAAAAGTTACATCACCTCAGTTTGAGTAGAGAAACCTCCAAAACATGCAGGACATGCGGTTGCAGCCCCTGCTTTAGGCAGTAGCAGAAGCTGAGTGGCTGACTACATTCACAAAGTTGTGAATAATCATGGAAAAGGTTAAGAATGGGAATGTTTATTATACTCAAACAACTTTGATATTGTACTACGAAAATTTTTAACATTACCGTATTTGGCCTGCGGCAAGGCAGATGAGTGGTTAGCGCGTCCGCGTCACAGTTCTAAGTTCTAAGGTCATGGGTTCAAATCCAGCCATCAGCCTTTCTGTGCGGAGTTTGCATGCTCTCCCCGTGCTTGTGTGGGTTTTCCCCAGGCACTCCGGTTTCCTCCCACATCCCAAAAACATGCATGTCAGGTTAACTGGCAGGTCCAAATTGTCCCTTCGTGTGAATGAGCGAGTGAGTTGTCTGGCTCTGTGTGCCCTGCGACTGGCTGGCAACCAGTTCAGGGTGTCCCCTGCCCACTGCCCGAAGATAGCTGGGGATGGGCTCCAGCACCCCCACTACCCTAGTGAGGATAAGCGGGGCAGATAATGGATGAATAGATGAATGTGGACATTAATATACATCATTTGACTGCATATCAAATAGAACACTGAACCTACAATAAATTGTGGAGAGGTGTTTTTTTTTTAAAGAACAAATCATAAATTGACTGAGTGTAATTATTTTTTTTTGAAAGCAGACGACATTTGATGTAAGCAAACATAAGATTGATTACCCCTTGGCTAGGTAAATAATGAAATCACCTAAAATAGAATGTCAATAAGGTGCAATGTAATACCAACATGTAATTTTAAAATACTCAACAACAGATGAAAAATAAAATTAATCAGTTCCTGCATAGGTGTTTTGAACACACACACAGTAGTCTCATTGAATTTGGATATTGTGGCTTAACATTATTATTATTTTTTGTATCCAAGTGCGATTTTTGCAGGAATTCTAGATTTTCTATAAGCATAATTATGAGTTAATGTTGCCATGCATGTTTAGGTGCATGAGTTAAAATTACCCACTGCACAACAGTTGTAGAGGACAGGTGGAAAGACGAGAGGCTTCCAGGGCTCAGGTTGTTGGGTCCTGTTCGGCCACTCTAGGAGATAAAGGACACCGGTCAAACAGCAGGTTAAATGATGTCAAGCGTGCATGCAGCCTAGATTTTTTGATAAGTACTGTGCTCTTTAGGTCAGAATGAAAGGAGAGCTTTAGTTCAAACTGTATAACAATTAGGAAAATGTGAGTACAAGAGGGATTACATGTGACTATACAATGAACAGTTTAAAATCATTTTTGAATGAACATGAGTGTAAAATGTTGTTTAGGTTTAGGTTTTTTCCAGAAGCGAGTAAAATATGAATTACTGGTACGTGATCCAAATCTGTGTTTTTTTCATTCATTTTGATTCTCAATTGTTTCCTATTGTAATATTGACGACATTACAGCTCAGTAACTAAATTATCACTTAAACCCAGCTCCCACATAAACTTTAGACTTGCGTTTGCGCTAGAATTGTATATTGCTTGGCCTCCTTTCCTTATATTAGCCAGTGTGCATCAGTGTGTAGGTTACATTAATCAAAAATCCTCAGGGATTTTTTTCTATCTCCTTTCCTTTTTGGTCCAGCCTCAGTGAAATTTGTTTTCAGGATGTGCAGATCTTGTGATTTGCTTGGAGCATTATGTTGTTCATGTAACCTTTGAAACAACAGCTTTCAATCTGAAAGAATCCTAGTCACAAGTTACTGGCATGTAGCCACATGCCATCAGCCGCCATGGGAGGCTAAAATCCAATTCTTTTCTTCCTTTTCTGCATTTTAATCGTGGAAAAGTGAAGTGTGAAGTATTGCTGCCGGACCAAGAAAAATATATATTATTCAAGTCCGCAATAGATGTCTTATATATGTATGTCATGTTTCTGACAATATTTGTATGACTATAGACCATCAGATGCTCCCTGTAAACCCACACACAACTTCTAATAGTAGTTTAAGTTAATAATTGTGCATTAATGGCCTGCCTCAAGTAGAGTCCAAAGCCAACCTAAACCTCAAGAAAGATAAAAAAGGGCTCATTCGAGCATGTCTAAGAAATGCACCTGCAAGTCCATGCATCATGGATGAGCTCACTGAGCCTGCAATGATGACACAAGCCAGGAGATGGCGACTGAGATCAACACAGCTCAAAATTCCATACAGCTCCCTTAAGTTTGAATTATTAAATGCTGAATGTGATATTTTCTAAGAACTATTTACAATGAATACTGCCTTATAATTGTGGTTAGAAAAAAAATAGGCGTTGATTTCCTATTAAGATATAAATGTTATATATTTTTGTCTAAATAATGTTTTGCACAGGATGCAATTTGTTCTGAAATATTCTTTTAGATAAAAATGGATTAGGTCTATTGCTTTGATCGAAATTGAGCAAAATTGTAAAATACCTAAAAAAAAAATAAAAAAATCAATATTTATATTTTGCGGCACTTCACTCAAAATGACCTGAAACTTAACATCCCCCTGTTGTGTGACACTTCTCTTTGAAATAAAACTGATTCTACATAGTTTGAACTAATATGCAAAGCTTGAAGTGGAATTTCTCATTGTCCGATGTATTCATTTGTTCTTGTTCCCTCTACTCAGAGCCGAATGGCAGAGAGCTTGCGCCTCTTCGACTCTATCTGCAACAACAACTGGTTCACCAACACTTCGCTCATCCTTTTCCTCAACAAGAAAGACCTGCTGGCTGAGAAGATCAAACGCATTCCTCTGACAGTGTGCTTCCCCGACTATAAGGGCCAAAACACCTATGAAGAAGCGGCCGTGTACGTGCAGAGGCAGTTCGAGGACCTCAACCGCAACAAGGAGACCAAGGAGATTTACTCGCACTTCACCTGTGCCACCGACACCAGCAACATCCAGTTTGTGTTCGACGCGGTCACGGACGTGATCATCCAGAACAATCTCAAGTACATTGGGTTGTGCTAGGACAAGACGTTTGGTTGGTGGGAGGGCGGTTGAAAAGGTGATGGACGGGTTGGTCTAATACTTGGTGTAATTGATGAAGTGCAACAACAAAAAACTGCAATTGAAATGAGTTGGGGAAGGAAAGTGAGGTTTTAAAATGCTTTAGTGGGGTCAAAGATGGGAAATTTTATACCCAATGTGTTTGCACTGAATAAGAGTATGCAGAGACACTTAAAGACACACACACAAACATACACAAAGACATTTATGTTTGGTGACACAAGATTAGGAGTTGCACCTGATGTGACAACACTAGACACGTTAGACAGTTTACCCACCTGCCTGCCAAACATCAAACTAAGTACATGCTGGGTGCTTTTTATCCATTTTCTCCATTATTTTGATTGCCTGAGGACATTTAATGCTGCTTTACAGGATAATCTAGGTTCTCTTTGAAAGTTTTTAATTATTTCACTCTTAACAACGCTAAACAATGAGAGTAATAAAGGGGCAATGGGAAGATTGGGAGGGGGAGAATGAAATGTGGGTAGGCATGATGTCACAAGGTCTTCGCCTAAAAAAGGAAACTGCCACTGTTTAAAGATGTACTAAAATATTTTCTACGCCTTCTCCATCTAACTCTAACAAAGGTGGTTCTGTTCCCCTTTTGTTTTAGCTTTTTGTGCGTTCAAAATTAATATGAATGGCAAATCTGCCCTGAAGAGCAGGCCACTGACTTACCAGGAGTGTTTTACTCTATAACATCAAGTGTTCTCGTTCATAATTCTACTTTCCAGCAAAAAAAAAAAAAAAACAGTGCCAAGATCAGTTTGTAAATAAAACAGACAAAGTGGATGACAATTATTTTTGTTTTGTTTCTATGGCGGGAAAAAAATTACTTAAAAGTGCATGATTTTGTTACTTTGGGATACTACACTATTTTCCTTGGAATTTATTTTGTTTTTTTGAGTTAAAAAGATATATTCCCCGAAAATATATATTGAAGTCAAACACTGTGTAAGATTGTATAGTTGTCAAGAAAGGAGTATTTTGAAGAATTTTATCTGTATAATTGCAGTAATGCTGAAATGTGGATGGCAGAAAAGTCTGGTTCTTGAAAATGAGAGGTCAAAAAGAACAACGAAAAACATGAAAAATACAGTGCAATGTTCAATCTTCCTTGCATCTTCTAAGTGGAACTTGTCCAAAAGTTGGTATGATATGTAAATATAATGTACGGTACACTCTTTGTCTAAACAAATAAGAACAGTGATTGAGTTGGGACATTGCAAGAGACAAAGAGAGAAAGAGAGAGAAAGAGAAGGAAGGTTAATTTCACTGCTTCTCTTACCCTTTCTTTCTGCTTAAGATGTGCAAACAACAAAGCTAAGGGCTTCAGCTTGACTTAACAGGATGTCCACTTAAAAAAATATATGATTAAATCTAAATGAAAAGGACGACAAATAAAACAACTTATGCAAATTTTCATGGTATTGCAAGTGTGTTTTTTGACCTTGTCTAAACTGGGGCTCGGCAACAGGCGGCTCTAGAACTGTGAGCAGATTTTTGGTGCTCTCTAGTGGCTCATTGGCGCTTTTTCAAAATTATTTGGTGTCCGTAGGAAGAAAAACATGACATACATATTCTAAGGGTTTTCCAACACTATGTATAGATACAGTATGTGTTGCCTTCCTAATAATGCTTATATAAATCTTTTAATTTTTTTTGCGGCTCAAAATATATGGCTTGGGGTTTTTTTTCAGCCCATTATGGCTCCAAACAGTTTGGGTTACAAACCCATGGTCTTAACAGTGTTTCTTTTCCGTAACTATGCAGCATTGAGTGATTGGCATTTTGGAACATGCTGTCCAATATCATAGAATGGGCGTGTTTGTCCCTTTAAACAATGAAACTGCTGGGGCACAACTAATTGCCATGTCAAGAATGTAATTAAATTACATCTGAATAAATGTGGCCTCTTTGTGATGGGATGGCAACATACACTGCTATGAAGTTATGAACTTTTCATCAACATGACTGATCCTCTATTGCAAATAACATCGCTCACAGAAGCTGTGCTTGAATTTTAAAGAATCATTCATCTAGAACGTTTCACAAAGTCAAAAAGGCTGCTGGCTTACTCCTTTACAGATCACATTCAATTAAGCTGTGTAATAGCATGGACACATTAAAAAATACACTGATTATTGGACAGTTGTGTTCGGTAGGCCTCAAGGATGTCATGTGGAATGAGTAAGCGCCAAACATAAAAATGTTAAAACTTCAGAAAAGCCAAGTTCTCCAAAACAAAATCAAGTGACATTACTGTAAAAAAAGCAGGAAAAACAAAAACAACCATGATGGTGTTATGGTCACAAGATGGTTCTGATGCACCACCAGAGGGAAATTCCACAAGTAAAATGATTTCAATCCGTAGATAAAATCTAAAAAACTATGGTCAACCTCTCTAAATTCAATTCAATAGAGAATAAACATAAAGACAACTTCTAAAAGACGGTCTAGGAACATCAAGTAAAGCAAAACTATTAGTTTTGCCAAAGAAATAATACAGATCTTTGTATTATATATTTTGAAGTTGTAATGATCAACCCACATTGAAGTTTGAAAAAGGTTTTTTACTGCCTCAAAGTCAAGTTCTTCAGGGTTCTTAAGTGACGTCAGGATCAAATGAGTGATGCAGAATTCCACAAAGCTTTGATATTTCTAATTTACAGTAAGTCTTAGGTCTCTCCTGTGTTTTTATAAAGCCAAGAAGTGCCACGTGGGCGTGGATTCTCTGCAGGGGTAACTAGATTTGAACCCAGCAGTTAACCCAGGAAAATATTCTTTATTCTAGGAAAGTAAGGTGCAGTAATGACAATAAATAGTAACAATATATTTACTGTGTACAATGTTCTTAGGTGCAATGAAACGTTCGTACACTTTGTTCATGGCCTTAATCAAGCACTTTTTAAGTACTCTACAAGCCAGTTTTCCCGTTTCTGCAGTACCATTTAAAGAAATAATCCAGTGTAAATCATGTATGTATCTGTGATTTACAAGAGATTCTTAATATCGCTCGTGCATTTATCAAGATATATGATTTTCAGATGTTGAGTAAATCGCAAAATCGTTTGTGGATCTGAACAATAAATGTGTTAATATTTTTGAGAAAACTCTTTTCCCTTTATAAATGTTGGGTAGAAATAATAGTATAGTATTATGTAGCTTACATTTTTAGTTACAGGAAGTACTTCCCATTACAATTTAACTCTGAGAAACTCTTTTTTTTGCATGGCCATCAATTAATGTCCATAATTGATATGTAATCCTTGCACTAATACACATTTCATAGTGCACTGTTTAGGTGTAGCATGCAGTTGTCCTATTGGTCAAGAACCACAGGGGGCAATGACCCTTCTTTAAGACGATGCCATACAAACTAATGCAGGCTGGCGTTAATCATGAAGGAAGAAGAAATGCAATGGCAAAGCCAAGCCACCAGCTAGCAGTACCTGCATCATTTTGAAGCTAACTTGTTAAGATACATGGGGTCAATTTAAAGCATTTACCAATACTTCACCAATAATTTGGTGCTATAGTTGTCATTAAATTAATTATCAGAAAGGCCTGGTGTGCTCGCGTGCATGTTTTTTTCCCCTTCTCACACGCTTTTTGGGTTAATTGGTTGATTGAATAATAAACATGGTTTTGTGTCCGCCGCTGCGCTCTTATGTTTGCTATGTTCGCTTGAATGATTGCAATCACCATGGCGTATATTTGTGGTCCATATCTGACGATGTAAAGTGAACTTTTACCTAATTTAAACTTTCAAGTTGTTTATACTAAGCAACTTTTATGTCAAAAAACACAGAATGCCTGAGAAGCAAACGACACAACAAAATGTAAAGTAAAAATGTTTACTTTTCAGTGCAACAACGAATGCAGTATGAAAAAGGCTTTTTTCTACACGTAACAAATTTAAAGTGAAATAAAGGAAAAACCAAACTTTATGTATGAATTGAAATGTTTGCATATCTTCAAACAACAAATTGTGAAACACAAAACAATTTTAACTTTTAAACACTGGAAAAATTTAAAGTAAAAAACAAAACAATCCCTGGAAAAATTCCAAAACTAAACATAACTTAAAGTATTAATTCTGCTGTGTTATAAATGATTTACAATTCAAGTTTGGCTGAATTAGACACATAACCTCTGAAGACACACAAAAAGAATATACATTAAAAAGTGTACAACAACAATAAGGGCAGCACGGCGGCGCAGTGGTTAGCGTGTGTGCGGCACAGTTCTAAGGTCTTAGGAAACTCCTGTGTGGGTTCAAATCCAGCTACCGGGCTTCCAGTGCGGAGTTTGTATGTTCTCCCCGTGCTTGCGTGGGTTTCCTCCGGGCACTCCGGTTCCCTCCCACATTCCAAAGACATGCATTTCAGGTGGATTGGGTGGTTAACACGCAGCCCCAAGGTGCAGGGGTTCAGGGTAGAGTTTGCATGTTCTCCCTGAACCTGCATGGGTTTCACACTCCGGTTTCCTCCCACATTCCAAAAAAAACATGCATGTCAGGTTAAATGGCCGTACCAAATTGTCCCTAGGTGTGATTGAGCGAGCGAGTTGTCTGTCCCTGTGTGCCCTGCGATTGGCTGGCAACCAGTTCAGGGTGTCCCCTGCCCACTGCCCGAAGATTGCTGGGATGGGCTCCAGCACCCCCGCGACCCTACTGAGGATAAGCGGTGCAGCTAATGAGATGAGACAACAACAATAAAATATTAGCAGTTCAATTTATAGTGCAAGCAAAACCAATTAACATAATAAAAATGGACATAAGGATAAAAAACATTAAAGATACGATATATGAATAAACAGTGGCAGTTGTATGATACAGTGTGGTACGCTGAAGATGGGACCCAAAACTACACATTTTACCCACCCTCAAATATTTTTGACACAAAACAAAGAAAGTTATTCGGAAGTAACGTATCAAAAGAAATATAGTCACTCCACTGTTTCATCAAGTGTTTATCAAAAAGGTTCACTTTTATGAACGCACCACTGTTTGGAACGGCATGGTTATGTGACTTTCCACCAGCGATTATTATTGTGCACAAAAGGCTTGGCAAGGATGGTGATGACTCCATGATTTCAGGCGCCTGATCGGCTGTTCCTGTGAACAACAAGTCGAATTTCTTTATGTAAAAAAAATTGCATTGACTGTTTCCTAATGTCCACAATTTTCAAATTTAATTTTCAATTCTAAGGTCTTTTATAGATTTTTCCTTAGACTACACAGACACATGCTATTATTTTTGAGTATACAGTAAATATAATTTGAGCTTCAAATGCTATGTACTTGGGGATCCTGTCATGATTACTGATTCAGGGCACCTGCGGCTTCCCCGTTGGCGCCAACAGCCACGGGACCTGATTGGCTGTTCGACTCTTTTTAAACTCCCGTCTTCCGAAGGGAAGCCGTCAGACTGTCTGCGAACCTATGCTCTCAACTAGGCAAGCTGTTGTACTCTCCGACATTATCCTGCCCTGTTTTCGTGCATGATACCTGTTGCCGACCTTTTTCTGGACCCGTTTCTGCTTTTGCGCCTCCGTCGCAGCCATCGGCCTGTTTTTTCCTGTTTCCTGCCTGATACCTGTTCCCGACTTCTTTTCTGGAAACGTTTCTATTTTGCTCCCCCGTCCTGGCCATCGACCTGTTTTCTCGCTGTCTACGACTACCCTCGCTCGACACGGAAGTGCCTTTTCCGCGTTCCTGCCATCTGCTACCCGTGACTGACGATCATCGCATCGTGGATGCAAGCACTGCTCTCTTTATTAATAAAAACTGAGTAAAACGAGCGCTATTGGGTCCTGTCTCCGTTACTGGCTTGTGACAGATCCGTTCCAAATTATGATTTGGAACCTACCTTTAATCTTAAATAGAAAATCCAAAGTATGTCGATATGATTATAAATTGCAAGGCTCAAGATGGTAGTGTATTTTTGATATCAAAAAGTAAATAAACAAATTGTTCACATTAGTTTATAGAAATAAGCTGCAGTCTTATTGGTGTTTTTCTTGGAAGTCTTGGTATGTACTTGATTAATTGACCTTCTTTGAATGCATACAGAGTGTATATCAGATCTAAAATTAAGAACGCAGTCCATGTCACCACCTATATCCCACTCTCTCTCTTACACGGACTAACAATTGACAAACTACTTCTACCAGCTAAGTAAAAATTGAGCTAGAGTCAGTCCTATATATCTGGAAGCACAAAGCTAATAACATGGCAAGCAGTAGCAGTCACAAAACAATGCTAAAAACATGAGTTGAAAAAAACAACATTTTTGGGGGGGAAATTCAAAACATACAACACTCTTACCGGTGCGTAGACTCAATGCTTTGAGCAAGGACCCAAAATATTTCTTCATGGTAGTATCTCCAAGTTGCGGACGAATCGGGAGCTTCACGCATTTTTTTCCTTTAAAATTTAAAACTCGTGGAGTTTTTGTCGTGTTGGCTACCCATAGCGGGACTGCAGACAAGCATGGCGACGACTTTGAGAAACTGATCCCACGAAGTAAAAGAAATAAGAATTTTTCCACCAATAATCCTTTATGAAAACTAACATTGGTAGGATAGTTTATGTATTTTTGCTTGGTATGCAAATTAATGTTTCTTTTTGCCGAATGAAAGTCATTTTTGTACCACTAGGAGGCACTAAATATAACATACTGTCTCTTTAAAATGAACCCAAAATTTTGGCGTCATCTCCTGCATTGACCACTCCTCTCCAGGCCAACAGTACTTTATTTCTGAACCTGCCCCGGACTCCCCCGACACCAAATTCAATTTACTTGTGGGCCTCTGGAGCTCGGGTCCGGGTGAAACTGGACCAAATCAGGTTTTCCACAAGAAAAAACATCCCACAGTTCATTTTTTAAAGTTGCTACACAAAATAAGATTGAAAATTAATGTGAAACTATAGATGAATTATGTGAAAATGTATAAATTGATCTGTAATTTCCATGGGCTTTATTTACATAATTTGACCACTAGATGTTGCTGTTTTGGTTAGTGCAACGAAATATAAAGAAAGATTAAGAACTCAGGAGACTCAAAGTGCAAAATTATACAACACATTTCCTTGACCACCCTGTTTGAGATTTTTAGTTACCAGTAGCAGCAAGATGGCTGACAATTAGCTCATGTTAAGTAAAAAAAAAAAAAATGCAAATTTCTTAAGCAATAAGTTTTGTTTTGTTTTTCATAAAATGCATGTTAATACGGGGGCAGCACGGCGGAGCAGTGGTTAGCACGTGTGCGGCACAGTTCTGAGGCCATGAGATCGAACCACCTGTGCGGAGTTTGCATGTTCTTCCCGTGCTTGCGTGGGTTTCCTCCGGGCACTCCGGTTTCCTCCCACATTCCAAAAACATGCATTTCAGGTAAATTGGCCGGTCCAAATTGTCCCTTGGTGTGAATGAGTGAGCAAATTGTCTGTCCCTGTGTGCCCTGCGACTGACCGGCAACCAGTTCAGGGTGATAGCTTGGATGGGCTCCAGCAGCCCTGCGACCCTACTGACGATAAGTGGTGCAAATAATGGATAGTTTGTTTATTTTTGGATTATATTCTACAGATCAATATTGTTCTTTTAATTCATTATTTTTTGTCTTTCAAAAGAAGTGCTAAATAATACAACTGTCCCTTTAACTGAGTAAGCTGGGGTGTTTTTGGTTGCATGTTTGAGACCCCTACCCTAGACTATCCACCCAAGGGGGTCTCACAAAATTATTTGGGAAACACTGGGAGTAATGTAATTGCGAGTCTGTTAAAATAGTAAAAATATGTGTGCACCAGCAGGCCATTGGAACATGTTTTAATGACTTCTCAGGAGTGATCTCTGTGTTATAATTTGTATCAGTCATACCAAAGCCTTGAAAAAAAAAAACGGGCTTTGGCTATCTTGTAAATTGACTTGTTACTTCCCAGCTTCATCCAGCTGGAGTGTTCTTGGTTTGCCCTTTCCGCCCCCTGAGTTAATTTTGTATTTCCACCTACCTGCTCCTTTGCCTCGACGTACTGATAAAAAGAGCAATGGGTTATCCACTTGCCTCCCTCGTGTAACGATCTCATTCTTTGACCTGTCAGCCATGAGCCAAGTATCCACCAAGATTCATCCAAATGAAGCAGGCAGACTTCAACTCGTTTGCACCCTCTGTGAAACAAAATATTACCTTTGCTTTAACTTTTCTCCGTTGAGTTACAAAGCAACATTAATTCATCCATTATCTTCAAGAACAACCATTTTGTTTGAAAAGGTGCTTTCATCTACAGAAAATCAAAAACTTTGCTGCACATTTCTTTAATTCCATGCTAATATTCTAATTCAATACTGTGACTTGAATTGTGATTTTTGAGACCTGAATTGCAATTTCAATGTGATTTTAGATTTTAAAAGTGAACTGTATTTTTGTGCTCGTTTTATTTTTGGGGAGAACTTAAACATGGTAACCGAGAGACAGAGTGTATATGACTATAACAAAATAACAAATGTATATTTACAAATAAAAACAGAATTGCAATTGAATAAAATGTCTCCATTGTCATTATACAAAAGTACAACAAAATTGGATGGCTACTCCTTTGGCTACACGCTATTGACAGGTAACCGCGACTCAACAAAGTCTTTGTGATCATTAAAATACAAGCATCACAAATCTAGCGACTTTTCACGAGTGGTAGCTCCAACTCTTTCATTTAATAGGTAATGGATCAGGCGTTGATGACTAGCCATGTTGAACAGTGGTGGCTCAAAAGTTGTTAGCCTAGCTGTTAGCTTTCCCTTCTAGTGCCGCCTCAACCAATTCTCAGACACGATAAAAATCCAGGGATGTTCTTTGCGCTCTTCTGACTTTCTTCAGAGTCCGATTTAATTTATCAATTAATTTTCAATGTAATGAGACGCTGAAGTTACAAGCTCTTTGTTTTGGTGGCCAGTTGTGTGCCCGGCTGCTTGACTGGGCACTTACAACCAGCCTATCAAAGTCGTGCACACACGTCTTGCAAACTTTGCCTCGCCTTTACTGGTTGGTGCCATCAAAACCTGCTTCTGTTAAACCCCGAAACACAAGAATTATTGTTGGCCAAACACTCCATCACTCAAATAACAATTTGAAACTATAAATCGTTATAAATCTATTACGTGCCATCGATTAGATTTCGGTTAATCGTGACCCCCTACCGTGACTCATCCGAATCCGTCCGCTAAGGACCAAATGACTACTAAAAGTATCACTTTCCACATAAAACTTAATGTGAAATGTAATCATGCAAAGTTCACTGATGAATTTCACCCCCACACAGGGCCTTTTCTTCGATTGATAGAAGAATTCAGTCTAATACATAGCTTTTCTAAATCCAATGATATACTATATTATAAAGATTTAAAAACAAGAATCAAAATGCTACAGCCATGCTTTCTTGGATCTGAGTGACTGGAATAACAATTCCTTGTCTAGAAAACGTGTCTGGATTTTGAAGTTGTTATTCCATTCCTTTGCAACTTCTCTATTCTGTGTTATATAGTTTCCTTAAACAACAAAGGTGGATATGTTTTCGGAAACATTATGTATTCATCTCCATTAAAAACCCTGCCTTATTTTGGGTTCATGTTGACATGCATAAACCCTGCCATATACTGGACTGTCTCAGAAAATTAGAATATTGTGATAAAGTTCTTTATTTTCTGTAATGCAATTAAAAAAACAAAAATGTCATACATTCTGGATTCATTACACATCAACTGAACTATTTCAAGCCTTTTATTATTTGAATATTGCTGATTTTGGCTTACAGCTGAAAAAAACTCCAAAATCCTATCTCAAAATATTAGAATACTTCCTCAGACCAAGTAAAAAAAATAATTTTATAACAGCAAAACTAAATCAAACATTTGAAAATGTCCATTGATGCACTCAGTACTTGGTTGGGAATCCTTTTGCACGGATTACTGCATCAATCCGGCGTGGCATGGAGGCAATCAGCCTGTGGCATTGCTGAGGTGTTATTGATGCCCAGGATGCTTCGATAGCGGCCTTCAGCTCATTTGCATTTGTAGGTCTGGTGTCTTTCATCTTCTTCTTAACTATACCCCACAAATTCTCGATGGGGTTCAGGTCAGGGGAATTAGCAGGCCAATCAAGGACAGTGATGCCATGGTCAGTGCACCAGTTACTGGTGGTTTTGGCACTGAGGGCAGGTGCCAGATCATGCTGGAAAATGAAATACTCATCTCCATAGAGCTTTTCAGCAGATGGAAGCATGTGGTGCTCTAAAATCTCTTGGTACACAGTTGCATTTACTCTGGACTTGATGAAACACAGTGGACCAACACCAGCAGCTGACATGGCTCCCCAAACCATTGCTGACTGTGGGAACTTCACACTGGATTTCAAGCAACTTGGATTTTGCTCTTCTCCAGCCTTTCTCCAGACTCTGGCGCCTTGACTTCCAAATGAAATGCAAAACTTGCTTTCGTCTGAAAAGAGGACTTTGGACCACTCTGCAACTGTCCAGTGCTTCTTCTCCATAGCCCAAGTCAGACGCTTCTTCCGTTGTCTTGAGTTCAGAAGTAGCTTGACCATGGGAATACGGCTATTGTAGCCCATTTCCCGGACACGTCTGTGAACTGTAGCTTTTGATACCTGGACTCCAGCTTCAGCCCACTGTCTTTGAAGCTCCCTCAAATTCTGGAAGCGGCTCTTCTACACAATTTTGTTAAGGCTGCGGTCATCTCTCTTGGTTGTGCAGCGTTTCCGGCCACATTTTTCCCTTCCAACAGACTTTTGTGGATATGCTTTGAAACTGCACTCTGTGAACAGCCTGCTCTTTGAGAAATTTATTTTTGTGTCTTACCCTCCTGATGGAGGGTATCAATGATGGTCCTCTGGACAGCAGTCAGATCAGCAGTGATTTAGTTTACTGAACCAAGCTGAGTGTTTTTAAGGCTCAGGAAACCCTCGCAAGGTGTTTCGAGTTTAGATGATTCAGGTGATTAGTTGAATAGCCTACTTGTATACTTTTTCATGATATTCTAATATTTTGAGATAGGATTTTTGAGTTTTCTTAAGCTGTAAGCCAAATTCAGCAATATTAAAATAATAAAAGGCTTGAAATAGTTCAGTTGATGTGTAATGAATCCAGAATGTATGACATTTTTGTTTTTTTAATTGCATTACAGAAAATAAAGAACTTTATCACAATATTCTAATTTTCTGAGACAGTCCAGTATAGTCCTTCATAATCATAAAACAACAAACAATTAGAAGTCCTAACACATAATAACAATGGTTTATCTTTTTGTCGCACACTTTATCCATCTCCAGTTTAGCCTATCATTGCATAAATGAGCTTTTGCCGACCATTTGATTTTTGCAACATAACAACAGAGTGTTAACGAATTATTTGAATTGTCAGATTTCAATTCCTAAATGTCCTAAAACCCTCAGCAATCACAGCAAAGTTACGTTCTGGAGGGAAGGGGACCTTTTCCTGACACACCTTTTTTGTCCATTCGGTTTTAGACGGACAGAGGGAAAATATAAAATAGCAATCAAAAAAGCTAGCAAGATACTGGGAAAGTAATACCTTCTACTGAAGGGCATCTGATGTATTTAATTTTTACAAATAATAGAATAGCTCAAATGTTCCACTCTGGTATAACGCTTCGCCCCAAAAATCGACAACAAATATTGCTTTGGACAGTAAAAATCTTCCCCCTAAGTAGTTTTATATTATTAGGATGATTAAAGCCTAAAAATTGGCTAAGACTGACTTGCTTATTTTACCAGTTGACAAATTAGTTCTTTCATCTAGCAGGCAAAACCAAACATACTGTAATCATTTGAAGTTAAACCAATTCATTTAAACGATTTCCTAGCATTAGCTTAGCATACCAGGGCATAAAATATTATTTAACATTTTAATATTGTTAAATTTATATTATTGTCAATTCTGTATTTGTAGTTATAATATACAACATTGTTGCATCAGAGTTTTAAAGGGACATTGTCTATTGAGGGCCCCTATTGGTAATAACCCCCCCACCCATTTTAATAAAAAAACAAATCAAAACCAATTGTGTATTTATTTATTTTACATAACATGAGGCTAACGTAGAAGGAGCTTATATGATTGTCCGCCAATTTGCTACTACGGGTCCTCCCAAAAACCTTGGGAAAGGCTTGGCTAAATAATATGAAGAAAAATGGTGCCATTTGGTCACTTTGGCTGGGTTCACACTATAGAGCTAAATGCTCAATTCTGATTTGTTTTTGTGAGATTGTTTACATTTCTAACTAAATGCCACTTGTATGCTACTTCATCTATGTGAACGCCATAATGGGTCTGCATGCGCAGAAGAGGACTCGTGTAGTCACATGCAACACGCTCATGTTTGCGGAAGTACTCATGGATGTTAACCCAGGTTAGGACAGAAAATCGACTAATATATGTGTGTGTATATATATATATATATATATATATATATATATATATATATATATATATATATATATATATAAATATAATCGTGATTTTATTTTGGGAAATTTATTTTTGTGTCGTTATATTTTGTTCGTAAAAATGCGTTAAAGCAAACGAAAGTCCAAATATAGAGGAAATAAGCGAGCCACAAGAACGAAGGCCGGCGTCCATACATTTTGATTCCAGAAGTAACAGTAGCCTACCTGTTACCTGCCATGTATCGGATTTAGGACCACATATGAAAGTGGCCTAGATCTTGTGTGAAAAAAGCGGATTTGCTTTTGTGCAATAAAAATCCGAACCCTACAGTGTGAACCTAGCCTTTGAGGTTCTGTAGTTTGTATCATTCCTTGTTCTTTTTAGCAAATATTACACTGTTGTCACAGTTGCCATGGCGCCCAATTGGCCCCGCCCATGTGGCGCCAGCTGCGGCTCATTGACAGATTGGCTTTCCGTCTATTTATGCTCAGTGCTCTCATTCTTTCTTTGTCAGTCCGTCAACAAACCTCTGCCCCTCAAGGCATGGGTTTTGACTCGGTCCTGTTCCCTGTCGGTATTGTTCCCGTTTATTTTTGTCCTTTAATATCGGTTTCCAGTTTTGTTCCCTTCTATTTTTGTCCTGTTTATTTTCGATATCCTGTTTCATTATCAATCCTGTCTGCCCCGTCCTGTCCGGTATCAACCCCATCTGTCCAATATCTACTCGGGCAATTGGTATCGATCTCGTCGGCCTCTGGCTTCCTATCATTTCATGCCAGACTGCTGCCTAACCGGCATGACTCCCCATTTACCGTAAAATAAAAGGCTTGTGTGAGAAACGTCACGCGTTTGGGTCCTGATCCTATTCCAGTTCCTGACAAATGTATTACTAATAATAAATAATAACATTTAAGGAAAATCAACAGTAGTTGATTATACAAAATTGCAACACATTAATGGCACACTTTTGACCAGTGAGATGATATCATTTCGTCCTACTAATATCACAAACGAAGATAACCTTGCTATGACTTGTGACTAGCATGCTAAAATTAGCAGGTGGAAAGAATAGGATTAAACAAATCATAAATGACTGTAATAAAAGAATAAATATTACCAAAGCTGCTCCTAAAATTGTGCTTCTGATCTTATTCACCTTGTCACCTTTTTTAACCATTATAAACACGATTTACCCAGTTTATTTGTATTATTTAGCAGCCCGTCACAATTAAAGACATACATGCTAAGACTAATTTGCTCATTTGTGCACAATAATAAGGCGAGTAGCCTATTCAAGAAAAACGGTTTTTACAGCTTACCTATAGCTGTTTCACTGCGTCTGTAAGAAGTTTTCGGGATATTGTTTAACAGAGGAAAATCTAAATACGGTAAATAGGAAAACAACGTTCCTGAAATTGTATGAGCTCGTTTTAAGTCTCTGTCGCCATAAGCAAGCGTGTGGCGATTGTCAGAGTATGTGCTGCCATCTACCGGTCACTTTGGATTGCAACTACATAGTGGGAAGTGAACCGAGGGACACACGATATGTAATTTTGCCAAATCTGAGCAGATTACCATCCATATATCAGAAAGTATTTTTTAACGCTCCTATAATGTAAGTTTTCTCGTAACACGCTCCATGTTAGCGGGCCGGTGACGACCCGTGTCTTAAATCAGCTG
The DNA here is from genome assembly GCF_059441175.1 of Urocampus carinirostris. NCBI lineage: Eukaryota > Metazoa > Chordata > Actinopteri > Syngnathiformes > Syngnathidae > Urocampus > Urocampus carinirostris. The sequence continues at coordinate 18,845,197 of NC_142364.1, read as the reverse complement.
TAAAATACAATAATATTACATTTTATTTCCTCATCTCTTGGTTAACCTTATTAGGCCTCCTTATGCATGAAAATATTGATTTCTTTGTTTGTATTGTGGGTCCCTGGGCCTTTTCCTTTGCTAATATACTCGTCAATTTTAAATTTAAAATATGTCCAAATTAACCGGTCCTATGGAATGCCCTGCCTCCGGAGATAAGATCTGCAACCGCAATGTAAGTTCTTAAATCAAGGCTTAAGACACACTTCTATTCCAAAGTTTATGACTGATGCCCACCTCATATTCTGTATTGTCCTGTCTTTTTCCGACTGCCTGCCTGGTGGTGTGAGAAGGAGAAGGACGATTTGAGATGAATCAGCGGACCAGCGTTTGACCTGAAGCATGTGAACGCCTGCATGGACCAGCTGGCAGAGATGGGAAGCTGCGTCGTGGCCGCCATAGACTTTCTGGGCTAGTTTACAGGCTGGGGGCGTCGCTGCTGTCATGCACTTTCCGGACAAATTTTCAACATGTTACCTAGTGTTTACTATGTTTGTGTACTGTAATGCTAAATGTAATTTACCCTGGTCATCTTAAAAGGGGGATACCACTTGTGAGTTCCTTTCTCAGGGTTTCTCTTTTTCCTCACGCTGAGGTTTTGAGTTGTTCCTTGCCCGCATGTTGTTTTAAGATTAGGTAATTGTGTTGTTGTAATCCTGTGCAGCCCTTTGAGACATTTTTGTGATTAAGGGCTATATAAATAAATTTGACTTGACTTGACTTGATATAAATGAATAAAAGGTTCTTTTGGAACCTGAGTATTACTTAGGCATTAGTCAAGTCAAGTCACATATATTTTTACAGCCCATAATCACAAAATGTCTCAAAGGACTGCACAGGTTGCAATTAGACCATCCCCTGATCTTAAACCAACATGCAGGAAAGGAAAAACTCAAAACCTCAGCACGAGGAAAACATTGAAAAAGGGCTTCACAAGTGTTAATCCCCCTTCCAGAAGAACCAGGATGCAATACATTTAGCAATCAATTTAGCATAGGGTAGTAGTACATACAACATAGTGAACATCAATAAAAGAAAACAAAAGGTATTATGTTAAAATTTGTCCAGAAAGTGCATGACAGCAACAAAACCTCGAGCCTGTAAAATTGTGCAAAAACTCCATGACATCAATTACCTAGCTTCCCATCTCAACACATCTGCTGATTTTTATTTTAGTTGTATTAACTATAACCGATCTATGGTATTAGGGTTGGTTTTAAGAACAAGGCTGAATAAAGAAATACATAAATAAATAAATACTGTCCAGAACGGAAACAGGACCCAATTGCGTTACATTTCTCACAAGTTTTATTACTGGAAAGAGGAAGGGCAGTCCCCGCGATCCGGTGCTCACTGGACGCGGGAGGCAAGTCTCTCTCACAATCGGATCTGCATCCGAATACGGAAGTGGATCTTCCGTAGCGCGAGATGGTGGTGTCAGGAACGGAAAACAGGTCGATAGCCGGGACAGGCGAGCAAAAACGTGGTCGGGATCAAAAGCGGGTAAGCCGGGATGGGAGAGTAGATGTGGTCGGAATCAAAAACGGGTCGTCAGCTGGGACGGAAAGCAGACAGGTCGTAGCCGGAGACAAACGGGGAGATTAGGAACGGGCAGGTGGAAAAACGGGTTCAAAAACAGGACAGGTGGGAGTCAGGGTCAAAAAAAGGCTTGCCTTGTATCAACAAAGGTTTGCAGACGGACTGACAACAGGAGAGTGACAGGACTGGGTTTAAATGGGGACAGGGAGCCAATCAGAGCCCCCCACGGATGGCGCCAAATGAGCGAGCACAGGTGATTCAAATCGTTAATCATGACAGCTTTCCTAATGTAGTGATTGTTTTTTACTTGATTTTGTGAAAATAGATATTCTTGACCAATTCAAGAATCTTTGGTACATTAAACAAATAAACTGTATGTGGTTTTTGTATTTTTAAAATCCAAAATGGGTTGACCTAACACAAGAGGAGAATTGATGTCATAATTATGTTGTATAAAGCAACAAAACAGGTATTTTCCAGTAGAATCTCTCGATTTCATTCAGTAACTTTCCTGAAGAAATATTATGTTTAATTGTGCCACACATTTGATCCTCAACCATGTTTTATTTGAACAAGATACACGTGAAATGAAATATTTCAACACTTAATCCAATAAAAATCATATTCAGAGAGTAATGGTTTCACATATTAAGTCAATGTTTTTCAATCGTTTTGAGCCAAGGCTCGCTTTTTTCGTTTTACTAGCAACACGGGGCCCGTCTCCGTGCACTACCGCTTAAATATTTTGACTATTTATCTTAACATTCCTTGATCTCAATTTTCTCTTTTAAGTATTTATTACATGTTTGTCATGTTTATCTTGGACTGTTAAATCTAATCTCGTTGCAAATACTCATCGGTTAAAAAAAGAAAACGTTATCGCCAGAAAAACATCAAGAAATGAATTAGTCTTTATCTTACGCGTACTAACATAAAAAGTTAATTATTTATCTTCAACTAACACTTCCTGTAGTGGATGTGTTACGGGTCAAGACCAGTTACATAAAAGCGTATTTTTCTGTGAGAATGTAAGAACAGAATGGTAGCTACTAAATTAATTTGTGTATAACGCGGGCTTGTGTATAATATGCACCTGAATTTTTTATTAAAAATGTTTTTGATTAAAACTCGGTATCAGTTTAAACTAAGCATTGTATACGACAAATATTCGCCATGATGAAAATAATTTATTGACAAGATAAACTATAAACAGAATCACAGTTCACGGATCCTTTTTCACCAGGGTCGTAGGGGCGCCACTTCCTGTGGTGTGTTTTGGGCAAGTACAGCCTGGCAATGCCCATGGCCGTTTTTTGTAGGAAGGGGTTTTCTCCCCCAAATGAAACAGATAGTACTGGTTTCCATGGTTACCAGGAGTAGGGGAAGCCTCCTGATCTGACTCAGATACAGCACCTTCATCATCTGGCCACTGTTGTTTTAGTGACAATACGGATACAACACAAGGTATTAAAGATGGCATTAGCCCAAGAGGTAGAGCGCTCGTCTTGGGATCAAGAGGTTTGCAGATCTGATTCCCTGCTCCTCTGTGTTATATGTCGAAGTGCCCTTGGGCAAGACACTGAATCCCTAATGCCCCCGATAGCAGGTAGTTGCCTTGCCTGGCTGACGCTGCTATCGGTTAGTTAGTGTGTAAAAGGGAAAAGTGTGAAGCACATAGTAAAGAGCTTTGGGAGGTCTTCATTGACTTGAAAAGTGCTATATAAATGCAGACCATTCCATTCAAACAAAGTCCGATTTATCATCAGATACACTGAGTTGTTTCCCTCGTCATGCTTTTTTGCTTTTTATTTACATGATTTAGATGAACCTTCTGTGTTCTCCATTCTCTAGAATTCGGTGCTTTATCTGAAAATAGTGTGATATTATGATAAAATCGTATACCTTTTATTAGGGGCGGCAGTAGCTCAGGAGGTAGAGCGCTCGTCTTGGGATCAAGGGATCCCAGTTCGAATCCCGGCTCGTCCGTGTTACATGTCGAAGTGTCCGTGGGTAAGACACTGAACCCCTAATACCCCCAATAAGCAGGTTAGCGCCTTACATGGCTGCAAGGCCGCTATTGGGAAATGTGGAGCACACTGTAAAGCGCTTTGGGAAGTCATTGACTTGAAAAGCGCTATATAAATGCAGATCATTTCATTTCATTTCATTTCATTATGTCAGCTATATCAAATCTAGTGGTTAGGATTCAGCGCTCACACCAATTGCATCGAATTTTTTGCAATTGTGTTCAGGCATATTTTTAGACGGATCAATCATTGCTCACATACTTTTATGGTAAAACCTCAAGTTTAAGGATACCTTAACCTTTAAGTTCCTTTTTAGATAAAAATAAAATGTGTCTTGTACATGAATGAATACAGTACATTTCCAGTATTTTGTTTTTATATATAATATATGATATATAATTTCCTTGTATTGTCATTCTGTGTAACAATGTACACAGAACGAAATGTCGATTGCACCTGACCCGTTGTAGCGAGCCGATGCAGCCGCAGCCAACAGAGGGCGCCGCCGACCACTTTTTAAGTCTTAGGAATGACTCGGTCGGGGCGCGAACCACCGACCTCCCAGTCTCAAAGCGGGCGCCTTACCATCTAGGCTACTGAGCTGGTAGAGACAAGTATCTCAATGCAAGGATATTCCCGTACACAAACACCTCTGGAGTAACTGATATTTACCCTTATTTTGCTTCAACAGTCAAGGCCATCTTTTGCTGATAGCTAGGATGGACAGCACACTAAATACCACAGAAGAATAACCCTCTTACCCCTCTCTGTAACTATGTTTTACGGAGCAGGAAATCTCAGCATGTTTCCTGGTGTGTTGATGATTAACACATTTATTGGCTTTCAGTGAGCACAGGCAGACATCATGAATCCATCTACTCATAATCATCTTCTCCACCTTACTGGCGCCTTCAAATGTTTCTTTGCAAGAGCTCGCCCCAAGCGAAAGGGTAAAGGTGCACAGGTAATCGCAGGTGTCTCCTTCATCGTCTCTTGTTCGGTGGACATTTTCAACGATGTCTCGCAACTACTTTGGCTTCTCCTACGTGAGGAGCGAATCTGGAAACGACACCACTGGTGTGGCCATCAACAATCCTGCTGACATATCAGTCATTGTGATTTATTTTGTGGTGGTCTTGGCTGTTGGAATATGGGTGAGTTATGCAACACTTGTTGGTTTTCTTGGGTATAAAAGTAATCATTGGTTGCTAAAGGTGGGGTGCGTCATTTGAGGTGTTCTTAAAATTTCTAAAGTTAAGAGTGAAGTCAAAAGCCCTTATTAGAGGCAAGATGTTGGGCCCGGGCCCGAACCAGACCCTAACCCGGCCCGAAAATGTCAATTATTCGGTGGGGCCAGCCTGGCGTTTGGTTTTTCTTTTCTTTTTTCCCCTGTGGGGAAGATATGCACGGCATGCACTTACTTATACTCAAGTAACTATTTAGATATCAGTTTAAATCAAAATCACGAAGTCCAAAGATTTTTTTTTTTTATCCTCGGTAAAATACGCACCGCTTCCTCCTTCCAACTCCCTTGCTTCTTGCCAATAGCTCACAAGCTTTACAAACTTTTTTTCTGCTTTTCATCCAAACATTTCACTATTTGCGACTTGTTTATGATTGTCTTTTCGGTGCCGTTTTGGTCAGTTTTTCGTTCACTATCATATGCTACACGTCACCCAAAATGCGCACTTATCAGGGCTGAATCACGCACAGCCCAAGTAAAGCTTCGGGTTTATTTCGGGCTCATTTATCAATTCAAGTTAATCCATCAGGTTTGGGTGGGTTCGGGTTCATATACCCGTGACTCGGGTCGGGTTGAGTTTCTTTCGGCCCAATCTTACCTCTAGCCCTTATGCTTTATTTTCCACTTCGCCTATCTGCTTTTATTCTACTTTTAGCAGAGCTGTTCGGGTGTTATTAGCTTTGAGGAATGGGGGTTAGGGGTGTTATTGGAGAGGGAGGTCATGCCCAACCCCGCAGGTTTTTTTTTTACTGTTCTATTTGTCAGTGTAGCATTAGCAGGGTATTGTAAGTTAAAAATTAGGCCTGCTTCGAGCGCAATTGCCAACCAAATGTTAGGGTCTAGAAAGCCTTCTTCCACCAGTACACTTGTTTGTTCGGTACTTTGTTCCTAGTTTTGTTATGAAATACTGTCCTTGTTATGAGCACTGATGTCTCAGTTCAGGCGCCACTCGAAAAGCACCCACCGTAACTGTGTTTGCTGACTACCATTAATCAACCAGAGAACATTGAGGAAACCCACTTCAGTATTATTTTACTCAAAATAAAAGTCAAAAACATGCAGTTAAAGTTTTCATTAAAAAGATAAAAATAAAGGCAGAAAGACTTCAAATTCAATATTTTAAATAAGTGCTTGTATGCTATTTTTTGTCACTTTCCAGTTTTTATGAGTTTACTTGAGTTAAGTAAAACTGTATTGGGAATGAATTGAGTTGTTGTTGTTTTGTTGTTGATAAACACCACAAGAGATTAAGTCATAGTAAAGGAAAAAATGTTGAGGAAAAAAAGAACAAAAATTTTATGATCAAATATTACATCCCTTAACTACAATCTAATTGTGAGCCTCTGAAAAGTCGAAAAGCACAAAGCGGGCTCGCTAGAGAAACTGAGAATCACATTAGCAATGCTAGCTACCGGACTATAAAGTTTACCTCGTGACATATTCACACATCTTACAGAATCCTCCAGTCTGTCTCACTTTAGTCCACACAATCTGTACCACTATACTGTAAATGGAGTATCCCAATACACCAATGCTGATCGAAAAGCTTACAAAAGTGTGGATGCTTACCAGTTCTTTGTAGATGATACGAATTGCTGCGCTTCATTGAGACGCACCCCCGGCTTGAAATGTCCCCCTCACGCAAACGTTACTAAAGTGAATTTGTCTCCAAATTTTTGGGGAATGTAATAAAACAGTAAAGGACAGGGCATTTGCACCTTGTATACAAATCACTTTTAAGCATGTTAAACATATTTACTTTGGGAAAACGCCGTTTTATCTTCTGAACATCCATCCATCCATCCATTATCTTCACCGCTTATCCTCAGTAGGGTCAAGGGGGTACTGGACCCCATCCCAGCCATCTTCGGGCTGTGGGCAGGGAACACCCTGAACTGGTTGCCAGCCAGTCGCAGGGCACACATGGACAGACAACTCACTCCCTCATTCACACCTAGGGACAATTTGGACCGGCCAATTAACCTGAAATGCATGTTTTTTGAATGTGGGAGGAAACAGGAGCGCCCGGAGGAAACCCACGCAAGCATGGGGAGAACATGCAAACTCCACACAGGAGGTTCGATCTAATGACTTCAGAACTGTGCTGCACACGCGCTAACCACTGCTTTACCGTGCTGCCTAACTTCTGAAGATTATTTTCGTTTTATCCGTTGACTGTTCCTTTCAGCCTGATAAGCTTTATGGTAGAACACATAACAGTTTTAGATACATGTAATGAAAACGATTGTTTTGAATCCTTGGTTAATCACAATAAAAGCAGCTTACTTACATAATAAGAAATGGCAATAGTAAGACACTAACGTAGGTCGTTAGCACTAGCTAACTTATTATAGTAAGTGTCTTTGAAGTGACTTATACTTGATAAAAAATGCTTGGAAATACACCAAAGGTACCTTGTTAAAAATATTCGCTGCATATCCCGGAATAGTTGAGGGCTCCAAGTGTTCACAACACCAGTCCCTGCGTTTGACTGCAAATAAACAAACAATGTGACGTCACGTGCAAAGGGTCAATAGAAAAATAGTTAACAGTGAAAAGCGGGTGAGTGAAAATCAAGGTGGCGTTTATTATGATGATATACCTTTATTTTATTAACTGATATTTGAGCAGGCACGTTTTCAGTTTATAAAAAAAGAAGTGTCAATTCTGGAGGATTGTAGAAAGGGGTCTAAAAAACATAATAGCATGTAGAAAAACAATCTTTTAATATAGTAGTCATCATAGAAAATATTTATGTGACTCCAGGAAGTCTGAACAGAGCAAATTGAAATCTTGTGTGAAGTGTTTTCACATGTGCATAGTTTAAGCCACAGTCTGACTGATGTGCTGTTGTGTTTGATAAATGGTTAACTTTTCCTGCCGTCTTTGTGTCAATGCTCAAACGACACATAAATATATACTTGAAATGAGAATTTATTTTGCATATAGTCTAGCAGTGTACACCCTCGGTAGACTTGAGTAAGATAGGGAAAAGGAAAACAGATTGAACAAATTTTAACCAATAAACAATATGTTAAACTTTTCGTAATGTATACATCATTGCATTATAATGAGAATCAACAAAATATCTTCCAATCGTTAAACTGGGTGTAACATTGTATAATCGTGCTATTTCTTTCCTTTTAAGTCTTTATAACATGTTTATCTCGGTGTGCCATGTGTGATCTTGTTATTTGAGGGCAGATCGATCCAGATATTGAAATTATCGATAATAAGTAAGGTTTTGGAGAGGATCCATACATTTTTCCTGGGATTGATAGTTCTTTCCTTCACCAATTTCCTCAATGTGATGCTTCCCTTTGTAGATAGCGCAGCCCTTCTAGTCAAGTTAAGTCATGGTCATTCGTTTTAGCCCTTTATCACAAGAAATCTCAAAGTACAAACTACAGACTGTTATTATACCATCCCCTGATCTAAAACCTACATAACATCAAGGAAAAACTCAAAACCTCAGCACGAGGACATTAAGAAATCTTGAGAAGGGGCCCCACATAAAGTAATACCCCTTCCAGGATGACGAGGGTGCAATTGATGTGGCGAGGACATCAACAAACAATACGCAGACATAACTAACATGAAATATACAGGACTGTCTCAGAAAATTAGAATATTGTGATAAAGTTCTTTATTTTCTGTAATGCAATTAAAAAAAACAAAAATGTCATACATTCTGGATTCATTAAACATCAACTGAACTATTTCAAGCCTTTTATTATTTGAATATTGCTGATTTTGGCTTACAGCTGAAAAAAACTCAAAAATCCTCTGGACTTGAAGACACACTGGACCAACTCTTAGTTGTGCAGCGTTTCCGGCCACATTTTTCCCTTCCAACAGACTTTTTGTGGATATGCTTTGAAACTGCACTCTGTGAACAGCCTGCTCTTTGAGAAATTTCTTTTTGTGTCTTACCCTCCTGATGGAGGGTATCAATGATGGTCCTCTGGACAGCAGTCAGATCAGCAGTCTTCCCCATACTTGTGATTTAGTTTACTGAACCAAGCTGAGTGTTTTTAAGGCTCAGGAAACCCTCGCAAGGTGTTTCGAGTTAGATGATTCAGGTGATTAGTTGAATAGCCTACTTGTATACTTTTTCATGATATTCTAATATTTTGAGATGGGATTTTTGAGTTTTCTTAAGCTGTAAGCCAAATTCAGCAATATTAAAATAGTAAAAGGCTTGAAATAGTTCAGTTGATGTGTAATGAATCCAGAATGTATGACATTTTTGTTTTTTTAATTGCATTACAGAAAATAAAGAACTTTATCACAATATTTTAATTTTCTGAGACAGTCCTGTAGGTCATTCATAAACTATAGAATATACGTGTGATTAAGCCTAGATTTAAACAGTTCCACTGAGGTTACTGATTTCACAGACCCTGGGCCCGAATGAAGAACACTCTTGAAACTGCGAATTTCCTCTTGGCTCTTAGTAGACCAGCATTTACGAGCAAGGGCTCCAAGCAGGAATAAAAGGGGAAACTAAAGATATGAGGGGACAATTCCAAGCACAATTTTGTATAATACCTACAGAACCTTAAAACCACATCTTAAACTGACAGGGAGCCAATGCAGGTCAGCCAAAATCGGGGTAACCTGATCATGTCTTAGTTAAAAGACTCGCTGCTGCATTTTGAACCAGCTGTAGGCTCTTGAACTCTTGATGGTAGACTTTGGAAGACCTGAGAATAGAACTTACAGTAATCAAGGCGGTGGATGAATTTTTGCAATGTTCCAAAGATGAAAAAAATGGTTCTAGTAATATTCTTAATGTGTAACTGGAAGGACAGATTAGGGTCAAATGTGACACCCACGTTTTTGACAAAATCGCTCGGCATGATATTACATTTTTCAATTTTAATTTTTTAATTTTAATTTTTGATTTCAATTTTTTAATTCTTCTCTCTCTCACCAAGCACACCTGTCCACTCTAAAATCATGCCTGTGTTACTGACAAGAACACTTTAAGCTCCTCTTCCTTCCTGGCCTTCTTCTGCATCCTGCCTGCCAGACTGAAGATAGAACCAAATACTGTATATGCACCCTCCACTACCAGAGGCTAAAACTGACAGGGGAAACGGGGAGTTCAAATACAGAAAAGAACAATTCCAGGTTAAATTTGTATGATAGAGTGGTCTGCTAATGTGGCAACACCACAAATGCCCATAAACATATGAACAAAGCTCACCTTACAGAGAACAACGAGCTGAAAACATAATGTAATCAGGATACTCTACCTAAGGAAAAACCTGTAAATCTGTTGTCACTAACACAAAAAGACCAATGAGAGACAATTGACACTTTATTTGCATTACTGACTTGATTTTCCAAATATTGTACATTGGAAGGCATTTTAGTTTTCTAGTGGGAATTGTTTTACAATATTTGATATATTTGGTTTCATTGTCTTGGCTCTTGCTCTGAAACAATCGTAATAGAAATGTTTGTATTTATTTTTTTATAAAATGTTTACGTTTGTAACATAGTTATTTCATAAAAAATATGAAATATTTTCAGTACTTGAAATCTTTCTGCTCTGTTTATCGTGATTTTATAAAATTCCCATTATTGCCCACCCCTACCCGTCGTTATTAATGAAAACAAAGAAAATTCTAATTCTGACAGCGCATCTTCAAATTCTCTTGTTGTCAGGCTATGGTTCGTACTAACCGCTCCACTGTGGGAGGCTTCTTCTTGGCAGGCAGAAGTATGGTTTGGTGGCCGGTAAGTCCCTTATTTTCATCTTCTGTTGAATATATTTGATGGAAAACCAAATGTGGATTTCCTTCCGAATGCTAAAATTCAAAGAGGCAATAATTACAATTATACCTTTCAAAGATTGGAGCATCTCTTTTCGCCAGTAACATTGGAAGTGGGCACTTTGTGGGAATTGCCGGGACGGGTGCAGCCTCGGGAATAGCCATTGGTGGATTTGAATGGAACGTGAGTAAAGAATGAAGTTCAAACAATATTATTTCTCCCAGATGAAAAGAATGACTGTTTTGACCTCAGGCCCTCATCGTGGTGGTCATCCTGGGTTGGCTGTTTGTGCCTATTTACATTAAAGCTGGGGTAAAACACAACCTAATTAAATAGTATTATCAAATCACAGCCCAAAAACAAAACAGAATTTGCATGTTTTTTAAGGTGGTAACAATGCCCGAGTATCTGAAAAAGAGGTTTGGTGGGCAACGAATCCGTGTCTACCTCTCTGTGCTCTCCCTCTTCCTGTACATTTTCACCAAGATCTCAGTAAGTGTCTGTAAAGGATCACAGAACTGTTGTCAATTGCAATAATGTTTAATCTCCTTTTCGCCCAGGCAGACATGTTCTCTGGTGCCATTTTCATCAACCAGGCTTTGGGTTTAAACATCTATTTGGCCGTGGTAGCGCTGCTCCTTATTACGGCGTTGTACACCGTCACAGGTCAGCCCAGCAGGGTTGCATTCATTTCCCTATTACCCTGCACACCCAGATCCAATTTCAATATTAAAATACGTACATGAACACAAAAATATCTGGTGAACTGTATTACGGATAAAGTCTTGTCTCAGTCTTTTTCTCTCTTCCCATTTGTCGGTGGCATGTTATTTTTGCTTGTGGGCCATAAAGCATGATAAGCATAAGCTTGACTCAGTAGTGTTGAGTGAACAGTAAAAAAGGTTAAGATAAATGTGAACCCAAAGGGTCATAAAAATAGTATGTACCGGTAAATATACAATGTAGTTATCCCCCGTTTAACACGGATGTTAAGGATGAAGTCGAGCCATGATTTATTTTACAATTATTATGCAATTCAATATTCTAAAATGCATTGAACAGGCCCATGCACTCATTTAACACATAAAACATACTGTTCTCTGTAAACTATAATTTATATATGACCCCTAACTTCTATCTTTAGGATTGTTTAGCTAATCAGAATGCTGAACACAATGCACGATGCAAATCCGTTAAAAAGGGAAACTGTGAAAAGTAAAGTGCATAATAGCGAGGGATTACTGTAAAACCTAACAGCAGGGAAAAATATATAATCTTGTAAAAAAACACTTTAAATGAATTAACAAATATTGCACTCAGTTTAAAAAATACATGGGGCTGACACAATCCATGTCAGTGTACAGATGATGCCCTACTTACAAACGAGATACGTTCCAGACGATCGTTCGTAAGTTGACTTTTTGTTCGTAAATTGCTTCAGTACTATATTTTGTATGTTTAAGGTTTATATAACTATGTTTAAGGCTTGTATAAGTAACCAGTATTGGTTTGTACTAAAAAAAAACATTTCATAAAATAATATGCTCTGTAAAGACGAATAAAGTGAAGTTTAACTTACTTTATGAAGATAAGCTTCAAGAGTTAGGCGACCAGAATATGAAGCACAAGGGTTCAGTAAACATTTACATTATTATGTTTATTACTTTTAAATGTTACGCAAGTTATGAATTAATCTATTGTTTTTTGCCTTATTTTAAAAGGAACTCGATTCTTATCGTAAACCCAATCAAGCAAGATTATTTTGGATTGGCTGAGATATAACGAGCGCTTTAATACTGTTGTGTTTTATCTTTCAGGTGGTTTAGCAGCAGTAATCTACACAGACACCTTACAGACCATCATCATGATAATCGGCTCCCTCATTCTCATGGGTTATGGTAAGGCCTTTTTTTTACTTCTGTATTTATATTTCTAATTCTGTCTGGGAGTCTGAATTGACAAAAACATCTCCGTAACAGCCTTTGACAAAGTGGGTGGCTACGAAAACTTCCAGGATCGCTACATGACGGCTATTCCGTCCATCGTGGGGAACATCAGCGAAAGTTGCTACAAGCCTCGGCAAGACTCCTTTCACATTTTTAGGGATGCCATCACTGGAGATTTGCCCTGGCCCGGCCTCGTGTTTGGACTTACTATTCAAGCCACATGGTACTGGTGCACGGATCAGGTCAGTGAAATATAGGGTTAAGATCGGGCCTGAGAAATTCAGCCCGACTCGACCCAGGCCCGCTAGTATTAAAGCCAGCCCTAGCCCGAGCCCGTTTTATATTTTAGTTGTGAGGACTCGGGAGGAGGAGAGGTGATTCATGATTAAGGATTAAGGTCTTTTGTAACAAAATCTTAAGTCAAAATTTTGTAGTATTTCTGCAGTGGTAACATTAACTGACAATTTTCCATCATTGACGGATTTTTTTTAACAGTTCACGGAAAACTTTAAGGCCGTCCATGATTTTGACGGCTTGAAAATAGGGCCATAAACATCAATAGCAGTAGCAGCTGTGTGAAATTTGAAAATTTGTTAGAAACAGTCCTTTTCTTAACTTTGCCATTTTCTTGCTACACTAACAAAAAAAACGGCGATGTCGAGCGTAAAGTCACTCTCCCTCCTCCACCCACTCTCCTTTTTCTACCTAATGTGGCGTGATTCCTGAAACAGCAATGATAACATTAAAATCAAAGCAGATATGCACAGTACAAAAAAATTATAAATGTTCCCCTAACTCAGTTGTTTTTTAATACTTGCTTAATAGAAAATATATTGTACTTTCAACGTTTAAGGATGCCTTAAACAACTCAACCCACCTATAAAAATTTAGCCCTGCCTAGTAAGAGAGATGTGTTTTTTGAATATTTTTTCCTTCTTTTGAATAAATGCACTTTTCGGCAAATTTTTTGTAAGCACTTAGTTATTAGAAAAATAGTCCCTGAGAGAGAAGTCTGGCCTGACCCCCAACGTAATGATTGATATTTTATTTCCAACCTGGGTTGAAACTCTGGTTGGGTCGGGCGCCGATGCGGGCTTGAGCTTAGTATCTACACATCTTTTAGTACACACTTTAAAAGGTCAGAGAAAGAGAAGTCCAACCCAACCAGCACATAATGATTGATATTGTAGCGCACAGCCCCACGGTGTGGAGGTGCAGGGTTCAATTCCAACTGCCAGCTTTCCTGTGCGGAGTTTGCACGTTCTCCCCATGCTTGCATGGATTTCCTCCGGGCACTACGGTTTCCTCCCACATTTCAAAAACATGCATTTCAGGTTAATTGGCAGGTCCAAATTGTCCCTAGGTGTGAATGAGCGAGTGAGTTGTCTGTCCCTGTGTGCCCTGTGACTGGCTGGCAACCAGTTCAGGGTGTGCCCTGCCCGAAGATAGCTGGTATGGGCTCCAGCACCCCTATGACCCTACTGAGGATAAGCGGTGCAGATAATGGATGGATGGATTAAGATATATAACTGCAGCACCGTTCTGAGGTCATGGGTTTGAATGTTCTCCCCGTGCATGCGTGGGTTTCCTCCAGGCAATTCAGGTTCTTCCCACATTCCAAAAAACATGCATGTCAGGTTAATTGGCCGGTGCAAATTGTCCCTTGGTGTGAATGAGCTGGTTTATTTGCTGTTGTAGCAGGTGTTAAGATCACTTGCAGATAACGCTGCACTACTTTTATCATCTATTTCCTGTATAACCAAATGACTAATGTGCTTTTTCCTCTATTTGGTCTCAATTTAATTGTTGACCCAAACAATGACTCCTCGCCTCATTAAATTTCACTGAAAGCTTTTTCACTCTAGTCCTTTATTGTGGGAGCAAAAGAGGGTGGAGCCATTTGGAATTGTTGTTGGTAAGATAAAGTTTAATGCCTCGGCAGAATATATTCTGGACACTGCCTTCAATCAGACAATAATATCAATAATATGTTTATAACATTCAAAATTCAAGATTGTTATACCTTTTTTGAGGCCGCGTATAGGTCAACAGGAAACCACAACTTCAGTTGTCTTGACATCAGGCTGAACTTTGTTCTTTCACTTAAAGTTTCTGACAGTAGTTTAAACTTGCAGTTTGCTTTGAAAATATTCATTTATAATAAAAGCTGATATACATCATGTACAATAGGTCTACAATACCTACACCAGGGGTTGGTCAATGACAATCTTTTTTAAGGTACTGTATTACTATTTGCAATGATGCCAATACCCTAGTGCAGTGTTTCTTGATCTTTTTTATGCCAAGACACAGCTTTTTAATAATTGTATTTTTTAGAGAATATATATGTATATATATTCTCCCCAGGTGTGGGTGAGCGAGTGAGTTGTCTGTCCCTGTGTGCCCTGCGACTGGCTGGCAACCAGTTCAGGGTGTCCCCTGCCCACTGCCCGAAGATAGATGGGATGGGCTCCAGCACCCCTGCGACCCCACTGAGTATAAGCGGTGCAGATAATGGATGGATGGATATGAATTGTCTGTTTTCACCCTCTAGGTAATTGTGCAGCGCTGCCTGTCGGCTAAAAATTTATCCCACGTTAAAGGTGGTTGCATCCTATGTGGCTACTTGAAGCTGTTTCCTATGTTCCTGATGGTTTTCCCTGGAATGATCAGTAGGATCCTCTACACCGGTGAGCGATGTTCTCGTTTCTTTGCCGCCTGCCAAAGCAGCCAAACATTTTGTTTTTTTCCAGATGTGGTGGCCTGCGTGGACCCTGACGAATGCACAAAACACTGTGGGGCCAGTGTGGGCTGCACCAATGTGGCTTACCCCCAACTGGTGGTGCGTCTGATGCCTGACGGTACGTATCAAACAGTGGTTGGCAAACTACGAAAATGGTCAAAATATAATGACAATATATATGTAAATATAATACTAAATTTTGGGGGGTGCCAACTTTGTCCCCTATGTCCTTTTGTGTGGTGAAAACAAAAATACTACAACAGAAATACTACAAAAATACTAGAAAATTACTACAAAACTAAACATCAAATCTAGTGGTTGAAACAGGGACCTGAAAAGAAAATAATTCAATAATAAATAAAAATACTACTACAGCAATACTATAACACAAAAATATTACTACTGAAATATTACACCAGAAATATCAACAAATTGCTCTAGAAATGCTACAAAAAATACTACAACGGAAATACAACAAAATAACTACAGATATACAACAAAATTACCCCCCAAAAACTACTATGGAAATACTTAAAAAATAATTCTAATGAAATACTACAAAAATACCACTACAGTACAGTTGGAGGGTGACTTAATGCTCGTCAGCACAGTTTTTGTTAGTGTAGCATTGAAATAGTGAAAAAAAAAACAGCCAAACGCTAACCCAAACCCCCAAAAAGATGATAATGAATTTATTCGAGCACATCTATGGAATGCAGATACTTGCGCCACAAAAGAAGCTAGACAACGGCTGCAATGATGACTAAAGCCGAAAGATGGCGTCAGCGAATGGAACATTTTCAAATAGAGCACCTATAACAATGTCCAACTGAGTTCAAAGTGCCTTTGTTTCCCCCCCTCCTTGCTTATCTGCTTTTTTTCTTACTTTTAGCAACGCTGTTAGGGACATGCAACACATCAAGTAGTAGGAAAGGGGGAGAGGTTGCAGAGTGAGTTCATGCTCATCCTTTTTTGTGAAAAGTAAAAAAAGGCCCATTTCGAATACAGGCCAAAAGCCAACCCAAAGCCAATCTTTTAGGATAAAAGATGAAGTAGTGTATTCGAGTGCGTCTAAAAAAATGCAGTTACTTGTACATGCCGCATAAGGAGTCAAGTCATGTTTGTTTGTATACCCCTTAATCACAAGGAGTCTCAAAGGGCTGCACAGACCACAGACTATTGCAAACTATAGACTATTAATACACCATTCCCTTATCTAAAACCTACATGAGTGCAAGGAAAAACTCAAAATCTTCGCATGAGGGAAATGAAGAACAGTAGATAGCGATAATGCTCCATCTCTTCTTTCTGCTTAGTCAATCAGCGCCGCCCCGTTTGTGTTTGAGAGGGATTTTATTGCTTTTTCTTTTCTTTTCCTTCCCATAAGAATGGGTCCCAAGAAAGAGTCAAAGAAGGAAATAATTGCAAAATACAAGAAAATTGTGCAAGAGTCTGCCTTTGAAAGGCTGCTGAAGGGTACAGAAAATTGTTTAAAAATATAATCTTTTAGGTTTTTACCAATAATTAAACTTTATTATCCAGACCATTATATAAATCCTGATTTGTGTGCGCGTGTGTTTGTCTTTTGGGCTCCGGAACAAAGGCTGCAATGATGACTTATGCTAGAAGATAGCGTCAGCGAGTAGAAACGTTTCCGTACAGCACCTTTAAAATATACCATGCTGACATAGTCAAAAAGCCTTGATGCAATAAAGTCAAGTCGGGTCAAGTCATGTTTATTTGTATAGCCCTTAATCACAAAGAGTCTCAAAGGGCTGCACAGATCAAAGACTATTGCAAACTCTTTTTACAGACTATTAACCTACATGAGGGCAAATGATACACATATTATCAACATAAAGTATAGGTTATTTATATGCTATAGAGTAGAAGTATGTTTTAAGCTTAAATTTAAACATTTCCACTGAGGTTGCAGATTGAATCTCAGGGGGAAGCGCATTCCACAGCCCCAGGGCCGAGATGGAGAACGCTCTCAAACCTGCGGATCTCTTCTTGGCTCTTGGGATCACTAGTAGACCAGCGTTTTCAGAGCGAAGACTCCGGACCTGAACATACAGGGAAATATAATCTGAAAGATATGATGGAGCAAGTCCATGGATGATTTTGTATAATACCAACAGAACCTTAAAATCACATCTTAAGCTAACAGGGAGCCAATGCAGGTTAGCTAAAATCGGGGTAATGTGATCAAACTTTCTTGTCTTAGTTAAAAGCTTCGCTGCAGCATTTTGTACCAGCTGAGGGCTCTTGATTTTGGACATCGGGAGACCTGAGAGTAGCATTACAGTAATCGAGACGGGAAGTAACAAACGCGTGAATTATAATCTCCGCATCCGACTGAGACAGTATAGGACGAATTTTAGCAATGTTGCGAAGATGGAAGAAAGCTGTTCTAGTAATATTCTTCACGTGTGTTTGAAAGGACAGATCGGGGTCAAATATGACACCTAAATTTTTAACTGAGTCACCCTGGGTGATCTCACATCTTACAATAAACAAACGCATGTGGTATTTTTTATGCATTTAAAATCCAAAACGGGTCAGAGAAAGGTTAAGCCAACCTCTTCGTTTTCAGGCTTACGTGGTCTTATGCTGTCGGTTATGCTGGCCTCGCTCATGAGCTCCCTGACGTCCATCTTCAACAGTTCCAGCACCCTCTTCACCATGGACATCTACACAAAGGTCCGTCGCTCTGCCACCGAGAAGGAGCTCATGATCGCTGGCAGGTGAGACAGGTCGATGCGAAACCGGTGGTCGCGATTTGGCCTCACGCCATGGTGGTATTTCTACCAGGGTCTTTATTCTGGTGCTGATTGGTGTGAGCATCGCCTGGATCCCGGTGGTGCAGTCGGCCCAGAGCGGTCAGCTCTTCGACTACATCCAGTCCATCACTAGCTACCTCACGCCGCCCGTTGCCGCTGTTTTCATACTGGCCATCTTCTGCAAGCGAGTCAATGAGTCTGTAAGTGAGTTAAGGTAATATACCAGAAGCTTGGGAAAAACAGCAGAGTGAACTCTGCTCCGTTTATCGTCTTGTTAAAAAAACGCCCGTGCAAAGGTCCTGGCTTATGTTACACCTTTTTCATTAGGGTTGTGTAATGGGGTGATGTATGCCTTGTGGCTTCCCTAATACCTTTCAATTGTGGTGGTTAGACCCAGGACCGGCCCAAGCCTCCATGGGGCTCTAAGCAAAATTAGATTTGGGGCCCCCAAATTACTTGAAAATTTGCATACCTACTAGAACCCATTCCATGTTCTACTCCAGGGGTGGGCAACTATTTGTAGTCGGGGCCGCATGTGACATGTTATACTTCTTTTTAAAGAGATTAGTTTCATTAAATTGAGAGAGAGAGAGAGAGAGAGAGAGAGAGAGAGAGAGAGAGAGAGAGAGAGAGAGAGAGAGAGATCGATCGATAGATACCTTTTTCATCCCCGCAGGAAGATTCACAAAAATTGGTTTTGAAACAACCACAATTAGAGCAAAATAGTATATTAGGTCCCTGGTTTGAGCACTTCATTAGTTATTTACTTTTAAAGTATTACTGTTGAGTTTTTTTCTTTTTTTAGTATTGCTTAAGTCGGATTTTGATTGAAGTTTTTATTGAAGAAAAACATATATACGCTGCACCTGTAGTATAAGTCTCATTCTTGGGGGAAAATTACTTGATAAAATCCAACACCAAAAACATACGTGTCATCTTAAAATACAATTAGAAATTAAAATGAAATAGAGAACAACCGGCTGAATAAGTGGACGGTATACTAATGTTACATGATTGACATCCCTGGTAATGTCAGTACAGACGCTGCCCTACTTACGAACGAGTTTGATCTGTTCGTTAGTTGCTTCAGTGCTATATTTTGTGTGGAATGCAGGTTTAGGGTTTAAATAAGTATGTTTAAAGTTTATATAAGTATGTGTAAGGTTTAAATAAGTATGTTTAAGGCTTATAGAAGTAACCTCTATGGTTTTGTACTAAGAAATAAACATAAAATAAAATAATATGCTCTTTAAAAATAAATAAAGTTAAGTTTAACTTTCTTTTGGAAAATGAGCTTAAAGAATTAGTCAACTCACTGGTAGCGCAGGACAGAATTACTACAGTATTGTCTTGTAGTCGGAAAAAGGTGTACAATAAAAAATCTAACTTACGTGGCCAATAATTTCTCGACATCCTGATTTTTTTTTTCGTATCTATGTTTTTCGTAACTTGCAACTGTACTAAGGGGCCGGTCACACAGACATTTGCGGCTGAATCACGGCCAGAAATTTCTGCCTTTGAGGCGGACGCCATTGGACGCACTAAGATCGCCATTCAGACGAGATACAGCGGTGCTTATCACGCAGTCGAAAATTCGCGCGCAGGTGGCAGCGCGAAATTACTTTACACTGCTCAAATTTTCAGAGCGCGGGCACACAGCCTTTCACGAGCGCACTGAGGCTGAACCACGGCCAGAATTTTCTGGCTGTGAAGCTGATGCCGTTGAGCGCTTTTGGATGTTTAGAGACCGCCATATAGACGAGATAGAGCAGTGCTTTACTCGCGGTCGGAAATTTTCACGTGGTTGGCCGCGTTCAAAACTTTTGAGCTGCTCAAAAGTTTGAGCACGTGTTAAACCGCGTGCCGCACACGCGGTCAACACGAGGAAATGACGCGGAAATGACGCGCAAACGACGTGCTCTGGCCGCGGCCAGGGCGTGCTTACACATGGGTAGGACGGGAAATTTCAGCGGGTAATCGTGGGTGGAGCATGATAATAGCATGTTTTGCGCCTGTATCGCGGTGTTATTACGTGAAATTAGCGTGTTACGCGTGTGACAGTCAAACGCCTTTCTCCGCGTATAAACAGCGCGAATGCCGAGCATCAGTTGTGCTCGTGACGTCAAGGGGGTGAACATGGATCCCCGTCAGCGTAGTTTCTCTTCATTTCGAATAAATCTTTCGGTGCATTCGCAATGGTCGCAACAAGGCTTTGAAGCCAGGACCTCAACTTGCCCTTTTGGCCGAGAGTAAGAAACCCGGCTCCTAAGCTTTGTGTTATGAAATGATCGATAATAGAGAGTGATTAAAGAAGATAGACTAACAATACCTAAACAGTCACCGGCGTCTTTTTTCCGGCCATACCACAGATGAACGGCGGGTTGGCCAAATTTGCGCATTTTCCATCCCGGGCATCCACGGGCAAAAAAAAAACGCAAAATTTTAGCCGTGATTCAGCCGCAAATGTCTGTGTGACCGGCCCCTAAGTAGGGGAGCGCCTGTAACAATGTAACATATCAAGAGTTATTCAGATAACTATAGCATAGAAAACATGCTTACCAAATGATCCGTTTTACTCCTCCTTTGTGTCACATTTACCTGTTAAAAACTCCCCCAAGTACCAAGTAGGGAGGTATACGATGCGCGGATTCCTCATTTCGCTTCTACGTCCCTTACATCATACTCATCGTCACCTCCGCTGTTCCACAGTCCCTTTGTGCTAATTCCAAATTTTCCTTTTGCTGCTCGACTACCGTTTTTGGCTGCATATTTTACTATTTGCAGTTTGTAATCTTAAGAAAATAATTTTCTTTACTCTGCCATTTTCAATCATCCCCTTCGCAGTTTTTATAAAGTCACCGGCAATTTTTGAATTATCAACACAGAGTGATAGCGCCCTCCTACACTTTAATATGATAATAATATGTGAAATGATTTGGTAATGTTTTAATAATTTCACACATACGGTTTAGCGTGAAAATAACAAGTGAATGATATAATTATGTTTCACACACAAGTCGCACCTGAGTATAAGTGACACCCCCGGCCAAACGATGCAAAAAACTGCGCCTTATAGTCTGTAAAATACCGTAAAGTGGGTTCCCTTTGGGCTAAGTAGTAGCAAAAAGTAGCTCTCAGGTTGAAAAGGGTAGGAGACCCCAGTTTTACTGAATCACTCGTTGGGTGTGGTGGGTTTACTTTGCTTAAAAAGGGACATTGGGGACTGAAAAACAGAAGCTTGATAATGAAAAAACTATTTTCATTGCATGATTATGATCATGCTGGGATGGGCTCCAGCCCCCCCGCAACCCTAATAAGGATAAGCGGTACAGCTAATGAGATGAGATGAGATGAGATGAGATGAGATGAGATGAGGGATGAGATTATGATCATTTGCAGAGCTGAAGATTTCCTTTCACAAGATTTACAAAACAATGCAGTTGGCCGCGACTAGCTCGTGGGCCAAAGGTTGACATCTATGCTTTATTTTTATGCATTTTGATGGTGATTTGCAATGAGTACAGTGGAACCTCGGTTTTCGAACGCCTCTCAGTTCAAACAAATCAGTTCTCGACCAAAAATTTCGAGAAATTCTTGCTTCGCTTTTCGTTCAAAAAATCGGAGTTCGAACGCCGGTACGCTAGGGTGCGATGCTGAGCAGCGTACGGGTGTAGATTGCCCCCACCCCTCGTGAAGAACGGTTATGACGTGCGCGCGCACTTCTTTTTCGCTTTAGATATCGGTGAACGGAGTGTTTTAGCCCCTAATTATGCCTCCGAAGAAGGTCGGTGCAAGCAGCAAATTTGCTACAGGTGAAAAAAGAAGGCTAGTGCGTACAACTATTGCATTTAAGAAAGAAATAATAGCAAAATATAAAGAAGGTGTGCGAGTTTCCGATCTTGCTATACATACAGCATGGCTTCTGCTGAGCACCACAAAGGTAAGAAATCCTATTCATAATTCTTTTTTTTATCCTTTAACCGCTCACCACTTTTTGTGGAGACCCGGGTGCTAAATGACGTGTAAACGACCTGATTTTTTTAGTTGTACACGTTCGCGAACGTACGATTAGCCTGGGTTAGCTTCATATTTACGTTCATGTTAAGCGCTCAGGGTGTTGGAACGGATTAAAATGATTTTACATTACATTTAATGGCAAAAACAATTTTTGGTGATCAACCAAATCGCTTTTCGAACAGGGTTCTGCAACGGATTATGGTCGAGAACCGAGGTTCCACTGTATTAGGTTTGCAGCCCACGAAAGTAGGAAGTCAGATTCATCCCACTCGAATTGTTGTAGATGTAACTGAAAAAATTGCTGTGGCAAAAATGTTTTTTGATTGACAAAATTTAAAAAAAAAACTATTTTTGTTGTTTGAACAGGGTGCCTTTTACGGGCTGATCATTGGCCTGTTCATCGGCCTATCAAGGATGATCGCAGAGTTCGCTTATGGCACAGGAAGCTGCGTCGAGCCCAGCAACTGCCCCACTGTCATATGTGGCGTACACTACCTCTACTTCAGCATCATCCTCTTTGTGGTTTCCTGCATCATCATCGTCAGCGTCTCTTTTATGACCAAACCCATCGACGACAAACACGTACTGATTTTTCTTTTTTTAGCCAAAGCTTTTTGAAATCCCGCCTCAGATAACTCATTCAATGCCAGACATTTATCTCAAATTTTAAGAGTCCATGCCAGCCAGTTTTTTCTCATTTTGACTCATTTTTGAAGGCCTACATAAAATTGAGTACCATAGCCCTACAAGTATAGGCATTTCGTTCTGTGTACATTGTTACAAAGAATGACAATACAAAGGAAATTATTATTTATTATTATTATTATAGGAGATGCCAAAATAAATCTCAAGGAGTCGGAACCTGGGCAACAATCTTACAACTAAGGTTGTAACCAAAGTCCATCTATACAAAGCCCCTGATGAGAAGCCAGTGTGGTAATGAACAATGGCACGCTGGATCATGACATGAAAATTGCTAAATTGAAATAACAACATTAACAAATAACTCGTTTCCAAGAAAACGGCTTTTTCTGAAAACACGCATTCCAAGCAGAACTTTGGTGCTTTTTTTTTTTACTTTTTTGGATACCTCCAATATCTACACCACAGGTCTCAGGTGCCTGCTGAAACCAGGGTGCCCCCTTAAGACAGCGAAGGTGCTCATGGACATGTTCTGGAAATAGCTCACTAGTGCTAGGTCCTTGTGATTTTTGAGTAAAATAATGTATTTTAGTGGTTGACCGTGTCTATTTACCCCTACTCCCAATAGATAACCTGGTAATATCAGAGTTACACATAGTAATAACATGATAAGTTTATAATTTAGGTGTCAGACTGGCTGGCTTATGTACTAGTTAGTAACCTAAAGTAGCTCTAAGCTTGAAAAAAGTTGAAGCCCCCCTGATCTAAACAATGCTTTCCATAAACACAAGGGCACTTGCAAAATAACATTGTATAGCAAAACTGATCCATGAATGTTGTATGAACCTTTGGTCACTATGGCGACTGCGTTGCTACGACGTGCACGAAACGTCATCCCTCTCTAACCAGACGATGGGAATTTGTCATCTTTTTTTGAAAGGAATAAGCTCTGTGAAGAGTTAACTGTCTACTATTGTGTACTATTTGTTTCGCGACCCTTAACCACACTGCTTCACAATGCTTACTCGCTATATGAGATGCCTACACACACTTAGTCGCCAGATAAAGGAAGCAACACTAGGAAGTGGGGGTGTCCTTGATGTGTAGACAAAGATCTGATCAAAGCGATTTATCTTATTGAAATCATTCCCAGAGGTCTTATACTTAGTAATGAAGAGCACCTTCCATCCACCCATCATCTGCACTGCCTATCCTCAATGGAGTCGCAGGGGTGCCTAAGCCCATCTCAGCCATCTTTGGGAAATGAGCAGGGACACCCTGAACTGGTTGCCAGCCAGTTACAGGGACACAAAGATGGACAGCTCACTCGCTCATTCACACGTAGGGACAATTTAGACCGGCTATTTAACCTGACATGCATGTTTTTGGAATGTGGGAGGAAAACCGAGTGCCCGGAGGAAACCCATGCTAGCAGAGGGAGAACATTCAAACTCCACACAGGAAGGCGAGTCGCTGGATTTGAACCAATCACTTCAGACGCGCTAACCACTCAGCTGCGCAAAACCTTTAATAGTGTTTTAAAACAAATATCTCAAATATAAATTTACGTTTTGGCACGAAGGGACAATGCTCCTGAAAACATGTTCAAAACTAATGGCATTGTATGAGTTTTAATTATAAATGAAGCACTACATGTCATTCCACATGTTTGTCCTTGATCCAGTTGTATCGATTATGCTGGACGCTGAGAAACTGCACGGAGGAAAGAGTTGACCTGGAGCAAGAGGACTGGGTTGAACAAGACAACAAAATGGAACTAGAGGGTAATTGTTACATGATTTAACGCAAATTAATTGCGTACTACCGCATATGCTGGTCACCCTGACTCCTCATACATTTAGTTGACCTACTGTAATTGTGAAAGAGGGCCACCCTGCAAAGAGTTAACATTCCTGATGACTTGATTTCAGAGTGAGATACTTTAGATCTGCTTTTCTCATCCTTTTTGATCATGTATTTGCAGTAAAATAAGAAACCACTAACGCATCGGTGGGATTAAAAATGAATCTAGATTAAAAATGAGGATGACTAGACCTAAAGATGAAGGAAGTACTCTTGTCTAATTTATTACACTTTAAAACTTGATTTACCTGTATAGATAGATAGATAGATAGATAGATAGATAGATAGATAGATAGATAGATAGATAGATAGATAGATAGATAGATAGATAGATAGATAGATAGATAGATAGATAGATAGATAGATAGATAGATAGATAGATAGATAGATAGATAGATAGATAGATAGATAGATAGATAGATAGATAGATAGATAGATAGATAGATAGATAGATAGATAGATAGATAGATAGATAGATAGATAGATAGATAGATGGATAGATGAATGAATGGATGGATAGATAGTCCAACAAACTAAAACAATTCAGTAATTATTTAGTGATTTTATATGGGACCTAATTTTTACTTTAGTTTTAAAATCTTATTTCGCCCAATTTAAGAACCACTACATTGGATGATGATGGTAATTATAATTACCTAAAAATGAGAATTATAAAGAAAAACAATCAAACAAGTCTTAAAAGAAAGAATGACAATCATTTGTAATGACAACAAATCTCTATTTTTAAAAAAAAGTACATTATGGAGGTCCTGAGACTTCTGTGTTATGTTTGACAGTTACAAATGAGCACAGATATAGTATGCTAACATTAAATTGCCTGATTTCTAAATGGTAAATACTAAATGGTCTGCGTTTATATAGCGCTTTTCATGCCAATGAAGACCTCCCAATGCGCTTTACAATGTGCTTCACACTTACCCATTCACACACACACTCACACACCAATAGGGAGTCAGCCATG
This sequence comes from Urocampus carinirostris, assembly GCF_059441175.1. Taxonomy (NCBI): domain Eukaryota; kingdom Metazoa; phylum Chordata; class Actinopteri; order Syngnathiformes; family Syngnathidae; genus Urocampus; species Urocampus carinirostris. Next base: position 18,819,589 of record NC_142364.1, on the reverse strand, counting down.
CAAGGCGCCTACCTGCTTATTGGGGGCATTAGGGACTGAGGGTTTTGCCCAAGGACACTTTGACATATAACACGAAGGAGCCGGAAATCGAACCTGTGACCTCTTGATCCCGAGACGAGCGCTCTATTACCTGAGCTAATGCCGCCCAACATTACTGTACTTTGTCCTTTGCTACGCGTGGGCTTTTATTTAATAGACAAGAATTTGCAGCACGTCTAACATTTCAAAAATATAAGGTGGGGGAATCAGGAACTTAAAAACTAATTTCCTTATTTTTTTCCTCTGCTTAGAACTAGAAGAGGAGCCTGGCTTTTGCAAGAAGGCGCTCATGTGTTTCTGCGGCCTCGACCAGAAGAAAGCTCCGAAACTGAGCACGGAGGAGCAGGCCGAGCTGCAGAAAAAGCTCACGGACACATCGGAAGTGCCGCTGTGGAGAAACGTGGTCAACGCCAATGCTATCCTCCTGCTTTGCGTGGCCGTCTTTTTTCACGGATTTTACGGTTAATCGAACTCTTATTTTTTGTATACATGGGTAGAATTCTATACACTAGTATATAGAGTGAAGAAAATAAGTATTTGAGCACTCTGCTATTTTGCTATTTCGCCCACTTAGATAGAGATCATGGAGGGGCCTGAAATTTTCATCGTATGTGCAGGTCCACTGTGGGAGAGATAAACTAAAAAGAAAAATCCAGAAATCACGATGCATGATTTTTTAGCGATTTATTTTTGTGATAGTATTTGAACACCAGAGAACATGAATGTGAATATTTGGTACAGCAGCCTTCTTTAGATCAATCAGGTTTCTGGGCTGACGCTGAGAAACACGGAGTTTGAGCTCCCTCCTAAGGTTTTTGATTGGGTTCAGGTCTGGAGACTGGCTGGCCATGCTAGAACCTTGATATGGAACTTATGGAGCCCGTCCTTGGTTTTCCTGGCTGTGTGCCTATGGTCGTTGTGATGTTGGAAGGCCCAGCCATGACCCATCTTGCATTGTAATTTCTTGATTTTTCTTTTTAGTTTATCTCTCTCACAGTGGACATACACCTATGATGAAAATTTCAGACCCGTCCATGATTTCTAAGCGGGAGAAATAGCAAAATAGCAGGGGGTTCAAATACTTATTTTCTTCATAGTCTATCCTGGCTATTGATGTGGTAAACAAGCTACAGTTTAACAAATTGAATAATGACTCTAGCTTTTTGTACTTTTGCACCTACTTATACAAATAAATAATATATTACAGTGACCTAGAAATATTTAAAAGCTTCGCATGTTTACCCTGTGTTAATCATTTGATAAAAATGTAATTTTTTAAAAAATGTATTAGCATGTAAGACATCTTTTATTTTACGAAGCCAACAAATTATACATGTTCATTGTTTGGGTTGATGAATAAATTTCATAACTCATCCCTAGAGGTCACTGTTCTTTCAAGTAAGGCATGTTCATTTGTATAGCCCATAGTCACAAAGAGTCTCAAAGGGCTGCACAGACTACAGTACTGTATTGCAAACTACAGACTATTGTTACACCACCCCCTGGTCTAAAACCTACATGAGGGCAAGGAAAAACTCAAAAACCTCAGCATGAGGACAATAAAGAAACTTTGAAAAGTGACCAGACATGACGCTGCAATGGATGTTACTTTAACTTACAATAAAAATAAACAAAATTAAAAATAATTAAAGTATAAAATAAAATAAAAGATGAAATAAAAATGATGGCCAGCACGGCGGCGCAGTGGTTAGTGCGTGTGCGGCACAGTTCTGAGGTCATGAGATCGAACCTCCTGTGTGGAGCTTGCATGTTCTCCCCGTGCTTGCGTGGGTTTCCTCCGGGCACTCCGGTTTCCTCCCACATTCCAAAAACATGCATGTCAGGTCAAATTGTCCCTAGGTGTGAATGAGCTAGTGAGTTGTCTGTCTCTGTGTGCCCTGCAACTGGCTGGCAACCAGTTCAGGGTGTCCCCTGCCCACTGCCCGAAGATAGCTGGGATGGGCTCCAACACCCCCGCGACCCTACTGAGGATAAGCGGTCCAGATAATGGATGAATGGATGGATGGATAAAAATGATAACCAGGTTGCAAGGGATGTAACAATAATACTTCGGTATTTTCATTGCCACATAACAATTTCAGAATGAGTCATCATTAAGTTTGTCTCTGAACAGACACCATCAATTAAGCTGTCTAATTATCATGTTGCGTCGAACTATCACATTGCCAAGCATCTTCCTTCCTTGAGTTATCATATTACAACAGGTTTTGTGATGTTATTAAGTAAACAGAAAACATTTAAGCCCCAGTGTGTTATATTTGACCATTAGATGGCACTGTGTTGTGTAATGCGAACCAAAACCAGTGTCAAGAGCACAGCGTAGCAACAAGATTTACCTTCTAGGTAAGGTTTTTCACCATGTAAAAGACATGCAAATTTTCTCAACCTATGATTTTTTTTTTTAATAAAAATTACTATTGGAATGATAGTACATGTATTTTTGCCTGGTATTCAAGTTAATGTTGTTTTTTTACTGAACGAAAGTTTTTGTACTACTAAAGGCATTAAGCACGCACTGTCCCTCTAATGGATTTCCAGAACTTATTCTCTACTTCTGTCAAATGGTCAGTGTGTATTATTTAAGCACTGTATGTCCATGTATTGTGTAGTGCAACAGAGAAAGAGTGCTAAAAAGCACAAGTAAGAATACATAGATACTTAAAGTGACCATATAACACATTTTTTTCACAGCCATGAGCAAGTGTTTAAATACCTTAGTAGCAAGACGGTAGACAATATCTGCTTTCTGTAGGTGGGGCTCAAGTTATGTAAAAAAAAAAAAAAAGCAAATTTTTCAACCTATGAATATTTAAAAACATACATAATTATATGATCTTTCATATGTTAAATCAATATATATGTATTTTTATGGAGTTTTTGTTACCTTCGGGGTGCATATCAAAACAAGTAATACACACTGTTTAGCTTAAAACAAATACATAATGCTGTAGCTTTATCATTTCCTCTCATATTACAGTTGTTGTTTTTTTTTCTATTTGAAGCCTCAAAAAACGTTTTTGTCCAAAGTTTATGTATTAATGAGCAGATAATACCTGTAGTTTACGAATCCGAATATATTTTTAAAAAAAAAACAACTAAAATGTTTGCAGTACACAAAACAAAAATGCTTCATACAGATATTTTTTCTCACAATTATTTGAAAAGTTCATCAATGATCACAACCAAGACCACAAAACAAAGAACCATGGTAAAATGAGTATTGTTGTTAACTGTTCCACTCATATGAAAAGTTTTAAAATAATTTTCACATGTTTTTTTTTTCTTTGTTAGTCAATTCAATCCAACAAAATTAAATTCAGTTCTGCCTACCTTTTCTTTGGTTACTCACACTATTCATAGTTCTTCCTGGTCTGAGTTGCCATTGAAATCCTAACAATACTTAGAATTGTTTTTATTGTCATTGATAGCAACGTAGTAAACATTGTTTGCAATAAGATTAAATATGCATGGCATCCAGGATAAACATATAGTAATTACATATGTCAAGAACCGGAACAGGATCAGAACCCAAATGCGTGACCTTTCTCCCACAAGGTTTTATTCGACGGGAAAGGCATGTTAGGCAACGGTCTGGCGTGGAATGACAGGAAGCCAGAGACCGACGAGATCGATACCAATTGCCCGAGCAGATATCGGATAGATGAGGTCGATACCGGACAGGAAGGGAAAGACAGGCTTGATAATGAAACAGGATATTGAAATTAAACAGGACAAACTAGACGGGAACAAAAACTGGAGAGAATAATAAATGGACAAGAATAGACAGGAACGAAACTAGAAACCGATATTAAACAGGACAAAAATAAACGGGAACAATACTGGACAGGAAATACCAACAGGAAACAGGACAGAGTCAAAACCCACATCTTGCGGGGCAGAGGTTCGTTGACGGACTGACAAAAGGACAGTGACAGGACCGGGCTTAAAAAGGGACAGGGAGCCAATCAGATGAGCGGGCACAGGTGAAATTAATGAGTAATCATGACAACATAAGGAAAATATAATAAAATCAGGATAAATACGCAAACATATTTACAGGGTAGTGCTTGGAGACTGGCATAAGTTGTATGGGCATCATAATAAGAGCGTAATGAAAAATAGTGCATCGAAAAAATAGTCTGAAGAAAATTAGTGCCATAACCTCAATAGTTTGTTTTTAATGAATATGTACATTCATTTTCTTGGTTTTCTGTGTTAAAGAGAACTAATCCATTTTCTTCTTCCGCTAAATTAATTCTACTCTTGCTTGGCATAGTCCTAAAAGCTAAATACTGAAGGCGTGCTTATGAAAACAGGTTTAACACGATCTGTTGCAACATATTTGCTTAATGTCAAAGGAAAGTTACAGGGTCAGTGCTCATAGCAGTAGAAGAGTAAAAAATATCCTCACTCTTGTGTTCCAATGTGGTACCTTCTTGTTTAATTCATCATTGCAAACACTCATAAATACTTGATTGAGTACAATCACGCCCAGCCGGGGACTTCATTTGGAACATAGCATGCCTATTTCAGGCAAAAACAAGCCGGATGAATAAATGAATAGTCTGAGTTGTGAGGGCTACTTACTGCGGCATTGAAAGTGTTGACTTCCTGGGGTCCACAAAAGCAGGACTGAGTCAAGATGTTGAGATATCTCTGACGTATTGTACCGCTGAGCTAATTTTCTCATTAGTGTCTGCTAATTAGCTCGGCAGGAAGCTACAGGACCGGACGAAAGGAGCCCACCCTGGTACACGGTACACACTATCTTATGACTTATGTACAGGGTTGGGTAGGGTTACTTTAACTTGATTACGTTCAATTACTTTTGGATTACTCCAATACCAAATATGCTAATAAAAGACAAAAGAAACTAAATATGAATAAAATTATGACTCACAACACGTGGTAAGCTTTCTCTCCTGACTTTGATCTCTTTGATCTACGGCAAAACTAACATAAAATGCGACAGAAACAAAATGAAAATAAATCCAAACAGCTTGCCAACATCATTTTTTCCGTTCCATGTATTCCGTTACTCCCCAAGCCTGCACAAAATGTAGTCATTTTATTCATATTTAGTTTCTTTTGTCTTTTATTAGCATATTTGATATTGGAGTAATCCAAAAGTAATTGAAAGTAATCCAGTTAAAGTAACCCTACCCAACCCTGCTTATGTAAGTAAATGTGTGACATGTTTTTATTTGTGTAAGTAAATTTGTGATATTTTGCTTTAGCAGCTGTAAATTGCAATACAAAGCTAAGCTCAAAGATCTAGTTTTTTACGTGAGCGCATTTATTTAACCGATAAAAGTTGGCTGCATCCCTTAACCACTAGGGTCTTAAAAGCACCTTTTCCTTTGGTGTGTCTTGGGAAGGTCCATCCCTCTCCAGTCCAACAGATGCTTCCCCCCGGACGCGAATAGGGGACCTTTCACGTGCTAGGCAAATGTGCTAACCACTGCGCTATTTTGTAATTTCAGAAATACTCTTGCTGCACTATTTGTCAGGACCAGAACGGAAGCAGGACCCACTTGTGTGACGTTTAAGTTTTATTGAAAGACAGAGGAAGTCCTCCGCCCACGATCCTGTGTTACTGGGCGCGGGAAGCAAGTCGCTCTCGTACTTGGATTGTGATCCGAACACGATCTTCTGTAGCGAGCGATGGCGGTGTCAGGGGCGAAAAACTGGTCGGTAGCCGGGACTGGGAGAGCAAGTTGTGGTCGGGGTCGAAAACGAGTCGTGAGCCAGAACGGGAAAGTAGACGTAGTCGGGAACAAAATGGAATGGTAAGCCGGGACTTGAGAGCAGACGAGGTCAGGATCCAAACAGGTCGGGGACAAACGGAATCAAAAACAAAAACGGGACAGGCGAGAGTCAGGGTCGAAAAAGCTTGCCTAGTTAACACGGTGATTCGCAGACGGACTGACAACAGGGGATTGACAAGCCTGGGTTTAAATACTGACAGGGAGCCAATCAGAACCCGCGGCAGTTGGCGCCAAATGAGCGGGCACAGCTGAGTCGCATCAGTAATCATGACACTATTGAATCCACTTACTTCAGTTCATATCTTATCGCCCCCATTTTGACGTTGTTGGGAAAAAAAATGTGGCTTAAAAATTATTTTACCATCCTTTAGCATGTGGAGAAGTCCAACTTTGTCGGCGGTAGAAAGCATCGTCTTCTGCCTTTTGGTGCTTTTGTCGATCCAGTACGTTTCGTTGACTTAATGGCATTTAGCGAAACTCGACATTGAAAAAGGTTTTTGTGTACGTAATGAAGGTTCATCAAGCTGTTTTACGTACGTGAGAAACGTAGACCGCAACATTATTTACGCACAGGCAAAGGCAGAAAAGGGGCAGGGTGACTGTTTAGCCAATAAGAATGCAGAACAAAATGCACAATGAAGATCCAAAAAAAGGACCTGCTCAGGGTGGCACGGAAGCACAGTGCAGAAGCATGGATTAAGGCAACAATGCATCGTTTATTCGGTCCAGGTTCGGTACACAGGTGAGACAAAATTCGAGGCAACCGTATCTTGATCACCAGAGGCAATTGTCGAGGTCCAGGGGCAGGCCAGGTGTCGAGGATTCGGAGAACTCACGTTGGCGAAAGCCCAAATGTTCGGCAGGGAGAATATGTGGTCTGGAAAGGAGCCAAGGGTTCAGTAGACTGAAAACAAGACAAGGCTGAGACAACGCTAGAACGAGACAAGAATGGCAACGAGCAGGCAAACGTGCCCAAAAACAGGAGTGCTTCAATAGTGAGCAGGAGCGGTGATTAGGATGCTATCAGGGCAAGTGACACCAAGTGTGATTGAAATCAGAGCTAAGGAAGAAGTGACCAAAAAAGGAGAGAGAGAAAAACAAACCTGACAGCCAGACAGTATAGAGACCATGAAACTTGAACCTCAATGCAACGAGGGATTACTGGATTGTTAGAAAAAAAAAAAAGAAAGAAAAAAAAAAACAACCTTGTAATAAAACACGAAAGGCTCTTCTCCTCAATCAATTTGAATGATTTTGCTTACAATTGATCACTGGAAGAAAGCCGAAATACTGAACAATGACATTCTTCTTTTTGCATTTTTCTTTAAATTGGACAAATTGGCACACTATAGACAAGGTCTCACGGCAGAGTAGTGTACCCCGGTACACTGGGTGAAAAATACTGTGATATGGTATCGATCAGTGTCGGGACTAACCCAATTGCGTGACTTGGTAACGATATACTGTAACGCATTTGTAACTCAACTCTCATTTCAACATGGTGCGTAAATCCACTACTTATTCCATGATTTATAATGTCTTTGATCGTTGATAGTTTCTCCTTTGCTCCCAGGCTGACCTACAACTCTTAATCCACCAACAAACTTTCACAAGGGTGGGCATGTTTATAATAACTTACAAAGTACAACTCAATGCAGTTAAAACGGCGCCATCTCAAGCACAGTAAGCAGGATGCTGAATTTCTCCACATGGAGATATCCTCCCTACTGTATATACTCACCTTTAAGGCCTTTTTACAACTATAAAATAAATACTGAAATCAGGAGGTCTGTTTATGTACACATATTTGGTCGTATGTCACCAGTAGTGAATAGTTGGCACCATGTGGCGATGGGGCGTTACTTATTCCGGAACATCAAAATCAATGAGGGGAAACGTGAGCACAGAATTTACAGTAATAATGTGCTGACTTTTGTTTTTTTATTTGTAAAAATTTTTTTTAACACAACATGCTTGGAAAAAAAAGGAAACGTCTTGGACAGTAAGCAGAAATGGAGAAGGAAAACTTTGAGTCATTTGAAGCCCAGGACCAGATGGATGTGGAGTGTCTCAGCTAACTTTTGTTTGTAAGCTCTCGAGATTGCACAGAAATAAGAAATAACAAGTTTGTGCAAAGATTTTCCTGTATTTTCTTATTATGTTGATATTTTAAAGTAGTTTTAGGGGATCTGTTTCAATGCGAGTATGTCAAGTATGTATGATAATTTGTAAATAGATAGACTTTTAGAGTAAAATTCTACTTTTGTGTGTCAGTTGTATGAGGGGCGGGGTGATATTACTTTCTAACTGAAGTAACTAGTAACTGTAATTACTGTTTTTAGGTTATGTGCCCATCTCTATAATTTGCAAATTAAAGTATTGACCACAGCCTTCTCACTACAGATTTTAAAATAAGCTGCTTCTGCCAATTTTGAACACAAAAAAAAACCTGACTCATGTATTTGCAGGGAATTTCAACAACGAAGGAAATGCATTTGATTTAGTGTGCAACTTGGAGTCAGCATTTTTAACCCAACACGATTTGTTAGTGAATTTATGCCTCATTTTCTTCTCTCGGCACTTTGAAGATTGGATCTGCGTTCTGCTTCCTGTATGTGCGTGTGTACATCACTATTTAGGGAGAGTGTGTGACTGTGGGGGTGGACTTTTAATGCTTGTGATAGGCTGAAATATTTCCTCTGGCAAAGAGCAACACGGCCTGCAGAGCCACTGCAGTGAGAAGTGATGGGAGGGAGTGTGATATGGAGAGAAAGAGAGAATGGGAGAGAGAGAGCAAGGGAGCTAAATAGAGAGAAAGAGAGACGAGTGCGCATGTGCAGATGGTGAGGTGCGCTCGCCTGGAACCGACCAAGGAGGAGGAAGAGGAGATGTTGTTGTGAGCGGCGCTGATAAACCCCTGGGCTCGCAAAGAGGAAAGCGTTCTGGCTCCAGCTAAATCCCATCACAGGTATAGCCCAGGAGGACTAACACACCCCAGGGAGGAAGAGGAAGAATGGAGGGAACAGAAAGAAAAGCCGCAACACACACCGATGAAGGCCAGGAGGCAGCGTGAAGGACAAAAGAAGAGAGATGCGGATGCGCCTCTGCCCCACCTCCTCCATCTTGACGTGTTTTCCATCCTCGCCCTGCCGAGAAGAGAGACCTACGTCGCTTTGGTCCTGCTTGTTGGATAGGGTGTGAGGTGAGGTTGAAAACTGGATGTGGTCTAAGTGAGACTTGCATGTCTGTTGCATCATCACACTTGCATGACTGTTGACAGGTAGTGCAGGGGTTGTTTACGGAGGAAGACAAGTCTATCGGATGGTAAAATAATTTTTGGTAAAAAGATTCTTTAGGTAAACCATCACACTTGATTGCTTTTATTATTGGGTCGTTAAGACATTAGGCAGACCTCTCTCACAAGCTTGTGTGTGATTGTGTGTGTTCTGTCATCCCAAAGCCATGCATTGCAAACGCGGCGAAACATGTTCTCAATTGCATAACCGGATCTTCTGAGCGCATCCCTGTGCCAGAAAACCTATTTTGCACACTGACAATCCTGTCAGGCATTTATCAGAAAAAAATCAATCGGCCTTAATCAATCTACCTGTCCTCTGCGTGTTGCAGAAGCCCATCGATCATCCTCGAGAAGGCGGGGTTGATGCTTGTGGCATTTTCATTTTCATCTTCGACAGGAGCTGCAAAATGGCCGAAGTCGGCCGCAGACGGTTCGTCGGGATTGAAGCGTCAAAACAAAAACAGAACGGTTGTACCGTTCAAGTGAGCAATCCGCGTTAGAGAGTGAAGCGTGGGATTTGCACCCAAGGTCACTGTCGCTCGTTACATAATCAAATAGGACTTAATATCCCGCGTGCTGCTTTTTAGCAGCCTACACTACCATCACAGAATGCGCTTGTCTCCATGGCAACTAGGAACGTGGACAGATGTGGAAAGGATGTGGTGGGCACACAGGTTTTCATTGAGAATAGACGCTAGAGGGGGGGGGGGGGTGGTGGTTGATGACTCATTTCGATTGTTTTCTCCCTTAAACTGGCTTCCAATCACAAGTGAATATGTGCGGAGAATGTGTAGGCATTTTGGGAGGGCACTGAAAACATGCAGGTTTGAAATAAGGAATAAACAAGGATGCTGTTATCATGATTGTTTCTCGATTAGAGCACGGACGGGTAAACATTTACTGCAATTATGACTTCACAACTTTCACCAAAACGCAGTTTACATTTTTGTATGCTTTCTTTGTTTAGATTATTACAGAAACCCAACTGTTGTTTAATATAAGATACTGACACCACTAGCACCTAAAATTGTTCCAACACAAAAAGAAAGTAAAGATAGTTTTGAAAGTCTGGATATTTTCACTCAAATTGCATGAAGCTAGTCCAGTCATAATTATTTGTATAGCCCTTAGGAGGGGAAAAAATCAATATACCAGTAAAATCCTCATCATGTAACCGAGCCTAATTTTGTAAAATGCCAACAGAACCTTAAAATCACATCTTAAGGTAACAGGAAGCCAATGCAGGTTAGCTAAAATCGGGGTAATGTGATCAAACTTTCTTGTCTTAGTTAAAAGCCTCGCTGCAGCATTTTATACCAGCTGCAGGTTCTTGATGCTAGACTTCAGTAGACCTCAGAGTAGTTTCAGTAATCGAGACGGTAGGTAACAAACACATTAATTATAATCTCAGCATAAGACTAGGACTGCATAGGGTGGGTTTTTAGCTGTTTTAGTAATATTCTTAATGTGTAACTGGAAGGACAGATTAGAGTCAAATGTGACACCTACATTTTTGACTGGATCGCTCTGGGGGATATTATATTTGACAAGGTTCAGAGTTGTATTTCAGAACAAGTCATGACATTAAGCTGGACCATTAAAATTTCAGGTTTTTCAGGGATAAAACGCAAGAATTTAAATGACATCCATCTTTTTTTTTAATCTCAGTTAGGCAGGCTTCCAGATTTGTACTGAAACCCCAAAAAATATTGGTCTCCTTTGTATAGTGCCTACAGAGAGCAGCTGATATAGGTTTCGGAAACCTTTTCCAGTACAGTACCTTAAATTGTGGCTTTTGTTTTTGGGCACAGCACAAAAAAACATAGAAGAATTATTAACAACAACAAAAAACTACATACAGTATCAGCTGCACATTACATTAATATAATCACCACCTCCATCATGCTATTATCTCAATAACATAAGCACAATATTGTATGTACAGTTGATTGAAATTAAGGTTGATATCAACACTAATACAGTACCTGGTAACGGTACTCATCCATCCCTGGTTTTAATTTAGGTTGTTGAGTTTCAAATCGCAAATTCAGACTATGTACTGTAAACCGAGAACCTGAATGAACAAACACTTAAATCTTCTTTTAAAAAAATATGATATATTTATCTCAATTTTGTTGTATTGTATTTTATTTGAAAACCATGCATGTATTGGCAATGTTTTGACTGTAATGGAAGGATTTGTATGTGTTTGTTTTGTTTATTTAACAAAATTGCAAATATACACTAAAAACCCCTAACAAAGACATGTTGTATAGTATATATCACGCGCCACCAGGCTGTACTTGACCAAGACACACCACGGGAAATGATGCCCCTAAGACCGTAGTGGTCAAGGGATCAGACTAACCAACCAATTTTACTTGGTAGGCTATACTAATGTATTAAAGATTCAGAAATCATAGTCAATGGCATCACTTCAAAGAGATTTTTATAATAAAGTATTTGTTTTTTCGAATCGAATGTTAGACATTCTAACCATTTTTCAAACCAATAAAAGTCGTTGTGTTTGGTCACACATATCAATGTACGGTACAACACCACTAATACATTTGATTCTCTGTTTTTGGAAATCACCCTCAAACAAATGTACCAATTTTTTTTTTCTTCCCAGAATAAAGTCACAGATATTTTAAGCAGTAGAGCCCAATAATGGCCTGGCGTTTGGTCATTACGGAGTTTCTGGCTATTGTTGTAAAAAATGTTCAAAAATGTTCAAAAAACAGGGGCTGAACTTTTAGTTTGATGTCGATGCCTGGTCTTACTTTTTGCTCACACCTAGTCTGTTTCAGAGGCGCGTATTTCTCAATTTTTTTGCCCACATGAGACATTTTTTCTAATTGTATGCAACTTACATAAAGAATATCAAAAATTAAGGTATGCCCATGTTTTGCTGCACAGCTACACTTTTAATACCCAAAAATTCACGAATCTGTATTTAGTGTACCAATAAGAACGCAAAGCAAACACAGTATGAAAACTACACTTATACTTACATTACTTACATCGAACAGCATTAAAGAGAGAGAAAAACAGAGCAGGGTTGTGACATCAATACCACTGAGAAGTACGAGACAGATTTTTTTTTATTTTTTTTTGCATTCATTTTGGTCAGTTATGTGCTTGCCATTCTCCTGTCAGGTCAATGGAATGTAAAGCATGGGTCACGATGAGGGTGACACGTGTCACATGTGCATGTCTCTCGTCCTAGCGAATGCTTCTGATGCCTTCCTCAATTTCATTAGATAAACCCAGAAGAAGTCTGCAGATAACTGCGGAAAAAATCTTGCGGCGCTTTGCACTTTCCCCGCGGCAGTCGGTGCCGGGATGAGCTCCTTACGTAAGAGCAGAGGGCCGACGTCGGCCAGCACAAAGGCTGAGCCAAAAGATGAGGAGCTCTCTTGTCTTTTGCCTGCTCGCGTTGCTTGAAATCAGAGACGGGTAATTTTAGCAGCTTTTGACTATTTTTTTTGACTGATCTTCAACTGACTGGCAGTAAAATCAGGAATGATCTTATTGCTTTCTATTTTTATGCAGACGTTGTAGTCTTCAGTCAATTTGACGTTTTTGAACACATGTCCTAATTGATCACACCAGGCCAGTAACTAAGTGACCTGTAACATGTAATGTAAGACAATTATACCCTGGAGAACCCAAGAACCCTTTTCTTCTCTGGAAAATTATGACCCAGAGTTGTTGGTTTTTTTTAGGTCTGAACCGGGCATGTCAAACTCAGTTAGGCTCTGGACCTGGATCCACACTTTTTGTTCTGAGGTGGGCCGGATCAATAAAAGAATGTTAACTCTAAATTTTTAGTTTTGTTTTTACTGTTATGCTTTATCATTAGGCCTATATTAGTAACCAGTCCATCCATTAACTGCACCGTTTATCCTCAGAACTAGAGGAGGACCCAGATGCATGACGTTTACTCACAAGTTTATTGAGATATAGAGGAAAATCAGCGCCAGCGATCCGGTGATTGCTGGACGAGGGAAGCAAGTCACTCACGGGATTGGAGTGTGTTCTAAATGCGGAAGTGGATCTTCCAGAGCGGGAGATCGTAGCATGGTAGACGGGAAAAACAGGTCCTTAGCCGGGACGGGAGATCAGAACACGGTCGGGGTAAAAAAATGGGTCGTTAGCCGGTGACTAACGGGAAAATCGGGAACGGACGAGTGGAAAACGGGCGACAAAACAGGACAAGTGGGAGTCAGAATCAAAAATGTTTGCCTTGTGTAAACAGAGGTTCGCTGACGGACTGACCAAGGGCGAGTGAGAGCACTGAGCTTGAATAGGAGGGGGAACCAGCAGCAGCTGGCGCCAAACGAGCGGGCACATGTCAATGTATTGAGTAATCATTACACAGTAGGGTTGCGGGGGTGCTGGAGCTAATCCCAGCTATCTTCGGGCAGTGGGCAGGGGACACCCTGAACTGGTTGTCAGCCAGTCGCAGGGCACACAAAGACAGACAACTCACTCGCTCATTCTCACCTAGGGACAATTTGGACCGGCCAATTACCCTGCATGGCGGCTGGGTGGTTAGCGCGCACCCCTACGGTGCAGAGGTCCAGGGTCCAGCTACAGCAACCTGGAGTTTGCATGTTCTCCCCGTGCCTGCATAGGTTTCCTCCAGGCACTCCGGTTTCCTCCCACGTCCCAAAAACATGCTTGTCATGTTAACATTAGTAACTTAATTTACATATTATAATCACGGATCTTTTCTGAACACAAAACATGTATTCACAATGAATGGGGAAATATAATTTTTATGTGAAGCATTGAACATGTTGACTGGTTTATTTTATCAGTTGACTGGATGCAGTTTTTACACCTAAACCAACTTACCACTCTATACAAACTCAACAATGCCTTTGAGCGGCCTGAGATAACATTTGGTTTGCATTTATGTCAAAAATCATAACTTTTGATAGAAATGACGCGGTGACTCACTTAAGTTTTTGACATAGACTGGAGCCCATCCCAGCAAATATCGGGCAGTGGGCAGGGGACACGCTGAACTGGTTGCCAATTACAGTAAAATGTAAAAAATGATTTCCATAAATACATATAAATATTGTTTTTCCAAAATACACTAAAGTAAGATATTTCATTTTAATATATTATAGTAAAATAAGAAAATCAACCCCAAAATGTAGTAAATTAATAAGGGAAAAAATATTGTGTTTTTTTTAAATCCATTCAATTTAAAAAAAAAAAACACAAAATGTGTCAAAATAGGAAAATCAGTTTTCCAAAATGTAGTACATTGAGAAAATAATTCCCCCAAAAGAGTAATGAATGAAAATAATTTTACAAAATACAGCAAAATAAAAACAAATCACAAAATCTTTGATGACAAGAAAATAATTTTTGAAAAAAGGAGTAAAATAAGAAAACATTTAGTAATGTAAAAAATATATCTCAATATACAGTAAAATAATGAAAAACTTCCAACATGTAGTAAAATAAGTAAAAACATAGTTTGGGGACAAAAAATAATTTCCCCAAAATATAATACAACATGGTAATTTTCCTATATCTGAGTAAAATATGAGAAATGTGCAAAATATTTGACAAAGAGTTAAAACATTTCTCAAGAAAAGAGAACTTTTTTCCTTTTTTTTGTAACACATTTTTTTGTCTTTTTTTAATCCTAGTTTTTTGTGTGGCTACAATTTGAACTCTATTGCTAACCATAACCGGAGCACACACTGAAGTGAGTAAAAAAAAAGTTATGAAGGGTGTTTTCTTCCTGAAATTTTTATCTCAGTGTTCTTCATGTTTATGTTCAAAGTAGCGAGGATATTAGAAATATAATTTACAAAGAAAACGAAACATTACTTTTAAAATTCAAAAGCTTCTATTTTATGTTTTATTATTACTATTACTGTACTATTACACTTGAATTGATGGAAATCCCATACAAAAAAAACCTTGACTGAATTTCAATGTAATGGAATGCAAATCTCAAATAAAAAATCGAAGATAAATGTGATAATTAATTACATTAAAATAATTGCTCGGGAAAAAAGGAAAAAAATACTACAAATTAGATTAAAGCCAAAATGATTAATGAAAAATAATAAGTTGCTGATGCATGATGTCATGTGGGAGTCAGCTAACCGATATCAGATTATAATCCATTTCTCATATTATCTTCCCTTTTAAGGTGCAAATTATTGTAAAGAGGAATTTGATGATAAACTTGATGCTCAGTCCAAAACATTTAATTTCGAGTATTGCTGGTGTCACTAATCTGTGTCCCGCTGCGTGTTCAAATTCCTGGATTCAGACCGAGTATCTGGACAAAGAAACAAGAGCTAAAAACAAAGCAGTTTAGTTGAAGAGTTTTATTACAAAGAAATGAATAAAGAAATAAACAGAGTATTCCAGACTTGTGATCAAGACAACGTGCTCCCTAAAAAAAACATTAAACCATAGCTGAATAGAGTTTTTATTGAAAAGGGGTGTGAGATGACAAAAATGAAACTTTCCGGGCAAAATAAGGAAGTCACATCTTCACAAGAGACCATTTGTCAAGACTTGATCTGACTGGATTTTTAAAGGTGGTATGATAACATTATGGTAATCTTAAGGGCAGACTCATCAGAACACCACTGAATGAATGGATACATTGAAACATCAAATGAATAAAGCAAGTAAATACTTCATTCAAATATGTGGATACCAGTAAATGAATATGATTATCAAAGTAATAATGTGATGATTAAATAATAAAATAATATAGCTGGGAAACTCATACAATCAGGACTTCATATTCAGTGACCCATTTTAATAGTCTTAGTCTCAAACCCAGAACCTTAAAACCAAAGGCCAGACATGCCCTTCCCTCTTTAAATCATTAAATATTTGCACCCCCTTTCTAAGGCCATCCATCATTCCGATGTGTTCTTATCGTTCGTGTGTGAAAGGGTGAGGAACAGACAAAGGCTATTTGAGGAAAAACATTCTAACACAGACCAGCAGGACGACAGAAGGAGGGAAGAAGGATGGAGTTCCAATATGGCCGCCAAATCACATAGCCAGCTCATACTTACAAAAATAGACGTGCTCAGCTGCACCGCTTCTTTTTCTCCTACTTCTTCTCTCGCCATGTAGGTCACCTCCTCTGCTTGCTTCAGTGACTCATCAGCATGCACAAAATGAAAAGCTGGGGTGTTATGCTTAATGTTCTTAAACACACTGGAAGGACAGAAATTCTTTGAAATCTCAGTGAATGATTAAGTGGTGACAGAAGAAGATGCATCAGTCAAACTTATCTATTAACAACTGAAGTCGACACTAACACGGTCTTACTAGCGTCTCATGACAATATATTGCATTTTCCAGACAGTAAGGCACAATGACAAGAACCAAACTGTCCAGAAATTTGATAGTGCGCCTTATTTCCTCGAACATTTGGTGGATGAAATTGTAAATATATTATTAGAACTTAAGCATTGGGT
Organism: Urocampus carinirostris; assembly: GCF_059441175.1. NCBI lineage: Eukaryota > Metazoa > Chordata > Actinopteri > Syngnathiformes > Syngnathidae > Urocampus > Urocampus carinirostris. Next base: position 18,802,979 of record NC_142364.1, on the reverse strand, counting down.
AATCCCTTGTTTTTCCCGGGGCATTGCGTTCCAAAGAGTCCCTCGATAGGCAAAACCCACGAAGAAGAAACTTTTATTTATGAAATCAATTTATTATTTATCTATTCCTTTAAGAACAAACCCAAATATTTGTCTAACAAATAAAGGTACGTTTTTTATCAACATTTTTTTACAAATCACTTCTGCAGTGTCAAAATATAATTTTTGAATAATCTATCTGTTTTATTGCACAACTTTGTGGATTTAGGACAGATCCACTTTACTTAACATGATACTTTGCCTCCCTAATATGGTCGTTAAGAAAAATAGCATTTACCTTCCGGTTCTGTTCTATAGAAACCATTTATTTTTCCATTATCAAACGTTTTTGAAAAAAACACCAGGGAGCCACTAGGGAGCGCTAAAGACCTAAAGCAAGTTAAGCTAGTCGAGAAGTCTAGGTTTGTTGGCGATAGAAAGCATCTTCCTCTGTTTAGCCAATCAGAAGGCCGAACACCATGCATGATTAAAATCTGCAAAGTAGCGAAACAGCGATAAGGCAAGGGATTACAGTACTACATATGCTAACTGTTCCAATTTTGAGGAACATATAAAGTGGTCTTTGAGTGCAATCTTGTGGTTAAAAAGTTATTTGTACAAACATGCTTGTTACATTTAAAAATTAAAAGGTTTTCTTATAATAACCAATAATAACAGCAATAATATTGTTTGTTCTTTATCCAATTTTCAGGGCTTTGTCAATTATTTGAGAGATATTCATCTGAATGTTTACATTTTTTGATTGTCAATGTTTAATCAAATGGATATAAATGATGTTTGGTTCTCAATCATTTGTGATAGAGTGAGGTCAATTTTCTGGCTCCAGGAATTTTGGACCGCCCTTTTTTAGTTAACATGTTAATTGCTAGTAGGTTAAAAAAAACATGAAAAAAACAAAAATTAGATGACAGCGCAGATTCGCTTGCAAGTCCTTTTTTTCTTGTTGTTTTTTGCAAATGTATTAAAAAATATTCTTTAAAAATGCATTTAGTTGATTCTTACTACTAGCCCGCATATACAGTAATAAAAATTCATGAGTAATACTCCTTCAGTCTTAATTTTGAGGACTTAGATGAAAAAAACCAAAGCTCTTCACAGAATCTTGTAATAGAAATACGTGAAGAATGTTCAATCCGTATCACCATGAGGTCAGACCACATAGGAGAATGGTTGCAGGAGTCATTTCGAAGAGCATAAGGCTGTACAAAAAATGACATGTGCAAAATGGACACAGTAATTATAAATGTTGTGGTTCAGTTACCAGGACAATGAAGAAATTACCTCTCGCTCACTGACCGGGGGGAGCCGGAAGGCTATGACCCTGTCAGCAGCTTAGCAACTATTTCCAAATTTGGGAAATCTTGTGGCAGAGCACTTCTTTGTGCCCACCCCCACAACGAAAACAAAGCGCACTCTGAAAAGGGCATCAGTTGAGTAGAAGCAAAAACTGTCTTCCTAATTAAGGCACACAAACACTCCTCTGCCATGATCGCCTCCTTGACTGTTGAGTCACACTGAAAGTAAAACCCGACACCCGGCCTCAAGCATAAAATGTTTCTTTTGTTTCTTAATCACCCGTTGGTTTCGCGATGCAATTAAAGTGCAATGTCACCCAGTCACTTTTACACAAACAATACTGACTAATTAACGCACAAAGTGCAGTTTTAAGACAGGTTTCTTTGGTTTCGTCGATTTTAGTCAAATCTGTTGTAATGTTGGCCTATCCTTGATGGTGGACGGCAAACTCTCGCACATATCAACGGTTGTAAAACTGTCTGATAGTTTTGCCGAACTCTTTTTTTAATTAAGAAAAAAAAAAGGCTCAAGGCATTTGGAATAATCTTCAGATCTACTTGGCAGATATATCAGTCATTAACACCGCCATCAAATTGCATGTCTGTTGACAACCGGCAATATTCAACCAAACCATCCTGTGTTCTTTGTTTTTTTTTCCTCCATAGGTGAAGTCACCATCTGGGAAGGGAGCTAAACATTGAAGGACACAATTTTGGACTGTTATCACCTTATAGGCCCCAAACCTGAACTCCTACCTCGTAGGAATCTACAAACGGGAAACTTTCTGAGCCTCAAAGGACACGCTTTGGTCACAAACCGACATACATAGGAAATCATACTGGGTGCTTTTGCTGACACTGGACACGCTGGATGAAGAAATTCAGCTTCTTGGAGATGTTGTGTATATAACTGCATTTAGGATAAACTGTTGGTGCTATATGTGCGACTAAAATGTTCCTTTAGTGTTTAAGTGGCCAACACCGGTCTAGGAAGCTGGACTCTACCTTATTAAGCTCTGAATTAAGGTGCTCTGGCTCAACTCTTTAAACAAGCAAGCCGCCATAAGAACACAGGCCTATAGGAGACTCCACCAGGGTTAGGAGTGGGGTCTCAAAAAGCAGCATGGAGGCAGTCATTCGTCCACATGTGCCCTCTAATGGCTGACTTCAACACAACAACATTAGCCAGTCCTCTTGCCTAGAACCAGGCAGGGGTTCCTACGCTTCTTAAGAGCCTCTTGGTGTCCCGCTTCCAAATCCAAAATGTCTTGCCTCAGACGTCAGCCCGTCACCATCCCAATGGACACGGTCAAGATCATCCAGTCCGAGAAGTTTCCTAGAGAGTGCACGGTGCCAGTAACCCAGCCTCGCTTTGCCCCGCCCCCTAGAGTGGCATGGGATGGCGGCGGAGAGGGGGAGATCATCGTCAACCAGGCCTGCAGCGACCTGACGCTGGACGTAACGGTGGCCACCCCCAGGCCCGCACCGTCGCCCCAAACCCCGGTGGTCCGCAGGGAGCAGAGCTTCTTAGCGCAGCGCAAACACAGTGCCAACGAGATCTGCTACCACCAGTTCCACTACAAGATGGAGGACGTCATCGTCAACCAGTATGTGCTGCGCTCCTCCTCCACGTCTTCATCCTCGTCCTCCTCGTCTTCGGGGCCAGTCATGCCCTGCGAGCCCCTGGACTGCCCCACCTGCGGCCACACCTATAACTTCGCCGGGAAGCGGCCGCGCATCTTGTCCTGCCTGCACTCGGTGTGCGAGGAATGCCTGCAGATCCTCTACGAATCATGCCCCAAGTACAAGTTCATCTCCTGCCCCACCTGCCGCCGCGAGACGGTGCTGTTCACCGACTACGGGCTGGCGGCCCTCGCCATCAACACCAGCATTTTGAGCCGGCTGCCCGCCAACCCCAACGGGCCTGTGCAGTGGGGGGGCGATGCTGACCGCAGCTGCTACCAGACTGTGCGCCAGTACTGCCAGTCGGCGTGCACTTGCCACATCGCCAACCCATTGTCCTCTTGCGGCATCATGTAGACAAAATGCGGGCGCCACTTTATGCTGCTCAGCCACACCTTTGTCGACTATAAGCTCTTCCCCTCACACACACAATCACACTGTCGGTAATCCCTCCACAGATGACTTATATCGATATATTTAATAGCACAGAAGGATACTGTGTGGGACTGTTGGATGCAGATGGTTGGATAAATAGTAATATATGTATTTTATGTATGGACTGGAATCCTGTTCACCCTCTCGTTTGGTTGGATGTGTTTGTCATCTCTTTTCATGGGAATGCCAGGGGAGGTCACTCCTCCCCATCCCCTCAAAGTGAATAAAGATCAAATAACAACAAACTTCTCTCTTGTATTTCCGAACGATTAGGTCAAAATATTGATGGGCATTATAGTTCTTTTGTGTTAAACTCAAGGCCCACAGGCCAGTTACGGTCCACAAATAAGTTCTCCCTAGCCTGTGATAATAAATTAAACTACTAATAAAACCAGCTTACTCTGTGTTGTGCTCTTAGTAATATAAATTAACTAACATTTACTTACATGCCTGAAAGCAAGACATACATCAGAATATCAAGTAAACATTTCAAAATATTTGGAAAAGCTAGCTGGTTTTACCATTACAGGTGGGAAATTCATAAGACAATGATAATAATAACAAAACAAGTGTATTTTCATATATTTTGAAGTAGATAGATTTGTATTCAGTCCAATTTGTGCAACCTTTAAAATGATCTTTTTTGTAGGCTCAAACTATTTTGCTCCATTCTAACCTCATTTTTGGAGAAATTTTATGTTCCAAAACCCTCTGAGAAAACTAAATGTAATTTATATAATTTTTCAAATGATGAAATGAAGTATATACGGTAGGGAGAATATCTCCATGAGGAGAAATTAAGCGTTCTCGTACTCTGTGTACTCTTTGTTTGACACGGCGGCAACCTTTGTAGGCACATTAAAAACACCCCCCACCCTTATTGAGTATTGCTGGTGTTGAGGGAAGAAGGGGGAATAAAAAGCAATCTGAGGACGTTGTGAATCATGAACTGCTTTTAATAAGAAGCAGAGTAATTCACCATGTTGTAACGACAGCTGAGTTACAAAATTTTGCTAATAACACATTACAGTACTTGTAACCAAGAAAAATAATTCCTTTATAATGTATTATTCCCAACACTGACATTATATATATATATAAATATACTTATACATATATATTTATTATCTTATGTATTATGTTAAGACATATTTACATACCAACTTCATGTTTGTATTTAAAAATAATACAAATGTATAAAATACATTGACGCAAAATACTGTAAAACATACAGTGGAACGTCTACTTACGAATGTCTCTACATACAAAAAATTCAGGTCAAAAAGTACCTCAAATATTGCCTCTTGTTAAGAAAATAACCTAGTCAAAAAAACAGTACAGTACACACTGCTATTCACAGCTCCCAGAGCTTCCCGAACAATCGACAGTGAAAGCGTATTCCCTAGTGACGCTGTTCACAAACTACCCTAAATCCGCATACTGACTATCGCTTCAAATCTGCCTGGCAACCAGTGCACATGCGTGCTCCCAGCATGCTCTTCACCTCACCATCACAGTTCAGAGTTCACAGACAAAGAGGAGGGCTTCTATCAACCTGCAGCCATCATTGAATTGAAGACATTTAGCAAAATTCCATGAAGTCTTGGAATTTGTGGAAAGGAATCACCTGGGAAAAGTCAGGTTATTGCTACGTCTGCTTCGCGCATTTCCGACAGATTGTTAAAAGCCTATAAAAGCAGACGTCATTGGATCAGTTTTTCAAATGCGAGGTAAAATTAAAGGTAAATTAATAGTTTTATTATTTCCTTTATTCTTCATTTTTAAAATTACGTGCCTCTCTCTATTCTAATTTTACCATTTATTTGTATTATGTTCTGATACTCTTTTATGATTTATTAAAAAAATATCATACTGTACTTTTTAGGGGCTTGGAACGGATTAGCGCTTTTACATAAAAAGAGTGTCTCTACTTACGAAGTTTTCAGGTTAGGAAGCTACTCCCAGAACGAATTAAATTTGTAAGTAAAGGTACCACTGTATAAGTACATTTCAAAAAACATACATTTTCTTCCAAAGCATAGCTCTAAAACCAACTGCGCTTTCAAAACGCGTTAGGAACGGGGAGCGTTTTCCGCCTTTTCCTGAACAGTTGGCTCAGCTGTCGCCGGGCAGCATTTCCATCGAGAGACTGCATCCGTTGGCTGTTATGGAGAAATGAACAAACGACCACAACAGAGATGAGATGAGCATTCAGTGGCCAACAGGAAGCGATACGCATCGTGCCCGGGCACCACATGGCACGTGCACGCACAGCGCTTGGAGATTGTTTACTTCGGTCCACAGTGTTCCAACTCACTTGTTTGCATTCTGAAGAAGTGACTTGTCCCTCTCCAGGGACACATATTTCAGCTTCCAGTTCTTGTTGCTTCTGGGGCCCGCGTCACCCTTAATTCGGAAGATGCAAAAAAAGGTGAGCAAGACTTAAAAACTGTACTGTCATATCAGTATTTCTAATTATTTTATGCCACTGGAATTGTTATTAATTTACTGAAATGTTCAATGATGTGCAGTCAGGGAAGGCAGGGGGGGTGGCAATGCCTCACCAGTCATCATGGGAATATACAATTTTAATCATTTTTTATAGTATTTAGTTATTTCTTCATAAGTTATGTTTCATTTAAATTCACCTTTTTTCTTTTCTAAATAGCTGACTTTGCACATTATATATTAAGAATGTTACAAATGTTATAAGTAATTTACATATTACTGAGCTGAGCAGTTGCAAATGCAGAGTGAGGCATGAGACCAAGGACTTTGATTTTTTTGCACACCTCAACACTTTTTGGATTCTTCACAAAACAAAAGATAGAAAATAATCAATAACATTATTTATGAAATTAAATAAAAACCAAATAACACGGTCGTTATTAACAGAAAAAAAGGTCCATGGAACTTAAGCTCTCTGTTGTGCCATGCACAGTCTGAACAGATTTCAAAATCAGCTTAGTTGACCGAGCAGTGACCACCAGTGGTGTAGATGACTTGTGAAAAGGCACTACCGTGACTAAAGTGTGACAATGAGATAAAACCCTGTGCTTTTACTTATACTATCTACATCAGGGGTGTCAAACAGGTGTTTGCAGGCCGGATTAAGCCTGCTAAGGGATTGAATCCGGCCCGCGAGACAATGCTGAGGGAAGGGCAAGAGAAAAACGAGCTACAGGTTGAAATGTGTCCACTTGACGTTGCCAAAGCCAGGTGCCTCTCACAAACGCTGTACTTGTTTTTGTTTCTCTCTCTCTCTCTCTCTCTCTCTCTCTCTCTCTCTCTCTCTCTCTCTCTCTCTCTCTCTCTCTCTCTCTCTCTCTCTCTCTCTCTCTCTCTCTCTCTCTCTCTCTCCCTTTCTTCCTCTCTTACTTGTTATATCTTCCTCCCTTTTTCTCTCACTCTCTATATCTCTCTTTCACTCTCTCTGTCTCTCTTTGTTCCTTTTTGTCTCTTTCTCTGTGTCTTTTTACCTTCTTATGCTCCCTCTTCCTTTTCTCATTTTCTCTGTCTTTTCTCTCTTTTTCTATCTCTCTTGCTTCCCCCTTCCCTCATTCTCTCCTTCTCTCTTTCGATTTCTCTTTGGATTTCTTTCTTTCTCTTTCCATCCCCTTCTCTCACTATTTCTCTTTTTATCTCATGCGTTTCTCACATTTTCTCTATTTCTCTCTTTTCCCTCTCTCTTTCTCCCTTTTTCTCTTTCTTTGTCCCACCCCAACCTCTCTCTTTTTCCCCCCCTCTCTTTCTCTCTATTTTTCTTTCTCTCTAATCGACTAGTCCGGCCCCTGAGAGAATGTTTGTTCTATCATGCGGGCCCCGGGTTAAAATGAGTTTGACACCCATGATCTACATCACTGGTAATCCAGTGGCAAGAGTTCAATGCTTTCTTCGCTGTGATTTGGGTTTGAATCCTGTTACGACCAAAAACTTGCTTCAAGACTTTAGGTGATTTTTAAGGTAAAAAAAATGTGCATTAAATTGGCAAAACAAATGTGGAGGCATGCCGTTGTTTGAGGACCTATGCTTTAAAAGTAGTATTAGTTTATTGCTGTTTTCTTAGTAAAACAATCAACATCATACAACATATGACAAAAAAAAACTCTTTTTTTGTGGAATTGGTTATCTGGAGACATTTTTACCTGTAGTTTATTGTCCAGCAGGTCCAATGTCTTCAGTCGCTGCCCTCCAGAACCCAGGATTAACTTTCCTGTTAAAAGTAAAGTAAGTCAAACAAGTATTGCAATCTTGAATAATAAACCCCCCAGGAACTCACTTGAGTTTATCGACGATGCAATCGATTCCGATGACGACCGCTGTCGAAAATGTCCAAAAGAAAAGTCTGTAAGCTGCTTGTGCTTTTTGGATGCGCTGGAGAGACAAAGAGGCTGGTCTAATGATTGATAGCTGTTGTAAACCTGATAAGAAAAGGAGGAAGTCATTTGTGAATACAATGACGGGATCCATAAGAGGATTTTTATTTTTTTACCTGAGCCGTGTCCATGCGGTATCTGCGTTTGGACATCTCCTGCTTGGCAATGTCCTCCCATTTTTGGCAAACCTCCTCCAAGTACCTTATTCCAGGACTAATACCAGTTGGTAGCGCTTCATGGACACCCTTAGAAGCAGAACAGGAACACGATGAATAATTCATTGATTGAATCTGTATGTGGTTCACAGATGACACCAGTTTTTTTTCTTAGAATGTTCCTGCCCTTCAATGTTTGATCAGTTTTGTCTGGTCAAGTTGTTCATAACATGGAAAAACCTTCTCATGCCATCTTCAAAATCATTCATTCCCTAACAGAATATTTGCATACCTGGCAACCTGAGCCAATTGCTTCCCTTCGTATGCAATGATTGTCATGATGACTCGTTACATTCACCTGTCCCCGTTCGTTTGGCGCCAGCTGCTGCTGGCTACCTAATTGGTTCCCCGTCCTACTTAAGCTCAGTCCTTTCACTCACGTGTTGTCAGTCCGTCAGCGAACCTCTGTTTTCACAAGGCAAGCTTTTTTGACTCTGACTCCCGTCGGTCCCGTTTTGTCACCCGTTTTCCATTCGTCCGTTCCTGATTTCACCGTTTGTCTCCAGCTGCGACCTGTTTTTTGAACCTGACCACATTTTGATCTCCCGTCCCGGCTAACGACTCGTTCTTTGACCCCGACCTTGTTCTGATCGCCCGCCCCGGCTAACGACCTGTTTTTCCGTCTCTCTACGCTACGATCTCCCACTCCCGAAGATCCACTTCCACATTTGGAACACGTTCCGATCCCGTGAACGGCTTGCTTCCCGCGTACAGCGAGCACTGGATCGCTGGCGCTGCCTTACCTCTATATTTCAATAAACTTGTGAGTAACGTTACGCATCTGGGTCCTACTTCTGTTCTTGTCGTGACTATGATAACCCTTACAAACACATTACGGCACCTATTCACTAACAACAAAACAAACTGGATGAAACAATGGTCTTAAAGCTTTTCAAGCTTAGAGATTCTTTTTGTTACTAAGTAGAGCAAAGGGCACCAATATTGATATGCATTTCTAAATAGCAACTTATTATGTCATTATTATGTTGTTACTATGTTAATACCAGGTTAATTGTAGGAAATATGGGTTGAATAGATTCAGTCAACCACTAAAAAAATAACCTTACTAGGAAATCAAATGACCCAGCACTGGTGAGCTAATTTCAGGACAGGTCTGCGACCACCTTAGCTGTCCTTAGGGGGGCACCCAGGTACCCGGGGGCACCATTGTTGTAGACCACTCGTGTTAAAATAAAAACAAAGATAACTTGTGTCAAGAAGTTTATTTTATTTACCGACAAAAGGTAACACAATGCCCACTTTCAGTTAATTTAGTGTTGCTTATTATGCATAGCAAATTAGAGATTAGAGTCGGAATGGGCTGGATGAAATCGATCTAATTATGTTTTTTTTTCCCACACAAAAATTGTTGAACAGCACACATAGTTTGAATATTTTCAAATGTTATGCAATGCTAAATCTATTGCACCTTAGTCATCCTGGAAGGGGGATTATCACTTTATCATTTTCCTCATGCTGAGGTTTTTGAGTTTTTCCTTGCCCGCATGTTGGTTTAAGATCAAGGGACGGTGTAACTGTAACCAGTGCAGTCCTTTGAGACATTTTGTGATTAAGGGCTGTACAAATAAATGTGACTTGACAAATAAGTGATTTGTTTGTGAGTTTTTTTAATTTATTTATTTAAATGAAAACTGTTCAATATTTGACCATTAGATGTCATTGTATCATGCAGTGCAAGCAAAAATGCCTGCTACAAAGCACAAGGAAGAATACAAACTCCGGAGCCTCAAAGTGAACTAACCGTACGTTTTTTTTGTCTCATGAAATTTGTCATAGAATCATAGTTACTATTATTAGGCCGCACGGCGACTGGGTGGATAGCATGCAGCCCCATGGTGCAGAGGCCCACGGTTCAACTCCAGCTACCGCCTTGTTAAGTTTGCATATTCTCCCCGTTCCGGCGTGGGTCTGCTCCCACATTTTAAAAACATGCCTGTTCAAATTGTTCAAATTGTCTGTCTCTGTGTGCCCTCCAACTGGCTGGCAACCAGTTCAGGGTGTCCCCTGCCCATAGCTTATAGATAGCTGGGATGGGCTGCTGCTACCCTAGTGAGGATAAGCGATGCAGAAAATGGATGTATGGGTAATAATTATTATCATTATTATTTATGTATTTAGTACATGACAACCCAAAAAGTTAAATCAAATTGATCCAAGTAGTGGATTAGTCTTTTCCCCCTTTATTTCATTTTAATTTGTATAGGTATTTATTTATTTACATGTTTGTCATCTTGTTTATCTATTTTATTGTATTTATCTATTAACGCCAAACGAAGATGCTGGTTGGATCAGCATTTGGCCTAGAAATATTTTGGAAGCTTGTAAATTAAAAAAAAGTTGTGAACCACTCAGCTACATGATTCATTTTTCTTCTTCTTTACATTTAAATTTTAGATCAAATCCCCCCAAATTTAATCAGCCATTTTCACTTGATGTTAACGATTTGTAACAGATTTCTATGCAATCAGAGAATATACACTGTTCAATATTTTAACGTCTTTTTCAGATCACAGATGTTAAATCCAACAACAAACAGGGGTTCACTGCAGACAACCCCTGTAAGCCCTGTCACTTTCTTTGTGTAGGAAATATTATTATTCGGTAAAAGCTTAAGTTATTGATCGTTAGCCCTCAGGGAGTTAAATGCTCTTTCGGCTCTGTTCTTAGAAATAAATTGCAAAGATCTATCATGACACTAATTACTGTTTCTTTGGCATTTAGGAAAGGTGCATGGACAGTTGTCTTCAACCTGTTTCTCTTGAGTGATGGCATAAGGTTTTTTTCTCCCAGTTTCAAAATCTCTGTGTACCTGCCCCGGCGTTTAAACTCAGCAAATAGGATCAATTAAATATAATTATAGTTCTGAAATGACTGAATGAATGCACGGCTTTGTTCATCAAAAGCTCGAGCTTGCTTCTCAAGTCTGGAGATTTAAAGCGGCACAGGAAATAAGTGAAGTTTGGTGAATTGAGGGGGACAACATCTTAACATCAACTGGTGATTGGGGGAATAATTTCTATGATACATCTCTGTCACTTCCGATAAGATATAAAATATCCGAAGCGATACATGCTGTTGTAAGAATTTTATCCATCAATCCATTAGCTGCACCGCTTATCCTCAGTAGTGTCGCGGGGGAGCTGGAGCCCATCCCAGCTATCTTCGGGCAATGGGCAGGGGACACCCTCAACTGGTTGCCAGCTAGTCACAGTGCACACAGGGACAGACAACACGCTAGGGACACTTTGTACCGGCCAATTAACCTGGCATGCATGTTTTGGGGAATTTGGGAGTATTTGGGAGGAAACCCACGGAAACAGGGGGAGGACATGCAATCTCCACACAGGAGGATTCAATCCCATGACCTCAGATCTGTGCCGCGGACACGCTAACCACTCTTCCACCATGGTTTGAATTTATTTATATATTATATATTTATATTTCATTTTTACTCAATTCGATATAAATTGTCATTATCGACCTTCAGTTCCAGCTCTTTTCAAATCCTAGTAATTTATGGCCAATGCAAAATTACGACCACTTCTCAAGGTACCTTAATTTTCCTTTTTTTTTTTTAGTTTTTGTGATATCACCAGAGTGACTCGGTCATAAATTTAGGTGTCACATTTGACCCTAATCTGTTGTTTCAGTTACACATTAAGAATATTATTAGAACTTTTTTTTTTCATTTTAACAACATACCAAAAAAAAACAACCCTATTTCATAACAGTCCTATTATAATTCATGCGTTTGTTATCTCCCGGCTTGAAAACTGTCATGTGCTATTCTCTAGTGTCCCAATTTCTAGTATCAAAAGTTTGCAGCTGGTACAAAATCCTGCAGCGAGCTTATAACAAGGACAAGAAAGTTTGATTCCATTACCCAAATTTTAGCTCACCTGTCAGTTTAAGATGTGATTTTAGGTAATGTTGGTATATTTTTCTGAATTATTTTACCCCTATGTTCCTGCTTGGAGGTTCTGCTCGGAAAATCCTGGTTTACTAGTGATTTCAAGAGCCAAGAAGAAATCCGCAGGTTTAGAAGCATTCACTTTTGTGTTGTGGATTGCTCTGCCCTTGAGATTCGATCTGGAACCTCAATGGAAGAGTTTAAATCTTGGCGGAGGGGGGTTACCTCATGTGGGTACCCTTCTCAAGATTTATGTAACACTATTTTTCGTCACGGTACCACATTTATTTTAAACCTATATACAGGTTTCAGAATCAGGGGTGTTGTATTGGTGGTCTTTGCAGCTCTTAAAGACTGTCTATGATTAAGGGCTCTTTAAATAAATATGACTTGACTTCAGACAAACAGTTGTTTTGATTTAGTAGTCTTTACATGAACCTTCTATTGAATGTGCTGGATAGAAGAGCAGTAATACAAGGATTAGCACCAAGACAAGAATCAATTACAGGGAATTTGGAAAAGAACTAATCAAATCTAATACTGTTTTTTAGGCTGACATCAGCTCAATATCCATATCAATATCTGATACGAACGGTACATATTCCAAAAAGGAAGGATTCTAGAATCGGCATAGTTTTCAAATCAAGAGACTGCAAGTTGTGTGACGGTTTGCAAATTGCTTCAGGTGTCGGCTCACCAAAGGTAGTTTCTGTCGGTTGAAATTACAGACTGCGGTACGAAGCACTACCTAGGTCTATAGGTTATGATGAAAGCAATTATCCAAAAACATAGGAACACCTCCTGTTCCAGGTCCAGTCCTTGTGAAGATCCAGTTAGTTACCACTCTTTGTGATTATTCCCACAACCTGCTTCTGAGAATCTCTTGTGGCCTTTCACAGTTTTGCTTTACTATACATGTAGATTTAAATTAAACATGAAACCGGACACGTGAATCCAGTTTTTGAAAATCTCCTGCAATTGATTGACCAGGGAAAAACCCAAAGTGAGCAGAAATAATTCTCAACGTGGATTGTTTAATTATCAGTTACGTCAACGTATCTAAAGATTCCTAGGGAACTACAGAATTTAAGCTTTGCTTGATCAATTATGCGGTAAAAACATTTCAAATTACAAAGCGGCCTAACTGCCGAATTTTCCCTTGCATTACTCCTGGCGCCTGTGGGCATGCAGTCATGCAGGCAGACTGGTTTATGATCCCCTGCAGGATAGACAAAAGTGTGTCAGGTCACCAGACTGATAATGTCGTGTGGTATGACGGCTGTTTTGAAGAAAGTATAGAAGAGGAGTCAATCCTTCACTTTTACCTTTACGGGAGAAACAAGACTCAGCGTGTAACTGTGGGGTTTATGTCATCCCCAAACCCAAAATGAGTTTAAGTTAAACAGACCCCCCTGGCTGAAATCCAGCCTATAGTTTTACCTGTATAGGGTTTATCGAGGTTCTCTGAGCCAAAGTTTGTTGGACAGCGGGGGAGACAGTCTTCCACGTGCCAAAGCTCTCGGACCTTGGCACGGAGGTTCTGTTTCGTGAGGCCACGTAAATGCGTTCATCTGCTTCATGGTCCTCACATTGTCGCCGGGATTCTGATCTCTGGAGGGCTTGTCTCAGTTTGGAGTTAAAGTCGAAGGATCCTTGGACTCCGCTCAGACTTGTTGGTTGAGACAACGGAGGCGGTGATGAGTAAGGAGGCAATGAAGCGGATCCTTTTGGTGAGAACTGCACGTGTTCGTCGTTCGTTTCCCCAGACACAAGCGAGTCCATTTCTGCAAAATCCATGGACAGGGACGAAGTGGGGTAGAAAGTATCTGTGCTGGCCGTCTCCACTCCGGAGTCCACCGATTCGGCTCGGACGTTTTTCTCCAAGCCCGAAGAGGAGAACGAAGAACTCGGAGAGGAACCCTCTGGGATATCGTCCAGAAACTCGGGGTCAGGGTTGTGCTCAGAAACCCAGGCCTCCATCAGGTTGCCAAAACTCTTGTATAGATTCATCCCCTCTCTTCCAGCGAGGCTGACACTGCGACAGGAACTGAAGGAAGGATCCCGCATCAGAGAGATTTCTCGAGATTGAGTTGCTCAAGTAAAATTCAAAACATCCCGTTCAGGTCCACCCCCGCACCTTGGTCGCCACGCCTCCTCTGCGTCGCCCGTCCTCGCTCGCACCTTGCTGTCACTCAAGGAGGAAAACAATGACGCCAAAGAGGCCATTTCGTTCACGAAAGACTTAAGATATGGCATGACCCAACGCTGACACCAGATTGGAATTTAGAAAATATGTGAAATAATTTTTTTGGGGGGTAATCATAGCTTACCGGGATAAGGCAAGCATTTTTTTTTTTAATGTTTTAATGATAAAATGGCCATGTTCGAATAAAGGTTTTTAAGTAGGATACCTTTCGAGTGATGGGCAGCACGGCGGCACAGTGGTTAGTGCGTGTGCAGGCACAGTACTAAGGTCTTGGGAACCTCCTGAGCGGGTTGAAATCCAGCTACCGGACTTCCTGTGCGGTGTTTGGATGTTCTCCCCGTGCTTGCGTGGGTTTCCTCCGGGCACTCCGGTTTCCTCCCACATTCCAAAGACATGCATTTCAGGTAGATTGGCCGGTCCAAATTGTCCCTAGGTGTGAATGAGCGAGCGAGTTGTCTGTCCCTGTGTGCCCAGCGATTGGCTGGCAACCAGTTCAGGGTGTCCCCTGCCCACTGCCTGATGATTGCTCGGATGGGCTCCAGCACCCCCGCGACCCTACTGAGGATAAGCGGTGCAGCTAATTAGATGAGATGAGACCTTTTGAGTGCCTCCATTTTTTTTTATTAATACATTTTTGGGTTATATTTTTTTTAGATATTTAACTGATAAACAATATTCCATACCTGCCTACACTACTGCTTTATCAGTCAGACTACCACTTTTTGCCCGGCTACAACTTTCTATTGCTTTTTCAAATTTAATCTGTAAAAAACATCTTGATTTGAGACTTGTATTCTCGTAGTCTAGGGCTGATTTATTTTGAAGCCGGACTTTGAGCAAGAGTAAATTATATTTCTGTTCCAGTGAAGGTTTACCATTTTTGGTTTTAAACAAGCACATTTTTTTTTTTAATATCCTGGGAACTGATTGTGTTTTATGCGATAAAATCAATTAGTTTTTAATGTCAAAAGGTTGCCATGTATGATAATCCGTTTCCACCTGTTTACTATTTACATTACCACATACAAATTAGTAATGCACAAATACACACAAAACTATACCTTTTATCCATCCATCCATTATTTACACCGTTTATCCTCAGTAGGGTCACGGGGGTGCTGGAGCCCATTCCAGCTATTTTTGGAAAGTGGGCAGGGGACACCCTGAACTGGTTGGCAGCCAGTCGCAGGGCACACAGGGACAGACAATTCGCTCGCTCATTCACACCTAGGGACAATTTGGACCAGCCAATTAACATGCATGGTTTTGGAATGTGGGAGGAAACCGGAGTGCTTTGAAGAAATGAGGAGAATATGCAAATTCCGCACAGGAAGCCTGGTAACTGGATTTGATCTCATGACTTCAGAACTGTGCCGCAGACACAGTTTCTTTCTCTTTGATCTACTATTTCTTGTACCATGTGGCCTTCAAGCAAAAATGAGTATGAAACCCCTTTATTAAAGTGATCCTGTAGTTGTCAAGGAACAGAACAAGGACTCGGATCCAATAGCGTCAGTTAAAGGCTTTATTGTGACAAGATTCGGTGGAGCAGGCTTGGGACGTCGAGCCTTGGCAGTGGAAAGCCTCTTGGGACGATATGGCAACTCCGTGGTGAAAACGCGTGGCGAAACGTAGCAGGTAAGTCGGTGGCCGGGGCGGAAGAGTAATCGTAAACTTTTAACAGACAAGGGTCAGGCAACGAGAATCAGACTTGGAATATACATGGGCTTGTGGTACCTTGAATGTTGGAGGTTCACTCAGGAAATGAGGAAGACACTCGAACCTCCATCTCTGGACGCTGACAGCTTATGTAGTAGACTTCCACCAATCAAGAGATCGCGTTCCAGCACACCAGCTGATTACCTCAGGTGACTCCGGTTAGGTAATCACGACAGAACCCCCCCCCTCAAGGGACGGCTCCAGAAGTCCCCCAGGGAAAAATAAAAACAAATCCAAACACGTCACATGGCAACACCGGTAATCCAAGGGAAGAGAAAAAAAAAAAAATTCACAGGCCAGCTACAAATAATCCCCCAAAACCCAAAATACATCACCAATAATCCAAAATTGGAGGGCCCAGAGGTCGTCCGATGAACCCTCAGAATTCTTCCGAGTGGATAGAGGCCCCTTCGTCCGCATCTGAAGGGGTGGTAGCGGGTGGGTCTGCCGGTGGAAGAGCAGCAGCGTCAGACCTACGACGACGACCACGGCGTGGTGCTGGTTGGTCAGGATGCAGTTGATGGAATTCTGCCACAAGAGATCGGTCCAGGATCTGCCTGCTGGGAATCCATGATCTCTCCTCCGGACCATATCCCTCCCAATCGACCAAGTACTGGAAGCCCCGACCCCTGCGTCGGGAGCGGAGCAGGCGGCGCACTGTATAGATAGGCTCCCCGTCCAAGGAGCGTGGAGCTGGGGGAGGAGGTGGAATGGGTGCCAACGGACTCTGGCTGACGGGCTTGATTCGGGAAACATGAAACGTGGGGTGCACTCTCATAGATCTTGGTAGACGGAGACGGACTGCTGAGGAGTTGATAATTTTTACTATAGGAAATGGGCCAAGATACCGAGGAGCCAGTTTCCTCGACTCAACCTTCAGTGGAAGATCAGCTGATGCTAGCCACACCTTCTGGCCCACCTGGTACTTTGGAGCAGGACTCCTCCGTCGATTAGCTCCAACGGCATGAGTCTTGCTAGCCCGAAGGAGTGTGGCCCGAGCACGAGCCCAAGTTCGCCGACAGCGACGTGCATTCGCCGTAGCTGACGGGCAGTTTACTTCCTCTTCTTGACTAGGGAACATAGGGGGTTGGTACCCATACACACACTGGAAGGGGGACATTCCAGTGGATGAGCTAACCAAGGAATTGTGAGCATATTCCACCCATGCCAATTGCCGAGCCCAGGACAACGGTTCGCTAGAGACCATGCAGCGAAGTGCCGTTTCCAAATCTTGGTTCACTCGTTCAGACTGCCCATTGGATTGAGGGTGGAACCCTGATGAGAGGCTGACAGAGGCACCCAACAGACGACAAAACTCCTTCCAAAACGCGGATGAGAACTGGGGACCACGGTCAGAAACAATGTCCAGAGGGATGCCATGGAGGCGGAACACATGCTGCTGGACTATCATTGCAGTTTCCTTGGCGGAGGGGAGCTTCGGTAGTGCCACGAAATGGACCATCTTACTGAATCGGTCCACGATAGTTAGTACAGTCGTCATCCCCTCGGATACTGGCAACCCCGTCACAAAGTCCAAGGAGATGTGGGACCATGGGCGGCGGGGAACCGGAAGTGGATGTAACAGACCGGCCGGACGTTGGTGGGATGTTTTGTTCTGGGCGCACACTTGACAGGCGGAGACATATTCCCTAACGTCCTTGGCCATGGTAGGCCACCAGAAGCGTCGGGACAAGAAACTGTGAGTCCGAGCCGACCCCGGATGGCAAGAAAAGTGAGAATTGTGCCCCCATTGGAGGACCTCGGACCGTAAGGGTTCGGAGACGAATAGTCGACCCTCGGGACAGGAGCTGGGGCCCGCCTGATCGGGTATCGCCTCTCTGACTCGGGACTCGATATCCCAGGAGACTGCTGCCACCATACAGGAAGCTGGAAGGACCGTTGCGGGACCCTGAGGTGTGTCATTGGAATTCTGGAATTGTCGGGAGAGCGCGTCGGGTTTCACATTTCGAGATCCGGGTCTGTAGGACAGAGTGAAGTTAAAGCGGGTGAAAAACAGGGCCCAACGTGACTGGCGAGGATTGAGCCGCTTGGCCGATCTAATATATTCTAAGTTCTTGTGGTCAGTCCAAACTATGAACGGCACCGTTACCCCCTCCAACCAATGCCGCCATTCCTCCAGGGCTAGCTTGACGGCCAACAACTCACGATCCCCCACGTCGTAGTTGCGTTCGGCCGGGGACAACCGCCGGGAAAAGAAGGCGCACGGGTGCATCTTCTGGTCCTTGTCCGACCGCTGGGACAGGACAGCACCCACTCCCACATCTGAGGCGTCCACCTCCACTACCAGTTGGCGTGCAGGGTCCGGTACCTGGAGTATGGGGGCCGTAGAGAAATGGGTTTTTAGACGGTTGAAAGCTGCATTAGCCTCGGAAGACCACCGAAATGGCTCTCTAGGACTGGTAAGAAGCGTGAGGGGAGCTGCCACCGAACTGTAGTTCCTGATGAACCTCCGGTAGAAATTGGCAAAACCAAGGAATTGTTGGAGCTTTTTCCGAGACTCAGGGACAGGCCAAGAGGTGACTGCTGATACCTTGGCAGGATCCATCTGAAGGGTCCCCTCCGCCACGATGTAGCCCAGGAACGAGACTGTCTTGGCGTGAAACTCGCACTTCTCTGCCTTAACAAATAAAGAGTTCTCTAGGAGACGACGGAGAACCAGCTGGACATGTTTTCGGTGTTCATCGAGGGACTTTGAGAAAATCAAGATATCGTCCAGATACACAAAAACAAAACGATTAAGCACATCTCGTAAAATGTCATTTACCAAAGATTGGAAAACAGCTGGAGCATTGGTTAATCCGAACGGCATTACCAGATACTCGTAGTGACCGTTGGGTGTGTTGAATGCCGTCTTCCACTCATCACCCTCCCGGATTCGGACTAAGTGGTAGGCGTTGCGCAGATCAAGTTTAGTGAAGACCGTGGCCCCCTGTAGAAGCTCAAAAGCAGAGGCAAGCAGCGGCAAGGGATAGCGATTTTTAACCGTGATTTCATTAAGGCCCCGATAATCTATACAGGGCCGGAGTGACCCGTCCTTTTTTCCCACAAAAAAGAACCCCGCCCCAGCAGGAGAAGAGGAGGGTCGAATGATACCAGCCGCCAAGGCATCGGAAATGTATTCCTCCATGGCCTTCCTCTCGGGAACGGACAAGGAGTAGAGGCGGCCCCGAGGAGGAGCAGACCCCGGCAGGAGATCAATTGCGCAGTCATAAGGCCTATGAGGGGGCAAGGAAGAGGCCTTAGCTTTACTGAAGACCTCCTGTAGGTGGTGGTAACAGGCTGGGACCTTGGACAGATTGGGTGGAGCCCTCGTGGAAACAGGATGATTTGGGTAAGGAGCGGCTTGCAGACAGGTTTGGTGACAGTCCATGCCCCATTCAAGTATCGACCCAGTGCGCCAGTCGAAATGGGGGTTGTGTTGCACCAACCAAGGATGACCCAGGACAAGGGGTTGGTTAGGGGAGTGGAGTAAGTGAAATCGGATCTTCTCTCTGTGATTTCCAGACAACTGTAGTTCAATGGGTTCCGTTATTTGAGATACGGTGCCTAATAGGCGGCCATCCAAAGCCCGAGCTGATACCGGGTTAGGAAGGGTTTCAACAGGTATCCCCATCTTGTGTGCGAGTGACAAATCCAGGATATTTGTTTCAGCACCAGAATCGATGAGGGCATGGAAGGGTTGAGATGTACCGGAAATAATGAGATTTGCCCGGAGAACAGGTCTATCAGTCTTGGGGGACGATACTAAAGCTGAGCTCAATCGGATGTCCCCTATATCCGACGAGCGTTGGCTTTTAACGGGCAATTGACCACCCTATGTCCCTGGCCGCCGCAGTAATAACATAGCCGTTCAGTACGCCTTCGCTGGCGTTCTTCGACGGAGAGAAAGGTGCGGTCCACCTCCATCATCTCATGAGGTGCGGTAGAATTGGTTGGGGGGTTCGGTATCTTACTAATGTCTTGACTTAGCCGGGTGATGGGTTGGCTGGGATCTTCTCTCTCTCTGCGTCTTGCCTGAACCCTACGGTCGATCCGGGCGGTCAGTTCGATAGCATTGTCAAGAGTTACCGGAGGAGCGTGGGAAACCAATTCGTCTTTGATATAACCGGACAAGCTATGGAGGTAGGCGTCGACCAGCGCCTCTTCGTTCCAGTGACTCTGGGCTGCTAGTGTGCGAAAGTCAATGGCATAGTCGGCAATGGAGCGTCTCCCCTGGCGAATGTTCAAGATTGAACGAGCAGCATCGACTGATGAGGCTCCAGAATCAAAAACTTTAATCATCTCCTGGCTTAGCAAATTAAAAGAGGTGCATGCTGTCGCCCCCCGTTCGTATTCTGCCGTTCCCCAAAGGCGGGCTCTGCCAGTCAGATGATTTATCACAAAAGCCACCTTCGCCTTTTCGTTCACAAAGGCTCGCGGTTGTAGATCAAAAATTAGTCGGCAATTTATAAGAAAGGGGCGGACCTGGGCGGGCTCTCCACTGAATCTCTCTGGCGAACCTACTCGTGGTTCAACACTGCCGACCTGATCAGAAAGGGGCGGAACTGGATCTTGTGCTCGTGTTGCCGGGGGAGCTTCGCACTGTTCAAAAAATTCTTGGTGACGTCGTACTTGCCGGACTAGTGTGGATACGTCGTGGACGATCTGTTGTATTGCGCCTTCGGTGTGTTGTAGGCGCTGTAGCGCGGATTCCTGTTCGGCATTTCCGCATCTCTCAGAGGTGGGACGAACTGTCGCTGGATCCATGCTTTGGTTCGAGTGTTCTGTCAAGGAACAGAACAAGGACTCGGATCCAATAGCGTCAGTTAAAGGCTTTATTGTGACAAGATTCGGTGGAGCAGGCTTGGGACGTCGAGCCTTGGCAGTGGAAAGCCTCTTGGGACGATATGGCAACTCCGTGGTGAAAACGCGTGGCGAAACGTAGCAGGTAAGTCGGTGGCCGGGGCGGAAGAGTAATCGTAAACTTTTAACAGACAAGGGTCAGGCAACGAGAATCAGACTTGGAATATACATGGGCTTGTGGTACCTTGAATGTTGGAGGTTCACTCAGGAAATGAGGAAGACACTCGAACCTCCATCTCTGGACGCTGACAGCTTATGTAGTAGACTTCCACCAATCAAGAGATCGCGTTCCAGCACACCAGCTGATTACCTCAGGTGACTCCGGTTAGGTAATCACGACAGTAGTTGTTTTTTTTGTTCGTTTTGTTTTGTTTTTTGCTTCTGCTTCGGGACATATGTGTGGCATTTTTTAATTGTGACCGATTTTTCAGGATTATCATCCGGCTATCCAAGGCAAGGAGTCGCAAAGTGTATTTCACAACAGCATCGACGATGCGAGCAACGGCAGGAATGCGTAGAATGAACATTCCTGCGTGCCGAGAGAATTAGCGCTCCCCACTTCAAACACAAACTTTCACAATCGCGGTTGCACAAAAGCAAACGTGCACTGTAAATGTTCTGAATACTTGAGATTGTTTGCGACGATTTTATCGCCAAATGAGTTGTACAAACGGAGATAAACTAGGAAGAAGTTAAAGTAACCCTACCCAACCCTGGGAGTAAGGGGCCGCATGTGACATTTTGTACTTCTTTTTAAATAGATTAATTTCATGAAACTGCTTTTGAAACAATTCGAGCAAAATATTATGTCAGGTCCCTGTTTTAAGCACTTCATTTGTTATTTGGTTTTGAAGTATCACTGTAGTTATTTTTTGAGTTTTTTTTTAGTATATTTGAAGTCTGATTTAAAACTACAGTATTTCTGAAGTAATTTTATGTAGTATTTCCATAGTAGTATTTTTCAGTCTTTCTGTAGTACTTTTGTTGTATTTCAAAAGTCGATTATTTTGTTGTAAATCTGTCACGACCAGAACAGAAGAAGAACCCAGATGTGTAACATTATTCACAAGTTTATTGAAATATAGAGGAAAGGCAGCGCCAGCGATCCGGTGCTCGCTGGACGCTGGAAGCAAGCCGCTCACGGGATCGGAGCGTGTTCCGAATGCGGAAGTGGATCTTCCGGAGCGGGAGATCGTAGCGTAGTTAGACAGAAAAACAGATCGTTAGCCGGGACTGGATATCAGAACGTGGTCGGGGTCAAAAACAGGTCATAGCCGGAGACAAACGAGGAAATCAGGAACGGACGGGTGGAAAACGGATGCAAAAAGCTGGACCGACGGGAGTCATAGTCAAAGTGCTTGCCTTGTAGAAACAGAGGTTCGCTGACGGACTGACCAGAGGCGAGTGAAAGGCCTGAGCTTAAATAGGACGGCGAACCAATCAGAAAACCCGCAGCGGCTGGCGCCAAACAAGCGGGCACAGGTGAAACTAATCAGTCATTATGACAAAATCTGTGGTATTTTCATAGTATTTTTGTATTTTTGAAGTAATTTTATGTTTGTATTATTTTTTAGTATTCGTGCAGTATTATTATTTTAGTATTTTTGTACTATCTCTGTTGTATTTGTTAGTACTTCCGGATAAGAATTTTTGTTGTATATCTCTAGTGTTTCTGTAGTATTTTTTTGTCGTACAGTGTACCCTGTAGTTTTATTTTTGTGATACTGTATTTCCATAGGAGAATTTTTGTAGTATTACTATAGGTGTGATTTGCAGTATTTCTGTTGTAAACCTCTTGTAGTAGTATATATGTAGTAATATTTCTGTTGTAGTTTTTACTGTAGTAATATGTATTGATATTTTTTTTGTATTTCACTAGAAGTACAATTGATGTATTTTCGAAGCAGTATTTTAGTATTGCAGATTTTTTGTAGTATTTCCATGCTAGTGTTTTTGTCATATTTCTTTAATATTTTTGTAATATTACTGTAGTTGTCTTTGTTATAGTATTTTCAGAGTAAATAGTTCTGTAGTAGTATTTTGTAATATATTATGACTTTAGTAGTATTTTTGCAGTAATTCTATAATATTTTCTTTATTTTCAGAATGAAACCAAAATAATATATGAGGTCCGTGTTTTTGTAAGCAATATATTTGATATTTAATTTTGTAGTTATTGTGCAGTATTTTTGTCGTATTTCTTTTGAAGTATTTTTGAGTGGACACACAAAGTGACAATATGGAAAATTTTGGCCCCTAAAAAGTTGTCTACTGTCGGGGTCCCCCAGAGTAGTTGCGGGGCCCTAAGCAGCCGCTCAGCTCGCTAATGTCTTGGGCCGGCTTTACTCTTGATCGTCAAATAGTTCTCAAAGGACACTTCCTGGGATACATGAGATTTTGTTCATCGTGAATTAATAGTCACATGCATTTTTTTTTCTTTTTTTTTACTATTGAGCATTAAACCAAGGGTACCAAACTCATTTTGGCACGGGGTCCACATTCTCACAAGGGCCCGACTAGTACAGTAAATTAATGGCATGAAAAGTGTGCCTTAGCTGGGGTGCTGGGTGTCTTCTCGGAGGCTAACAGTTAAATCATAATTCAGGGATGTAAGATTTGATTATGAAAAACAATAAATGTTTTTTTTTTTCTAACCCCAATATTTTTTTCTTCAATAAGATTGAATTGCTAAAACGATCAGAACATAAATAACATGAGAAGGATTATAAATCATCTGCCATATCTGTCATGATTACTGATGTGACTCATGAGATAGACTCGCTCTATCTCCCGATGGAGGAATCTGCCACACTAAACTGTGGAAATTTGGAGGCCTGCCTCACTGAGATAAAAGAGTGGATGTCACTCAATTTCCTGCGTCTTAAGTCTGAAAAGACTGAAATGTTAGTTATTGGTCCATCTAAGTCCCGTGACTTATTCTCTAAAACTGCTGTGAACATCAACAATTGCCACATCACACAGAGCGACTCACTTAAAAATTTAGGTGTCATATTTGACCCCAATCTGTCCTTTCAAACACATTTTACACAAATTACTAGAACCGCTTTCTTCCATCTTCATAACATTGCTAAAATTCGTCCTATACTTTCTCAGTCGGATGCGGAAATCATAATTCAAGACCAGTTTTTCCGTCCCAGACAACGCCATCGCTCACTACGGAAGATCCACTTCCGTGTTCGGATCACAATCCGAGTGGGAGTGCGACTTGCTTAATGCGTCCAGCGAACACCGGATCGTGGTGCAGCCCTTCCTCTTTCCTTCAATAAAACGCTACGCAATTGGGTCCTGTTTCCGTTCTGGTCCTGAAAATATCATAACATTTCACAAATTTTAATTCATTGTTTTTCTTTTTTTTTTATCAGAAATGAAATTTTAGTGAAACAAGAAAGATAATACTATAAATGAGAAAAATAAAATAAAATTACCGGTATAATAAATTATAATAAAAATACATGCGAATGGGACCAACATTTAATTTATCCATTTATTTTTATTTTTATTATTAGGTCAACATTAATCCTGGTTGGTTGGTGGGATGTTGTTAGTGTGCATGGCAGAAAAAAAAAATTCTCACGGGGGAAAACAACCACACAAAAACAACAGAAAAAAAATACTGGAACACTGCACTGTAGTCCAAACGTACTAATATTTAACGCTAGAGGTTGCTGTTTCACCGTAAAGCATTGTAGCTCATGTTTCATGTTGAGCCCCACATTCGTAGAAGCATGTCACAATGCAACCAAGACAAAATAAGAGAATGCAAATCTTCTCATAATTATGATATATGTTCTATAGGTTTTTCATCATTGTTTTGGTAAATGGTGAGCCTCAGCAGATTAAGGCTCTTGTGTGTAGCAACCGAGCAAGGCAATACCCGAGCAACCGGTCAACAAAGGTGCAGGTGAACCCCCCCTGGTGCTGCTAACAGCCCCAAGATGGTCACAGAATTGAGCAGGGTTTTGGTGGAGCGTGAGCCAAGATACATTCCAGGGTGAGTTCCGGTCTGTCAATGTATTATTCCAGTATTAGTATTAAATTCCACTTGAGCACGACAAGATATATACATAGATATATATTTATACATATTTAATTATTTATACAGGACTGTTTTAGCTACTCAGGTTATCAACCACGGCTAAAAATAGGTAAGTCGTATGGCCATCTGATGGCCGAACTGAGCTCCGATTCAGACGGGACAAGCATCCCAGAGAGACACGGAAGGAGGACCATACCTGGTTACACAGGTAGATACCACATATGTTTTAGTTCCTTTGGAAATACTATCGCGTGTTCCAAAGTAATAACCATCATACATTCTTGATTTGGCCCCCTTTGTGACCCTTTGCCACATTTCAGACTTCAAACATAAAGATATAAAACTGTTTCTTGTGAAGCATCAACAATAAGTGGGACACAATCATGAAGTGGAACACACTTTATTGGATATTTTAAACTTTTTAACAAATAAAAAATGAAAAAGTGGGTGTGCAAAATGATTCGGTCCCGTTACTTTCAGTGCAGCAAACTCTGTCCAGAAGTTCATTGAGGATCTCTGAATGATTCAATGTTGATCTAAATGACTAATGATGATAAATGGAATCCAGCTGTGTGTAATCAAGTCTCTGTATAAATGCACCTGCACTGTGATAGTCTCAGAGGTCTGTTTAAAGCGCAGAGATCATCATGAAGAATGAGGAACACATCAGGCAAGTCCGAGATACTGTTGTGGAGAAGATTAAAGCTGGATTTGGATACAAAAAGATTTCTCAAGTGGCAAAGGTTCACAAAGTTCAAGGGGGCCAAATAGTTTCGCAAAAATTTCAGACCTCTCCATGATTTCTAAGTGGGAGAAATAGCAAAATGGCAGTGTGTTCAAATACCTTTTTTCTTCACTGTACCTGTATATATTTATCTGTGATTTTTAATCAACACTTCAAAACAGGCTTTTTTTTTTGAAAACTTGTTTTTCTTGCATTTAGGTTTCATCCCCAAAAGGCAGAACTACATCGCCTGCAGCTACGCAGAAACATGCCAGAGAGCATTTTCAGACTTTTATCGCGAGAAGTATGCAAA
Source organism: Urocampus carinirostris (assembly GCF_059441175.1). Lineage (NCBI taxonomy): Eukaryota > Metazoa > Chordata > Actinopteri > Syngnathiformes > Syngnathidae > Urocampus > Urocampus carinirostris. The sequence goes on along the minus strand of NC_142364.1, from coordinate 18,777,123 downwards.
TATTCAACGGGCGTCGGCGGATACATCGACTGAAGTCAACTGCTCGCAACGGCAGTCAGAGGTTTCCTGGCTGCTTTATAGGGTTTAAGACAACAGCCAAATAGGATTTGTATGTTAAGTAGTTAACTATAATACAATTTAGATAGCGGTACTTTGAGAGCAGGCGTGGGCAAACTTTATGACATTGGGTTCTAAAATATTTCAAAGTGCCTGGGATAGGAGGAAAAATGATGATTGATTTAAGTATCTCGTGGATACCGATACGTGGCTGTCATAATTACTGATGTGATTCACCTGTGCCTGCTCATTTGGCGCCTACCGCTGTGGGCTCTGATTGGCCTCCTGTCCCTACTTAAGCCCAGTCCTGTCAGTCTCCTGTTGTCAGTCCGTCTGCGGACCTCTGTTTATACAAGGCAAGCCTTTTTCAACCCTGACTCCCACTTGTCCCGTTTCTGCCCCCGTTTGTCTCCGGCTACAACCATTTTTCATCCCGACTACGTCTACTCTCCCGTCCTGGCTTACGACTCGTTTCCGACCCCGACCATGCTTTTGTTCGCCCTGTCCCGGCTATCAACCTGTTCTTCCGTACTTGATCCACTTCTGTATTCGGATCACAATCTGAGTGCGAGAACGACTTGCTTCCCGCGTCCAGTGAGCATTGGATCGCGGGCGTTGCCCTTCCTCTTTCTTTAAATAAAATTGGGAGAAAACATTACGCGATTGGGTCTACCCTTTGTGCTGGTTGTGACAATGGCATGAAATTTGTTATGAAGCCATAAGAATTCAAGCAAACATATATAAAGGTAGTTTGTCCCTCTTTTGAGCACAAAATTTGATCAAATGTGTTGGAAACTGGGCAGCACGGCGACGCAGTGGTTAGCGTGTGTGCGGCACAGTTCTGAGGTCATAAGATCGAACCTCCTGTGTGGAGTTTGCATGTTCTCCCCGTTTACTCCCACATTTCTAAAACATGCATGTCAGGTTAATTGGCTGGTCCAAATTGTCCCTAGGAGTGAATGAGCGAGCGAATTGTCTGTCCCTGTGTGCCCTGCGACTGGCTGGCAACCAGTTTAGGGTGTCCCCCTGCCCGAAGATAGCTGGGATGGGCTCCAGCACCCCCGCGATCCTACTGAGGATAAGTGATGCAGATAATGGATGGATGGAGGGATGGATGGATGGTGTTGGAAAATTAAAATGCAAAAGTGCAAGGATTTGTTTTGGCATGTTGTTTTTCCCTCTTTAGATAAAATGTATGCACTATCACTACATTTACAAATTAAGAGGAATGTAAACATGATATTTGCATCGTTTAAATGTTGGACATGAGCGCAGTACACCTTGATATAAAACTAAGATGCTTTATAAAGAAAATACTTTTTATGGGGGATTCACAAGAGGTCCCAGAGGACAAGTGTGACGCCAAGGTCAGTAATAGGCTTGTCCTTGCTTGAAAATGAGACAAATTACATCAACCTTTTTATGATCCGGTGAAATTCCACAGATTGGCTTCCCTTCTATTTAAGCTCAGTGCTCTCACTCTCCCTTTGTCAGTCCGTCAACGAACCTCTGCCCCGCAAGACGTGGGTTTTGACTCAGTCTGGTTTCCTGTTGGTGTTTCCTGTCCGGTATTGTTCCCGTCTATTTCGTCCTGTTTGATTTTGATATCGAGTTTTGATACCAATCGTGTCTGTCCCGTTCTCTCCAGTATCGATCCCATCTGTCCAATATCTGCTCGTGCAATTTGTATCGATCTTGTTGGCCCCTGGCTTCCTGTCATTCCACGCCAGACTTCCGCCTTACGTCTTCCCAACGATCGCCGAATCACTGGCGTCTGGGTTAATGTGCATGACTGCCCCATTTCCCGTAGAATCAAAGCTCGTATAAGAAACGTCACGCATTTGGGTTCTCCTTCCAGTTCATGACACTCTCCAATCGTGTCTGCGCACTGTCCATTTTTGATTTTCTTTCATCCCATTTTGAATGAAGTGCAAAGATGTCATAGAAGCTTCTATAGTACTCTCCGTTCCATGCGTGAAAGCCTCAATGTAGTTATGGTCACCAATCGTGCAGCTGGGATTGTTCATTGTGGTTTAAGCGCGCGTTCCTTTCGGGGTAATAAGAGGCCTTTGCAGCAAAATGACCAAAATTTATTGGTACTTTTAACATGTTTTTACTGTTTTCATTTGGCGAGCCGTATTTAAAAGCATAACAGTCAGTATGCGGCCCATGTGCAGTATATTGCCCATGCCTGTTTAATAGGCAGTACTCAATGAATTGATTCTGTATTTAGCACAGAACATGCTAGAATCAGTTTCTCTTATGCTGAATTATGAATGGGGGAGCTCAGTTTCAGGTCAGCGTAATGACATCCGCCAGACTAAAAGGGAAGACCAATGACAAAACAGTCATTGCTTCATTTCTGCTATTTTTTAAGACTAGAGTAATATTTGGATGATTTATCTTAGGTCCAGAGGCCAACAGAGTCCAGTATCAGACCAGTATCAGACCAAGTGGTGTCCTACAAGCCCCTAAGGAGCTTCACTCCGATCGCAAAATCGTGTTTTCTGGAAAACAGACACTCCTGCAAGTACTACATGTCAGGTACGAAAGGGGGTGATGGGTAATGAAGCGATGAACTAGGTAAAAATATGCTAAAATATTGTGATTCAGTGGTTCTCAATTATTATTTTTTGGGACGTACGCTAAAGATTTTTGCCCAAGGATTTATTATTTAAAGTGATGTCAGAAATTAATTACTTCTGTAAAAAAATTAGATGGACAGATGGACCATATTTCATTCTAAAAATAATATAATTCAGTAGTTGAATTTAATGATGATATGATTGTTTATTTATGTACTTCATTTGATTTAATTCATAACACATTGAGACACAATCGTGAAACGAAACCAACCTTTTTCAACATTTCATAATGTACAAATAAAATTTAAAAATAAAAAGTAAAAGTTGCGAAAATATTGACCCCCTTTAAGGTATTGAGTTTTACAACCTCCTTTTGCCGAGATTACAGCCACAAGTCTTTTTGGGTATGTCTATATTAATTTTGCACTTCTTAAATTGGAAATATTTTTCCTTAGAAAAAAAGCTCAAGTTTCTTAAGGTTGTAAGGTGATTGCATGTGCACAGCATTTTTCAGATCTTTCCACAAACGCTCTATAAGACTGAGATCCGGACTTTGGCTTGGCCATTCTAACACCTTTTGTATTTTAAGTTTTATATCACTCCATTGTAGATTTTGCCTTATGGTTAGTGTCGTCCTGTCGGAAGGTGAACCTGCGCCCCATTCTTAGGTCCCTTGCAGACTCCAACAGATATTCTGCCAGAATCGCCCTGTATTTGGCTCCATCTTCCCATTTACTCTAACCATCTTCCCAGTCACCGCTGAAGAAAAGTAACCTTGGAGCATGATGCTGCCACCACCATGTATGACAGGGGAAATGGCTTTTTTTGGGCGATATGCAGTGTTTCACTTACACCAAACATAATACTTTGTGTTGAACCCAAAACTTTCCATTTTGGTCTTATCTGACCAGAGCACTTTGTTCCACATGTTTTTTGTGTCTCCCAAGTGGCTTCTTGCAAAGGCCAAATGGGCCTTTTCATGGTATTCTTTCAGAAAGTGCTTTCTTCTTGCCACTCTTCCACAAAGGGCAGATTAATTCAGAGAAAAACTAACAGTTGTCTTATGCACAGATCGCCCAATCTCAGCTGTATTTCCCTGTATGTCGTTGAACGTGATCATGGGCCTCTTGGTTGCTTCTCTGATTAGTTTTCTCCTCCTTTGTGTAGTAAGTTTTGAGGAACGGCCAGGTCTTAGTAGCTTTGCAGTGGTTTTATGCTCTCTTCATTTTGATCTAAAATGAGACTTAACGACACATAAGTGCACTTTGTCATTGTTAGTCATTTAAGTTGGCATTGGATCATTCAGAAGTCATCAGGGCGTTCTGAGTCACTTGCTGAGCTGATAAAACAGGGGGGCAATATTTTTGCAACGTCTACTTTTCTTTTTCATTGTATATGTAATATAAAATGTTGAAATAATTTGTTTCCACTTCCCTATTGCTTCTCACATGTTGATTCCTAGAAAATATTTTCAGTGTCTTAGCTTTAAGTTTGAAGCCTAGAATGTGGTAAGATGAAAAAAAGTTCTTGGGGACCAATGCTTTTGCTAGGCACAGTATAAAACTTTTTCGGGGTGTGCTTTTTTTCCCAAGGCTTTACCGGACATGTTCCACGATCCCGTTTCCTGTTCGGAAAAGGCTACCCCATTACCACAAGCGAGGCCCTCGTCCAGTTTGAGAGGCAGCAGGGCAGTAGCGACAAAATTCATGGTTTTTCTTCATCAGCCCATGGTGGGGTGGTGCCTTCATTTACAGGACACATCCCAGGTATATCATGAAATACATCTCAGAAAACTTGATTGACTTACTCGCACAAAACATCCATTAGGATACAAATTCATGTTCGGGCACACCTTTGGCCGCCTTTCCAAGAAGGCTCTAGAGAAAAGCACCAAAAGAAGACCCCAACTCCAAAAATAGTGAGAAGAAAGGAGATCGGTTCGACTTCTGCTACTGTTTTATTGAAATCTTTGGACATTAAAGGCTGCATTACTACATTGGTATCAGCTCTCACACATCACACTCTTTCATTGATAATAGCCGGATATTGCACAAGACTCTTACACTAGGGGGATGCACGATAAACATCATAGTTACCGGTCTAATTAAAAATAGCACTGAATGATCGATTGATTCTTTGATTGACATTTTTTGTTTTTTCTCTGTTCAACAAGAACTAGGTTCAAATGCTTGGTCAACAACTTTGACAGGTGAGATATCAGAAGGAAAAGAGGACTAATAGGGAAACCCAGAGCTTAGCTTTGTCGGTTCCCGTGACAGTCTAAACACTTTTAACATTAATCAGATCATGTAACCAACCAATTATGACAAGGTATTTAAATCTAAAAGAAAATACATCTTATCATCACTCAAAGAAGATTTTTCTGATGCTTTTCGACATTAGGACTCTTATAAACTCAGTGAAGGTTCTATCTTGGTATCAGGTGACACTCAATAATACTTTTGATTTTGTTGTTATTTCTATAGTAAGACATCCACACATTTTAGCGATGCTGGTTGTCATGTTCTCTAGAATTTAAAATTAAATATTTTTCTCAATGAAAAATGGTTTTAAATTTCTGTTTATGCATGCCATTTTTGGTCACTTGGCGTCATGCAATCATACTCCAATATGACACTACTTTTCCGATTTTAGCAGCATAACGTTATTGCAAATGTGAACAAAACAATAAAGACAAACTTAAATATTTTACTTTTGTGTCTTTTTTTTAATACACTACAAAAATATGTTAAGTATATTTTATTTTTATTTAAAGTTATTGCTATAAAAATGTGCTTTTTTGGTCACATGTATCCACAGTTATCAGTCCACAGGTAAGATTTAAATTGTTAAATTGTTTTTCTTGTTTAAAAATTGAAAACTTAAAATAACACATTTCTGATGTGGATGATGGTAAATAATTAAGAAATTTTATGTATTTTTCAAATTTTAATAATGAATATGTTTTAAAATATTATATATATAATATATTATTGATAATATATATATTATAAAATATTAATTGCTAATTTCAAGGATTTGTTTCTGAAAGAAACAAGTTAAAAATATAGGAGTATATAGGATTATTTCAGATTTTTTTCATACACTCAAATATTCTTTCAAAAATATTAGAATATAATACTAAGTGATGCATGTAAAAACACATACTGTATGTCTCATGCATCCATAATTTGGACAATCAGATTATGGCTTGATGTGGATTTCATACATATCAATCTCTTTCAGACCAACGCATTAAAGTAGAGTACTAGGTTGGAAAACATTGTTTAACAATATCATGCACATGTTAAAAGGCGAAAACATGCAAGGAATTCTTTAACCAGTAATTAACATGTCGCATACTGCAGTGCAATCATAAGAGTGATTTACTTTTGTTGCGAAAGTTAAAAAATAAATCAACAGTACCATATGCTACCTTTGACATCTTTCCAATCTTGAAGATATGTGTTATTAATACAAAAGCATTTTCTTTGTTTTGCTGTTGACCCACACATCAAGCTTTACCACAAACGGAGTATTAAGGATAGGAAATCAACAATGAAAAATTGCAGTCACATAACAATTGCTTTAATTGCTTAAATTTGTTGACATCGTTTATAGACTTTCTCTTAATTTCTTAAAAGAAAAATTCAATGCTGGCTTGAGATAAAGAAATGTTGCTGTAAACAGACTTATTGCTAGCATCACCAAAGGAAAATGGAAAACAAAAAAGGGATTTAAGTGCTCAAAATGAACTCAAATTGACAACAATACCAGTAACAAAAAAAATATTTAGAGCAGTGTTTCTTTACTGGAGGGTAGGAAACCAAAAGTAGGACACACACCTGTTTTTAGTGGGACGCAGGCCTTTGCCTTGGCAAAATAATGCTAAGAAAAGAAAAAAAAACAGCTGTGCGTCATTTAAACTCCTTAACAGTAGATGGCGATGATACCCTGCAAATGCGGATTGACACCCGCCATTTCACACCATGGAAAACAACGGATAAAGTTTGTTCACACGTGTTGAGCATGTCCAAAAGCAGATACAGCGCAGAATATATAAGATGGATTTTAATAACTCTTAAGCTCTTCGGATTTCATTAAAAATGCAGTTAAAGGGAATATTACTACTTGTAGTCGTTTTCGTTTCCTGGTAATTTTGTTTTTGTAAAAAATGTCAATATATTCGACTATATCTGGTCCAAACAACACAATCGTTTCAATCAATAAATTCTTATTTCGGTTGCGGCTTGTAATAAAGGTGCGATTGTGGGTCTTTTAGTCATACCATTGAGAACCAGTGATCTAGAGAACTTTTGTTGAAGGATCTTTTCATTAGGACATCCCATAAAATTTAACTAAGGTGCATTGGTTATCATTTGGGTCCCCTCTGAATCTACACTGATTAGGAACAACTAAAACTCCAAATAGTATTGATGACCAGCAACCCCAAGGTATAACCACAAACATCACCATCAGCCACCAAGAGCTTGAAACTGTCACCAAATTTAAATATCTTGCTGTCAAATCAGAAAAAGGGTTGAACAACAAACCATGGACAGGATAGCTCAAACCACAGTCGCACTTGCCAGACTTAAATCCAAATGGAGGGACAAAAACATGGCAGTGAAATCAAAAATCAGACTCATACAAGCAATGGTTACTTCAATCCTCTACGCTTGCAAAATATGGACGGCAAACCGGGAAAGGAATATCCAGACCATGGAGATGCGATACTAGAGATCAGCCAATGTGACAAACGAAATGGTACACAACAGCAACAAAGGGCACATTGGACCCCACGAAGAACTGTTGTAAACTGTGCTCCGACAAAAACTGCAGCAGTATGGTCACGTTACAAGATCATCAGGACTGGCCAAGGTAATTTTTAGGGGGGCAGAAGGAGAAGACCGAAAAATAACTGTGGCGAAAGCTGTCCAGAGTTGTGTTCTCAGCGGCGCCTCAATGACCCAGGTGGTCAAGGGATCCATGAACCATGAACCAAACCTCACTTTAGATTAACTAAAATATTGAAGGTGAATTTTGTCCAAGTATCAAAACAGTATCGTAGTTTTGGTTACATTAAGGGACTCTGAACCAAGGTTCAAAACGCTCATCCACCATTTCCTCGAGTGATGCTCGATTCTGGCAAATTCTGACAAGTCAGCTGTTGTTTCAAAACCAAATCTTTATAGTATGTTCTTTTCTGTCTGCTAGCTTGACAGAGAATGAATTTATACGATGAGTTATGAGTCACACCTAATAATGTAGTTTTATAGCTTGCTCTGCTTAGATGTATGTAAAGTCCAGCCAAGCTTTGATAAGTGAACCTTCTAAAGCCGTTAATCTTGGTATCCGTGTCCTTTGTGATTGGTGCAGCAAAACGGTGGATTGTCGTGTTTTTGAGTGTAACATAGACTGGAAGACTTGTTGTGAAAACAACTTTTGTCAGTCTGACCGCCTCAAAGCTTGAGGGATCTGATAGATTGTGTCAATAGTCCAAAGTGGGACCTGTCCAAATTCAGCCACTGGGATGGACGATGGCTCCTGGGGAAAAAAAAAATGGAAGAGAACTTTGTCAGCAAAGAACACAAATTAAAAAGATATAGCGCTCTGCACATCTAGGTTACGGGAACTCACACCAAGCACTTTTATGCCTTCTTTGTACTGCATAATGAAGTCGAATTGATCATTTTTATCTCAACAAAACTTATCAATGACGTGCAGTCAGGAGAGGCAGGTGAGGCACAGCCTGACCCGTCATCGTGGAAGTATAAAATTGAAAATATATCAAATGGTCTTAAAGCTGTTTTTCATTTAACGTCACAATTAGGGATTTTCTTTTTCAAAATTGCTGAATTTTCCCATTATATTATGAAAACAATTAATACAATGAGCATGTAATGGATTGTAGTGCTGAACGTATGCAGATGCAGAGTGAGGCAAAGAATTCTCAGAGCAGAGGGCAATAGTGAGACCAAGGATTTTAGTTTGTCGCGCACCTCATCCCCAAACAATCAAATAAGTGGACGCATGAACAAGCTAGGCAGCACGGCGGCGCAGTGGTTAGCGCTTGTGCGGCACTGTTCATGTCATGGGAACCTGTCGTGGGTTCAAATCCAGCTCCAGACTTCCTGTGCGGAGTTTGTATGTTCTCCCCGTGCTTGCGTGGGTTTCCTCCGGGCACTCCGGTTTCCTCCCACATTCCAAAAACATGCATTTCAGGTGAATTGGCCGGTCCAAATTGTCCATAGTTCTGAATGAGCGAGTGAGTTGTCTGTCCCTGTGTGCCCTGCAATTGGCTGGCAACCAATTCAGGCTGTCCCCTGCCCACTGCCCGGAGATGGCTGGGATGGGCTCCAGCCCCCCCGCGACCCTATTGAGGATAAGCGGTACGGCTGATGAGATGAGATGAGATGAACAAGCTAACTGCAAATGAAACCCTGCAGTAATTGATTGGTCGATTGATTGATTGTAATAATACAATTATCTCACCTTCTGACTTGACTCTGTGAAGCCGTCTCAGGCCTGGCGTTATAATTCCCAGCACCAAAAAGTTTGGCCCAGCGCAGTCCACCCTGGCAGCGTCGTTCAAAATGAGCATTGCTCGGGGTGTCATTGTTTTCATCCATTTTCCTGCTGTCCATACTCGCTAGTGGTCTGGCATCAAAACTGCCAGTTTCTTCCGCCACACATCCCCCCGAGTTTCTCCATTCAGGTGCAGAAGCTATAAGCACCTGAGTAGGGCAAACACACTCCCCGGTTGAGAACGGTCGTCTGTGATGCAACATTTTGGGCTCAAGCAGCAAGTCCAGCTCAAAGGGCAAAACAGAAAGAGGCTGCAGGATAAGCAGAAGCTCTTGAAACAAAGGCCGACACCGACCCAGAGACATGGACAGGAAGCCCCAGCCGTGGTAATGGGACGTCACCACATCTGTCCAGGCAAACACACACAGCAATTTGGTTAAACAAAAGTATTGAAAGAAAATACAGCATTTGATGCTCCTCTACATGCCGAAGTCAAAGTCCCACGTGCCACATCCTGCCCGTGAGAAGGTTTTCGAAGGCTTCTGAGAGGATCCTGATTCATTGTTCTATCATACCCCAGGAAACGTGTTGTTTTGGTTTAGTTTATTATTTTGGGGTAATAAAACATATTTCAGCTGAGTGAATGATAAAAAAATGTATTACTATTTTATTATTTTAATCTGAAGTTAATGTAGCCAACTTTTATTAATATGAAAACTACAAACCATTCGCACTCCAACTAGTGATGTCATGTAACTTTGGCCCTTGAAGGAACATTGTGTATCATTTAGTGTCTCGCGATGGTAAAAAAACAAACTTATTCTGTTAAAAAATATATATTAATTTGAATAACAAGCCTAAATACATTAACTATCATCCATCTATCCATCCATTATCTGCATCGCTTATCCTCAGTAGGGTCGCGGGGGTGCTGGAGCCCATCCCAGCTATCTTTGGGCATTGGGCAGGGGACACCCTGAACTGCTTGCCAACCAGTCGCAGGGCACACAGAGACAGACAACTCACTCGCTCATTCACACCTAGGGACAATTTTAACTGGGCAAATTAACCAGAAATGCATGTTTTTGAATGTGGGAGGAAACCAACGCAAGCACGGAGAGAACATGCAAACTCCACACAGGAAGGTTTGATCCCATTACCTCAGAACTGAACCACAGACGTGCCAACCATTTAGCCGCCATGCTGTTATCAACTATCATACAAACATACATGTTATTTAAATATTTGAGGGTGGAAAAAAATATATATATATATATATATGTATATATATATATAGTCTACCAAACATGAGGTTCACATATTTGGAACTGACATCATTGTTGGACATCTTGCTTGAATTGGGTAACTAAAAAAAAAAACTGACAAAAATTGAGCAAAAAAAAAAAACTGAAGAAAACTGGTGCGGTTTGGTCACTCTTGGTTTACATGGTTTGTTATTTTCCTACTTCCTAGTCTACGGATGGCGCCTAGATAATACCATCTTTTTAAATGTATCTTTATTTTATGGGAATTTTTATGTAGAAAAAATAGGTCTATTTGCCTGTTGAAAATTCAAAATTACTGGAGGAGCAATAACGGAATTTAGCTTTATTTATCTGATTATATTCAAATATACTTTTTAGGTTTTCAGTAGGTTAATAATTTCCAACATTCATTTGAGTCCGGCCTTCGGCTTGACGTCAAAACATTTTTTGGCCCTCCATCCATTTAACTTTGACACCCTAACTTTTGACATCTACATGAACACCTTCGAGCCATTGACAGCTATAGACCTCAATTTTAAGTCGGAAAGCAGCAAATGATTAAAAATAAAGAAAGTACAACAAATATAAGAGGGTAAATGGTCCCACCATTGAGACGCATACTCACTTCTTTGACTGTGCAGGTGACCAAGCCAGAATTCCAACGCTCCCAAGCTAAATGAAAGCACGTTGAGGAAAATTGTTAGTGGTCAACTCGGCATTAGAATGGCACTTAAACAAATAAAAACTCACTTAAGCAAACCCATTAAATAGGACTTCAGCTTTGAACTGTGACTGTTGAGTTGGGGACATTTCATGATTTGGCACACAAGGCTGTAGATATCCTTGGTTGATGGACCTGTTAGATCAAGATAGCATAAACTTCATAAAGGAAAAAAATGAAAAGACCGCCCCGATTTTAGGTCACAGTTTTGCATTACCAGGTCTGGTAGAAACTTCCACGACAGTCCAGGATGAGTTACGACGCTGACCAACCACAAAGTCAAGCTTGTGATCTCGGAGGCCGTCTTCTAGAATATTCTGGATGGCTGGACACAAATGATCCAGGACCAGACTGGCCATCATTGCACTTAGGTAGCTGTTACCTAGATGCATCTGAGGGGAAAGTAAAATATAAAACTCAAAAACTTTATCCATACATCCTGTGGTAAAAAATCTGAAAAATACATGACAGGGGACTGAGAAACACACGAGGAAAAACACATTATAGCTATGATCAGTATTTTCACCATCATTGTAATGTGATTTTTTTAATACATTAGATTTCCATCATACTTCAACTTCCATCCTTCCATTATCTTCTGCTCATCTGGGGTTGGGTCGCGAGAGGAGGCATTCCATGTCCTAAAAGCCAGTTTCCGTAGTCGAGGATCGGTGCCCTAAGGACCCTTCCTTTGGTTTCTACTCGGCTCCCTTCGCACCCAACTTCTTTGGCCCCTCCCCCAGGTGGTGAGCCCAGTGGAAGTGGGACTCCAGCGCACCTCTCCACCAGCCTTGGCTTCAGAGGGGGGTGACCGCGTCCAGGCGAGGGACATCGTGCATCAATGTTATTTTTTCGTCTTAAGGGGTCTATGAGCTGCACTTTCTCTGGCCCCTCACATAGAACCCGTGTGTCATGGGTGATCCTACCAGGGGCTTGAAGCCATCAGACCACATAGCTCATTGGAACACACCAACTCCTCCACCACGATAAGGTCGCAGATCACAGAAGAGGCATCATAAATGTAACTAACTAAATTCCCATGAAACGTCCATGTTAGTAGACATCGACCATGAAATTACCTTTTCTTTTGGATCTCTGCTATTGCCAAAATGAGCTATGATGAGGTCCACTGCCCTGCTCACAGACCTCAGCAAACCTGGAAACAAAGACGAGCGTGCTGAAAACAACATGACAAACACAAACCAGCAGACACTAGTCGATTGTAAATATAGACATAGTTCAGAGCCTTTGGTTTAGGTACAAAATCATCATTATTATTGTAATAAAAGAATAAGGCTGGTTACTAATGCTGGTTATATTATATGGGCGGCAGATCAGGAGGTAGAGCGCTCGTCTTGGGATCAAGAGATCGCAGTTCCGTGTTACATGTCGAAGTGTCCTTGGGTAAGACACTGAACCCTTAATGCCCCCAATAAGCAGGTTGGCGCCTTGCTCGGCTGCACGGCCGCTATTGGTGTGTGAGTGTGTGTGAATGGGTAAATGTGAAGCACATTGTAAAGCGCTTTGGGAAGTCTTCATTGACTTGAAAAGCACTATATAAATGCAGATCATTTCATTTCATTGTATTGAAATTGAAAGAAAGCCTCTGATATGTACTCCAAAGGGACAGTGTGTCGACCACTATATTTCAATGTATTGTGTATTGCAACTATAAAACGAGTGCTGAATAGCACAAGGAGGAATACATACTTCAGAGACCCAAAGTGACCAAAATGCACCATTTTACCTTTCTTTTTTGGGGGCAAGTCTTTTTGAGGTTTTAAGGTACCCATTGCAGCAAGATGGTGCACAATTTTGTCAGCTCCTCCTAGGTTAGGCTTATGTCGTAGAAAACAAATATAATTAAATAGTTAAATACATTTCCTGACCTACGAATATTGGACTTTATATAATAGTTTATGTATTGTTTCTTATAATTTAAATCAATACTGTTTTTTTAATTTAGTGAATACAGTTTTTTTACCACCAGGAGAATAATGCACACTGTCCTTTTAAAATAAAAATATACTGTATATATTTGGAAATTACTCAAAAAATTACTCAAAAAAACACATTTAAATTTAAGTACTCATTGATACAGATACCGAGTACCAGGGAGAAATAATACCATTATTTTGCAAGAACAATACAATTCTCAATGTGTGAGTGGTCATTAAACCAATTTCTCATTTCTGACCATAAATCAGCTATCAAAAGGCAGCTGATAGTGGTATCGGAGTACCAATACCTTAAATTTAAGCTGTTTTCATGTAGACTACGACTTCTGATTCCTAGGTTCCAAGAAATCATTTTAAATCATTTTTCAAAAAGAAGTGTATAATACAATAACCTTTTATTATCTCTTTTCTTTACACCAATATTTTTTTACAAGTTTTGGGCAGCACGGCGGCGCAGTGGCACAGTTGTAAGGTCTTGGGAACTTCCTGTGTGGGTTCAAATCCAGCTACCGGACTTACTGTGCGGAGTTTTATGTTCTCCCCGTGCTTGCGTGGGTTTCCCCCGGGCACTCCGGTTTCCTCCCACATTCCAAAGACATGCATTACAGGTGGATTGGCTGGTCCAAATTGTCCCTAGGTGTGAAAGAGCGAGCGACTTGTCTGTCCCTGTGTGCCCTGTGATTGGCTGGAAACCAGTTCAGGGTGTCCCCTGCCCACTGCCCGATGATTGCTGGGATGGGCTCCAGCACCCCCGCAACCCTAGTGAGGATAAGCGGTGCAGCTAATGAGATGAGATGAGATAAGATGAAGTTTTAGATGCACATTTCCAATTTCTTTCTGCAAATGTGATGTTGTGAACGCAGTAATAAGGTGGAAAAGGGAGTGTTTTTTTCACCAAAACAATTTCATTTCATTATTAATATTAATTAATTTATACCAAATGCCATTTCAGAAGTGATCACTTTTGCACTTATTCATAAAATACGAACGTTCTATTAAGACATTTTTTGGCATTTTGCTTTCACTAAGATAGAAAAGAAATCTTAAAACAAAATCCACAGTAGAGTTTGTGAATGAAAAATCCATTTAGGTGCACTGACAACGTATTTTTTCTTAGTGAATTCCCATCAGCACTATACAAAAATGGCCACTTATGATTTATTTAACTTTAATTAATTTGTTTTTGTTTGTTTTGCAAACATAAACTTAACATTATAAATGTTGATTTAGTTAATATTACCAAAATAATACTTAAAATGTGGAAAGAAAATATTTTTTGCAACTAAAAAAAGTGTTTTATGCACAAATATAATTTTGGGGGTATTTTATTAGGTCCACTAAAAAACAGTCGTTAGTCTCAAAAGACGACGGGCCTCAGTTTCCAACCCTTTGATATAGGTAACGCAGTTCTTGAGTGAGCATGATTATGTTTGTACTTTGGGTAGGTTAGAAATTTGAAGGAAACACATTTCAAAGGCGCGAAGTTGAATTGACGGTTAAGGTTATTCTCCTTCCTAACTGGGTCATCGCATCCCTCCGTGTCTCTGCAAATGTCATGCTGAATTCTTTATGCATGCTGATGCCGCCTGCAGGGTTGCAGCAACAGCCCGTCACGGAAGCTGCAAACATTTGCCCATTTGCTTGGCTCCAATTTCAATCGTTGAATAAATTCAAGGCGTCTGGTAAAGCCCAAAATCTGACGTGGATCATAAATCATTAGTGCTGTTTGTGCTGCATCATTGCCGGGCGCTCACATAGGCCGGCGAGCAGATGGTTCAGCCAATCCCGTGCAGGGAGAGTTAAAAATAGGTCATGTGTGAGAGGAAGCCCCCGTGGGGCATTGACAAAGAAGCTGATGTAAAATGCTTTTTTTCCCTCATCCCCTTGAAGAGTGTTCCTCATCAGACATACAATGTGAGTCTTAGAGCCCAACCCCAAAAACTCATGCTAATTTTTATCCTATTGAAATTTGTTTTAATACAATTCAGCTCTCACCTCTTCTCTGGAGATGACTGATGGACAGAGACTCATAAGTGTCAGGTGAAAAGTCCATTGGCAGTCTCTCACTCAGGAGTGGAGGTTCTTCCAGTCGACCCTCACATATTTCTTCTGGTTTTAACTGATGTTGTAGACCTGAAGCTGCGAATGACAGTAGAGAACCCACGGAGGAGAGTGCAGCTGGTAAACGGAAGCCCTGAGGTTGAGGGGTCTGAGGAAGAGGTTTTGCTTCATAGGGGTCATTGGTCTGAGAGATGGAGTTTGAGAAAATAGACTCAAAAAAGCTGTGGTCATGGCAGTGAACAGGTTTGTGAGGGTTATCCTTGGGTGTTGTTAGACTTATAAGATCCTGATAGGACGGAATTCGAACAAACTTGGGCTGGCATGGGCCAGAATACAATCTAGTACCGGGTTGTGGGCTTGTTTTCTCCCAAATAAGCTTGGAGTTGGCCTGGGTTGCGTCTGATATCATTCTGGAAGTCCTTGGCGAACAGTAAGCCTGACAGCACATATGTTGTCGATTGACGCTGACTGGGCTTGGCGTGCAAGTGGAGCAAGTGTCAGAGCTGGAGCAGGCCTCCATGAATACAGAGCCACAGTTGCTTGTTGATGATTGCTTCGGCATAGGTTTGAAGCCTCGTTGGGTGCGCTGAGATTTTTTGCTGTTCTTTTCTTTCATGTATCGTTCAACAAGACAACCGAGATGCTGGGCCTTGGTGTGATATTTCCCAACTGGACCAAGATCTATGGGCTGGATGGGTAATGATGTTGGCCTCGGAGGTTTGTTCGACGATGTAAAACCTAAATGAAAAGAAATTTGTACCACATTATTTTTAGATTTTCTTACATGCAAAACTTACCCATTCTTATAATATTTTACCTTTCTCAAGCTCACATTCCTCCTGGTTTAATGTCATGTGTTCTTGGATGCTTCCTTTGCTTGATGCCCTGCAGGTACAGCTATGATTAAAGCAAAGAAAACACTGGTGGCATTGGACTTGGACCTGGTCTTTCACCACTGAAGTGGATTTCTCATTGGGAGTTGTGGCAAATTCCAAGTTTACTCCCATCCCTTGTGCATCTCGTCCCGTTGTCGTAGGACTGCCACAGGGAATCTCTGTGCCATCTTCAGGGCATCCGATAAAGTTAGACCAAGTTGCATTAGGCGACTGGGACGAAAGATCACAAGTCACCAGCTTGTAGTATGACTGATTAGTAACAGTAACCAGCGAAGCTTGACTTGGGAGACAGGTAACCATGTCGGACACCTCTGGGGAAGAAAGACCCAGAGGAGTTCTTTGATCCATTGAATAAAGGCTAAAGTTTGCGTCAAGATCAGTCTTGGAAATATCATCTTCAAAAAGACAGTGTATGCTTCTATCTTCATGCTCAATTGGAAGAGGTTGAAGGTTGAGGAAAACAGATCCCTGGGATGGAGGTGGTGGGCACGCCCCTGGGCTGATGAGAGCAGGAATTGCTGGGTCGATGCTGTGGTTGTACATGGTGCAAAAGTTTACCAGGATCCCATCAGAGCTGCCACAGGAGGAGTCGCTGGCATATTCAGCTTGGCTGATGGGAAATAACTCTGGAAAACAGTTCAGATTGGGCATTGGGTGTTGAGACTGCCGGAAGTCTTCAGGGTCCGAGTCCACATCTCCATCATTTGCATTTCTGTGCCAGCCGGATGTCCCATGCAACACAAAAGACGAATCCTCGTAGTATTTGTGCAGGTTGTCCCCGTCACTATCCTCATCATCCTCTTCTAGATCTTGTTTGGGAAGGAATGAATTATGCGAGCGTTGACTTCCTAGTCCTCGGAACTCTTCCTTTTCAGTGTCTTCCGACGAAGAGGCAGAGATGCAGTCGCTCGTCCCATCCTCTTCCTCCTCCTCGGCTCGGTCCTCAACAAGGCTGCTGAAACTGTTGGAAAAATGCTTGCGACTTATTTCAATAGGATGCTCTGTGTTGGTCCTTTCTTGCTCTGGGAGACTGGCAGCCCGGGGCAGACTCGAGAACCCCGGTCTTGTGGCTGGCCCGCACAAAGCCTGGACGGGAAGTTGCCAGGTCGGAAGCGGAAGCAGCGGGTATTGGCACGCAATCAGGGTGTCCCCCGAAAGACTGGTTGCACCAATCATATTGGTGCACTTTGTTGAATCCTAACCACCATCTTCATGCTGTGGAAGTTAAATCATACTTTACTTATACAGCACCTGTCGTCCATAAAAATAAACAGAAGTACGAAAAAGGATGTGGAACAGAAAAAAACAGTGACAAGTGAATAATGTACCTGGTGAGGCACAGTCAGATTTTTAAACGTATGAACTTACATATTGTTTATCACTTGATTGGCAGAGCAAGAATACAATATATTAACTATAGCATCGAAAAAACGTTTTTTTCCTATACCTTAGATTATAAATGAAGTATATGCCCTGCTCCTTTTGAATAGGTCTATTGTGGAGAATAAGTACACAAAATTACTGAATGGCTTGACTTGCTGTTAGCATGCTAATACTATCACTAATTGTACTGTTTGGGGCAAAGGTCTGGGCCAAATCAGAATCTTGATCTTACTATCACCATTTGCGATGAAGATGAATAATTGTGCGCCTCACTCTGCATCTGCAAAAGTTCAACGCAGTAACACGTAAAATGCTGATTCTGTCAATAATATTCATAATATAATTTAAAAATTCAGCAATATTGCAAAAAAAAAAAGGGGGAAGTTTAATGAGAGACAACTTTAACATTTAATCAATACAGTATAAATATTTAGAATATCTAATTTTATATTTTTGTGATGTCAAATGAGGCCCTTAGGGACCTTCTATTACAATACAGTTTTGTCGGGGATTTCAATAAACTGCTCAGGCAGAGTGGGGGGGGTTTTAAGGGTTATTTAGCTTGTTCATAAATCATTATCCATTATCCGTTATCGGTCAGTTCATAATACGCTACAAAGCCTAGGAGCCGGGACACTTACTCTCAGCCAAAAGGCCAAGCTAAGGTCCTAGCCCTAAAGCCTTGCCGCGATCATTGCGAATGCACCGTTCCCGGAGGTACTGCAATACCGGGCCGTTGCGTGGAGTGGACAGAGCAAGCTCCTATGCCATCTCCGAGTTGCAAAAATCAAAAATCATTTCTAGCCGTGAAGCACATCTGAATTCTCACTGCCACACTGCCACTCCGCGCTCAGTTCCACAACCACAGCCGGCCCAGGAGCCGGGTCCTAGTTTTAGGCAGAGTACAACAGCCGTTAGCATTTCTGTAATAGCCACCAATCATTACATAAAAGATGATGCTTGCGTCTGTTAGTATTTTCCTACTGGGCACTTAACTTCTGATGATTCAGAACAACAATGAGATGCACTTTGCTGCTAAGCATTTTGAGTGTGCAACCTGAGAAGCAGACTCGGGAGTTTCCAATTCGTAGGAACAAATGCCTCATAAATCGAACATACAACATGGCAACACAAGTCAAGTCAAGTCATGTTTATTCATATAGCCCTTAATCACAAAGAGTTTCAAAGGGCTGCACAGACCACAGATTATGGCAAAGCACAGACTATTATTACGCCATCCCCTGATCTAAAACCTGCATGAGGGCAAGGAAAAACTCAAAAACCTCAACATGAGGAAAATGAAGAAACTTTGAGAAGGGACCGCGCATGATCTAATCCCCCTTTCAGGATGACCAGGCTGCAACGGCTAATGCAATAACAAATAATACACAGCTATTGTCAAAATGAAATATAAGTAATTCATAAGGTTTAGAATATAAGTGTGTTGTAAGTGTTTTGGGTATTTGGGTGGGTATAAAGAAGGTGATTTCATTCTCCTTTTGTAAACTATATGTTTTTATACAGCACATTAAGTGGCAATCTATTCCCTGAAATCTCAAGAAACGGGCCGGGAAGCAAGAAGTCAGAACTCATATGCGTAGACGATGTCACTTTAATTAGCAAATAAAAGTTGTCCAACACACATACGGATCAAAGACAAAACAAAACAGGTTTAAAGGCAATCAAAATTACAAACTAGGCATTACTCAGATCAAACAGGCATGAACACGTCCTCAACAAGGTAAATCAATGGTCTGGCAACGGGCAGTCCCAAAAGGTGCGTTTAAGTACTCCACAAGCAATCAGTTCAATGCGTCTCAGCCGGTGTCAAGGGGCGGGGCCAGCTGGGTGCCATGACAACCGTGCAGTACATGACATAAAAAGTGCCTTCCAAATAAATATTGATTTTAGATTAGATTTAGGAATCAAAGAGCAAGTTTTTCCTGACAGAATATGGGTTTTTAGATCTGATTCACTCATTTTTCAGATGTTTTACAGTCTAATAAAAATGACTCTAATCCCATGGCATAATCACAGTTATCAGACTGATTGATCGATTGACATCTCATTCTTTCCACCGATCATCAGATACAATGTTACAATGTATTCAAAATCAACAACTTTGATAAACAAAATCTGGAGATTATTTTGGAACCTATCCCCCAATAATCAAAACATCCAGTCATCCATTATCTTCCGCATATACGGGGTCGGGTCGCGGGAGCAGCAATTCCCTTTCCCTAGCTACTTCTTCCAGCTCATCCGACAGAATCTTGCAAGCTAGCCTAAAGACATAGTCTCTCCAGCGTGCCCTGGGTTGTCCCCGGGGCCTCCTGCCGGTGGGACATGCCCCGAACACCTTCCGAGGGAGGAGTCCAAGAGGCATCCTTATCAGATTTTTCATTTTTTTTTAGGATTTTGATTTAGGATCATGCAACACTGTTCAGGAGTGTCACTTCCCAATGGTGAACATCAGATTGCACTTAGCAGAAATACTATTATTACGCCATGCCCAGTTTTTACTCATTTATTTGTAATAGAGTAAGATAACCACTGTTTAACATATTCTTGCTGTAGTACACCAGAACCTCCACAGACTCCGGCGCTGTGGCGCAAGTGACACTAGCTGACAAAAGAGGAGCAGGGAGGGGGTGTGAGCAGTGCTAGAAATCAAATGGACTTAACCATTTGAGGGCAATGGATTATTTCCGATGCTGGGTGGTTCAGATTTTTGTTTTGTTTTACTTTTTTACATTTTTTAATCTAGTGTTTTTTCTTTATATTTAAGCCTATTCTGTTCTTTATCAAGGAAAAGAGTTTTTAAAAAGCTATAATTTTTGGTGGCCCTTGGGTTAAACTTGGGGGTTCATAAGCAACCCCAGAAGTGGGCTGGTTATGCCCATTGATAAGAATGGATGGGGATGTGTTCATTCTAATAGGCGGGCACACTAAAGTGTGTAGGATTTAGGTATTTCTGGATCATTTCTACAGTTTATTATTTGTTATTGCAAAATCCATTGCAGCCTGGTCATCCTGGAATGGGGACTACCTCATGTGTGGTCCCCTCTCAAGGGTTCTTCATGGCTTGACTTGACTATACTAGCACAGCGTCTATTTCTTTCACTATGCACAGCCTAAGTAGGTCAACAGCACTGCAGACAATTACTGTCGGCAATGCTATGAGGCAAACCCGCTTTTGTCGCAAACTCGTAAGCATTCATTTAAACTGAGTTAATGCATTAAAAACTCACAAAAAATGACTTTAAAGCTGGGAGTCAAAATCGACGCAAAATGTATTCGTGTGTCCACCGTCTTACCTTAGTTAAAAAGCTATTCAGGTAGGTACTGTGTCTTACCCTTAAATTAACAAAACCATCCCTTTCCCGAGAAAAGTAAGAATTCGTGTTTCGTAGTGAATTCAACACATGCAGTTGCAACTCTCATACATCCAAGGAAAATGCTGTGGTGTCTAAACGATTGTTTATTTTCCAAGTTACATGACAAATGTTTGACGTCTAGATAAAAAAGAAAAACCTTCACTAGACCAAATTGTATCTACAATTTAGCATTTTTTTTTATTAAGAATTCATGTGTACCATTCTCAAGGCCAAAATTTAAATAGTTCACTCTGTTTTTTTAATCATGTATTTATTTTCCATCCATCTATTATCTCCGTGGCTTATCCTCATTAGGGTCGCGGGGGTGCTTGAGCTCATCCCAGCCATCTTCGGGCAGTGGGCAGGGGACACCCTGAACTGGTCGCCAGACAGTCGCAAGGCACATAGAGACAGACAACTCACTCGCTCATTCACACCTAGGGGCAATGTGGACCGGCCAATTAACCTGAGCTGCATGTTTTTGGAATTTGGGAGGAAATCGGAATTCCCGGAGGAAACCCACACAAGCACGGAGAGAACATGCAAACTCCACCAGGAAGGTTTGTGTCAAGATTACTGATGTGACTCACCTGTGCCTGCTCATTTGGCGCCAACCGCCGCGGGTTCTGATTGGATCCCTGTCACTATTTGAACCCAGTCCTGTCAATCCCCTGTTGTCAGTCCGTCTGCGAACTTCAGTGTATACTAGGCAAGCCTTTTTCATCCCTGAGTCCCACCTGTCCCGTTTTTGCTCCCGTCTGTCACGACCTGTTTTGATCCTGACCACGTCTGCTCTCCTATCCTAGCTTACGACCTCTTTTTGTCCCAGACTGCGTCTACCCTCCCACTCTAGTTTACGACTCGTTTCCGACCCCAACCACGCCTTGGTCTCCCAGTCCTGGCTACCGACCAGTTTTTGCATCCCTGACACCGCCATCGCTCGCTACAGAAGATCCACTTCCGTGTTCGGATCACGGGAGCGACTTGCTTCCTCGTCCAACGAACACCGGATCGTGGGCGCAGCCCTTCCTCTTTCCTTCAATAAAACTTGTGGTAAACTCTACGCAATTGGATCCTGTTTCTGGTCCTGAGAGTTTGATCTCATGACCCGCAGAACTGTGCCGCAAACGCGCTAACCATTCAGTCGCCTTGCTGCCATGTATTCATTTTATTTATCAAAATTATGACATTACATGCAAGACATGAAAAAAAAATCAGCCATGACTTATTCAGTGCGTATAATAACAAATTTAGTGCTAAAAAGAAGATACCAGATGTTACATTGCTTTAATCCTGAGTGTTTCAAAACAAATTAAATGAAATTGTCAGGACCAGAACAGAAACAGGACCCACTTGCGTGATGTGTACCACAAGTTTTATTGAAAGAGAGAGGAAGGGCTTTATTCGCTGGGCGCGGGAAGAAATTCGCTCTCGTACTCGGATTGTGATCCGAACACGGAAGTGGATCTTCCGTAGCGAGCCATGCGGGTGTCAGGGGCGGAAAACTGGTCGGTAGACAAAGGACTGGGAGAGCAAGACGTGGTCGGGGTCGGAAACGAGTCATAAGCCAGAACGGGAGAGTTGACGTAGTCTGGAACAAAAAGGGGTCATAAGCCGGGACGGGAGCGCAGAAGTGATCGGGATCAAAACGGGTTGTAGCCGGAGACAAACGGGAGCAAAAACGGGACAGGCGGGAGTCTGGGTCGAAAAAGGCTTGCCTTGAATACATGGAGATTCGCAGACGGACTGACAACAGGGAACTGACAGGAATTGGTTTAAATAGTGACAGGGAGCCAATCAGAGCCCGCAGTGGTTGGCGCCAAATGAGCGGCCACAGGTGTTTCACATCGGTAATCATGACAGAAATGGTCTATTAAGATAACTAACATGAAATAAAATGAAATGAAAATGAAAAATATACCTGGCCCACCATCCAAATTTCTTTGACCCAATGCCGCTTGCGAATTTAGCCATAGTGTCTTTCGCCTGGGCATCATACATGTAAACACGTGTGGAGATAATCCTCTTTATGGCAATATGGTTTATCTTAACAAGGGGAAAAAACATTGCTGCCATGGCAACAGTGAGTCAACAAGCTAAGACTGTACTCAGAGAGTCCAATCAGGACCTGTTAGATCATGTAGCGCAGCCTTAAAAATTGCATTAATCCGCTTGGTTGGTGGCAGAATTCACAATAACAAAGATAATCTCTTGAGTCCGGAGGAGCAAAGAAATGTTGCCACACCAAGCATTCATAAAAAAAATGATAATAGGCAATAGAAGAAAAATAATGGGATTGAGGTACCTCTGAACATTGTTTTATCTCATATTACTTATTTTTATACTATTATCTTTAACTTATTATTTTAAAATGTCGTATTTTATCTTGTAACTGTTCTAGCTCCATCATGCATTTCACATGTTACGATGACAACAATTTCTATTCTATTCTATTCTATTCTATTCTATTCTATTCTCCAACAGTGGCCTGCATTCAGGGGATATATTAAATTGTTATATTTATTCAGTGTTAAAGTTCTTTCTCTTTTAACTATACAATTTTTGGATTTTGTTGTTTGATACTGCAGATTTTTCACATTGTGCAATGAATATTATTTACAAAATTAGTATGTAAAGTATTACTGTGAGTATACACATGCACAGTGAGGCATGCACGTCTCCTGCCTCATTGCAGAAGGCTATAGTGAGAACAATGATTGTGATTTGGCACACACCCTAGCCACAAATAATAGAATTGGTGATAGTATTAGCAAGCTAACGGAAAGTCAATCCATCTAGTCTTTTGTTTCTCGTTGCATAGACTTTTTTTAATAATTGTCACGGTTGCTCATAGTGCCCAATTGGCCCCGCCCGTGTGGTGCTAGCTGCGGCTCGTTGACAGATTGGCTTCCCTCTTGTTTAAGCTTTGTCCTGTTTATTTCCATCTCCAGTGTCTGGTATTGTTTCCGTCTATCTCATCCTGCTTTTCTCCAGGACCTGATTTCTATCCTGTCTGTCCCGTCCTGTCCGGTATCGACCCCATCTGTCCAATATCTGCTCGTGCAATTGGTATTGATCTCATCGGCCTCTGGCTTCCTGTCATTCCACGCCAGACTGCTGCCTTACGTCTTCCGCCCAACGATCGCCGAATCACTGGCGTTTTGGGTTAACGTGCATGACTGCCCTATTTCCCGTAAAATAAAGCTTGTGTGAGAAACGTCACGCATCTGGGTCCTTATACTGTTCCGGTTCTTGACAATAATGGGTGTTTACATAGTTTAATAGATGGTTTTAGGGTCAATATGTATTCTATTATTGTGCTAAGTGTTTTCAGGTGCTGAGTGAGGCATGTAATTCTTTTGCCTCGTGGCAGAGGGCGATAGTGAGACCAAGCATTCTGATTTGGTGAACACCTCAGCTCCAAACAATAGTATTAGTTATAATATTAGCAAGCTAATAGCATGTCACGTAATTTGGGGATTTGTTAAATTTGTATTATAATGGAGGATTACCAATCAATTTATACTTGCGGACGCCAGGTCCACATGCGTGGACATTAATGCACATTAAACAAGAAGCTCAGTTCTCAGGACGTTAATTTAAAAGGAGCACAGCATAACTTATTTATAGGTTGAGGTTAGACAATAAAAGGTTTTTTTGGGGTTCTGTGCAACAATTTATATATTGCTTTCTTGCTGAATAATCAGTGGAGTTATTTTTTGTGGTTTGAACAAATTTATTGACACTAAAAACAGAAAACAATCATGACAATCTCAACAGCAATTAAGCACATTCACAATATTATATTCCAATATTACGTTTTTAACAGAAACACAAAGTGAGGTTTGAACAAACCTTCTCGAAAATCTTATTAGCAATCAAGCATATTCACAATTTCATTATATAACATCTTTGTTAGTGTCAATAGATCCGTCCAGGCCAAAGTCGATTGTCCTCGGTCTGAACAAATCCACCGACACCAACAGCAGCAAAACAAACACGACAATCTCAATGACTTTAATATGACATTTAGGGAAATTTAGTTAAACATCTCACTGCTCTAGAACATCATCTTCTATGGGAATTTCTGACGTCACTGAGTTATGTTGCACACACAAAAATAAACATAGCACTAAAGACACCAATGTACGCATAATTCTGTTCAGTACTGACTGTAAGTTATGAAATATTTGAAATTTAAAAACACTGTTAGGTTGATGAATAAGAAAAATCTCTAAATAGTGACTAGAAAAAGAACAAAAATAACTCTCAATACTTACAGAGGTATAAGTCACGAGTCATCTCCATCCTCTTCTATTAGCCTCACTTTCTGGTGTAAGGGTCTATTACACATAATAAAAAAATAAAAAAAAATGCCGGATCAGTGTTGTATTCTAATTAAAAATCGAAATGGTGTGATCAATTGCGGCCAGTGATTTGAAGATCGAAGGTTCAATCATGGAATAAAACGGTACCCAAGTCAGAAGCGACCCCCATGCCAACGCTCCGGCATATCTCTGTGACGTCACAAGGCGACCAACCAATAAGGAAAGGGGAAATGCAGTACGTATCCAAGACACCGTTGGGGATCAAATATAACACTTTGTTTCTATTTTTATATCCAAAACAAGCATCAATATTATTCACAATTTTATACCAATATAATTTACACTGTTAATTGATTTCATAAAGGCCTACAAGGTCATGTTTTAATTTTAAAAAGAAAAAAGTTGCTCAACTATAAGCATATCATGTATAATTATACAGGGAGAATAATACACGATTTAACAGGTTATATGTACATTTTGTCACAAGCTTTTGGACGGCTCGAGCAAAAATCCCTAAAATAAATGAATACATTTTTAAAAATGGATACGCCTGCTCCCTAGTGGCAAGAAATCACATTTGAGCACAAATGTGATGGGCCAGAGGTGTCAAAATAATTTAGCTCAGGGGCCACATGGTAAAAAACAAACATTCTTACGGGGGTCGCACTAGTAAATTAAAGGCATAGGAATGTGCTATAGTTGGGGAGCTGGAGGTCTTTGATTTGATTTTAAAACAGTTATAGTATTGAGTTTTTTCCCCAAGTCAAGTCATGTTTATTTGTGACACCCTTAATCACAAAGAGTCACAAAGGGCTGCACTGACCAAAGATTATTTCAAACCACAGACTATTATGACACCATCACCTGATATAAAGCCTATATGAGGGCAAATAATACAGAGATACACAGATATTGTCAACATAAAATATAGGTTATTCATCTCATCTCATCTCATTAGCTGTACCGCTTATCCTCAGTAGGGTCGCGGGGGTGCTGGAGCCCATCCCAGCAATCATCGGGCAGTGGGCAGGGGACACCCTGAACTGGTTGCTAGCCAATCGCAGGGCACACAGGGACAGACAACTCACTCGCTCATTCACACCTAGGGACAATTTGGACCGGCCAATCCACCTGAAATGCATGTCTTTGGAATGTGGGAGGAAACTGGAGTGCCCGGAGGAAACCCACTCGAGCACGGGGAGAACATACAAACTCCGCACAGTAAGTCCGGTAGCTGGATTTGAACCCACAGAGGAGGTTCCCAAGACCTTAGAACTGTGCCGCACACGCGCTAACCACTGCGCTGCCGTGCTGCCTAGGTTGTTCATATTCCCCCTAAATATATTTTCCTTCACTAAGATTTAATCTCTTGTAGTGTTTATCAACTATGCATTTTTAAAAGAAAAGCAAAATGAAAATTGAATTCAATAACCTTAAGTCATGCAGACTAGAAAGTGAAAAAAGTAGCATACAAACACTTATTTAAATGATGAAATAATTTAAGGGAATTTTCAGCTTTTTATGAAAATGTTTACCTGAATATGAGAACTTTTCTGTTGGATTTCCCATCTATTATAGACAGGAGCTAAAACGTCTTTAAAGGGACAGTGTGTAATATTTAGTGCCTCCTAGTGGTATAAAAAACTCAGTAAAAAAAAAAACATCGATTTGAATACTAAGTGAAAACACATAAGGTATCATACTAATGTTAATTGTTATTAATTTTGTATTTCTTTTACATCGTGGAATCCCTACCTAGAAGTCGCTGCCATGTTTGTTTGGTATGTTGCTGCTATGCTGTGCTCTGTTGCACTGGTGTCCATTGGCATTAGACAATACAGTGCCATATAGTGGTCAAATGTTACACACTTGGGCTTTAAACTTCTGCAGACACTCGGGTGCTATTTTTAAACAATATAGATTTTTGTATTGCCCTAAACAGCGCATTTGTGTTTTTCATATTTTAAGTAAAATGACATTGGGGTTTCCTAAATAGTTCTGAAGTCATGGGATCAAATCCAGCTACCAGCCTTACTGTGCCTAGTTTGTATGTTCTCCCCGTGCTTGCGTGGGTTTCCTCCGGGCACTCCGGTTTCCTCCCACATTCCAAAGACATGCATTTCAGGTGGATTGGCCGGTCCAAATTGTCCCTAGGTGTGACTGAGCGAGTGAGTTGTCTGTCCCCGTGTGCCCTGCGATTGGCTGGCAACCAGTTCAGGGTGTCCCCTGCCCGCTGCCCGATGATTGCTGGGATGGGCTCCAGCACCCCCGCGACCCTACTGAGGATAAGCGGTGCAGCTGATGAGATGAGATGAGACATTGGGGTTTCCTGAATAGTCCTGAAGTCATGGGATCAAATCCAGCTACCAGCCTTCCTGTGCGGAGTTTGCATGTTCTCCCCATGCTTGTGTGAGTTTCCTCCCACATGTCAAAATAATTGGCCAGTCCAAATTGTCCCTCGGTGTGAATGAGCGAGTGACTTGTCCGTCTCTGTGTGCCCTGCAACCGGCTGGGAACCAGTTCAGGGTGTCCCCTGCCCACTGCCCGAAGATAGCTAGGGATGGGCTCCACCAGCCCCACGGCCAAACTGAGGATAAGTAGTGGAGATAATGGATGAATGGATGGGTTTCCTCAATGTTTTCTGATTGATTAATGGTAGTCAGCAAATACAGCTACAGGGTGTGTTTTGCTAGTGGTACGTGGCTTTGATGACATCCAATGGTCACTATAAAATTTGAAAGTCATTTTTTGACATGATGCAGCAAATTTTTCAATTGTGGTTCTCTCAGCATTGTCTAGTGGGCCACAATTGTCCCGGGGGCGATGAGTTTGACACTGGAGTGATATGCTAACAACCTTTTTGCTTTATAGATTCAAATTACTAACACAAACATAATTGCACACCCGTTTAAGCAAAAAAACACACAAATGTCCAAACATTATTAACAGAATACTAATAAGTTTGTCTGTGAATTTGAATGTTTAACCATTATAGTGCAATAGAAAATATACACTTAAAACAAGTGGATTGTGTTGAATTTGCTAAACATTATCTCAAAATTTTCAAGTACACTATTGATTTAAAATGTGAGCGATTTTATTTTCAAACAGGTGGGTGCAGGATTTACTGCGACGTAGTCTTTAACCAGTGGATTAACAGTGCTTTTTAACCTTGTTTAGTGTGCCACAAGAAATTATCCAATTTTAAATGTATTTATTTGTTTTATTTATTTTTTAAATAAATATGCCGTGGTTCAGTATGTTTTCTTCCTTTGATCAGCCGAGTAAATGTAACACTCATCCACATTAGTAGGTGGCAGCAGATTAGTAAATGAAAAAACAATTGTCTACTCATGAGGTAGTACAGTCTATTTACTAACCCATACCGTTTCAGATTGAACTAAAAAATAGAAAACAAATAAAGCACATACTTTTGCTCAATTGTTTTCTTATACTAAAAAAAATTAAAGACGTTAGAATGTATTTAACACATTTTTGTTCAAGACAGATCATTTTGTTACTTTACAAAAAAAATTGGATTAAAAATATAAACCTACAGCAAATTTCTTTTGTCATGATTTGCCCATTGCCCTCACCACTCGTCTAGCCCCAGCTGCTGCTCGTTTCCTGATTGGTTAGCCTCCTATTTAAACACATCTCTCTCATTCACTCTTTTTCAGTTCGTCAGTGAACCTCCGCACATGCAAGCCAAGCACTTTTTGACTCTGGCTCCCGTCTGTTCCGTTCTGTCCTGTTTCCTGCTCGTTCGTCCATGGCTTCCCGATTATCTCTGGTTACCTGACTTGATTCTGTCCTCTGACTACGCTCCGATCTTCCGTCCCGGCTGCCCGACTTGTTTCCGTCCTCCAACCACGCTCCGATCTCCCGTCCCGGCTGCTCGACTTGTTTCCGTCCTCCAACACCGCTCCGATCTCGAGGGCTTCCTGCTTCTTCTGCCCAGCGAGCATTGTATTGCTGACGTTTGTTTCCCCGCGCCTGACTTCCATGATTCCTCAATAAAGCTTTGTGTGAAACGTTACGCGTTTGGGTCTACGGTCTGTTCTGGTCCTGACATATTTATGAAAATAACCTGTTTCAAGTCCTGAGACACGATGACTACAATTGATGAGAAACACTGTACTGCAACATGATAATTTAAAGAACATGAAACCTGTGCCGGGAATTTTTAAGTAATTTTGACGGACGCTGTGCCTTGGCTAAAAAAGGTTGAAAAACACTGCTGTAACACACACACACAGAATCTCAAAATACTTAAGCCCGTCACACTAGGAAACACAAGTTTCATTCACTTTTAGCAAAACTTTTCAAAATTGAGCACAAAACAAGCAATCATTTTAATCAACACGTGTCACACAACATGAATTTATTATTGAAATCCGGCTCACTGCAAATGACACATTATGGTACGAGTGACCTAGCTAGTGCGCACAAAAACAAAAGACGTTAGCCGCGTGTAAACACATTTCTCTTTTCTTTCTGAAACTGCACAGAGCACAAGATGACAGTGGTGAGTGGTTATATTTCGCACCATGCAGTAACTTCACTTTGAAAAGATACTCACAAATATGACTCAGATAAAACGTTGCTGTGAAAACAGCAACACAATGAAGGATGTGATATTTTCAGCAAGGAGCAAGCCAAAAGTTAGCATCAAACATTCAGGGTTCGTACACATTTTTGGGGGCTAAATTCAAGCACTTTCCAAGGATTTTCAAAGCCAATTTTCCAATTTCTCCAATACCATCCAAAAAAGAATTCCAATGTGAATCGATCCGTACCCTTGTTGTTTGAGGTTACCGTGTTCTGCTTGTAGGAAAAACAACCCGAAAATATGATAAATGCCAAGGCATTTATTGAACCGGGCAAGAAAATGAAACTAGTTTCTGTGGCCCATTTCATTATTGTTAGTTGCCGTCCCTTTTTGGTCTACGTTGTATCAAATATTCTTGTTCTATTTCTTACTGACAGCACATGAGGACTTCAAACTGTGGAGAAAGGAAAGTCAATTATTCTAGCTTATGTGAAATTTAATGCGTGGTCAATAGAGACAGACTGCTAAGACAGATGGCAACAATTTCAAGCATGCACAAAATTTCAACCAATATGTAAGCACTTTTCAATCCTTGAAAACAACAATAAAATTCAGGCATTTTTAAGGACTACTAGCACACATACGAACCCTGAACATTGCATTTTTGGGGTGGAGCAGGGGGTAAATAAAAATTGGGGGAGACAATTAAAAACAGACACACACAAAAAGATCCCTTTTATATTATTAGTCTGGAATACTTATTTGGGATTCATGAAGCTTCAGTATTTTCTGACATAAAATGTCCGTTAAAATGAGTTTTGCAGCTTGACGCCTTGTGTTCACTTAGCCGCAAAAACATATGACTGAAAATAGCAAAACCTGTCAAAAAATCTTAATTTAAAATCAAAAGATGAAGTCATCATTACATGCCTGGTAGTTTGATAAATTCAGTACAGCTTGGCATTCGAGATTAACACTAGTGCAACTGCAAAAGGTGCTGATTCAGGAAATACTTGGGTTCGGTAGAGTGAGTGGGGAACAAAATTGCTTCTAGGTTTACTTATGACGTAAGAAGCGGCTGTCGTTCTGCGGCGGAACCCTGGAAAAAAATACAGAAAACACAATAGATGAGTATTTACACAGTATACTATTTCTGTACTTTCCGTACTATAAGTCCCATTTTTTTTTAACATAGTTTTGCCGCGGGTGGGACTTACACTCTAGTGCGACTTATATATGAAATTATTAACACATTATTATATCATTTGACATCTTATTATCACACTAAACATTATATGTAAAACTATTGACATATCATTTTACGCGTTATTTTTACACAACACTGCAAGAGGGTGCTCTAGGCCTGTGTTAATAATTTCAACATTGCCGGTAATTTATAAAAACAACTGAAAATGGACTAAACAAAAAGGACACTGAAATGAAAATCATATTATGCAGGTTACAAACTGGGAATTGTGAAATATGCAGCTGAAATTCGGTAATCGAGCAGCACAAAGGAAGCTTAGAGAAATGTTTTTCCCGGCACAAAAAAAAAGGATAAGCCACACTGTAGTTAAAGCCGCTGTGTTTTAAATGTAGTAAAATAAGTAGTGTATTGTAGTCCAGAGCTTAGAGTAGAGACACTCCCCTACAACCATTCGACTTACGAAAAACATTCGATACGAACATTTTTTTCGGTATGTCGAAAAATATCCGGATATTGCTGTAAGTTAGATTTTGTATTGTGTGCACCTTTTTCGGAGTACAGGACAGTACCGTAGTGCTTCTTTCCGCCGCTACCGGCGTGTGGTGCTGTGAGAGGTCACCCAGCATCCACCCCGAAGAAGAAATCCGCCTCCTCTTCCGAGTTCGTGTGTAAACATTCTATACTGTATCTCCAGCGCTCTAAGAACTTTGACATTTGTTTTGTTTAATATCTCGCGCATCCATTCAATATGGTTGGTGTAAAGTGTAAAGAAGAGGTGAGCTGTTTCTTTTGAAATGAAAGTGAAGTAAGAAAGCTTGATGCGGTTGAGAAAATGGTTGGATTGCTTTTTTTCGACCCGTTTCTACCACGGAGGAGGAAGTCGCCAAGCTCTTGAAGCTCATCTTCCAAAAGTAAGTTAAACTTAACTTTATTTATCTTTATAGAGCATATTATTTTATTAAATGTTTATTTTTTAGTACAAAACAATACGGGTTACTTATCCAAGCCTTAAACATACTTAAATAAACCTTAAACATACAAAACATAGCACTAAAGCAACTTATAAAAATTCACCTTACAAACGATCTCATTCGTAAGTAGGGCAGCGTCTGTATTAAATAATACTCAAGATGTTTTTCCGCTGTCAACGTGGAGCTTTGGAGTGATAGTATCCGACGGAATGCAGGCGTGGGTAGTGACTCACCTCAGGCATCTTGTGGCGACACACCAGCAACATGAAAATCCCGCCCAGGAGGATGCCGACCCCCATCAGGATGAAGGGAACGTTTACAAGTACGTTCTGCTCCATCAGCACCGCGTTCAGCTTGGCCACCGATGAATCATCGATCACGACGCTCTGAGAACGCAAGAATGGTTATGGGTGGGGCTGTGCATGATCATCAGAGAATATGCACTTATTTTGGGGCAGGAGATCTACTGGTTAAAGGTACCGTAAATTCCAGACTACAAGCCGCTACTTTTTGCTACATTTTAAACACTGCAGCTTTAAATACGTTGCAGCTTTTTCGTTTGTTTTGTCGTGGCGGCACAGAGGAATATGGCAAGCTGCTCTTTTGCACAAAGCATGTGCTCTGAATACAAAAGACCGTGGTGACGTCAGGAAACATTTATGACGTCTTTCGAGAGAAATGAGTCCATTCCAATCTTACTCTTATAACATACATAACAGAACCAATACGAGTCATTTACAACTTACTTACGATATTTAAACTTCTTCACCCGAAAATCAAGTGCTCAATTTATAACAGCAGTGGAGGTTAGCTATTAAAAACACTTCTGTTCTCTTTCCATATAACTGGAGTCAATGTCTGGACGCGCAAGTTTCCTTTAATCCTTGAGAAACAATAATAAGCGAATGCAAATTGGTCCGTACTATAGTAACCAACAGTGACAGCAGCACAAAAATCATGTTTGTGTTGCAATTTGGCACTATTCTTCACAGTTGTCCTGGCGCTGTCATCTAGAAATATAGGACTCACATTTTAAGCCACGCAACCCTCATTCAGTTTTCCTTTAGCGCAGTAGTAAATATGTGCTTGTCTTTGTAATTGCCATTTTGAATGGCCGCGTGATCCCAAAACACGTGAAGTGTAACTCCGAGCAGAATTGAAAAACAACGCAGCAAAAAATAGTGTCGGATGTGCGGGGGCATGGTGCCGTTTAAAATGTAAGACATTTCATTAGTTAATTCTTTTGGCTGTTTAAGCCTGATGCTTAAAATCCAGGGTGGCTTGTCCAAAGACAAATTTGAGTTTCGTTCATCAGTTTAAGCATGCGGCTTTTAACCAGGTGCGCTCTGTAGTCCGGAATTTAGGGTACACTGTAGCAATTCCTATAGTTAAGTATGTTCAGGGTTAACCCTCATGTGTAGGATTTCAATGCATGAGTCTGTTTACCTCGTTCAGGTGAAGAACAGGAAAGATGACCGTGCTAATGTTTTCTGTTTGGCTGGGGAAAAAAATGTACAATTAAAACTGCACTGTTTAATTTTCTAAATAAACATAAAACTAATGATAAGTACACTTGACGCATTGTTAATATGGTACATGACTATTTTAGCTGCAAATGTCTGCTTTTAATGCAATATCTACATAGGTGTTTAGAGGCCCATTTCCAGCAACGAGCACTCCAGTGTCTCAAGAGTAAGTACACTGTGTTTGCAAGGAAACATGATGATTAGGAAACATTTGTGCACAAATGCTAGCACAGCTGAAAACAGTTGTTAAAGAAGCTATAAAACTGACTTTCCTTTAAGCAAGTCGGGTATCTGGAGCATCACATACGTGGATGTGATTAAACACTCAGAATGGTCAGAAAAAGAGAACTTTTGAGAGAAACTAAACAGTCTTGTTTTAAAAAAATAAATTTCCAAGAAACTGAAGATCTCCTACAATGGGATGTACTACTCCCTTCAGAGAACAGCTCAAACAGGCTCCCACCAGAGTAGAAAGAGAAATTAGAAGAATATTACAGTCTATAGTTTGGGATAAAGACACTTTACAAATCCTTAACTATCAGCTTGGTTAAATAGTGCACGCAAAACACAAGTGTCAACATCTACAGTGAAAAGGCAACTCAGAAATGCTGAGTGGCAAAGAATAGGCCATATATGAGACTGGCCAACAAAAGAAAGATTCAAATTGACAGAAGAACACAGGTACAAGGAAAATTGTCTGATAAATAAAAGTGTGACTTTCATGGAAAACACTATGTTGTCTGAGTGACCCTAAACTTTTGAATGGTAGTGTAAAATTGTAGTTTTTTTTTAACTAATCATTGGTTGAGAAATTTGCATTTAATTTACATAAAATGTCCCTCATCTTGCCGTTATGTGTACCCCCAAAACCTTGTGAAAGGATAGGCAAAAAAAAAAAAAAAAAAAGTAATATGTGTGCAGTTTGTTCAACGTAGTTTGTACTCTTCCTTGTGCTTTTAAGCACTTGTTTTCAGTAGCACTACACAAGACAGGGACATCTAGTGTGAATAACACACTGTCCCTTTAAGGTAGAATATAACAGTCAAATGTTTTCAAATAATAAAAGATACCATGAAGATATTTGACTCCGCTTACCTAAATGTGCCGATTTTCTCGACGTAGACGTTGACCTGGAGACGTTTGGCAGCTCGCAGGACTACTCCGGTCAGCTGCAAAACCAAATGGACTTTATCACAATTACATCAACAGTTTTTTCCTCTTCGCCCCTCCCACTGGGAGCAGCGTGGCCCTTAGACTGCAACAGGATGCTAATGCTACATTGATAATAACTAAATAATAAATGGTGGCTTTAGTATTACATTTACAATTGAAAAAAGCATAGTGGTGCATACCCGATTGACTTTGTAGATCAGAAGCAGACATGAAGTCCAGCTACTGAGAGGTTTCATTCTTATCATAAACAAGGAAGAGCTACTGCACATGGGATCCTTGCAAAGCTCTCGCAGGTCACAATTTAGTGGTTAAAATGAGGGCGTGAATGCAGCCCCATTTTTGGGCATGGAAAATAGGTTGTTGCTGATATCATATAGAGGGGAACATCTATTAAAAAATATATCCAACACTGTAAATTGAAAACGTATCCTGGAAGTCTACGTTTTTTTTCTCAACCAATACCTACCAGTTTAGCCAATCAGAATGATGGAATTTTGTAAAGCATCGAGACTGTGAAATGTGAACCACCCTATACCAAGGAATTACCGTATTTTCCGCACTATAAGGCGCACCGGGTTATAGGGCGCACCCCCAAAAAATAGTTTTTGGTCCTATATCTTCCATAGATAAGGCGCACCGGATTATAAGGCGCTACAATGGGAACGTCGACAAAACAGTCAGATGATTCAGTCCAACTGATTACCCCCTTAACATTCCCAAAGCTTGCAAAGAAGCAAATACGTGTCGTAGACACGTGCGGATGCGGTGTCCGTACGATGTCACTTAAATGCGTCATTTCAAATATCATTCGGAAGGTTGAAGTCTTGGGATTCAAGAAATGCCAAACATTTCTATGTTTCTATTTTCTTTTTCACTCGCAACTTTACTGTGCATATGACAATAAACACTTGGAATTGAGTTTAATTCACTCAACTCATCACAGCAACATCAAGATCGTTCTAAAACAAGATACCGGGAAAACATAAAGCCGCATAACTCACCTAAGTTCTCACGTTCAATAATGATACGCAATCGTGGTCTTCTTACAACCGTTAGTGAAGTAAATCCAGGAGAGTAAATTATTTGCAAATACAGACTGATAAAACATGTTTCTCTATGGTGTACTTTAGCAAGCTTGCTAAGCTTGCTACGCCATTGCTAAACTCGGCCAATTGCAAGATTTGTTTTGGTCATCTAGCCTATTGGAGGCTCTGAATAATTTCAGCCAATAGCGATCGATTTAACTGATGATTGACACATCTTTTTCGGCCAATTGCAGGGTTTGGTTTGGCCATCTATTCAATCCGAGGCTCCGAATAACTTCAGCCAATAGTGATCGATTCAAATGATGATTGACACATTGGTTAGCCAATGAAACGCCGGTATATAAATCCCAGCATACACCGTGGACTTGCTACGCCATTGTTAAACTCGGCCGATTGGAGGGTTTGTTTTGGGCATCTAGCCAATCCGAGGCTCCGAATAACTTCAGCCAATAGTGATCGATTCAAATGATGATTGACACATTGGTTAGCCAATGAAACGCCGGTATATAAATCCCAGCATACACCGCGGACTTGCTACGCCATTGTTAAACTCGGCCGATTGGAGGGTTTGTTTTGGCTCCGAATAACTTCAGCCAATAGTGATCGATTCAAATGATGATTGACACATTGGTTAGCCAATGAAACGCCGGTATATAAATCCCAGCATACACCGCGGACGACTTCGCGCTCGGGGGAGAATCTAGTCGGCGGCTGTTGAGTAAGTTGCGAGACCTTGCAAATTTAATATTGAGCCATATATAAGGCGCACTGTGTTATAAGGCGCATGGTCAGCTTTTGAAAAAAATTAAGACTTTTAGGTGCGCCTTATAGTGCGGAAAATACGGTACTGTATTCATTTTCAAAAAGGAAAATGTCTTTGAATAGCCAAAACATCCAAGGGAGCGTGACAATTGAAGCAAAGAATGCAAGCCCTACCGGATTGAGATCAATGAAGGTCTGATGATATTCTTTCTGAGGCTCCATACCGAATACTGCCCGCACAAATTTCTCATCTCCCTGGTAGAAGTGTGGCGAAGACATGATGATGGGTGCACCTGAACACATCATACCGTACGTTTTTTGAGGAAACGATCCGTATGAACCGAAAACCGAACCTTTTTCCTACCTTGCTTGCACGACTTGACGTTGAGGACGCCCGAACCGAGGCAGTTGCCGGCTGGGACGCAAAAACCAGCGTTTGAAGGGTTTTCCGATATGTTAGCGAACACCTGGCTGGGCGGAGAAAAGCGGTACCCGGGGATTCCTTTCACCGCTACGTCCTTCTCAAACACAGCATATATAGACCTAAGGCAGAAGATGGAGTTCAGCATACACATTTTAGTCTTTTTATTTTATTTACATACCACTTTATTAACAAACATCTGAAGTTATTAAAGTCGGGTGCGTCATTTGAGGTGTCCCTAAATTAAATAGTTCCTCTATCAAGTAAGGGTGGGCGATACAAGGAGTTTTGGTATCGATCTAATCCAAGTAACTACAGGGTAGTATCCAACAATACCAATAATTTTTGCTCGGAAATCACATGGTCATTTGGATAATTTAACCCTTAGTTGGTTTATAAATATGATTAAAAACAACCAGGATTTGTCTACCTTTTTATTAAATAATTCTAATGCAAACTTTACCGGAGAATTTTTATAAATATTTCCATTACAACTGATTCAGAACAAAAGTCAAGAAAGTCAAACAAAACGAGCAGATATGTGACAAAAATACAAATACATGTCCACATGACAGCTATAATACCTTCCATTGCACAATATTTGAAAATAAGGTCAAATAGTGTAAACAATAAGATGTGAAAACCTTTAATAGCACAAAATTTTAAATACTTCAACAGCAAGAACTGTTTGAAAACAAAAATCTAGAAAGTCAAACCAAAGAAGCAGCCAAATAACAAAAATACAAATACTTTACAACAATGTCAAGAAAACAACTAAAATACCGTATTTTATGGACTACAAGGCGCACCCAAAAATCCTAAGTTTGCCAGAGATTTGAACCCCAAGAAAGAAAAACAAAGAAAAACATTCAAGCGCTTCTAAAAATGTGCACATACTTGCACGTGCATCACTGCTGCATCACACGAGCTGAAAAAGGCTGCAACAATGATGCAAGCCAGGAGATGGAGGAAGCGAGTAAAAAAATTCAAATTCCATACAGCTCCTTTAAATAATACTTGATTTTGTACCTGTGCTGTAAAGTGGTTGGTATGTTAAGTTGTAAGTGATTGTTGTAGTATGGGAATCTTTTATGGAATTTGGTAGTTGAATTTTGTCCTTTGAGTGCCACCGTAGCTCCACATGAGGGAGACCTGTAAGACGCTGCTCAGTTTGAGCCTGAGCCACAAGTCTGATCTCCAGGGTTCAGTTTAACTTCTGCTTCATTTTGTTCATTGACGCTTGTTTTAACAACAGAACAGAAGATTACTAAACATTTAAGCATCCCTTTGAGAGCAGTGAGGTATGTTTGTTTCCTTTGTAAAACATTGTATCATTGCATATCGGTCAACCTCACCCAATTGCTGAGCCAATCTAGGATTGCAATTCCAAATAATAAACGATAAGAAACCTTAGTGAGACAACACAGCAAGTACTGCAGTCTATCTTGCAACGAGTAAATATGTAATACCGCGACAATATTAGCAGTCTACGATGACGTAGTCGTCTGCTACCAGTGACCGAGACGATACGATTGTTATACGGCGTACACAGTTTGAAATGATCAAAAAACATCAAATACAGGGTGTGTCTTTGTAACGTTTTGACTTTGTATCAGTGTGCATGAAAAACTAAGATTGAATGGTTGATTGATGTTTTTATATTGATACACAGAAAATGAAGATTGTACTGTGAAGACTGTATGGTAAATTGTTCATGTTTGTATACCCTGACACATAGTTTTCACTGTGCATTGGTGAGAAAGATGATTCTGCTTCAACTAATATCGCTGTCTTGTTGATGTATCGAGCCCCGGCGCAACTTCAGCTTTTGTCACTGGTTCTGTAATATTGTTCTCAAGTATCTGCTGATACTGACTGGAATCCATGCGACCTTCAACTTTAACAAGATTGCCAGTACCTGCACTGGCCACACAGCCCCACAGCATGATGGAACCACAACCAAATTTTACTGTGGGAAGCAAGTGTTTGTCTTGGAATGCTGTGTTCTTCTTCCGCCATGCATACATCCCCTTGTTATGTCCAAATAACTCCTTTTTAGTTTCATCAGTCCACAGCACCTTATTCCAAAATGAAGCTGGCTTGTCCAAATGTGCTTTAGCATACCTCAAGCGACTGTTTGTGGCATGTACGCAGAAAAGGCCTCTGTCGCATGACTCTCCCATAAGGCCTCTCCTTGTGCAAAGTGCGCTGTATAGTTGAACGATGCGCAGTGACACCATCTGCAGCAAGATCATGTTGTAGGTCTTTGGAGCTGGTCTGTGGGGTGAGTTTGACTGTTCTCACCATCCTTCGCCTCCGCTTATCTGAGATTTTTCTTGGCCTGCCACTCCGGGCCTCAACTAGGATTGTGCCAGTAAATTTGTGTTCCAATAATTGGTGCTAAAGGTATTGAAATCAATGAAACAACAAGGGTGCCGAAATGTATGCACCAGCCTACTTTTGTTTTAATTATTGCACACTTTGAACTTCATTTCACTACTCAGATATCACTTTGTTTGTCTGCTATATGATATATTTAACTGAAATTGCTGATCCAAACAATTAATGATTTATAAAGGAAAATCTTGAAAATGATCAGGGGTGCCCAAACTTTTGCATACGACTGTATAAGACACCTTAAGCATCAGTCGAAACTCTCTTTGGGAGTCTAAGAGTTTGCTACAGTCTCATTTGTTCACTCTCAGCATGTACAAAAATAACACTGTTGATTGTTTTGCCTATCTCCAAGTCTCCAAAGGGTCAGACCTCTCTTAAAATCTTTAGATAACTTGTGGAATGCAGCTCCAAGGCACGAAACAGGGACCAAGTGTCAGGAAGTGCTCGATAAGCAGTAAGCACACAAAGTTTTCATTCATGAGGCAGAATGGCTAGACCAAATTTGTAATTATCCATCTCAAAGCTCGACTTGGCTGAGGGAAAAGGAGAAGTTTCTTAAAGGAATCAAGACGAAAATGTTAAATCTGGGGGATAATAATCTTGAAACATTGTTCCATCAATCATTTTTTTTCTTATTAGCTAATCAAAACAGTCATCCGACTTAAAATTTATTAATTGGGTTTGAAGGAATTCTATTTTTCTGAAACGGTTTTGAAAATTCACCCAAAAAACATAACGTAGCTGCCAAAGTGTTGTCTGATTCACCTGCACAGGTCCGAAGAGAACATGTAGAGAACTTCCTTCTTTGACAGGACAGGATGAAAAGAGGCGCCATTTGTTCCGTTGATCATGTTGCACTCATCGGACGTCCACCAGTCCAATGAACTGCATGCAGAGACAGACGAGAACTACAGCAGGCTTCTCAACATTTACAGTTTTTTTGTTTGTTTCTGGGAAATGAGCCTTAAAACTAAAGGATTTTGGCATCGGGAATGGGTACCGCCAGGCTGTGCTTGCCCACGACACACCTCAGAAAGCGGTGCCCCGACAACGCATGTGGTTAAGGCACCCGTGAAACCTGATAACATGAAAAATATAATGTAGTCCCATTGAAAGATTATTTTGCTAATCGTATTATTTCTCATCAAAATAAGTTATTTAAATGGACAAAATTTGATGTCATGGCATTTTTTCTAATTGTATTTATTATTTATGTTCAATTTATAATTCGTTTTTCACTTTTATATTTTAATGTTTTCTTAAACCACTAGATGTCACGGTATGATGTAGTGCAACCCCAAAAAAAGAGTGCTAAATAAAACAGAAATTCAAAATGACCAAACAGCACCATTTTTTTGAAGTTTGTGGGTAGCAGCAAGATAGCAGATATTCACATCAGCTCCTTCTAGGTGAGCCTCACGTATGTATAATAATAAAAAAAATTCTTGACCAGAGTATTTTAAAAATAGACGTATATATGACAGTTCATTTATTTTTGATTATTATTCAAAATCAATATTGTTGTTTTCTTAAAGCGCCAGGGCATAATATTTGATAACTACAAGGCAATTTACTTTTGGTACGTCTCTGATTGGGATTTCAATTGAATTTTACACGATTGGCAAGGGGTTGAATTTAAGTAAACAGTGCCCTCTTCTGGGAAGCTTTGCTAGTGTTGCTGTCTATACATCCTTGAAAACACAGCAGTGTTCTGCGATTGCTCAATGGCACTACGTCACATCACAATAGATTTGGGGTAATCGTGCAGCCCTAGAGGGTGCTAACTTTCCAGTCTGGAGGGCATTGCCAGCTTTTAACAACAATGTTCCCTCTAATTTTCCACGAGCCTGAGCGTTCACACAAAGTCGGTGAGCAACGCTTGAAACAACAGTGAGCAACAGCAACCCCAAGTGTGGCAACTAATCCATTATCAAACATGTCCAAAACTTGACATCACGTTACATTTTGCTGAATTTCCGGCAATGCAAAAAAAAATTTCACTTTTGAATGAATCGACTAATGTATTATAATAATAATAATAATAATTTTACTTGTATTGTCATTCTTTGTAACAATGCACACAGAACGAAATGTCGATGCACCTGACCCGTACAGTTAAACTGTAGCGAGCCGATGCATTGCAAAGGTTGTACGGCCTACAAACGTCATTTGTTTTTACAACAATTCTTTCACAAGATTTCCATTTCTTTTTTTTCCTGGTATCGTTTGTCGCATAATACTAACATTTTGGGGGGCTTATTTAGTCGGTTGCACGATACACAACTGTATTTAATCACATTTTTAGTGGAAGTACAATGTTGGCAACAAGATTCACTTGATACAATTGGAAATTATTTGAATGCAACACAAACTTTTTCTTCTTTTTCCCGTGTTTTTTCTACTTTTTTTTTTTAATTCCTTCCAAAAAAAATCTCATTGTGTTATTTTTTTCCTAGCTGTTACTTTTTTCTTTTTGTTCTCTATTTACTTTTTTCCTTTGTTTCTTTCTTTTCTTCTGTTTTTTCCTAAAATTTTCCTCCTTTTTTCTCTTCCTTTTGTTTCTTTTTTTCTCAGCTTTTCACTACATTTTCATTTTGGTATTTTTTTCTTTTTTGTTCTACTCCCCCCTTCCTTTAGGTCATTTTGTGCATAATTTTACACAATATTTGGTCATGTTGGGATTAAAGAAGCAAAAACAACCTGAAGAGCCATTTAGGACCCGAAAGAGCCGGTTCCTTTTAGTGAGCCGACAACAAACTCTACTAACTTTACTTAACTTCGTTCTACTTCGACTCGACTTCAAAATACCGCATTTAGGACACCCGTGTATTTTTACCTTTATGCACTGTAACTTTGACTTAAGTCGCTTCTTAATTAGTAATTTTGAGCCCTCATTTTTGTGCGCTGGCTAGATTTTCTTGTGCGCTGAGAATGTGCGAGCAGTGCGCAATTGCGCACGCGCGCAGCTTGGAGGGAACACTGGTTAACAATATCATAAACGACTCTTCTCACCCTCGCCACCTACTCTTTTGACTTGTTACCCTCTGGTATAACCTACAGGTCACTTAAAACAAGGATCAACAGACTCAGAGACTGTTTCTTGCCCAGGGCCAATACCACCCTAGGTATGGAAGACTATTCAGTATATCTTGCTATTTGCATTGAAAAAAATGGGTTTGCTACCTAATATTATTGCAATACTTTTAATTGCACTATTACTACGAAAGAAAATTGCACTTATAGCTTAGCACTACCTTATATACATGTTTGCCTACTTATCCTGACATTGTTTTGAATCTATTTTTTTCTTTTTGAAGTTTATCTTGTTTATCCTGGAGTGCCATGTCTAAACTCATTGCAAACATTGTTATTTTACATTTTTATCAATGACCATAAAGACTATTCTGTTCTCTTCTAAGTGTATCTTGTTCCGGGATAAAATTCACAGCAGACCACAGAAAACCTTTCATCAGCAAAATGCCCATTGATTTTTAACCTATCTTCAAACCAATCGGAGTAGTTCTAACAATGATTAGTCTTTGCCTGATTTCATCAATTGCTTAGTGATTTTTGACTGGATGTGTTTGTCAGGATCGGGCCAGGGTACACAATCAAAATCTATTATACCTTTGACTCTTCCAAGTGTCTACTCGAGCAAAGTCCTTGTAGTCTTGCTGGCCAGTGAGGAACACATACTCTCCGTCATTACTCGCGTTGCTCTGGAATCGCATCACACAATG
This sequence comes from Urocampus carinirostris, assembly GCF_059441175.1. Lineage (NCBI taxonomy): Eukaryota > Metazoa > Chordata > Actinopteri > Syngnathiformes > Syngnathidae > Urocampus > Urocampus carinirostris. Next base: position 18,734,169 of record NC_142364.1, on the reverse strand, counting down.
TCAACACAGCAAACAAATGCTTAAAGGGATAGTGTATAACTTAGTGCCTCCTAGTGATTAAAAACATGAATTTAAAAGAAAACAATATCGGTTTGAATCATAAGCAAAAATACATGAACGATCACATGAAATGCATTTTGATGTACTTGTAGGTGGAGACATTTGTCTTTATTTGACATAAGATGAGGATCAGGGAGCTGACATATTTGTCAGCCATCTTGTGCTGCTCAACAAAACAAAATACTTTCTTTTTGCCTTTTTCTTATCACTTTTCTTCTGTTTTCTTTTATTTTTCCTCTTTTTAATTTTTTTTATTCTGACTTTCTTCTATTCCTCATCTTTCTTTTATTGATTTTTGTCCACCGTTTCTCTTCTTTTGTTTCTTTTCTCTTTTCTTTGATTTTTTGTTTACCTTTTTTTCCTGGATTTTTTTAGTTTTACATCTTTCTCTTCTTTTTCTTTAATTATTTTATTTTTTCCTTTTTTTCTCTTTCATTCACGAAAAAGAAATAAGAAGGAAATCAGGTGCTTTATGGTCACATTGAGTCGCCGTAGTTGTATTTTTCTTTTTGATTTTCAGCACTTTTTTTCTCCTTCACTACACAATACAGAGACAACTAGCGGACAAATATTGAACACTGTCCCTTTAAGTAAAGAATTGATTGATCACATTTTATAGATCAGGTTTGTGTGACTAATACCCCACCTTGTAAAAGATTCCAAAAACGGGATCCACGTCAGATTTGAGTGCGTGAATGGCTTTCAACAGAGCATCTTCGTATCCCCACAGGAGCTCTCCTACCGTACGTGTGGTGAACATGCCCTCATCTTTGCCTTTCATGTACAATGAGATCAGGTCAGCAACAAGAGGCTGATCTTTAAACTGCTCCATCACAGTCTAAAAAAAAAGAAAAAAAGAGAGAAATACTTTTTTTCTGTTTGTAATATTGGAAACCTGCAGAGGAGATTTCACAGGATGCCTGTGTAAAGGGAAATTATAGTTTGTTTATAGTTCGAATGTCCCTCTGTATGATTCATTCTTAAAAGTACCTCAACAAAGCCAAACATTATATCAAGGTGGTGTTTGTATTCTTACAACAATTCTATCCTCTTGGGGCCCGCTAACTATTAATCGAGATGTCCTTCACTTTAGTGCCGGGAAATCTGGTCACAAGCTTGCCTCCCTTCTACACTCTTCACAGTGATTCATTGTACTTTTGTGTTACAAGTTTTACTTTTCTCACTGCTCATTCATCATGCTCGCACGCCATCTAGCGCTTAGCATTATTCGCTTCATTTAAACTTGTGATTTTTGTTTATACTATTACCGTATTTTCCGTACTATAAGGCGCACAGGGTTATAGGGCGCACCCCCCAAAAAGTTTTTGGTCCTATATTTTCCATACATAAGGCGCACCGGATTATAAGGCGCTACAATGGGAACATTGACAAAACAGTCAAATAGTTCAGTCAAACTTATTACCCCCTTAACATTCCCAAAGCTTGCAAAGAAGCAAATACGTGTCTCAGACATGTACGTAAACAGTGTCTGTACTAATCACTCAAATGCATCGTTCCAAATATCATTCGGAAGGTTAAAGTCTTGAGATTCAAGAAATGCCAAACATTTCTTAGTTTCCATTTTATTTTTTGCTGGCAACTGTGTGGACAGCAAAGTAATAATTTTATTGTGCAGGGAAACGGGGTTCTTTACTGTGCATATGACAATAAACACTTTGAATTGAATTTAGTTTAAAAATAGACTCATCAGAGAAACATCAAGATCATTCTAAAACAAGATACCGGGAAAATATAAAGCCGCATAGCTCATCTAAGTTCTCTTGCAGCCATCACGTTCAATAATGATACGTAACCATGGTCTTCTCACAACCGTGAGTGTAGTAAATCCAGGAGAGTAAATATTTACAAATGCAGAATAGTAAAAAAAAATGTAATATTCAAGCGAGATTCCTCACCACTGCAGGGATGTTAACAGTCCTGATGAGATCACTCTCGGGTCCTCGTGACATGTCACGCTGGAATACGTATGTTTTTGTGTTGACAGCCGTTACTTTGGTGCCGTTGTCATGAAAGGTGATTTCTTCCATCGGTCTGTACTCTCTGGGATCAACAAAAAATATACTGTTGAGATGGAGAGGATGCTAATGGCACATTAGTTGAGCTGTATATAATAACATAGAACACATGTGTCAATCTCAGGAACTGGGGGCAAAATGGTGCCCGTCACATCATTTTATGTGACACACGATAGCATAAAATGTCTGAGCGTCTAAAAATAAACAGGTCAAAAGAGTGTTTTGACCAAATACTACATTTTCCACAGTGTCTGGCAACTACAATATCCACGAAGAGACGGCTCAGCGACAATACGCGCCAGAATTTATATATTGATGCCAATGAGTGGAATTAAAAAATACATGATTTTAAAAATGTCCAAGAAGATTTATCTATTTTGTTATACAGTGACACCTCTACATTCAAGATTCATTCGTTCCCAGATTGTGCTCATATGTAGAATTGCTTGTATTTGGGGCAATGTTTTTGTATATGAACGTACTGAGAACCAAGTAATTAATGGCCTGCCTCCCAAAAGCATGCAAATTAACCCTAACTGCTGTAAAACATATCTTCCTGATCACTTAAAACCCAATTAAATATTAATCAAATTTAAAAATGCAGTAGGGAAAAAAATAAGATATCAAAATGATTGTAAAGCCCTAGTTTCTAGTAGTAATATTGAGCCTTTCCTTAATAGGGCTCGTATGTAGATGTATCACTATGTAATGTGCGTTTCTTTTGTTGCGGTTGTTTGTGTTCAAGCATTGTCCCTTTAAAAAAGGACGTGTCGCGAGGGAGGGGAAAGGCGAGAGATGACGAAGTTTTGTGCTTTGAAGTCAGTCTGGGTCTACATGTGAAGGGTGTGAGTTATGTCCAACAGTAATTCTTATGCGAATGTTTTATCGTCTGATATTTATTTATTAATTTGCCAACCAGACTTAATCAGCGACTGAATGCATCATTGATCACACCGAGGGGCATCACGATTGTATTAAATTTAGAACTTATTTGTGTAGGGACATTTTTTTAAAGCAATTGTCACGTGCGTGACTTAAATAATTAATAAATTCAGAGTTACTTTACATGAAGGAGTAGTTACATTTATTTTACACACGAATTACTTTGAGGAAAGCCATTATGCTGATATGGCCCTTGGTGAAATCGAGTTCGACACCCCTGACATAAAGGAATGTCAGAGCTGAAGTACGGGAACTGGAAATGCTGGTTTTTATATTTCTCTACAAGTTACAGGTTAAACAAAAGGCGATTTAGGGATATTATTTTATTCTATGACTAAATAGTGGTCGTTACTGGAACACCCACTATTGTCTTTAACGTGATCCAGGGCACCTTGACACATTCCGAGCAAACTGGTTTTACTGCTTCATATTTTAAATGGCATCATGACTTTTAAGATGTATACATAAATAAATGCAACCTTTGAGAACCATATCTTTATCACATACGTACAAGGACGTAAGTTTGGTCTTGGTATTGTCTGGGATCAAATCATAACATTAGTACCACATGAACTAGGGAAACGACAAAGCCAATCTTGTTGGTCCTATGCGTCAGCAAAAAAAAAAAAAAAAAAAAAAGCTCTGTATAAGAATTAAAAGGAAGGCAACAGATATGCACATGATGTATGTGTGTTCGTACCGTTTATATTTATTATACATTGCAAGGGCATAAATTTGGCATGTATGTATATACACACACAGCAATACACGCAAATAAACCCACGCACAACTATATATAGTATATATATCTATACATAGATATATATATTATTTATTTTTTCCTTTCTTTATATTTTCTCTGACAGAGGCCATATAATTTTTCCATTATCAAACATTTTGGGAAAAGTGCCGAGGAGCCACCAAGGAGCGCCAAAGAGCCTCTTGTTATCAACCCCTGTGTTAGGTGATTTTTCAATCGATCCTTTTTTAAAGTAATCACTTTATATTGGTGGGGACAAAACAATGATCGCACAAAATATTAGTGAAGACACATCACCTCAGTAAATGCCAAAATTTCATCCTTGCAAATTCCTGCCACATGGTGTCATACCCTCACCTGTACGTGTACGGTCCAATTTCTAATACGGCAGGTCTGTCCCCGTCCAACACCTCCAGGGGATTAGTGAGGTTGAAGAAATAAAACTGCATGTAGATTGGCGCGGGTGGATCCTCCCAGGCATCAAACGCATCTGTGCCATTCTTCAGTACTATCTCCTGTTGGAGGGATTCAAGGATGCTTTTATTCGGCTGAGAAATTGTGTACAGCGGAACCTCTTTATACGAGCATGAGAATTTCGGATTACAAATTTCTTTTTTGGACAATAATCTTGTTCTTATACAGATAACTTAAGCCAAAATGATATTATAGCAACCAGAAACCAGCATATTTAGAGACCGCTCACCACTTGTGACTGCTTATCGCCAGTATCAACTCGTCCAATTTGCTCATGCAAACTACTTTGGGAGAAAAAAGAAAATGATTGTGCCTTGGGATTTTTTGGGAGTGTACATACATTTAAAGTTAGAGACACTAAATACCTGTCAATGTCCACTAATTGCTCTCCTTTTAATGATTGCAAATCTTCAAAAGCAAGCCCAAATAAACCTTACAACCAAAACGCAGCATCTATATTTATGATAAAATAGCTTTTTTTTTGTGTTTATTTTATCACCATATTTTTATGTTTATTATTTGGATGTGCTTTTAGTGATCAGGAAGATGTGTTACATAGCTATTTAGGGTTCAGTTGTTCCTTTTGGGAGGACAGGAATAGACCAATTGGTTTTAATTATTCATACCTGTCAACCTGTACGGTTTTGACGTACAAAGTACGTTTATTATGCATATTAAGACGTGTACGATGTACAACAAAATCTGTACGGAAAAACGCAAATTTGTCAACTATGGGTACCATCCGGTATACACCGACTATCACGAAACGGCAAATCAATCAAGTCTAACGAGTTCGCCGCGGAAGCCTATATCTCGGTATCGTTTTTTTTCGTTTCAAACGAAGCGAGCGGTTTGATGTAGTGAAAAGAAGTCCATCTCTTTTTAGAAAACCGGCTTTTTCGGCTCAACTCATTAAAGGGAGCCGGCTCTCAAACGGCTCAATTGCTTTGATGCATTATATTACGAATTATTATGTTGTATAAAGAAGTTAAGAAAAAAAGGAAGTATAAAATGAGAAAATGAAAAAAGACAGGTTTGTGGTTATCCCTTTAATCAGTATATTACCAACAATAATTTAATGCAGAAAACGAATTCATAATTTGAATAAGAAAATGTATTATTCTACTTATTTATATTTGCATGTAGTTTTTCCTTCTACAATGAACATCCAAGTTACTTAATTTTTTAACGAAACACATGTACAATATAACATGTTAAACTACATAAATAAACACGTTTGGAAAAAAAATGTATGGTGTAAGATTATTTTGTATTTAGTAAGGGAAAATACGACAGTTTGTAAGGGCATGGAGCCTTGGAGGTGGACAGGTATGTTTATTTAATATCAAGGAAATTCGCACATTATACGAGCAGTTTGACCTGCGAGCACGATCCTGGAACGAATTAAGCTCGTATGAAGAGTTGCCACTGAAGTTGTTTTCATACTGATAACTTCAGTCAAAATAGTATTAGAGCAAGGAGCAAATGTGACAAAAGGTAAAATTTAGCTTTAGTTCATGAAAAGAGATGCTGACAACGTTGAAATCGCCATCACGTGGTAAGAGGTCAGCATCAGCAGTATTTCGCAAAAAAAAAAGTAGGCCAGAGAGGGATTAGACAAACAAGGTGTTATATGCATTTAAAATCAACTAGGACACAACTTTTGTCATATTTACTGTCTCCATCGCAAGGTTACTAAAATATCGAGCCTGTGCAAGGGTTCACTTACCTTTTTCGCCAATGATTCCACTATGTTTGAAAAAACGTTAGACAACGCCAGCGCTATTCCTGAAAGGAGAATTAAAAACGAAAACAGTCCGCATCCATAAATAAAACATGATTTCAACATGATGCAGCCGCGCTGCGTGACGTTTGGTCGTGACAAGAGATGAAAATAGTGTCACCGACGCCCTTCGTATTTGTTTTGATAAACCCGGAAGTGACTCTCGGAAACAAAGACGAAGCAGAAAAATTAAACCGTTCCCTACTACAACTTTCTGTTAATCGTCTGGTACTTATTTCTATATGTACGTCTCTAAAGTGCGGTAAAATGAAGATATAATCTTTGAATTATATGACAAAATCACAATATGATATATTTGAGTTTATATAGTCTTGTAAAAGGTTCGTAAACCATCAATGGGAACCCATAATTTGTTCGTCTGTTCAACCGTTGGAGTTTTCTTGACATTTAGTACTCTTTGTAAACACACGCGTGATATTCGTTAGCTTGGTTCACCACAAGGGCAGTTATTTATTAACATTTCTTAAAGGTTGATTGTATTTTAGAATGACAATTGTGCAGGTCAATTGTTGGACTATTTAAAGCGTTTTCGGTTCACCACATAAATCTATAAATATTTTGTAACCATTGTTAACTTTGAAGCTAAACGCAGATGTTTTCAAAAGATGTTTTTGCAAATTGCAAAAAAAAAAATCGCAATTTCAATACTAACTCAGTTTTTTATTGGGGATGAAACAAACAAATATAAATTTGATTCTGTATTTTTAATCGAATGAGCAGCGAGAAAACAACAAATAATTATCTGTAAGCCATTCCGGTATAATAATACCGATACTACCACGTAACACCCCCAAAATAATATTTGGTATCAATAATAACCTTCATAAAATGAAGTTCTACATCAAACAAACTTGTCCCTTCGAACGCTCAGTGCTAATAATAATAATCTGTTTCGGTTTTTATCTAAACTTTTTTGTCTCAACTTTATTGCTGAACGAACATTATTTGCAAGTAATTCATACAATAAAATCTAAAAATAAATCAATACAACACAATCCCCACTAGAGGTCAGTGTTTTTCTTTTAAAATTAGCCACTACAATATTGCCTTTTTCGTCTCATTCAACCCGGTCAATACTTTAATGCAAATGTATTCTCAAGTTCAATTTTCGAAAACAAAAAAATAAATAAAACGTTGAGTACAATCCTAATAACTTCAAACATACAGTTCTAAAATAAATTGACTGGCTAAAAGAAAAACGACAACATTCCCATCTTTTCTTGCTTTGATTACATTAAAAACAACATGTACTTATTGGTTTAATTCCTCAGCAAATACTAGCTTGAAATGATAAAATTGGTCTTTGAAAAATAGGGGTTACGTTGTAGTTTGTAGACTACATTTTGATACCCATCTCATCTCATCTCATTAGCCGTACCGCTTATCCTCATTAGGGTCGCGGGGGTGCTGGAGCCCATCCCAGCAATCATCGGGCAGTGGGCAGGGGACACCCTGAACTGGTTGCCAGCCAATCGCAGGGCACACGGGGACAGACAACTCACTCGCTCATTCACACCTAGGGACAATTTGGACCGACCAATTCACCTGAAATGCATGTTTTTGGAATGTGGGAGGAAACCGGAGTGCCCGGAGGAAACCCACGCAAGCACGGGGAGAACATACAAACTCCGCACAGGAAGTCTGGAGCTGGATTTGAACCCACGACAGGTTCCCATGACATGAACTGTGCCGCACAAGCACTAATGTAAACTTGTGTGTGGCACGGCGGCTGGGTGGTTAGCGCAGAGTGTGGAGGTTCAGGGTTCAAGTACAGCTACTGTAGCCTCCCCGCGTGGAGTTTGCATGTTCTCCCCACACCTGCATAAGTTTTCTCCGGGCACTCCGGTTTCCTCCCACATGCCAAAAACATGCATGTCAGGTTAATTGGCCAGACTAAATTGTCCCTACGTGTGAATGAGCAAGTGAGTTGTCTGTCTCTGTTAGGGGTGTCCACTGCCCAAAGATAGATGGGATTGACTCCAGCACCCCCATGACCCTACTAAAGATGAGCGGTGTAGATAATGGATGGATGGATAACAAACTCATAATTTAATCATTTAAAAAATATAATTTTTTGATTAAATTTTCTGAATTTAAATTTGAGCTAAAAATGAGATAACCACTACACAGCACTGACACTAAACAGCACTGACAGGTTCCAGCTTGCAGTGATGCCTTCATTACTGCACTGTGGTTGCACCACAGGCCAACATGCACAAACAGACTCAAATATTTTCACAGCAAAATTAGCAAAAATGCATTTGTCATGTATTTTTCCTTTGGTTCACAATAATGGCTTGTTTAAACCCAGTGAGCAATTACTTCTCTCAAAGTGCCAAGGTGTTTATCCTCCACCCAGTTTAAGTTTATAGTAAAACATTACATAAAATACAATTACTTAATTCATAAAACAACCATATATCATATCAATGTTCTTGATGTTATCTAGGTTAATGGAGAGGAATGTAGTAGGTGTGCTCATAAACAGTATAGTGTAATGATTTTGTGTTTACTGTAGTCAACCTCGTTGCTGTCACAGTATTTATTGATCAACTAAGTAATTAGTTATATTTAAAGACCCAGTGTGATTAGCACTGTATTTTCTAATCAAACGAAAACCAGTGTCACAGAACAGAGTGTAACAGCAAGATGCCAGACAAACGTGGCTGTGACTTCTAGGTAGGGATTCTATTTAAAAGAAATACAAATTTCTTGACCTGTAATGTTTTTTTAATGAAATTTAACATTAATATGATTAATCATGGGTAGCACGGCAGCGCAGTGGTTAGCGCGTGTGTGGCACAGTTCTGAGGTCATGAGATCGAACCTCCCTGTATGGAGTTTGCATGTTCTCCCCGTGCTTGCGTGGGTTTCCTCCGGGCACTCCAGTTTCCTCCCACATTCCAAAAATATGCAGGTTAATTAGCCGGCCCAAATTGTCCCTAGGTGTAAATGAGCGAGTGAGTTGTTTGTCCCTGTGTCCCCTGTGACTGGCTGGCAACCAATTCACGGTGTCCCCTGCCCAATACCCGAAGATAGCTGGGATGGGCTCCAGCACCCCCCGCGACCCTACTGAAGATAAGCGGTACAGATGATGGATGGATAGATGGATGATTGATCATGTGTTTTTGCCTAGTATTTGAATCAATATTTTTATTTATTGAATGAAAGTTTTTTTTGTACCACTAAATATTACACACTGTCCCTTTAAAAGGCAGGTCTATATCTTTACGTAGTATATTATTTTGTGTACAACACAGAGCTATTTTTGTTAAAAAATTGAGTCTATATTGAAAATAATAGAACTTATGTGCCCATTCAATAATTAACCAAAAACACACACAAAAAGTCTTAGTCTTTAGCATTAGCATAGCTAAATTTCAGGCATTTTAAATTGTATGTGTGTGATCAATAATTGTTTAAATGCCCTGCCCACTACTTCTGTGGTATAGCAGTGGATTTGGCAAAAGTATCATCCTCTTTTAACGAACAGTTTTATTTTTTTTTTGGTGTGTGTATCACGAAAATCTATCATTCCTATTTAAGTCACTTCTGCATATTTTTGACATTTTCCGTCACTTTAGGGCTACATCTGATGGTGGATAAAATAACCACTTAATTGAATTGAAAATACAACTTTTAAGGGGACACTGTGTAACATTTGAGCACTAGATGTCACAGTAGAAAAACGAGTGCTACAAAGCACAGGGAATATTACAAACTACGTTGACTCAAAGTGACCAAATCACACAATTTCCATCTATTTTACTTGCCCAGCCTTGTCCGACTTCTTTAGCACGCATTCATAATTTCATCTCATAGAACTTTCAGTATTCCTTCAAGTGATGAAGTAAATCAATCACATTTGTTATACATTCAATATTTCCTGAAAAACTTTACGGGCTAAGTTACGACAACGAGTGGTTCGTTAAAAAAGCTCTAGGGAGCCACTAGAGAGCGAAAATGAAAAAAGACAGGTTTGTGGTTATCCCTTTAATCAGTATATTACCAACAATAGTTTAAGGCAGAAAAATAATTAATAATTTGAATAAGAAAATGTATTATTGTACTTAATTATATTTGCATGTATTTTTTCCTTCTACAGTGAGCGTCCAAGCTACTTGATTTTTGAACTTTTTTTTATAATAAACCTCATTCATGTCGAGCAACTCAGGATCTCACAACAAAATGTTATCTAACAATATATATGATATGACGAAACACATGTACAATATAATATGTTAAACTACTTAAATAAACAAGTTTGAAAAAAAAAATGGTGTAAAATTATTTTGTATTTTGTAAGGGAAAATACGACAGTTTGTAAGGGCATGGAGCCGTGGAGGTTGACAGGTATGAGTAAAAGCAAACCGCCAGCATGTGCGTGAAATCACTCTCCACTCCCCTATAACCCTACGCCCTCTTTCATACAGCATAATGCACTCTGTAGCTGAAACACTGGGATAAAAGTAGAATAAGAGAAGAAAGGCGCTGTAGAAAAAATAAAAAAAGGCTCTTTGAACTCAGTTGGCAGGGTTGGGTAGGGTTACTTTAACTTGATTACGTTCAATTACTTTTGGATAACTCCAATACCAAATATGCTAATAAAAGACAAACGAAACTAAATATGAATACAATTATGACTCACAACACGTGATAAGCTTTCTCTCCTGGCTTTGATCTCATTGATCCCCGGCAAAACTAACATAAAATGCGACAGAAACAAAATGAAAATAAATCCAAACAGCTTGCCAACATCATTTTTGCCGTTCCATGTATTCAGTTACTCCCCAAGCCTGCACAAAATTTAGTAATTGTATTCATATTTAGTTTCTTTTGTCTTTTATTAGCATATTTGGTATTGGAGTAATCCAAAAGTAATTGAAAGTAATCCAGTTAAAGTAACCCTACCCAACCCTGTCAGTTGGTCATTGTTAACTCATACTCGATAGAGAAAATATTTAAACATAAACTTTTTAGGGACACCTCTAATGTCACGCAAGTACGTTTATATGATAGGTTGTGTATCTTTTTGCTTATTATTTAAAAACATATGGTTGTTGTCTTGATGAATAAAGTTTTATTTAACTCTTTGAGGCCCTGAGTAAGACAACATTTCAGTCAGCAACTGTTTTCCTAAAATCTTCTATTTTTTTGTCTAAAATTGTAATATAAAAGCTCTATTTAAATAAAAATCACACTTGCAAAATAATCTGTATTTACGTGCAGTTTGTTGTTGAGCTTCTCCCGGTTCTCAAGCGCTCCCAAATCCCCCCACGAATGAGGCACAATGGAGGAGACCCCACCGCCCCCTCAAAGTCGGTCACGAGAGCCCGCTGTGACGTCACACTCCGGAGACGGCCAACAGCCTCGCGTGTGGATGGCGGGAAGGGGCGGGGGTCGTTCAGCAGCAACGGCCCCAACTTTCAATTCGCTGCCGGGGCCGAACCGGGCCAGTGTGTCACTCACTCGGTACGCCCGCCTGCCAGCACTCCATTCTTCTCCAGCTTTCTTCCTTGCATCCTCCCACTCCACTCCACTCCACTCCACTCGAGCGGCAGAACAACGAGGCGCTGTTCGCTAGCTAATACCCCCCACAACCACCTTTTTGGGGGCTCCCATTAGAAGAAACTCACAACACCAATTCCTCTACTCCGTAAGCAAAAGAGGGTAAGTTGAAAACATTTTTAATTAAATGGACGCAATTTCCTCGCAACAACTCTCGCGTTTTGCATGGCAACCACTCTATTCCAACGTTAGCTGGCACAATGCAAAAGGTTGCTAACTTCATACCTGTCAACCTCAGCTATTTGCTCTCCTCATTAATGATCGCAATTCCTCTTATGATGCAAATAATCCTTACAAATGCAACACTTACAGCTGTGTCGAATAAAAACATGAATAATTTGTGCAAACAAGCTTATTTACCATGTAAACAATACAAACAATTCGTTCAGCATCGTTCTTAGTTCTTTCCCCACTTGCAGTAAATTACGTGTTGCTCATTATACATGTGTGTGTATATATTTGTAAAAAAATATACGGCGTGCACAATACCAAATGATCAAAAAACGTTTAAAATACGTTCATGTCATCCCCACAAATGTTTGCATGGTGGAAAAATGCTGCGAAGGATCCCTACCCAATATTAAATCAATCGTTTTTACGGACAGGCTGTATTAAACATGATCAATTAACACAAATGTCAAGAAAAGTCAACCAGAAAAGCGAAATCGTATATTTTGAGTAGGTTTCAGTCAACGTATCTGTAATATTAATATATAAAGACGTATAACCCCTTTTTGGAACTGATAGCAGATCAGCTATTGTCAGAAAGACATTTTCAATTTTAATATTTAGTTTTTTTTTTTTTTAATTGGGACTGGAGCAAACTATTACTGAAGCAATTCTGTATTTCCTTGATGAATCAGCACTGACGTGAGGTGAGGTATGAGTCTGGTAAAGCGCAATCATATTTACAAATATATAAAACCTCCCCTTATTCAGCATTTGATTGCCAGAGAGAGAAAGCGATACGTAACCCTTAGCATAGAGATAACGTTTTATTTTTTCAACTTATTGTTTGGGGCTGCAACAAACAATATTGCCTTCATTCTGTATTTTATTAAGATGAATCGGCAGTGGGGTGGGTGTGGTGAGGATCTTGTCTTGTGAGGCAGTCAGATTTACTAATAAACCTACATCATATTCATCATTTTGATTAGCAAAGCAAGAATGCATTATATAAAATGTTTTATTATCCATATTCATTATGTCGATGCACACCTTCTGAATAAAAGCATCAATAGATAGGAAATCCTCCATCAAGAAAAAAAGTACATGCAAGAAAAAAATACTGGATGGCTTCATTTGCTGTTAGCTTGCTAATACTTTCTCTAACTCTATTGTTTATGGCTGAGTTGCGTTCCAAATCAGAATCTCCCCTTATCGCCCTCTGCCATGAGGCAAAAGAGTTGCGTGCGTCACTCTGCATCTCCAGAGACTCGGCAAAGTAATGCGTTAAACACTGATTGTATGAATAATATTTATAATATAATGTAATCATTCAGCAATTTTGATCAAGAAAATCGAAAAATTGTGAAGCATAATAAGAGCTTCATCACAGAATAAATATAACCTTTCAAAAAATAATATATAATTTATATTTCCTTGATAATAGGTCAGCATGTGTCTTATTGACCCCCCCTGCAAGTCAGGTAAAGGAAAACAAAATATGCCTGAAATTGATTCCCGGTATGCTAAAAATGAACATGTTTTCAAATTTATCATTGTAAAAAAACAATTATAAATGAGTACTATATTGGTCCATATTGTGTTTTTAAAAATATACAAGAACATCTATAATTTTCCAAAGCAATCCCTTAAACCTCCCAAATTGATTACTTTTTCTACTATTAATTGACAGTTTCACACTGCAAAATGGTCCCAACATTGTTAAAATAACACATACAAATTTGTGGTGACCAATATTATAATTATTTTGCAGAAGGGGGAAAAGCTGAAGATTTTGATAATTTCTAGTCCAACAGCTGTATGTCTGTCCGTCCGTCCGTCGTCCACACAGTTTGCAAATAATGTGATAATCAACCAATAATTGATTCAAACAATTCGAAATCCAAGAAAGAAATTAAAGCTAATGCAAAGCTCAAGAAAAATGGAAAATCTGACTCTTCCGACAATATACCATGGATTGGTCGGGTCCAACACCAGTATGTCTGCTGAGCTTTCAACAAATTTCTAAGTAATAACCAGACAAAAATGTAAGAATGTAAACTATTAGATTAAGAACAAGGTAATTTCAGCCAAAATAAATAAACTTATGAAATATTAAGGAAAAACTTGGCTTGCTTGGGTAAGTAAGGCAGAACCGCGGTTGCCAGACGTCCTTGAGGTGATCCAGAGGGAATCATAAAAAGCTGGAAAGCATTTACAGGGAGGTCGAAATTAGAATAGCATGTGCTCAGTAGACCTCTGAGCTGCCTGTTGCTGCATGGGGAATACGTGAAAAGTCTTGATTGACTGCTGTCAATCAAATGACACTATAGTTTACAAAAACAACACATCTAAAAGTCTTATTTCCCCCCCTCTCTCTCCTCCAGCTGTGAGTGAGCGAGCAACTACATGGACTGCTAGAACGAACATGAAGAGTCTTAAAGCCAAGTTCAGGAAAACTGATGTAAGTACTACACCAGATGCTTCTGACTTGGTAATAAGCGAGTGGTGCATGTACGAGCGAGCCTAGGGAAGCTGTCGCCTATTGCTCAAAGGACCAAAATCCTCGCCAGGAAAACATAAACTAATTTTGAACCATAATACTATATTATCTGGACTATAAAACGCACCGAAAAATACCAAATGCCGTATAAACCGGAAAATATGGTGGATAAAACTGGAAATGCATAGTTACAATGAAATTATACTACATACTGCAACTGTTTTGACTTTAAAGGACATATAGAGAGTTCTTCGGGTTCCTTCTTGTGGTTAACATGATTGTTGTTTGTTACTAAAAGAAAACGAGAAGCACAGAACATACAATGGCACATCAGACACCAACATTCAAACGCTCGTGGTATACCTGTCAACCTCAGCCAATTGCTCCCCTTATTAATGACCGCAAATCCCCCTTGTTAAGCGATAATAAACTTTATAAACACAATGTGGCACCTATGTAAAATACTGCAACAATATTGGCAATCTACCATGACGTTGTCGTCTGCTACCTGTGACTGAGATGATTCGAATTGGGGTCAAACTGGGCAAGACGAGGTCGGCCTACTCAAAATCTTTGTGTTTTCTGAATTCTAGTTCAAAAATTGTTATACGGTGTACACAAAATTAAAGGATCAAAAAGCAAATAAAATACAGAGAAAAAGTAGTTTGCGAATTCTCTTTTAATGTTGCCTTTGACAATAGTTGTAAATATGAAACATATTGTGATTACTTGAGTAAAAATTTTTGTTTTCGGTTTTTCATATAATTATCTGTTCTCGTTT
This sequence comes from Urocampus carinirostris, assembly GCF_059441175.1. NCBI lineage: Eukaryota > Metazoa > Chordata > Actinopteri > Syngnathiformes > Syngnathidae > Urocampus > Urocampus carinirostris. The sequence continues at coordinate 18,719,076 of NC_142364.1, read as the reverse complement.
AAAATGTTGTTAAATGATATCACATACGCCATACGTTAACTGTTCTGCCTTTTAGAAACATATAGTGTGACCCTCTTGTGTTTAACAAGTTAATTGTTCTTAAAATTAATTTAAGTGGTGAAACCCGATTTCATAATGTGCTTCATTTAAAAAAATATTTTGATCTACATCTTTTTTTTTTTAGTTTTTATGCAACGCTAGCTTTTACTGTAGTTTTAACTTCATGCGCCTTATAGTCCAGTACGCCTTCTCAAATATACCACAAAAGACTATTTTGGGGGGCGTGCGCCTTATAATCCGGTGCACCTTACCGTGTAGAAAGTACGGTATACGTATGATCTGCTTATTTCCGCCCCCTTCTCACCCTGCGTGCTTTGGTAAACAGAAAACACATGGGTAAAGCTCCGCGTAACACGAAATGCTTTGACAACACCGAGAAGCAGCGATTGATGGCACTTGAGGTGGGAGGGGGGAACCGCAGTGTGGGAGCCCCGGCTTCGGGCCAGAGAAAGTTCACACTGCTGTTGATGAATCCATCTTTTGGGGAGAACGATTCAATCTCACGCTCTCAGGAAGTGAGGCGTCTCTGCTGCGTCTGATTCAAGCGTTGTATTGATGGCAACAGTGCAAAAGAGCAGACGGATAAAGTCTGGGGGGTTCTTGGTTTACTTGTACTGGAACAGGAAGCAGAACCGCCTGCCAGAACGTCTGCCAGTATTGGATTGCCATATTTGTATTATACCCTCCTGTCAACCTTAAGACATGATATAGCAGTTCTTCTAAGAGAGGCCCAGTGCACATTTTTTAAGCCAGACATGTCCTATGTCCGTCCCGTTGGCCAGTTACGGCCCGTGATCAGATTTTCTGTGGCATCTGTCATAAAAAGAATAATATTTGGCCTGCCAGTAATGTTGAATGCAGTATAAAATATATTTGTACCACAAAATAAATAAATTCACCATATCACCGGATGAATGCAGTAGCTCTTTCACCACCTTGCCCTTGGCATTCTGTGTGAGATTTAGCCCAGCCCATTTCCGACATAGCGACTGTAAATAAAAAAAAAGGAAAGCTGACCGTGAGGTCTGCCGCTTACAAGACAAGTGGAAATTGGAGTCTTTTTTTTTTTTTCCCCACTGAAATCCGAAAAAAAACCCACCATCTGCCTAATTTGCCTTGAGATTTTGGCTGTTTCTAAAGAATATAATATCAAGAGGTACTGCCAGACAAAACGTGCTTCCTACAAAGAGCTAACTAGAAACGAATGCTGTGAAAAGGTAAAGCAACTGGAAGTCGTTTTAACGGCACAGAAGCGCTTTTTCACAAGATCTTGCAGGTCAAATGATAATGCCACGGAGTTGCAACGCTGATTGCCAAGCAATGCAAACCTCTCACAGAAAGCCAGGCTCATCCATTTTCAGTTTACCAAATCTGGCCCACTTTCTGAAAGGTTTGGACACCCCTGCTTTAAGTATTTATATTTATTGACAATTTAGTTAAATGTACGTTTACTGATCTATTATTCACCTGGTCATTAGGGCTCCAATTCCAGTGCCCATCCTTCTCCAGGCAATTATTTTGGATTGGGGTTTGTTCTTCTACCCTAAAAATATAGTACTGGTTTTCGTGGCTACCAGTAGCAGAAGAAGCATCCTGATCTGACTCAGATACACCATCTTCCTAATCTGGTCGCAATTTTTTCAGTGTAAAGCATCAATCCGGCAGCACAGCGGGGCGGTGGTTAGCGCGTTAGCAGCACAGTTCTGTGGTCATGGGTTCAAATACAGCTACCAACCTTCCAGTGCGGAGTTTACATGTTCTCCCCGTGCTTGCATGGGTTTCCTCCGGGCACTCTGGTTTCCTTCCACTTTCCAAAAACATGCTTGTCAGGTTAATTGGCCGGTCCAAATTGTCCCTAGGTGTGAATGAGCGAGCGAATTGTCTGTCCCTGTGTGCCCTGCGATTGGCTGGCAACCAGTTCAGGGTGTCCCCTGCCCACTGCCCGGAGATGGCTGGGATGGGCTCCAGCACCCCCGCGACCCTACTGAGGATAAGCGGTGCAGATAATGGATGGATGGGATGGATGGATGGAAAGGATCAATCCGCTCCTTAGAGCTGCGCCGGACATTGACGTCGCAGCCCACTTTGCCACTCAAAGACTTCTGGTACATGTGTGACAATACTGATATCACTACATATATCACTGGGGGAAAACATAACATCCTTGACATATTTAAGGGGGATTTAAAAACACTACTATTCCCTCAACCCAGTACATTTTTAAAGGGAAAACCATTTTGTACATACATAAGCTGCACCTGACTATAAGCCGCATGTGCCCACATGGAAACATGATATATTTACAAAGAAAGACTGCACACAGAAAGAATTTTAATAATATACGATTGTTGTAAGGGCATTTTTTATAATGGAAGATTCCCTATTTATTGATGCTTTTATTTTAAAGGAGCCATATATAACGTATAAATGCTGAGCATCTGCAGATGCGGAGTGAGGCAATTCTCTTGCTTCTGGACTTTTTTTCATAATGGAGGTTTACCCATCTGTTGTTGCTTTTATGCAAAAGGAGCAGCAAATAGTTTTCATTGATAAGTCAGAAGATAAGAAAATAACACTTTTTTTCTCAATGCTACAGTTTACATATTGTTCTGCCCATCAAAAGATTGAAGAAGATGTAGGTTCATTTATTTGTAAACCTGACTGTGCCTCACCAGATAAAAACCTCACTGCGCGTCACTGGAATCATCCCTTTTTAAAAAACTCTTTAATAAACCATTGAGGGACAATTAAAAAAAACAAAAACAAAAACAAATTCGAGATATAGATTTTTTTTAGTAAAAGTGACAATAAACAGAATAACTCTTTTTACTGAGGACTATTGTACACTGCTGGTCCGTTTTTGAGAAATATTTGGGTCAAATTCCGCAGGCTTCATTTTAGGGGCTTCACTGTACAATCGACTCATTCTGAAGCAACACTTTATGAGCACTCGCATGCTTTTTTTTCTTTTGCACCGTGTGGTATTTCATCTTATTGAGTCCAAGGCACATGATATAATGAAGGCAGAAGACTCAACTTTATTTACAAGGGAGATTCCCAATTCTTGAATTCAACAAATATTTAGAAACGTTTTTACTTTCAAATTGCATAAGTAACATAAAGGGCACAGCTGAATCGTGTGTTGTTGAAGTGAAACATAAACCAACTGGCAACATGAGGGCACATAGCTGTAGATATAAAAACACACCCTTATCAAAAGCACAGTTTTCAAGATGAAGAAATCCATTATCCTTATATTATAAGTGATCTTTTCTTTGTTTCTGTAGGGATCTTTTTATGATATGGCATGAAATAATTGTGACCATATGGTTGTAAATCTGCTTTACTGTGTTTTACTAAAGGAACATTTTAAAAGTTTTTCTTTTTTTGACTGGTAAAGGTCAGAGGTAAAAAAAGAAACTATATCTCTCATCATTGCTGGGAAAAAAAAGCGGATGAATTGATGTATCTTCACATCATAATCCAACATCGGTTTGCATGGCCAGTAAAAATTCCACATAATTTTACAATATTAAGTAGGGAACATGGCAGAATATGTATTGACTTTTTTTAAAATCAAAATTTATGATTTGATTTGTTAAAATCCTTTCATTTTTTTTGGTAGACTTATTTGCACATCCGGTCATTTTCCTTTCTTGTTTTAATTAAAAAGAAAACATTTTACATTCGAAATAAAATGTATCTACTCTTTAAACATGGTTTTAATTAAATAGTGCAAATTCATTTTTTATTAAATGTTTTACTGTTAAGCAATAAAACAAAAAAAATAGCATTAGCAATTATCTGCCATGTCTACAATGATGGCCCTACTATGTAACAATTTGGAATTAATTTAATAGTGATATCTAAAAAAAAAATAACTTACATATTAGAAAATGTATCTACTTTCTGGACAGGGTTTAATTTTAAGTAGTCAAAATTGATTTTTATCAAACGTTACACAATTTATCATTAGGCACTGGTCTAAATATCCTAAATATCTAATCCTTATCGCAAGTGTTCTGTCTGATGTTATTCACTTTGTCCGGTGGTATTCTGTTGTTGTGGTTGCTGTTGTATGTACCGTACTTTGAATAACTGACATTTGATTTTGAACGTCTAAGAGCAGGGGTCTCCATTTTTTTCAGAAAGTGGGTCTGATTTGGTAAGCTGAAAATGTGTGGGCCGACCATTCAGCCTAGCATTCTTTGAAAAGTCTTTAATAAATTCCCCCTTTGAGAAAGGTTTCTCACAGAGAGCCAAGGAAAAGGTGGCCATGGGCTACTAACATCAGGTAAAATGTGTTTTTTTTCCCAAAATCGATTCTATACTGCTGTCAACATTACTGGCGGGCTACATATTATTGTTTTATAATGGAGCCCGTGAGCCAGTCATAATGTCATAACTGGCCCCCGGGCCGGACTTTTGGGATGTCTGTCTTTTAGACACTAGCATTAGCTGAATTGATGGTAGCGGCTTAAGCGTCGCCAGCAACTAAAGCGATGCTAATTGCTAATACCGCTAGCTACCAAATGCAGGCCAGAGACTGTTTCAACAGAATAAGTCTCCAGAGATCTTGTATAAGTCCTTCACGGGCATTAAGAAGCCGTGAATACATAAATAAAACTTTATAGATGCGCTTCGTAAAGTTTGCAAAGCCAAATATCAATCCCTGCCGTTTGCCTGGGCTCTCAGACTGCTGAAAGTAAATGATTGCTAATTCACTCGTCTATGTGGGGAAGAACAACCACGTCCATTGTGCGGCAAAAAATGTCGAGTTTGGCGTAGAACTGTGAGAAATGTCCAACCGTCTCACCTTTTTGACACACGAATGGTAACCTCATCCCTGAGCAGAAAAAAAATCGTGTCAGGGATGTGAATGTTGCTTGGAAACATGAGCGTTGGCTCTTCACTCCCACATTCTATTGAGCACTTTGATTGGCCTACTTTTGTTCCCTGTCACTGTCCGTTGCTTCGCAATCTATTCAAAGAGACAACAACAATGCAGACTTTTCCCCAACTGTCAGCTTGCTTTGAACAATCGGTTGATCAAAATAAATGCTGGTCGTTTTCTAAAGAAGAATGTTACATTGTTTGAACCCCAAAGCCAAAAAGTCATTCCATTGCTTCTCATCGTAACCATGAGGCGACCACAATAGAATTTAAGCAATCCTTTGGTTCTACTCTGGGTTTTGTCATTTACCCAAAGAATGTTTTCCTTCAGATTACATTTTTTTGTGTCATCAAACTAAATTTTTGTTTTTAGTTTGGATAAAATGTTTGATTTCTACAACAAGCTTTGTTTTTTTTTTAACATTTGCTTAGTTTATATTCTTATAATATTAGCAATCACTAGAAAGAGGCATTGAAATTATGGCAACTAAAGTTAAAAAGTGGATTGCCATTAAACTGTTTGGCTGCTTTATAGTCAGCTACATCACTAAAGCAGGTTTTTTTTGGCCCCTGAGATGAAGCGTTGTGAATTTGTTTTTGCTGTACATTACCTCTTCTTGCACTTTAGTTGCTGATGGTAGTGTGGTAGTTTGAATGCTTGATATTAAAACATTCAATAAAAATAAATTCGGATTATTTTTAGCAAATTATAGAACATTGCTATTATTTCTTTCTTTGAATTAATTCTATCCCTCTTTTGCTAAAAAATCTAATATAGGCTACTGGTGGTACCTGAATAAAACTGACTTCATACATTAAATGTTTTGTAAAGTGGATTTATTTGATTACCTTGTGGCTTTTTCAAATAATGTATTTTTGTGTCAATCAGTATTAGCCCCACTCATATAAAAAAAAAAAACTAGTTATAACATACCAATAACATACAGTAAAAACAATGTTGTAGTTGTATAAGTTAATTTAGAAATGGATATCAAATCGGTAGCCCTTCGCACTAATCAGTAACAAAGAAGTAGCTGTCGGGTTTACGGAATCACATGATGAACTTGTGCCAGTAAACTGCAGTTTCTTTTGCAACACAAGCTCAAATTAAATTCAATGGTAGACACTTCACAACACTCATCTGGGAGACCTGTCTTGCTTGATGAGTCCTGCTGTTTTGGTTAGCAAAATGGTTCGAATAGGCTCTGAGGTTAATGGTGGAGTTCTTGAACAGTGATCATTATGGTTATTGCCTTGCTCAGGTAATATTACAACTATTAAACTGTAATTAAGACCATGTAGATACCTCCCACACCTCACATGATTTTGTCTATTTTCTTCCCTCTTTTCTTACAAAAAACCCAAATTTCAAAGACTGTGTTTGCGCTCTCATTTGCTTTCTTTCCCTCACTGATATGAAAAAAACTGCACTGCTTCCACTTCGCACATGCTGATGAAATTATTTGGTCCCATTGATTTCATTCCCCGTGTGCCGCTTAGTTAATCTAATCTTCCCAGGGCCTTCAGAATCAATTGTGCTGTCTGACGAAAGTTAAACTATGCAAAGAGTTTGGAGGGGTTTTCTTTTTCACCATCCTCTGATTGGTTATTTAAAGCAAACCTCGTTCAACGAGGAACAAGATTCTGCAGTGACATGTTGACAATATTTAATAATCAGCAAACCAACCGTTAAAAAAAGCAACCATACTGCTAGTGAATGTTCCAGCAGATTTGCCGCATTCTATTTTCAGCTCCTACATTCAATTTAAATATGTTATCAGACTTCGGTACTGCAAACCTAGCCACTAATTTTCCGCCCATACTTAAAAATAGTGCAACAATTGTATTGCTTTATAACACTGAGTTACGCAAGATCAACGTGAGTCAGAGCCTCCTGCAGCTGAATGTGTGTATGCGTGTTAGGGCAACCAGACGTGTAATCTTGGTTTATGGGAAGAGGATTTGGCAAACAGACTCAATGGGACATGATGAACCATTTGACCCATAACACAGCAGAAATCATAAGGAATAATTTTCTGTTTCCTGCTTGGATGCCTTTTGGGGGTCAGATTCACAGACACATTCCTTGGATGCGATTAGGTCAAACACAATAATAATTCTTTTTTGATTTTGCTGTAGCAATCTTCTTGCATAAAAACCTTTAAGGAGACAAGACACCATTCTAATAGTATAACACACATAACGCTCAATAGGTTAACACGAAGGGGAAACAACTTTGGTCCTAAATTCATAAAGTTATACACTGTTTATATAGGTTGCAAGATAGCTGGGAACATAAGAACAAAAAACTTTCTTAACTAGCAATTATGATCAACTGTCCTGTTATTTATTTACTGTTTTTTTTCTTTCCTTATTCTCCCATTCCGTTGGTTCCATTCTTTTTCTTGCATTTATTTTCTTTCTTTACTTTGTTTTCTTTGCTTTCTTTCCTTTCTATGTATGAATGGCTGTCACTTAGACCTCAGTTGCATGAAAAGGTCCAGAGGTAAAACAATATTATAAGCAAAAGAACACTTAAAGTCAAGTCATGTTTATTTGTATAGCCCTTAATCACAAAGTCTCTAAAGTCTTTAAAGGGGCAAAACAAAGCCTGCAATTGGCTGAAAAAGATGAATGTGAATCGCATGTTGGGTAGAACTACGGCATAGAGGAAACATGTTTTACCATTCTGTATTTAAATAAATATTTTACTCTCCTGGATTTACTACACTCACGGATATAAGAGGACCATGGTTGCACATTATTATTGAACGCAACGACTTCGGTGAGCTACTCCGGCTATATATTTTCCCAGTATCTTGTTTCAGAGTGATATCAATGTTTCTGTGATGGGTCTTTTTTTAAATTAAACTCAATTCCAAGTGTTTATTGTCATATGCACAGTAAAGTTGCGAGCGAAAAAGGAAATAGAAACTAAGGAATGGTTGGCATTTCTTGAACCCCAAGACTTTAACCTTCCGAATGATATTTGGAACGATGCATTTGAGTGACATCGTACGGACACCGCATCCGCACGTGTCTACGACACGTATTTGCTTCTTTGCAAGCTTTCGGAATGTTAAGGGGGTAATAAGTTGGACTGAACTATCTGACTGTTTTGTCCACATTCCCATTGTAGCGCCCTATAACCCGGTGCGCCCTATAGTGCGGAAAATACAGTAATAAAAAGAAAAATAATAAGCAAATTGATCAGATATGGCGGCTGTGTCATTTTAAGTACAGTATATTTTTAAAAATTAATTTACAAATAATCCTCTAAAAACAAGAACATATTATTTAAAACAAACACAAATGGCAAGTGGAGCAGAACATTTTGGGCATGAAAAAAAACTTTTATTACATTTCCTGATAGACTTTAGGCAACGCAGTTGCTTTTCTACACACATTTGAGTTTTGGTAAGTGGTTTGAATGTCCTCTTTTGCTAAATTAGTGATGTTAAATAATAACACCATCACGGTGAGGTTTTTATTTTATAACATTGAAACTATAAGAGCCAAGATCAACCAATTTTCTCCTTTAATGTTGATTGCCTGATGGCAATGTTTTTGGGTAATACATATTCGAATTGCAGATTATTTAGATAACAAAAAATAACCTCAACAGACAGAAAAATCTTCTTACCAGATCATAAAAATTACCAGGAGATTATTAACATTGAGTGTTACATTTTGTTAATAAAAATATGTTTAATTTACTGGGCATTTTAATTGGTTTTGAATGTTAGATGTGAGTTGATTCATTTTCTGACTTAGTACTATTTAGATGAGCTTTGGGCACACATACTTACATTAATATATGCAGCCTTTTGTTGCATTGTGTTTTCACGCTTTTTGTTGTCAATGGTCCTCTCGCACTGGCCTTCATTTATTGTCATGATCTCCCGCAGCTGCCAGACTAGGTAGGATTAAGCACCTACCTCTTCAACCAGTAATATCCACGTACAGTACATTGTATTACTCTTCCCAGTATACTGTACGTGCAGACACAACACACAGTTGCTATGTAATTGATGCACGGATTACATCTCATCTCACTCTACACGCATCTGTTCCATGGCATCAATTAATCCGGGGTAGAGGGAGGCGTATAGCGTCTGACGCCCGACCAAACAATAACATTTTTCGTGTCTAATTTAGGTTGTGTAAATATCCCGGGAATGGCAAACTCCTTATCAAGCATGATGGAATGTCTGCCCCGTTAAATAAAGCGGCGCTGCCTGGACTTGGGGTCGGTCACATGCTGATCATCTGAAAACATTTCTGCAGAATACTTTGTGTGCCCTGGGCACAGGGGCATTGTATTACTCTGTAGATGCAGTTTAGCACTTTGACGGGAAACATAGACCCACTTAAATTTGGGGCTTGACATTGTGGTGACCGAATGTTTCGCCGATCGATGATTTCTTACGTAGCTGAAGTGCCTCTGTGGTAGTGATTGTTTGATTTGGCCCAGACTGTCTCAATGTGGCCAGTCTGAGTTTATCCTGGCGGGGTGCAGAAAAAGCGTATTAATACTGAGAGTGACAGTAAAGCCTTAGGGAGAAACCCTTGTTAATACGGGGGAGGAAGGGCGGGTGTCTGTGTTGACAAATCTAAGCCAGGGAGACAGGAAACAAAAGTCCACAGAGTTGTCCTGATTCGAACAAACTAGTCTGATAAACTGAGTTAAGGGTAATGCAATAAAAGCCAGTGATAGCTTCACTTTAATGTTTTTTTCACTTGTTTGGTTTCTCTGTGCCTGCCATTTCCCCCCCCCCCCCCCCTTTTTTTTTTTTAAATCACTTGATAATAATGCAAGGTCTGGTTGTCGCAAGTTTTTACTGTTGTTGAGCAGTTTAATGGCATCGCATGCAGTGAGCATGACTCAAGAGTCTGATTCCGTTGTGAGATGAAGTCATATTGGGAGACATACCATTCCTTTTATTACTAAATTGCCAGGAACTGATGAAGGGAAGTTAAAAGTCAGTTTATGGACAGATGAGAGAAGCAAAGTGATAGCAAATGGAAAATATCCCATAAATTAAGTACACCAGGGGCCATTCATGTATCTAAAAATGGAAACAAAGCGCAATTAATGGTCCAGTTCCCCGAAACACAGTCCTTGCGCAATCTTGCCAGCGCTAGTTCCTGGATTGACCTGTTAGAGGTATTTTCATGTGGCAACAAGACTCCCAGTAAAAACAAAGAATTAGGTCTCTGAATTTGTGGTAACATAGCGGAACAAACTCACCACTAGAAATTGCTGTATCCTAAAAGAGAACCGAACAAGTGCACTTGAAAAAGTTGTGCTATTGATGCTCTGAAGGGTTCCACTAAGAAACATTTGCAAGCCTACTTCTGAATTTTCTTTCATGAGAAAAGAGGCATTTTGGTGAGCACGGGGCATGAACCCCATGTGAGCAACAACATAAGACCGGATAAGCTGGACACTAGCTGGAGATAGTTAGTCGGGTGGGACAATGTGCTGTGGTCATGATTCGATTGTATCGCAGTACTAAGGTAATTGCGATTCTCCAAGTCTTGTGATTCTATATAATTAATGATTGCGATTTAATTATCTTTCCTAAAAACAAGCAACCTAAATCATACACTTCTAGGATGATAAACCATGAATGATGTTCAAACAATCCACATCAGTTTGTGTCAGTAGGTCCAGAAGCTGACATTCATTTCAACTGAGACAATGACAACATAACAATGAGAACATACACTGCGCAACAGGTTTACAGCTACAATATGGTCCTTTATTAGTCCTATTTACAGTTAACACTGTAAGATGATGAAATACAATTTAAAAAAAAAAAAAAGTTCGGTTTACTTTTCCGCATTATTACTTACCGGTCATGTACAGATTCCGGGGAGAAACGTTGATTTTAAAATTGCGATTTACGCATGAATCAAATTTTTATCACACCCCTAATAGTTTGAACAGGAGTACATATTTTGGCAGCTAGTGGGAGAAGCTATAAAAAGAATGGTAATAACTTGTGAAAGCAAACCAGAAATTTACTTACCTGACTAGCTATAAATGGTGAGTGACACCAAAAGACTGCAAAGAGTGAATCGGTAGCTACTAACAATAACAACAGCGGCAAACCATGTGCAGGGGATACAAGTGAAGTAAAGGGCTTGTAAATGCTTTAAAGCTGTACCTTTAATTTATTCCTGATTGTTTACAGATCCATTGAATGTGACAGGCCAAATTCTTACAAGTTTTTGAAAAATCTATCTGTGTTGAAGTTATTCTGATCCCTACAACCACATGATAACCAAGATTTTTCATGGGTTGGTAGTGGAATCGAGGTCCAATTCACTTGCGGCTGGATTTTTTTTTGTCTATTTCCTTGAATCAAAGGAACTGCCTGGCGACATGTTTTCATTTTGACCATTTTGTTTGGATTGGCCTGTATGGTTTAACTAAAACAATATATCAGGCTGGGATGTGACTGAAGGAAAAATAGTTCGTCTAAGTTCACCTGAAAAAAAGAGAATTTTCCTTCACGAGTGACTTTTGGCTGGGGAACGCTTTGATTTGTGGCTTTTCTTGTTTTTGCTTCCCAAGTTACCATACTGTGTGTTTAGTTGTATGTGATGATTTAATTTCTAAAAATGACAGATTTACAGCTACGCTGTATCAAGTAGCCAAATGAAGCCTGTTTCCTGTCTATGCCGGAGCTCTTGGATGCCGTGTGTTGATTAATGTAAATTAAGTGTCAAAAAAGCTCCAGGTCACTGTTGGTTTGATAAGCAGACCTTCTTGATGATGCTGTTATTTATTTTTTAAAGTTCAGCGCTGTTTTATTTATAGGGCAGTAATGGCTATTAGTAGTTAAAGGAAGTGTTGCCTGACAGCTATTTTTAACCTCTGGTCGTCTTGACTTGTAGCAACAATGCCGGAGATGCGTTGTAATCTCTGTTTTTAACACCAACTTCCTTTTGCTAAAATGGAATGGTTTGTTTCCCGCTCATAACCTTCGTGAGACTTTTACGAGTGGCACCAAAGGATTGATCATTTGTTCATCTGGGATACACCAAGCAGTATGATGCTTGATAATACAGAATGCTCTATGTTAATGTGGAGTTCAGATTTGATGTTGAAAAATAAGTTGAAGTAAATTCTTTTGTTGCTGCTCGAACAAAAAAAAGATTCTATTGTTTACAGACATTTGAGAAGGTCTGCTTTGTTGCAGATAAGGCGTTTGCCGTTACTGACAATCAAAGACCAGGGAAATTCTAAGTTAGTGTCTGGCTTTCCTTGGCCATTTATTTTCCTTTGATTCTTCCGTGCATACGCACGTCCTGTCATCCCCTTCCTGACATCTTTCAACCAACGCATGCTGTTTCAAAAACTACATTATTCCCATTGGATTTTATCTTGAGTGTTGCAGTTTTAAGACTATTGTGGTCATTTTTAGACCTGTTAAGAGAAAAAAAAGGAATTTTCTCTCCGTTTTTTTTTTGCTAAGCCTTTAAGTCTGAACTAAATGCACCACTTATTTTAGAATTGTTCACAGACAAAAATATTTTGCTCTACATCTATGTTCCCTGTCAAATAATTTCTTATCCTCAGTTGTCCTGCAGCTTGTATTTCAATCCCCCCAAAAATGTTGTTTTGTGTAGCCATTTAAGAAATCTACTTGTGAAAAAAACTCAGTAAAATCTCAAGTCGATAACTTGTCCAATTAAGCACATTTTATCCTTGCATCAACAAAAAAGCTTAAACTTTGAAAGGAAATGTCAGGTCTTTGGAAAGTCAATGTTTTTTCATCCAGTTCCATCTGATCTTAGTGACCGTCATGTTGATAAAAATAATCCAAAATAAAAATAAACATGTACCCTAGGAAGTACAGGTTCAAGATTAGTGTTTGTTTTTCCTTAACAGAACAGGGGAAGTTCAAAGAAGCACAGCAATCACTCATGTTTGAGTAAAAACCAGCATGTAAACAAACATCCTTGGGTGCTTAACCGGTGTGTATTTTTTCTGGAATTTAACACAAACCTGTGGTTTGAACATTAAGTGCAAGGAAATATGCTGAGTGCTAACTGAAAAGGAAGAGGGAATATTATTTATTTATACATCTCTTCGACTCTGGGTTGATCCCCCTTGAACATTCTTTTTCCAGTTTGCCCCTTCCTCCCCTGTTCCCTATCTCTTTAACTCTCTTGTCCCTGCTGGCAACCTCTGGCCTGGATAAACAGGAAACTCTCAGTGTTATCAGCAAACACTATGTCTTAATGAGTGTCTGGCTAAAAACAGCCAAGGGAAGAATGGACACGTATCCACACCCTGTTGCATTGACTAAGTCAATTGACAGAGAATGCGTTTGGAAAAAGCACTTTCCAACCCAACTGAAAGTTGGAAAGGAACTGAGGGTTATTCCATTTCCCAGTACACACAAAGGAACAATGATGTTGCCGGTTTACAGTATCATGGCGGGATTAGTGGTCCTTGACGCATTGCTGGGGCAAAGCAAAGCAGCATGCAACTGTGCCATGCTCAGTCACATTCTTTCTGGATCCCAAGAGGCAAACGGAGGGTCAGTAAATACCAATCTTGACAGTTCTCAACACATTAACTTGTAGGGACAATTTATTTTCAGTGCTGGTCGAGTTCTGAACTACACTATGGGTGGGTGAAAGCGCTTTCAGACTGATAAAAGTGTAGAAAAAAATATGAAACATGAAGTTTAGTCCATTTCCCATTTTAACCTATTTAATGGTGCTTTTTTGACATTAAGGACAGGAAAGGACGTCGTTTGTTTGTTTTCCCCTATTTTTTCAAGTCCCTAAGCCAGGGGTCGGAACCAATGGCACTTGAGTATATATGGCCCTGAGATTAAATACAACCAGGGCAAATTATCTCTATCTTCCCAAGTCTGATGATCTCTAAGTCAAGTTTGTTACGTGCATTGCCTTACCAACACTGATATTTTAACCCTGTACAGCCCAGATTTAAAAGAAAATCACTTGCAAAACATTCTTTGGACTTCTTCTTGTGGGAGACCTATGATGCAGAAATGAAAGAGTTTTAAAATAAATTGGGTTTTAGTACGCTTTTTTTTTTTTTTTTTAAATTGTCTTTTGGCTTTCTTAGGCTTTTAGGTGAGTAGGATTTCTGTATCTGTACTCACTCTCCATTGTAGAGAACGACTAAGTTCTTATTTGCAGGGTTGATTGCCTACTTGGCCCGATAAACATTATAATGTATAATATCAATAGTAGCCACACATCATGTCGTCATTTTTTGGGGGAGTGTGGCAGAAGATATAAAAGTACCAGCGGTGGCATTTTATGTCATACTTGTACTTTGCTACAAAGGAGTCCAACAAATCCACACCACTCATGTATTTTTTATAGAGACCCACAATGTAAGGTCTGTCAACTTCAGTGTAGGTTTTGTTGGCTTTGTCCCAGTGCTGAATCTTATGCACGGGTTCTGGTCCTACAAAGGATGATAAAAGTATGACTGCCCTGTTGTCATACCATTTGACAGCAGTGATGGTGTGCTCGCCTTCCACTCTTAAATCCAAACTTCCTGTCCTCTCATTCTTCAAGCTTTTCTAATCTTCAAGGTTACAGTTAGGCAGGCACACCTTGCCTGCCTGTTCCCAGATAGTGAATTCCTTGATTACGTAGCTTCGCTACCAATGGGTTTCAAAGCCAATACTTAACAGTTTCAACTTTTAACGGCTCCACCTATAAAATAGCCCACTCGGTCTGCATGGGATTACTTTGCTAACTTTGATTGGGGTCTGAGTCATGCTCTGTGCGAGCACATGACTATTTCATTAGCCCGCCCATTATGTCACTACCCGGGCCCAAAAGTGGAGCAGCGCATTCCGCCCCACTTCAAGCCGTCCGTGACAATGTTGTCCGATGCTATCGGTGTCATGGCGCTTTATAGTGACAGCCTTTCACTTTTGTTTAAGTGGAGCGACCACCAAGACGAGAGGATCATTGTTTTCCCAAATCTCCCAATCCTCTGTTGCTGCTTGCCATGCAAACCAATGCAAAGACAGATACGCCCTGTTGCCCTATGTGAAAATGATGTCGACTTCTGTTAATCTGTTAATCAGCAACAAATGTGTGATCTTTAACACCATCTTGCACACTTGCTGAACTTTGACATCAAGTTTAAATACCGCACATATTTTAATACCAAAGGAACAAAAGGCATTTAACTTTTTCAATGCCTGACGTTTCTTTCAAATAGGAATTGCTGGTGGCAGCCAATTTTTGCCATTTTTACTCAATTTTGAAGGCATACAGAGATCTTTCTCTGTAGTTGTATAAGGATAGGACATTTCAAGTCAAGTCACATTTATTTATATAGCCTTTAATCACAAACATGTTTCAAAGGACTGCACAAGATTACAGTTACACAATTGCACAATTACCTGATCTTAAACCAGCATGCGGGCAAGGAACAACTCAAAACCTCAGTGTGAGGAAAAAAGAGAAACCTTGAGAAAGGACCTCACATGTGGTAATCCCCCTTCCAGGATTGACCAGGGTGAATCACAATTAGCATTACTGTACACAGAATAGTAAACACTAGGTAAGATGTTGAAGATGTCCGGAAAGTGCAGGACAGCGACGATGCCGCGGACTCATCTCAAATCGTCCTTCTCCCTCGTATCAGCCAGGCAGGCAATCGGAAAAAGACAGGACAATACAGAATATGAGGTGGGCATCAATCATAAGCTTTGGAATAGAAGTGTGTCTTAAGCCTCGATTTCAAAACTTCCGTTGAGGTTGCAGATCTTATCTCAGGAGGCAGGGCATTCCATAACACCGGGGCCCGGATGGAGAACGCTCTCGAGCCTGCAGACTTCTTGGCTCCCGGAGTCACAAGTAGACGGCATTTTCCGAGCGCATACTCCGTGCAGGAACATAAGGGGAAATCAAATCAGAGAGATAAGAGGGTGCAAGCCCATGCAAACATTTATATGCTAATAAGAGAACCTTAAAGTCACATCTTAAGTGGACTGGGAGCCAGTGCAAGTTGGCCAATACAGGAGTAATATGCTCAAACTTTTTGGTCTTAGTCAAAAGTCTAGCTGCCGCGTTCTGAACCAGCTGCAAACTTTTAATGCTAGACACCAGATACCAGAAAGCAATACATTACAATAATCAAGCCGAGAAGTAATAAACGCATGAATTAAAACCTCTGCATCTGATTGGGATAGCAACCTTTAATGCTAGACATCAGGAGACCAGAAAGCAATACATTACAGTAATCAAGCCGAGAAGTAATAAACGCATGAATTAAAACCTCAGCATCGAACGAATCTTCGCAATATTACGTAGGTGGTAGAAAGCTATTCTAGTAATATTTTTCACGTGTGACTGAAACGACAGATTAGGATCAAATATAATTTTTCAAAAGAAAGCTTGAACCCTCATCTTTCATTTGAAAAATAATGTATTTTTCCACCTTATACCATTACTGGGTAAACACTAATTGGACATTGATAAGTTTCTTGAATATACTCATTCCCAAGAAAACTCCTGCCATCTAATGTTACATACTGAAATCCTTCCCAGAGTCTTGATACCTACTGATGAGCAAAGCCAAACCTTTTATAATGATATTTTAAAATATCATGTACGTTAAGGAATAGCATGAGTTAAATATGGTACATATTTTAATACCAAAGGAACAAACAATTTGAATATATGTTTGCTTGCAAATTGGAGCTTTTCAGAAACAGACAAAAGTAACTAAAGCCACCCCTTCTGCAGTACAGGTTTTGCCCATCTTTAACAAATTGGTTTTATAAGAGCCACCATAGTAATACACTTTGCAGTGTAAATATTTCTATTTAATCAGGAAGCATATGGTAGGCTTTAGACTTTGGACATGTTTAGAAGTTCACATGAGGTGAAGTCTTTTAAAGAGATGTACTGGCAGTTGCGTTGCAATAAAGTTTGACAATGTGGAATCAGCAGTACAATTGTGAAGAAATTAAATGATATTCTTATGAGCGGATGACTATTGTCCTTTTAAATGCTCTATTTTAGTAGTTCTCATTCTTTATTGAGCCTAAGAACACTTTTATACTTGAATGAGTCTCAGGGCATACTGCCTGTAGCAGGGGTTGCCAACCTTTTGCAAACTGAGAGCTACTTTTTGTTACTGATTACCATAAAGGGCTACCGGTCTGATTTGATTTTCGTCAATTAACGTGGTTACTATGTTATTACCAGGTTGTCTTTATTAGGAGTTAAAAAAGGCTCAGTCAACCACTAAACCTCTTGTCAGTTTGAAATCAGTTTCCTAGAAAATCACAAGGACCCATTATTCTTTTTTAGAGCCAGTTGGCAGGTTACGCAGGTGGTCTAAGGGGGCTATCTAGTGCCCACAGGCACCACGTTGAAGTCCCCTGACCTTTAGAAAATGTTTTAAAAAAAAAAATCATTTTTATATGTTTTATTATCTTCATATTTTGTTGTAAAATTGTTACTTTAAATCAAAATTTAATTTAAATGTAGTAATATGTTTAGAAATGCATGATTTCATTAATTTTTTAAAAATTAAATTAATTGATTAATTTAAAACATAGAAATTTACCTGAAGAACCTGCTGAGCAGTTTCCCAACCAATAATAAGCAACATTTCCTCCAGATGCCACTAATGTAGTTATTTTTAAGTATTATTTGTCCGATTTTCTAAGACTATTAAACAAAGTTACACAGCACACTAGTTGAGAATCATTATTTAACTCATCCACTGCCCATTAAGTAAATAAGTAATTGGCATAAAGCCGTCAAACTCGTAAATTTCAATAATGAACCGTGATTACACTTTGTAAAAAGGATTAAATGAGTTTTCAAGGAATCCAACCAAAAAAAAAGATGTCTTTGACTTGTAAGCTTGCAGCACAACACAGTATTTGCATTCTTGGAACACCTGGTGGCCATATATCTCAACATGACCCTTGCCTGTGTTCTTAATATACAGTCTGTTATTTTCACACTGCCATTCAAATAACTCATCTCATGTTTCCTTGGAAATAGTCTCTCACCTCGTTGGTGCTTTCAAGTTTGTGTCTTGGCAACAACCAAAGATAAAGGTTCGACTTACCCCGAATGTAAGCGAGAACGAGTTCCGACTCAGCATTTCTTCCAGTTTTTTTCTCGATTCATTACACGGACTCACGTCAACTCTGCGGTCCGCTCTGCGCCGCCTAGTTGTCATCCTTTCGGTTATGATGACAGTCGCGGGCCTTCCTGCCAATTTTCCACCCGCTGTGTAAAATGTATCTTACTGATTACGCTTGGGGTTTTGCCACACTGTCTATTTTAACTGCCTCTCTATATTGGCATAGTTTTTGCTGGCATGCACAGGGACCACTTTGTGCAGCACAATTTATGGAGTCGTAGAGTTCACCAAAGTTAGAGGTAAGATCAGCCTAAAAAATTCAGCCTGACCCGGCCCGCGGGTATATCAGCCTGAACCCGACCGATTAACTTGATTTGAGGGACAGAGCCTAAAGTAAACATGGGGCTTTACTTTGGTGTGCGCTTCGGCAGAAGTACGCACCTTTGGGTTTACCTCAGGTTCGGTCCCAACTCGAATATGATTTCCAAAGCGCAGTACCAAAGCCCAGTACCGCGGCGGAATGAAACTGAACGAAATGGCTTCAGCTCAGGAGGTAGAGCGCTCGTCTTGGGATCAAGAGGTCGCAGGTTCGATTCCCGGCTCCTCCCTGTTATATGTCGACGTGTCCTTGGGCAAGACACTGAATCCCTAATGCCCCCGATAGCAGGTAGTTGCCTTGCATGGCTGACGCTGCTATCAGTTAGTGAAAAGTGTGAAGCACATTGTAGAGCGCTTTGGGAGGTTTTCATTGACTTGAAAAGCGCTATATAAATGCAAAAAATGCAAATGCAGACCATTTACCGAAAAGTAAATCATGAAAGCACCAATGAGGTGAGAGACAGTGTGGCTTCTCTCTGTTATATGTCGAAGTGTCCTTGGGCAAGACACTGAATCCCTAATGCCCCGATAGCAGGTAGTTGCCTTGCATGGCTGACGCTGCTATCGGTTAGTTAGTGAAAAGGGAAAAGTGTGAAGCACATTGTAAAGCGCTTTGGGAGGTTTTCATTGACTTGAAAAGCGCTATATAAATGCAAAAAATGCAAATGCAGACCATTTACCGAAAAAGTAAATCATGTTCTGCAGACTACAAGCTGCAAATAGTGAAATAAAACTAGAAATAGATATTTTTCTAAAACTTGAAGGCTATTGGCGAGAAGTGGAAATAACGTCTAACATAAGGGATGTAGAGGTGGAAAGAGGAAGCGGCACATCTCCTACTATGACACCGAAGATGAAAATTTCTTTGGATTTTGTGATTTGGAGTTGAACAGAGTTTGGTAAACATGTTCTTCGTGGTATAGTTATCTGAATAGTATAACTTTGGCGGAACTGCTGTGCAGAAGTGTGTTACTCAAGTTAAAGTACTATTAGTTCCGAAAATATTAATCAAATGCAGGTAAAAAGCAGTCATCTAAATTATTAACCGAGTAAAAGTAAGTATATGCGGGTTATATCCTCCGGAGGAGAAAAAAAAACAGCAAGAGAGATCCTGGGTTGGCCCGACTTAATGATTGACAATTTTAAGTCAAAACCCGGCCCAAATTTTAGGTTGAGTTCGGGCCCTGGCCTAAGATTTTACCTCCTGGAAGGGGGATTACCACTTGTAAGGCCCCTTCTCAATATTTCTTTTTTCCTCATGCTGAGGTTTTGAGTTTGTCCTTGCCCGCATGTTGGTTTAAGATCAGGGGATGGTGTAATTGTAATTCTGTGCAGTCCTTTGAGACATATTGTGATTAGAGCTATACAAATAAATGTGACTTGACTTGACTTGACCTCTAACCACAATACTATAGATCAGTAGATTAAAGGATCAGCTATAAACGTGTACATAATGTCTTGTGTCTATCAGAGTTGCCACAAAATCAAACGGTATCCAATCATTTCAGAATTTTGCGGTTGTTTGGCAATATTCAGTATGCAATCGTCCAAATGGAACTTGCTCAAGAGAACAAATATTTTCTGTGTGCTTGAGCTACTGTAAGCCAAGGAAACATTCTCTTTCTGAGAGAAACATGACTCGCATTAGGTATTGGCGCAAGGTTGACATTTTTGTTAGTTTGTGTGTTCACAGCCGACCATATTGGGATTCTGCGAGTAGTGAAAATGATACGGCTCAACTGGAGATCGAACACAATGTTCTGTTAGTTGACATAAATTCCTTCAAACACGCATTGCCACTCGCACTAGGCATGAGGTAGATGTTTGGTGGTGGTAAAGGGGAGGGGGGTCGTGGATGTGCACCAAAGGTAAGAACTTAAGTCCGACATTAATTTCGTCCCAACTTGGTTAATAAATGTCAATCATTACGTTCGGGTCAGGCCGGGCTTTTCTCGCTGACGTTTCAAAAATGAATATATGTGCAAGAAAGATTCTGATTGAATCAGTATCTTCTCACAACTCACTGGGATGTTGCTACGCTAACATCCGGGTGGCTGAGGTGTTTTGAAGCCGTGAGTAGTTTTGGCCACGAGAGAACTTGATCCGCAAAAAAAAGCCGCCTCATCACAACACAATTTCAAAGAACTCTTTCCTGTCTCTCTTATCCAGTATTCAAATTTATGTTTTTTTTGTACCAATAGGAGGCAATACATATTACATACTGTCCCTTTAAGATCTAAAAATCCTATGTCTTAAAAAATGCACACGCAAGATTAAAAATCAGAGATATACTAGTGGCTCCAAATTTTTTTCTTGGTACTAGAAGGAATTTGGAAATTGGCTATAATTCCTTTAAATGAGTTTGAATTTGGCCATGAAATTTAAAGGTGCAGTAGCTTTGTGAATATAATTTTACGACTTACTGTTGGCTAAGGCTGTTTCATTTTGTGTCCCCTAAGGTCAACGAGTGGAATAAAAATGACGAGCGACTTCTTGCTGCAGTGGAGCATGGCGAGGCGGAGAAGGTGGGCTCGCTCGTCGCCAAGAAAGGTGCCAGTCCTGTCAAGCTGGACAGCGAGGGAAAATCAGCGTACGTCAAAAGATCAGAGAACTACCCTATTTATTCTTGTTGAACGCGCATTTTATTCTAACTTAAAAAAAATAGCTCAAAGTTTGGGTGCATGTTACACATGAAGTTTTACAGTAATTCTGCAATGATTGATCAGTGGAAAAATATCGCAAACCTTTACATGCAACAGGATTCAAACCCAGGTCACGGGGGAGAGAGTACCGAATCCTAGCACCTAGACCACCAGGAAATACGGAAAAGCAGTAGATTTAATCTTGTTACCACACTATTTTTATTCACAGTACCTGAGGTGAATTTTAAAGAATGGAGGATAGAGATGACCCTTGAAAGATTTAGATAAACTCAAAAAAAGCACAAGAAAACAACTCTTTAGTGTGTCTGACAATTCCTCAGACTTTGAAGGACATAAAATAAATACTTTGTAAATTTTATGTTCATAGTTTACATTGTCAATAAATGTTTTTAATCATGGCTCTAAGAAAAAAAAGTTAAACACAATTTTATACAGACCTTTATTTAAACATTAGTGAAATTGTTTTTTCTGATGTTTGTTTTGTTATTGTTACGTTCCCCCTTTTCTTTGTTTGTTTGTTGTGTGTTAAAAAAAAAGGAAAAAGCACAAACAAATTAAAATTCCCTCTCTCCCCCAAAAAACTCAATAATAATAAAAAAATATATAATAATGACAAATAAATAATGCCCCCGATAGCAGGTAGTTGCCTTGCATGGCTGACGCTGCTATCAGTTAGTGAAAAGTGTGAAGCACATTGTAGAGCGCTTGGCTGACGCTGCTATCGATAATTGCTACGTGCAATATAAAACAACTATTATTATTATTTAATATTTAGTTGAAATAGAATACAGTAGGCCTAAACTAAAACAGAAATTTCTTATAAGGAGCCGGCAATAAGACAAGACACTGTTTATTTATTTATTTATCCATCCATCCATTATCTTCACGGCTTATCCTCAGTAGGGTTGCGGGGGTGCTGGAGCCCATCCCAGCTATCTTTAACAGTGGGCAGGGGACACCCAGAACCGGATGCCAGCCAGCCATTTTATTTATTTATGATTATTTTTCTTGATCCTGCTACATTTCAGGCATTCTGTTATGCATTGGTCCAGACTGTTTCTTGTTTGTTCCCCTTAGTCACGATGGTCGTAGGGCCATCATTTCCTGTGGTGTATCTTGGGCATATTACCCTGCCCTAGTATGTATTCATAGAGTGTTGAGAGAGTTTAAAGACTCTATGGTAGTATTTGACCTCTTTAGCTTTCCCCTCGTAACACAACACTCGCTTGACATGTGTTGCGCAGCCAAGAACATCACAATGCAGTCCGCCACCTGAGCATGCTGGCCTAACAAACGCACCACGCATTTAGTTGGCATCCTTGAAGTTTGGCCACACATAAAAACGCACACACTCGCAACCTTTGTTCGTCATAGAAAATGCAGCGGCCTCGTCTTTGCCAGACAACAGCACAAAGGGCGAGTCCCTGGCATCTCCATAGTGATAAACCGCTGATCTAAAGGCATGTGGGCATGTGTGTGTGTTTTATCTCCAGTCAGGGAATCGGCATGCAAGTACTTGCTCCGTTTCAAGAGATTGCACTAAGCCCATTGGCAAAAATGCAAATTGTTTCTGTTTGTGAGGGTTGGGGTGGGCTCTCACATATTACATTATACTCTCACACATGCACAACTATACTATTATACAGACATGCTCTCTTATCATATCCATACTCTCGTAAACACTACTATAATCTTTCACACATAGAACTACTCTCATACACTATACTCTTTCACACTTATCACTATACTCTCACACCAGCACAGCTATACTCTTATACAGTCATACTATCCTATCATATCCATACGTTCATAAACTCTTTCACACATGCTAATATACTCTCATACACACATTACTATACTCTCTGACACATAACAATCTACTTACACACACACACTATACTCACACATAACAATCTACTCTCATTCACACACACACACGCACACTATATACTCACACATAACGATTTACTCTCACACTTCACAACTATACTCTTATACAGACCGTCATGTTCATACTTTCATAAACACTACTTTACTCTTTCACACATGCTACTATACTCTCATACACACATTACTGTGCTCTCTCACACATAACAATCTGCTCTTATATACACACACTATATTGTCCCCCTTTTAATTTACTCTCACACGTGCACAACTATACTCTCATACAGACAGTCATACCCATGCACAAACACTACTATATTCTCTCATGCAAACCAATATACCCTCATACACACTACTATACTCTTTTACACGCACTACTATACTCTCACACATACCACTATACTCTCACTACTATACTCTAACACGTTTACTATCACACGTACACAACTATACTCTTATACAGTCAAAGTTACACGTGCACAAACATGACGATACACTCTCAGACATACTACTGCACTCTCATACATACTAATATTACTACTCTCACACGTGTTACTATGATTTCAAATGGAAACTATACTTTCTCACATATACTATATTCTCATGCCCTCATTACTATACTCTCTAACACATATTAATATACTCTCACACATTCGCAACTATACTCTTATACAAGTAGTCATACCCATGTACAAGCACTACTATACTGTCTCATTCATACTACTATACTGTTATACACAAACTACTATACTGTAATACACACATTACTATACTCTCACACAAAACATACTACTGTCATACACGCACATCTACACTCTATAACACATATTACTACTATGTATTTTAATATACACAGTACTATACTCTCACACACACACACTAATGCACTCTCATACACACACAACTATAATCCCTCACACATACCGATATACTCACATACACATGACTAAACTCTCACTCATCTTACTTTTTTTTTCATACAAACACTACTATACTGTCACACACATAATACGATGCTCTATAATAATTATAGAATATAGTAAGCATGGTTGTGACAGCATAGTAGTGTGTGTGTATATGAGAGTATAGTAATAAACACACTACTAAACTCTCACACTCAATACTATATTCTCCTAAACATAATGAGGGTATAGTAATGTGTGTGAAAGTATAGTAGTGTGTGTATGAGAACATAGCAGTATGTGTGAGGGATCGTGATATGTGTTAGAGTATAGAAGTGTGTATGAGATAGTATAGTAGTGTTTTTTCATGGGTATGACATGTCTCCGTATGAGAGTATAATTGTGCATTTGTGAGAGTATGATGTTATATGTGAGAGCAATTATGATTTCCTTCTCAAACGGTCTCATACGCGTCCTGCTCAACTATTCTTAACTCCTTACATCACTCTCCACGAATAAGAAAGTAGCCTGCTAACTAACAAACTGACAAGCTCAAATATGCAGTGAAACGAACAAACGGCTTTGATGGAGTTCTGTGCTCTCAGTGTTCCTTATAGAAGTTTGTAAGATTCTGGTGGGTGGACATTAGGGCTGCAACTTACAATTGATTTCGTAATCGATTCATCGGTGAATATATCGATGAATCGGATTTCTCAGCCGGTTTCAATTCCTCTTTATTAAAATGTTTTGGACAGATAGAAAAAATAGCGCACAAAACAACATATATTATAGTCTGTAATATAAAACGGTGTTTGTCAGTTAACTTGACCATACACAAAAATACATAGGTCTACACCTGCAAATATGCAAGATACTCATTTTTTACCACCTTATCCAAAGATCATATTATTGGATTTATCATACAAAACAAAAAAGAGCATTATATTTCATTTTATGTGTTGCATTTTTTTATTTGTATTTTTAGATCTTGAAATATGATAAACATTCCCAACATGAAAATGATATATGCTCAAGAATAGGCCCCTTGTGTAGAGTTCAACACGTCATTATTACAATTGATTTTCTTTTTACTTTATTTATTTTATTTGATTTAACTATTTTCTGCAGCACTGTCTGTTTCCTTGAAAAGTGTTTACTTAGTTTTATGATGAAACAGTCAAACACAACAAAGTGGAAACTTTCATGCCAATTTAGTTTGAAATGGTGCAATGTTCAATATTTAGGATTTTTAAAAATGTAAAAACTTTTTTACAAAAACGACCTTTGCGCACTCTGCAGGCCCCAAGCGATACTACAACTCCCAGCCTCACAACAGAATATTATGCACTCTTATTTGCATTGATTTAACCTACTTGGTGGCTTATAAATCACGTGATACAACAAATCGATAACCTAATTAGTTTAGCTTTGATAATAATCGATTTTATCGATTAGTTGTTGCAGCCGTAGTGGACAGTCTAGTGGGGTACAAGAATGCTTCCCCAGAAGAAAACTTTACACATTTTAAATCTAAAGGTCGCAATCTGGTGCATTTTAGAGCTAAATCAAGCTAGATCTATGATAAATGTCTGTCTTTCAATCATAAGTATACACTAGTTATAAAAGGCAATGACCCAGCAAACAAGTCACACTCAAAGACAGGATTTTAATGCAAAAAGCAAATAATTAAGTTTGTTCCAATGCCTATGGTGTACTATTTTAAGGTATCATATCGACAAGGAAACAGACCAAATCACTGGTATGAGTTTTAAGTATAATTAAATGTAATACTCATATCTGTGATGTGGTAAATTAGTTTTAAATATCAGTACTGCTGATTTTGTGATTGCTTCTATGATAGGACGCCAGTTCTTCTTTAATGGTTTACAGGAGGTTATTGTAACACGCAACTTATGAGCTACAGTTCGTGTTTTCCTGCCCTGAGTGAATTATTCTAATTATTTGTTATATGTTTACATTGGGCAAGTTTTCTGCGCGGAACATTCGTGGCTAAGCGTTTTTTTTTTATAGTCGCCGTTAGTTTAAAAATGTTCGGCTTGAGGAAAACGCTGGTCAATTTCACATATTACCCAATCGTCTAATCACAGTGCGGGCGGGGCGGGACAAACCTTGCAACAACTGACTGGTTAACATGGGTAGGTGGCCGACTAACCAAGATTTTCTCTGACTGGCAGAGATGCGTCGCAAAAATGGTAAATGGTCTGCATTTTATACAGCGCCTTTCAAGTCAATGAAGACCTCCCAAAGCACTTTACAATGTGCTTCACACTTACCCATTCACACACACACTCACACACCAATAGCAGCCATGCAAGCCTCCGACCTGCTTATTGGGGGCATTAGGGATTCAGTGTCTTGCCCAAAGACACTTCGACATATAACACGTAGGAGCCGGGAATCGAACCTGCGACCTCTGGATCTTGATAAATACACACCAAAGTGTTGGCGAACATTCGCTTGATGAAAAATCCGCATTTATATATATTAAAAAATATATTTTTTAATAATACAATTCTCCGAACCAATTATGTATGTATGGGAAACCCTAGTGCTCTTCTTCTTCTGCATGCTTTTCAAACTGTAGCGTCTTTCATTTTGTGCGCAGTCTTCACGTTGCAGCCTCGCGTGGACAAAACGACTGCCTTGCCATCCTGCTTTCACACGGTGCCGACCCCACGGTGACCGACGCTGCAGGTGGGTGTTGTACACACTTTTGAACTGTTGCTTCTAAGGTTTTAGATTACATTTATCTAGAGAATGGGTGGGCAAACTATTGCACTTGGGCCAATTATGGCCCAAGGGCTTTTTATTTATACCTCCAAACGAAAATGGAAAATATTGATAATAATATATCATCATTCATGCTCAGAACATAAGTACATAACTCCCTTTTTTGGGCCAAAGTGACATATTTGCCTAAATCAGCTTCCCATAGAACTCTGCACTCTTTGCACAAGTATTCAAATTGGGCAACCAATCATAACACGGATAAAAAACAAAAAAAAACAATTGGCACCTTTGCCTCACTCATTAGCCTAAATTAGACATTTGAGAGTAAGATAGACTTTTGAGAAAAACTGTACTTAACATTTTATTTTTAGTGTGAACATGTGGTAAAAAATTAGATAACTGTCATTTGTGTGCCCTTTATGTAAGTCCCTGCTCCATAAAACAAAGTTATGAAGCATTTTTCCATGCTTGCTATTTTTCGTCATTTATTTATTGTATTTATATAGATATTACAGACGCTGCCCTACTTAGGAACGACGATCGTTCCTAAGTTGAATTTGTTCGTAAGTTGCTTCAGTGCTATATTTTGTATGTTTAAGGTTTGTTCAAGTGTGTTTGAGGCTTGTATAAGTAACCTGTATTGTTTTGTACTAAAAAAAATAATCATTTCATAAAATAAAATGCTCTATAAAGATAAATAAAGTTGAGTTTAACTTACTTTTGGAAGATGCGCTTCAAGAGTTCCTCTTCCATGGTAAAAAGTGGCCGAAAAAAAGCGTTCCAACCATTTTCTCTACCCCATCTACCTTTCTTATTCCACTACTGTGATTCTGAATTAATTGAGGATCTTGAGGGTCAACTATGATTCTGAATTTGTATACATTCTTTTTGCAATCAAGAGATGGAGTAAGAGCTTGCTCTGTCCACTCCACGGTATTGCAGTACCTCCGGGAACGGTGCATTCGCACTGATCGCTGCATGGCTCTGTGGCTAGGACCTTGACTCAGCCTCTTGGCTGAGAGCAAGTGTCTCGGACCCTTGGCTTTGTAGCGTATTATGAATTGACCGATAATGGATAAATGATAAAGAATATAGAACAATAAACCTTACAAAATTCCCCCCCCCCCTTTCATTTCAAAAGAAACAGCTCGCCTCTTCTTTACACTCCACATCAACCATATTGAATGGATGCATGAGATATTAAACAATAAAAATGTCATAGTTCTTATCACGCTGGAGATAGTATAGACAAATCAAATGTTTACTCATGAACTAGGAAGAGGAAGAGAATTTCTTCTTCTGGGTGGATGCTGAGTGACCTCTCACAGCGCCACACGCCGGTAGCGATGGAAAGAAGTACTACGGTACTGTCCTCCACTTGGATAAAGGTGCACACAATACAAAATCTAACTTACAAGACTGTTCGGATATCTTTTGACATCCGGAAAAAAATGTTCGTATAAACCATTTTACGTAAGTCATATGGTCATAAGTAGTGAAAGGTCTGTAAGTAATTATTTTATAAAAAATGAAAGTCCTAATTTATTTAAAGATTTTCAACGCACATTCTCAAAATTTTCACTTAGAGTGTAAAAAACGTATTTATTTGCTTCAATTTTGAAAGTTTCAAAACCAATGATGAAATGGTCCATTTAAAAAAATATTAAATAAAATATAACATGTACGGTATGCAAGTAAAATGCAAAGAAAAATTGGTTTTCTTTATTTTCCTCATCTTTTGCCTAATTCCAGACTGTGTGTGAAATCGATCAATAATTTTTCCCGTCTTAGTCTGGCCCCTCTGCCGTTTTTATTAACCCCAATGCGGCCTACAACTTTAAAAGTTTGTCCGCCCCTGTTCTAGAGTGACAATGTTGACAAAATCAACAAAGTTGTTGCACAGAAAAATGATGATGAGAACCACTGGGGACCCCATAAAGTTTAAAGAAAGGGGTTTGAATGCAGGTCGCATATCTGCTTACTTTAGTGAACGCATTACTATATACCTGGAAAAACTAGTTTTAAAATATTATGCGCATTTGTTGGGTGGATTTTACTTTAGAACAATCTCCAAATTTCAAGCTGCTGTCATTTTTCTCATCAGCATCTTCTCGACATCTTCTTTTGGCTGAAGTTGATTTACTCAGATAGAGGCGTCACTGCCAACTAGTGGCCATAGTTAGCGAAGACAGTATCAGACTTGATTTTCTCAGCAGAGATGGCCAAGGCTTTGGTCCATTCATGAATAGTATTAAATGGCGCTTAAAGAGTTAATCTTAATTGGTGACCGTGGGGTTACCTCAACCTTACTTCATTACAAGTAAATGGACTGCTAATCATTTTTTTTTCTAAACATGAAGTCAAAGAAAACATTTAATCGAAAAAAAGACAGATTACTGACACGCTTGTTGAACTCTTCTTTGAGAGTCCATCTTTACCATACTGCCCCCTGTAGCACAAATTAAAATCATAACAAAATTAATGAGTTGTATAAAAACTAAAAGGTCAACTTATTATCGGGTGGGCTGATTATCTGCACCAATAGTTGGAATTCTGACAGACATTGGTATCGGCATTTTTGTCTCCAAAATCGGTTATTAATCCCGTATTCTGTGATCCTTAATACAAACCTGAAATTCTTTATTCAATTTAACTATTAATACAAGGACTTGCATGTTTCCCCCCTTAGTCCACCACTAAAAGAGTTTGGGGTTAGAGGCTTTAAAATGTGATTGTTTGCCAGGCTGTTGTTCTCAGCCAAACTTAGTTAACCCGAAGTTAGCCGAGATATATTTGTTTTAACTTTTATTCTATTTTTTTGATTGATCACCAGGTTTAAGTCCCTTACACCTAGCAGCCAAGAACAATCATGCTGAGTGTTGCAAAAGGCTAATTCAGGTAAATCATTTAATATTGTTGATGTTTTATAGCTACTTAGAAAACTGCCTGACGTCTATTTAGAAAAAATCTCTTTCACACTCCTACATTTTTCTGAAACATAACTCATCTGAGCTAATTCCCTTCCAGAACAAATGTCCTGTTGATGCAGTTGACAGCACAGGAAGGAGCGCTTTGCATCTGGCTGGTATGTCATTTATAGTGCAAACGTTTTATTTCATTAGGATGTCTTGCTTGTCTTTCATCTTTATTGTGTTTTTCTGAACTGCTTTCTGCCAAAATTCTATTTCAATTTTTCCTTTTCTCCTTCAAAAGAAACCCACATTTTTTTCTATTTCATCCGCAGCTCTTGCCGGAAAGATCCAGACTGTCCAATTTCTGTGCGAACAGAAAAGTGCCATCGACCTTAAAGACGCCGTACGTACTTTATAACAATTTCCACTTCTTTTCCATGCCTGTTCGACAGAATACCTTACAAAGTATTTGTCGTCCGCTTATACATCTGTTTGATGTTTCCCGAGATTAAGTAAAACGTGGCAGGTCATAAATCACCGGGCTGCAGCTGCACTCATAAATCGATTTGGTTTGTTTTCTCTCATTTGGAACAACATGAGTGCCTACACCGTGTGTTGCGTCTGAGCTGGAATGGTCAGTGTACTGTGAGAACTGCAGTCTCAAGCTGGAGACATGCCGTCTGCTTTTCAGTGGCGCTCCATACCTGTGGTTTGATCCGAGTGCGTAGCATGATATTAGCGTAATGTGCGTGTAGATTCTTTTTTTTGTACATTCTCAGCTCCCATCGTGCGCTATTACCCCATTTGGAATAGACACACAGTACTGTTTTTCTTTTTAAGGAAAACCAAAACCTTTTCGCACTGTTCTGACTTATGTAAGGAACATGTAGATCTATTGAATGGGAACCTGGATTCCTCATTTCTATGGAAGTCCTCAAACTCTTCAAAAAATAATAAATAATAGAATGAATGAAATAACTAGAAATATAAACAACAATAAATAGATATAGATATACAACAGTTTATAGATCCCTTAACCCCTATGGTCCTCTGGACACCACTCCCTGAGCTGTGTCTTGGGAAAGTACAGCCTGGCAGTGCCCATTACTCTCCAGAACAGTTTTTTTTAGATAGGGGTTTGATCCCCCACATGAAACAGATAGTTCTAGGTTCCGTGGTTACTAGTAGCAGGAGAGGCTTCCATATTTGACTCTGATACAGCACCTGCATCACCTGGTCACCATTGTTTTTGGTGTAAAGTGTCATTCTGCTAATTTTTAGATGAGCCGAACATTGGCATTGACGGGCAGGGGCGTGTGACAATACTAACCCTAACCCTTATCACTGGGGATAAGCTATTTTGTTCTGAATTTTTGAGTATCACTTGTGGCTTTCATATCTTTGTTGAAAAACAAATTTTGTGGCATTTAAAAAGGATTTCAACGCAATCATTGATATCGGTTAACTTTGTGCTAACGTCAAATTTGCAACACAATATTTGAATGTAAATAACAAAAACATTAAAATATCTGCTAGCCTAAAGCTAATGATACAAAACGCCCTTGGATGTATTCGGACAACATGTCAAACTATTTAAAAAAATTACACATTTCAAAAACGCAATAAATTAATGTGAAAATAAAAAAAAAACATACTTAAAAAAACAGGTTTATCAAATGATTCTGAATTAAATAAAAATAAAGCGAAATAAAAAAAAACTCACACATACAATTAGATGGATAGAAAAATCCAGAAAATCCAAAACACAAATTGGTTTAAATGTATTCCATGCTGCAATCAGCATTAAATTGTATTCAAATGATGAAGCTGTACGAAATAAGATGTTGCGTGCATTCAAATACAGTTGTCCACTTGAAACTCAGAGAAAAGTCTTAATAATTGCAGACATCTGAACTATTATTTTATTATATCTGAAATTTATTCAAACTAATGAGGGGGAAATAACCGTCTTTGAACTTAATTCCTAGTTATTTTTACAATAAATCATCAACATCTTGGCTTCGTTTCTCCATTGTGCTTGTTGTTGGTATGTAAATTAATAGAAATAAATCATAGCAGTTTAACAGAAAAAACTTGAGACAAAACTATATTTGAAAAAAAAAAAAAGTTGGTGAATAACTATACGTTAACTATGAGTCAAGTCATGTTTATTTGTATAGCCCTTACTCACAAGGAGTCTCAAAGGGCTGCACAGACCACAGATTATTGCAAACCACAGACTATTACACCAACCCCTGATCTATAACCTACATGAGGGCAAGGAAAAACTCAAAAACCTCAACATGAGGAAAATACAGAAACCTTGAGAAGGGACCGCACATGAGGTAATCCCCTTCCAGGATGACCAGGCTGCACTAGATGTTGCAATAACAAATAATACACAAATATTTTTAAGGTGAAACATTGGTCGTTCATAAGCTATAGAATGTAAGTGTGTTTTAAGCCTAGATTTAAACAGTTCCACTGAGGTTGCAGATCAAATCTCAGAGGGAAGAGCATTCCACAGCACCGGGGCCTGAATGGAGAACGCTCTTGAACCCGCGGATCTCTTCTTGGCTCTTGGGATCACTAGTAGACCAGCATTTTCAGAGCGAAGGTTCCAGACCGGAACATAGGGGAAAATTTAATCTGAAAGATATGAGGGAGCAAGTCCATGCATGATTTTGTATACTACTAACATAACCTTAAAATCACATCTAAAGCTAACAGGGAGACAATGCAGGTTAGCTAAAATGGGGTAATGTGATCAAACTTTCTTGTCTTAGTTCAAAGCCTCGCTGCAGCCCTTTTGTAATCTCCGCATCCGACTAAGACAGCATAGGGCGAATTTTAAAAGATATGACAATTTTTTGAGTTGGAACAGAAATGAACATATTGCTTCCTGAGTTGTGAATGCGAAGAATTTAGAGAAAGTACTTTTGTACTTAGTGTCTGCGGAAGCACAGCAGCCCGTGAAATCTAAAACACGATGTGGTTTTGCAGCTGCACATGACTGTGAGCACAACGCTTAATTGTAATCTGCTGCGGATCAAGGCTTCACGGTATAATGTCGTGCATTAACCGTGAGTTCATCCCTACTTGTCATGAATAATCAAGACACTACAAAGCAACGCTCAACAATACCGGCAGAATTTAATTGCTGCTTCAGTTCAGGGAATTAAGTGTAAAAGGCAGTCCCTCTCAAAGTATATAGCGCAGGGGTGTCAAACTCATTTGAGTTTAGGGGCCAAACTGTATAAGAAACACTCTCACAAGGGCCAGACTATTAGATTAGAAAGAGAAAAATCTTGAAAAAGAGAGGGAGAAAGAGTTAAGAGTTGTAATGTGAGAATGTGTGCGTGTGTGAGAGAGAGAGACAGACAAATAGAGACCGTGAGACAGACAATAAAGAGACTGTGAGAGAGACAATAAAGAGACTGAGAGAGACAATAAAGAGACTGTGAGAGAGACAATAAAGAGACCGTGAGAGAGACAATAAAGAGACGGTGAGAGACCAAAAAAGAGACTGACATGGTGAGAGATAGACAAAAAGAGACAGTGAGATGGTGAAAGACAAAAAAAGATGGTGAGAGAGAACTAGAAAGGGAGAGAGAGAGAAACCAGAGGTCTTGGGAGTAGCGACTGGCTTTGGCGACATAACTGGACATATTCAAAACTGCAGGTCGTTGTTTGGCTCTTTTTCTCTTGGGCTTCTCTCAGTTGTCTCGCGAGCCTGATCCTGCCTGGGGGCCGAATGTTTGCACCCATGATGTAATGTCAACGAATCACTGGATTAAATGGTTTAACGTGATAACTCTAATTTACTGCTTAGTAAATTACTGAGTGTGGACATACCTTTTCAATTGAATTGCAATTTAGAATTGGAGATGTTATCACTCACCACACTATATCCCCACTTGTATGCCTTCATTTACACTATCACTGAAGTTCACCTGAATTAAACTGTTTTTTTTCATTTGCCATTTTCAAATAGAGAATGAGCAAATTTGCCAAATCAGAGAATTGATGGGAGGGATGTCATTTTTGGATTTTAAACAAGGTTCAAAGTTACTGTCAAGAAAAAGTTACTCTTAACTCCTCCCCTTTGAGCTATTGGTGTTTGAGTGCCATGACAGTCACCCCTTTTCACATGGTTCTGAGGTTTCTCTCACCACACGGTTATGTCACACAACGTTCAGGTCAATGTTTATGTCGTGATGTCATACGACACACATTCTTAATAGTCCGCCTTGCATGTGAACCCAAATGGTGGTCTTTTCCTTTTTTTTACCGCAACTGCTTTTGTTTTCCCAAAGGAGGGGCACACCCCATTGCTCCTGGCAGCCAAGCACGGCCATGCTGAAGTATGCATCACTCTGCTGGACTGCGGCGCTGAGATCAGCACTTCCGACAACAGCGGCAGGTAAGCGGCCCCGGTATTTGAACATTCAAAAGCGCCTCTTTGCTGGTGCCAACACCCACTTTTGATTTCACATTGCTAGGACGGTGTTAATGCTGGCCACAGAGTCTAACGCGGTTGCCGTGGTAGAGGTTCTGGTGCACAGAGGGGCACCGCTGTCAGCAGTGGATTCACATGGCAATGATGTTCTGCACTACGCCAGAATGTCCACAAATGGCGAGGTCAAAGCTGCCCTCACCGCCGCGCTGACCCGGCAGCTTCCTGGTAAGACAAAAACACACTCGGGATTAATAGACGTGTAAATTTGACCGGTTTAACTGTAACATCAATACAGTAGCATAGTGATTCTCAAAAGAGGACACTCCAGGGTAGAGGTAAGATCAGGCCTAAAAAATCCAGCCCGAGCGGGTATTGAAGCTCAAACCAGCCCGAGCCAGACATATTAAATTGATTTGAGGGACGAAGCCCGAAGCAAACTTAAATTTCCATATGTTATCAGTGAGTATTTTTTGGGGATTCCTCTTTTGCTGACTTTTTAAAAAATTATCCAGCCTTAATTGTTTTTAGTGTATTTATCTTTGCGGAGGATCTGCGTCCATGATTGATTCCATGGCGGGGGGGGGGGGGGGGGGGGGGTAGGTTGTAAATTAAATATATATACATATATATATATATATATATATATAATGTAAAACCTGTCCAGGTAATATAGATACTAGATCCTAAACCACAGAGGAAAAACTATTTTGAGTATTACATAGTACAATATGCATTTAGATCCAGAATATATTTTTTCATTGTCAAAAAGGCCAACTAAACTTTACTTGGAGCATCCCTTCATCTCATAACAAAAAAAATACAAAACCCACAGAATAGATATCCGTAAATAATCCAAAAGTAGAGTCATGATTATTTGTATAGCCCTTAATCACAAGAAGTCTAAAGGGCTGTACAGACTACAGACAATTATGATACCATCCCCTGATCTAAAACTTACATGAGGGCAAGGAAAAACTCAAAAACCTGAACATGAGGATAATGAAGAAACCTTGAGAAGTTATGGATCACTTTTTAAAACCGATATTCAGAATGGCCCCCAGAGGAAGACCAGATAAAAATTAAATAATTTCATTTTTACAGTACCCAAAAAAACCCATCTTGCTGTTTGTAGATAATTTTTCTAATTTCACATTTTATTCTCCCTATTTTACCAGGAAAAAATGTTTAAAAATAAAGTTGATAACCCTGCCAATCTTAATATTTAATAAAAAAAATAATGTTTATGAAAAATAATTACCAACATATTTTAAAATAAATACTTTTTAAAAAGTTCACGGATCCCTTGACCGCCAGGTGTATCGGGGCCCCATTCTTGTGGTGTGTCTAGGGCAAGTACAGCCTACTTCCTCTCCGGGCCGTTTGTGGGTAGGGGATTACGCCCACACGAAACTGATCGTACTGGTTTCCATGGTTACCAGTAGCAAGAGAACCCTCCAGATCTGATACAGCAACTTCATCATCTGGACGCTGTTGATTTTTGGTGTAAAGCCCCATATCGTTCTTTAGAGATGAGCTGGACCACAGCACTGACGGGCAGCGGCATGTGACAATAAATCACAAAATGGGAAAAATAATACCAAAAATGTGTAAGATTATTTATTATTATTACTTATTATTCTGTGGGATTAATCTTGAAATGTATTTTATTACATTCTCCGCCAATGTCCTAATTTGACTTGATTCAGTTTCTTAAAACAGTTTATTATGTACCTAACTGAAAAATAGTGCAAAAGAACTATGTCACAAAAAGTTGGGAACCATTGCAGTAGCAGGTTTAATAATACTCAATGTTTCAATGCAGTCAGCACTGCCATCTGCTGGAGAGCACCATTACCTTTGGACCTTTCAATTTTTGGATGTGGATTTAATTTGTATTTTATTTTTTCCCTTTCCAACCGCGTTCCAAACAGATCCCAGCAAGTCTCCTATAAGTCCAGCGGTAAGAAACTGCATTTACGTTCTTTTGCTTAAATCAGAGTGAACTATAGAATCAGTAGTTTGGCATAGTTTTTAGATTTAATCACATACTTTCTCTTTAAGTATTTTATTTACTCAATGGATCCTATACTAGTTTGTGATGTTAATTTGAGGGTTGGCTGTAAGTCAAATAGCAGCTTTTCACAGATCTGTTTGGTAAAAGACTGAACGGTGCACAACTGTGACACCTGCTGGCAGTTTTGGTCATCGCAGAAGGTAGTTGCCGTCTTGTCTTAGTAGCTACTTTAAAGTGGAGTGTGTAGTTTGCGGTGTTCTCAAAAAGTTAGAAATTACATCTTTTCTATCTTGTGTACGAGTTATCAATGATCAACTGACTTCAAAGAGCCTTTATATATTTTTACTCGTCGTGCCTATCTGCTTTTATCTTACTTCAATCATCCCTGTTCCTGCCACAGAGTGCATTCGGCTGCAGGAAAAGAAGGGGGGAGTGATTTCACGCTTGTTTTATTTTATTCCAAGATGAAAATGGTTAAAGGTAGAAAAGGAATGTAGAGTCCAAATACCAACCCAAACCTCAAAATAGATGAAAAAAGAAGAGTTCATTCAAGTGCGTTTTAGATCGACACGTACGTGCACGAGCCACAGCAGAAGCGTGACAGAAGTTTCAATGATAATTTCAGCCAGAAGATAGGAATATTTTGAAGTTCTGGACACCGCCTTTAAAATAAATTAGGCGATTAATGAAAAAAATGTTATAGATTACAATAGATGGGGGAATTTTGTTTTTTAAAAAAAGCATGTAATTCATGAAAGCTACATTCTATGATCCATACATCTTTCTTATTAACAGTCCCAGCTTGTGTAAACCTGTTAGTGACTTAGAAATCTCGATTCTGATGATCACTCAGTTGTTTGAATCTCCTTGAACTAACAACCACTGATTTCCCTTTTTCCTTGGCTTTTTGCTGACCCCTGTAGCATGATCAAGTAGCTAAGCTAAGTGATGAACGGATCACAACTCCCAAAAAACGAAAAGCACCTCCGCCTCCTATTAGCCCTCTGCAGGTAAATGCATGTCTCTGTTGGTCCGCTTGTATCAATATCTCGCACTCTGTAATAATGCACAGATTTTAGCATACGGCTTGTTTTCACTGAGAAGTTCTTAACACTTGTTGTTTCTCAAAAACGTTTTTCTTGACCATCATCTAGAATTTGCTGTCCTAAAAACGAGTCCCAATGAAATAAAGTTGTGTTTCAAATGTATCTACCTGCAGAAGTCTGAAACGTCTTCTCCTTCGTTTTCTGGAACCCCGTCTTCCAACAAAAGTGACACTCCGAAACGATTCAACTACAAGGTAACAGTGTTCATTTTACCTCTGAAAAGTGATGGGTCCCGGGGACTCGCATGCAAATCTATGGGTCCCAACAAAGATCTATGGGCCCCCAAAATTTAGCGTTATCGAGGTTGAAATTGTAAATCGGCGACTAGTATATATTATAAATTTATGTATTCATTTAGTTTTAAGCATCACAGTTTATTAATACAAATCAGTTATCACTTCAAGATTTTTCAGTTCACAACAATATTGTACATTAAACAAAAGAATATTGCTGAAATAATTATATTAATCCATATTTTCATTTAGTTTTAATCATCACAGTTAATTGGTAATACAAAGCAGTTATATCTTGAGATTTTTCAGTTCATATATTCTTCGTGGTTTGCTGTCCCGCCACAGTTGTAATGCCTTCTCAAAGTCCAATCCATTATCATCTTCCTCATAGTGTCACCAGGAATATAATTTAGTCCATTTTGGCAGCAAAGTCCTTTTCTTGCCAAAAGTATTCTTTTGTTTATTGTCTTTTGTTGAATTGTTCGCTTCAACACACGTGTTTTCCTTGCCTCCGCGATCTTCCGAACAATTTCTCTGCCGTTTTTTCGTGCCAGAATTATTGCGGTTGTTATCACTTTGTGCATTATGTTTCGACTTATTATTGACACTGAAGAAATTACCAATTTTGTGTCGATTTTCACCTAATACCAACTGTCTTGCTCGACATGAATGAGGTTTATTATAAAAAAAACTTTAAAAATTAAGTAGCTTGGACGTTCACTACAGAAGGAAACGCACGTTGATTTGAAACGATGTGTCCCCAGCAAAAATGATGCGTCTAGGACGCAGGGACGCGGGCAAACGAGAACACTGAGGTAATGATAAAAACATTTAATATACTGTACACACATTTTGTGTTTACATTATCGTTGCACAGAATAAACATTATATACATAGATATATATAAGGGGGACAAATTCATGATTTTTTTATTTAATAATTTAGCATTAATTTACCAAGCATACCAGAATCCGTGTGTTTTGTTGTTGTTTGGTTTGTTATTGTTTTTGTTTGTTTTAACACAAACCAAAATAAGTAAGTTTAAGTGTGCTAATTTGTAATATCAGTACTAGACAATTCCCGAGGCAATTGTGAGAGTTGGTGCTGGATCTGGGAAGATGTCGGCATCAAACCAGTAACATCGAGTTGTAGCATAAAGATTTTAAACTCATTGAGATGTATCTAATTTTTAATTTGGTTCTAGTAATAACACTGTTATTACACTGTAATCAATTATGAATGGGCTTATCCGCAATGCATGGGGTTCATACTTTTCAATGGGTTACCATGGTACCTAGGGAAGTTTCCAGGGGTGGCCCAAGTGGGTCAATTTTTAACATGAAATGTAACCATGGGTTAATGGTGGATGCTAACAAGTGTATGACTCACCAAGTTGTTAAACTCATGTGATATGTATGTGTTCATTTTTATTTGGTTCGGTGGGGGGCATAATTTGTTAGCATGAAGCTGTTAGCATTTTGGTGTTAGCATAACTTGTTAGCATCTAGCAGTTATTACTTGTTAGCTTGTAGCTGTTATCATATAGCTGTTAGCATAACTTGTTGTCATTTAGCCGTTAGCATAAGTAGCCTTTATCATAGCCGTTAGCATTTAGCACTTAGTATAACTTGTTAACATATATCGCTTTGAATAATTTTTTAGCATGAAACCGTTAACATTTGGCTCTTGTATGACTCATTATCTCTTTGACAACAATGTTTACAGCTAGCATGAGCTACAGGCTATGCCAGCCCAACTCAACGCCGACAATGTTCACAACTAGCTTGAGGTAATATGTGGGTTGCTATATTTCAACACTTTGCCACTGTGCTTACAGCATTGTTGGCAATGAGTTAGCATAGCATCAGCTCGTCCCTGCTAATAATTGGCATAGCCAGCCCAACTCATCGCCGACAGTGTTTACAACTAGCTTCAGCTAATATTTGGGCTGGTTTTGCATGTAGCTGTTAGCATCCACCATTTGCCCAAGGCTAAATTAAAAGTGGGTCAGTGACCCACTCGTGCCACCTCTGGAAACTCCCCTGGTGAACCATTGAAACGAATGAGCCCATGCATTCCGGATGGGAAAAACTCAAACCCATTCATTGTTACCTGCTACCAGTGACCGTGACGATCTGAGTTAGAGCCGAAATGGGCAAGACAAGATTTTTTGATTTTTAATTTGACATTTCTCCCTGTATAAAAATTCTTATAAGGCATACACAATTCAAAATGATCAAAAATGGTAGA
Organism: Urocampus carinirostris; assembly: GCF_059441175.1. Lineage (NCBI taxonomy): Eukaryota > Metazoa > Chordata > Actinopteri > Syngnathiformes > Syngnathidae > Urocampus > Urocampus carinirostris. Next base: position 18,679,442 of record NC_142364.1, on the reverse strand, counting down.
AAATACGGTGAAAAACGTTTAAGTTGACAGAGAAGCGATCTCCGCCACTCCTCCTTGCAACCAATTTTTTTTGATGATATATCGGGAAAATGTGCTCGTTAAATGAGCATTTTGAGCCACGTGCACGATCCTGGAACAAATCAAGGGTTTCAAGATAGCAAAGGATAATGGTAAACGAGGCTTTGAATAGCATGCCGCATAGAACAAAAGGCGAAAAAAGGCACTACAAAATACCAAGGCACAAAGAGGTGACATCCCACTTCTACTCCTTCTTACCCTGGACTTATTTCCCCTCCCACTTTTTCTCACACCTCCACTGTTCCCTCCCCCCTCATTCTCGCACTTAAGGATGATGAAGTCCGAGAAAACTTTGAGGGTCCGCGTAACAACCAGAGAAGCATGCTGCCGGAGATGACGGACGACTCTAGGAACGTCGAGGAACTGGAGTCGAAGGTGATTTAAAAAGCTGTCGGTAACTTAACATAGCTTAATTGGTAAAGCATGAATTTAAACTGTGACATTCACTGTTAACTAAAAGGTATTCCCTGCGCAGATGTTATAGAGGTTTGTATAGATTAATTTGTTACCTCTCAAACTTGGATATTGCGAGTACCATACCGTGAAACATCTGTTTCCGAAGCTCTGTGTGTTCACCCCTGCATTCTTAAGGAGGTCTAACCAAAGCGTACGTGTCAGGACCTGTTTTGTGGCGAGTGGTCTCCAGCGTCTGCAGCTGCTAAAGGTATACGATGTGTTGTGCAGGTCGAGCCCGGCGCGACGCCCTCGGCCGCTCTCGTTTCAGCGCTTCAAGCCAAGATTACCGCTCTTACTCTGGAAAACCAGCAACTGGCCTGCAATTTGAAGGTGAGCGGTTCTGAGGCTTATAGAAAGACTGCTGTATTGAACTAAATTTGGCTAGGAGGACTAATCCATACAAACATGTGTTCTAATGGATGCTTTTTTTTGCTAAAAAGGAAAAAAAAAATCAAGATGGCGTCTGCCTCTTTCATTCATAGCAATGTTAGCATATACAGTAAGACCTCAGTTATCGCGGTTAAAGGGGGGCAGATCCCCTCGCGAAACGTGAAAATCCAGGAAGTAGCGACGCCCCTTCGTAGAAGCCCCCAAGGCTTATTAAACTTTCCACGAGATGACAAAATAACATCTATAGGTCTACAAATAAAAACACAGAATTGTCTATTAAAGATTGACCGGTACGGGTTTGTCGGGGCCGATACAGATGCAAAAAGAAACAAGGATATTTGTAATGAATTCAAATACAAATTTAGTAGATTCCCGAAACTTTAAAGTAAATTATAATTTCAACTCGGTTAATGGTACATAAAAACTTAAACAGAATTCCAACACAACTAACATGAACTATCTTACCCTTAACCCCTTAACGTTCCTGTAAGATTTGTCTGGAATCCCAATCCAAGACACATACCCTAAGTAAATTATTTTTGAACTGTTTGGAGAATATAGAAGCTTTAAGTAATCTGAGTTAGAACATACACACATAATAGGTTTAGATTATCTTCAATCAAATGCCTGCAGATGAGTGTCGCATGGGCATCTTAGCTGGAAAACAGGTGAGACAATAGCTTGAAGCCTTCCCTGGTACCATGTCATATTTGATCACAATCTGAAAAACTAAACATTATATTTCAAACATTTTTCTAAGATTGGGCACAGGCATTACCAAAAGTGGCCATTTGGAGATGACCAGCTCACACCACTAAAACTTTTGCAAGTATTTTACTTTGGCCATTTTTTTTTTAGAAATGTTGAAAGAGTTGTAAATGTTTGACTTCTCTTTCCAGAAGTCAATCAATGATTGTGTCAGGGATGTGATTTGACCAAAGTGAAATTATCTGAAAATTAGCGGGGGGGGGGGGGGGGGTGATTGCTAGCTGGGGGGGGGGGGGAAAACCAGGTAGGACCAGGGCAGTGCCCTGGTGGGGGGAAAAGTGGGGCGAAGCCCCCCCCCGGAGCTCATGGGTTTTTTTAAGTACTTTCAATGCACTCAGATGACAAAGAAATAGACAAGACAACAGCATAAATTTTCAATGTATATTGAACTATCCCATATAAAATTACAGTTTAAGTCAACTCAAAATCAGTCACATTAAAAAACATTTCCCCAACGCCACTATCTTAATTGTAAAGAAGATGGTTCCAGTGGCAAGGGAGACCCTAGACGACCGGCATCTTTCTACAACTGCAGGCGGCTAACGGGATCCAGGTCTGTAGGAAACCGCCTCAAAGCGTGCCGCCACCAGCTTTTGGGATCACTCTTAGTCTGGACTCTACCCTTCGACCTGTTCGGCTTGGGTAACCCTACCAGGAGTACGAGACTCCCGCCGACATAGCTCTGGGGGTCATGGAGACGCGCAAAGTGCCCCACCACGATAAGGTGGTGATCCGTCGGGACACAGCTAAATCCATTCACATGACCCAAACACTACTTCCTCCTAGACTTCATTGCTTTGGAATAAATCATTTAATCAATCATTCTTAATACATAATGGATAACAAAAACATAAAATACCTCATGCAGCAAGCTCTGATAAAAACACAATCATGCATTCGACTAAGATCATCTCTGTAACTGCATACATCAAGACACTCAACATCTTGAAACCTAAAAAGTGCAAACATGCAGCATTCATTTGAGTTTGTGTCAATGATTAACCATGTTATTAATATTAAGTAAATTATGTACCATAATAATATCGTGGCCATTAAGAAAATCAATGGTAGAATATCATACAAGTACTTAATTTAAAAAATATAAATACTGACAATAGTTTTGATTACTATTAGGCTTAATAATATTTTTAAATTTCCTAAATCATATTTTAAATGTAATAATTTATTTCTTTAATAGCAGCGTATCCAAGTATTTGATAAATGAAAGTACAATAAGTATAGGCCCTACAGTAAAGTGTTGGTGTAATGTACACATGAAAATCTATTATTGTAATTGTTAAATATTTATGGCCATTTTTATTACGTTATAATATTTTCGAAAAAAATGGGAAAACTGTCAAATAAATTTGAAAAGTTTACCACCTACCTCAAAATTCACGACTCTATCAGCAACTGGTACAGGTTGTTGGGGTGGATCACGTCTCTTTATTACCGCTTCCGATTGTGATGTCAAAAAGGGATGGAGGCCGTAAAGTTTTGGAGTTTTCGTTTGGGCACCGAAACTTCCAGCGATGGAATAATTTGTCGTTCTTGACTGGAGTTCTTTCACGTGTTTTTTGCTCTTTGCGTGACTTTCAAGAGCTTTGAAACCTCTCCCACCATAGTCGATGGTATCATGACACCAAATGCAAAGTGCTTTCCCGGCACGATCGATCTTCCGAATAAAGTCATTGAACAAATTCGTCACAGTCTTCTTTCCAACATTCGTAGATAATTCCTTCTCCAACCAGTCCCATCGAAACTTGTTTTTTACAATCTTATCAATTTCTTTAGCTCGCGGAGCATCTTTGCGTTCGATCACGGACATCTTTCTTTAAACACCCGGCAAAAACGTGTGAGAAATGAACAATGGCACACTCCTATAACAAGCGCGTTTATTGGTCAACACGAGACTTCAACCAATCGCAAGTACGTTTCATTTCAGTTACGGAAACACTCAAATGGCATGCTGTCGAGACGAAATCGTTTTTTTTTACCAATTAAAACACCGGAAATTTTAAAATTTTATTTTTGGAGATAAAAAAAGCGGAATTCCGCGAATTAGCGGAAAAATCACATCCCTGTTGTGTGCACTTGCCCGTAACAATGGTGTGTAAAAATGAATGCACATCAATTTGGGGTCTAATTTAAATACTCTGTGTATATCTGCGTAGCCTTCTTTTCAGATTTTATTGGCTCATAAATGTGTCAATCATCAATTGATGCTAGCTAAAATTATTAGAAGCTAAAAGAGGTAATGTTTGTTTTGTTAAAATAAGCTCTTATAGGCGAATGTGGGCTGTGGGCCTTGAAAAAAAAAAGACTGCTTTCTTCGAGAGTGGTGTCAATCAAAAGGTCAGAGGCTAACGTAAATATTAGAAATTCTCTGAAGAGTGTTTATTTTTAAAGGGGAATTTGGGAGCGAAACAAACTGAACAAGGATTGCAAGACGATGCAGGAATGTTTTTAGGCAGATTTTTATTAGCTGAACCTAATGGGTTAAAAACCCGAAAATGCGGTGTCAATGCTCACCTGTTCTGAAGATCACATTTTTTTTAACAATAATTAAATGAAAACGTCAATACAAACAACACGACCTATATTAACTTCTTTTTTTTTAAAGTGCATCGAAATTTCAACAGAGCTCGCAAACTGAAATGTGGGCACTACTGTTTTAGAGCCAAATTGATAAATTATTGTTATGGTAACAGCTAATCACTAATCCTTCACCTCAAGATTGCTTTTTATGCTCTTAATCACAAACACACACGCTTGTTTGACGAACTAATATTATGATGAGAGCTAATATCAGTCTCCACCTGAGTGTTCTTTCCAAAAACAAGTTAATTACATTTTTTACACAATCTCTTAATCACATGTTGATGTATATTAAAACTAACTATACACCTAAAATTAAATGTATTGGAACTTTAAATAAACGTATAATTTTTCATGAAAATCTCTCCTTTTGGTGAAATTCACCGTTTAAGTAAAAAAAGGGTGACCTATGTGAGTTGTGTAGTTCAGAGGAGAAAATATTTTGAGGGTATCTTGTGATTTTGCAGAGTGAATAAGGCGTAGAGGCGCTGGGTTTAAATAAAAATCATTGTAGTTTACACGGGCGTGAGTATGGAGGAGTGAAAATACAGCAAAAGATGAATCAAACCGAAATTCTCAGTTTCTAGACAATCAAGTGGGAGAATGGTCAACTGTAGCCCATACGTAGATTAACAAACAAACTGATTTCTAAGATCGATGATTGCATTTTATAGAATCCCTACCCAATTTTTCCTTTTATCTATTTGGTGAGTGTGTGCAGAATTGTTTGTGAAAATGACACCAACACGCCTTCTCTGGTGGCTTGTAATTATGGCAATGTTATGTGAAGCGTCACCGCCCCCTACTGGTCAGCTCTATTCAGAAAACGGGCTCTTAATTATCTATCAGTAATCATAAAACATTATGCACCAAATTGTAGTCATGTTTAATTTGTTTTGCTGCGGAGCCCTGAAAAAATACATGAAAAACCAATAAAAATCTTCAAAGATCTACCAAAAGAAAAAATGTAAAATACCAACCAATTTTACCTTTTTACACACTAAACCGTTTAAAGTCAAACCACAACACAAAATCCCTAAAAATGCAAGACGGTAAAAGAACTCTTCAATGCTATAAATGATAAAATGAAAAAAAAAAAACTACTTTTATTTTAATTAATTTAGACACAGATACACTGAAAAACACTCACAAAACCTAAATTAAAAGAGTAAAACAAAAAGCAACAGTCGCCAAGACTGAAAGATGACATTCATTGCGTCAAGGCTGAATGCATTTAATTTCTACTTTTTATACATAAAGTACTTTTGTCTCCCGCATTTAACCTAATTATTACCCATTATTACCCATCACTTATAGAGCCCTTTCTGTGTTGCGTGCATGGTCGAGGCAAAATGGCAGAAATGGTGTCAGTTTTTAGCAGCCCATTGACATAGATCATAGATAGGAACATCTCAAAATATCACAAAGCATGTGCTAGCAGCAAGAGAGCGACTTAGTCATCAGGGTCAACCCAAAAAAAAACTTTATTTTGATCTTTCTTTGAATGTGCAGGAAAAGTGCTTGAATGTGGCTTTGAAAAATAAGTGTATAAACCCTGGAATGAGCATGATGTTTCCAGCATACCCCCAAAACCTTATGAGGACATGCATATATTGAATACATTCTTTAATTCATCTTAGGGTTTTGGGTTGGTGTTTTGGACTGTTATATATTTTCTTATTTTACCGTTTTCTTGCTACACCAATGAAAAAACCTGCAATGACCTACCTTCCCTTCCTAATTTGTTGCAAATCCCAGAAGAGCAATGGTAAAAGTAAGACACTGTAAAATCAGATTGGCGCAGTGGGAAAGAATATAAAGGCTAATGGAACTAACACAACCTATTAGAGTAAATATTCTTCTTTCTAGTTTTTAGGACACCTTAAAAGGTTTGTATTGTAAATGGTAATGTATTTATTGTTTTAAGTTTTGACAAATAGGATCGCAAAAATAATGAAAAGTATCGATTATACTTATTGGTGAATATAGTAATTATCAGTTGTACCAAGATGGGAATATACCTTGTTTAAAACGCGACATTTTTTTTCTATTTTGGTATCCGACCGAGCACGTATCACACCCACAGACAAAGTGTGATTTATTTTGTCCAGTGTTGTTTATGCTTCACCTCTGGTTCCCGTTTACAGAAACATCCATCACTCCAAGCCAACAAGGACCTGAAAGAAAGCAGCCGTCCCAACAGCCTGACCTCTAACTCCTCCTTCCATTCCACACGGGAGGACTTGGAGCCGGCGGCGACCGTACCTTGCGCCGCCCACGCAGCGCCGGAGGACGGAACCGAGGAGGAAGGGAGCCGAGAGGAGACCGGACTCTTACGACAGGCCCTCGAGAACGTCCAGATGAAGCTTCTGGAGAGCAGAAATGAGAACCGCTCGCTTCAAGCTCTGGCGAGGGTCGGCGAAACGGGCAGAGCGAAAGAGGAAGAGTTGATGGAGAGTCTGGCGGAGCTGCAGGCTAAACTGACGGACACCCAGGAGAGATACCACCAAGCTGTGGAGGAGGTGGAGGAGTTGAGAGCGCGGGTGGGAGGCGACGGGGCCCACCAGCGGCGGGCGTCTGCCATGGAGCAGGAAGTAAAGCAGCTGAAGGCCCAACTGGCCCAGGCGAGCGGCGACAGAGATGACGTGGCTCAGAGACTGAAACGGTTGCAGGAGGAACTGAGGAGGACGGAGGAAGAGAAGAGGAACACTGAGGAGAAAGGGGAGAGGATGGCAAAGATGGAGGATCTCTATAAGGAGGCACAGGAAGAGATCAGGATGCTGCAGGTAGGGGCTTGTTTCAATTTGTTGATAAGAGTTCAGTCTCAGGGGGGGTACAAGACACACAATGTGCTTTATGGAGCAGGAAAGACGTACCGTGTTCGGGAGGAGTCGCACTAGCAAAAAAAATGTAAAGTTAAGAAGGAAAAAAACGTATATAAGTTGCAACCCAGAGTATAAGTCGCATTTGGGGGGGATGTTTATTGAGTAGACTCCAACACCAAAGACATGCATATCATTACCAAAACAAATTCAAATCTCATTTTTGGACACGGGCAATTAGGAAATTATCAACACAGGTCTAGAGCGCCCTCTTGCAGTTTAGTGTGAGAATAACAAGAAAACATTTTAACCGGTAAAAATGTGTTAAACAATTCACTGATAAGTCTCACCATTGGCCAAACTATGAAAAAAAACGCAACTTCCGGAAAATACGGTATTGGTAATATCATAAATTCCTACATGCTAGCATATATTACCGTAAATTCCACACAACACGCAGTTACTTGTTACCAACATTTTTAACACTGCAGCGTTAAATACAATGAGGCTTATTCTTTTCTTTTTTTCCCATGAGGTGGATTGTCGCAAGGGTGTCTATTTGGGACGCGCAGGTCGAGCTGTTCGCCATGGCCCGACAACAGGCTTAGAACTGGTGTGGACCAGAAAAAAAAAATCCTCCGCTGTATTCTCTTTCTGTGTAAATCTTTAGGAAACGTTGAACATACAAATAAGCATACAAAACACCACAGGGAGGTCTGGAAACATTTGAGAAAAATGAGTCCATGTTTTTGCCAACATTATATGCCAAACACAACAGGTGAAAAATGGGAGGTTTGGCAGTAGGTACTTTGTTCAATACAACTTATTTACCCACAAATCAACTAGAACCTAGAGCAGTGTTTTTCAACCCTTTTTGAACCAAGGTACACTTTTATTTATATCAAAGTTCCGAGGCACACTTGTCGAAAATGTTTGAAAATGAAGTTGTCAAATTTCACTGTTCTACCTCATAATATGATGATTAGTATACAAAAAGAAGAAAATAATACTTAAAATTAAAAAATGATGTGCTTTATTTACGTTTTTATTTTTTACACTGCAATCTTAAACCGCTTTGTTAAACAGTTAGTACATGTACTGTGTTGCCTCATGAACAGATAATTAGTATATAAAAATCTATTGCCACCTACTGATATGGATGACTATTACAGTTCCTCGTCTGAAAATAGCAAAAATACTGAATAATGACCTGATTTTTGGGGGAAAGATAAAATTAGGCAAATTCCAGCGGCACACTGGTTGAAAAACACTGGCCAAGAGGACCTGCTTGCATTTTAGTGTGAAAATAACGTGACATTATATACAGCATTGGTGATAATATTTTTGAAACTCAATTATGATAATGTGTTTACCATATAAGTCTTACCAGAAGGGCAGCATGACGGTGCAGTGGTTAGCATGTGTGCGGCACAGTTCTGAGGTCATGAACTCAAACATCCTGTGTGGAGTTTGCATGTTCCCCCTGTGCTTCCGTGGGTTTCCTCCAGGCACTCCGGTTTCCTCCCACATTTCAGGGTAATTGGCTAGTCCAAACTGTCCCTATGTGTGAATGAACAAGTGAGTACTCTGTCTTGTGCCCTGCGACTGGCTGGAGACCAGTTCAGTGTTTCCCCATCCCACTGCCGAAAGATAGCTGGGATGGGCTCTAGCACCCCCGCGACCCTACTGAGAATATGCGGTGCAGATAACGGATGGATGGAAGTCTTACAGGAGAATAGGTTGCACCCCTAAACTATGGAAAAAAACCTGATTTATAGTCTAGAAAATACTATACATTTCAGAGGCTTCTTTTTTTACAATTATGCTTCAGGCTCTGAAGAATATTCACATAAAAATAATACTTGTGTGTCGGTGAGGCAGCTTTTACAAAGACAAAATTGAGTTTCGTTCCTAAATTAGAGCACGCAGCTTTTACTCAACTGTGCACTGTTGTCTGGAAATATCGATGTATTCGTCGTTCTTTAGGAGGCTTTGAGGGGCACCGTTCCCGTGGAGGCTGCAGCCAAAGACTTTGAGGAAATGAAGTCGGAGCTCAACGAAGTCATCGGCGGACTGCAGCGCCGCCTGCTGGAGTTGTCGCACTCCTACAGCGAGACTCGGGCCCAACTGGGCGCCGCGCAGAAGCAGCTGGCCGAGGGCGGCCGTCCTCCTTCGCCGCCCTCCGAGGAGCTTCAGCAGGAGATGCAAAACCGTCTGGAGGAGATGCAAACGCTGCTCGCCGAGACGGAAAAGAAGTACTCGGCGGCCCTGGAGGAGATCTCGCTGCTGAGGCGGGAGGCGGAGCTTCAGGCGCAAGACTCGGTGGCTCTCGCCGACCACGCCCAAGTGATGTTGTCGCTCGGAAACGCCATCAACGAGTTGGAGAGTCAGTCCGAAGACTTGAAAGAGCAACTCCGTGTCAAGACCTTGCAACTGGATGGTCTTCAGAACAGGTGAGCATTGACACCGCCAACACCGCATTTTCAGGTTTTTAACCCCTTAACGTTCTGACGGCTATCATCAAATTCTATGAATGTCCACAAAAAATGGCTTTGATACATTAAGGATAATCCAACCGTGTAAAATACTTACTCTAAAGTATACAATAATGCCAACAGATGAATAGAAATCCACCCAAAAGCATGTCAGCTTCATCAGATGAGGCCTTTTGGATTTTGTTTATTTTTAAAGGAGAGTTTAAGAGGAACTGACTAGTGAAAATATTTCCAATATGGTAGTTAGCCTTTCCTTTTCCATCGACACCTTTCTCTGAGAATAGCAGGCTTTTATTCAAGGTCGTCAGCCCGCATTTGCCTTTACTGTACTGTTTGATAAAACTAATATCGCCTATAATAGGTCCGAATATCTTTAGCCAGTAGTAACCTCATCGAATGATGATTGACACATTGGTTAGCCACTGAAATTTTCAACATAAATATTCCCATGTGTATACAAATGAAAGCTAAAAATAAACCTGCGCAAATGCAACTTGGGATCCATTTTTACGCACAAATGTGCCCAATCATTGAATTTGACTTCTGGGAAGAAAAATCAAACATTTACAATTCTTTCACAATGTTTAAAAAATGGCCAGAGTAAAATACTAATTTGCAAACGTTTTTTTCTAATTTTCTAAAACTGAGTGTTTTTAATCAAAGCTGTAAATAAATAAATGTTTCTCCATTTTACAACATGGTATTTCATTCCTTTGTGTAAAATGTGTATGCTCACCTCAAGGCTAGCTACGGAGAGAGACGCCACAACGGAGGATTCAACTTCCGGAGACAAGCACAGTAAAGTGCGAGATGAGCTGGAGAGCGAAGTAACTCACCTGACGCAGCTCCTCCAAGAGGCCCTCAGAAAGCAGGACGAGATGGCCTTGGAGGCGGCTGATGCCTGGCAGAAGGTGAGAGCAGTAAAGAACCAAGACCTAAGAACAGGACCACAAAGTCCACCACACCCATAATCGATGTTCTCCCAAGGCGCGGGACAATCGAGCGGAACGAGATGCCGTACAGGAGCTCCTGACGTCGAAGGAGAAAGAGAATCAGAGCCTGACTTCCAGATTGGCCGAGTCCCAGGACGCAGTGTGTCAGCTCAAGCAGCTGGTGGAGAATCACGTTGCTTCTGAGAGGGAAAAGAATAAACGGGTAAGGCGGCGTTGACGAAAGCTGAGCGTTAATCAAACAAGCAAGATAGCGAACAGATCTGGTTCGTCCCCTCCTAGATAGACGACCTGTCTCGGGAAGTGGTTAAGCTAAAGGACGCCTTAAACAGCCTATCGCAGCTCTCGTACGGCTCGGGGTCACCCTCCAAGAGGCAGCAGCAGAACCAGCAGCTCGAAAGCATGCAGCAGCAAGTCAAACAATTGCAGTACCAACTCGCAGTAAGATCAAGTTTTCTTGGAATGATATGGGTTTGAAAGCACATGTCCCGATACTACTAGGATGTTGGATTTTTAACAATGACATGATTTTTTTTTCAGGAGTCCAAGAAGCAACACAATGAGATTGTGGCGGTCTACAGGATGCATCTACTCTATGCTGTCCAGGTACCTGATTCCTTCCGTTTAAAAAAAATAAGCTATTGACTTTGAGTGATTACCTTAAAAATTACAGTAATACTGAGGTAATTTATGTTATCTGAGATTTTGCACGAACCGCTATAAGCTAAGATAACCTAAATCAGTATTTCTACGTGTGCTGTGAACCCTTGTTTGGTGTGCCTTACAAAGTTGTTGACTACCGTATTTTCTGCACTATAAGGAGCACCCTCAAAATCTACTCTTTTGTAACATTTTTTTCCACATATAGGGCACACTGCTCTATAAGGCGCACGGACCAAAAACAAAAGAGCGGCATAAAAAATTGAAATGTATGTAACAAAACTTTTATTTTAGCAACAACAAAAAATAACATGTTAACCACAAGAGAGCATTGGAAGACTACTCTATATGTTTTTCAAAGGCAAAACAGGTAGAGTAGACAGTATAATTTAATTGTAACTATGCATTTTAATTGTTTTCCATTGTATTTTCTAATATATAAGGCGCACTTTCAACTTTCTGGCAAATTTTTAGTTTTTGGGTGCGCCTAATAATCTGGAAAAAATGGTATGGTGTGTATGAAAATATATATATATAAAATCACCTAAAGGGTTTTTATATATATACTCTTTTAAAATGGACATTTGCCTAGCTTTAGTTTATAGTTTGTCCTTGGCTTGGCGTTTCAGGGTCAGATGGACGAGGATGTGCAAAAAGCCTTGAAGCAGATCTTGATGATGTGCAAAGTGCCAAGTCAAAGCAAGGAGGCCTGCTGAGAGGCAGCAGGCGACATCCAAAGCCAACAAACACAAAACAAACACTCAAGTCAACGTCCTGGCCAGCACTGCCCGACTCGCTCACCTTACAAAGTCGCGAAACGAACATCCATGAGCGTCACTCAGAAAGTTGCACTACATCTGATCCACTTCTCTTATGTTGTGTGCAAAAAAAAAAAAAAAATCAAAGCCTTATTGGTGCTGCCGTTTATAGCGTCTATTTTTACAATGAAATTTGTACTTGCTGTCCAGATGTGTAATACTGGTACAATCTAAATTATTTTTGCCCTCATAGCCACGCATGAGAGGGTGGCCTCATTGGCATGTTTGTAACTTTTGATGTCGCTAAAATTTTTTTTTTGTCCAAGTTACTGTACTCCAAGTGAAAACCTGTGTTTGAATGTGTTTTTTTTTCTTTTGATGTAATAATACACTACTTGGTCTACTGACTGGTTACCTTGTTTGTATTTACAGGTCATTGACTAAATTGTAAAATGATGGAATATTTAGTGTCAGAAACGACAGGAGCTCCACTGTTTGGATTTTGTGCCTGCACTTATCTCATTCACTGTCAGCCTTGCTAAAATTGGATTTTTGGCGTCTACAGCCATCTGTAACAGCCTAGCTAGAATGGATCATTGACAACTATGGCAGTCTGTTGCAGCCTAGCTGGAACAAATCGTTGACACCTTAGATAAAATGGATCATTGACATATCTACCACCAGCTATGACAGCCTAGCTCGAACGGACCTTTGACCTCTATAACCATATGGATCAATGACAACTATTCTGTGGCAGCCTATATAAAATTAATCTTTGACGTCTGCCACCACCTATGACAGCCTAGCTAAATCGGATCTTCAACCTTGATAACCATGTGCAGCAACATAGCTAAAATGAATCTTTGACATCTACAACCATCTGTAACAGCCTGGCCAGAATGGATTATTGACAACTATTCTGTGGCAGCCTAGCTAGAACGAATCTTTGACATCTACCACCAGCTATGACAGCCTAGCTCGAACGGACCTTTGACCTCGATAACCATGTGTGGCAACATAGCTTAAATTAATCTTTGACATCTACAACCATCTGTAACAGCCGGGCCGGAATGGATCATTGACAACTATTCTGTGGCAGCCTATACAAAATTAATCTTTGACGTCTGCCACCACCTATGACAGCCTGGCTAAAACCTAGATAAACATGTGTGGCAACATAGCTAAAATGAACCTTGGACGTCTGTAACCATCTTTAACAGCCCGGTCAGAATGGATCATTGACAACTATGGCAGTCTGTGGCAGCCTAGATAAAAGGGATCTTTGACACCTAACACCACCTATGAAAGCCTAGCTAAAACAAATCTTTGTCCTTGATAACAATATGTAGCAATATAGCTAAAATTAATCTTTGACATCTACAACCATCTGTAAAAGCCTGGCCAGAATAGATTATTGTCAACTATTCTGTGGCAGCCTAGCTAGAACGAATCTTTGACATCTATAACCGTCTGTGGCATCCCAGATAAAATGGATCTTGACGTCTACCACCAGCTATGGCAGCCTAGCTAGAACAGGCCTTTGACCCAGATAAGCATGTGTGGCATCATAGCTAAATGACTCTTGGACGTCGACTACCACCTGTAAGAGCCTAGCGAGAATAGGTCATTGAAAACTATGGCAGCCTAGATAAACCGGATCTTTGAGGACTACAACCCCCTACAACAGCAGGGCTAGAACGGATCTTAGAGATCGATAACCATCTGTGGCAGGATAGCTAAAATGCACCTTTGACGTCTATAGCAGTCAATGAAAGCTAATGAGTTAAAGACCATTTTTTATTGTTCATACCGATCCAAATCAGTTTACAAAAGCAACATTTGAGTAATCGTATGTCCAAGTTCCATCTCATAATACCGAGTGTTCACAGCACTTGTATTTAATGTTTCTGCTCCGCTCCAAAAACGGACTCCTCCCCAATCTTTTGCCTTAGTACTGTGCCAAGAGCCATACGACTTCACAGGTTACCCATTGTCCTGGAGAGTTTGACTGTTTTCATGATTGTTTCCCGTTTGTTGCTCAGACTGTTCGCAACACTCCTGACCCTCTTGCATGGTTGCTGTGTAAAAGGTATTAACGTCGGTCTGAGCCTCTGAAATGTCTTTGTAAGGAAAATATTCTATGTTTTTTTGTTTCTTTACCAGCAGGTTGTACAGGGATACTTGTGCCATTAATAATAAACACTGAAACATCACACTTGTTTATTTTCACATTTTTAAGTCTAGTCTAATCATGTGATTAGTGCAGGGATGTCAAACTGATTTTAGTTCAGGGGGCCACATGGTAGCAAAAAAAACGTTTTCACAGGATCCGGACTTCTAAATTATTAGCATAAAAGTATGCCTTTTAGCAGGGCTGGGGGTCTTTTCAGAGGCTCACACTTAAATGTGATCATAAAACTGTTATTGAGGGTTTGGGAGGTAGAGCGCTCGTCTTGGGATCAAGAAGTCGCAGGTTCGATTCCCGGCTCCTCCGTGTTATATGTCGAAAGTATCCTTGGGCAAGACACTGAATCCCTAATACCCCCAATAAGCAGGTAGGCGCCTTGCATGGCTGACTCCCTATTGGTGTGTGTGTGTGTGTGTGTGAGTGAAGCGCTTTCGGAGGTCTTCATTGACTTGTAAAGAGCTATATAAATGGAGACTATTTACCGTTTTTATCCTCAATATTATTTTTCCTTCACTGAAGATCTCCTGTTGTGTTTATCAACTGTGCATTTATAAAAGACAAAACATAATTAATTTTCACTACAGTTTAATCAACTTGGGAAATATCAGACTGAAAATTACCTTTAACATTGTTCATAGTATTACTGTATAGATATTTCTGTTTTTATTTAAGTATATTTTTAGAGGTCAGGCTGTTATCTTTTTTATTTGGCGGGCATGAAATGCTTTTGTTTTTCACCCGAAGCATGTGTTTCGATTCTTTATCTGAAGTTAAAGTCTGTCAACACAATCAAACAAGGATTAGCAAAATTGTTGGTGTTGGTGTTTCATGAGCACAAGCTTTTACGTTGCTCCATAGTGCATGTGATGAAAACGGTCATTTTGATCAGATCTGTTCAAAAGGATCAGTTTAAAAGCATGACTGTAATTTAGGCAGGGGTGCAAAAGGGCATGCATACACTGATTTATTCTTCTAGTCTTTCTGCTTTTTCATTATGAAAATGTCTACCTTCGTTGTTAGATTTCATAGCCATTATAAGAAGGAGCTAGAGCTTCTTTAAAAATTTGCAAAGACACCGAGGTGCTATTTTTTTATTTTGGATTTTTCATATTGTCTTTAATAGTCACAGATGTGCTGTTTAAGTAAAATAACATTGAGATCGGTTTCCTCAAGGGTGCTGAGCAATTCATTTATTTTTCTTCAATTTTTTTATGATTTTTCTACTAGTCATTAGGTGACCAAACTAGAGGTTGACCGATTATCGGGTAGGGTAATTATCAACACCAATAGTTGGGAATTAGACGGATATCGGTATCAGCATTTTTCTTTTCATTTTACGAGTCATTTAGTAGAAACTCTCTCTCTCTTGCTCCTACGCCTCCTCTGCTCCTCGCTACCCACCCAGCGCCTACTGATTGGAAAACCGACCGGGGGTGGAGCAACAAACACTAACAATTAGAGTGGTGGCTCAGCTAACTTGCTCAGACATGCCTGTGTCCGTGATAGAAAAGCATGTTTATGTTAAGAGATAGCGTAAAAAGTGTAGTTAACTTGTTTCAGAGAGGCACGTGGAGGTGGAGACTGATAGATTAGCTCTTTTCATAACATTAGTTTGTCAATCTGGCTGTTAAAACAGGAGTACTTACACGTTTCAATTCGCCATAGCTGTTGAAATGTCGATGTAATTTTTGTTTTAAGTTGGTTTAAGTCATGTTGGTTGTATTGACCTACTTAATTATTGTATAAAAAAAGAATCAGGGAGATATTTAGGTTTTTATGCACCTTTATACATAAAATACATATACATTTTATTACCTGCACTGTTAGTTTTTGGTTTAAGTGAAAGATTAGTCATTTTAGTGGTGTTGAAATCGTAAATTAATTACTGTAAAACGTTTCACAGAGCTTTTATTAGAGTTTTAATTTAATTTATAAAAAAAATCCTGTGTTTCTTTTTGCATGATTACAATCTTTTTACCCCAATTTTAAGATTTTACAGCCAATTAATCTTGACTCCAAATATCAACCTTGTCTTAATACTAAATCAGTATTTACCCTGAAAAACCCATTCTGGCCGATCCCTAGGCTAGGCCACATTTGGCCTCTAGGCCACGAGTTTGACACATGTACTCTTGCTATTGAGAAATTAAGTTAGGCATGTACAGAATTTTCAAATATATATATAAAAAATAGAGCTAAACTGATTTGTGATAGGAACTGCTTTTCTTTTCAAGTCAACTGAAACACATTCCAAAATGTAAATCAATGAGTACTGCATGTCTATCACAGGAACGCACAGCCTCACATTTGGTCGCTAGATGGCAATATTTAACAATTTGCCCGTGTGCCAGTACTGTCATGGCCCAGGCGAGATCCTCAGGCTCTTCATTTTTAAATTTTCGTGGTCTTAAAGTACTTTTCTCCAGGCAAAGGTGTGAAAATACGTACATGTTTTGCTTTAGCTCACTTTGGAAACAATAAAACAAGCATTTACAGAAAATGGCTGAATTGGGGGTTAAATACTTGTTTATATTCCATGCTTTCTTCACATGATAGTAGTATTTAAGGGGACAGTACAGTCTATTTGGCGCCCCCTAGTGATAAACTAATCACTGAAATGTAATATTGCTTTAAAAATAAGCAAGGCTACATAAACGGTGATATAAAAGTGCATTTAAAAAAATTGGCATAGGTTCAATAACCATCCATCCATTTTCTGCATCGCTTATCCTCACTAGGGTCGCAGCAGCCCATCCCACCTATCTATAAGCTATGGGCAGGGGACACCCTGAACTGGTTGCCAGCCAGTCGCAGGGTACACAGACAAACAACTCACTTGCTCATTCTCATCTAGGGACAATCTGGACCTAAAACTAACATGCATGTTTTTGGAATTTGGGAGGAAATCTGAGTGCCTGGGGTAAACCCACGCAGGCACAGGGAGAGCATGCAAACTCCGCACAGGGAGGCTGCGGCAGCTGGAATTGAACCCTGGACCTCTGCACTGAGGGGCTGTGTGCTAACCACCCAGCAGCCACGCTGTCCATAGGTTGAATAATTTATATTTGTTTTACATGAACCCTAACCTAGAGAGAGAGCTAAAATAATTGCAGATAACTCCGTAAAAATAAAAAAGGAAGAAAAATGAGAAGGAAAGCGGTTCGGTTTGGTCACTTTGAGTTTCCGTCGTTCACGGTTCCCAAACTCAAGGTCCTGGGGCCCTTTGCGGCCCTCAGGATGATCGTTTGAATGCCCCGCCTTAAAAAGAAACTTGATAGGACATTGTGCACTTGACCACTCGTTGTCGTAGTATTGTCGTGCGAATGAAAACGAGAGCTAAAAATCGCATGAAAAATGAGAATTAAGGAAACCATTTTTCTTGTATTTTCTTGCCCAGCAACACTTTTTTTTGGGGTTACTTGTAGCAGCAAGATGGCAAACAATTGTCATCTCTATAGGTGAGGCTTATGTTATGTAAAATAAAAGAAAATGATCCACCTATGAGTATTTTAAAAAAATGCACAGCAATTAAATAGTCAATGTTTATTTGCTATGTATTTAAATCATAATTCTTTTTTTAAGGAATAATTTTTTCCCCACTAAGACACTGCATAAAGCACAGTCCCTTTAAGTGGTTATGGATTCATTTAATCCTGATTAATTTATTACCGAGTGCTTTTTTTTATTAATATGTCATTTATGTCCCAAATTAAAAAAAATATATATATATTAGAAAACAGTGAAATGTATTTGTCTAGTTCCAGCAGCCCCCAGGTAAATTGAGTTTGTGACCCCTGCCATAGTTTGTATTCCTCCTTGTCGCTTTCTAGCTCTCGTTTTTGTTCGCACGACACAATAAAGCGCCATTTAGTCATGAAATAAGGCACGGTCCTTGTAATTGCCAAGTAACATAACATTTCACTATTACAAGGCTGCAGACAGGCATTCACAAACAAAACAGGGGCTTGAGTCCAGGGACCTAAAGACCCCCGTTTGTCTATAGGTAATCGAAGTCATCACTCTTGAGGTACTCAGAAGTGACTGCCAGAGCAACTGGGGATCATTTATCTTCTCTGTTTCCGCTAACCAGCGGCACAAAACTGCTTGGTTTCCTGTCCTGCCTGCTGGGCACACACTCACTCACACACGCACACTCACACCAACGCACACACATCTGTCTTTTCACAATAACTTCCTGTCAATGGTTTCACCCTTCACATTTTGGCCCCGGGGTCCAACATGCTGTGATGCTAATGAATCAACAGCTCACATTTGTCAAAACAAGACGCAACAACTTGCAGAAACAAATCACCGGGGGACGCTCAATAAAGTAGTCGTATCATAAGCCGAAGAGTCACAAGTTTATGGGAAACAGCCTTGGGGAGTAACAGACTAAAAGGGCTGCAACAACTCATCGATAAAATCGATTATAAAAGCGATGGGAACTAAGGACCTCATCAATTCATAGCGTTGAGCAATTTATGAGCCACTCAGAACATAAATTAATGCAAAAACTGATTGGATCTCGTTGTGAAGCTGTAGTACCACTCCAGTCCAGCAGAGGTCGCCTTGAGCCAGTTTCTATAAAAGTATCTTACATTTTTTAAAATCCTTTTTATTGAACATTGTATCATTACAGACAAAGCTGGCATTAAACAGTCAAACACTGTAAAGTTTACAAGGGAACAGGACGTGTTGTAAAAATACAAAGAAAAAAATGTGAAAATAAATGATAAAATATGTAAAGTAAGAAGAAAAATAATCTCAACACAAGGAGTAGCGTTTTGAGCATATTGTATAGTATTTGCACATTAGGAATGTTTATCATATTCAAAGATTTATCCCAAAACAGTTTTAAAAATGGGTTTACATTTTTTATATTTTTGGCAGATGAAAATTTCGCTACACATAACAAATTCATTTTTTGCACTTTCTACATTTTAGTTTTGCGTGACAAGTCGAAATGTAATATGATCTTTGGATATAGTGGTAGGAAAAGAGTATCTTACATATTTGCAAGTGTATAGCATATATTTGTGCGTATTTTTGTTTATTGGTATTTGTCAAACACTTTTTAACTGTTCTATATTATAGAATATTCTGTTGTGTTGTGCACTATTTTTTCTATCCGTCCAAAACTTCAATATTTGAATATAGGAGAAAATTAAAAATGTGTTTTTTTTAAATCTGAATAATCCAAAAAAAGAAGAGTTTATTGGGGTGCTTTTAGGGAATTACCAAGCTGACCAAGGCAGCAATAATGACCTGAGGCACGAGATGGCTGTAAAACGGTTCCAAATTCTGTTCAGCTTCTTCAAAGATCTTATTTGAACAAAACTTTATATTTTTTTTTAAATAAGAATGTCACCCTTTTCAGGCTGATAGATTCAACTACTGTGGATTTTTCTTAAACTGATGACAGACACCTTTACTACTACTAACACCATCCCAGACTCTCTCTTCCTTCCATGAAAAATATGACAAGGTATTATTCCCCTGCTTCCTAGGTTATGATTTTTAAAAGACGGTATTGGCTCCTGTTTCAATATCTCTTATCACCACTCGCTTATTCTTACTTCTGAATATAAAAATGGAATCCATTCGAAGGCCCAGGTTGAAGCCTTTTGTCTAGCTTTATTTCCGATTTGCGTTTTTACCCCTGCCACATAATAAATCACTCCACATAGCTTTTTTGTCCTTGGTTTATTTCCGATAATATTTTGCGACTGATCGAAAGGAAACTGACTGTGAAATAGTTCAGTTCTTTTGTTTTGAGGTTGTTTTGTGAGCACCACTTCACTGGCGATCCATCAATGCTGTCAGCTTCGGAAGGAAACTTGTGCTACTAATTATTTGTTTACTCGTCGCACTGCTTAACAATGACATAATCAGTGTTCAGTAAACACTGCTGTGTGGTTTGCGGCAAAATGTGTGCAAACCGCAAACGTACAGTAACTCTATTGTATACTTATGCTTGAAATAATTTATGCAATAACAAACCGCCCATGCCTACCCTGTACATAAAAACATAAAAGTAAAAACGACATATCACAGTCTTGCCCAAATGGGATTCCCTCGGTCTTAGGTAGTGGATGACAACATCATCGTACAATGCCAATATTGCCACGGTATTCCCGGTTCAAGACCGGGTGGAAACATTTGTTGGCCTGGCTAGGGATGGGCGCCACCAGGCTGTACTTGCCCAAGAATCATTAGAGAAAATAGTGCCCTTATGACCCTAGTGGTTAAGGGATCCTCCCACCAGCCAACCCATTCCACACAGGATGTCTAGCTGTGAATAAAAAGGTGGCGTTTTGTGTTTGTGTTTGTTTAATAAACGGAATTGCAACCATTGAGGCAGGGAGCGATTGGTTGAGGTTGACAGGTAAGGGATCGAGAGACTGTTGATACACAAACCCTTACGGTACACTTATAATTAAAGTTACTGTTCCTTTAAATGAATGTACACACAACACATTTTTACAGCAAAATATTTTTTTATCTGCAGTATTTTGCAAGTGCAAATTAGCGTGATGATGCTGCCAGGAAGTGGTCTTGAGCACTTTTAGTGGTTGCCTCTGGGACTGATCACGACCTCGATTTTATTTTGTCGAACGCAGATCAATTTTTTTTCTTTCAAACGAAACTCGTATATCGAAATCCTCATGATTAGAGGTGTTCGTATAAAGAGGTAACAAGGTATCTCTAAATCTGCAACACAAAAAATTGTGTGTTCTTATTGTCGGTAGGAATTTTGGATAAAATATTTTTTTAATTAAGGCCCCAATGTTTAATATTTGACCACAAGATGGCAATGTGTTGTCTGGTGCGAGAAAGGACAAGTGCCACAGAGAAAGGCTTGGTGGCAGGATACTAGACTAAGGATTCCACTGTGTAAGAAATGCAAATTCCTCTACCTATGATTTTTAATCAAATATAACATTGGTTTGATAGTCCCTGTATTCTTGCCTCGAAATCATATTGCTTTTTATTTATTTTCCGAGTTAAAGTTTTTTTTCGTACCACTAGGAGGCAGTAAATGGTACACACTGTCTCTTTGAGTAAACATCTCGTCATGTATTCAGTTGCAGGGAGAAAGAAAAACGATTCAATAATCTCTCGGTAATCAGTAGGGAAAACACCCAAGTGGTAATGATGTCTTTGTTGCTCTGGAAACATTCGTGTTGGCATACAGCTAAAAATTGTTGGGTGACACCAAATCCACTTAAGTGCCCCCTAAGAGGGAAACTTGACTTTTGGCATGCCAGCACTGGGGAACAATTGGGAACATCAGTAATGTCAGCCATGAAAACTGCCAGAATGAAGTTTTTATTAAAATGTTCACCCAAAAAAAACATCGGCAATCGCTATAACCTGTGGACAGAGTTTTTAAAAAGCAGTTTGTCAAGTCAAGTAATGTTTATTTGCATAGCCCTTATTTGCAAAAAGTCCCAAAGGGCTGCACAGACCACCATTACAATATCCCTGATCTGAAACCTACAGGACGGCAAGGGAAAAACTCAAAAACTTCATGAACAAAATGAAACCTTGAGAAGGGGCTGCACATGAGGTAATCCCCTTTCAGGATGACCAGGATGCAATGAATTCTTATTTGAGGTTTTTAGTACCGTTTTCGGTTGCACGACAGAAGGTAGCAAGGGGTCAAATAGTACAGTGTCTCTTTAACTTTCAGATTAAAGTGGGTGCCTCAAACTATCATCCAGAGATCGGGCGTGAGTTTAAGATCCCCGCACTCAGAGTACACAGACGTTCAGCTTGCGACCCTTCTATTGCCTCAGTTTTGTTTACTCACTCAAAACTGATTACATAAACGGCTGCCCGCCCCAATGTGACCAGAAACACAAATCGACTTTTCTCTCGCTGTATTTTGCTCAATCTGGCAATGGCCCATGCCATTCCAGTTATGAGATTCCTTTTTTTTCACTATAAAACTCTTGATTATAGCTCTGGGTGTTCTTGCTCAATGACATCACAGCTCATTGGCATCTCGGGTTTCTCACGTTAGAAGTGGTTCAAAAGTGATTGGAAGCAGCCTCAGCAGGATAACCTAGACCTCCCTATCCCCAGCCACTTCATCCAGCTCATTCAACATGATCCCGAGGCGTTCCCAACCCAGCCTAGTGACATCGTCTCCCCAGTGTGTCCTGGGTCGTCCCCAGAGCCTCGTGCCGGTGGCACATGCCCAGAACATCTCCCGGGGAGCTGTCCAGAAGGCATCCTTATCAGAAGCCCAAACCTCCCAGCTGGCTTCTCAAAGCGGAGGAGCAGCGGCTCTACTCTGAGACCTTCCTGGATGATCGAACTTCTCACACTATATTTAAGGGAGATTCCTGTCACCCTGCGGAGGGAACTGATTTCAGCCGCTTGTATCCGGGATCTTGTTCTTTCGGTCATGACCCACAGTTCATGACCATACAGTATGTCACAAAGGTAAGTAAACCCCTCACATTTCTCCAGAGATTTCATTATAATGTTAATAGAAAATTACTAAAGAAACATTACTTTGATACAATGAAAGAAGGGTGTCAACAAAGGCTTACTGGAAAGATATCCTCTGGTCTGATGAGACAAAGGTCGATTTATTTGGCAACCAGATGAGGAATACAAACATGTTTTTAACGTGCCTTAAGTTAAGCATGGTGTTGGGAATGTCATGGTTTGGGGCTGCATGAGTGCAAATGGAGTTGGGGAATTGTATTTCATTGAGGAAAACAAACTCAAGAATGTACTGTAAAATACTGAAACAATGATAGATCCCCTTCCTCTGGGTCGCAGGACAATGTTACAGCCTGACAAAGACCCCAAATACACCTCTAAGATGGGCTATGGGCCTAAGGGTAAAGGGAATGGACTGGGCCAATCATGTCCCCAGATCTAAACCCAATAGTACATCTTTGGGGCATACTCAAGCGGAAAATTGAGAAGCATAAGATCTCAAATATCCCCCAGCTGTGTCACGTTGTCATGAAGTACCGTAAATTCCAGACTATAAGCCGCTACTTTTTTCCCAAACGTTCAACCCTGCGGCTTATTCAGTGATGTGGCCAATCTATGAAATTTTTCTAACAGTCGCCAGCGGCGCTCGAGTACAAAAGGTAAGATTTAGACCGGTGGAAAATACGCGCCGAGGAAGACTGCAACTTCTTAGCTTGTGCACAAATTAAATTAGCATAGAAATATCCTCACCATGCAAATTGCAAAAAGAAAGGCATATGACGCAGCTTTCAAGCTAAATGCAATCGAGCAGTCCGATAAAGAAGGAAACAAAGCTACTGCACGTAAACTTTACTTGCGAGCGTGTTGCTAGCGTGTTTTTGAATAAGGGAGCGTGGGACGACGTCCATATGACATAGTCCCTTTCCCATACTGGGGAAGACGACTTTGATGACGTCAGTTATAAGGAAGAAGATGAGGACGGTTTACCGTGATTACCACAAGTACGGTATGTTTTTGTAACAGAGCCGTTTACCATGTTGCTAGTAGCGTTTTGCTACCCTTCACAGGCAGTTTGGGATGAAAGTTATTTTTATTAAAGCTTTGAAAACCCTCTCGGTGTACCTTCTTTCTTTGTAAATATGTGTATCCATGTATAATATGTATTTGCAACTGTATATTTTTGTAATGTATTTATTTTAGAAACTTATTCTGATATGTTTTCCACGGGCGAATTAAAAATTAGGGGCGAAAACAACGGGGGCTGACGGGAAGTGGAGTAAAGGTGAGACGTGTTTGTGGACGCAGCGGACAATAGTGGATATATATTTTTCCCACCCTTACCTTTGGAAATAAACATTTTTTTCCCTTGGATTATTTTCAACGGGAGCCGGACTCTGCGGGTCTGCATCAAACCTTAAGTACCAGTATCATTTTCCGTTCATTTTGCCGGCTGTGGTTTTTGGACTGTGTACTTTATATTCAGTTACAATCGCGGGACTCAAAGTCGGGTTTGGGTTAAATTTGTGACTGTGTTACATGTTTTAATGTGGGCGCATGCGGCTTATATACAGGTGCGCCTTGTGTAAGTACAAAAGCGGTTATCCTCTTAAAATGTGGTGGGTGCGGCTTATAATCAGGTGCGCTATATAGTCTGGAATATACAGTAGTTGAAGATGATTTCAGTGGCAATTTGTGAGGCTCTGGTGAAAACCATGTTATTAGATATATATATATATATATATATATATATTAGATATTATATGGTTCTGCTTCGTGTGCACTGTCAAGCTTTGCACGAGCAATTTACTTGGTATTAATTTTGTCTCCGAGCCATACGTTCTCATGGAAAGAGCCATGTATGGCACGCGAGCTGTAGGTTCCCAAGCCCTGGTATATAGTATAACAATGTTTATACTGTTAGAAAGAACAGTGTTTTGGAGGACTGCATGATTGAGACAGTGTTTTAGAAATTTGTGTACCATTGACCTAGGCAACAAGTCATAGGTTAGTCTAAATTTAAGAGATACATTTTGCGGTCTACCAAGACATTGCAATAATCAAAACACAATACAAAAACGGGATTACCTGAAAACGCTCACTTTTAAGTTAAATCACAATGATATCACACAGCAATGAAAATAATGATCCATTAGGGGAACTAAGAGGTTCATCATAATGTTTTGGAAGAAAATTGATTTAGCTATCTATGCTTCGAGTCCAATATTTTTGAACTCTTTACCTCTC
Source organism: Urocampus carinirostris (assembly GCF_059441175.1). Classification (NCBI taxonomy): domain Eukaryota; kingdom Metazoa; phylum Chordata; class Actinopteri; order Syngnathiformes; family Syngnathidae; genus Urocampus; species Urocampus carinirostris. Next base: position 18,654,578 of record NC_142364.1, on the reverse strand, counting down.
CTACTTCTAAAATCACCTAATAGATGTTTTTGACATCAGTGATGTACCTGAGGACCAAAGTAGGGAAAGGCCCTATGATTCAATTTTCTGGCTCCCACGGCATTTTAGTTCCAGTCGCTCTCTGGTTCAACACGGACTCTCGACATGAGGTTCTGATGAGGCTAACTGGAACCATGTGGCTTCCATGCTGGTTCCCCAGACACATTGGACAATATTGTGTTATTAATGACCAAAATTGAGACAAGAGGAAAGGAAATAGGTCTCTTTCTCAAAGGCTGAGCTGCTTCTGAGGAAGTTATTATGGGAAAGTAGTACGCCTTTGTTTGAATTTGGAATATCCCCTCAATCTAAGAAGACTGAGATGTACGTCTTGCCGCTTATAAGGCTTAACTTTCTGCTAGTGAATGGTAGAATTACAAGTTGCTCTCTTCAGAACTTGCAGGGTTAGTCTCTGGGTATTTCAGGGGATCAGTTATGTTTAAATGAGCGACAGTGACTTTTCCATGCCCTTTGACTCAGAAGCTCTCCAGGGCATTGTATCTCAACCTTTTGTCAGGCAAAAAACATTTCTCATTTAAAAAAAAAAAAAAAAAAAAAAAAAAAAAACTTGTATGGCATTACAGTAATCCTTTGTTATAACACGATTTACTTTTCAAGGTTTCACTACTTCACGGATTTGCAGTTGTTTTGCATTGTGAGTGGCTAAATGGTCTTCTAGCTTATAATTGTTTGACGGTAAAGTAGTTTAAAATGTATACAGTATTGAGCCCATAAAAAGGGTTTGTTCTTTGGTTTCAATGTATAATACAGTATCTAAGTGTAATAATTGTTATTTATTTATACTTATGTACATATGAATATATACATATCTAAAATCAAGGAAATTAGCACAATGTGCTACATTAGCACCATTAAGTGAAAAGCGCTTGAAAGTGTTCTCTTATACTTTATCAGTGCATGTGTTGTAAATTTGTAGTAACATGCTATAGACACAAAAAAATGTCTGTATACTGTTAAGCAGGAAATATGGCATTTTTTAAGAATTATTCAATGTTTTTTCTAAATCAACTTTGTGTTTCTTTGAATATTATTTAATATTTTTCCAGAGTTGCTAGAGGGAAAAAATGTGTACTCAAAAAAAGCATAATTGTTTCATTTAGCAGCTTACATTGCAGCTAGTTTGTAAATAGGAAGAACAATTCCATGAAAAGAATAGGCCACACCAAGGCCGCAACGTTTGTGTGTGTGTCTATATAATATAATATAATATAATATAATATAATATAATATAATATGATATAAGTACATAATTTGGAACGGCTAATTAATCTGAAATGCATGTTTTTGGGATGTGGGAGGAAACCAGAGTGCCCGGAGGAATCCCACGCCAGCATGGGGAGAACATGCAAACTCTGCACAGGAAGGCTAGTAGCTCGATTTGAACCTATGACCTCAAAACTGTGCGGAGGACACGCTAACCACTCAGCTGCCGTGCCGCCCTAGTCCGGAATTTACCGTATATACAGGGAGTGCAGAATTATTAGGCAAATGAGTATTTTGACCACATCATCCTCTTTATGCATGTTGTCTTACTCCAAGCTGTATAGGCTCGAAAGCCTACTACCAATTAAGCATATCAGGTGATGTGCATCTCTGTAATGAGAAGGGGTGTGGTCTCATCAACACCCTATATCAGGTGTGCATAATTATTAGTCAACTTCCTTTCCTTTGGCAAAATGGGTCAGAAGAGGGACTTGACAGGCTCTGAAAAGTCAAAAATAGTGAGATATCTTGCAGAGGGATGCAGCACTCTTAAAATTGCCAAGCTTCTGAAGCGTGATCATCGAACAATCAAGCGTTACATTCAAAATAGTCAACAGGGTCGCAAGAAGCGTGTAGAAAAACCAAGGCGCAAAATAACTGCCCGTGAACTGAGAAAAGTCAAGCGTACAGCTGCCAAGATGCCACTTGCCACCAGTTTTGCCATATTTCAGAGCTGCAACATCACTGGAGTGCCCAAAAGCACAAGGTGTGCAATACTCAGAGACATGGCCAAGGTAAGAAAGGCTGAAAAACGACTACCACTGAACAAGACACACAAGCTGAAACGTCAAGACTGGGCCAAGAAAAATCTCAAGACGGATTTTTCTAAGGTTTTATGGACTGATGAAATGAGAGTGAGTCTTGATGGGCCAGATGGATGGGCCCGTGGCTGGATCGGTAAAGGGCAGAGAGCTCCAGTCCGCCTCAGACGCCAGCAAGGTGGAGGTGGGGTACTGGTATGGGCTGGTATCATCAAAGATGAGCTTGTGGGGCCTTTTCGGGTTGAGGATGGACTCAAGCTCAACTCCCAGTCCTACTGCCAGTTTCTGGAAGACACCTTCTTCAAGCAGTGGTACAGGAAGAAGTCCGCATCCTTCAAGAAAAACATGATTTTCATGCAGGACAACGCTCCATCACACGCATCCAAGTACTCCACAGCGTGGCTGGCAAGAAAGGGTCTAAAAGAAGAAAAACTAATGACATGGCCTCCTTGTTTACCTGATCTGAACCCCATAGAGAACCTGTGGTCCCTCATCAAATGTGAGATTTACAAGGAGGGAAAACAGTGCACCTCTCTGAACAGTGTCTGGGAGGCTGTGGTTGCTGCTGCACGCAATGTTGATCGTGAACAGATCAAAGCACTGACAGAATCCATGGATGGCAGGCTTTTGAGTGTCCTTGCAAAGAAAGGTGGCTATATTGGTCACTGATTTGTTTTTGTTTTGTTTTTGAATGTCAGAAATGTATATTTGTGAATGTTGAGCTGTTATATTGGTTTCCCTGATGAAAATAAATAATTGAAATGGGTATACATTTGTTTTTTGTTAAGTTGCCTAATAATTATGCACAGTAATAGTCACCTGCACACACAGATATCCTCCTAAAATAGCTAAAACTAAAAAAGCCCCACTCCAACTTCCAAAATATTCAGCTTTGATATTAATGAGACTTTTGGGTTCATTAAGAGCATGGTTGTTGTTCAATAATAAAATTAATCCTCAAAAATACAATTTGCCTAATAATTCTGCACTCCCTGTATTTTTTTGATGTGTCCAACACAACTTGCCATCTCTAATTCACCCAGCTGAATTGACGGAACTAGTAGCACATGTGGAGTGAGAGTGAAGTGGTCGTGCTTCTTTGAATCCTCGCTTCTTTGCCGCCTGCGGACCCCCCTCGGTAACCTCTGATTCACTTTATTTCAAAGTAACGGAAGCATCCTTCTCAGTGAGTCAAAGCAGCTTAGTTTTATTTGTCCTCACTTATGCTTGTAACATATAAATCGCACAAGCATGACCAGATGTGTACAGTACACGCTAAAGCGAGTGACTAAGTTTGGAGTATTTAGCATGTCCATGACTAGGCAAGATAAAGACAAAAAGGTCTGACACATTTCTATGAACACCTTATTAAAAGGTGAGAAGGGAGTGCGATGTCTGGTGGAGGGGGTTCATTGTGCTCTTAAAAGTGTACTTCAAAGTGAGTCCGGTGTCAAAGCTGAAGGGTGACATAGTAGCAAAGGATGGAGATGGAGGACACAAATATAGCAATGATGATGAATATGCAGGAGATGCATTTAGCAGGTAACTCACTCAATTGGCGATGACTAGAGGTTGAGAAAAAATATAAGGAGCAAGACCACATGAGAGGGTTGACACAGGAAGGATGTGTGGGACAAATTAGCAGCATTGATGGAGCACAAAACAGGAGACCAAAGACGCTACAGGAAATATTTACGACATGCGCCATCCATCATTAGAACTTTTGTTGTACAACACTCACCAGCCGCAACATTGGGAACACCTGCACCCGCTAATGACTTCCTAATACAAACACTTCATCAAAAATGGCGGGTCTGCTAAGACAAGGGTCCGTCTTAGGGCACCTCTTATTTTTAGTTTTACGTTTCCTCCATAAGATGAATGCCAAAATCTTCATCAATTAAGATGAAAATTACCATATTTCCCGCACGACAAGGCACACCGAATTATAAGCCCCCCTTCCCCCCCCAAAATTATTTTATTTATATTTATATTATTTCATATGTAAAGCACACTGGACTATAGGGTGCATAGGATTAAAACTACACTAAAAGCTATGGTTGCATTAAAATAAAACAATACATTTAAATTAAAACTATGACATCTGGTTTCAACACAAAAATTATTAGTAACTAAACAATGTACATGTTAACCACACGAGGGTACTCGAAGGCCACTCTAAGGCAGAACAGTATCATTCAACAACAATTCAAACAAGAGTATGTAATTTTGTAAAAAATGTTACCACAAACAAAAATCTTTATTGAAGTAATCAATATAGGTTTCATCCTTATGGAAAATTTGTCTGTAACAACGGCAAAAGAGGTGTAATTCGCGTACAAAAGTTGGACTAAGATGGCCAACCAAAGTCTCCAGGCTTGGGGCCGTGCTAGCCCAGAGCCGTGAGGCTTGGGGAACCCGTGGTTCTCTCCGTCCCTGTCGTCTGGATTTGAAGAGCCTCAAGATCAACCGCCCAAAGGACAAGAACTGGTTTTCTTCAGCTATCTGTGAGGCCATGTGTTGCCTTACTGACCCCTGCCCCAACAAACTGTGTGGTGCAGGGTAAATATATAATACTGACACACTCATTTAAATGACCAGGAACCACATTATTTATTTGTGTGTCTATATTCTGTCAATCATTAACAATATCAATGAACTGTAAAATTGATAATTCAAAGCTAAAAAGACAAGAGTATTGCTTTCTTCATGATAAATACTAGACACAAACTGAGGCTATTTTGAACTAATTAGTGTGGGAAACCATGAGCACCACCTATTGGTCAAATCGGTAACCACCGAATTTGATTCTGATCCCCCCCCAAAAAAGATTTAAGCAATTTACTCTCCATTTAAAACATGACAAATAAGAAAAATATCAACAACTGCTGTCCAATACGTAACAGGAAGTGAGCGCGTGAAGCGATTTTGGGTGGAATTTTCCTTAGGATTTGAGGAAATCCCAACTAGAGAGAAAATTCTGCATAAAAATGAGGGTACACGGAGGTTTACATCGCCGTTTACCGTTTTTATTTATAAAAATTAAAAACCCTAAGAAAAATTACAGAATTTGTACGGTGTCTTCATCTTCCTTTACAGATACTATCAGCAAGAAATCCCTTTGACAGACATATTTTGTGCTACATTTAATAAATATGTCAGTTTACTCTGTTGAAAAACATTTTAAGTTTAAAATAACTGGTCCCATTCAATTAGAAAATCACTTGTTTTTGTGTTTAATGGCTCCTCTTATTCGCCCCCATGCCTCGTGTATCCTTGACCTGATTGGCTGCTGTACTTGTTAGCAGAACTGAGCTAAAATGATTGCAAATAACTGTATTTTATCCTTATTCTCGTTACCTTCTAGGAAGGCAGCTGTAAAGCAGATGGTGTGGTGGCGTGCACAGACTAAACACTTCAGAGTCATTGGAGATTCTAAATACTCTCGTTCACTGCATTGTTTGGAAAAACTACATTTTTCTTTATTGTTTCATCAAGATACATTACACTTACAGAGAAATACTCCGTAATTACCTCAAGGCACTGGTAAGGGCCAGAGTAGTTATTTTCTTAGAGAAAAATACAGTGTCAGAAATCAGTCGTATTTAAAAAAAAAAAAAGTAGTATGTATACCTTTTTTCATTTCAAGAGTACCTCTACGTTTTAAAAGGTAGAAAACAGATTGAAAAAAAAAACTTCAATTATTATCCTTCGTAAGTTTTAAAATAAAATTAATAAAATGCCTAAAATATTATGATATACAGCATTTTTAGTCTAAGAATGACTACAATGGACGTGAATCTGGTCGACAGGTTATAGATAGCAATAAAAATGTATCAGTATTCTTATTTTCTCTAGAGGTAGTTACTTGAGCTTCCAACATAGTGAGATAAAGAATTTAGTCTCGTGGTTTGTGGATATGGCTTAGTCCAATCGGTGTCATGACGTCTCTACAAACCTTTACAAGCTTGTTAAAATCCAACTAGTGGTACAAAAGAATTCCAACCGAGGCCCATGCTATGTGGTTAAAAATTCAGCGGTTGCAGAGGAGTAAGTGATCTTTACAAATAAATTAAAAAAAACAATTGAGCAAAGGCATTCACAGCATTGCCAAATATCTGTGAAAGAGATACATAATCCATTTGAGTGTTTTCATGGTCCATCAACCTGTTCAACTGACACGATTGCGTTCTTACAATTCCACTCGATTTTCGTCTCTTATCAAATCACAGCAACAAGTAAATACAAATATAACAAACTTGGCTTCCAGAATCCTCCATTATAACCTCTTCCAAAAGTATGTAGCCATGAAATATTGATGACACTCCTGGAACGAATAATCAGTCTAAGTAGTTTTCAGTCTAGTCTGTTTTACACAACAACCTGGAGCTGTACACTGCTTTAACTAATATGACTCACAATAAAGCAGAGCAAGGGCTGTGTTACCCAACACTCTAATCTATGACTCCAAGGTACCACTATCCGTATGAGAACAATTAAAATGACTCATTTAGTTTTATCACACAACAGTCTTGCCTTTTTTGTGAGACGATCTTTAATTACGAGCCCTAAACGAGCAATACCGAATGCATATGTTCTGCTTTACTGTAACGAGACGGCCATCAGAATAACGTCAGAGCAAAAATATATATATATATCACTAAAGGCTACGGATCACATTCCCCCCCGTTTCATCTTCTCACTCTTGCCGCGGTCCTTTGCTCTTCATCTTGCTGTAGAAAGCAATCATCATTAGTGTATGTTTGGTAATCCAATCTGCTGATGCGGCTTTGATCGCCCGACGTCAACCAGGCCCCAAACTCTTGGCGTCCTCCAAGTAATGGATGAGACAGAGAGGATCTGGCCCTCACTTTTGCTTCTCATCAGGGCCCTCGCATGTGTTTCTGATCCTTCAAATAACCCAAGTCTATCTGGCTACGATTAATTTTGTACCGGGATATAAATAAAACTTCTAAATCATTGAAATAGATTTTTTCTCTATTGAACTCCATCTTGTATCACCTGTTGATGGATGGAATTACAAAAACGAGCCATTGCGCCGTATTTATCTTGCGCCTCCAAAAGCGTGTTTTTGTATTAAGTCTGAATACGACCAGAAACAGTGGAGATGCGAGGAATGCCGCTAGTTTTCACCTCTCAAGTGTGCACCAACGACAAAGAATTAATCAGTAGTTTCCTGGGCCTGAGCAGTCTGATAGTGTTTTTCCTGGAAGTTCTGGAGTTTGTCTCCTCAGCCTGATTGTTTTTACAATCCCTTAGCTCTGTAAGGGAGTGACAAAGAGCGGAGCGCTTGCTGGTTGCAAAACAGTCGCAGGAAAAAACATAATATAAGCAGCCCAGCATATATAAGTACTCTCTTTGAATATTTCATACAATATCTCAATAAAAATAAATTCAATTTCCCAATTTTTGTACAAAAACGTTTCTAAAGTTTTCCATCCAATCACTATCTGCACCGCTTATCCTCAGTAGGGTCACGGGGATGCTGGAGCCCATCCCAACTATCTTCGAGCAGTGGGCAGGGGACACAATGAACTGGTTGCCAGCCAGTCGCAGGGAACACAGAGACAGACAACTCACTCGCTCATTCACACCCTGGGACAATATGGAACGGCCAATTAACCTGACATGCATGTTTTTGGAATGTGGGAGGAAACCGGAGTGCCTGGAGGAAACCCACGCAAGCACAGGGAGAACATGCAAACTCCAGGAGGTTCGATATCATGACCTCAGAACTGTCCTGCACACGAGCTAACCACTGTGCCGCCGTGCTGCCCTCTAAAGTTTTCAATTGACAAAATAAAATGTTGATAGTTGATTGCAAGGATTAGGACATTAATACATAAAAACACACACACATGTTGGAGTGTACTATCCTGAGTCTTCAATAAAACCCGAGGGCAGTAAGAATAAAAATGGCCAGGATTATATTTAAGTACGGTCGTCAGAGAAGTCTGATGTTGGAACAATACTGTATAGGATAGTCGGCACGTAACAACAACTCAACAAATGTTCAATACAGCAAGGATAAAAATTATATCATTTTAATTTGGATAAAAGTAATGTTTTAATTGACGTAGAAAAATAATAGCAGTTGAAAATAAAATTCTTAAAAAAAGGCAATTTTACAAATTTAAAAACAAGAGAAACACATTTTAAGACAGACATATCTTCTTTTAATAAGACTTAAAGTTAATGTGGAAACTAAGTAAAAGTAGGACAAGGAAATACTGCCTGCTTTTGGCCCCAAGAAGCAGTGTTGTGCCATACATCCCTTGTTTACAAACGGTGACAACAGAAAAGGTAGCCAAGTCAAGTCATGTTTATCTTTATAGCCCTTAAAAGACATGAACTAACCTACATGAGGGCCACAGCAACCAGAAAATGCATTTGACTTTGTGATTTATGAATCATTGATACTTTTTCCTCCCTGTTGTGTTTTGTACAAAGCATGTAACAACAACCTCATGTCCAACAGGTATCCTAGAAATAAAGTCTGTAGAGGTTAAATTCTATTAGAATAACAAGGCAAATAGTTAATTGTTTCCTTTTGTTAATTAATGCTTGATGCTGTTTTTTTTGTTCTGAGCCTGAATAAAAACCCACCAACAATTATACATTGGATTCATTCTTATTGCGGTGTGTTAACTCTAACTAGAATGTCAATAAAAAGCTTGCCGCAAAGGCACGGTTGTACCCAGTTGTATCCCCAAACCTCCGATCCCTTCGACAATTCATGGGTTACTTTTCTGTGCCGGGTATAGCAAAAGAAAAATCTACTGGCAAGGTCACTGGCCATTATTATCATATTCACATACTATTATGTTACCATTCATTTTAACCCTTGTGTAAATCTGAATCAAGGAGGAATTAAGAATTAAGTCCTTGAATCACCAATATTGTGACACAAAGTTTGTTGAAATTAAGGTTAAGATTGCAACAGTAGTATCCTTAATTTTGATCCAAATTGTTTCATTTGAACTGTTATGTCTATGGATCTCTGAAAAAATTAACCATGTTAAAATATCTTTAAAAACAAATGGATTTATCGCACCTTAAGCATACTGTATGACAGACATTTAACCCTTTCAGCTACTTCCATCTCTCGGGGATTAAAAAGCACAATTTATCTTTGGCGTACCAATAACATCAAACCGTAGCCCACCCACGTCTCAACACCCGTTTCAACACACACACACGCACATCCATAAAAACCCATCAGCCCTAAAAGCTTTGGCTCATTGCTTAGTTTACCACATACGGTTATCTTATCAAACTGTACAAGACAGACAACTTGAGTTAAAAAGCTTTCAGCCAGAGATTTCTTTTCACATCCAAACCTAAAACATGAGGAACTACTCAAAAGTTTTGTTTTTTTAATCTGTGAAATTCTTGCACCCCTAAACTCCTTGGGTCATTCTCAAATTAGTACACTTTGGGGAAATATGCTTCACAAATATTGAGTCCAAAAACTGTAATGCCTGCCATGTATTTGGCAAGTCACAAAGTAATGCAGAAATAGTAGAAGTGGAGACGTATTAGTAGTTGATATTCATGGGAACAAATGTGCAAATGATTGCTTGTTTAGCATTCAACTTCGGCATCAAGGATTTAGTATCTTCAGTACTAAAGGAAACAATTGCCAACTGATAATACATTTTATAATGAGTAATTCTAGTTAAATCTTTTTTTGCAGTTAGTCGGCTTGTAGTCCGAATTTTACAGTAAAACATTTTTGTTTTTCCTATTTACAAGACCATTCGAAACATGAAAATAATTCCCAAATGAATTTTAATTCCCGTCCAATACAATTTTTGTTTATGTATATGTGTTTTGTTATTCTCAAAAAAGACTTGAGCAGTTTATGACTAGGCCGAGAAGCTAAGATAGGAAACGTAGACTGTTTGTTGTTGTCAAATGACCCCCGTCCCTAAACAGTGGCAGGTGGTTAATGTGTCTCTCGTGACATTGTTTAATTTTGTTTATGCCTCAGCTGTCTTGGGCCGTCACTACATGTAGAACTGTGCTGTGTGCCGTTTTCCACTTGGCTGATATTTAGATTCCACTAAGCTAACAACATAATATACAAGATTCTTTTTTTCTGGGATCTATGAAAGGGACATAAATGTATTAAAAAAATCTTAACCGTGTAGAGGTTTCTGAAGCGCCAATCCACCCAAAAGTATCTTTAACTTACCAAAATGTGTTTGTTTATAATGCGCAGCCCTTTTGGTTAACCCATTTAGTGCCAAAACGTATACAATTATTTTCAGAAGCATTATCCCTGAGTGCTGAAGCATAAAAGTAAGTACCGTATTTTCACGAATATCAGGCGCACCGTGTTATAAGGCACACACCCCAAAAAGTTTTTTGTCCTATATTTTCCATACATAAGGCACAACGGACTATAAGGAATTCACCGGGGATCCAAGGGGGCGCCAGCCTGCAAAAGTTCACACTTTTTCTGCCAATTGTAGGCTTTGTTATGCCCCGCTTTAGCCTATGCAAGCCTGTAAATGCTAAAAAGGACCCGTCTCTTTTACCTCAGAATAACTTTAGACAATGGTGACCGATTCAAATGATGATTGACACATTGGTTAGGAAATTAATCTCCGGTATGTGTATCCCAGAGTACACCGCAGACTACTTCACCTACGGGGAAAAATCTAGTCTGCTTGCCTTAGTTGCGACTTAATATTGATCGACATATAAGACGCACTGTATTATAAGGCGCATGGTCAGCTTTTTTAAAAACTAAAGGCTTTTAGGTGCGCCTTATAGTCGTGAAAATACGGTATTTTCTGTTTTTTAAGATTGGCAGCAGTGGCTTTGATCAAATCTTTGTCCACACATCGAAGTTCCCACACTTTTCAGTGTTGCTTCCAGAGGTCCTCAAGAGCCGCATGTCCTGCATGTTTTGGTGGTTTCCCTTCCCCAACTCAGGTGATGCAAACTTAAAGCTTCTTAGCAAGCTGCGTGGGACCCAGGTGATTGGACTCACCTGTAATTGATCAGAGAAACTCGCAGGACATGAGGCTCTTGAGGACCGGGTTGGCCACCCCTGCTTCCTGTATCCGGCATATGAGAGTATGTGTACACGTAATGAAACAGTGTGGTGAGTTCATTTCTTACCAAAAAAAGATGACTAAGTCCTATCAATATCGTCTGGTCACAGATGGATGACAATTCTTGCACGTCCGCAAGAAGTATTGCAAATTGTGTCATCACATCACCGCAAACATTAGGTGCCTAAAAGCTCTTGCAAAGTTCATGCATCGTTTATGAATCAGTTCAGTACGGAATCAGTTCTTGCAATGCAATGTTATTTTGCAAGAAAATCACCTTTGTTTAGCATTGTTTCGATATTAAAGGTATCACGAATTCCGAATTATAATAGAAGTATAATCTTCCAGCTATGTCCGATTTTTAAATTCTGTCATTTTTTTGCCAAACATTAAATGTTACACCTACTCTTGTCGTAATAAAGGCAACCAGACCAATTTAATATGTTGCAATTAAATAGTGATGAACCATTATGCAAGGTACTTAGGTACTAGGTAGCAATTGTAAAATCGAATTACTCACATACTGTCCCTTCAGGCTAGAATTCTGCTGGTAATTCATAAATCCAATGGGTCAAGAAAACATCTTTCACTCAACTCATTAATGACGACAGACCATCGCAATGATAAAACGCGGCAGCTCCTTTTATGTTTGATGACACCAACGTCTTGGGGCTTTAGGGTGTAATCAGGCAAAACAACCATAACAAAAAAACAGACGCAGGTTGAGTCCTGGAGTGCACTTTGTTGTGGTTTTGCATCTGTGTCATGAAAGTTTGTGGCGTGCCTGGTAGCCGTGCTTCTTGGAACGTGGTACAAAGCATTATTGGGAAACGTGTAAGAGTGCAATGTAAACCAGTTCGAACAAATTCATGATTTTATTTTATATTTCAATTGACATATAAGGAAAAAGGGAAAGTAGATGAACTACAGTTTAATAGAGCATTGTAGGATTCCATTTGGGGTAGATAATAAGGCTTTTGTTTTTTGGAAGTGTAATAAACAGTACTGATGTAATACAACTAAATAAAACCACTCAGTTTCAAAGGAACAGGAAGATTTTTGCTTTTCCAGGCCTAGAAAATGACAACGTGACAAAATAAATTCAGAATGACTAAGTGCTCGTTTTTGTCTTGTAAAACATGCATTGTCAGCAATCGTCTGCCATAAAACAGCATTTCAACATTCTCTTACGACCATATCATCGAGCACTGTGGACGTATGTAAACCATTTAGGGATGATGCAAGAGTGAAAACAAAAAAGTATTTTTTCTTGGCAGGAGTAGAGCAATTTCCCAAGCAAGACATACATAACTATTACAAAAAAATCCCTCTGCTTATTGGCAAAGTGAATTTCATCACTCACATTACTTTCAAAGGCTTTTCATCACAATCCTTTTTTCATTGTGTCTCCTGAGGTCTGCATCGTGTATTAGTGTGTGTGGTAGCTTTGTGTGTGTCCAACAGTCTTTTTCTCCAACCTTTTGGCGATGGTTGACTGGGTTCGCAACATCACACCCATTTTCTTGTTGCAGTTTGCTCTTCCATCAGAGTGCAGACAAAATTGCCTTTTAGTTCATTTTGCCTAAGCGCATGTCATGGCCATGCACGCACATGAGGCAGAACCTGACACCTGAAATTCAACCTGGGCACATGGAACGTTGCAGGTGTCTTGTTCCAAAGTAGTGCAAGACAATGCTAGTCTAGTAAGGGTTTACATAATGTTATCAGAATCTGACCCCTGACCCTCGTCTGACCCTGCTGAGTTCTGAGATCCCTAATTGGGAGTGGCACATGAATTGTGTCACGATATCCTGATTATTGTCAGAAATCAAGTGCTCTTTAATGACCATTAGTGAAATTGAATGCATATATTATCATTGGCAAAATGATATTCATGATATCATATACCAAGGATCGGGAACCTTTATGACTTAAAGAGCCATAAAAGCAAAATATTTCGATTTCTTTGGGGATAAAAGCCACACTATATATTTTGAGACAAAAGAAATCATCAAAACCGTTAAGCTTATTCTTACATTTGACGATTTGATAAAATCGATAAAACAATAATGTCAGAGCCTGTGTCCAACATAAATACATCATTTTCAATTTGTTCCCCTCCCGCAGTTACTTAAATAGTACTAAGGCCAAATTTGACCATCAGTTTTGTCCCAAATATTGGTCTTGAAACAAGATGCAAGCAAAGTTCTTTTGTAAAACTGTCATGAAATACTGAAAACAAGGATCCCTTCAGTGCAGACTACGCTGGATGAAGGGTGAGCAGTGCGCGTATTCTGTGTATAGCTACGCCCATTCCGACCGCTTACCCTATCAAATTGCTCTAGTTGCTTTTGCAAGAGCTTCTGGGTGTTTAAAAAGTGTGGAGTGGCTCTTCATCAGAATGTGTCTTAACAATGGATAATGAGCTTGCATATAAAGGATTATTAAACTAGTTACAGCCAAAAAAGGTATGTTGGTGCGACACCTCGACTGTAAACTGTAGTTAAAGTTGCGTCATATTATATATTATATCAGGGCTGGGAAAAATGTCTCGTTAAAGATTTACTTTGTAATTTTCAATTTAACACGTGAAAACATATTAATGTAACGATTAAAATTCCACCCTGTGGCACGTCCCCGGGTGTCAAGCCTCGCTGTTCCAACAAAAGAAGAAGAGCCGCTTTCGTTTTCTGAGGCTAATGTGGCGTAGCATGCTAGCGATTGAAAAGAGAAACGAAACACGTTTAGGTGGACAGTTTTGCTTTAAAACCTTTGACATAATAAATGTTATCTTATTTTTCTATGCATATTCTTTCATATTTACTGCCATTTGTAAACTCTGGATTTAATAATGAAAATGTTTTAATCGATTTCCAGCCCAAATGTTATATTATATACAAATATGCACATACATACTTACTGAACCATTGATATAAACCATGGTTCAGACTGCTCTGAAGGCAACAATATATTGACTGTTTGCGCAGGCTCTATTAAAGACTCATATTTGGCTCGGGAGCCATAGGTTTCCGGCCCCTGGCATAGACGGATGAAAACAGTTTTTACATTGGGGAAAATAATATTGGGGTATAATTGTCCTAAAGGGATATCCAAATATGAACCTCATCAAACAATAAGTATCGTGATACTTGTGGGGAACTCAAAACTCTGTGCAGAATTGATTGAGTAACTAAGATTGGCTTGGCCATGCCACATTAAGTATCAAACATCAATGAGATTAGTAGTCTACAAGAAAGTGTTGGGATTATTCAAAAATATTGTTTATGTGAATTCATAACCACCACGGTGGCCAAAACAGACCCAAATAGAAATAAGACCAGTTATCACAAACGTTTGCCCAAACTGCAAAAACGCAATAGAACCCACCCTTTAACCATATGTGCTGTATTTTCTGGACTATAAGGCGCATCCCAAAACCAAAAAACTGGTAAGAAATTTGAACGTAAGCCTTAAAATCCATTGGGCCTTGTGTACAGGAAAAATGCAAACTGGTTTATTTTATATATTATTATAAAGGCATTGGAGGTCAGAGAGTGACAGAAAGAGCACAGAAACCTAACCCCCAGAACACTATGGCCATAAATGAGACATGTAAAGTCTTCTCATTATTTGGGGTCACAGTACTAGATACAAATGGTAGGGGGGTGAGAAATAGGAGAAAGTGATTAAAAAAATAAACATAACCAAAACGCTGTTGAATAACTGCAGCGGTGTATTTATTTATTCTTTCACGGTGATTGAATCACTTCCCAAAATGCCTTTCTCTATACGTATTCAGTTCAGAATCTTGTACACCTCGTAAAGACTTGCAAGTCGGCAATACAACACTGTATTTTAATGGTTCCCAACCTTTTCCCTACCACGGAAGAGTTAAATGTCTGACAATATTCTCGCAGTTCGGCCCAATAGTAACATTAACAACAGTGTAAAAATATTCATATATTCTCTATGATCTGCGTTCAATTTCTGCTGCATCCAATTTTTGCAATTGTGATCAGTGATATATTTCGACTGATCAAGGCATAAATCCGGTATTTATTTATTTTTAGTTACATTTGGCCATTATTGTAGTTTTTATTCTATGCGCCTTGTAGTCCGGTGCGCCTTATACAAAATATTGCAGAAGACTAATTTTGCACCTTATAGTTCGGACTTAACTTGATGTGAAAGTTTTCCAACTGACTGCAATTGGATGGAAACCAGTCCAAGGTGTACCGCCCACTAACCGGGTTGCAATGAGTTATTAATCCGTCCTTCCAATGGAACTTACCTACCCTTGTCATGATAATAAAGTAAAGTCCGGTCAAGTTAAGTCGTGTTTATTCTTATAGCCCTTAATCACAAGAAATGTCAAAGGGTTGTACAGACTATTGCAGACTACTGACTATTATTGCACTATCCCATAATCTAAAACCTACACGAGAACAAAGAATACCTCAGCATGAGGAAATTAAGAAACCTTGAGAATGGACCGCGTCAGAAAAAAATGCATGTATTACTGAATAAAAGTCATATTGGTTAAAATTTAACTGGATTATACTTAATATTTCCCTGCACAGACAGTGACTAACCACTTTTTCTTGTTGCACCAACAAGAGCGCTTGATTTGTCTTGGCGCTTGTCTTGCTCTTTTAATGATGGCCACTGATTGGTCACAGACGTACTACGCTTTTCCACTTCCTGCCTGATGGGGTAAACAAAAATGCCACGGGAATCATCAATCATCACAGACAATTACCTCTCTTTCTCTCTCACCCTCCCTTGTTGACCCCAGCCCGAACCACCGGCC
Organism: Urocampus carinirostris; assembly: GCF_059441175.1. Taxonomy (NCBI): domain Eukaryota; kingdom Metazoa; phylum Chordata; class Actinopteri; order Syngnathiformes; family Syngnathidae; genus Urocampus; species Urocampus carinirostris. The sequence continues at coordinate 18,638,598 of NC_142364.1, read as the reverse complement.
CCCTTCGAACCACACCACTACCACCAGCTTGCCGATTTTGTATACCCTTTGTTTGTATCTCTTTAACAGCCAACATGTCTGGACTGTGACAGATGTGCCAGTTTAGTTTGAATGTCAAACTTCATTATACTCATGTAGAACACGTTTAGTTTGGGTCCAGTTGTAATAAATGATGCTCGGCTTTGAAAGTATTCGGTAGCAGTACAATTTAAGAATACTAAAACCTCATGACTCATTTCATGCTAGGCCACTGCCAGTTATACAAACCACAGTCTTGCTTGCTTGACTCAAAGATGCATGTGACAAAATGCTATTCAAATTAGAATGTGCATATTTTCAAAATATGACAACTATGGGTGTGATTAATGCATTTGTGTTAACTTTATAGTAGAATTTGTCACACACTATTTTCCCGCGCAAAATAAATGACCTCTGCAGAATATTAAAAAAACAAACAAACATGTGGTTGTTTAAAATTGGAGCAGTTTATTCATGCTCAAAAAACAGTCTTAATTAGCCTGAAATGTCGTAAACCGAAATACTAGTCCCTGGTCAAGATTTCTTTTTGTTATTCAGATTTGAAAAAAGACATTTTTTAATTAATAGGCAAGATTAAGGGGAAAAAGCAGCAGTCTAACACATCACGTGGTAATGTTGGGAGGTAAGAATCTATCCATTATCTGCACCACTTATCCTCAGTAGGGTGCTGGGGGTGCTGGAGCCCATCCCAGCTATCTTCAGGCAGTGGGCAGGGGACATCGTGAACTGGTTGCCAGCCAGTCGCAGGGCACACAGGGACAGACGACTCGCCCGCTCAGGTAAACCTAGGGACAATTTGGACTGCCCAAATAACCACTCAGCCGCCGTGCGGTCAGGAGGTAAGCAATTATACAAAAAAATGGTGTTATCTTTTTTGCGTACTTGTCAAAGTGAACAAAGAGCTGTAAATTGGAAATTCACTAAGAAGTCAACAACTGCAAATCAACAAGATGCAGTCTTTCAAATCCCTTTTTATAATTGTCTTTGGCTTAAGTAAAACCACCCAAAACTGGGTTAAAAAAAATTGCATTTACATTTTAACTGGGGCGTTCTTCGCGATTGGTTTAGTTTAAAGCAATTAAGAAATGAAAATGGTCAGCACGGCAGAACAGTGGTTAGCACGTGTGCATCACAGTTCTGGTTGTCTGTCCCTGTGTGCCCTGTGACTGGCTGGCATCCAGTTCAGGGTGTCCTCTGCCCACTGCCCGAAGATAGCTGGGATGGGCTACAGCACCCCCGCGAACCTACTGAGGATAAGCGGTGCAGATAATGGATGGATGGATAGAAATAAAAACAAATTGATGGTTCCATAAAACATGGACACCCTCTAAATTACCACAATTCCTTGTTATTGAACACAGTCATAACTGCGATACCTAAAGATTAAATATTGGCACTGATATGATACTCAAAAATTGCCTAGTAATTAGGAGTAGAAAAATAATTACTATTGCAACAGCGATGCTGGATTATACTCTAGGGTTCGGTAATATTGGTAGCTAAGGAATCGTGAATATTGGGAATTATACTCAAATTTTTACCTGAGGAAACTTTGCAAATAATAAAAACTTTTTTTCTTTTTTTTCTGTTGTCTGAAAAAGTTTCAGTGGTAAGCAAAGTTAGCAAATTATCTGCTCTCTCTGAAACCAGAACTAATCTTCCTTTGAGATTATTCACCCAGAACTAACACCCCGCGTTTCCTTATCAATATTTCAGTGAAGGTCAATCAGCTCCACTGGATTTTGCCTAAACTCTGAGAAGTTTTTGTCAAGTACATTTCGCAAACCAAACCTAATATTTCAGTATTGTCTTTAATCCCCTTACATTTTTATTAATATAAAAAAATAATTAAATGATCAAGTAACCTTACACAATGGTTTTATTTTAAATTTTACTGGCCTGTTTAGGTCACGGAGTTTATTTATTTATTATGGGACTTGCCATTAAGTAATGCTCAAAATATAATGCGTTTTATTTATATGTTTTCATGTCAATTTATCCAGTTGGACAACCTGGATATAACATTGCTCATGTCACCATAATACAGTCAGCTCAAATAAAAGGGTTGACAATCCATTTAACTCAGTTTAATTTGGCAATAAAAAAAGTAATCTTTCTCCAGATTGAAGACAAAAGCCGCATTAAAAAACATAGGAAGAAACAATTTGCAAATGTAAAGCCAAAACAGAACACCATTTGCAATTTCTAAAATTTGAATAGCGGTCAATGAGGGACACCTGCTACTTTACCCAACCCGCTTTTATGCTACATACATTTTTTGAGGGTTGTTTATAGGCCATAATAAGGGTCATCTTGCCTTAAGTGGTGCTGGCACATGAGAATGGATGTTTTTAAAGGCAAATGTCAAGGCTAGATGTCTGCTTCCCAGATGCAAGGTTGTACTTAAAAAAAAAAAAAAAAAAAAAAAGCAAACGAATCAAAATATGACATCGCTTTCCTCATGAATGCATAATTAACCCTATGAATTAATATTAGGTCACGGTCTTTATTCAGTTTTCAGTGTCGATTTTTAGATGACAGTGGAGCCTGAAGAAGAACAGCAGCCCGCACTAGACTGTTCTGTGTCGTCTCCATTGGAAATGACACTGTAGCCCTTTGACCTTCATAGGTGTGTTTGTTCTGATGGATAGCAAGGAGTTAAGGGGATGAAGGACGATCATCTGAATGGCTTCAAAAAGCCAAACATCCGCAACTCACTATGTGTGTGCTGTTCCATTATTTGTCTGCCAAACAGCTTGTACTTTTCCAAGTCCCCTTAAAGAGGAAACTTTGTGATTTATGATATTTATGATGCATAGCCAGTGACTGAGATTCCAAATACAGATGTGAATTTCAGCTTAACTTGTTCCCTGAAAGCCCATTTATTTATTATTAGATAGATAGATAGATAGATAGATAGATAGATAGATACTTTATTCATCCCCTAAGGGAAATTCACATTTCCAGCAGCATCCCTGAGCTGAGAACAATACAATAATAAAGCCAAAAGAAAACAATATACAAATACCCAGTGTGACGTGCAAATGCCCACTTTAGCATGTTATATAGATTAACTAAATAGTGCTACACAGAACACATAATGCAGTAAGATCCAATGTAGGTGGTGTGGTTTAATGTGGGCCTTTACTCTGCCGGGTGGAGTTAAAGAGCCTCATGGCATGAGGAAGAAAAGAACTCTTCAGTCTGTCCGTAGTACAAGACAGTGACAGCAGTCTGTCACTGAAACTGCTCTTCTGTCCGGAGATAATGCTGTGAAGCGGATGCGATGGATTGTCCATGATTGACCTCAGCTTTTTCAGTGCCTGTCTCTCAGCTGCTGTTGTTAGGCTGTCCAGCTCTTTGCCCACAACAGAGCTCGCTTTCCTAGCCAGTTTATTGAGACGAGAGGCATCCTTCTTCTTGACGCTGCCTCCCCAACACGCTGCCGCATAGAAGAGGGCGCTTGCCACTACTGTCTCATAGAATATTTTCAGGAGCTTTTTGCAGATGTTGAAGGAGGCCAGCCTTCTGAGGAAGTAAAGTCGGCTTTGCCCTTTCCTACATAGAGCTTCTGTGTTGGCAGTCCAGTCCATTTTGTTGTCCAGCTGCACACCCAGGTATTTGTAGGTCTGGACAAATTCTACACATTCTCCCTTGATGGTTACAGGAACCGGGTTATTTTTATTTACTATTTTTTTTTTTTACTTTTTTACTTTATTTTTATTTACTATTTATTTACTATAATATTTATAGTTATTATATTATTTATCATCCAATGATTTTATTCCGGCAGCGCATCGGCTCACTGTTTAGCGCGTGTGCAGCACAGTTCTGAGGTCGCTAGATCAAACCTCCTGTGTGGAGTTTGCATGTTCTCCGTGTGCTTGCGTGGGTATTCTCCGGGCACTCTGGTTTCCTCCCACATTCCAAAAACATGCATGTTAGGTTAATTGGCCGGTCCAAATTGTCCCTAGGTGTGAATGAGCGAGTGAGTTGTCTGTCTCCATGTGCCCGGCGATTGGCTGGCAACCAGTTCAGGGTGTCCCCTGCCCACTGCCCGAAGATAGCTGGGATGGGCAACAGCACCCCGCGACCCTACTGAGGATAAGATATACAGATAATGGATGGATGGATGATTTTATTCCCTCGCACAACAAAAAATATATATTAACACCATTGACGCAATCTCAACGGCGTTGTCGATTTTCACCGGGAAGTAAGACGCCTTGTTCACAAAAAAACATGCAACTACTAGCTTTCTGTGATGGACTCATTTGCGGTTTTCCGATTTCGAGGGCAAACGAGAATAACATTTAATATTAAACAAAGAATTATTTTATTTGCACCACTAACCAAATTTAAGTTTTGTGCTTGTTTGATCCCCCGCTCCAAAAGTGAGTTTCTATGCTGCATCTTATGTGTTTAAAAGATTGGGTTTGCCAAAAGCATACACTTATATATATATATATATATATATATATATATATAATGGAAAGGATAATACAGACAAATCAACGATTAGACATACCCTTTTTTTAGCAATTAAGCTGGAGTATGCTTGAATCATTTGTCTCTGTACTACAAGGTAGTACTTTGGGACATAATATCCCGAATGAGGTAAATGGTGCGTGTGGATTAATCAAATGCAAAGACTAATCCAACCATTTCAATTGGAAAACTCACAGCATCCCGTTTCCGATTAGTCCCTGCATGTAAACAAACCCACAGGGTCCCAACAGATGTAAATACAAAATGCACCAAAGAAATGTTCACGCGACATGAATGTAGAATGCTTGAATACACACCGATTAGTGATTTAAGCAAAACAGCACATTGTGTGTGTTTTTAGTGAGAAATTGGCATTTTTAAATGGTCATGAGCTCCAAAATGTTGATCCAGATGACTACGTCAGTTTAATTTTTTTTCTTTTTCCCATGTCTTGAATTGTCGATCGGACTGAATTTGATTATATGAGAAAAATAAAGTTACTGGGAAAACAGTTTGTCCTTTTTTTCTCATGAGCCAATCTAGGATTGTGTGTCTCACAGATGCTTATATCAAAGCATCAGTTATGGTTTTCTATGTCATAATCGCTGAACAGCTTTGTTTACGTGACATGAAGGCCGAAAAAGACTGGCTCACCTTCAAACGTTGCCTGACAAAGAGGTGTTTACTTCATTCGCTCAGGCTGCCACAGTCGACCCACTGATCTGTGTTTGTTTCCATTCAAAGAGTAGAACATTCCAAACAATGTGCACAGTGGTTAACAGGAAAAGAACTACTACTTTAAAAGAATCAACTAACATATTTGACACTGCAGTGTAAATTTACTCAGAAGGAGACTTTTCTTGTGCGTCTCTAGGAGGTTTTAATGTGTCTTTAATTAAACTTAACTGCCAAACCGATTTGTGAGGAGGTGGTTTGAGGACTGTAATACGCTCAAAGCAACTGGCCCAAAACGCAATGAAACAATTAGAATCACTGAGCCAAACTGCTGGTCCCTAATGATGTCTTCCTTCCAGGCATAAGCAATCAAGCCTCATTTAAGGTATGGCCATCTGAGCCAGAGGGAACTAGTGTCGCTCAAGTCCCGAAGATTTGAGGACCAGGAAACTGCCCAATTTAAGCTCGAACCGCAAAGCGTCGAGACTCCATGTGATGAATACAGAAACGTGACCACATCTAAGCAATTGCAAGGCATATAATATATGCCTCAAAATTTAATAAATCAAGAAGATCGACCTCAGTCTTTAATGGTCTCTTCTCTGACTCTTGCTACTTAAACCGTCAAGTTATCTTTAAGTGGCTGGAAATTGCATACTGCGCCTCATGGGCCACAATCTCAAAAGACCAAAGTGGAAGGGGAAAAGTAATTATGCGCCAACCACAACTACCGTATTTTCCTGGATATAAGATGCAAAATAAATTACTAGATTTTTTTCACAATGTGTGGCCTGCCCTATAGTGCAGTGCATCACATGTGTGTTGTTTGTTACAGGCAGATGTAGTAGAGGACAACATGAGAAGGTGAGATGGGAACATGTTGGTGTTGATTGTAAATGAAAGAGTATGAGAGTATGTGCGTTATTCAGTACGTCATGCTGTTTATTACATCCATCACCATCAAACTGTGCCTCTATGTGTGTCCATCTCAAGGCACGCAAACACCTAATGGTATCTGCAGGCGTCCCTACCAACAATCTGCATTTTGCTTTTGCCAACTGTTGCCATATTACTTTGCGCCGGTGTTGCTAATGTGACAGTACTTTTACATAGTATGTTTCATATTAGTATTCTGTCATCTTTTAGCAGTCGTTACTTCCCAAGTACATATCTGCAAACAACTTTTAATGACGTCGCAATCGATGTCGCCATCTTAAATGGTCAGGTGATCCCAAACTCAACACAACTTGAAGCATCATTCGCGCTGGCTTCATAAACAATGTGGAAAAACAAGTGAGGCAAATGAACTCTGAGCTTGCTATGATTCCTGGTGGATTGTATATGCCTGGGCTAACATGTCTGCTGGCACTGTTGTTCGAAATTTCGCCAGCATAATTTCCCAGGAGCCACATGGCACAAAAATGACTCTGAAAGTGAAACTGGCATAATGAATGGACATTTGGTGCAGCTGTACAATTCAGAAACAGAGGAGGGGGGGGTTTGATTGATGACATTTACTCATAAAAAACTTTTGCTCTGCTCTACATTTGTGCTTGTTTTATAAGTGAGCTTTTTTCCATGCCTTACTGCGCCTTTTTGTACTGTACGTCTTATGCATGGAAATGCTGGATGAAAATACCGCAAAACAATACAATAGACATGACATGACAAACAAGTTAACAATGGAAATAATGCACAGCACTACAATTATTTAAAAAAACGTTCATTTGTGGAATCAGTCATTGGCACCACTTACGGCAATGAATGAGAAATTCAGTTTGATATTTATGATCACACTATGCACTTTATATGAATAATTAGCAAAGGTGTCAAGCAACTTGCTTTACCCGAGTCGTTTTCCTTGGTATCTCAAGTTGAGAGTTTATTCTTGATTCATTTTGAGGCTAGAAAAAAAAATCAATTTACTTTTGCACTTAAATACATTTTCAATCTGGACCTTTTGCACTTTAGGGACTTATACATTATTTAGCAGTGTTATGCGCAAGCGTTTTTACAGAAGTACTAAATCCTATTTTTTTTTTTAATATAAAAACTTAACACTTTTTTCAAAGATACCTCTAATAATATAAACCAACATTGAATTGTGTAACCCCCCAAATCGCAAAAAACATTTGGCTAAAATTCCTTTCCAGAAGGGAAATCCCCTACAGCCTTCCAAAGTAGTTTAGAAGAGATGGGAGAGGGAAAAAAAATAAGAGGAGGTAGAACGTGTGCTGCTTGGCTGCATCCAACAAATTGTTTTCTGCTGTGACGAAATATTTTTTTCCCCTCACGGATGGGCAACGTGCAACATCTGAATCGCGTTAAGAGGCTCACACACAAACGCACGGGGGCCGGGAGGCTCGGCTGCTGAGCGCATCACTGATTGAGAACCAATAATACAACAGCGGTCATTTGTTTATTCAACAAAGTAGAATGATAAAACAATATGGTGCCCGTTTGTTTGAAGCACGGTGCATGTATGAGTTCGCATCCAAAGTTATGTTATGGTTGACCACCAATTATTTTTTTGTCCGATGTTTCTCTCAGTGCTATTTGTTTTGTTACAGATGTGCAGCAGAGCACGCTTGCCCCAAAAAGATCAAGTGACTTGGAAAGTAGTAATGTCATAGAGATAGATCAACTACATGTCACATGTTGAATAAGTTTGCGTGAAAGTGCTGTCCGTGGTGCTGAAGCTTATCGCTTTAAATACTCCTTGATGTGGAACTTGTTGATAAATAGCTATGATGAGGGTAAAAAAACATTAAATAAAGCTCTGTAACGCCAAGTATCATTATAAAGACAGAAAATAATAAAACCACACGCCAGGGTACATAATACCAACAAAGTATAAAACATGAACAATACAAACATCTATCTGTATGTCAATCGACAAGCTGGAAGGGCTGTTCTTGATTCAAGATTGTTTAAAGTTAAATGAAGACTTTAGTGATGAGCAATAGCAGTTTTACCTATTGACTCTTGAGTAGACAATAATATTACCGATACCAAAAGCAATAGTATAAATAAAATTACAACCAAAATAGACTCATATTAAAGAACTATTTATTCATGCTAACATTTTGCTGTTCAAAAGTGAATTGCATGTACGCTAATGTGATTTAATCTAATCAATGTATTATTTATTTTTAGCTTCTAATAGTAACACAGCCACTAGAGGGCAACTGGTAATAGCAATGATGTGATAATATTCATTTTGTCTAGTAGTTTGATTTTTATTTTTATTTTACATTGAACACACCTTTGATTACCAAAAAGTACTATATTTTTCAGTTAAGGATGGCATGTTATGTTTACATTTAAAATATGCGTCTAGATTTTTTTGGGAAGCATTTTAATACATTAATGCAAAAAAAAGCCTGACATAGTGGAATATATACACTAATACAACGTGTGACTAATCAGTACACCTACACAATACTCTTATCATAGAATGGTACCAAAAATTAAAATGGCAATATTTTTTTGATTGACACTAAAACATTTACTTGGCATGTGTTTCAAATTATACTGGTAGTTTGTGGTGGTGTAGCAAATCAATGTATCATACCAAGAGCTGGTTGTAATACTTTGGTTCTTTCATGTAGCTAATCAAATTAAAATAGCTGTCGGAATGATGCAGTGCAGATTTACACAATGCACAACACTAACAAATATAAGAAACAGTAAGAGGGACTTGTGTATGATTGAATAAGAACTGAAAAAACAATGAAGGAGAAAAGACAGCAAAGTACTGCAACTCTGCCCTATATCTCAATTGCATCACAGTTCAGCAAAGAAAAAAATGAAGGAGTGGACCTAGAAAAGATGAAACGAAAGAGATATTGTCTGACAATGTAAAAAGGAAACTAAACAAAGCTGGGACCAGACAGAACACCTGAAGTACTCCAACTAAAAGTTACAACCTGTTTCATGCCGTACACCGGGCAGATGTTTATCTTGACATTGAACGCTCTTGAAACTCAAGGTAAAAACAATCTCAAGATTGGATCTGTGATGAGAGGAACTCGACTCAGCTCATACCTCTCCAATGTGAGTTATGACTTAAAATAAAAGGGGATAGATGCGTTTTGTGGGCAGGAGCATCATGAGTGGAATTAAACGAATAAAAAAATACAATAAAAATTACCCCCCAAATTTCCGATTCTTAGAAACACAGTGAAATAAAATCTCCAGTGTTAAATTAACATTAGAAAGTGTTTACAGGTGTCCTCACCCAAGAGTGCTAATGTTGCATCATTGCATAGACTGCAGGGTTGAAAGGCCGTGACAAAAGCCGCGGCTTATAGCCCGGAATTTGCGGTAAACCAGATTATTTTTTCATAAAAACGTTTGGCTGCGCGTTATACACAAGGTTGTACGGTAGTAGATTACTTTATTTATGCAGTGATTCCTCAGTTTAAAAATATTGCCGACCACAATTGCAAAAACACCAAAAAACTAACATCGGATGCAACAGAAAATGAACCCGGGTCGCAGCAGTGAAAGCGGCGAATCCTTAACACTAGACCACCAGTGATATAGATGTCAGAGGAAAATACATTCAATTTTATCTCATTATCACACTATTGTTATTGGTACAAGAGACAATTTTTAGAGAATGAAAAAAAAAATGTCCTAAAAAATAAAAGTAATCACAAAAAAAAAAAACAACAAGGCAAAGAATTATTTGGTATATTTAATGATAAATCTGACTTTAAAGGACATGATATTGGTGTTGTGTTTCATAGTTTACGTTGTCAAAACATTATTTTAATGATGGCCGCACCTATTCAACGTTTGTCACTTACGATACTTGGTTTGAGCTGAGAAAAAGTGAAACAAACATTTATAGCGATTGATTAACTAATTAATTATATTTATACTGAATAATAAATGTTTCCTGTTTTGTCTATTTGGGTGTAAAATCAAGTTAAAAATGTAATCACCTTTTTCCATAGTTGTGTTAATTTTATTTAAGAAAATAGTTAACATATAGGTTGGAATAAACTACAAAATTTCACCAGAAATTGCTACCAAAACTATATACCCAAACTACCCCCTGATCCAGGGCTGTCACAAATGATCATTCTTTTAAGAAACATTTATGAGCACATCATATTGAAAATTTGCGACACATTTAAAGTTTAAACTTTAAAGTATACATTCATCCATTATCTGCACCGCTTATCCCCACTAAGGTCTCAGGGGTGCTGGAGCCCATGCCAGTTATCTTCGGGCAATGGGCAGCGGACACCCTGTACTGGTTGCCAGCCCGTCGCAGGGCACACAGAGACAGACAACTAATTCGCTCATTCACACCTAGGGACAGGCCAATCATCCTGACATGCATGTTCATGGAATATGGGGGAAAATCTGAGTGCAGGGAGGAAACCCATGCAAGCTCAGGGAGAACATGCAAACTCCAAACTGGGTGGCTGGTAGCTGGAATTGAACCCTGGGGTTGAAGCGATAACGACCTAGCTGCTGTGTCACCAACATTAAAATATAATCAAATTATTTTATTAATGTTCACTACTGGAAAGGTGCCTTGAGATGTATTCATTATAAAAATAGCCTTGGTTCAAAAAAGGCTGATTAAGACTTTCAAAGTTCACAAGTTGAGCATATCCACTTTAAACTTATTCAATTAAATTCTGCATGTTTCCCGCTCCCATAATAAGACAAAAAAAAATACACACACCACAAACTAAAGAAAGGTTTTTTTTTTTTCTATCCAAGCTCGGCTTGTGAGCTTTGGCCTGGCTAGGGGAGGAGAGAGATTAACTAGGGGGAGGGAAAGCAAGAGGGGTGTGTCAGATACTCTTCTACGCACACTCAACAAGAAACACACAGTTCTTCAAAGTCTAGTGCCCTCCATGGACATCCAATCACACTAAAGAAACGACACGTGTGTATGTGTGTGTTTTAGGGTGGAGGGGGCAGCAGATAAATAAGGTGAAAGCAGAGCTGGGATGCACAGCTGATAGAGACAGGGAGAGAAAGAGAGAGAGGGTTAGAAGGAGGGGGCCAAAATAAATGAGGGAGCAGCAGAAGAGAAGCAGCGCATCGCTCAAAGCGCTCACACACTGAGAAGCGAGTGCGGGAGAAGTAACAACTTGGATTCTTTCACAACTTTTTTCCTTTGTGTGGGTTTCTGATGGACTTTTAACAAGGACCATTATTTCATTTTACTTTATAAAAGAGCATCATTGTATTTTCTGGGACGAGAGAAAAGTTTACCATGTGTGCGGGCTCAAGGTCAGGACCAAAAGAGTGAGCTTGTGGCATATCAAAAAGGATTTTAAGATATTTAGAGGGGGTTTTGGGACACATCGGACGTGAGGACGGGGGAGTCCCCCACACAGTTGTCCGCCCTGTGCGTGATTTGGCTTATGGATGTTGAAACATTCCGAAAGTACTCCTGAGGAATAAACAGCAAAGCGAGTCCAACATTCCGCTCCCGTTACATGCTGCAGCTTCTCCACAATTCAAAATCAGCCGGTCGAGGTGGCGGGTGCCTCCGAAGGAGGTTTGTAAGCGCAGGAGGGGGCCCTCTCCCGCTCTTGTACCCTCTCCCTGCCCCCCAACTCAGCATGCCCCAGCCCCTGAGCACCTCCACAGCTTCTCCAGTTCCACTACCATGTGTAGATGGACAGTGACACAAGGTGCAGCGGTCGCCTGGCTCTCCTCCTACCGGCGCTTCTTCCCTCTCGTCTTCCTCCTGCTGCTCCTCCTGTTGGGAACATCTTCGTCTTCACCCCTGTCTTCTCCAGGTTTTGACAAAAGCCAGCATGTTGGAGGGAGGAGACCACCTCTACCCTCCACCCCAGTGCCTCTTCGCGCTTTGTCCGTCAGGTTGCCACGCCAGGCTAACCTGTCAACTTCTTCATCTTCTTCCGCCGTGGTGGGGCGCCACGTGCGAAGCAGCTACAACCACCTGCAGGGAGACGTGCGCCGGCGTAGACTGTTTTCTTACCAGAAGTTCTTCCTCCGCATTGATAAGAAAGGGAAAGTCAACGGTACCAAAAGCGAAGACGACCCTTACAGTAAGTCATTGTGTTTTTATCCACTTAATAGCTTTAAAATACATTGAAGTCCAAGTACATGCACAGTTTTCAATCTTGTCCTATTGTCTCGAAATTTGTCATAAAGGGACCCAAATTTGCCATAAAGGGACCCTAATTTCCGTGAATGAACCATTGACAAAAGCATTGGATCAAAAAACCTACACAAAAGTAGGTCATCTAATTTTAAAGATATCATATATTGACTTATATTGCTGTCAGGGATTGGAAGATTGAGACAGAAATGATGGTCTTACAGTTGCAGTTTGGTTAAGGTTAAATAAACGTGATGCTGCAAAATGTTCATTTCAACAGCGCATGGAACAATGCAAGTGACTCCCAGAGCATGTGCTTCACTCAGGTGCTTTTTTAAAATGCAGTAGACAGACGGCAACTTTATACAATTTGGAGTCGATAATTCAATCGTATCAGTTACGATGAATATTACATTTAAGTAGCATAGTAACAGTCATGTATACGTTTTGAGTGAAGGCCAAATGATAATTTGTGACTAAAGCACAACTTTAGAAATAGGATGCCAAGCAACTATGACAAAATTAAAGGAGCTCGATGTTTTAACTTGATTATATTGATTGATCAATTGATCTACGTTTTGATTTTTTTCCACTGATCGTTAGATGCAGGGTTACAATGAATTAGAAATCAACAGCTTTGATAAATAACTGAAAAAGCAGAAAAAACATTGTTGAGACAATAGCAATATATAGATAAGAAATAAATCATAGATTCATATTTTTGAATACAGAAACAGTAGTGACAAAGCAAAAGGCTTGGACAGTCATTTGATTGTCACATGCTCCAATTGGCTGTGGAACGCAAGTTATCAGTAAACTGTTTTTTTAGAAGAGATGACAAAAGTATTTGTAGAACAGTGGTATGTAAAATTGAGTGACAATTCATTACTCATACACATTATATTAGTCGAGGTTGGTTACAATTGGTTTAAATAAAAACTGATTTACTAATTGGGGTTGTTGGACCCACAAAATTGTTTTTTTTTTAAACAACCCAAAAGATGGAGTAGCGTGTTTTTACAAAACCAAACATCCATTTGAATCATTACAGAAATTACAACCTCTAAAAATACATTTTGTTTAAATTGAAAAATAATTTTGGCCAATTTGTTTAAAAAAAAAACTACAAAAAGTTTAAAAAAATATTAAGCTCCAAAGCAGTCGAATTTATTCAAACAACCTCTCAAAAATTGGTTAACAAATTGTTTAATATAGGAAGAAAAAAAAACAGGCGATTTTGAGCCTAAAAGTTGGGTAATTTGGTTTTAAACACTCCAATATAATGTCCTGTAACAACCTAAAAACAATTGGTTGCATTGTAAAAGAAACACAAAAGAAGTGTCATTTTGATTAAAACAACACATTAAAATAGGATCCCTGTGGTCCTTGTTGTCCCCCAACCGAAGGTATTGAAAAAGTACTTCAAAGTAGTGAAAAGTATGTCAAGGTACTGAAAGGTACTAAAAAACTGAAAATGAAAAAGTGAACTATGTAACTGAAAAGTATAAAAAGTACTAGTAGTATTATTTAGTTATTGAAAAGTACTTATGTACAATACAATAACATACAATACACGGAAAAAAAAAGTGCAGGTCATATTTTTTTACCTGATGTGCCTCTGTTTTTTGTGTTGCTAACAATTTTTTTGCAAGCCGAATTCAATTCCTTGTGCGGGCCTTATTGGGCCCATGGACCACAAGTTTTATACCCTTGTACTAGAGGGTGCTGAAGCTGCATAGATGTAGGAGAAAGCTGTTTTGTATCATGACGTGACGAATGCAAAATCTAATATCCCGTTAATATTGCAAGATAAATATTTGTGGGAATTAAAAAAAAAACAAGTAATCCGAACAAGAAGACATCTGTTAGTGAGGAAAATCATCTCGCCGCAGACTCTCAGATGGGCAAGCTGCATTGCCTGAGGGTGTCTGCAGTGTCACTTTTGGCGGGAAAATGGAATACAACAGTGAAGGAGTGAAGGAGAATACAGGTCTGCATCAAAGCGAGTGGGGTCTTTGATTTTAACTGAGTCACACACTTTTATAAACGTCGCAGGTTTCAATCAGTCGGTGGTGTTGTACAAGCTTCTCCTGCTGAGCACACACATGCATGTACACACACCGGCACTGAGAGGCCAATCTTGCACATGGCCTCCATATGGCAGCTTTTATGAGTGCATGCATGTGTTTGTGCGTGCACGTGTGTGCCACTCAGACACCAAGGCTCTGCCAGACATGGCTGAAGGAATTTCAATTAGCGTCTTTCCCTCCCTGCTCTTGGCTGAAGTTGCACTCACTCATGCAGGGTGCAACAAGTCACCGCAGCCATAACAGCATCAGGTCACAGATCAGAGGGCCAATCAATCGTGTCGTTTGTTTTTTTGGGTAAATAGAAAATAATGCTGCAATGATTAGTTGTCATTGTTGACAAAAATCGATAATCGAAATGGTCGACAATGGAATTCATTGTCGACCATAGTTGCCAGACACATTTTTCCAGCAGAAAGAGGCATCTCTGCATGAATGTCATCTCTGCTGAGAGCGGCTCATGCGCAGTAGCGTCTCTGTCTCAAGCGGTAACAAAGATACAGAATTGTCAGCTTTAACATTAAGTTTGGAAGTATTTCAGCGGGGATCCGGCCAATGAAAAGACTAATTGCAATGTTTGCAAAGCAAACATCGCGTATCGTGGCAGTAACTCAACGACACGTGAACATTTAAAGATAAGCACGTTGGACGATTAAACAAAACTGAGTCCGACTAGCCTCGTAAAGATTTAAGTAACATTCAAACCAATTCAGTATTGAAGACATTCATTGTACAATTTATTTGCATATATTTTGTTTTATAAGAAAGCTTGAGCATTATGCAAGGCTATTCCAGACAATCATATTTGAAATTAAATAGATTCAGTCCAAACTTAAGTTTTTAAAACATTAATAAAACAAATGTCAGTTGTTAAAACCATTCGATTTGAAACTTTTGAGAAATGTTCAGTATTTTTGTTACAGACTATGCAGTTGACCACTTAATGTACTTCACAAAACATTTGTTATATTTACTGTTCTAGTTCAGCTAATGAGCCTGTGTATAGTTGATTTAAACATATTTTTCATTTGCCTGCCACTAAGAAATGGACAGAGGTTTATTTGTGGATTTATGTCTTACTGACCGAGCACTGTGCCTAATTGATTTTGGATTTTTCATTTTTACTTAATTTGGTACGAATCAGCAGTATGTTCAATAAAATACATAGTTTTCATTTCACCCATTTTTATTGTGTTTATTATCATTTGCCACATTATGAAATCGTCATGCCAAAATTAAGGAAAATATTATAATTATCCAATTATTTGACTAATCATTTCAACAGTCGGTGACTAGTCGACTATCAAAATAGTTGTATTTGCACCCTACACCGCAGCCATAACAGCATCAGTTCATGGGATTAGAGGTCCAATCAATCATGTCGTTTGTTTTCCGGGCAGATGGAAAAGTGCAGGATAAATCAGACCCTATCGCGGCGTGATCACAGCTATATCACCTTGTAGGATCAAAATCTACAAATGGGAATGATTTGAAGATCTGAGAGGAATCTTAACAGGATGAATCATGCTTTGACATACGCGCACATCTGTGCACAATCCTGCGTGTATGTTTACGCTAATGTACCACCTCCAGCTATTTAGTGTGATCTCCAAACAAATGGCTGCCTTCAAATAAAAAGATGCTACATATTTCCCCCAGGTGAGAGGACAGATATTGTGGTGAAGTTTCACATGATCGTTTTCCGTGTGACCTTTACTTGACTTGAGCGCACATCTGGACTGTATTGTCAATTAGCTTATTTGTAAAAACCACATAGATACATTCATGTATATACCGTATATATAAGTAACATAGAGGTTGTGGCCGCCGGTGCCAAAAGCTTCAAAAGCCTGTGTGTACTGTGAATGCATAAACGTGCTCTTTTGAATCCGATTTGAACTCATTGAAAACACATGGCTGCTGAGACAGCGTGAGGCAATCTTTCAAATACAGACAACACACACACCCACACAGAATCAATATACCGAAAATGTATCGATATTTTGTTTTGACTCACTGTAACCAAGCTGGTAATGTTCAGGAGGTTAGTTTGCAAATAGGCATTATTAGATGCAGGTAAATGAAAATGTCTTAAGTTCAAATTTTGGGTTGTGACTCTTCACTACAGACAGATTTTTTTTCAATATACTATTATATTATATTATCCTGACTTTGTGGTTGTATTTTAAGTAAGCGGCCATCGAAATCCACAACAAGAATGCTTTCAAACCATTGGTGGGAAGCAATTGGAATACAGCCCAAACTTCGGCGGGGGCTATGTTCCCATTTAGGGGATGTTTTTTCACCTCCCTCCTATTTACACCACTGTGCCCTCTAACACTCAACCCCCACAAGGTTTGACCCTTACATAATGACCTGCAGTCAGGAAGATTTGTTATGGAAAAGAAACCCTATGTATCATCTCACTATTTAAGTAAATGCTAATTTCTTAATATGGTTAACTCAAGTAAGGATGTTGCACCTCAATGAAGGTTTAACACAAGCAAAATGCTTCCTAATATGGTAGTTTGAGAACAATTGCACCTTCAACATTTTAATGAGCAAGGAATGAGTGTCGTACCAATGCTATTTTTAGAATCCAGTACAAACCACATAGGTGAACAATTACATAGTATCCTGTATCTTATCTGCAGCAATTGCTCCACACAAAAAAGGGATACATTTTTTACTGTTTGTGTAAGCATTAGCAAAGACACATCACTCACTGTGGCACCCCGGGTTGCGAGGCAGCTCCATTTCACATCAATGACACCAGTGAGTTCAACCATGCAACAGTTAAAAAGCAATCGGGTTAAGTGGTTTGGATTATTAGAAAATAAAAGAAGAATCCTAACATATCAATACACCGATTTAGTAGGTCTTTAATTTATCATATTTTCCAAACGATAAATCACTCCAGATAATTAGTTGAACCAGCCCAAAAAAAAATCATAATTAAGAAGGAAAAACATATATAAGTCGCACCCCAGGCCATACTGTGAAAAAAAAGTAATTTATGTTCCAGAGAATATTGTAATAGTAGGGCTGGGCAGTAATTAAGTATCTCAAACATTTTAATCTTATCAGTCAGTCTTGACGATTACAAATTGGTTTATAGAAAAAAAAGTTATTAAGACATTATATAAGAATACAGCCTTTGCTAAACATTCAGACAAAACTATATAATTTTAATACTAATGCAAACCTAACACTCATAGCTTGTGGAACATTTAAATCCTCAAAACTTTGCCCTAAACTTGTTCCAACGCTAAAATTTACTAGTTAGTTAATTTTTAACTATTAGCAGCAGCTTTCATTGATTGGATTAAATAAATTCTTAAAATCTTACCTGCAATATCACAATTTAGGAAATGTGCAAAGTGTCTTTAAGATGGAATTCATTTATACATTTGATTTATTGCCAAGCTCTAGTTTATTTGTTTTAATTTTTATTTTAAGTAACTGTTGCGATTTTGACTCAATTTGTTTAAAAAAAACCTGACATGCTAGGATGTGCGAGGCTGAAGACTCACCTATTGCCACTCTTTGATTCCATTTCAAAAACTATTAAGGCCAAACCAATTAATTCTTAAAAAAAATGATCACATAATGACAAAAGCTTCAAAGATTCTCAATTCGTATGAAGTTACCATTATTGCAATGTCAAAACAATAAAACATGTTAAATATAAATAAAGATAAAATGCATCCTACTCAATTGTCAACATGCGCGCAGTTAACCATTGTTATACTACAAATAAAAAAAAAAACAACACTTTCAAATTTCACAACAGGGTTGACCCAAGAGGCTTTCACTTTTACGTCTGCTTGTGAATTATCATTTTTTTTGTATTGTTCTTGATTTAATACTTGCTACGCTGTTCTAACTGGCTGTTCTTTTCTTTTAAGTGAGGTCATAAAACAGAAGAAAAACAGAAAACGCATACCGATTTAACCCTTTGACGGTTGCCTTGAGGTAGTCCGAATTTTTGTCAACTGTCAAAAAAATAAAACAACTACAACTATTTTTAAATACAAACCACAAAACTTCTGTGCAGCTACTGTATCTGGAGTGAAAAGAGTAAAACAATCAAGAAAGAAAATGTTCTCTAATATCCTGCAATTGGACCGAACTTTCCCTAATTTAGGTCTCTATGTTGTTACAACGGCAGTCCACTTCGACCTTCTCTCGCTTGATGAGCATTTAGGGTTCTCGTGGGAAAACGTATCAGTGTGGACCATAAAAAAAGAGTTATGAGGAGCTATGGGACGCAGCAGAGGTTAGTGTCAGCATTGCTTTTGCTTCAAAGTTACTTTGACATCTTCATGGACTCGTCTCTCAGTAAATTAAAGTGGTTTGCAAATGTCACTGCGAAAGGTTGCTCCGAAAATACTGAAACAGTCACAGTTGTCCAAAACCTGCCAAAGACAACAATTACATTTGGCTATACTCTGAACACTTAGCACTCCACTTTAACTACCTGCATGCTTCCTCATATATTTGTTTTAATCCCGCTTCTG
This sequence comes from Urocampus carinirostris, assembly GCF_059441175.1. Classification (NCBI taxonomy): domain Eukaryota; kingdom Metazoa; phylum Chordata; class Actinopteri; order Syngnathiformes; family Syngnathidae; genus Urocampus; species Urocampus carinirostris. The sequence continues at coordinate 18,619,684 of NC_142364.1, read as the reverse complement.
AAGCTAACCAGGAAGCTTGGAGTATTTTCTATAATGTAAATTGGTTTTGTAGTACATTAGTCAAGTTAATAGGCTGCTGAGATAGGAGGTCTCATTTGGAATGGACCCAATCAATCAATTGGTTGATTTGTTGACTGCTTGAAAGTTTGACGACTGATTTATTGTGATTTTTAATTGATGCAGTCCTGAAACAAAAATCTAATAGTTCAAATATGTTATATACATTTCTAACAATCAAAGGATTAAAATCACTCCACTTTATGGCCAAAAAGGTCAATGAATCTGCTGTAATAGGGCCCATTGACTAGGGACTGCACCAGCAAAGTATTTTGCACCAAAATCATTGGAAATGTTTTTTTCCTGAAGGTTGAGCCCTTAAAACCCTTTCAAAGCATATAACATACAGTAATTGGTTTGAAGGGGAGACATCTAACTCAAACTATACCACTTCTGAATCTTAACTGAAACCCACAAAAGAATCACCACTTAAATTGTACTTATAAGAAAACTGATTGACCATCTTTTAAAGTCAGAATGCTACTTGGTTTTACAGAAAATCAACAAACAGGCATAAAATGGTTGGTTTAAAATTTGAAAATGATAAATTCTATGTTGTAAGTTAACATACTTAGTATAAATATAAAACTAACTTTTTCAGATATGCTTGTATGTAAAAGGAATGGGATTTATTAGCACACCTTGCTGCTTGGTATTGAAATCCAGTGGTGCCTCATTTGTTAACAGCGCATGTTCAGGATAATTGGAAAAGTATCTGCCTTTGAACACTTTTTCAGAAAATCCCATTTCCCAGGTGCTAATGTGCAGTATTAAGGACTAATACCGAAAAATTGGCATCATAATTAACTTCTAATGCTACTGCCTAAGAATGTGGAGTTTTTTGGTGGGAAGCGTTTTATTGTATATGTTATACTCAGGATTCTTGCAAACTACCATCATAGTGTGAACACAGAATTAGAAGAAGACTTTCTTAATACCAAGCCAAAAACTTGATTCTCAATAAAATTTTAGGGCTCTGATGGAATCTTTCGCAAACTATTTCACTGACTAGCTAGATTACTGCGCACAATAGCATGTGCATGTTATCGTTCCTAAGGTTTTCCAGTCAAATTGAGTTCATAAGTGTAGCCTGCCCATTCAGATTCTTGCCCGATCATGACAACAGCCGAAGTTAAAATTTTCCAAAAAAAAAACAATCACATACGTTGGTAACAACAAAATCAAAAATGCACAGAGATTTCACAGATTTACAGTAAACTCTTCAGGCATATTTGAATATCAAGACCGAGAATTTGACATTTCGTACAATCCCTAAAGTATAGCTGCAGTGAAATATGTGTAACACCATTATTCTATGTAGGATCTTGGAAGGCATTAAGCATGTTATCAAATACTAAAATGTTATTTTCATAAACTGTGCCAAGCCTTGCCAAAGTGATTTACGTATACTTTTAACCCAGTTGTCAGTCTCTCCACGTTGAAAGAGTAACATCGAAAGTGTCACTGTTGCGTTACAAAGTGGAGTATGTGAAGCGGCACAATTAATGGCCAGTAAAGCAGTGGGAGGCGAGGAACAGCATCTGTGATGGATAACATCCAGGGCTGCTGCCATACAGACACCATGTGCTTCCCACTCGCCGACATTCCCTCACCGACTTGTCACGCCCCTGCCTATGAGGCTGCATGAAAGTGAACCTCTTAATGGAGTCATCAAAGTTAGCGCTGAGGGCTCCGAGTAAAGTCTAAGGGAGCATCTGGACAACCGGCCTTTAAGAACAGAGCAGCCAGGAATGCCAGCTAATTAACCCGTGTCTTACATCTAGAGTCCAATGTACTGAAACACTGGCCATGTTTAAAAACTACAGTAATCACTGCTTTGTCACGGGTGTTGCATTCCAAAAAGGTCGCACAATAGTCAAAACCTGCAAAGTCGAAATCTTTATTTATTAATTCTTTATTTATTAAATACTCTATAATGCACTGAAACCAAAGAACAAACATAATTTACTTAAATAAAAGTATTGTAATTTATAAAAAAAAAAAATTTAAATTTGAAAAATAACTACAGGACTGTCAAATTATATTTTGGAATTAAGCGTGCCGCTTTATCGCACTACGGTTTGGTATTTTTACACCACCGTGTGGATGTTATGGAAAACTGTTTTACCTTTTTAGGCAGGGGTAGGCAACCCGAAATGTTGAAAGAGTAATAATAGACCCAAAAAAAAATCTGGAAAAATTAAAAGCCTTACATAACCCTTATAAAGGAAGTAAACACATACTGTAGCGATCTGTATTTTTGGGAAAATATAAAAAAATGAGCCCGGCGGTAGAAAGCTTCTTACTCTGCACTTTGGTGCTTTTGGTGGTCCAGAGTGTTTTGTCGATTTCTTATAGAGAAACTTGAAATTGAAAAAGATTTTTTGATACATAATGTAGGTTTGTACAGCTGTTTTACGTACGTATACAACCCAGACGACAAAGTCACTGACGGACAGGTAGACACTGAAAAGGTGTGGAGAGATAGTTTAGCCCAGGGGTTGGGAACTTATTTCACCCAAAGAGCCATAAAAGCAAAATTATTTTGATTATTTGAGAGAGCCATACCATATATTTTAAGACAATAATTTAACTAAACCGCAAAACCCACTCTCCAGGAAAAAGCTAATTATTCAGCGCACTCTATTTCTCTGTGTGACATTTGATGATTTGGTGAAATTTATGAAGAAATTGTCACGCCAGAGCCCGTGTCTCATGACAGTATAAATATAAAACTTAACATTTGTTCCCTCCTGCAGTTACTTAAGAGTGTTTATGCTCATTTTGTCTGTGATTTTTTTCCTAAATAATGGTTTCAAAACATGGTGCAAACAAAGTTCTTTTTTAAAAATGTCAAAATACTGCGAATGAAGATACCAATGCTGAAGTTTGCATGGCCGAAGTATAGCTTGGTGTATACTTTGGCGGCAAATGAAAGCTTCAGGTTTTTTCGGGCTCTTATCAAATCAAGTTAATACATCGGGGTTTGGGTTTAAATACCCGCGACTCGGGTTGGGCTGAATTTTTTAGGCCTGATCTTACATCTAATTTTATATAACATTTTGAACATGTGCCTTGTGATGTTCTATCATTTAAAAACTGTCCCACGCTGAAAGAAGGTTGAAAAATGTCTTCAAAGTTGGGCAAGAATGGGGGTGGCTTGTCCGATTTGTGGTGTAAATTGACCAGCTTTCTACAGCTGAATGCTTAGTGCCAACACCTTTTACCGCAACAGGCAGCTAAGGGGGAAAGAAAAATGTGTGAAATGCAGATGACCGTCACAGCACATTAGCTAAAAACATAACTCTTGCCGGAGAGGGTCTGTGAAATGTTTAGACAGAAACTGACAGCTTTGGCACTTTATCATGTTACAAAGTCAACTATGGTACAGGAATGGCTATACCTGCAGTGGTCACATTTTTTCTTTCCCCTGCACCCCTTCACAATTCCCTAGTAACAGAAACCCGAATTTACTTTGGGTTTCTCCCAGCTACTTGAAAATATATGTGGCTGTGCTCAGGCTATACTGCAAACGTGATGTGAATTGATTCAGTCTCCAATTGTGCAATTCAACTGACAGTTCCCTTGGACAAGGAAACTTATATATTTAAATAGAAAAGTTCTTGCTCATATGCCTTGAAATAATATTAAAATAAAATAATACATTGTGTTTTGCTTAAGCAAGCAGTTTTAAAATAACTACACTTTATGATAGACTAAGTGCTAACTTTTTGTTGTTGACTAAATTGGGCTGACATGAAATCTACCCCAATACCAATGCTATCATTGCCCTTGACTAGTCGATTAGGATCTTAGTACTCAGTGAGCAGTCTTAGAGTAGAATTGTTTATCATTAGGTAGTACATCAAAAAACAAAGTTCAAAATCTGCAACCAAGAAACTCGCCCTTTGAGACCTTCTGTGATTAAAGGCTATACAGAGAAATGTGACTTGACTTAAAGTTTGTAAACTTCAATCACAACATCTTTTCTACGTCAGTTGTTTTGGAGTATCACTGACAGAGGTATTTATAGTAATCAATTAGGAAAGTATTCAACCTACAATTAGATAAAACAGGGGAACCCAACTCAGTGCCCCCCAAAGTCAGCATAGGTGCCTACAGATCGGTTCTGTGAGATTACCAGTGTTTTTAAGTTTATTAAACTCTACTTCAAATAATTGACCTGGTAATAACATAGTAACAACATAATTATTTTAGAAATGCATATCAAACTGTGTGCCCTTTGCGCTAATTCATAACAAAAGTTAGCTAGCTGTAAGCCTGAAAAAAGTTTGAAGACATCTGGTATAAAACAATGCATGCTAACGAAATAGAACCCGTTTTGGCATATTGTTGAACTTTTTAGTGGGGTCTATAAGCAAATATCTGCTCTAAAACATTCCTACACGTTTCTACTTAACACTAGAAGTACCACAGCCAAGCTATTTGGCTTTCCTTCATAGAATGCCCAAAGGACAGCCAACTGACTGAATTTGTTTCAAAATTGATCTGCAAACGAGGCAAACTCTTGTGTGAACAAGTCAGTAATGTCCCTTTGCATGCTACTGTGAAGAAAATAATGTTTGGTGGGGGCGAAACCAGCCCGAATTTTGTGGTATTGGTCTAGTTATATTTTTGTGGAATTTTTGGAGTATTTCTGCAGCATTTTTATACTAGCACCAACAACGTTCCACCTTGCCGCATTTGCAGAACAATGGTGACAAGATGGGCTGTTAGCTTAAAAAAACATAGCCTTTTGGCTGTACGCTGGTCATTCTGGAGGGGTAAGTAAATTCCTAGGACTTCTCGTGTTAATGTATCGGATTAATGATTTCTCCCAACAAGCTAACAACAAGCAAACTGGACAACGGACACCACGATTTCTTCACAAATAGCCATACTAAAAGTTTACTGTTGTGACAAATTCCAAAATATAAACACACCAATCACAAAAAATAAAACTTCCAGCATGGATTCTAATGAGTGCTGCTTCTTTTTGAACCTTTTAACATGATCTATTAATTTTGTGCTTAAGTACTTGACACACATTAACAACAAACAATAAGTCCTAATAAAGAACTTTGCTTAAAAAAATAAGTTCAATTTGATGGTGTTGACGAGGTTCAAAGGGTTGCTTCAAGTTGAAGCCTCTGGCTAGTTTTTAATGGTAAAAAAATGTGTGTATATAGAGAAAAAGGTCTTGCCAGGCCTTTTCTATGAGGGGAACCTTCAGCTATGTGTCCTTTTTTTCTTAGCTTTTAAAACACTGTTAATTAGGTGCAGACTGTAATCCAGAGGAACCCATGGAGAGAGTTCATGGCCCTTTCTCAAATAAAACCACATATAAGAGTGTGTGTCAAAAAGGCAAGGTGTTGACTGTGCTCATTAGGACAAAAAAAAATATGAATTAGCACATAAACATCTTGCATGCATTACTCGTGGTTTTATAATTAAAGAGGGTTTTAGTAACCAGTGATGTATTGGAGTACTCACTTATTTTTACCTCATTTTAGAGTCAAACACAGTATATTAAAAAAAATTGTAAATCATTTGGCAGAGAACCACAATCAGGCAAATTATAAATGTGCTAACTGTAGGTAAAAGTAAAACCCTGAAAAGATAAACCCCTTTATAGTCGACACCAATCAAATCATGGCCATTAAATAACTAATAAAATGAGTAAATTATATAGCTGGAAACCTTCCGAATGAATAAAATAAATTAAATACGACATGAAATGTCTGCAGGAATAATAAAACATAGACACCGATAGACTGAAATAAATCTTGTAAACGAGACTATTTCTTCTTGCTCGGGGTGTGTGACATAACAATTGATAAGCACTGGGCTACAATTATATGATGGTCAGTTACTAGCTGTTTTTTACCTTCTTGTTACAGTATTACTGCCACCCCCTAAGACGTTGCAAAATGAGTGTCAGAAAAACAAAGGGTTAAAACAAGTGAAGTATAAGGTAAAAACATTTTTGTAATACTGTAGAGTTAAAAAAGGACAGAGACTTGCTCTCATATGTAGCAAAGTTGTTTAAAAATAGTCCTCACAAAATTCCCCCAAGTACAGATAGATGAAAAAAAAAGTACTCAAACACAGTTAACAACATACTTTTGGTTACATTTCACCACTGATTGTTAATCCAAGCATTTTGTTACAAGCTGAACTTTTATATCTCCAGCAAGCAAATGGCCTGTTTTTGTGATTGCGTCATATAAGGGTTCACAGCTTTGGTCCTCTCAAAACCACATCAAATGGGCTTTGAACAGGTGAAGCAGCTTTTAGCGCCTCACAGACTTTTTTTTCTGACACGTGATAGTAACATCTGCTGTGTTGTGGCAGGACAGAACAATTCAATTCTGATGGGTGAGATGTTTTGTGGTGCTCTAAGTGCATGTCATTTTGACAAACGGTCCTGCAAAGCTGACACAATGTTTTGGGGGGGTGGACAAAAATACACTTTTATTGATGGGATCGCAGGGTTTGGATTAATGTCAAGAGGCTTCGCCGACTATGTTTAAATATAGAAAACCGGAATAATAGATGACATATGTGCTCTTACCACCAACATACCAGTTAATATTTTAAATACAAAGAAACATATGTAGGAAAGCACGAACATGTACTGGGGGAGGTCCATATTTTTTTGTAATAGCAAAATTTTTAAACTGTTGGCATTATACCCATTATAGGAATATACATTATTGTCTGAAAGTAAAGAAGGGATTTTAAAAAATGGGCCAAAGGAGATGCATGAAAAAAGTATTTCCCTTAAGCATTATGGTTACAGACAGAAATCAATTTGATTTGGAAACATTTTAATCCCTCATAACATATTGTAGTTCTTATCTGCACGCATACACATGATGCTTTGAGAACTATAAAAACATTGAAATGAAGCCAGTCTACTAAAATTTTAATTTACGGGTTCATTAGATTACTCCCTCGAAATGGCTATTTCACTGAATGTATTTGATGAGTCATTGCAAAATGTTTTAACTCTAATGAATGGTATTGAAACAGTAGAATTGCTGTCTATATGTCCATTCCAGTTTATCAAAAAATGGTGACCAATGGAATGGAGGAATAGAGGAGGTCCACATGGATGGAGTTGAACTTCCCACAGCTGACATCAGGGTGGCCTTCATTAGGAATATCCTTCACAGGCCTGGGGACTATTTGCCCATGCGCTGGCAACTAATGTATCTTGGCTGTTGAGATGTCAATGTGACGTATTCAGGGAGTTGCAATCATTATAATTTTTTATTTTTTTTGCTTTTTAAGTAGCTCGCAGATTTTTTTCCCCTTAGAGTGATCAATTCAATCGGCAACACAGGTGATTTCTCCAGTATACAGTAGGTTTAGATCTTGATGAACAGTAACCAGGATACCTCATGGATATATTTCCCATACTTTGACCCAACTTGACCAAAGAAATAACTAGTGTTTTCAATAAACTGTAGCCTATCCCACAAACTGCAAATAACACCTAACTTATAATCAGCCCTACCTACGTCCACACATACTTACAACCACAGCAAGCAAATGCTACATTTTTCCTGCAGATGCTCATTCTTTTATCTAATGTATGGCACTGAAGAGAGTGGAACGGCGGATGGATGGTTAGCGCTCATGGTGCGTAGGGCCAGGGTTTGATTCCTGATACTGCAGCCTCCCTGTGCGGAGTTTGCATGTTCTCCCCGTGCTCACATGCGTGTCATGTAGATTTGCCGGTCCTAACTGTCCCTAGTTGTGATTGTGCGTGTTAATAGTTGTATGTCTCTGTGTGCCCAGCGACTGGCTGGCAACCAGTTCAGGGTGTCCCCTGCCCACTGCTCAAGGGTGACTGGGATGGGATCTAGTGGCCCTAGTGAGGATAAGCGGTTCAGAGAATGAATTGATGGATGGCACCGCAGCGCATAGCAGCCCAGCAACGTGTACGACAATTTTGGCAGCCACCCAGCATCACAGCATCTCACACGATTTACCACTAGACTCAGTAACTAGATAACATCTCAACAGCAAATGACGCCTTGTAATGGATCTCAACTGGTGTTGAATCTGATTTATGAGTGGTTTGTCTGAACAAATACTGGTCATAAATTGAATTTTCTTTCTATGTAATAACAGTTCTGTCCTTGATTTCTTTTGATCTCCACTCATATACTCATTTACAATTGTACAGTAGGAGTTTACCAATGTTACCATATATATTAGTTAGCCACGTTGCCACAATCATCACCCCTGCACACATAGTTGTATCACAAATTCATCTAACGGAACAAAGTATTTCGCTACTTGCTGCCACCCACTGACATGGAAGGTCAGGATTTGACCAGTGTGATCACTTTACAAATTAACAGTGTGTTCAAGTTAAAAAAAAAAAAAAGTGAGTTTCCTCTTCAGAATTTTAAAATGCTGTACTTGCTACTTGTTGTCAACCCTGCTGGTTCTTCCGAGATATTACAGCATCCTGTGCTTTGCAACCAACTGAAACAGTAGCACCAGTGCTACCAGTGGGATTGAAATTGTATTACCGGTACACAGTTCTGTCATTAATCAGACCACACACCATAATTTGCAGATGATTTATGTTTTTAGATAAACAAAAATCATTGCAGAGCCAACAGTTTTGTTGTAACAGCTGCCAGTGCCATTGTAGGCCAGGAAAAATAAATAAAAGCGGGTGAAACAAGGTAATAGCCTTCAGGAAAGCATACTAGTTGAGTATTCTAGTGGATAAAGAATAAAAAGCTATTGATACGTTGAACATTTACCCCTGTCTAACATCGTACGATCAAATCAACTAACAGCAAATCCATATTGAATCAACTGAATTTGTCTCCCTTCCCCAGTTACTTAAGCGTGTCCAGGCTCATTTCGTCCTGAATAATGGTTTCAAAACAGGGTACGAGCAAAATGATTTTGTAAAAATATCACAAAATACTACAAACGAGGATACCAACGTATTTACCCAAGTGCAGATGGCCAAGGGTGAGGAGGAGTGCTTCGCCCATTTTTACCGCTTTCAAAATCAAATTGCTCTAGGTGTTATGCTAGGGCTTTTGGGTGTTTAAAATTTGTTCACTTGCTTTTTATCATTAAGTGTTTTAGCAATGTACATAGATTGTTTAATGAGCATAGGAATGGAATAGAATAGAATAGAATAGAATAGAATATACCTTTATTATCATCTCATCTCATCTCATCAGCCGTACCGCTTATCCTCATTAGGGTCGCGGGGGGGCTGGAGCCCATCCCAGCCATCTCCGGGCAGTGGGCAGGGTACATACCTTTATTATCATTGTTACAAAATTGGTTGAACATATTGTGACAATGAAATTAGATGTGGCACTCCAGTTCAGATTTTACTGTGAGGATAAAAAAAGATGAAGATAATTTACACATCCATATAAAGGACAGCCAACAGGGTCTGTTGTTGTGACACCTTGACTGTAAATTAAACAAAATTGTGTCCTGTAAATACTGGACTGAAAGCTGCAGGAGTCAAAATTGTCTTGGCATTGCACGTGCTACAAACATATCTGCATGTTAATATATAGTATATAATTGCGCCATATTTACTTATGAAGAAAGCCATAAGATCATGATCCCGGCTCTAAAAGCTTTGCTAGTTTTACAGCGCTGCCTGAACTGACTTTAGGATGCAAGCAAGCGCCAATGACCACTGCTTACAGCAATAATTGGTTCAGGCATGAAACCAGTACGCACGCTACGACCTCTTGCTAGTCTGGCAGCCCAAGTGCTTCTAACTGTATATGCGCCTGGCCAGAAGAACAAACATAAGATGGAAAAATGTTTTTTTTCCTGGCTTACACCTCAGTCCCAGCGTGCACAGCCAGCTAGCGAAGCAACGAATGAGATGGGGGCAAGAGGCTGCTCAGCGGTCTGTCTGTAAGATCACGGGCCAGGCTGAGGGACTGGGGCTGAATTGTGACGAGGATTTTTTTTCAGAATGCAGTTTATGCAACATTTCTTTGAATCGTAGAAGCCACTCGTGAAGCTTGAATAAAACTAAGGCGTATGGTAAAGACAACAGATTAAAAACATTGTATGTTATAAATCATAGGTGCTCCAACATTTCTTTTGTGTATCGTGTTGATTTACATATTTTGTACATTAAGCAGAGCGCTACACCAAAGACTCACTCTTGTGTTATGAAAAAAAAAGTTTTAAAAGTGGAACACGCACTTACACATATTCAAAGAAACTAGCGTCCTCAACTCAAGTCCTCAAGGCAGGAGAATAAGCGGTCATTATCAGCTCGGGCCTATCTCTCAACACACACAGTTCCGAACACTCGAAGGAAAAAAACATTGAGCATGTGGCACAACTGCTCAGCTGTTCATGTTACATACTAGCGAGGACATGATGTGCTATATAAATATGATAAATATATTATGTCAAGGAATGAGTGATGGTGGGAGAATAAAAGAGGAAGGCTGTTTTTGCATAAAAACAATGTTCACATGCACATCTCTATCAACAAACAGCAAGATTTTTGTCTGTAAACAAGTTATCTTCACAACATTAATAAAGGGAAGGCAAAATTTATCTGGTGACTTAAAATTGCAAATACTACAAAGGCTAAACGTTTTAATCTAAGGGACACACTCCAAGGAAATGTTTTTAGATACAAGTTCAACCAAAGGTGAAAGTGCACATTTTAGTCCACATACACTAGCTGTTTTTTGTACCATTATTGTTAGAAAAATGGAAAATAACAATGAAAAGTAAAATCAGTACAAGTGCTAATGTTTTATGACCATCAAATTCATGCATACAACACAAATTGAAAATAAAATGGCAACCAAAAAGTGCATTTGACTATGTGATTTCTGAATCATTAATATTTTTCACTCCCTGTTGTGTTTTGTGCAAATATGCAAGGATGTAACAACAACCTCGTGTCCACCAGGTATTCTGGAAATCAAGTCGGTGGACGTGGGAGTTGTGGCCATCAGGGGCCTCAGCAGTAACTACTATCTGGCCATCAGCAAAAAGGGAGAGCTGTACGGCGCGGTAAGTTTAAAGCCTTACTATCCTCCACCAAACACAAAAAAAAGGCTAAATCGGAAACAAATTATTTTGAACAAGACAGGTTCATTAAATCAAAGCTTTCCACTTTTAGATTCTGCATTTTGAATTACATGTCGAATTGTCTTTGAGAAATATTGAGCAATATTTTTAAGAAGGTAAGGCCATATTTTCAGGACAAGTTCATTCAGATATATATTGCAAATTGGTCATAACCACACTGAATTACTGAATCAAATTTGTATAATTTTACACCGCCTTTATAGAAAAATCTCTCTCTTTTGGAGAAAGATTGATTTATACCCTGACCAAATACATCAAACTACTACTTTTATCACAGTTGATGTAGACCAGAACCCCTTGCAATATGTGCTCTGTTAGTCCCCACCTAAAGCAGTTGTGGACCAGGGATAATAGATCACAGCCACACGGGTGCTGTTAATTTTAGGTGGAAATAACAGAAAACAGAGCCACCATTAATGACACAACATCGCTCTCTCTGCCCCCTGCACTCAACAATAGTCGACTGGGTATAAAGGATTGCGGCCAAAACAGTGCAATACATTTTAGGCGGCCCACAATGGCAAGCTTTTAGAGGCAAAAATGAAAAAAAAAGTGCTCTGCCTGCCCCTACCCTTAGCAATAGGGGACCAGGAAAAATGGCTTGCAGCCATAACAGTTCATTTAATTTTCCGCGCGCGAGAAAGACACACCTACCGACAAAAGTGCCTTCTTCCAGACCCGCTCGGAGGAATGTGGGATTGGGGATAATGGTTTGAGGCTGCATAAGTGCAATTCATTTTAGGCAGAAACAACATCAAAAAAAGAGCCACGAGACCTGACAAGCATGCGATCTGACAGTTCCCCCCCCTAGAAACAATAGCTGACAAAGGATATTGGATTGCAGCCACACAGTGGAGTTCATTTTAGGCTACGATGGCGCTCTTCAACGGCCAGAACCAAAAACAAAAATATGTTTTGTGATAATCCATCCAGTTCACATGCAGCAAGGCTTGAAATTATGTTTAATATTTATTTAAATTTTAAATAAATATTTTTCAACCTGCGATGCACTGAGGTAGTGACTAACAAAGTATAGAGGATTACAGTACCTGAAATTTGTGCACACAAACATTCAGAAAAAACTGCTCGGAATAAATGTGGACGTTTAACATTTCACAAAATTTGGAAACAAGTTCATAAACGAAAAGGCAAGTCAGCAGAAAATCACCGTGACAGCAGAATAACAGTACAGTGGGACCTCGCTACTTCGCGCTTCGACGTTCGCGGGTTCAGAGATTTGCGGGCCTAAAAAATAATAATAATTAAATAAAAAAAAATATATAAAAAAAAAAAAGTATTTATTTATTTATTTTTTTAAACATTTTTGAAGGGGCGTCGCTACTTTGAGGTTCCACATTCGCGGGTTCAGAGCTTCGCAGGTCTTAAAAAAAATAATAATAAAATAAAATAATTTAAAAAACAAAAAAACATTTATTTTTTTTAAGCATTTTTCGCAGATTTTCACGTTTTGCGGGTGGTTTTGGTCCCCATTACTGCGATAACCGAGGTCCCACTGTAATTGATGAGTGAGTTTGTGATGAACTTACCTTTGTACCGTACTCCAATTTACATACCGTAACTTAACCACATTATTAATTTAATTAAACTTTTAAAAAGTTAATATTCATACAAAGATCACTGGGTTCACATCTATTATTACTATTATTACTATCCAAACACGAAAGATGTATTCACTGTAAGGAAAAATCATATAAAACGCAGCAGTAGCCTACCTTATTTCCAAGTTATGATGCCATGATGATAAATTCATCCTCCATTTAGTGACCAGAGTACTTCCAAGAAATCTGGAATTTAGATTTTAATTTATTTCAAATCTCCATCTGGTTTAAGGTCGAATGTATGTTAGCTATACTCACACCGTTGCTAAACGCTAATGGACATCCATCACGAGAGACAGGTGTGATTCACATCTCACTCTTGCAGTGGAGTGTCAAACGTTGGAAAAACTCTTTTGCTCCTTATTAAACACTGTAAATACATTCGAGAAAAACAATTCAAAATGATAAAAACAATGATAAAAAAGTTTAAAACTTAGACATGGGAAGGAGTTTATAACGTGTTACCTTTCTTCAACACAGGAGTTACTCGCACTATCCCCCCGGTTTCAAATTAGGCTTTCAAAATAAAACAGGAAGTGAATAACCAAAGCGTGAAGTTTCAGGTTCAGTAACACTAATATTTGTAAAGTAAACTCTACATCAGATTTATGCACGTGCTGTTTGGTTTATTCAACTATATAAATAAATTAAATAAAAAGGTGTATATCTTAAAATATATTACAGCTCGAATATGAGTATTTAAGTGACAGTAAGGTTTACAGTTTTAAGTTCATCCATCTGCTGCCATTCCCTGCATCAGAATCCCAGCTTCACATTCACCTACTTGCAAAAAAAAAATAAGGTAGTAATTACATAGTAATTAAAAATGTATGTATAAAAAGATAATCGTTTCAGAATACTTTCTAGGTCTGCTGGGTGTGTTAAATGTGAGCTTAATAAAGGCTGTAAAGCAGTTTTCAAAGCTTTAGACCAGGAATGTCAAACATTTGGGTCATGTCTATCAAAAGTTATGATTCAGTGTCTTGCCCAAGGACACTTCGACATATAACACAGAGGAGCCGGGAATCGAACCTGCGACCTCCTGATCCTAAGGCGATGCTGCTATCTATTAGATAGATAGATAGATAGATAGATAGATAGATAGATAGATAGATAGATAGATAGATAGATAGATAGATAGATAGATAGATAGATAGATAGATAGATAGATAGATAGATAGATAGATAGATAGATAGATAGATAGATAGATAGATAGATAGATAATTTATCCATCCCCGCAGGGAAATTCAAAGTTCGTGGGTAAAAGGAAAAAGTGTGAAGCACATTGTAAAGCACTTTGGGAGGTCTTCAGTGACTTGAAAAGCGGCTATATAAATGCAAACCATTTACATTTACTTTTTTTTTTTAATAAATGCAAAACAATTGGTCTCTTTGGCCGCTAGGTAGCGGTAAAGAATATACTCTCCGCTTTAATAGGCCCAGTCTAGTACTTCGATCTGATGGAGACTTATCATATTGCCCACGCACCGCTAAAAGTTTTGTTTTTATTTACTATTTATTTCAAACCAGTACAACAATTAGGGCACACATTTTAGCTTTTTTATAGCTTCCGCTTGAGTTTGTACAGCGTAGTGAGTTGGTTCAGGTATAAAACTGCATTCACTCAACTGTTAAAATACAACAGTTAACGCATTCAGGGCCAAACATGAAATAAATGTCTTGGCCATTGATTGTGAATAGATGTGTGATGCTTAGCCAATGTCATCCATTATTATAATATGTGCAATTCTGAATGTAAAAGCATAATACTGAAAAACAAAGCGAAACATTTGGAGTTGACATTCTTCTACTAATCCTGAAAGTTTGAGTACAGAAAGTCTGGTTTTAGCCTTGGAGCCAAACTGAGTTTGACAATCCTGCATTAGACAATGGGGACTTTTGCGAACTTTGATTCCAAAACAGTTGTGTCACCCCAAAAATATAATAAATCTTACTGGTTTGTTTTATATTATGCCTAGTCATTAAATATCAAGTGTCAGCCCTGGCTCATGATCTTTTTCAATGGGTGACCAAGTCTTGTTCTTTTCCACCAGCAGGATGTAAAGCTAGTCAATATGTGTTCACCTCCATTCACAAGCAACACAATCCTCCACGTTTTCTATTCTTCCCTCAGTACCTTTGGAAATGGGGGGTTTAGCCCTTGTTTCATCTCTTTTCTCTTCTCATTCTCCCTCCCTAAATGTAAGAGAGGCAACCATAAGAAAGTCTCTGAGGAGCAGTGGCGGCGGCACAGATGAAATGACACCCGCTGGAACAGAAAAAGAGCCATTCTGTTGCACGCCACCTCCCCCTTCCACCCAAAAACCGAATTCCCATGACGTGGTCAAAAAGCTCAGCTGCAACAAAAGCTGCACTCGCACAGGCCTGAAGGATCGGCGTTTGATTACACTTGATGGCTCTGCAACACTGACTTCTTTATCTGGGAGGCATCCAATGAAATCATTGTTTCGTTCTATTGCCGGATTAACACACGCAATTAGGACCTAGGGGTTCAGCATGGCTGCATTTCTATTGTGACCGAAAGCCTGCCCAAGACAATCTTTGATTAAGCCCATTTGTGAGTTCATTTCATTTTGTGCAATTACTTGCTAAAACCATACTGATATATGTAATATTTGTGAATGATCACATAACTTGGATATCAGTTCTTATTGATCTAATTCATTATACATATACGATCAACCAAAGGGTTGGGAACAAATGGCTCACGGGCGAGATTTGGCTTTTTTAATAAGAACAACCAGCTCAGATATAAAATACTGACAAGCTTATCGTTTTTGTATCATTCCAATTTTTGTGAACGCCAAAGCAACACATCCATTGCATGGTTTGGTCAAGAATACATAGGGCTGAGTTCCAACGACAGTTTACAGTCACCGTGTTTCACTAACAGAACCTGATTTGGCTGTGCCTCTCCATAGAATCCTATACATGGGACAATGTATGTTCACTGTTGGACGGCACGGCGGATGAGTGGTTAGCGCGTTTGCGGCACAGTTCTGCGGTCGTGGGATTGAATCTTCCTGTGCGGATTTCGCATGTTTTCCCTGTGCTTGCGTGGGTTTCCTCCGGGCACTCCGGTTTCCTCCCACATTCCAAAAACATGCATCGCAGAATAACTGGCCGGTCAAAATTGTCCCTAGGCGTGAATGAGTGATTGAATGGTTGTATGTCTCTGTGCCTTGGACTGGCTGGCTACAGCTCATTGGGTCCCCTGCCCACTGCCCGAAGATAGCTGGGATGGGCTCCAGCACCCCCGCAACCCTACTGAGGATAAGCGGTGATGAATGGATTTTCACTGTTGAGACACTTTTTGATGAAAACCCATAGAACAAACTAAACACCTGAAAACACCAGCCATGCACCAAGAGCAATTTGATTGGGTGAGCGTTAGGGGTGGTTGATCACATAGCTCTGACATAGCTGAAGGCAAATGCATCCTGGTTTGCAGTAATTTGTGACATTTTTACAAAAGATCTCTGCTCGCACCACGTTTTGAAACGATTATTTACAACTAAAGAGTTGGTCAAAATGAGCATTTATTTGTTGATATGGGACGCGGGCTCTGGCAATTTCATTATTTCATAGATTCTACCAAATCATCCAACATCACACGGTAAAATAAAATGTGCTGAAGAATTAGCTGTTGTCTGGAGTGCGGGTTGGCAGTTTTGTTGAATGTTAAATATATGGTGTGGCTCTCCAAAAAAAAAAATTAAAAAATCTTTAGGATAGAAAATGTTTTTGTCACATCAAAAAAGTTCAAGTTACGACCAAAACATTTTTTGTTAGGATAAAGAAAAAAAAAGTTTCTTTTTTAGTAGCAAATGTTCTGACCTTGGATACCATTTTTATTTATTATGATATCTTGAGTAGGAATTGTTTCTTGTTGGAACGAGTAATTGTAGTCTTAAAAATAAATCGATCGGGTTCTAAAGAGAAACTTATAAGAGAGTTTCTTGTTAGAACCAAGAGGTGTCTTTCTCCTACGCCCCAACAATAAACTTCCACGTTAAGAGCAGATGTCACTGGTTAAAACGTAAAACGTACCGCTCCTATCACAAAACGTTCTGGTCCCGAGAAAACAAAGTTGTGTTCCTAATGAGGAACTTTATTGTCCTAACAAAAGTTTCTCAATAGGGACAACAAAAATTTTGGGTTAAAGCAAGAACTCTTCTGATCCTTAGAGTGACTGATCCGAAGAGAAGACTCTCTTTCAATATTTTTTTACATTTTAAATGAATATTTTTCAACCTGCGATGCACTGAGGTAGTGACTAACAAAGTATAGAGGATTACAGTACCTGAAATTTGTGCACACAAATATTCAGAAAAAACTGCTTGGAATAAATGTGGATGTTTAACATTTCACAAAATTTGGAAACAAGTTCATAAACCAAAAGGCAAGTCAGCAGAAAATCACCGTGACAGCAGAATAACAGTACAGTGGGACCTCGCTACTTCGCGCTTCGACGTTCGCGGCTTCAGAGATTCGCGGGCCTAAAAAAATAATAATAATAATTAAATAAAATATATATTTTTTTTAAATGTATTTATTTATTTATGTTTTAAACATTTTTGAAGGGGCGTCGCTACTTTGTGGTTCCACATTCGCGGGTTCAGAGCTTTGCAGGTCCAAAAAATAATAATAATAATAGAATAAAATAATTTAAAAAACAAAAAAACAATTTTATTTTATTTTTAAGCATTTTTCGCAGATTTTCACTTTTCGCGGGTGGTTTGGTCCCCATTAACTGCGATAACCGAGGTCCCACTGTAATTGATGAGTGAGTTTGTGATGAACTTACCTTTGTACCGTACTCCAATTTACATACCGTAACTTAATCTCATTATTAATTTAATCAAACTTTTAAAAAGTTAATATTCATACAAAGATCACTGGGTTCACATCTATTATTACTATTATTACTATCCAAACACGAAAGATTTAAAATGTTCTGGTCCTAATTAAATATTTTCTCGTTCTTACAAGTTAGGACAAGAACAACTTTTTGTGAAGATGAATAAAGTTTTAAGGATGTAAAACTTACTGGTCTTAACATGAAATGTACTGCTAGTATTTCAGTAGCAGCAATTTTAGATATTTGGTATGACATTTGGGGCGGCAGTAGCTCAGGAAGTAAAGCACTCGTCTTAGGATCAACAGGTTGCAGGTTCGATTCCCATGTTATATGTGGAAGTGTCCTTGGGCAAAACACTGAATCCCTAATGCCCCCAATGAGCAGGTAGTTGTTAGTGTGTGTAAAAGAGAACGGGAGGTCTTCATTAACTTGAAAAGCACTATAGTCATTTTTTTTTAATAATAGAGTTTTAGGTTCCATTTAGCACTAAATTCTTTATTGATCTTGTAGTATTACTGTAGTTGTTTATTTGTAGTATTTTTGTATTTTTTTGTAGTATTCTGTAAAGTCCTTTGAGTTTCTTTGTGATGAATACAAATACACATGACTTGACTTAAGTTGAATAGCGTTATCGTCCTGACAAGTGTGTTACTTTGTTTTGTTTTCTGAAAACAAAATTCTTGTTAGGACATACTAACTTGGCTATTTTTCGTTGCTTTTAGAAACAATTTGTTAGGAAAAGTCATTTCTTTTTGCATTAAAAACAATTTTCTGGTCCTATATAGGGATTTTATTATTCATAACAAGAGAGTTTCTCATAAAGAACGGATTGTTTCTTTTAAGGTCACGAAACATTCTGGTCCTAAAGAGGAATTTTATGGTCGTGACGAAAAACGTTCTCTTCCTAAAGAGAAAAAATTCCAAATGTTTTCCTCAAGGGCCGCTGTAGTATGAATATTGATATAATCAAAACAGTAGAATATGCACCGGTATATATATTTTTAAAATCCGATTGTTTTGCTTACGTTGTATGTTATAGATTAAACTAAGATCCAAGTGGCAATTTTATATCTGTTGTGAGAACATTTCTCGAAATAAAAGCCATTAATCCGCACCATTTCTGCTTTCATCAACCCACAGAGGGATTTTGGGCCGGACTGTCGCCTAATCGAGCGCATCGAGGAGAACAAGTACAACACGTACGCTTCTGCCGAATGGCGCAACAAGCGTAAACACATGTTTGTTGGACTCAACGCCAACGGCAAAGCTGTAAGGGGCAAGAAAACCAGGAGGAAAAACACAACGACTCACTTCTTGCCCATCGTTGTGCGTCCCTGAAAACAGGACGTCGCGTTTCCAGCCTTCGGAACGTTTCGATCTGCAGACTGCTGAGCATCTGGAGAAGGACTTTGATCAGAAGAACTTTGCATCCAGAGGACAAACATGGAGGGAAACCTCAACACAGTCCGCATCTGTCGGATTAGGACACTTCTATTTTTTAAAGAAAGATATATTTGCTATACAATGTATATACTTTTTTTTTTCGTCTAACTTATAAAATAACGCTGGCACAGTAGGAAATATGGGAATAGGAATAATGTGATCAGCGACCTGAGGGAAAAAAGGAACAGGTAAAAAAAAGTGTGGGAAACAAAACAAGTTAAAGTTTTCTTTGAATTTATTTATTTTGTGTCATATTTAACAGAAAGAACAAATGCATTCTTTAAAAAGACAATTGAATGTCTTTTTATTAGAAAAAACATTTACGCTTTTCCCTTTCTCGAATACTATTCATGTTAAACCTGAATAAATGAATAAAATATATTTGTCTTTAAATGTTTTGAGTCTGTTGCATGGCTTTTGTAATTCTTGGATTATTGGTTTTCAAGGATACGTACCCTAAGTCTTTACAACACAGATTATGCTTGCATTATCAGCTTTGAATATTGATTTGAGTTTCTTTGGCTCTGAACATACCTTTGGTTCTAAAATAGATCATTAGGGGACACCTTTATTGAATGTGCTATTCATTAAATTTAATTAAAAAAAAAAAAGATAAAATAAAAATAAAAAGGAGCAAAATAATAGTGACCTTAGTGAAAAATATTTTATTCAAATATTGTCTCCATTTTCATAACCTACCATTAGCAACCAAAAAACCCCAGCTCCAATCAAGGCATGGAAAGAGACCTACATTAAATCAATTGAAGCATTTTCCATTATAAAAAAAAATTGCTTTTGGCTTAACTACAACCAGGTATCTATTCTCAATTCAGTAGCTAATCCTATCATTAGTCACAAAATGTATTTTTATACGTATCAATTAAACCCAAATCTGCTTTTGTGTGCAAATTTAAAGTCACACAATACACTCTAAAAAATTCAATGACAGATTCAAATGAATGCCAAGAAGGTTCATCAAATAAGCAAAGAAAACACAATTCCGATGTCTTCCAATTCAGGGAATCCCAAATCAATAGGTATTGCTGCTTTTCTCAAATTAATGAGTCAACAGTCAAGATCAAAAATCCAATTTCTACCGCAACCTCGATGCAGAGCTCTATGATAATTCAGATCCCAGCTGAATTCCTGGTCTGGGGTAGGTAGCCACTTGGTTTAACTGATGTTTTTGTCCAAGGGATGGTTGAGTTTCCTTTAGAGGGAAAAAAAGACAAAGTTTGTCTAGTTTGGGTTTTTAATCCATTGTGAATCAAACCGTCACCAGTTGGAGTCAAAACGAAGAAAATGAGAGATTTGCTTTTTCCAAGCAATGTCTTGTTTACAATTGCTATGGATAATATCAAGTCCTGTCTGTTGCCTAAGCTAGTGTGCGTGTTCTGTCAGCTGCGAGCAATGACAAAACACTGGCTTTCGGAACTCGCTATATTGTTGTCAGAAACCGAACAGACGGTAGACCCAAACGCGCGACGTTTCACTCCAAGCTTTATTGCGGAAATGGAGAAGTCAGGCGCAAGGAAACAAATTCCAGCGATTCGGCGATCGCTGGCCAGGAGAAGCAGGAAGCCTACGAGATCGAAGCTTGGTCGGAGGGCGGAAACAAGTCGAGCACCCGGGGCGGGAGATCAAAAGGCGGTCCGTGGGCAGAAACAAGTCGGGCAGCCGGGACGGGAGATCGGAGCGTGGTCAGAGATCGGAACAAGTCAGGTAATCGGAGACAACCGGGAAGCCAGGGACAGGGGATTGATACAGGATACAGGATACAGGACAGGTCGGGAACAGAACGGGAGCCAGAGTAGCTGGAGCCAAAAGAGCGGACACAGGTGAGGGCAATGGGCAAATCATGACGATTGTCTATGATGTAATTTATTTTATTTATAACTTGCTTTTTAAAGAGGGTTACAATGGCACTCAGCTGGGGTTGCTTGGTTTAAACAAAATTCCAAGCATCTATCCAATTATTTTACATGTTTTTTTTATTCAGACACAATACACTTACCACACAATGTACAATATGTCATATTGTCATTTTGGTTAGTACAACTGCTCCCATACATATCGCATTATAAAATTGTGCTACATGTGTTTGAAATTGCCCATAATAGGCCCCCCCATCTGCAATTCAGTAAATAAAAAGGAGCAGTGTACTATTTATATAATACCCTACTAAATTTTACTACCCAAAAAGTCTTTCATGAAATATAAGGCACAATAACCAAAACACATGTATGCAGTTGTAGTGCAAGTGTGCATCAGTGTGGTCCAGCAGCTGGGGAAAAGCCTCCTCCTTGACCCTACTTGTCTTAAACCCGTTGCAGAAAACTCCCCCCTCAAGACCACTCAGAGACAGCAGGGCATATGGTGTAGCATAAATATTACCCTCTTGTTTATCACCTGATTCGAATTAAGTATGATGTCATGTTTTCTTAATCGTCTGTCAAGTTCTTAAAGTCCTTCGTCTCATGCCGTTGATGTGCGGGACCTGCAATTTCTCTCGTTCACACCCCTAGCCCCCCTCTCATCGACGATTCTTCTCATGGTTTGTGAGGCTCCGACACATTTCGGAGCAAGGTTAAAATTGCAAAAGCTTGCATTTTTTTCTTTACCCAGGGTTCTTGTACCGTATTTTTCAGATTTTAAGCCGCACCCCTTAAAAATAGATTTTGTGATATTTTTTTCACATATGAGGGGCATGGAATTAAATTTACAATAAGGGCTATGGTTACAAAATAGATTAATAAGTGCTGTATTTGGGGATTGATTGATCACCTGTAGTATATCGCTGAACACAATTGCATAACGCTAATCAAAGCCAGATCATGGCATGGAGTGCGCTGGATCTTATTTACGAGAGATGCAGACGGCACATGAAAAGGCATTAGTGTCACGACCAGAACGGAATCAGGACCCAAATGCGTAGCATTAACCACAAGTTTATTGATAGAAAGAGGAAGGTGCTCGTTAAACGCGGGAAGCAAGCCGCTCAAGCAATCAGATCGTTATCCGAATACGGAAGTGGATCTTCCGTAGCGGGAGATGGCGGTGTCAAGGACGGAAAAACAGGCCGATAGCCGGGACAGGAGAGTAAAAACGTGGTCAGGATCAAAAACAGGTCGTAGCCGGAGACAAATGGGGAGATCAGGAACGGACAGGTGAAAAAACGGGTGCAAAAACAGGACATGTGGGAGTCGGGGTCAAAATGCTTGCCTTGTAACAACAAAGGTTCGCTGACGGACAGACAACAGGAGAGTGAAAGGACTGGCTTTAGAAAGGGAAAGGGAACCAATCAGGTAGCCCACAGCGGCTGCCGCCAAATGAGCGGGCACAGGGGATGCTAATCAGTAATCATGACAATTAGGTCTTATTCCTAATCGATGATGTTGTTATTTGGGCGGGCCGCTAGAATATTGTCAGACATTAAACCGGTCAGTAGAACAACCAACTTGCAAAGGCATTACAAAGCGCAAAATATGCTGAACTGAATGACGCTAAGGGCATTGTGGGAAGTAATTTGGCCCTTCTGAAGAGAATAAAGAGAAAGTCATTGTGTGTAGAAATCCATTGGTACTGATATATTTATATAAATAAAATCTTGGCTGTATGTATTCAAATGTTTGTCACCTACAATGCTTAGTTTGACCTGAGAAACAATGAAAAAAACCTTATCTCCTCTAACATATGCTTTATTGTAACTAAAATAAGTGAGATAATGAGATAGGACCTAATGCCTTTTGATATGTCGTCTGTATCCCTAGTGGTCTAGGATGTGGTGCTCCACCCGCAGCAATCTGCATCGATTCCCGTTGCATTTAATGTTATGGAATAGTGAACAACCATCCATATCCCTAGTGGTTAGGATTTGGTGCTCATTATGACTTGGTTTGTTTCTTATGGCCACCATTATTATGCAATTGTGGTCAGCGGTTAAATGTATTGACCAATCAATAATTGTATAAATATGATAACGCATATCCAATTTCGTCCATATATAAGGTGCACTGGAATATAAAGAGCACATTCAAATATCTGTCCAATTTAGGCCTTTTGGGTGTGCCTTGTAGTCTTAAACATGCAGTAATTTTTTCACTCTGTCACTTTTCAACTGTCCATATGTTCCCATTTTTTCTCTCGCTCTTTGTGTGTGTGTGTGAGATCTTCTGAAACTGGAAAACCGATGGAAGGATTCAGGTGACGCACTCAAAAGTCTGTGCTCATGTCTGAAATGCGGGCCGCTTTGAATTTCCTTTTATCCTCACGGGGGACGCGGCTCTTTGTTTACATGATGACTTGGGTGTTCCGTAAACGACATATCAAGTACAATTACTTTGAAATGCGTTCAAGACAACGAGGCACCTACCGCCCACACCCCTTTCCCACCATCATTAAGTTCAAAGGTTAGCATTAATAGGTTGGGGTGATGTTTACTTGGGAGCAGGAAAAATAAGTCGCTCTCAAAATGATTGTAAGTCCTGTGATGTGCATTCCAGGCCAGTAGTTGGCGATGGTGCTTTGTCGAAGAAATCATACAGTTTGTGGAACGCAGGCATTTTGACTTTACTTGTATATACTAAAGCAATTCATTTCAGACCTTACTTTCAAGCATTTTTTTTCTTACTTTGGTAGAAATAAAGAAAATGTACTGTAAATGTAGTAGCGTTTTTCTTTTTCATGTAGAAAGATTTTTCAGATGTAGTAAAGTGTCAGAACCAGATAAATGCTAGACCCAAATGCGTAACGTTTCACACAAAAGATTATTGGGATGTCGAGGAAACAAGCGTCAGCGATCCGGTGCTTGCTGGACAGGAGGAGCAAGCAGCTCACAGGATCGGAGCATGATCGGAATGCGGAAGTGGATTTGCCCGAGCAGGAGATCGGAGCGTGGTTATATGGGCAAAACAGGTCGATAGCCGGAGCGGGAGATCAGAGTGTGGTCGATGGTCAAAAACGGGTCGTTAGCCAGAGCGGAAAATCAGAGCATGGTCAAATGGACAAAATGGGTTGATAGCCGGAGCAGGAGATCAGAGCGTGGTCGGTGGCCAAAAAAGGGTCAAATGGGAAATCAGAAACTGACAAGTAGGATACGGATGAAGACGGGAGCCAGAGTCAAAGTGCTTGCCTTGCGTATACAGAGGTTCGCTGACGGACTGACCAGGAGTGACTGGAGTACTAGGTATAAATAGGAGGGGAATTAATCAGGTAACTAGCAGCAGCTGGCGCCAAACGAGAGGGCACAGGTGAGTGCAATGAGTAATCATGACAGTAAAGTTAAAAAAAAAATGTATATGAATTTATGGTACCTATTACCCAACCAGTGTCTACATTTTAAACTTGTTTTTTTAAGTAAAATAATACATTTGCAAGAAAACTAAATTTAAATTGTAAAAAATTATGTTTTCTTTTTTGCTGTTTTGATATTTTTTAGTTTCATGGGGTTCGAGTGGGATATTTGCTCACTCAAATGAGTTTGTGTGAATTTTACTGAGGTCTTTAGGGCATGACTTTGCAACAAAACAAAGTGATGTACTACTAAAAGCAGAAAACACACAATCAATAATCATGCCAAATTTGAGTATTTTCTCCTTTTCTGATGAAAGTGATCACAACCAAAAATATTTGTTCTCAGGGCATTGACGCAACTGAGGGTAAGTAATTTGGTTTACCCCATAGTATAACAATCACTAAAAGTCAAAATGAGATATAGAGTGTGAGAATAAGAACCACCAACTTCATGTAAAAAGAGGTAGGGTCACATCTGAGCGTGACAATGTACTGGTTAATTAGTTCATCGCATGCTAATTGTAACCCCAAATATTTTAAAACCCTGCATGGATAAAGCAAGCCTTTAATCTCGCCTTATTTGGCCTCAAACTACAATATTTAGTGCAAACCACCCCACTTGTTAAATGAGGGAGCTTAGAACCTGACTCAAGCAACATCACTGCAGTTTTATGGCCACAGCAAAACGACTTTATGTGGTCTTGCAATCCACAACAAGGCCCTACTCTCCACATTTATTTAATGCAGATGTTCCTCCGGGACTGGAGATCCTGCGCGTCATCCCTCACGTTTTCTACCCTCGAGATGTGTTTCTGGAAGCCCCCCGCCCTGCCGATGTCACGCTGCGGCTTGCTGCTTGGATTGCTTTTGGTCGGAGTTTTTGAGGCTTGTAGCCAGGCTCAGTACTGTGGTATCTCTTTAAAGGTGCACCTCTAAACACAGGAAATTTTGGTATAGAAGGTTTTTTTTAACAAAAATCTACCTCGCTATACGAAGGGAAATCCAGTTTACGGGCAATCCCGGAGACTACCATTAGAGAGCGCCCATGACCACTCACCGCTCATGATTGTTTATGGCCAGCATCAGCTCGTTCATTTTGCACAAGCAAACTATCCGTCTATTTTCTGCACCGCTTATACTCACTAGGGTTGCGGGGAGTGCTGGAGCCCATCCCTGAACTGGTCACAGGGCACACAAAGACAGATACCTCACTCGCTCTGTCACTGGCATGTTTTTGGAATGTGGGAGGGAACCTGAGTGCCTGAAGAAACCCACGCAGGCAAGGGGAGAACATGCAAACTTTTCACGGGGAGGCTACGGAAGCTTGAATTGAACCCTGAACCTCCGAACCCCAGGGCTGCGCGCTAACCATGCCGTGCCGCATGCAAACTACTACATGAAAAAAAAGTGGCCACAAAATTGTTTTTGTGTGTACTTTCATTTAAAGTTTCAGTAACTTTATTTTAATTGGACACAGTGTTTACATATCAACAACAGACTCTCGATCTCATATCTGTCAACCTGCGCCAATTGACTATTTACGTATGACATCACGCGCTTAAATAGACAGTCGGCCATACTGGTTAGGTCTTCAGCCTGTATCTCCTTGATGCCAGATCCATTAACCATGAAATAGATTAACTGGATCTATACCTCGTGGAAAACCGACTGTGGTATTTTAATCATCACACAGACCTGGATTAACGTTAAGCTGGCATGCAGATAGTTGGCCGCTCGCTACATCGCTTCTTGTATTCAAAGGTTGTACTATTGTATAATGACTAAGACGAATCAGTCGCTCATTTATTCATTCTGGTGAGTGCAGGCCAAAGTGATAACCTCACTTGCAATGCGCTTTTCGGTGATAGTGGGCATGTGCCATAAGCCCCATTCAAAAATATTGCGCCGTTCCCCAGACGAAATTAGCTCCAAAGAAAGCCCTGGTTGTCCATGAAAGCCTGGCACCCTTATTCATTGAGTTAAGGGCAGAGATAGGCTCCAAATTAGCGCAATGCAACCCCTTGGCATGCAAAAACGCCTCGGAATTAATAGTGTGCCATTCGCAAGCTAAAACAAGTCACAGAGATTGCATTGTTTGAACCCTAACCCCGATACCACGTGCGTATCGATCTTCTTTGTACACCCGTAAACATTTATTGTAGCCAGACTAAAGCTTTGATCGCTGTAATTGGAATGTCGATCACAAAAATATTGAGGTAAACATAGCGGCTTACACCCAACCAGTATGGTCGCCAACACTTGGGTTGCCCGGATGTTGTCACGTGATTAGTAACCACACTAGCACGATCCTGGAACAGATTAACCCCGTAGAAGAGCTACCACTGTATATGCTTTCTGTTTGGACTGCCGTACCATCATCTATTGGGCCAGTGTCGCAGTCTGAGTGAAACGGACACCGGCGGC
Organism: Urocampus carinirostris; assembly: GCF_059441175.1. NCBI lineage: Eukaryota > Metazoa > Chordata > Actinopteri > Syngnathiformes > Syngnathidae > Urocampus > Urocampus carinirostris. The sequence continues at coordinate 18,592,833 of NC_142364.1, read as the reverse complement.
CTCGCGTGCTCCCGGCTGCTCTGTTTGCCCTCAAAGTCCTGCGGCTGGATCGCCTGACCGCAGAGGCAGCTGAGAATATTTGACTTCCTACTGGAAAGAAAGACAGAGATGGAGAGAGGACTTTCGAAATTTACGAAACACTTTTTGGGTTGGCTTTCAGATGAATTAAGTCTCTATTTAAAGTACACATACAAGGTTTGCTTTTATTCTTCGATAACATTGTTTTTTCAAGCTTTTAAAATGTATGTGGGCCTGGTGAAAGTTTTGGAAGCAAAGTACCCTCTTAACCAGTGCTTTACTGAGAACCATTGAGATTGTATACAATATAAATAAGTGAATGGATGGGTGCTTAGGTAGCTCGGTCAGATAGGTAGATAGGTAGGTAGATAGGTAGATAGTTAGACAGACAGACAGACAGGGGCGGCAGTAGCTCAGGAGGTAGAGCGATCGTTTTAGGATTAAGGGATCCCAGTTCGAATCCCAGCTTGTCCGTGTTACATGTCGAAGTGTCCTTGGGTAAGACATTGAACCCCCAATTACCCTCAATAAGCAGGTTAGCGCCTTACATGGCTGCACGGCCGCTATTGGGAAATGTGAAGCACACTGTAAAGCGCTTTGGGAAGTCATTGACTTGAAAAGCGTTATATAAATGCAGATCATTTCATTTAATTTCATTTCACAGACAGACAGACAGACAGATTTGCTGAGTTTAAGTATTCTGTTTCTTCGATTGCAGGCAAAAAACAAATTTCAATACATGGTAAAAAAACGATACTGATCCATTGATAATTTACCTTAATTGAAACACATTTTTCTTATTTTATTCCCAAAAAAAGTTAAAATACATCCCAATAGAACAGGGTTTTTATTGTATTGATTTTTTTGCTGTGTAGGTGGAAATGACTATAAGTGTTCGTATAGGAAATGGATCACGCACAGGATACATTGTCCACGTCAGAAAGGAATTGTGTCGCAATTTGGAAGTAGAGCTATGTCCACGCAAACATTTTCTTCCATTCAAACGTCAAATAAAAGAGCGGTTGAGATTTGTGGTTTGGAGGTTTATGTACTGAAAGAACCACAGTCCAGGGGGATTTTTACAGTTGCGGTGGAGAGGGGGGGTGAAGAAAGTGAGTATGTTAAGGGTAAATGTTAGTTGAGGGGGATGTGGGATGAATTTGATGCCAAATGTTGGGCGGAGGGGGGAGGGGGATGTTTGAGAGGAAGAGGACGGGGTGATGCGGGGGGACTGAAGAACTTGCCAAGTTTTGGGGCATGAAGGTTGGAGTCCATCCAAAGAGGCTTTGAGGGCATTCATTGGACTCGGACCAAAGGAGTTCCTGGACGTGGATCGCTAGTTGATGACCTCTTGGTTAACGCTTTTTTCCCTCATCCACTTCGGCTGAAGTTTCGTAAATGTTAGCGGTGCTAGCTAGCTGTTTGCTCACATCATTTTTTTAAAAAACAGCAATTACGCTCCGTGACTGCGTATCATGTTTGTTTTGGCACTCTTTGCTCTCTTAGTAGCCAACAAGCACAATCATTACGCAGGCCAGTGATTATATGGTGGACTCATTGGCCCATTTATCACATACAGGCGAGACAACATTTTAATGGTTGTCATCGCTCGCCTTATGTTTGAAATATCAACTTTTAGTCATGTTGGTTTATCTCAACTCCATTAACATTTCCAGCCCGGTCCAGAAGCGGGCTGGGCCTGGAGCAGAGCCTCGCGTTCTCCATCTTCACATCCCCTGAGAGCTTCGAGTTCCCTGTAACAGGTGGCTCAAACATTTGCCTTGGCTGCCGCTGAGCCGAAGTTCTGTTTATCGATTCGGGGGCTGGAGGAGGGAGGAAAAGGTGAGCAGAGGCAAAAAGGGAAGGAAAGAGAAGCATATATCCAAGAGCAGGAGAGTCGATGTGACAGCTTACTTCGTATAAATATTGTTTTGTTTTTTGTTTTTTTAGCGCGGCGCTTGAGATTTCAGACTAACGACAAAATACAATGAACCACCAGAAGAAACTAGGCTAACTTTTGTTTTTTGTGCCAACTATAACGTGGTATAACACAAGGTCATATCAGGTCATCCAATACTTGCAGATGGGTTCGAATACAAACTCGAAACCAGGGGTTGGAACCTGTTTAACTCAAAGAGCCATGAAGGCGAAATATTTTGATTTGTTTTTGCAGGGGAGAGCCACAACATATATTTTGAGACAGTATTTAACAAAACCACCATACCTTCTTCCCCACATTTTATTTCAACGTTGATTTGTATGTTGACTATTTTTTTGCATGTTGACTATTTCTTTGCACTATGATGACTATTTTTTGCACCAAATGCATATGTTGACTATTTTTGCACTATGATGACTATTTTTGCACCAAATGTATAATTGCACAAACCCTTACAATACCAAACTGTATTATGAAACCAAACTGTAAGTAGCATCCAACATTCAGACATTTATTGTGTAAATATTGTGTAATTTATAACTATAACCTTATCCTCCTTGTTTCATAACCGTATCTTCTCTGTTCCTTTATCTTCTTGGCTTTTTTACCTCACTGTGAATGTGTGAAACTGAAGTGTCATGCCCAATTTCGTTGTCACAATATGTTAACCCATTTTGTAACAATGACAATAAAGGTATATTCTATTCTATTCTATTCTATTCTATTGCCACGCCTGTGTCCCATATACCACTTAAAATGTATCTCCCTCCCGCAGTAACTTAAGATTGTACATTTTTGTCGTAAATAATGGTTTTGATACAAAGTGTGACTATGTTTATTTTTCTTTAAAATGTCACAAAATACTGCAAACAGAAGGACACAGATGCTTTTAAGGGAGTCTGCTTTGTGTGCAGAGATTCACGCACCCCTAACGCTCACCCAATCAAATGGCTCTGGGTGCGGGGCTGCTATTTTCAGATGTTTACAGTTTGTTCTGTGTGTTTTCATCATAAAGTGTCTAACAAGTGTTTAATGAGCTTCCATATAAACGATTCCTTCGAGACGTACAGCCAAAACGGGGTCTGTTAGTATAACACCATGAGTGTAAACTGTGGTTACAACTTTGCTCTATATATTTTGGGCCGAACAGATTAACGCTCTGCGGTGCTTTGTATTTGCATACGCTAAAACCAGGGTTGGGTAGGGTTACTTACTTTCAATTACTTTTGGATTACTCCAATACCATTATGCTAATAAAAGACAAAATAAACTAAATATGAATAAAATTATGACTTACAACACGTGGTAGGCTTTCTCTCCTGGCTTAGATCTCTTTGATCTCCGGCAAAACGAACATAAAATGCGACAGAAACAAAATGAAAATAAATCCAAACGGCTTACCAACATCATTTTTGCCGTTCCATGTATTCCGTTACTCCCCAAACCTGCACAAAATGTAGTCATTTTATTCATATTGAGTTTCTTTTGTCTTTTTTTAGCATATTTGGTATTGGAATAATCCAAAAGTAATTGAAAGTAATCCAGTTAAAGTAACCCTACCCAACCCTGACAGCAACTGTAAATTCACAGAGAGGATTGTTATGGTAGTTATCTTATCTCTGAGCTACATGTCCTCATTAAAAGAGCCATACGTTCCGGACCCCTGTTTTAAACAAGTAAACTATAGATTATTGTTGTGGACAAAGATTTTAAGCTTTAAAAATAGCCATGAGTGAGTACCGCTACCGGTTAACATTGTGGTGTTGTTATCAGCTATGTTTTAAACTCTAATCTGTCACTGCGAAAAGGAAGACAGCAATTTGTTGGCCCTTGTATAGGATGAGATTGTTCTTTGTTTGAATTTAAAGATGTTTCTTTAAGACATTTATTTCTTTTTGCGAGAGGTTGTTGGACTGATGGTATCGGTACATTGTATCAGATTTGATGACCACATAACAGCGGAGTTGCAGTATATGTCTAATATCTGTCATACATTTCTTAAAGTATGTTTAAAAGTACATCTATTTTAATCAAAAAAGATTAGTCAGCATTTTTTTCAGAACATCAAGTGTAACATTAATGCCTTTTCTAATATATGATATGAAAACATTCAACTCAATACAACACAGTTCCCCATGTGAGACTTGCCTGAGCTACACACAAAAAGAGCAAACATTAGTTTTGTGCTAATATTTTTGCATGGACTGATAAATCATTTCAACATTTTCCAGAGCTGGATTCAAAATTTCCAAATGACTTTCCTCTCATGTCTCCTTTTTTTCCCTGTCCTTCATCTCTTATATCTGGCTCTTTTCTGTCCAGACCCCTCCTCGTCTTCCTCCTTTCCTCACCTCGTCCATACATGAGCCCCCTCCTCATTTTCCAGGCATGCCCCAACCCTCCGCGTCTCCTCCCCTGGGCACTCTCCGGAGAAATACGCCTGCCGTTCAAATGAAAATATATTTGTTGTTTTGCTTGGCCTTCTTGCCTGCATGTCGGCTGGCGTGATTGAGGCCGAGACCCTGGGTCGCTTGGAAGCAGACGGCCCCTATTAGTCCTTGATCAGCCAACCGCCTGACAGCAGGGGCAACATTTTCAGCATTAGGGCCTGACACAGAATTAAATAAAGACTAATTTATTGGCTGCCCGTCCGGAGGATCGAGGCATTTAACGTTCCCCTTAGAGGTATAATTTGATATGCAGAGATGAATACATGAAGGTATTGGATTAAGGAATTTTGATTTATCAGCTGTTTTGTTTGAACATGCTCGAAACAGGCATGTAGCACATTGCACATAACACTACAGGCTTACATTTGTATATATATATATATATATATATATATATATATATATACAGTATATAAACTGTTATATATATATATATATATATAGGGCAGCACGGCGGTGCAGTGGCTAGCGCGTGTGCGGCACAGTTCTAAGGTCTTGGGAACCTCCTGTGTGGGTTCAAATCCAGCTACCGGACTTCCTGTGCGGAGTTTGTATGTTCTCCCCGTGCTTGTGTGGGTTTCCTCCGGGCACTCCAGTTTCCTCCCACATTCCAAAGACATGCATTTTCAGGTGGATTGGCCTGTCCAAATTGTCCCTAGGTGTGAATGAGCGAGCGAGTTGTCTGTCCCTGTGTGCCCTGCGATTGGCTGGCAACCAGTTCAGGGTGTCCCCTGCCCAATGCCCGATGATTGCTGGGATGGGCTCCAGCACCCCGCGACCCTACTGAGGATAAGCGGTGCAGCTAATGAGATGAGAGATGTGATGAGATATTGACGTTGAAAACAGTATTATGTTTAAATGGTGATTCAGATGATTGGGATGATTCTCAGTTTAACAAATTTACATTTTGCAGACAATAAATATCACCAATATTTATACTAGGCCAGATATAAGTCACATTTTTTTTTGTGACTCATGTAATGATGAGCCTGATCTCATTGAATAAGACTACACAATCTTTCTGTGCAGAAGAAGATAAGGCTATTTTCTGGATAGAAAAAGATGACGCTATGTTAAGCAATAGAAGGTGACGCTTTTTATCGACACAAGAAGCTTGTTTTTAGCATAAAAAAGGCACAGAAAACAAAGCTATTTACCAGCACACCATAGTATTCAGGATAAGTTAATTTCTTGGAAGGAGACATCCCTAATTGCTAGCTAAATAATGTTTTTTTTCTTCAGTGTAGAAAAAAAACTACGGCTATTTTTTGGCATGCATGAAGCACAATGTAGGACGTACCAAACACAGAAAGTTTTAATACTGTATCCTTTGTATTTTACCTGTAAAAAAATATATATATTTTTGATTCAAATTTCACTTTCTAAATAGGGTTATGGTTGGTTAAAAATGCAAAAAAAATAGATTAATTAAACTAGGAAAATTTCATAAATTATACTTAAAATAAGAAAAAATTGTCATATATGGTAAATAATAATACAACAAATTTAAATACAAAACAAGTTGAGGCCTACTAGTTGGCCAAACAGGCATTGTTTATGGATAGAACTATACCGGGAAAGAATGATCTAACCGCGACTGGCTTATGAAAAATAACATGTTTATGTTTTGTTGACTACCATACAAAAATATTTTTTTTAATGTTCATATCTGAAGTTAAAATGACCAGTGAAGAGGGGGATACAACACCTTCCAAGCATTCATGAATTATTTGCCCATCTGCTATAGATTTGTGTGGATTTTCACATTTCAATGTGTCAAATGGACAGTGTAACTCCCCTCTGAGTACTTTCTTAATTATATATTGCTCCAAACCTGTTTTCAGAAATGATCCAAATAAAGTTAAACATCCCTAATGCGAGCCAGCATGACCTCACATTTGAAAATAAGATGATGGCAGACAAGGTTAGTACGATACCTACACGGGGCAAACAATAACCAGATTTTCCCTGTTGAAGTGCAATAATAACAATAGGGTATATTTTTTGTGCATAAAATTCTCCCACATAAAAAGTTGAAAAGCTGCATTCACTTCAAATGTGTTGAAATCTTAAAACTTGAAGAGAAACAAAGATACCTTTACCATATGTAAAAAAAGTGAGTACACCCCTCATATTATAGTGTTTAGTAGAAACATCGCTTCGACATAATGAAGGGTAGTCTGTGTAAAGCTTATATAGCAGTTTAAATGTATTTTCCCCTCCAAAGACTCAAAATATAGCCATAAGTGTCAGAACCAGAACAGGTGGAGGACCCAGATGCGTAACGTTTCTCATACAAGCTTTATTTTACAGGAATGGGGCAGTCATGCACGTTAAAACAAACACCAGTGGTTCGGGGATTGCTGGGCGGAAGAAGTAAGGCAGAAGTCTGGCGTGGAACAACAGGAAGCCAGAAACCGACGACATCAATATCAGTTACATGAGCAGATACCGGACAGATGGGGTCGATACTGGACAGGACGGGACAGACTGGATTGATATCAGATACAGGAGACAGATATCAGACAGGACGAGACAGATGGGATCGATACCAGACACTGGAGACTGGAGTTCGATATCAAACAGGACAAGATAGACGGGGACCATACCCAATACTGGAGATTGTAGGAAGGTATCAGACAGGGCGAGATAGACGGGAACGATACCAGACACTGGAGACTGGAGAGCGATATCAAACAGGACGAGATAGACTGGAACGATACCAGATACTGAAGATTGTAGCAAAGTATCAGACAGGACGAGACAGACGGGATCGATACCAAACACTTGAGACTGGAGTCAGATATCAAACAGGGCGAGATAGACAGGATCAATACCGGACAGGATACACAAGCAGGATACCAGACGGAGTCAAAACACACGTCTTGCGGGTGAAGAGGTTCGTTGGCAGACTGACAAAGGGTGAGTGAGCGCACTGAGCTTAAATAGGAGGGAAGCCAATTAGTCAACGAGCCGCAGCTGGCCCAAAGCTGGCGGGGCCAATTGGGGGCAATGGGCAACTGTGACAATTAGTAGCTAAACCCTTGGTCACAAAAGTGAGTACACCCTTAAGTAAAAGTTCCTGAAGTTCAGTATTTTGTGTGGCCACCAGGATTTTACAGAACCACTTTCATCCTTCTGACCATAGATTTAATTAGAGCCTCACAAATTGCCACTGGAATGCTCTTTCACTCCTCCATGACATGACAACATGACCGAGGAGTGCTTCTCCACTTTCCACTTGTGGATGCCTCAAAGATGTTCTATTGAGTTTAGATCTGAGATATGTGATCCCATTTACCCTTAGCCCCTTTAGAAAAGGCTTGGTCATCTCACAAGTGTATTTCGGGTCCTTGTCAGGCTGGAACATTGCCATGCGACCCAGTTTCTGGAGGGAGAGGATCATTCCTTGCTCCAGTATTTCACAGTACATGCTTGAGTTCATGTTTTACTCAATTAAATTCAACTCCCGGACTTAAGTTTCACTTACAGCTCCAAACCATGACATTCCCAACACCATGCTTCACTTTAGGCACGACACAAACATGTTTGTACTCCTCACCTGGTTGCCACCACTCATGCTTCACACCAACTGACCGAAATAAATTAATCTTTGTCTCATCAATCCAGAGGGTATCCTTCCAGTAAGCCATGGTCATTGTTGACAGACTTGTCAGCGATGTTCTATTTAACATAAGATTGAAATCTCTGCTGAAATGTGAGGGGTGTATCTGTACTGTATCTGTTCTGCTGCTGGATTCACTTTAAGTGTGAATGTTGAATTTTTTTTCATTTTGACAATTCAAAAAATTCCTAATCGTGACAAACCTAACAGTGGTTACATAAATCTGGAAATCAGCTGTGTTCAGATTGAACAAAATTTAAAGTCATGCCCAATAGTACTCAACATGGAACTCTTTTCATTCACATTGTCCAAGATGAACAAACACTCTACAATTAATTTTAATCACGTTACTAAAAATCATGTTTATGCGCTGATGTTCACTCCACCCCAAACACCCCCAGTTTTTGCCATTGAGTTAAACAGCTGGATAGTCTGTTGCAACAATAAAGCTCAATCTTGGGTGGGGTCCATTCCATAACTTATAAAGCCAATAAAATCGACACTTTGAAAAATCGACAGAATTTACTGGTCATGAGACTGCCAAATGCATGCCTGAATTAGGTGGTTGGAATTCATTTGTAAGCCATAACTGAGAGTTTTAAAAGTATGGAAATAAAGTTTAACAAATCAAAATAATGCCACACATGATGGATAGTTAAGAGGTTGATCCTGTGAATGTTCACAAAAATGTGAATTATCCGACAATAGTATTAGTTTTTCTGCCCTCATTCCAAATTGAATTTCTAAAATTGTCTTTTCTTTTCCAAGTAAAATTAGTTGTTGAACGCAGAGAATAAATAATCTATCATGTTTTTTTTTTTACTAAAACACGTCTCAATTATCCTATTGCTGCATGTAACCAGCACATAAGGCACACATTATAATAGATAAAAATCACACACCCACATATCATTCTTTTGAGTTTTTGTAGTGGATTTTGTATTTTTTTCTTATTTCTTTTTTTTTCATTTCAATCATGTTGCCCCCCTGGACCATGGGGACAAAGAAGGCTAAACCGAAGAGCAGGCCCCTCGGCATGGAAGCTTTCCACATGCCAATGACAAGGCCTGAATAGTCTGAGGATCGATCTCTCCCTGTTGAGCTGCCATGAAGTCCGCAAGATCAGTCTCCAAAAAAGGGAGAAAATTCCGGCTTTCTCAATGGACCATTTAGCCTTTCTTGCCCTTACGTGTTTCTTTGTCTGACTGCATCAATGGATAATTCAACCATCTGTCTTGATGTTGGGCACTAATATTTTATTTTGACACACTTGACAATTAAAATGAATTGATTACCTTAAAACCGGGCTTATTAATCAAAACTTTAATTTCTGCAACAGAATTTCTCCACCCCGTGCTCCTTGCTGACACAGTGAGTTCTTGTCTCACAATTTCCTCGGTTCTTTCTTTTGATTCAATTTTCCTTGCCATGTAAATAAATCTTAGTTTGTTAAAATCAAACCATGTCTGTATTATTTATTTGTGCTTCTATTTGTTTTTATTTTGGAATAATCACCTATAAGTAATAGTAATGAAATGACAAATCAATTATTTAAAGCTAAAAATACATTATGTTATGTGATAATTGCTTCATTTTTGATCTTACAGAGACAAAAGAGGCTACTTTACACTATTTCTGATGGTGAGTCGTCAGCCCCCGACCACTGGCCGATCCGATAAACACCAAATAAAATTCAAACTAAATATAATTTAAAGCAATTTTCTCTACATAAGAGACTCATCCCAGAATAACTTTGGATGCTTATTCTATCAATCATATAAACAAATGATCATATCTTACATCATTATAACAATCATTTGTAAGTCCATCAAGAAATTATCACATTGTTTGAATCACAATATATATTTTACAGTTTCTGAGAGCTCTTACTTTTTCAATTTTTCTTCTTTTTACAACAATGTGTAAAACCTGAGACAAATGGGCTTTTTCTCATGAATATCTTAAAATGGGATTCGACGTGTACCAAGCGAGGGCCTGAAGAGACCAAATGAAAGCCTGTACCTGTCCCTCACTCAGGGCTACAGCTTAAGGCTTGGTAAATTCAAGACTTTTTAAATGCCTTTTGAAATCAAATCTAAGACCAAGCCAACACACGATTGCAACTAACTAAAAAAACACATTGCTTGCACACAATACTTCGTGCCTCGTACACATTACCTGGCATAGCTTTTAGCCATTGCGAAAAAAGTTGTTCAGACTGCAACTTCTCATTAAATATGGACTTTCCCATGGTCCAAAGTTAACGCCTCTGTCCAAAGTTGCTATATATTTTCAAGGTATATAAAAGACATGCGTCTGCTCTAAAAGGCCCAACTGAAATCACATCATCGTTTAGACAGTTCCGTTATTGTGTTCACGCGATGTTGCCACAAAGTAAACCGGTGAATTATTATAAAAGACAATTGATAAATGAAACTAAATCTTTTTACTTTAAATAAATCTAAATCTTATCAATGTGTTCACATTTTTAAGACTTTAGAAAATTGGAATCAAGACATTTTAATGCCATTAAAGGCCTTATTCTTTAGAATAATGAATTAAATGCCTTTTAAGACTTTTCAAAGATCCGCGGGAACCCTGCTCACTTCCATCACGTGCTATTTTGCAGCTCAGATGACATCAGCTCTGTTGTTTTTAGAAGTAATGCTTATTAAGTCTAATTTACTGTCTCAGTTGGATGCGGAGATAATAATTCACGCGTTTGTTACCTCCCGTCTCGATTACTGTAATGCACTACTCTCCGGTCTTCCGATGACCAGACTCAAGAGTCTTCAGCTGGCACAAAATGCCGCAGCGAGGCTTTTAACTAGGACAAAAAAGTCCGATCACATCACCCCAATTTTGGCTAACCTGCATTGGCTCCCTGTTAGCCTAAGATGTGATTTCAAGGTTCTCTTATTATTATACAAAATCATACATGGACTTTCCCCCTCATATCTTTCAGATCTGATTTCCCCCTTTGTTCCGGCCCGAAGCTTTCGTTCTGAGAGCGCCGGTCTTCTTGTGATCCCAAGAGCCAAGAAGTGTTCCGCAGGTTTGAGAGCGTTCTCCATCCGGGCACCGGTGTTGTGGAATGCTCTTCCCCCTGACATCCGATCTGCAACCTCAGTGGAAATGTTTAAATCCAAGCTTAAAACTCACTTCTACTCTAAAGCATATGAATAACCTAAACTGCTTATGGGTAATAACCTGTGAATCCCTTTGAGACTCTTTGTGATTAAGGGCTGTACAAATAAAAATGACTTGACTTGACTTGACTATTAAAGTCATCATGCCGTATGAACGATGCCGTGGATAATTTCTGTCGCGATTTTATCACCAGTGCTAAGGAATGTGGCACCAGCCGCCAGAAGTACAACGCAGAGAGCGTTCTCCATCCAGGCACTGGTGCTGTGGAATGCTCTCCCCCCTGAGATCCGATCTGCAACCTCAGTGGAAATGTTTAAATCTAAGCTTAAAACACACTTCTACTCTATAGCATATGAATAACCTATACTTTTCGTGGACAATATCTCTGTATTATTTGTGATTGCAACATAATTTGCTGTCTGTTAATCCTGAAAGGGGGATGCTACATGTGCGGTCCCTTCTCTTCATTTTCCTCAGGTTGAGGTTTTTGAGTTTTTCCTTGCCCTCATGTTGGTTCCAGATCAGGGGATGATGTAATAATAGTCTGAAAAATAGTCTGTGTAATAACCTGTGCGGCCCTTTGAGACTCTTTGTGATTAAGGGCTATACAAATAAAAATGACTTGACTTGACTAGATTATCGGTAGAGATGCTCACTGATGGTGATGTGTGAAAAAACATGATGTTCTGCTCAACACACATAGCAGTTCTTTTATATAAAATCAACCTACTCTTCCCCCTTCAACGTTCTCATGGGGTCTTCTACTGCAATCGCCTTACAGCAACAACACACAACTCAAACAGGGCGCACTGCACTCACAAGAGGACACGCCTTAAAGTTGTTAAATCACGGTATGATAGTGGGTCCAGTTCCATAATTCATTTCATTTGGAATCAGAAGAAACTGTCTTTATGTCACGGAAACAATGCAGGCATGCGCTGGAACACAAATGCCAGCGATTCGGCGATCGCTGGGCAGAAGAAGTGAGACAGAGAAGTCAGGCGCGGGAAAACAGGAAGCCAGGGGCAGACGAGATCGAAACTGGACAGTAAAGACGGGATCGATACCAGATACAGGATACACAAGCAGATACCGGACAGGACGGGACAGATGGGATCGATACCTGATACAGAATGCACGAGCAAGATACCGGACAGGACGGAACAGACGGGATCGATACTGAATACATGAGCAGGATACCGGACAGGCAGAATCGATACCGGATACACGAGCAAGATATCGGACAGGACGGGACGGATGGGATCGATAATCGATACTGGTTACACGAGCAAGATACCGGACAGGACAGACAGGATCGATACCGGATACCAGATACTGGAGCAAGATACCGGACAGGACGGGACAGGACAGGACGGGATCGATACAGGATACTGGATACACGAGCAGGATACCGGAGAGGACGGGACTGATACCGGATACTGGATACACGGGCAGGATACTGGACAGGACGAGACTGATGCTATCGATACCAGATACAGGATGCACAAGCAAGATGCCGGACAGACAGACGGGATCGATACCGGATACTGTATACACATGCAAGATACTGGACAGGACAGATGGGATCGATACCGGATAGTGAATACACGAGCAGGATACTGGACAGGACGGGACTGATGGGATCGAGACCGGATACAGGATACATGAGCAAGATACTGGACAGGACAGAAAGACGGGATCAATACCGGATACACAAGCAAGATACCGGACTGGACAGATGGGATCAATACAGGAGCAGGATACCGAACAGAGTCAAAATACTTGCTTTGCAAGTGCAGAGATTCGTTGACAGACTGACAAGGAGTGAATGAGAGCACTGAGTTTAAAAAGGAGGGGAGCCAATCAGGAAACAAGTAGCAGCTGGCGCCAAATGAGCGGGCCCAGGTGAGGGCAATGGGCAATCGTGACAGAAACCAGAACAATTAATGTTGCAATAATCACTCTTGTGTGTTTTTCATCAAACAATGACTTTTGAATAAGTACAAAAACAATTTCAAATTACCTCAAACTGCAATAATTGTTCACGCCTTGTTATCAGGTACAAGGAAGTGTGGTGAGGTCTCAAGGTGAGAGCCCTCTTCATAATGAAAAGAAAAAAACTGTTCCTAGAAATGCGAAACACATGTCGGGTCCATATGAAAGCAATAAACAGCTTCTGGCCCCCACGTCCCCGACTTCAGCCGACAGATAATAGCAACAATGATTGTCGAAGGCACATTTATTTTAAATAGGTATTCACACTAACTTCCAATCAACCACATACCATCGCCCCAAAACCCCAAACCACACAAACATCCTAAAAAGCAAATCCAGCCTAACGTCACATGAAACACACTTGTTTGCCTTTATTATTGATTTCAGACAATAATCTTTGCAAGAAACAATGCTAAAAAATGTTACGAAAAATAACTCCTTAATGATCCAGTTCTAAAGATACGCTTTCTTGATCTGATGAGAGGACTTGGTGTTCCTGTTTTGCTAAAGTTAACTAATGCTACACTTACTAATTAAAGGCCCAATGATCTGTGAAATATTGGATGGAAATCTGCTCATTTTAACAACAACAAAAAACGAAGATGGACAACAAAAACATCAAAATGACCCAGTCATAGAACCAGCGGAAACAAAGGAATAGCTCAAGTAAATTCAAGACCCTAGCGTCAGCCTCAAGAACTCAAACCAATGGAAAGTCTATGAACGGAACTTCCAAAACGCAGCCAAGGCAGTTGGCAATATTTTAATGTAGCCTGGCATTTTTAATACTTAACTCAAATGTGCACTGAACTGACTTTGTGTCATCTACACCTCTTTTCAGGTCATTTGTATTTACACTGTAAATGACCAATAATCTGTAAACAACCAATATTTATGATTGATCGCCACTATCACAGTTGCTGGGTTTTTCCATTGTGTTCTGTTTTTCATCCATCCATTATTTGCACCGCTTATCCTCAGTAGGGTTCCGGGGGTGCTGGAGCTCATCCCAGCTATCTTTGGGCAGTGGGCATGGGACACCCTGAACTGGTTGCCAGCCAGTCGCAGGGCACACAGAGACAGACAGCAACTCACACCCAAGGACAATTTTGGAACGGCCAATTCACCTGACATGCATGTTTTTGGAATGTGAGAGGAAGCCAGAATGCCTGGAGGAAACCCACGCAAGCACGGGGAGAACATGCAAACTCCACACAGGAGCTTCGATCTCATGACCTCAGAACTGTGCCGCACATGCGCTAACAACTGCGCCACCCTGCTGCCCGTGTTCTGTTTTGTGTTGTGTAAATTTAGATATATTTTTATTTGCATTATGGTAATTGAAGTACTTGTAAATTTCAAGAAACTCTCTGTAATGACAATACAGGTGTTCTATTCTATTCTATCTTATCATGTTTAATTCTATTCTGTTCTAATAATTTTCTGCCTCTGAGTCTTTGAACAAACATGGCCATAAGCGTTTTTCACATATATAGAATCTGACATTTGGCAGATGTCAACAGTCAAGTCACCCACCCGGTATGCCGAACATCAGAATTATGTATTAGTTCAGAAATTTGATGAATAGATTTATTTTGTGTGCCTAAACCAATGCTGTATCTGTTACTCAAATCAGGCAAACGACTTAAGTGTCTCAAGCCCCCCACGTGTGTACTTAAAATTGTCTTTGCTTGTATTTTCATTCACAATACCGTTTGCCTTAAGGGAAATAGACAAACTGACGCAAAAACCTGTTGTCAAAAATCCTTTCAAACTACTTCACGTGACGTGTGCGTTTGATTTTTTATACCATTCGTCATGGCTGTCAGGCAGGACCAGTCCAGACCTCGGGACACTTCTGCTTTTGTTTGAGCTCAAAAGCCAACGCGACCTCCATCAGCGCGCCGCATCTGCAGCTGCTGTATGATGTCGATTTACACTGAATCCGTTATCGTTTGTGTGAATGATCGTATCTCACGTCCCAAAGGCCTGTTGGCTGACTTGGAATCATCCCTAAACACAGTGCTGCTGTTTGTTTGGACACAAAACAATCCCAAGTTAAGACACAGGAAATAGACTCCCTAATTTCCCTATCTCTAATTCTTGTTGGTAAGCGTCCAATACTCCTGTAATGTTTATTTGTCCCACTGGAGATTGCATTGGAGAACTCCATGTTCTCTTGCTACAAGAATATTGTTACAAGGGAACAACTTTGGATACAGCCACTTGGAAAAATGGCTAAGCTGCTGCTGGGCTGACATTATAAGATGCAGTGTTCATTTTACCTCTGAAAAGTGATGGGTCCCGGGGACTCGCATGCTCAAAAATCTATGGGTCCCAACAGAGATCTATGGGTTGCCAAAATTTAGTGTGCTCCATGCCCTTACAAACTGTCATATTTTCCCATACAAAATACAAAAATAATATTTTTTTTTTTCAAACATGTTTATTCATGTAGTTTAACATGTTATATTGTACATGTGTTTCCTCATATTATAAATATTGTTAATGAACATTTTGTTCTGAGACACTGAGTTACTCGACATGAATGAGGTTTATTATAAAAAACGCTCAAAAATGAAGTCGCTTGGACGTTCACTGTAGAAGGAAAAAATACATGCAAATATAATTAAGTAGAATAATACATTTTCTTATTCAAATTATGAATTCATTTTCTGCATTAAATTATTGTTGGTAATATACTGATTAAAAGGGATCACCACAAACCTGTCTTTTTTCATTTTCTCCTTTTATACTTCCTTTTTTTCTTAACTTCTTTATACAACATAATCATTCGTAATATAATGCATCAAAGCAAGTGAGCTGTTTGAGGGCCGGCTCTTTAATGAGTTGAGCCGAAAAAGCAGGTTCTCTAAAAAGAGACGGACTTTCACTACACAACTCGAACTCGAGATCGGCGTGCAGACGAAAACTCGAACCGCGAGACCAAAACAACAATGGCGGATCTGCCTGACGAAAAGTTTGGAGTGCGGTAAATCTTTGTTAAAAAACGATAATGACAATTTCGTGTCAAAAAAGTTGCGTCCCGGGGACGCACGTTGATTTGACACGATGCGTCCCCAGCAAAAATAATGCGTCTAGGACGCAGGGACGCGGGCAAACGAGAACACTGAAGATGGCGCCTGTATCCCTCTTTTTTACCTTACTCCATGCTTCGGGCAAGATTCTTAGCCACATTGTTGACAGGCTTTGTTAGAGTAGCAGGTAACTTTGGAAGGAAGAGAGAATAATCAGATTAAGCCTGAGTGTCCTATGATCAGCAAGCCATTGCATTACTTGAAATTGATCTCGATCCAAAGGATTTCTTAAAATATGTTATATAAGCCAACACTGACCTGACCAAGGATTTAATTTCAATTTTCTCCGTACGTTAATGAGCGAAATCCTCATGTTTTTATCCTTTACTCCAGCCCTCCATTTTGAAAGAAAGGGTCCAAGGATGATAGTTGCCGAGGGCTGAGCTAACAACCAATCACAGTTCACCCTGTTTCTGAGGCACAGCTGTCATCATGACTGGGATGTCATCTTAAAAGTTACCTAAAATAACTCCCACACAAAGTGTCATTTTTAGACTTGGTGGTCCCATCAAATGTGATTTTCCCGCAGCAATCTTTTGTGTTTGACTAAGGCTAGGTTCCCACTGCAGTGAAATTGGATTTACCTGCATCCGATTTGTACAGCACATATGAGGTTTTTTCTCACTCGACCCCTGCCACTTACATATGTGGTCCTTAATCCGATTCATATCCGATCTTTTGGACTGTGCCTTCTGTCTGAATGGACGAAACGCATTCATCCGAACCACAACGTCATCGATAGACTACAGACGTCACTATTTTGCATTTAACCAGGTGGGATGAATCGGGAAAAATAAACAACCACGGAGGACGAAAAAATGAAGTGTTGTTAAATCACACATTCATGGATGATGAACACTTCATTTTGCAACTCATGGAACGGCCAACATCGCATTCATTCTTAAAGCGATAGTGTCCTCGTGGTAGTTACCAATTTTAATATTCAAATCCTACCGCACTAACAGCATTCAATGGGCGAAAGCGAGGTTTTGGATTGAATACATATTTAGGGAGACTTTTAACATCCATGGGTACTTCCGCAAACATGAGTGCATTGCATGTGACGTCTTGTGTCCCTTTGCGCATGCCTGACAGTTGTGTCGTTCACACAGGAATACCGCATTTAGTTGGAAATCTGAATGATCTCACAAAAGCTTTGAATTCCACCCAAAAAAAATGGGAATTCTGCAGTGTGAACCTGGGCCAAGATTATATAAGGCAAGGGTTACTCTTCCTATTCACAAATCAGACTGATAAAAGGACACCAGAATGTAGATAAAGAGATGAAATGAAGTAATATAAATTAATGCAAACAGACTGCAATATGTGATCAAAGAATCACAATTTTGTTTATGACTTTATAGTTAGTGAATAGAAGTAGAGTAGACTGAAACTCTACACCCAAGGCCATTTTTGTACCGGCTAAGTGCCAAGGCTAACATTATTTAAAGAACCTTCTTGGAAACATCCTCAAAATGCTGTATAAAACCTTCTATACAGAGAAGCTTCTGAGAATTAGCTCACATCATAGCTTTGGATTATTTACCTCTACATACTCTTGCTCGCAGTCCAGCAATATATCTATAACATGTAATCCTTATGCCTTTTGACAACTTAATTTTAACAAGTCTCTTGGGCCAGTGTTCAAGACCGTCCAGGTTTGCACTCCTTTTACTTGATTATAGCAAGTCAATTCAAAGATTGTTTCTACCACATCGCTCAGTTTTACCAATTGTAAGTATAAGTTAATAAGCAAATCAAAGTAAAAGAAAAAATATTTAAAAAAAAACCTTTAGAATTATTTTAACATTTTGTCATTGCTGTATTTTTTTGCAGTGTAAATAAGTCTGTTTAGAGCCTTTCCTTTCCAATTCTATATGACCTCGCTCATTGAAATCCCAATGATTTTGCACTATTGCATTAGGAACAGTCAGAGTTCATCTTCAGAACCCCTCGAAATTTCAGACCTTGGACAACTTAAAATGTTACCTAATTCACTGCAAGCCAAGTTGAAATTGTTCTTTGATGTCTGTAGCCAATGGTGGTAGTGAATGAGTTTAAAACCTGGCAAGCTTAGAGGTGTTTTAAACAACTGAAGTTAATTGTGCTAAGAGGAATAGTAGTGATATGATGTGTATCAAAAATAAAAATCGATAAATATTTTGCCTTCCTTGGAAAAACCCAGGACTGTAGCAGATTGATTCTGAAAGATTGAAATGTGTTCCTGAAAAGATTTGAAATGTGCGTTGAATGTTACTCAGACTGCAGCCTTTGCCTATGTCACAATTGTGTCCAGAATATTCTGCAGTTAAATATATTGAAAAACTCTTAATCGCCAGCCTCTGATTTTACATTAACATCACCTGTCACGGACCGGACCGAGGAGGTAGGAAGGGTGAACCCAATTGCGTAACGATCAGTTACTTTTATTTAGAAAATAACAGTTGTCCAACACGCAGGGACAAAAACAAAACAGAAACAGGCTTACAGGCAATCAGGAACTCAGACTAGGTAATACTCACAAAACAGGCTTAAAGGCACTAACTCAGACAAACGGGCATGACAGGTCTTCCTCAAATCAAACCGAACAGAACAGAGCAAAAAATGGCAACGCAGAACAGAATAATGATCTCGCAACCGGCAGTCCCAAAACGAGCCCTTATGAATCACACACGTCATTAAGACAATCTGTGTCAGCCGGTGTCAAGGGGCGGAACCAGCTGGTTGTCATGGCGACCATCCAAGACATGACATCACCGAAATTTAACAAACACGTAAGAGAAGAAGACTTTGGTCCTTCAACAATGCATTTACTGTAATAGCAATGTGTCACCACATTGGGTCTCCTATGGATTTAAGAATGTAAACTAGCTACTGTGTGTCCTGAAGACATTTGTAACTGTGAAAAATCAGGCACTTTTGAGCATACCAACAAATTATAGATGTAAAAACTCTGATATCTCGTGAGTTGCTATATTTTCCTTGAAGACATTACAGCAAAAACAGTGTCAAAAAGCTGACACATGCCAAAGAAATCAACCTTGGATTAGAGCAGTCCGTCATCTCGCAAATATTTCATGCATGAGACAGCAATCCTAGGCAATCCAAAAGAGCGATATCTTCTCATTTTTCTTTGAACACCGCTAAAACATACCACGTGCTTGGATGAATCGTAGGATAACTTTTCACAGCTTTGTTTATGTCCTCCGTCAGATATGTTCCCTGCAAGATTTGTTTCAGTCTGTTGTTGTGCAGCCCAAGCGGGGGAAATCCATTCTTTTTTGTTCAAGGTCGAGGTGCATATTTGACAAAGGATTTCACTTTCAGTTATTCTCAAGCTCGTTTACTTGCACAAAGCATGGAGCAACGGTTTTCCCATTTTGGACTTTGGGGTCCTGGCAAAGTTTGTAGAATATGAAGTAAGAAGCAATATCAGAGTGTGTTTTTATCCATTCATGGGGGCGGCCATTTTGAGAGGGGTGGCGAAGCTCTGTCAAGGGTGGTGGGTTTCACCTCATAGAGCAGTTTTTTAAACTGTTTAGAATAAAGTGCAATTACACCTCCTTTACACTAGGGGGCTGTGGCGCTCTCATTGGAAGAGTTTGTTTGCATTCAGCATCCACGCTTCACACTTAGCACATGAAGTGTAAATACAAAGTGTAACAGACCCAGATCCAGTGAATCTATAGGAAAATACTTAACAGGGTTGAGGTGAAAGGCAGACAGATATGTGTATGAAGATGAAAACAAAATTCCCCCAAAAGCTCATACGAGGAAGTTTGACGAATATAAGTCAAGTCAAATTTATTTGTATAAACCTTAATCACAAAATGTCTCAAAGGACTGCACAAATTACAATTAGACCATCCCCTGATCTCAAACCAACATAGCCGCAAGGAGAACCTCAAAACTTCAGGACGAGGAAAAGAAGAAAAATCCTCGACCTTGAAAAGGGGCCTCACATGTGGTAATCCCCCTTCCAGAATGACCAGTAACACAGAGCTTAACTGCAACCACGGTGGGAAAAAGACGCATGCTTGCAATGTTTAAAAATGTTGGAAGTGGACTGCAAGAAGCCAAATGAATTAAGCTGTCACTTAAAGGAGCTCCGCAGAAAATTTTCACTCGTGCCCGCTAATTCTGGCTTGTGTCATCATTGCAACCCCTGTCAAGCTCCTTCATCATGCACGTGCAAGTACGTAAATTTCAAAGACACACTGAAATAAATTCTTTCTTCATCTTTCTTGGGGTTTGAGTTAGCATTTGGGCTGTACTTTGGGCTGGCCTTTTCTTACCATTTTAATGCTACTCTAACAAAAAGAAGACATTTTGTGGGTCTTGGAAACACCCCGGAGTCTGTCAAATGCCATGACGTTATACACGATACAGTAGGAACCATATTGTATTAGTTGATGTATGTCACGGACCAGAAACAGAGACAGGACCCAGTAGCATTCGTTTACTCAGTTTTATCGATAAAGAGGGAGAGAGGGGCTTGCTTCCACGATCCGATGATTGACGGACACGGGTAGCAGGTGGCTGGAAAAGCGGCAGTGGCACTTCCGTGTCGAGCGAGTATAATCGTAGACTGCAGGGATACTGGTTATTAGAGCAAGGGCGAAACAGGTCGGATGTTGGGATGGCAGAACAGGGCAGAAACGGGTTCAGAAACAGGTCGGCAACGGGTATCAGGTCGGAGAAAACAGGGCAGGAAAAATGTCCGAAGGTATGAGCTTGCCTAGCTGGGAGCATAGGTTCGCAACGATCTGACGGCTTCCTCTTGAAAGACGGGGGTTTAAAAGGAGTCTAAGAACCAATCAGCTCTCAGGGTTGTTGGCGGCAATTGGGCAGTAACGAGTGCCCTGAATCAGCAATCATGACAGATGTACCCCTAAAGGATGCAAACCACAAAAGCAGCGCATCTTCTCCGGGTCATCTCACAGCCTGTTTACAAAGGAGACAAAGCGGGAAATTGGCCTAGCTTGTTGTGCTCACGCACGGACAAACATACACGCATTCAAACAAACATGTCTAATGAGCCACAGATGCATTAAAAGGCTCGCGTGATAAGGACAACAATTAACATGAACATGTTGACCTACTAAAATAGAGCGAGGATGAAGGGACAAGAAGTACAAGGAGGGCTTCTAGTGACGTCTAATCGGGAGAAGAAACGCAACGTCTAGGAGAGTCAACGCGAACCTGCTTTTATTTAAGCCAGAACGGATGTCTGTTTGCTCTTTCCTGGGAAGGAGCAAGTGTGGAAAAAGAAGACGAGTGCAAAGAGCAGGGACGACAGTCGTGGCACGACATAGTCTGATTCTGTCTTTTGTTACTGTTCGTACAAAGTGATCTTGATTGGTGTTAAATTGCATCAAACGCCAAAAACGCGTTGCATTTCAGAGAACCTATTGAAAAAACTTGACTATAAGCCGCTATTTTTTTCCGAGGTTTTGAAACATGATGGCTTATAAATTGATGTGGTCCATTGATCGATCAAAAAAGGCGTAAACTACCAACCCAGGCTCCTTTATCCATTTGGGTGGTGAGGCCTACTTCCTGTGGTGTGTCTTGGGCAAGTACAGTCTGGCGGCACTCTTTTCTCTCTGGGCTATGTTTTGGATAGTGTCATAGTTGCCGTGGCTCGTTGACAGATTGGCTTCCCTTCTATTTAAGCTCAGTGCTCCCACTCACCCTTTGTCAGTCCGTCAACAAACCTCTGCACCCGCAAGACATGGGTTTTGACTCTGTCCGGTTTCCTGCTTGTGTTTCCTGTCTGGTATTATTTCCTTCTATTTTGTCCTGTTTAATATCGGTCTCCAGTTTCGTTCCCGTCTAGTTTGTCCTGTTTAATTTCGATCTCCAGTGTTTGATATCAATCCTGTCTGTCCCGTCCTGTCAAGTATTGACCCCATCTACCCGATATCTGCTCGTGCAATTGGTATCGAGCTCGTCAGCCTCTGGCTCCTTGTCATTCCACGCCAGACTGCTGCCTTACGTCTTCCGCCCAACGATCGCCGAATCACTGGCGTTTGGGTTAACGTGCATGACTGCCCCATTTCCCGTAAAATAAAAGCTTGTGTGAGAAACTTCACGCATCTGGGTTCTCCTCCTGTTCTGGTTCTTAACAGATAGGTGTTTTCTCCTCCACATGAAACATATTGTACTGGTTTCCATTGTTACCAGTCGCAAGAGAATCCTTCTGATTTCACTCAGATACAGCTCCTTTATCATCTAGTTACGTTTTTTCTTGGTGGAAAGCGTCATCCCACTCTTCAAACATGATCAGGACCTCTGCAATGACGGGCAAGGGCATTTGTGCCGCAATACTAGATCTAAATCACTGAGGAAAAACTATTTTGTCCTGAATTTTGAATTTTACATTGTACAATATGCATTGCATCACCTACATCTACTAATTCAAAGGAAGCATGCATTAAGTAAGAAACGAACAATAATTTGGTAGAGAAACTGGAGCATGCAACAAAAAGCGGTGTGCCGTTAAACATTGTTCAGTATTTATCAAAAAGGATGAAAAATAATGCTGTCCTTATAACGAGGTAACTTAACCAACCTGAAAGATTGTTTATTGTTCTCTGGCATCATTTTGAATAGTATAAAATCTTCCACCCACTTGAGATGAGTCAACAAAGCCTTCGTTCATCTCTAGCCAGCATGTCCGATTAGCGTCCAAATTGCATCTGACAAACTTCTGCCCATGTAACACACAAAAGTGTTTGGACAGTCAAGGGATACACTTTTTTCTGTTTTTAAAGAAAGAAAAAACATGTCAATCAAATGGTTTGTTTCACTTAAACGTAATAAGAGAATAAATCAAAGGATGGCAGAAAGAAGAAATAACTTAAAATATGTGCCCCATCGAACATTAAAATATAGGAAAAGTCATGATATGAAAATTTGTGGAATTACCTCCCCAAAATAATAAAAAATACACATAAATCTGAAAAAAAATTGGGGTTCAAACAATGATAATTTTTAAACAATTTTAAGCATTTTTAAATACAAAAACAGATTTGTGTCAGGACCAGAACAGAAACAGGACCCACTCGCGTAACGGTTACCACAAGTTTTATTGAAGGAACGAGGACGGGGTGTGCCCATGATCCGGTGTTCGCTCTCGTACTAGGCTTGTGATCCGAACACAGAAGTGGATCTTTCGTAGAGAGCGATGGCGGTGTCAGGGGCGGAAAAAACGGTCGATAGTGAGCAAAGTGTGGTCGGGGTTGGAAACGAGTCGTAAGCCAGGAAGGGAGAGTAGACGTAGTCAGGATCAAAAATGGATCGTAATCCGGGACGGGAAAGCAGACGTGGTCGAAATCAAAACAGGTCGTAGTGGGACACAAACAGGAGCAAATATCAGGACAGGCGTGAGTCAGGGTCAAAAAAAGGCTTGCCTTGAAAAACAGAGGTTCAAAGCAGACTGACAAAAGGGGATTGAGAGGACAGGGTTTAAATAGTGGGGAAGCCAATCTGTCAACAAGCTGCAGCCGGAGCTACACAGGCGGGGCCAATTGGGCGCCATGGCAACCGTGACAATTTGGCTATTTTTATCTTTAAACCAAGATCATTATAGGCTCTGTTTTGGAAGAAATGCAAGTAAAACCTTGGTAAGTTTTTTTCTGCACTTATTTCTATGTAAATATCTCTTGCTACAATGCAAGGGCCTGTGACATATGGTCTGGTGCTGTCTCTGGATAGACATTTTCTTTAAGGAAGTATTGAGCGTGTCTTATTATCATAAAAGTCCGGTGACCCCTATAGTTTTTTCACTGTAAAGTGAAAACCTAAGGTTCTATGTCAAGATGAGTCAGCTAACCCCCTTCGAAATACAAAGGCAAATTCTTGAGAAATGAGTACATGCGTATTCATTAAAATAGGTGTTTGATTCTTATGCAAAATGTGGAAAAAGCTTAGCTCGCACGTACAGCAATTAGACGTTTGTCTAAAAGTGTTTTTGACCCGCTTCTCTTCAAAGCAGCTCTTTAAATCCTTCAAGTTGTTGGCTGCCGCTTGGAAACTCGAACCCTTAACTCCCTTTGCTCGTTTTCTGTTCGTTTGGAGAAAAGCAAGGCCCCTAGTTTTCCTAGAGTGACTCTTTGTTAGCTTTGTTGTTTTTGGGTTATTGTCATTTTTGGAGACCCACTCATAAACCATCCCAAGTGCTCTCACTAAAGAAAACAAGTATGATTTGTTGGCCCCTAAGTGAGGTGAAGTCACCCTGATGTAAACAACTTTTACGAAATCTTTCAGAAAATAAATGTTTCCATTTTGGTTCTTCGCTCTTCTTTGCATCCATTTAAAAGAGGTAAAAATAAATGCAAAATTACCAAATTTTATTGACTCGAACAACTTCAACTCAGTCACATCAATCATGATAGTCACTCTCCTATGGAAGTTTTGGATTCAGTACCACTAACAGTAATTGACACCATTTTTACTTGGGAATTCTGAAAATATTTTGTGCCAAATTTCCCCCAAAAGCCCTATTTCAAGAATTTGCTGCCAAGTGAATTTTCCATTCCACCCAAAAGCACCTTCCTTTATCCTCCTACTTCCCATGGTGTGTCTTGGACAAGAACAGCCTGGCAGCACCATTCTCTCTCTGGGCTGCTTTTTTGGGATATGTGTTTCAATGCTGGGAAATGTCTTTTTTTAAGGGAATCGCATCACTTTTTAAACATTTTATTACATTATTTTAGATAAATATTTTCATAAATCCTCAAATAATGCCCCTTTGTTTAACGACTATAACAGTTCCTGGGTAAGCTGTCATGCCAGCCATCTATTTCCAGGGGTCCATTGTGCAAAAGAGGGCATGATTAAATAATTATGAATGCTTTATTTTATGTTTTGTTTTCAGGCTAATTCTATTATTTTCAAGAAGTGTATGTATCTAGTATCCTGTATCGATCCCGCCTGTCTCGTCCTGTCCGGTATCTTGCTCCGGTCTCCAGTATTGATCCCGTCTATGTCATCCTGTCTGATATCTTGCTCCGGTCTCCAGTGTCCGGTATCGATCCCGCCAGTCTCGTCCTGTCCGGTATCTTGCTCTAGTCTCCAGTACCCGGTATCGATCCTGTCTGTCTCATCCTGTCCGGTATCTAGCTCCAGTCTCCAGTGTCTGGTGTCGATCCCGTCTGTCTCGCCCTGTCCGATATCTTGCTCCAATATCCGGTATCGATCCCGCCTGTCTGTCCTGTATCTTGCTCCAGTCTCCAGTGTCCGGTGTCGATCCCGTCTGTCCTGCCATGTCCGGTATCTTGCTCATGTATCCAGTGTCTTGTATCGATCCCATCTGTCCTGTCCTGTCCGGTATCTTGCTCCAGTATCCAGTATCTGGTATTGTTCCTGTCTGTCCTGTCCGGACTGGTTTCGATCTCTTCAACCCAGCGATCGCCCAATAGCTGGTGTTTGTGTTCCCGCGCATGACTGCCCCGTTCCCATAAAATAAAGCTTGTGTGAAAACGTTACGCATCTGGGTCCACCGTCCCTTCGGGTTCTGACACACAATGTCTTGTTTAAAACAAATGGGGTCCTTACAACAAGTTATAGATATAAAATCCTTCAAAAAACATTATACTTGGAATCAAAACAGCCCAAACCTTCAGATACAGTTATTATTTTGTGCATAAACAGTCGATAAAGCCACAAACTGTCACATCACTTCTACACACAAATACGAGTTTGAAAGGAAAAGAGGAAGAGCACACTAGGCTCGCTGCTTCGGAGGCATGTTGGCGGACGTCTCCTCGAATCACTATTGACACGAGACATGCGGTCTGGAACGGTCTCTGTGGACGCAATGTTGTTCTGAAGCGCCGCGCCGCTCAGATGAACAGCGTCAACAGACAAACGTCGCAAGCGTTGATTAGAACCAGGCAAACTTAGACCAGAAATGCAGACTCGGTTCTAGAGTTTGCCGGTGTGTGAACTCCTGTCGTGGCAATGACTCCTCTGAACCGGACAAGGGGTCGCTTTGATGCCCTGGAAATCAAACTCCATTGAGGTTTGTGATGTTTCCAAACACAGACAATAGCCAATAGGTCAGTAGAGAACAGGAAAGACCCTCATCAGGGGCTGACTAGGCTTGATTTCAGATCAGCAATAAATCGCACACTTTCACATCCTTCACCGAAATAAATTTGGGAAGTGAAAATAAGTCGCAAGTTGATGATGAGCAGGTGTCCATTGGCTACGATTGAGGAAAAAGAAGAGAAAGGAAAAAAACTGACGGATTGACAGAGAACATGTGTCAAGGAAAAGATGTCTGCTTTCTTCGATCTGTGCAGCACCTGTGATGAAAGAGAACCACTGTGAATGAAAAATATCCTTTTGTTGAAAAGAAAGATGTGTGGATTAATAGAAAAATTAAGTGATTGATAGAGACTCTTAAAGAAAGAGTAATAGGGAGAGAGAAAGAGTAAAGGGAGGGAAAAAGAAAGAAAGAGAGAGGGGGATATCATTAGTCAGAGAGATGCAGAGCAAGAGAGATTAAAAAAAAAATACATATAGATTATATTGACTATATACTGTACATATTTAAGTACTCTTTATCAATGGATAAATAAATGGATGGATGGTTGGATGAATTATTAGAAAGGCAAACAGATAGACCAAAGAGTAAGACAAAGACAAATCCAGAGGTTGAGAGTAAGAGAAAGGGATCCACAGGTCGACAGAGAGAGAGAGAGAGAGAGAGACAGAGACAGAGAAGAGAGCGAGCAAGAGAGAGACAGAGAGAGACAACTATAAATAGATTATATTGCATATTATTAATGTATGGGTTTGATGGGCAGCACGGCAGCGAAGTGTTAGGCGAGTGTGTGGAACAGTTCTGAGGTCATGGGATCAAACCTTCCTGTGTGGAGTTTGCATGTTCTCCCCGTGCTTGCGTGGGTTTACTCCCGGCACTCTGGTTTCCTCCCAAATTCCAAAAACATGCATTTCAGGTGAATTGGCCGGTCCAAATTGTCCCTAGGTGTGAATGAGCGAGAGAGTTGTCTGTCCATGTGTGCCCTGCGACTGGCTGGCAACCAGTTCAGTGTGTCCCCTGCCCACTGCCTGAAGATAGCTGGCATGTGCTCCAGCACCTCTGCGACCCTACTGAGGATAAGCAGTGCAGATAATGGATGGATGGATAGAAATACAGAAGAACAACCAAATCAATCAGTTGTGTTTAAAGAGGGAAACTGCTAAAGTTTGCCTTAGAGGACCAGACTTTGACAACCATGCTGCACTTAAAGATTAACTGACTTCAACCCTCGCATGTTTTGCTTCCCTCTTCTTGTACCCTTGATTCCGATCACATGAACCATTCAAATGATCAGGATCACCATAATTGAAAAACCTTGAATATCATCCTGAGGAAGCAAACATCTAAAAGCAGCAGGATAAGCGTACTTGAGGACCGAATTTGGTGACCTCTCCTTTAGACGACAAACACAAGAGATCATAGATGGTTGATGAAGGCTGCCGTACTTTAGATTGCTGTGACGAACAGGACCACTGCTAAAATTGTGAAAAAGTAAGAAAAACATTGTTTCATTTTTTGTTCAGAGGCGTAGCAATTCATGACTATGTCCCTGAAATTTACAGCGCTTGGCTTGGCAAGTAACAGGTGCGACCCTTGCATCCTTCCAAAAACACAGAATGTTAGTTTTAATTGTTAGTATTTTGTGATTTCTTTTTTTTTAAGCAACAGAGGACCCAATAATCGCCTCAGTGGACACACAAAGGCAAACATAAAACAACATACCAAGTTATCTGTTATTTTACCAGCATGCGCTTGTCAGATGTGGCCACAC
Source organism: Urocampus carinirostris (assembly GCF_059441175.1). Lineage (NCBI taxonomy): Eukaryota > Metazoa > Chordata > Actinopteri > Syngnathiformes > Syngnathidae > Urocampus > Urocampus carinirostris. The sequence continues at coordinate 18,564,733 of NC_142364.1, read as the reverse complement.
AATAAAAAACGTGCTCATAAAACCTGTGGGCCACAGCCAAGTGAGGCGCACGCTTCTTCGCTGTGTTAAGCAAACAAAGCTTTTAAAACAATAACAAGGCACCTGCAAAGTGTTGCTCATTTGCACTTTTGCACAAAAAAAAGGCCTTTACAGCTTAATCACAGAGCTTTTTTTAAATAACTTAAAGTATATAATTTACTATGGACATTTTTACCTATACTGATGCCAATACTGAAATCTTGCATAGTCATTAATACCAATATCGTATACCAAAACCACTAGTTCATAAAATTCTCTTCTATCTGGTAGAAATGTATGATATATTTTTTAAATGAATATTTCATTAAATATTTTCCTTGATATTGCTTTTATTCAATGAAAATGTAACATTACTTAAAGTTAAGGATCCTGATTGCTTAACAACCCCTAGAAAGCAGTTAATACAGTGATTTGTTGTTGTTGTGAAGTGCTGTCAGGGGAGGAAGGTGCGGCACAGTCTCAACTGTCATGATGGAAAAATAAAATCATAATATATTAAATGATTAAATTTATTCAGTGGTAAAGTTTTCTATAATTTAACTTTTTGGATATTTTTTTTGTAACTTACTGAATTTACACATCGGAGGAAGTATTTTTATTAATAGAACTAGTATGCAAAATATTTCTGTGTCCGCGGTTGCAGAGTGAGGCGAGCAGATCCCTTGCCTCACGGTAGATGGCGATAGTGAGACCAGGGTTTCTGATTTGGCGCACCCCTCAGCCACATCATTATAATTAGATATATTATTAGCAAGCTAACAGTTGGTCAGGCCATCTAGTAATGTTTTTCTCGTTGTGTCATGTCAGCTTGGCTGTTCAATTTGTATATGGATGGAGCGGTGCCTGAGGTGTGTGTAAGAG